>NC_088779.1:11857378-13295554 GCF_954871325.1 Gordionus sp. m RMFG-2023
TAGCAATTATTATGGCACCGATTTCATACTTTTGGACTAAGAATTATTTAAATTACTGAAAATTCAGTTTTGATAACCTAAGTTAAAGTATAGTGTTTTATATCCCAAAATATTGACACAAAACATAATGATAAAACTGGAACATGAATATATAGTATATGATCTATTATATTCTGATATGGATATATAACATTATGTTCTTACTATTTTATTAAGAACTCATCTTCCTCTAATGTAATTTTGTATTATACTATACATTTCAGGCTTTTAATTTTTTTTTATTTATATCTAGATTAGATTTAAAAACAAATTTTGAATAAGTAAATCAGACAACTGACTATGGAAGATGCTGATAATTTAAAAATCTGTGTTGAGCTATAATAGGGAATTTTAATGTTCATTTACTGCTAATATTTTCAAATTTCCCTTTTGAAACAATTTGCAAAATAATACATTTTACAATTTTGTGCAAGGAAATTGAGCAAAAACATTTGGGGTAAATTTTGATGGAATTTGAAAATATAAAAGTTTTAAATCTGGGTTGACCTAAAAATTTTGACCTCAGCATGTCTGATATGTATTCATAAAATTTTAAATGCTCATCAGATGTTTCTAATGAAAAAAATTTGTAATCTTTCATAATGGTATTGGAATATTCAGTTTATGAATTTTGGATGAATCATAAGGAAGGTACAAATTTTGGCATTATAAATTTTACAGATTAGAAAGATTTTTTAACGATTTTGAGCTAATAATGTGGCCTAAGGATTTTTTAAATAATTAAATTTTAGTATTCATAAAGTAATTTATAAACTTGAACCAAAAATGATTTAAAATTATATTTCAAAATATATATAATCTTCAAAATTAAATAAGTAAAATTATGAAATTAAATTTTTATTATGTTTAATGAAAAGAAGTAACACGCATAGTTATCAATAATAAAAAGCTAACTAGTTTGGCCATTAGAATTTTACTACGAAAGAAACTCATGATGATTTTTGCGTAGTATTTGTCTGGATTCAATATTTTAAAAATTCGTGGTGTAAGCTTCACCATATTGACATAGAACCCAAAGTTCAAGCACAAATTAGAATTATATTCCACACAATACCATAAGTAGTGTTGTTAAATGGTTCGTTTTGAGCCGATTTTTAAAAACGACTAACACAACTTAGAAAAATATTAAGCGAGTCTGAAGATTTTGTTCATAGAAAGATCGAAATCTCGATATTGGCAATATTCTTCTGGCTAAAATATTGAGTTAAAAAATTGGCTCAAAACAAGCCGTAACAACTAGTGTTGTTAAAAAGTCGAGTTCTTACGACTTGCGACTCGAGTCGTAGTCGTAAAAAACGGCTCCGACTCAAGCCGATCAAGGAGCCGCATGAGTCGGCTCACTTAGTGGGCTCAGAGGGTAGCTTGAGTTTATTTTAAATTTAGAGCCAAAAATTATTTTAAAGTTATTGAGAAATTTTAAATAATAATGTAGAATTTTATTTATTTATTTTTAGTAAAATAATTTATTTTATTTAATGCAAATAATATGTTTTGATTTGATTATAATAAAAATGGATTTATTTATTTGATTTTTTTTTAAATAAAAAAAAATTAATATTTTTGAGCTAAAAATTTTAAGAAAAAAATATTTTTGAAACATATTTTGCTGATTTTTTGAAGAAATTTTATTCTTTTGTTTTATCATAAAATTTTATTCTTTTTTTAATTATATCATAAATAAATAATCTTTTAGGTCAAATCTTCTATAGTTTTTTTTAAATTATTTTTATAAATATATCTATATTTTAAGTTTATTATTAGAGGTGGCTTTTTCTAAATATTTTTTTAATAAATATATTTATATTTTAAGAATATTAAAAGAGGTGGTTTTTCTAAATTATTTTTTTATTAATATTTATGTCAAACTTTTTTTTAATGCCGCAATTGTCATATGCGTTATTTTTTAAGATTTTTGGACACAAAAGGGTTATAATATAATTTATATTGTAAAGATATTATATTATAAATTCAATGAAGATGTTCCCTGGAAAAATGATAATTATCATAATGGGTAGGTATATTTTTGAACATATAAGATTTTTTTGTGACGCTAATGGGCAAAAATATGTTTCTTTAACAGGTAAAATTTAATGTAGATGTACCCTAGATAAATGACAATTGTCATAATAGTTATTTTTAAAGTTTTTTAAATTTTTTTGACGTAAATAGGCTAAAATAAGTACTGCTAACATGTCTAAATAAAACTTCAGTGAAGATGTACCCTAGAAAAGTAACAATTGTCATAATCGTTGTTTTTAAAGTTTTTCGAATTTTTTTGACGTAAATGGGTAAAAGCATTGCTAACATGTTAAAATAAAATTTTAGTGAAGATGTACGATAGATAAGTGACAATTGTCATAATCGTTGTTTTTAAAGTTTTTCGAATTTTTTTGACCTAAATGGGCTAAAATAAGCATTGCTAACATGTTTAGATAAAATTTAAGTGAAGATGTACCCTAGATAAGTGACAATTGTCATAATCGTTGTTTTTAAAGTTTTTCGAATTTTTTTGACGTAAATGAGCTAAAATAAGCATTGCTAACATATTTAAATAAAATTTTAGTGAAGATGTACGATAGATAAGTGACATTTGTCATAATCGTTGTTTTTAAAGTTTTTCGAATTTTTTTGACGTAAATGGGCTAAAATAAGCATTGCTAACATGTTTAAATAAAATTTTAGTGGAGATGTACCATAGATAAGTGACAATTGTCATAATCTTTGTCTTTAAAGTTTTTTGAATTTTTTTGTCGTAAATGGGCTAAAATAAGCATTGCTAACATGTTTAAATAAAATTTTAGTGGAGATGTACCATAGATAAGTGACAATTGTCATAATCGTTGATTTTAAAGTTTTTCGAATTTTTTTGACGTAATTGGGCTAAAATAAGCATTGCTAACATTATTAAATAAAATTTTAGTGGAGATGTACCATAGATAAGTGACAATTGTCATAATCGTTGTTTTTAAAGTTTTTCGAATTTTTTTGACGTAAATGGGCTAAAATAAGCATTGCTAACATGTTTAAATAAAATTTTAGTGAAGATGTACCCTAGATAAGTGACAATTGTCATAATCGTTGTTTTTAAAGTTTTTCGAATTTTTTTGACGTAAATGGGCTAAAATAAGCATTGCTAACATGTTTAAATAAAATTTAAGTGAAGATGTACCATAGATAAGTGACAATTGTCATAATCTTTGTCTTTAAAGTTTTTCGAATTTTTTTGACGTAAATGGGCTAAAATAAGCATTGCTAACATGTTTAAATAAAATTTAGTGGAGATGTACCATAGATAAGTGACAATTGTCATAATCTTTATCTTTAAAGTTTTTCGAATTTTTTTGACGTAAATGGGCTAAAATAAGCATTGCTAACATGTTTAAATAAAATTTTAGTGGAGATGTACCATAGATAAGTGACAATTGTCATAATCGTTGTTTTTAAAGTTTTTCGAATTTTTTTGACGTAAATGAGCTAAAATAAGCATTGCTAACATATTTAAATAAAATTTTAGTGAAGATGTACGATAGATAAGTGACAATTGTCATAATCTTTGTCTTTAAAGTTTTTTGAATTTTTTTGTCGTAAATGGGCTAAAATAAGCATTGCTAACATGTTTAAATAAAATTTTAGTGGAGATGTACCATAGATAAGTGACAATTGTCATAATCGTTGATTTTAAAGTTTTTCGAATTTTTTTGTCGTAAATGGGCTAAAATAAGCATTGCTAACATGTTTAAATAAAATTTTAGTGGAGATGTACCATAGATAAGTGACAATTGTCATAATCGTTGATTTTAAAGTTTTTCGAATTTTTTTGACGTAATTGGGCTAAAATAAGCATTGCTAGCATTATTAAATAAAATTTTAGTGGAGATGTACCATAGATAAGTGACAATTGTCATAATTGTTGTTTTTAAAGTTTTTCGAATTTTTTTGACGTAAATGGGCTAAAATAAGCATTGCTAACATGTTTAAATAAAATTTAAGTGAAGATGTACCATAGATAAGTGACAATTGTCATAATCTTTGTCTTTAAAGTTTTTCGAATTTTTTTGACGTAAATGGGCTAAAATAAGCATTGCTAACATGTTTAAATAAAATTTAGTGGAGATGTACCATAGATAAGTGACAATTGTCATAATCTTTATCTTTAAAGTTTTTCGAATTTTTTTGACGTAAATGGGCTAAAATAAGCATTGCTAACATGTTTAAATAAAATTTTAGTGGAGATGTACCATAGATAAGTGACAATTGTCATAATCGTTGTTTTTAAAGTTTTTCGAATTTTTTTGACGTAAATGAGCTAAAATAAGCATTGCTAACATATTTAAATAAAATTTTAGTGAAGATGTACGATAGATAAGTGACAATTGTCATAATCGTTGTTTTTAAAGTTTTTCGAATTTTTTTGACATAAATGGGCTAAAATAAGCATTGCTAACATGTTTAAATAAAATTTTAGTGGAGATGTACTATAGATAAGTGACAATTGTCATAATCTTTGTCTTTAAAGTTTTTTGAATTTTTTTGTCGTAAATGGGCTAAAATAAGCATTGCTAACATGTTTAAATAAAATTTTAGTGAAGATGTACCCTAGATAAGTGACAATTGTCATAATCGTTGTTTTTAAAATTTTTCGAATTTTTTTGACGTAAATGGGCTAAAATAAGCATTGCTAACATGTTTAAATAAAATTTTAGTGGAGATGTACCATAGATAAGTGACAATTGTCATAATCGTTGTTTTTAAAGTTTTTCGAATTTTTTTGACCTAAATGGGCTAAAATAAGCATTGCTAACATGTTTAAATAAAATTTAAGTGAAGATGTACCCTAGATAAGTGACCATCTCCACTAAAATTTTATTTTAACATGTTAGCAATGCTTTTACCCATTTACGTCAAAAAAATTCGAAAAACTTTAAAAACAACGATTATGACAATTGTTACTTTTCTAGGGTACATCTTCACTGAAGTTTTATTTAGACATGTTAGCAGTACTTATTTTAGCCTATTTACGTCAAAAAAATTTTAAAAACTTTAAAAATAACTATTATGACAATTGTCATTTATCTAGGGTACATCTACATTAAATTTTACCTGTTAAAGAAACATATTTTTGCCCATTAGCGTCACAAAAAAATCTTATATGTTTAAAAATATACCTACCCATTATGATAATTATCATTTTTCCAGGGAACATCTTCATTGAATTTATAATATAATATCTTTACAATATAAATTATATTATAACCCTTTTGTGTCCAAAAATCTTAAAAAATAACGCATATGACAATTGCGGCATTAAAAAAAAGTTTGACATAAATATTAATAAAAAAATAATTTAGAAAAACCACCTCTTTTAATATTCTTAAAATATAAATATATTTATTAAAAAAATATTTAGAAAAAGCCACCTCTAATAATAAACTTAAAATATAGATATATTTATGAAAATAATATAAAAAAACTAAAGAAGATTTGACCTAAAAGATTATTTATTTATGATAAAATTAACAAAAGTATTTCTTAAAAAAGTTAAAAATTAATAAAAAATCAACAATCAACAAAATATGTTTCAATATTTTTGTTCAAAAATTATTTTTTGCTTAAAATTAGCTCGACGAAAATATGAATTTTTTTTTATTTAAAAAAAATCAAATAAATAAATCCATTTTTATTATAAGATCAAAACATATTTGAAATAAAAGTTAAAAAAATTTTTTGTTTGATAATAATAAAATATTAACATTAAATATAAATAAAATAAATTATTCACTATAAATAAATAAATAAAATTCTACATTATTATTTAAAATATCTCAATAACATAAAAATAAATTTTGACTCTAAATTTAAATTAAACTCAAGCTAACCTCTGAGTCCACTAAGTGAGCCGACTAAGCGAGCCGACTAAGTGAGCCGACTAAGCGAGCCGACTAAGCGAGCCGACTAAGTGAGCCGACTAAGTGAGCCGACTAAATGAGCCGACTAATGTGGCTCATTTAGTCGACTCGAGTCTGAGCTGTTTTATCGACTAGAAACTAGGCTCGAGTCATAGCTAAGTCGACTCGGCTTAGCCGTTTAACAACACTAGTAACAACACTAAGCAAAGATAATATTTTTTAATGCAAAATATTTATCCATTTATTACAATATTAAATAGTTTCGTTTGGGATAAAAAAATTTGCATCTAGAATTCAGAGTTGTTAGAAGTTACTTTTTAAATGTACAGAGACATCGTTTAAAATTTATCAAGATGCAGATATAATTTTAAAAATCTATCTAGATTCCGATGCAATTTTTATTATGCTCTTATATAAGGTTTGCATAAATCTAAATTAGGATTCTTTTATGAAAATACATGAAATGAGCTAAAAATTTATTCACTCGATATAACATTTATCAAAATATAACTAAAATAATAATTTTTATATTTTAACATAATATATGATTAAATGTAAATAATTATAAGATTTCAGTAATAAACATTTTTTTAAATTATTGACATTAAGACATAAAGGCATTTTTTAGCTACACTAAACAATCTTTCTTCCGGGGCGCTTGAAGGGATTGTTGGAGGTCCGTGAAGTTGTAAGAACGATGTAAGGATCAATTACCAAAACCTATGCCATTATTTAGAGTCTTAATTAATCTTCAAACCAGACATCAGCGGAATGAGTGGTTATTGAGTTATAAGCAAAATAATGAAAGTGTGAAGATTTGCAGCTGTAGGAACGATTTGAGGATCAATTACCGAAACTTATACCATTGTATATCCCGTTAATTGATCTTCTATCCGGAAAGCAGCGGAATGAACCGTTACTGAGTTATGAGCAAATTAAGAAAGTGCTGGCACTTAGCCAAAACCGAAAATATAAAAGATCACGATCTGAAATTTGGCAATTATTTAGGCTTTAATCTGTGCGTTAATAATTTCCAAACCGGATATCACTAACCGCAACCGAGTTATGACCTGTTTTTAAAGCGTGAAGTTGTAAGAATTTTTTTAAAAAGTGAGGATCAATTACCAAAAACTATACCAAATTGTGGTGCGTTAATTGATCCTCCAGAATCTTTAAACCATCAACGAAATGAACCGTTCGTGAGTTATAAGCAAAACAAAAAAGTATTGGCACTTTGCCAAAACAGAAAATAAAAAAGATCATGTTTTGAAACTTGGTAATTATGTAGTATTCAATACGCACATTAACAATCACCAAACCGGATATCGATATCACTAACCAATACCGAGTTATAACCGTTTTAAAAACGTTAAGTTGGCGGAAATATTTAAGCTGTAGGAACGATTGGGGATCAATTACCGAAACTTATATCATTGTATAGCCCGTTAATTGATCCTAATTGATCTTCTATCCGGAAAGCAGCGGAATGAATCGTTACTGAGTTATGAGCAAAATAAGAAAGTGTTGGCACTTTGCCAAAACCGAAAATATAAAAGATCACGATCTGAAACTTGGCAATTATTTAGGCTTTAATTTGTGCGTTAATAATTTCTAAACCGGATACCGATATCACTAACTGCAACTGAGTTATGACCTGTTTTTATAGCGTGAAGTTGTAGGAATTTTTTTAAAAAGTGGGGATCAATTACTGAAATTCATGCCAAAGTGTAGAGCGTTAATTGATCCTCCAGAATTTTTAAACCGCATACCAACGGAATAAACCGCTCGTGAGTTATGAGCAAAATAAAAAAGTGTTGGCACTTTGCCAAAACCTAAAATAAATAATATCATAATCTGAAACTTGGCAATTATGTAGTATTCAATATGTACATTAATAATCTGCAAACCGCGTATCCGTATCACTAACCGTAACCAGGTTACAACGATTTTAAAAACGTAAAGTTGGCGGAATTTTTTTTAAAAGTGAGGATCAATTACCAAAATTTATTACAAAGTGTAGAGCGTTAATTGATCCTACAGAATCTTTAAACTGCATACCAAGGGAATAAACCGTTCGTGAGTTATGGGCAAAATTGAAAGGTTTTCGCATTTTGCCAAGATTTAAAATTCGAGCAATCATTTTTTAGTTAAAGCCAATATTTAGTGTTTTAATTGATCCTCCAAATCCTTCAAACGGAATGTCAAAAAAATTAAAGGAAAGTGAGTTATCAACAATAAATATTTCAAGGTCAAATTTTGACCCGACAAATTATGGATATTATTAAATTTTATCGATTTAAAAGGCCAATGATAAAGCTCGAAAGCCTATTTTATTTATAAAAGTATATTCCTTTTTTATTGATAGATCTTAACTATTTTAAAAAATATTAGAAGAATGTAAGTAAACTTGAATTACAAGTAGCTATCTAGAAAAATTATCTATTATTTAATTTAACCAAGTATATCAGCCTTTATGGCTTTTGTACTTGTCGTTACATTTTATTCTGTCGAAGATTTTTTATGTAATATAATAGTGAAGGAATGGTGAATAATATTATGTACGAATAGTAATATCCTAAGGAACAATTAGACTTATGGATAGACCACTACATGAACCTCTACAAAACGAGATGGCCTAGATCTAGATGTGACTACCCCTTCCAATCACCCAGTCAGAATTTGGACAAGTCCGATATAGTCGGTGCCATCAAACGTCTAAAAATGCATAAAGCTGCTGGAGCTGATGGAATTTTTGCAGAACTCTGGAAGATAGAGGTAGACCTAAGTGCCAGCTTACTACTTCCCCTCTTTAGGGAGATTTGGAATACGGGCAAGTTTCCTGACGAATGGATGACATCAATTATACTAAACTTCCCTAAAAATAAGTCCCCAAACTGCCTTAAAGATTACAGAGGTATTGCACTAATTCCAGTCACACTAAAAATGTTCACATACATCATATCAGTCAGGATTAAACCAATCATTAACAGGTTCCTTTCTAATGCTATAACATCATACAGGAAGGGCAGAAATACTACGGAGTTGACTATGGTACTTAAGGTCATTCTGGAAAAGGCCAGAATGCATAAATCCCCCATCTTTGCCCTTATGATTGATTTAAGTCAAGCCTTTGACTCCATAATTCAGAATAAGATATGGCCCTTGCTGGAAAACATTGGAATAGATAAACATCTGATAGCGCTAATTAAGATAATTTACGACAATCATAGCGTAGTTCCTCAGCATCTAAATATGAAGTCGCAACCTTTTAAAGCAAATAGTGGCCTCAAACAAGGATGCATCCTTTCACCGATTATTTTTAATGTAATAATGAATGATATCCTAAATAAATCCTTTAAACAGGAATATGCACTCAACACATATTACAGTGATCAACAACACCTCAATGATATGCACAACTCTTTAAACTTTCTATGTTATGCTGACGACGTATGTATTCTAACCAACTCAGAATACAAATTAAGAAATATTTTATCATTATTTATCAACAACTGTGATGGATATGGTTTAAGAGACTACACAAAAACCAAACTAATCACCTCAAATACTGATGCGAGTCACTTAAACCCCTTTAACTTTGAGGGTAATACGATAGAATTAGTGTCAGATTTTAACCTAGGAACCAGGATAACGTCATTAGGCCTCACCTTTTTAGATACGAAATCGAGAACGAATAATGCTAGACTCCGCTATCATCAACTGTCGAAATTATGGTCATCCAACCAAATATCAACTAATTTAAAAATAAGACTCTTCAAGTCCCTAATTGTACCCATTTTTACCTACGCCCTGGAGACTTGGCAAGACTCAAAAAGTAACATCAGCACAATTCAGACTTTTATAAACAAATGCCTTAGAAGAATCACCAAAACGTATTACCCATACAACACATCAAATACAACGCTCTGGAATAGATGCGACATCCTACCAATCAATCGTCTCATACCCTTGAGGAGACTAGAATTACTAGGCCATAGCTTAAGACACTCGCAGGAAAATATGATATTATTTAAATTAAAAAGTCATAAAAAATAAAATTGGTAGACATAATAAAATTTATATTTACGAATCTACATTTTATATTAAGAACCAATCAACAAAATGGAAAATAATAATCAATCAAAAATAATTATCCTCGAACAAAAAGTATTATTTAAATTAAAAAGTCATAAAAAATAAAATTGGTAAACATAATAAAATTTATATTTACGAATCTACATTTTATATTAAGAACCAATCAACAAAATGGAAAATAACAATCAATCAAAAATAATTATCCTCGAACAAAAAGTATTATTTAAATTTAAAAGTCATAAATTTTAATTGATATTGAGTTGATCAGAATTCACTAAAATAAAAATGAATTACAAGTTGTTTTCTCCCAGAATAGTAAATTTTAATTTTAGGATGACCGAAATAATCATGACTTAAAAAAAATAATGCATACGGAATTTAAAAATTTTAACACTTAATTTTTTAAACGGGCGCTCATGCTTTCGGATGCTCACAGCAGGGATTTTATTTTTTAGTCTGTTATTCAGGTGTAAACAAGTTAGATGTTATGGTTTCGGGGCATGAATAATAAAGGTTACGGTTTCATTTTTATAAAGGTGTAATTGTATGTTTTATAACGTCTATTTTAGTTTTGTACAAATTTTGAATCACATCTAACATCTAGGATACATTATCAACAAACTCATGGGCCTTGAGTATATCTTTTTTTTACCAATATTTTTTAAATTTAGGAGAAACAAAAAATACATTTGGAAAATTGTATTCCTCTTCCAATAACTTTATTATTGAAGCAGAAAATCTATATATATTTTTTAAAATACAACTCTTACCAATTATGTTTTTATTAACAAACCTTGTTACCCAGAGAAAAAAAATAAGAAGGGCACTAAAAATCCCTTTTTAGTTGTTTAGTTTTATATTTAATATAATTTTATATAAATGCAAAATATAAAAACATCTTTTAATTAAAATGGAATATTTTGAACTGCCATATAGATTGCCTTTTTCGTGCAATTAGTCCTTACTTATCAGATCAATTCAGAGAATTATCTTGAAACCCTTTTTAGACTTTTATCATGAAGGTAGAGCAATAGCAATTCGCGAAACACTTATGTTATGTGGGTCATTTTTTTTGTGTTAAATTGTACATTCATTCATTTATTTTTGGTGATTGATGGAATATTTTTTCCATTACCCATGAAATTATTGAAAGATTTATGTGCCAAAAAATAATATAAAATTGTATTTAGTTGTTTTATTATTTATCAACTTACCAAGCACCCAATTAGATTGTCAATTTCACCATATCAATTAAAATCTTAAGGAAAAAAATATATTAAAATTTACCCAGACGCCATTACTTGAATTAAAAACATAAATCATGAACATTTATATAGCGCCCTATATTACATTTGATAAAAATCATTATACAAACTAATTGTAAACGTCCCATAATACTTTTTCGCGAATTTCTTTTTTATCGCATATGTCATTTATCGTGAATGATTTAGATCGAAGATAATATGGTGAGATTAATTACTTTTTTCGGTCAATTTTATTTGATAGAAGGAGGGTAAAACTTTCGAGAGGTTGATATCATTATTCGCTTAGATGGGTGAACACAACAATACATTATATTATTCACAAGATTCTTGACTAAGTTAAAATAGAAATGGTATAGCAAAATATTATGTTTTTAGTAGAATTATTTAATATTTTTTTGAAATTAAATCTACATAGAGAATAAATAATAAATTTCATAATAAAAATAAAAAAAATTTTTATTATTGAAATTTGAAAGAAATACAAGAGTGTAGTTATATCGAATAGTTCTTAACATTTTAAACACGGAATGGGCATAATTTATTTTTACACTTTTGATATTGCGATGGGCGGATAATGTGGTTTCATATCAATTGAAACTTTTATCGCAAAGCCCTTTTTCGTGAGACCTTTTCTGAATGCGTTTATCGTGAATGGATTTTATAGCGAAACTCGAATGCTATTCAGCGAAGGCAATATGGTAAATTTTCTATAGCAAAATCATTATCGTGAAAACTTTAAAGCGAATATATTACAGCAAAACTTTTATCGCGAATTAATAATCGGGAAAATTTTGTAGCGACGTTATTATCGCGAAACCCAAATCGCAAAGGCAATATAGCAAAAACTATTTCGCGAAACATATATCGCGATTATTGCTAATAGTTACTATTTTATTTTGAAACATTTATTTTTATGATTATATAATTGAATAATATTTTTAAAAAAAAATGGGTACAATATTGATTCTGATAGTTTTCAATTTTCTTATAAACTTTATAAATTTCTATAATGATTAATGAACTTTATTAATATATTAATCAATGAGTTGATTAGTTAAACCTTAATCCTTACTAGCGAAATTGATATCTTTGTTGCGCCATTATTTATTGTCTGATCTCAATATTTAAAAATTTATCAATCAGTTTTGCCAATCATTAACCAGAAGCAGAGTTATAAGATAATTTAATACTATTATATCTCATTAGACTGTCTTCATCGATTTTTTAATGGCGATTCAAAATAAATTGCATCTAAGTAAAATAAGGGATTTCCACAATTCAAAATATTTTTAAATATTATGATCTTACGATCTTTATAGATATTTTTTTTATCTTTTATGTTTAATTAGATATAAAATATTAGTTACATTTTCGAAAATTTTATAGGAATCTGAATCCAATATTAAGAAGCAGCTTAAGCTCTAGAATTAATGCCTGTGAATGTTTGGCAAACTTCATGATAAAGGATGCATATTAATATTCGATTCCAATTCCTATCAAATTTTTTGAAAATTTAACCTATTATTTTACTTCTATATCAAAGTAAGAAAAATAAAAAATCTATAAAGATCGTAAAATCATAAGATTCAAAAATATTTTGAATCGGGGAAAACTCTTATATTAACTGAGGAAACTGCTTTGTGAGTTAAAAATAAGTAGTAATCAGCAATTTTAACCTCAATAAATTTATATAATAATTGAGCATGGAATTGGTTTATAAAATTTATTATTGGAATATAAGTTTTAATGATATTCTGTCTTATTCTTTTCTTTTCTTCGTAGTCTTAATTTATAAGAATTGTTCATAAAGATTTATTAATATATTCATTTGGTTCATTAGTTAACCTTGGATATAATGGTGAAAGTGATATATGAGTTGCGCCAATATTTATTTCTATCATTGGAATTGACTTTTCAAAATATTTTATAAAAATATTAGTTAATTTAAAAATAATGTTTCAAAATAGAATAGTCATTATTAGCAATTACCACGATATTGACTTCGCGATTATATCTTGGCGATAGATATTTCGCGAAGCAATTTTAGCCATATTGTCTTCTCAATTTAAGTTTCGCGAGAATGACTTCACTATATAATTTTCAAGTTTAATATTTCAGATAAAGGCGCTGTAATATATTAGCTCTCACGGGTTCGCGATAAGGGTTCGATATACAAAATGCGGTATTTTTTCGGGATAGTCTTCGCGGAAGTGTATTTTCTAATGTGTATTCACGACAAAAAGTTTCGCTAAAATATCCATTCGCTATAATAAACATTCATGATAAAAGTTTTGCGAAAAGGTGTTTCGCGATAAATGTTTTGCTGAATTTACATGAAACCAGTCTCATAAGGGATTTTTACAATTATTATTTTCTAATTATATTATAATTCTTTAAAAATATATTGTCTTACCTAAAGCTAAAACATCAATTATGCATTACTTATTTGTGATTTTTAAAAATATCTCTAGTATTTTCATATTTCTATTGTTTAATATTCATCTAATTGCCCAATAGAATAATTAAAATTTCAGTTTTAAAATAATTTCACAGTTTTATAATTAATTTTCCAGTTTTTAAATCAATTTGTTCAGTTTATAATTCATATTTTCACAGTTTTATAATAATTAATTTCCAGTTTCTATATCAATTTGTTATTTTTAATTCAAGTTTTCACCAAATAAAATTATTTTTCAATCTTTGTTAGATTTTACCAAAGAATGTAGTGGGATTGGTATCTATTAAAATTAATATTTTTCCTCGAACTAACTCTTATCTTTGTTGCATAGACCTAAGCTAACCGAACGCTGTTCAAGAGTTATGAGGCTGTATTCTTAACCTCGCAGTTATATAAAAACTAACAGACTGGCTGTTTTGCGCTGCAGATTTGAGTATCTATCTTTTAGTTTATTAAATTTCGAATTTATGATAATTGTTCAGAAATTAAATGAATATATTAGTATAATTTTTCCCCTTACTAATGATTATTAGATATAGTGGATGCATTTATATAGGTAAAATATAAGTATTATAGATACAAAATTATGGTTAGGCAAGTTTTTTTAAAAAAAGAGTAAGGTATAAATAAAATCGATTATTTTAAAATATAAATACAATGTAAATCTAATTTAAGTGTACTAATAGGACTATCTTTTTCACCTATTTTCTAGTTATAAGTAAAGAATCTTTTTGAACCAAAAAAAGTTAAATAGCTCAATTAAGATTTGACCTGTACACTATAATCTATAATTTTTTTCACAAGTAATGATATATGTTGTTAGTAATATGTTTCTCTTTCGACCCATCCACCTGGGTGATGTCTGATGATGTATTTTCTTATTTCATCATAAGCGAATATCAATATTGCAAAAGGTGTAGCAGGTAACCACCATAAAAATCTGTAAAATTTTATGATAAAATTGTTTTCAAATTAAACTTTATATACATAGGGAATCGATGTAAGATCTTAAAAAAATAATGCATTTATTTTAAAACCGTTTTTAAAAAATTTGCAAATTTAAAAACAAAATATTCCATATCAGAATTGCGGATATATTTGAAAGGCTCGCGATATAATCATACGTGGGAAATCGTTATCAACATCATTTAAATAAAAGAATATTTAAATTGATGCAATTATTCTTTCAAGATATTCATAAAGGTAAAGCAGAAATGTTTTTTTTTAAAAAACGAGACAATTTATTAGTAAAAACTAGGAATGGAAATTCTCTTAAAAAATCCTAGGGAAAAAGTAATTTAAAAAAATACCAAATTCCGAAAATATAATCCAGGGAAAAGGTAGGCTTGATTTGAGCTAAAGTTAAATATATAAATTAATAGTTTTGCCAAATAACTAGGTATAGAGTAGAGTATAACTGAGAATTAGAGGTAGACAGATAAGGGCGAGGATTAGTTTTTACAATCATACACCTTTATTTTACTAAAATTGAAGTGTTGTTTAATAAGTGCAACTAAATTTAACTAGTAACTGAATATATTATTTGAATTGAAACTACAAAAATAACTAGTAAATTTTCTAGTTACTTTTTAAAATATGTTAAATATTTTATATATATACTGATCTCACAAATTTGAAATTAATGTTTATTAAATAATATCATAAATTTTTTATAGTTTATGATTATGAATTATTTATGGAGAAAAGGAAACTCCTTTTAGACATCAATTTTGAAAGTAGTTTATTGTAATCAATTTAAATTTATATTAAGTCCAAATTTTTTGAAAAATATATATTATATTCTGATACATTTTTTTTTCAGTGCAAATATTATATTATCTTATATTTTTTCAGTGCACTATTTAATTCTATTTTTATTTAAACTCTTTGATTAAAATTTGTAAATTATAAATAATTTTTAAAATAACTTAGGTAATTCTAGTTACTTTTAAAAATAACTTTTAATATCACTTATAAATTTTTGTAATATTAATTGCCCAAGAATTTAACATTGAAAATTATTGTAGCTTTGTATTGAAAAAATATTTTATTTAAAAAATGGTTTTTTAATTTGTTATTTTTACAGATGTTGGTTTTTAAAAAGGGCTCGATTAAGATTTTAGCCAAAATAATATTATGTAAGCCTCGAGGTTTGACAAATAGATGCTTAAACCTTTCTGCAATCTATGAGCAAATCTTCAGGCTTACATAATATTATTTTGAACAAAATCTTAATCGGACCGTTTTTAAATTCCACCCAAATCGGACAGTTTACCCACACTAATTATTTTAATTTAGAAGGGTTAATATTACTTTGTATTAATTTATGCAATATTTTTATCTAAAAAAAATTTGCATAAATTAGATTAACATCATAGTCATCGCTTCGCTTATTTTTAAATAATTATATACATATATCTATAGAAATGTTCAATCACAATTACTGTTGATTGGTGTACGCCTCGCTTATTTTTAAATAATTATATACATTATATCTAATCTATACAAAACGTCATTCACAATATTACATACTGTTGATTGGTGTAAAAAAAAGAAAAATATCATTATAAAAATTAAACGGTATCTTAGCATTATTAATTTTTTGGTAATATATATTTTTTTATCTTCGAAATTATATATTGGAATTTACTTATTCTTTGTTTTTGATGAAAATAATTTCTCATTCCTATCAAATTTTTACTAATAAAAATATTTGAAAAAAAATTATAATTGAGTGACAGTTATATAAGATTGCCATAATTCTATCTAAGAGTAAGTTTGAAATCTTTTAGAGTAAGAAGTTAAATTAATTATATCTAAGTGTAAGTTTGAGTTCTGCTAAAAACATCTTTTAGTTTATAAGAAGAGGAAGAAATATGACAAATGGTTTTTATATTTTATTTTGTTTGGCAAGGGAAATTTTTGTTGCCGGGACATACATTACCCTGCTCATATGATTGACCGAAGATATTGCGAATTTAGTTTTAAAAACAATGAAGTTGTTGATAAAAGATTAGATGTTATAAACCGGCTCGATTTTAGAGATCTGGAATGGTTTCAAATGAAGATAACAAATATAAATAGTTGAAGTTATATCATAATTGTTTAAATAATATTTTATATATTTTTGATATAGCATGGAAAAAAATCAATACCTGTTAAATAATTTTTTTTAAAAAAATTTCCCTTTGTTTCCCTATTTTCTCATTATTTCCCGTTTTTCCCGAAATTCCTAGGAAAATTTCCATTAATTATACTTTCCCGGGAAATTTACATCCCTAATTATAAGTCTATGAGATCAATATCTTAACTATAACTTCTTAACTAATTTTTTTTTAATTTTAATTATGAACCGTTTTATTTATTTTTAAAAAAAGCCTCATCATTCATTTTATTGAGGTATATTCCCTAATTTTCCAATTTCCTGGGAGATATTTTTACTGAAATAGGTTATACTCTATTTAGAATTTTTTGAAAAAAATCATAATTCATAAACATTCTTAGTTAATTTAAATATAAGATAAGACAAAAAGATTATATTCAAATTATTGATATCATGTTTTTCATTGGCGAATCATTTTTTTATAAAAAAAATGAATCCAAACTTGATAGGATACATCCTTAATCCTCTATTCATTCCAGGTATATAACACAATGCGACGGCTATGGCAGTTTCAAATACGAGGGCAAAATTTAAGACCCAATTTCTATGTTTTTTTTAAATTATTTATTAATATTTAAGATGTCAATTTTTTTAAAAATCTATTCAGATATTAAATTTTGTTTTAATTAGAAATTGTGATTAATTTTCTATAATATATTTATGTTGGACTTTAAATCATTTATTAAAAAAAATTTACGTCATTCCTTGCTTAAAGATAGAATTCTTTCTAGTTTTACAGATGATCAAGTCAGCCCATTGAACTACAACTATAGAAACGAAAAAGGCAGTGTGACAGGTGTACTCCAATATCTTTCTGTCCTCGTATGTCTATAGATTTTTGTTTAGATTTTATATTATATAATAAAAAAGAGTAAAGATTAATATGCTACATATTTTAATTGAAATTGTAAGAAATATGATTTAATTATAATTGACATATTTATTCTCTACTTCATTTTTTTAAATACAGTTTGCAATTTGATAAAGAAGAACATTTCAAATAAAAATTTAGTATGAAGGTATAATATATAAAAGGTAAATTTCTATATCTAGACTCATTTGAATTCTCAGTTATTCCCTGCAAAAGTTATATATATAACCCATTCTTGCCCGTAAGAGTCTCGCAAATCATTAACGTTTTCAGAATCCCAACCCATCCTAAGTCCTATTAAACTCCTGGGTAAAAATCCGTTTTCGGCCATTATAATGATATAGACAAAAAAGCCTGCTGCAGCCTGGACCATGCCTATTTGTCCATATGACAAACTTATCAATCTAGATATAATAATATATGGGGTGAATATAAAACATATAACCATATACATATGGAGTTATTTAGAATTAAATTATAGGGTATGAATAACCTATCGTTGACTAATTTATCATATTTCGGGTTTCTAGGTCTCCGTTTCATTATATCGCTTTCGGCTTTTTCGTAAGCCAAAGAAATGGCTGGTACCTAAAATATTGATACGAATGTAGTATATATAAAATAAGCATATTAAAAGTATGTTTTTAGGGAAATAAATATGCTATTTTGGATGGTTTTCGTTTACAGTTTCACATTATATTAATTTATAGCCTAAGAATTTCTAATTAGGCAGTCCGCCATAAATTGGTTTGTATCGGTCCAGATCTACATTTAAAAAAAAAAAATTTCGGGATGAAAGAAAGCAGGTAAAAAAAAATTTAACGAGCAGACTCAAGGTCTACTTTTGGACTCTTTTTAATTCTATAAATTTATTCGAAAGAAAATTTACCATATCGGTTCCTAAATCGATACACAATATAGTTATAGTTCCAAGTGGTAATGGAATGTTAGCCAATATAAAAATCAAAAAAGGCATTAATTCCGGTATGTTACTAGTCAAGGTGTAAGCAATTGACTTCTTTAAATTGTCAAATATCAAACGACCTAATAATATTATACAAATAATATATAAAAATTTTAATTAATTTTAATTTTTTTTAAAAAATCAATACGATTAAATTTAAAATAACTTAAAACCTTCTTCAACTCCAGTTACTATAGAGGCAAAATTATCGTCTAATAATATCATATCGGCTGCTTGTTTACTAACATCACTTCCAGAAATACCCATAGCTACGCCTGATATTAAGTTTTTTTTAAATAAATTAACTTTTATTATAAAAAGGAGATTTCTTTTGTATATTATTTTAATTTTAATAAAATTTGGTTTTAACTTTTGACTAAATTGTTATATAGTGACCGATACCATATATCATTGCCTTGCTTAAATCTCGATAATATAATATTAACCAGCACTTTGCATAATGAGACAATATCTAATATCTTATTAGATTGCCAGAAATTTATATGGAATAATCCGGTATAAATTAAATTTTTTTGCATTTAAAAAACGGCTAAATATATAATTTAAAGCTGGAAAATGATAAAATAATCTGTGAGCGCGTTTTAAAATTTGAAGATCGAAATTCACCGATAATATATTCCATCCAGTATGTGTAAAATACTTATCCTATAAATTTCAGACTATTTGGTAATAAACTTTTGAGTTTATTTTTTCAATTTTTATATTTACAAAAATTTCACGGTTGTATTGCCTGATTAACTATATTACCTTCTTGATACAAAATAATATATTGTAATTTTAAATTATTTCAAAATGTTTATAAAATTTCTCTTTTGAATCACTTATCTTGCCCTTACTCTCTTGATTTTATTTTTCACTTTTCATTTTGTACATTTCTCGATCCTACCTTTAGAAGTCTTTCTCGTTATATGTGTGATTAATAAAACTAGCTCATTTTAAATAAACCGATATCTGCCTGTTTAAGAGCCGGAGAATCATTAACTCCGTCTCCCGTAACTGCTACTATAGCGCCTTGCCTTTGAAAGCCCTCGACTATTATAAGTTTTTGTTGAGGGGATGTCCGAGCGAATACTATTTCAGGATGGTCCCTCAAAACTGCGTCTAGTTTTTCTGAAGACATCTCCTTGAGTTCTGCTCCATGGATTACGCAGGCCTTAGCATCTCTTCATGGAAGAGAGGTGGTTTTTAGTGTATATTAGGTTAGATATTAATGTAACTTGTCTAATTTAGACTTTTAATAAATCTGCTCACTTGAATTTAAATTAATATTTTTGATAAAATGAGTTCCTATTAAATATTATAGGAATTGTTATAGAAACATCTGCCAAAAATTTGAACAAAATAGCTCACATATCTCGGAAAATAAACTATAATATTAAAATAAATTTTATATGATAGTATATATATGATGACAAGATGTGTTATCACCTGGGATTAACCGCTTTTATTGGAATATTCAATCTGGTGGATATATCTTCAACCGTCTCGCTATTTTCGGAAATGATACCCACACACTTTGCTATAGCTTTTGCTGTTATAGGATGGTCACCGGTAACCATAACAACCTTATAGCCATCCGAAATAAATATAATTCATTATAAAATTCAAAAATCTTTGATATTTGGTATACGCTCTACATTAGGAGAAGTCAGGGAAAAATTTTCCTCCTTCTTCTAGAGAATTTCCAGCAAAATATTTAAGTAAAAAATTACCTCTACTCTCCCTTTAAATGAATACACAATTAAAAAAGAATACCAGACCGAACTAAAAATGAAGGGCCTAAATCTCTAAATTAATTTATCCTAATAATATTCTCCCCCTTTGAAAAATTCGGGCTATGCCTATGGTTTATTTCATAAACTAAACGATATAAAGGTATTTAAAGTTAAGTGGGTATATTATTATCCAAGAAAAATTAAACCCTTCTAATTTCAAGTTTAAAAATAAGCCTGTAGATACTTTTGATAAACTAAAAAATATTGCCAAACTCTTTCTATTCCTAAAATTAACAGTAAAATGTACTAGCACATTAAAAACTTCTAGGGCCTATAAAATTTAAAAATTATAAAAAATGTTTGGACGGGGGGGGGGGGGGGAATTTATCTGAACTTTAAAATAATGCGAATCTAAACCTTGATGCCAGCACTCCGACATTTAGCAACTGCATCTGGAACTGCTGCTCTAGGTGGATCTATCATTGCTATGAGACCTACAAACCTTAGATTGTCTAGAGGGAAATTAACTTCCTCCGAATCGAATTTAAAATCTCTTGGAAATGCGTCAGCCGGAAGAAAATGATCGCAAAATCCCAAAACCCTCTCTCCCAGCCCACCCAGTTCCAAGTAAGCTTGGTTAAATGCCTCTTTTTCGGTCTCGTCTATTGGTCTATACAAACAATAAATTATTGTAAAAAAAATTTTATAACACCATTTAGTAAAATATTTAAGATTGCGATGTGAAGTAGAGCACTGCTAGTCGGTCAGAATTTTGCCTAGATAGAAGCCACTCCCAGTTCAAATATTTTATAAATTTTTAAGTCCGAACCCTAAATTTATATTTATTTATAGCGTGGTGTCTCTTTATTCCAGATTCATTTTTATTTTATCATAACAACAGAAGAAACATCATTTTCTGTTTTTTTTTAAATTTTAACGGTCTACGAATTTTTTAAGTCGTCTAAATTTTTAGGTCCCGATCAAGCCTCATCTAATTCGGGCCGATTTGCATTATAAAATGCAATATCGAATAATATTAAATTTTCTGCATAGGAATTATTTTAAAAAATATATTATTTGAAACGAACTAGAGGAATTTTTTTAACAAACTAATACAAATTTTATAACAAACTAAAGATGAAGTGAACAGCCTCAAATTCATAGACATAACGGTTCAGTTGATTATTTCACTCTGCCTCATAAATTCATATGGGTTCTTCTCAATCTCAATATGTTACGGTTTTTTTCATAATTTTTAAAAAATTTTTAATTAATCATAAAATATTTAATTAATTGAGTCAGAAGGCTAAAGATATTTTAAAAACTTAGAAATAAAAACTAAATAAATTACTTTAAAAAACTTAAAAAATAAAAATTAAACAAAAATATTGAAAAAACTTAGTAAAGAACCAAGCAAAAATTATAGAAAATATTAAATTTCTTTATTTTATTATAAAACATAAATAATAAATTCAGTAACATAGCATAACCATATATAAATTATTTAACCGGTTAAAAGGTTATAAGGGTTCGAATACAAAATCGTTTTGTAACGGTTTGGCACTGTTAGAAAAATACGGTTTATTTCGGTTTTGCGATTTGGTTCGATGCCCTGTGTGAGGTAAAGCTGTTACATTCTTATAAAACTAAATGAACATATAAATAAAGACATTTCTTCTCCATGAATCAAAATGGTGGAACATCGTTCGAATATTCTCTCAGGAGCTCCTTTCATTACAAGCAAGTATCTAGATTCATTTTCGATTTCGTGAATTGATACCTATTACAAATAAAGAAATATAAGACATATGAGTTTCAAGGTGACAGTTTTTTAAATAAAGAAATTATAGGACATAAGAGTTTTCAAGTTATGCATATTTTTTTCTAAACTATTGCTAAAAGGATTAAGAAACTTACTATCTATATATATCCGTGATTAAATGGGTTAATATTTATTTATTATTATAATTCTATAAGAAAATAACTCAATATATTGTGTATATATATATACTTTAATAAAAAAAAATTTATAAGAATGCTATATTCCACACTAATAATTATACTTGGTATTTATTGGTAGAATTAAAAGGAATTTCGATCACTTTCAGATTCTTGGCCCTAGTCAATTCAACATTTCCAAATGACAATTCAACGCATTTTAACAGAGCGGATTCAGAAGCATCACCTATGCACTCCCTCATTATAAAAAAATAACTAACTTAGTTTTCAAATACAAAATTGTAAAATGTTGTTTTGTTTTAATATAAATATTTTATTTTATTTATTATATTTGGGTATAATAATTTAGCCTTTAATATAATGATTCGCTTATTATTATTTTAAATTAAATTTGAAAGAAAAGAAAATTATATTTTAAATACCTAGCTAAAACGGGTATTTCTTCCTGAGCAGGTTTGAAGCTAGCTCTATTGCATAAAGAAGCTATTCTTGATAGAGCTAACCATGTTGGTTGATCTTTGTGTAACGAGGAAGCTAAAAAAAATAAGTATAGATATTATTATTGTAGTGGATTAGATAGTAAGTTAGTAAATTCTTTAATTACCATTTTTTAGGTCATTATTTTTTTTTAAACTTATAATTATTTTTTGTTTTAAAACTTTTTGAATGAATTGAATTAAGATCCACGTTTATTTATTGATAGATAATTATATCACATTTTATATTGATTATAAATTATATTTTATTTTTTATAATAATTTACATTTCATTTTTTAATGATAAATTAAATTGTTATTCCCCTTTCAACAATGACATATAATAATACCTAGACTGACGATTCATTCATTAAAATGCATTTTTAAGCGTCGTTAAAAGCAAATCAGCTGGACCCGCCATTTTGGTAACCTTTATAATAATTATTTTCATGTTAAAAACTAATATTAAATTGATAACTTACTTTCTTATTATCTCGATGAACAGGCAATTCTTTAATAAAGTTTGCATCAGATATAATATAAAATTAGGCTCTCGTTTAAAATTTTAATATTTATTACAGTAACCAAGATGGCGTCTCTAGCTGATTTGTATTGATGTACACTTTTAATGAATGAATCGTCAGTCTAGGTATTATTATATGTCATTGCCTTTCAACAAAAACAATTTCTCTTTATATATCTTTTTTTAAACAATAAAAAAAATAACTAATTGTGTGAAATACAAATTGATATTTAAAAAAAAGTAACGTTAAAAGGATATAATAAAATGTTAATATAAAATTTTCACCGATTAAATTTAAATACAAATTGATATATAAAAAAATAAATCAATTGCCAAAATAAATAATAAAATAACATCGATCAACATATTCAACAGAATCCGAATTATCGGAAATGTATTTTAGCTTGTAACACCTACCTTATAAATTTCGACAATTTTGCATTTAACAATTTAGTAATTTAAAATTATGTAAAAAATCAAAACCTAATATAAATTATATCAAGTTCAAAAGTTCATGGCAAAATTTTCTAAAAACAGGGCAGGTAGTTTTTTTATACATGCTGAAATATGTTTCCTGCAAAATTATATTTCTTAAATCTAAAAAATGATTAAAAGTTAAAAAAAATAACAGTTGATTGAAAAAACCCATTGACGCCTAATTGAACTGAGATACCCTTTTTGTTGGCAATAAATCTGTCAATTCTATACATAATTCAATAAAATTATATAGTTTGAGAAAAATATAAATTATCAATTCTTTCTGTGCAAATTTCATTAAATTTTATAAACAGGGTCTTAAGTACATTCAAAGTTGGACAAACAAAATTCGAACTTTGCCAATATGTAAAAATTTATTCTATAATAAAAAAATGGTTTTAGTAGATATGAATATGACTTGAGTTCAATTTGAATTTTAAAACAAGAAAAACATTATGGAATCAAAACGTTTATGAAAGAATTTCCTAACAGAAACTGATTTATTGCAGTTTTGAATCAATTGATTGCAAAAGTTTATCATGCCGGATCGGCAGAATGATGGTAGACCACGCACAGCTCGTAATATAGAAAATGTTGATTCTGTTGAAACACTCATATTGAGCCAATAAGACCTATCTGATACCCTCAGAAAAATTCGTCGAGCATTCCAAACTGTATTTAGCAAATTTCAGTGCCCCAGATTAGCAAAAAACTGTAGCTGAAATGTAAAAAAGAAAGGCCTAGGATCAAACCGATGCGAATTGTCCCTCTGATAGGCACCAAATAATTTCTACGAATATTCTCCAAGTTAGTTTATTTTATATAGTTTAGAGATGAAAAGTTGTTTACAGTAACTCCATCGGTAAATCTGCAAAAAATGATAGGGTGTACGTTGCCGTTTCAATGAGAAAAAAAACAAGATGCAGCCAATCTTGTTTTGTAAGATTTTTCTAACTCTGTAATGGTTGGCTGCACAGAGCTCTTTTTATCAATCTAGGGGTCAAAATTAATGGTGCATACTATAGTGACGGTTTACTAGGTAATTATTGCCTGCTATTAAAGAATCGTTAGGCAGTAAATTTTTATATTCTAGCAGGACAGTGCTCAAGCTCATCGACCCCGAGAAACTGTGAATCTGCTTATAATAGAAGCCCCAAATTTTATTTCACTCACTCTTTGGCCCCCCAATAGCCCTGATCTCAATCTGATTGACTACAAGATATAGAGCGTCCTTCAAGAACCTGTTTCTCAAACTCGCATACTTAACGTTGAACATCCCAAACAACGACTTGTAGAGGAATGAAATCGTTTTGATCGAGGAATTGTTGATCGCTCAATCAATGAATTGCGAGGTCGCCTTAGAGCATTTATTTGAGCTTATGGCGCGCATTTGAAATTAGCTTTGAAATACAATATTTGACTAAAATTAATTTTAAATGTTGTGTTTTCATTTTTTTATAAATTGTAAAGTTAAATAAAATAAAATAAATAAATTTTTACATATTCGAAAGTTAAAATTTTGTTTGTTCAACATTGAATGTGCATAACTTTGAACCCTGTTAATAGAATTTAATCAAATTTACAGAAAACAATGATTGTTTATCTTTCTCTCAAGCTATATAATTTTATTGAATTATATTTAGAATTGACAAATTTATTATTAAATCCAAATGGGCATCACAATTGGAACACCGTATCATTAATATTTGTATAAATATTTTCATATAAATTATAAAAATGCTCAAATGTTCTTGGCAAAATTGTCTGAAAATCATAGATACGCTATTCAAGTTGAAACTTTACCGAATAAATTTTATTTCTAAAATTTAAAAATCGGCCTCAAGAAATGGTTTTAAATTGAGTGATTCCAAATCCCCATGAATTCCATATCCCAATACGATATATATATATATATATATATAATTATAATGGGGTAATGTACAGCCATGAAACAATATATATGAATATACTTTTCCGCGTAAAATATAATAAAAATTAAGATATTTACATGATTGATCTTCCGTGGTGTCGGCTTCCCATATCTTGTTATCGAACCACATATGTGCTACTGTCATCCTATTTTGGGTTAGCGTACCAGTTTTATCTGAACAAATCGTGGAAGTGGAACCTAATGTTTCTACAGCTTCAAGATTTTTAACCAGGCAATTTTTAGAAGCCATTCTTTTCGCGGTAAGTGTTAGACAAACCTGTTTATGTAATTATTCTTTTAGAAGATCTCAAAGTTTTTTTAAAACTTGATATAACTATTCAAATAGTTACCTTGAAATTAAATTATTTATAAGTATGTAAGAGAGCTGTTATTAAAATCAATGTCAATATCTATATTTTTTGTAATAAATAATTTTATCTGCTAATAAGATGGTATGGGTAGTAGCTGACTTCAAATTAAGCTAAGTTATAGCTATGACTTTTTTCGATTGCTATAGCTTAACTTACATTTTCTAGAAGACTATAGTTTAGTTTAGCGTTTTTATGGGTGGGGGGGGGGGGGGGATTGAAGGCAGCACACACAAATTTGCCTACTACCCCTTCCCCTAAACAAATTTCCTAGAAAATGGTTTAAAACTAGCACTCACCTCCCATTATAAAAAATATTTAAGTCTACATAAATGTTTCTAAAATGTAAATGTAACCAAGCTATACCTATTAGCGGGCTCGGACCTAATTCTATTTAAAATAATCGGGTTCGGGCCGGGCCTAATATTTTTAAAAAAATTTTGGGCCGGGTCGGGTCTGACAATGGAAATTTTATTAAATATATCTAAATTTATCAATTTTATATTGTATGTAAAATAAAAAATTTTGATTTAATTTATTGAAACTAAATGCTATATAACATATGTCTTTTATTTAATTTCTATATTTAAATAAATTCGGGCCTGGCCGGGCCGGTTAATTTTTTTAAAATAAATTTCGAGTTCGGGGCGGGCCGGCAAAACTTTTTTAAAAAAAATTTCGGGCCGGGCTTGAAAAATTAGGCCCGATGCAGATCACTAATACCTATATCTTAAATTTGAATTTATAGCTAAGCTAAAAGAAAAATTAAAGGTTGCTACATTTTTATTGTAGCTATGCCCATCCTTTTCTTCCTGTGATAAATTATCGTGAAATGAGAATGCTCATTTATTTCATAAAAAATTTCAAGTATCTCATAATAATATTATACATTACCTGATAAATATAAAATTATATAATATCAAAAAAGATATTATAGATTATTAATGCAAACCGTAACAGTCGCCAGAAGACCCTCCGGTACGTTAGCCACAATGATTCCAATCAGAAAAATAACGGCATCGAGCCAAGTGTAATGTAAAATTAAGGCCATTATAAAGAAAGTGATTCCCAAAAATATTGCCACTGCGGTAATAATATGGATGAAATGGTTGATTTCTTTGTGAATCGGAGTTTCTCCCATGTCGATTCCTGAAGCCAAGTTAGCAATTCGACCCATAACGGTTCGATCACCTGTGCCTATAACTATGCCGGTGGCTGTTCCTTTAGTAAATTTTTTTAATTTTGGGGTAGGTTAAAGGGATAATCAAGTCCTTTAATGAAAGTGTAGAATATCTAATGATGGTTATAAATATCAATGTATAAACCTTATTAAATTTAGGAAATTTTTTCTTTTTTCTCACTTAAGGTAAATTAATATTATATTCCCAATTTATAATTACGCTTTTCTCTAACAGTGTATTATTCTTCAAACTAAAATCTTTGGGTTATTTGCTTCACTCATTCCCTTACTTTGTTAGCCCAATAATGAATTTTCAAATAATATCTTAAAACATGATCTCTATTGTTTTGAATAAATGTAGGAAAAGTTTCCTTAAAAATTTCAGAATATGAATATCTGACGGATTCAATTATGTTAATTTTTTTTCTTCCCTTGAATAATTTCTCATTTTACTATTCCTGTAATTATCTATAATTCTTCTTTTATAAATAAGTATTTTTCACTTGAATATTTATAATTTATTCTGAAGTTGTTTCATTCAAATACAAATCAGTTAATAAAAATATATCGAAAACGAAAAAAATATTTAATTATAGTATTTTTTTTAAAATCATTTTTCGAATAAATAATTTCGCAGTTGGCTTTACAGATTAGGCTGGATTTATTAATAATTAGGTATAAAACCTTCAACGGCGTTAGTTGAAAAAAAGGCCAAATTTCTTGTTTCTAAAGGGTTTTTGTTATTATTTTCGGGACTTCTTGATTGCGGCTCGGATTCGCCAGTTAATGAGGAATTATCAACCTTAAAATTATGAATTATATATTTAAATAATCTTTTTAAGATATGAAAATTAAAGGTTTTACTAATGATATAAATATGACATAAAAGGTGCTCAGAGTAATTATTAATTCGGTTAATAAATACATCAAATTGTCATTGTCATTCTCATATAATATTAAATATTACCCAACAATTACATTAATATAAAATATAATAACATTATTTTTATGAACATTATTTTTATGAACCTTAAACCCGTTAGATTTGATGATCCGAATATCGGCCGGTATTCTATCTCCAAATTTAGTTTCGACAATGTCTCCTAACACAACATCTTCGGCCTTTATATCAATTTTTTTTCCATCCCTAATCACAACTGCTTGCTTAAAAACATAATTTTTAAAAAATTAACTAAAAATGTCATAATATTAGAAAAAAAAGGATTTAAAAATAGACCCGGTTAATATTTTTTTCACAAAGACCCTGCCAAATGCTTTAAAAATAGGGTAAAATGTTATATGAGATAAGAAATTTAACAAATATAATACCTCAACTGCCTAGGTCATAAAGAAAATTACATATTTTTTAAAAAAATAAATGTAAACCTCCGCAAAAATAGAATAATGAAAAAAATCAATATTTTATTATGGCTTTGTGAGATATACTTAAGGCCTAAATTTGAATTGTTGTCATTTAATCAATATTCTAACTTAAAAATTACTTGAGGTATCATTTTCCCGAAAGATTCCATAATCTTAGAACTTTTCGCTTCTTGGTAATACGAAAAGCAACCCGTTATGATAACGACAATCGTTAAAACAACACCCAAGTATAGCTAGCGTGCATAAAAATGACAAACATACATAATAAAAATATTACAATCTTTTAGTAAAAATATCACCCTAATTTTAATAATTGGGTTGTTTTAATAATCAATATATAAATTTTGGACATTCTACATAAAAAAAGCTTATTAAATTTTATCATTAAACTATTAGTAATCGGGTATTTTAGATATAAGACTTCTTTTTAGCCCTTATATTCAAAAAAATTGTATTCGAACCCCAGACAAAATAAAACTATTATCAATTTGCAAGAAATGCCAAATTTTTAAAAAAAGGTGCGTACGTTATCTTTGGAAAAATTCCTATAGGTTGCAGCTTGAATGCCGTAAGCTATGAAACATAAGATAGCACCGCTCCAAAGAAGTATGGAAAATCCCCCAAATAATTGTCGGCAAAATTTGACCCATTCGGGAGTTTTTTGCGGAGGGGTAAGGGCATTGGGCCCATCTCTGGCGTATATTTCAGCGGCTTTCGTGGTTGAATAACCCTAAATATAGCAATCAACGTGTTTTCATGATTAAATTCTTTATAAAAACTTGTGAGTATTATATATTGATGCTTTTAATAATTAGCAACCTTTATCAAATAACAACAGCATTTCATATTTTCGCTATACTCCAACTCCAATTTTACAGTGGCTTTTTTTTTGTTCAGGTGGGAATAAAGTTTAAAATAGTCTTAGAAGGATTGTAAAATTAACTTCTTACATTTGATCTTAAATTAGTATGTATAAAACCTCCTTTTCTATTAATCTCTATGCAGGTGGAATTGGTATACGCTCATCTTCCCTACTCCCGGTCAGCGCCTTCATATCTTTGCGTTTATAATGAGACCCAATTATCAACAATGGTCGACCCTCCTTCAACTCTATGAGACTTACCCCTCTTTGTAACTCCGTTGCATTTCTTAAAGCAATCTGGGTAACATTCCTTACTCTATTTAACTTTCTCTACAAACATAAAATTTCTTGAAGCTATTCCTTCAATATTATCTACAGATCATCATGCCATCGTATTCAGACTTTGATATGGTCATACCTTATCTGCATCATATCAAACTCTTGCTGACTCAACAGCTATCCACTCTCTGCATTGCAAACGACGAAGAAGTAAATTTCTAAGATATATCCAATGCAATGGCACTATATCTCGTGCTATAAAATTTGCTGGAATTTCTTCTATCCTTGAGACGACTGGACTTTTCAACACAAATAGTAAACGTCCAGATGGATCAAATCCTTGAAAGAGAGGTGAGTTTTTAATAAGTATACATAAATCAACTCTACCCTTCAACCTAAATCATGATGCCATCGCCGCCGACGCAGAACAAAGAAAATCTACCAAATATTCTTTTATGTAGCTTTCCAACAATTTACACTAATTAGAGCTATAAATTTAATTTTCTTAAGCATTTAAGCCCTAGCCTTCTACAAAGATCTATGGCATCGTATTACATCTAAGACCAAAATCCAAACGAAGATCTTTACCTTCAACAAAGAGTTGCATTTAATATAATCAGAGCATGTCAGTTTCATATTCTCCGTTGGTGGGTAAAACATTCATTAGTGGAAAGATTCCAATAATCAATTTTACGTCATACCTCCTAATACCTAACAAGAATTATCTTATCATATTATTGTCCTAGGCTTAAGATCCTTCGAAAGATTGAACTCTTAAAATGATGCCTCATATTCCTCCTCGCAAAAATTATTATAACTTCATATTAAAAAAATAAATACTTTAATATTTTAATGTAAGCTTTTTTTCTGTCTATAGAAATTTTTTAATTATATCGCATATTAGTTAATATAGAAAATATATATGACTTATTTTATGACTAAGAATTTATTATAAATAAATTAAAAATTTTGTGTAAAACAATGTATAGTTTCTATTTAGAATAATTTGAAATCGTTACGAGTTATGTTACTTAATGAGGACTCCAAAAAGGCGTATAATTTAAATAAAATTTAGTTGTAAAGTCATCACGGTGATATATAATAATTATTAAATGCAATTTGACTCATTTTATCCCCTTTGATGTTAAATTTTGTGCTCAATAATATCGTGCAAAAGTAGGAGTCAGCTTAATGGCCGGGAAAATTTTTTGGGCTAGCCCACACAACCTAAAAATTATTTTACGGGCGGGGCCGAAAAAAAATTTATGGTCTGGACCAAAAAAAACTTTCTTTCCCACTACTCGGATAAGGCTTTAACTATATTAGAGAAATTTTGCTGTAATTAGATTTATCCCTCAATAAATTTGTTTAAGACAAAAATATTTTAATATACCGAATTTAAATCTTATTTACACTATTTTGTAATAATATACATGATACAAAATATATTTAAAAAGCAATCGTTTAAAACAAACTTTTATCGGATCAACACCGTATCTATCATATAATTCTTGCAGTGGAATGATATGTTCATCCTGTGGGGAAGGGGATAGAAAGAATTAAATATATTATCACATATTATTACTTTATATAAAAATATAAATTATAAACTCTGCATCGAACATGCTTTGAAGGTCTCTAGTTCAATTTCGGGGTTAAATTAAACCAGTTAGAGCAAGAGTTCATAACTCTATTTTTAATGGCTTACATATTCAAATGATTATTTTAAGTTTGTGATTAGATTAATTTAGCATCTTCATTGTTTTTTTATTCGCTTGTTTTTATTATGTAATTTACCTCTTCTACAAATATCGATAATTTAAATATTTTTATATCACATTGTATCGATTTCAAATAATCAGTTCATTTTATATAAGGGGAATAAGATGTATTTATTTTTTACTGTCTAACTATTTGGATTGTTAGTAGAACACAGGTGTTGAGTATAAAATTATTAATATTTGAGAAATTCAGATTTGTTTATTGTAATAAAAAAAATTATTTATATTAATTAAATATTAAAACATGCTAAGACTTTATTTTAGTCATCGTGTCATATGTTAATGTCTTTTTTCAAAAATTTTTGGAATAGTTCCTTTGAGAAATAAACCACAGAATTGGATGTCCTTTAAATAGAGTTTATATTTGAGCTCGTTGAAACAATCAATATATTATATACATGTTGTTTTATATATGTATTGGTTGATCTATATCTTACATCCTATTCTAAGGTCACACACCATTACTTTATAGTAGTTAGGTGGAAAAGAGATCTAATTTTGATTCTTTATTAACCACTGGATCTCCTCAATGACTTTTTGTCATAGCAAAAGACATAATAATGATTGAAATAAGTTATATATATTTATATTTGTGTCCAATGTGAAGAATTATAATTTTTTCCTCCAATATGTTCCTTTGAAAATTAATCGTACAAAATTCAATTTTATTTTTAATTATATTTATTAAATTTTTAATTATTAATTTTCATAAAAATTATCTTGTATGTAAGATACTCTTATTTATCAAAAGATACAAGTGTCTTATATCTTGATTCCTTTTTTACATTTTTATTATGACACTTATATCTATATCTTAGATACAATAATTTTTTCATAAAGAATCTGTATTTTTTAAAAGATCACCCCAACTCTGATTGTAAAAAAAACTAGAATCGAAATTAAATTTTAAAAACAAAATTGAAAAACTAATCCCTCCATACATTTTTACTTTTATTTTTAGTTGAAAAAAATCAAAAACAATTTTTGTCTACAGGAATCAATTAATTTTTCTTAATTCTTTTTGATTACATAAAGTTTGCTGTAAAGAGTTTAACTTAACCAAAACTAACTTCATGAAATTTAAGGATCATCTAAAAAAGTGCGATTTGTATCCTATGTTTTTAGATTTTTTTGTGCGTAAATCAAATATGAAAAGTAATGAGTTTTAGTCAAGTCTCTTATTTTATAGTTTGATAAAATTGTCATAAGACAAAAATATAAAGTATCATTTCTAAATATATGTCGTTGCGACAAAATGTAAAGCGGTTGATTAAATCCACACTTTTTTAATAAAATAGTGGGATTTATTCGTACAAATTTAATAGTTTATTTAATACATAGCTTCTCCTTATAGATTTAATGAAAATAAAATCTAAATCTACCAAACCATGTCTAGCTCCTGTTTAAGATTATCCAGCTTGCTAGTATCCTCATCTTTAGAACCCGACCAGCATTTAAAATGTTTCTTAATCTTTTTGGTAACTTTGATCGAACTGTTTCTTATTTTAGGACCCATCTGCATTACAGTATTTTGGGAATTAGACTTAGGAATAGGTGAATCACTTTTCAAGGCTTGGGTTCTCACGTTTTTGACTTCTTCATTTAAACCCTTGTTGATCACGTCATTTGAACCAGTGTTATTGGAGTTTGTCTTGAGCAAGGCCTTTACGCTATTATTGGTAATACTAGGCATGGTGTTGCTCAGGTTGGTATTTTGTGAGGTGACAGGGATATCCTGGAAACTATCCGTCGTGGTGCTCTGGTTAGAAATAGCATTGTCCGATTTAATCTTTTTATTTAAAACATAAAATTCCCTTTTATTTTTTATATATTGTAATTTTATTTATTATAAATAAATATATATCCAAAAATTTTGAAACAAATAAAAGTAAATAAATATTAGTTAGAATATATTTGGCACTAATGTGTTGTTTTATTTATAAGGGATGGCCTAAAAAATAATTATGTTCATAGGGGTATTTAATTAACTTTTTGAAAACTTGAAATTTCAAATATTACCCATGATAATATTCTTTAATAATAAAAAAAAATATTGAAGGATTATTGAATTCTAATGTTTTGAACCATTATATAATGGAATATGTAATTTATTTGTGGAGGACAGGAACAGTTATCGGTTCAACTTTTTTTAACCCATTCAGTTTGCTATTACTGTTGCCCCCCCCTCCTCCCCGAGACTCAAACAGGAATAGTTGGGAAGACCGGGGGTAAATAAAACAAATTAGACAAATAAAACTTAAACGCAATGACCCCAATTATTCAATTATATAATAATCTAAGTTTTTTTAAATATTTGAATTTTAGTATCACTAAAAAAGTGGATCGCATTGAAACAAGCTAGGGTAAGTTGGAAAACAACCCAGGACACTTTGATGCAAAATTTTTTATTTTTTATTTTTCTATCTCGTCCCGATTTTTCCTAGTACTTGATTATATTAGATATCTGCAAAGCCACACCTGGTAAAAAAATTTTTTAATTAATATAGGCCGGAGTGAGCAAAAAATTATAACGGTCCCGGCCGGGTAATTCATACATAAATAATTTTAGGGCCTGGCCGATCAATTAGATAAAAAAGATTTCGAACCAAGCTTGACAATTTATATATAAAAAATCAGGCAGAGTATCACAAAACTCTTTTAGGCAAACTTTTAATATAGTCTGGGGCATTAAAATTTTGATATATTTTTTTTTATTTCAAATTACTATTGCGATATTGATTTAGTATTTGAAAATAAGTTATTTATGTCATGATCCAATAACAAATACACAGTACTCATATCAAAAACACTGATTTTTAAACGGTTTTGTTGAAATAGATAGCCATAAAGGTAAAATTTTATGTCCTAAAAATTGATCCAAAAAAATTTGGGCGGGACGAACTTTTAGTAAAATATATCAGCCGGGCCTAACTTTTCCTAAATTTAGGGCTGGTAAAAAATTTTTAAAAATTTTAACAGGCCGGTCCGGTCAAAAATTTTAACGAGCCGAACTGGGTTACTTGTGCAAAAATTTTTAAGGGGCAAGCCATGCAGACAGCTTATATATCAGCATATATAAATAACTAAATAATCAATATTTGACATACCAAAGTTTGATCTTATAAAGACTTAATCTAAGAAGAAAAAAGCCTAATTTGATTATATTTGTCTTAAAATTTTATTTTTATTAAAACTAAACTCTGTTCTAAACCCGTTATTGAACTTAAATTTTTTTAAATCTTAACTTAACCCAAATGAATATGAAAACCCGTCCCCTAATTACAATTTATATCAATTATCTATTCATTATATTTTTGATGCTAGTATTTTTCATCATTATTTATTATATAATTGTAATAAAGGTAATTGGAATAAAATCCAACTATCTTAAGACTTAAGGCATAATACAAAGAGAAAAAAATATACTAATTAAATAAAGTACAGTATAAATTTGAGAAATGGCCAAAAAAAAGTATTCTCCTTTTTAAAATGGGCTAAAATCCAAATATTACCATGCTTGAATGAGTTATAAATTATGACAAATTTCGACAAATTCTATAAAAATATTTTAATTTTATTTTAAGCTTTTGAATTTTATTCTGAAAAAAATGTAATCCGAACATGCGAAATTTTTTTACGGTGTCGGGCCCTCTATTCAGAATATTCCCTTATTATTTTCTCTTTTAATAAAAGTATTCGAAAACATTTTTATGTTTTAATTCTATAAAATGTTTTCTTCTTATATTAGTATGTCAAGGTTTATGTTTATACTAAAAAAAGTAGATAATTTTTCAGAATTCATTTCATATAATACTAATCTCATTCTCAATCTCACTGCAAACTATAATTGAATTAAATTCAAGATTAACCCACAATAATAATGGTCATGTTCATTTAAATTATAATAAAATTGAAATGAATATATTTATTCATATTTTATAGAATTAAGAAAAAGAAAAAAACAATGAAACATTTTCACTCTTGTGGATGAAAAAACCATTTTGAGAAAAAAAAAGACGAAAAAAAAATTGTTTATTTTAAAAATATATATAGTACCAATATTTTAATTTTATTGGAAATTTTTCATTATCACAGTTAATAATCTGCATCGGGCCTAATTTTTCAAGCCCGGCCAAGGCCCGAAATTTTTTTTAAAAAGTTTTGCCCGGCTCGAACCCGAAATTTTTTTTGCCGGCCCGACCCGAATTATTTTTGAAAAAATTTACCGTGGCCCGGCCCGAATTTATTATAAATATAGAAATTAATTTTTATAAATAATTAACGATATATGTTATAGAGATCTGCAAAGTTAGGCCCGGCCGTTGCAGATCTCTAATCACAGTCATTTTATAACTCGCTTCATTATGTCAAATTAAGTTTTAACTTTAAGTTAATTTTTTTTTATAAGAAAATTAATTCTATAAAATTTAATTATTAGTTTCAAAATTTCGTTAAAATGATTTTAAGCATGTTTTTTGTTGTCCTTACCTTCTCCCTATTTTTTCACATTTATAAAAAAACAGTCTTTGTTTTTTATGTGCCTTGACTCATTCTTATAAAAATATAATAAAAAATTGAGGAAATATAATTTATTAGGCGATTATTGATCTAATAGAATTTTAAACGATATCGAGTCGATTCAATTTTCTTAAATTCCGAATAGATATTTTTTTTCAGGGGATACGTTAATATATTTATTTTTTTACTTTAGCTCATGAGATATTCTATTTCCAGTCATAACTTAATATCGAGATCCAAACAGGTCCTCTACCCTAATCGAAAGAATTTTTTTGGACTGGACGGAGATATGATTAGTATAAGATTTCAACTTCTTCCTTCCCTCTTTCTTTATTTATTTTTTTTCTTTCTGATTTTTGTATGCTATTTGCATATAATATTATGAGTAAATATTTCATCATTATTCCGATTTTGACTAATCACATTTATTTTCTTTTAAAGTTAACCCTCGAGATAAAGGCAGTGATTATTCGTATCCATAGTTTTTAAAATTTTGTTTTTACCAAAAATTCTTTCTATATTTTGATTTGGGTTTCCCTTTAGCTTAACTTAATTAAAGTTTATATATTTTGGGTTTAAAGTTAATTTTAGTTTTTTCTTCGTTAATTATTGGTAGATTTAGGCATAAGTGTAGTGTATGTTATTCTAAATCTAATTAACCCTTTATCCCTAACAATTACAAAGAATCTATTTGAAGTTAATATTTAATATTTATATAAATATATTAACCAATGTTGTTATTTGATCGTTCAAATACGGTTAAGTCAATTGACCGGTATTGATCGGTTAAATATGGCCAAATTTAGTTAAATGTTTTTAAGTACAATGTTAACTTTATTTTGTATATAATAGTAAAATGAATCTATAATTTTAACTTTATAATATTTTTTAAATTCATTTTCATTCAATAACTTGTTTCGCTCTCCATGGTAGAGTCTTGTTCTGATTTATATTCAATATTATCATTTTCTTTAATATTTTTTTATCTTCATGTGACGAGATCTTCAATCGATTTTTGCTTTAGTAAGAATATTAACCCAAATCGACCAATTTCTTTCTGAAGAAGAAGTAGAAATAGGAATTGTTAGACACTTATATTCATGGACATGTAAGAAAAGCCCATTCCACTACCTCGAGACCGGAATCTGATTGTTTCTTATGGAAGTTAATATCTTCCACATAATTTGCTAAACTTGCCTTTTTTACTTCTGAAATTTATGAAATCACTTGAAATATTTTGATCATCATCACTTTTTAAAATGCCTAATTCTTGTATTATATTATATCACATATTTCATTGAATTCACTATTAGTAAGATGCTCCCCTTGATATTTGGGACCAAAAAATAAGTAGCATTGTAATCACATGTATTTATATGGTTTTTTCTTTTTTCAAGCATATCTTAATTTTTTTTTCAGATTTTTTAGAGTATTTGACCAGATCAAATACTCCTCCAGTCATTTAACCAGTCAATTGACTCCATTTGACCGGTCAATTAACCCACTTGCCAGCCCTGATATTAACTAATTAATAATATACAATGTGAAAGTTCTTTTGCTAAAACCGAAATTACCAATATTATCCCCGAAATATTACATCATTTTATTAATTTACTGAGAAATTAATTTAATTTACAATGAAATTCACGAATTATGAATAATTATTATTATCATAATATCATTATGAATTACTATAAAAAAAATAGCTAAATTGTGAATTAATTATTTTTAAAATATTATTATAATCATTATAATGTTTTAATTAACACTATTATTAGCTTTATCAAATCGTTAATTCAATCTAAATATAACTCCGAGACAAAAAAAATATAATAATTATTATATTTTGAAATAGATATGAAATTTGATCCATTCCGTTAATTTTGATGAGATGAAATAAAAGTCTACCTTATCTTATCAGTTTTCATCATTTAAGCTAATGCAAGAAAAAAAGCTTTAAAATGAGTTTTCTCGATAAAATTTATATTATAATAAATAAACGTAGGAGTAGAATTATTTTTATTTTAAAAAATGTTTTGGGAAAAGTTAAGGCCATAGTTTTATGTTTTTAACATTTTAAATAATTGATTGAGCTCGTTTTTTTAAAATTAGAAATAAGGTCATAATTTGTCATTTTTTAAATGAATATTTTATTTTATAATGTAAATTGTAATATTATATCAACATTTATAAAATCAAAAGAAATATATTATTGATATAATATTGCATAAATTTGAATAATAAAAATTTAATTTAAGGTATTAATATAAAATATGGTTAAGTTATTGTGCAATTTTTCAGGTAAATTTTTTATATATGTATGGGTACCAGATATTAGTAGTTATCGGTGGCAAACAAAGCAGATAAAATTTAATATTAAATTGAAAAAATATAAACTCTTACCGACTCTTCTGACCTAGTCATGAGAATTGTATTGATAAAAATATTTTATCGATGATTTGCATGAATTCAACGTTGACTTATTATTTATATAAATTTTTTAGAAATTTAACAAAAATAAAACTTTATAAAAGCCAAATTTTATTAAAATATTTGCTAAAGGGCTTCAATGATAAATGATTTATATTGATTATTATTTTATTACTTTTTTCAATATGGGTAAAACGTATGAATGGAACAAACAACGTCATTTAAGATGGATATTTGAAGTAAACGCAAACTCAGTATTTTTGAGTCGAGATTATACTGCAAATAGTATATAGTTTGTATTAAATTTTTTAAATTTGTCCCAGATGAGTTAAAGTCTCATGAAATTAATTCTAAGGTGATAGGCACTCGAAATTCTAAGGGTTTCTAGGTCTCTAAAATTTGTTTATATGTTGAGTATGCTAATATAATTGCTAGGTAAAATTAATAATAAGTATAAAGAAAATAAGAAAGAGCTCACTTTGGTTTTGATCCTTGAGCAGCTATGCATCCTATGTTGAGGAATTCATTTTTATCATGTTTTTATCTTTTCGCTCTTGCTTTTTCTATAGGCTTCTGTCGTTGTCTCATTCTTCATGCCTGGTTTATGCGTTTTTTTCTCATTATTATATGTTTTACTAGTTTTAACAAATCATGATCCCTTATAATATTCATAGATTAACGCTTCAATCCTGTGTTTTGAATAAATATATAATTTAATTTCTAACTCGTGGTCCTTTTCATTTTCAGCTTTGTCAAAATGTAGGTTTTGTTCATTTGTGGTAGAATGACATGATAGGGTAATTTGCATATTTTCGCCTTGTTTGAATGTAGGTTTTACTTATTTGTATGTTTAATTTGTGGTAAAATGACATGAGAGAGTAATAAATTTACTCTCCCTTTCATTCTTCTAATTTTAAGTGTTCTATGTAAAATATGTCTAATATTTACTTTTATTTTTTTTAATTATCTTTTTCATTATTGTTGTGATACAATATAACTCACATTTTTTTATTATACGCAAAATTACTTATTGAATTATGAATATTGGTTATGCACAGATTTTGTTACCTAAATGAGATAAAAACACGAAATAATTGTAGGGATATATACTTCAGAGACCTGTAGAGGTATCATTTGCATGGCTCGTCCCGAATTTTTTTTTAAAATTTTTTTTCGGCCCGGCCCGGCTTTTTTTAAAAAAAATTATCAGGCTGGTGTAGTATTGTAAAATCAATACCGTATTGATAATTTATACCCGAATCTCAACATTTACGAATAAATTCTAAAATATAATTTACAAATCTTTGAATCGACAATTATAAATTAGTGCATCACAAAATTTTATAGATTCTCATTCAATCAAAAGGGTACATCTAATTTGTTTAAATTCATAATATCCTTTATAAAACTTTGAATCAACACTTATAAGCACATCACAACATTTTATAGATTTCTCATTCAATCATTAATTTATAATATCATTTATAAAATTTTGAATCAACACTTATTAGCACTTCACAAAATTTCATAGATTAACCATCATAAAATTTTATATTCTCATTCAATCTTTTGTCTATTAAAATTTTAAATAATGAGTAAACAAATAAAAATTATATAGGATATCAAGAATTGTAAAATAAATAAATTCCCTGAAAAAATTATATAAATCCAGTTGTTTTTATACAATGGGTGTGAATCGCATTAAGGAGAAGAAAAGAAATAGATATTTTATTTTTCTTTAAAGAACATGCTCGTACAAGGATTCATTAAATAAAACAAAATAAATGGGTATTGAGAATGACACAAGAAGAAAAAAATATTTTTTTGGGGGTAAAAATTTAGAACTAAGAGAATTTTAGATTCAAAATAATCAAGAGAATTTTAGATTTAAATTCAGACATGGTTGACAAAAGATGAAGATGAAAATAGCTAAAGGACGATTACCGGCAAATGGTTCAATGAAGATATAGGTTTATACTAATTGAAGGTAAAGGGGTAATGGCAGGCGCGTACGCAGGAATTTGGGGGGGGGGGGGGGGGGGGTAATAAATTTTTTTAAGAAATAATATTGTTAATTAAAAATACTAAACATAAATTTATTAGGTTAGGATTAATAACTTTTCTAATACACAATTTTAAACTAATGTGAATTAAAAAAATTATATATATAAACCGGCATTGAAAAACTATAAAATAAATGTGAATTATAAAATATAAAGTGAATATAACCCACGATATGAATCACTTAAATGACCCAAAATTGAAATTTGATTGAGCTTTTAAAATATATAAAGTATAAAAAATTTAAATGTTGGAAATATAAATTAATACACAAAAAGTTCCTTATAATTGTATTTTGTATGTTTTGAGCTAATTTTTCAATTATCAATCCTTGCTTGGCGTTAAATGCCTATGAATATTCAAAAGATCCAAATCATTCAATCTACTTTCAGATGTTGTATTTCATAGGTATGTTTTTCACAGACTTGCAGGCCCGGCCCCCGAGCCGGACCGTATTTTAATTTTTTTAAATATACCCGGGCCGGGCCCGTAATTTTTTTTTAAAAAAACACCCGGGCTGGGCCTGAAAATTTTTTAGAAAAAATATCCGGGCCGAGCTGTATATTTTAAAACCAAATATTTGAAATCGCCATTATTAGCTATAAAAATCAAAAACCGGGCCGGGCCTGAAAATTTTTAAAAAAAAAACCCGGGCCGGAAAAATTTTTAAAAAAAATCTGGGCCGTGTCCTGCAAATGGTACCTCTGCAAGGCTCTGTTATTCTTCTTAAAAAAATGAATGTTCTCTCATTAGTTTACTAAAGAGCTGCTAATATATATATATATAACCATTTTAATACATTGGGAGTATAATCTAAAATGTGTTTGAAATAAAAAGCATCCATAGCATTTTTTGGGACTGTATCAACCATAGTTAATCTTTTAATCTTAGTTATTCAGCTAATAAGGCATCATAAGATATTTTAACATCTTCATGATAAAAATCTAACAAATATTTATATTTTTTTTCTATCACCATATGAAAAAGGTTGGGAGAGGGGACATTTGTTTTATAATACTCTTCTACTAATCCTATATTAATGTTTTGACGATGAGCTTGCTTGCTGCAAGTCGAGGGGGACAAATATTAAACACGTATAGCTCTGCTTTTGACTCAACAATAACATATAAAATATGAAATTCTTCAACAACATTAGCTCTAATTTCCTTGAGTTCTAATAAAATGCTCTCCGCTATTCTCATTTTCTTAATCAAGTCAATGTTATGTTTTTAAAAATTATTACATAAAATAGTTGTATAATTAAATAATACATTCTAATGAGAAAAAAAATTTGGAATGGGTATTGAATCCAATAATTTTCTTGCTTCTGAGGAAATATTTCTTTCAAACCATTGTGATATTTCAGTAATAGCATTAATCGGCTCTTCTAACTCCATAATAGCTGTTACTGTGGCGGAGATTCGATCTCGTTGGACAAGCTTGCAATTTCTTTCTCCCTGTTGGACAAGGAGTTTCAAAGATAATTATTATTTGACTAGAAATTTAGATAAATATTACGCCACTAAAATTTGAAAATAATAGGTAAATTACGCCAAGGAAAACTTGAAATCGAAATTGATTGATAAAATAACTTAGTAGATGAATGTGATAAATAAATGTAATTAAATATATATATATATGAGATAGGAATAAATATTAACAAATATAAATTAATATTAACAATAATATTTTTGAAAAATATAATCCGGCATCTGCATTTTTTGGCTTTGGGGGGGGGGGGGGGGGGGGGGGATTTGTCCCCCTGCCCCCCCCCGCTGCGTACGCTAATGGGTGGTGGAATTTGACATATAATTAGCATATTTTGACTATGTATGATTAATATCAGAGTTGTTAAAGGATCTAGATACTTTATCTAGATATAAAAATGTGGTATCTGTATCTAGATAGATTTTTGATTAAATAATCTGTATCTAGATATTATTTTAGACGTTGTATCTGTATCTAGATCCATTTAAGAAGTATCTTTTAACAACTCTGATTAATATATATTTATTTAAGAGAAAAAGTGAGAAAATATTTCAGGGATTAAGAGAGAAGTCAGGCAATTTAATAGATGTTAGGCAGAATTAGATTAGAGGCGATAACCTTATACATCAAGGCGAATTTGACATATTTATATAATTTATTGGTATATTGGACTATGTATTTTAAATTTAAGAATGAATGTAGGAAAAAGTGATAAAATTTTTCAGAAGTTATGAAGGTTTTAACAGAATATTTTAGGTATAAATTTATGAAACGACTTAGACATTAAGACTAAAGACTAAAAGTTAAGATAGACAAAGCAAAATGTAGTATAAGATATAGAAGTCAACGATCACAGGCAAAGAATTCGTGAAATCAATCGTTAATCGCTGACAAATTATCGGTCAATCGTTTACCGAGATAAAGCGCTAATCATTTACTGGAAATCGTTAGAAACAAGCGATAAGCTGGGATAAACTTTCAAGAATTTCACGCTGGTACTAAAAGAAACAAAAAGAGAAACTGGAATTAATCGACAATAAATCGATAATCATTTATAATCATTTATAATAGGAAACAAGAAAATGAAACTAGGATAATTATCAAGAGAATTTCAAGTGGGTTTTAGAAGAAAAGGTTGAAAATAAAGGCTAGAATTGATCAATAATCGTTGACTAACAATCGTGAAATGTTGAAAAGCAAGCGTTAATCGGGAAGTTATCATCAATCGCTTACAGAGGTTAAGAGTTAATCGTTTACCAGGGGTTGACAAGCAACAGAAAATAGGGATGGTCTTCCCGGCAGTAAATTTTATTGCAAGGCTTAAGACCCGCTTTTTGGATACCTTCGCCCGGGTTACATTTTTGAAATATCTTTTGAGCTATCTTTTAAAAATCCTCTTTTTCTGAAAGATTTTAATTATATTCTGTTGTATTTTTATATACGAATTTATATTAATATTATATAATGCCAATCAACCAATTTAAATAAGGTTGATTGGATTATAATTAACATTGAAGAACATGTGATAAAAAAAATATTTTCGTGTTCGAATATAATTGTAAAAAAACATTATTAAAATTAATGAGATTTTTTTCCTGATATATTTTGATTATCGAGAGTAAGTTTAGGAAAGGTTGGAAGTAAGGTGTGTATAACTTTCTTATTTTTAAAGATTATTAACTTACACTTATTATTTTTTAAATTATTGTTTATAATTATCATTTATTTTAGGGATGAAAGAATGAAGTTATTGGAAAAAGTACGGAGATAATTTTTATTAACATAGGTATTTACAAAAACTTATAAATTTGGGCCCACTTGGCTAACCTATGATCAGGACACTTGACTGCTATCATCGTCAACCTATAAGCTTTTATTAGTGTTGGATCTCATTATGTCTTCTTTTCAAAATCTCGCAATGTTTAAAACCAATATGTGGTCATTATTGAAGAGGTGTTATAATGTAACCAAGAGTCTTAAGTCAGTCTATTATGATGCAAAAATATCTCCTAATATGGGTTTTTTTAAACTTGGTACTTTGATCATATTGTAGAAACTTTCTCTGTTGAGATGGTCATTATAATTTCTGCTGATAAATTCTCAGCTATCCTATTTTCATCAAATTTTTCCCAGTAAGGTTAGACGCAATTTTCTAAGTAAATTTTTTAATTAAATTAAAACTAACGCAAAGAATTCTTCATATATTTGTAGGCTCATAAATCCTTGTCCCAAGCTTCATTTTTATAATTAAAATATTGCCCTCATTCCGCCCTCCTCTTTTTTCCTATCCCAGTTTTTCTTATGGGGGAGGGGGGATTTTGGGGGGCTTCGTCCCCAAACTTCCCTTACCTGGCCTTCAGTCAGCTTTTAACCAGCCTTCGGCCGAGTCTTATGTTTTAGCTATTCTATTAAATTATTCATAATTTAATAATAATTATATTTTCAACTATTATTTACTAATTCGTGCTTATGGATATTAGAAGCCTATTTTTTATTATTTTAAGTTAGGTATATTATATTTAATAAAGTATTTTTAAATGTAAAATTGAAATAAAGTGTAATGTCATTTTTTTTATAAAATTTGCTTTAAAAACTAACCTCAGCTTATTCTCATACAATATAAGTAGAATATAATTTTTTTATTGAAAATACTAATAGTAGTGTGTATAAAATATTGACTAGAAAATAATTTAAAAAACAAGTTTTTTTAACTTCTTATCAAATACAATATTATTCAAAAAATTTTATTAAATACTTTAATTATAATGTGATTTTTAATTTTCGTGGGAATGTTGCCAATTCATCAAGAATTTCGCTTGTTGTTGGAACCAAATCTCTGTGGATATTTAACAGAGCTAACCCATTTAGCCAAGATTCGGAAGTAGTACTTCGTAAATATGTTTTCAACCTTCTCAAGTTGGAAAAAGTCCTTTCATTCGTACATGTTGTAATAGGCATACATACAAGAATATAAAACAACTTCAAAATATTAGGAAATTGAGCCAAGGTTTCTTTACACCGATTGAGCGCATCAATAGCATGCTCAGGTAAAATAGCTAAACGTAGTAAATATTTATACCACAATTCGAATTCACTGATTAAATTTATTTCAGTATCAATATCATAGAAATTAAATTTTGCTAAATATTTAATTTTACCAGTAGTGGCATTAGAAAACAAAGAAGGATCTTTGGGTAATAAAACTTGAAGATTGCTAAAGACTTGTTTTTTATCTAAAAACCGTACTTTTATTTACGATAAAGAGGTATCTAAGAATGGGATGATAATGGATATTTTATAATATTCTTAAGTTGAGTCAATATTTATTTTACATCTCACTAATTGCCTAGGTGCTAGACGAGGTTTAATTAGTGTTATATCATAAAATTTAGCCTTCGATTCAACGTCTAGATAAATATTATGAAAATATTCATCTAACATTCATTCTTATTGTATCTACCTGTTTATATATATTTTCTGCCAAATCAATAACCTGAACCACTAAATTTGGTTTATGTAAATTTCTACAAAGTAGTAAGCTATAGGAAAATAATTTATTGATGCAACTAGCAGCAATGATAAACTCTGATTGATCAATTGAATTCAATAATGATAATGATATCCCTTCTGACGACACATTACTTTTTTTCATGCTCAACCTTATTTAACTTTTGTATTTCTATTTCTTCTGTTCTACAAAATGGTAGTAAAAATGAAAAATATTTAAAAAATTATAGATATTTATTAATAATTAAAATACTTATTAATTCTAACTCACTAATAATTTTGAATTTAATAAAATAATTATATATAATAATAAAATTAATTACCGTTTGATTTCAATCTCTTTGACTAATAATTTTTCCATTATTAATATTTTTGAAATGTTAATGTACTCACAAGGAAAGGAAATTTTAATAAAATTTATTTAAAAGAATAAGTTCTATGTTGGTGATATTCAAATAGTTATGATTGGGGGGGGGGGGGGGGGGGCAATAATTTTATTAGCTTAAAATGATATTTATGAAAACAGTCAAATTTGCGATGGGGGGATCTTAAACTACGAAATTAGTCCTACCTCGTGGAAGCAAGCATCATTTTCTTCTAAACTTAGGGTGCGCTCTCCTCTCCAACATCCTTAAATCCCAAGGTCTTTATTTTATCAAAATCACGTGATATATTTAAAATATTACACGATCTCATTTGTAAAATCTAGAACTATTATATGACTCATGAATAGATCTATCAAAAAATCATTCGTCTTTCATTCTTTCTTCCTTTCTTTCTTTATTCGATTCAAAATTTACACATATACGTTTAAATATTAATAAAATAATAAAAAATTGAAGAATAATACATTAATATTTGACTCATATCATAGGCAACTTGTAGTGTTGTTAATCGATTAAGTCTAGTCGACGTAGCCTAAAACTGGAGTCTATCAATATGAGTCGACTAGAGGACGAATAGTTCTATGAACTTAGTCGACTAGAAGTTGAATAGTTCTATGAACTTGAGTCGTCGACTGGACGAATAGTTCTATGAACTTGAGTCGTCGACTAGTGGACAAATAGTTCTATGAACTTGAGTCGTCGACTAGTGGACAAATAGTTCTATGAACTTGAATACTAAAGGATGAATATTTTAAATTAGTTATTATTAAAAAAACATTTGTTTTTTTATATTTAACTTTAGGCTTCCAACTTGAGTCGTTATACGAAATATAATATACTTGAGTCGACTAGAGGACGAATAGTTCTATGAACTTGAGTCGTCGACCATGTTAAAAATGCAAAAAGTCTGAATGGAACCAACAATATTATTAATTAATAAAACATTTGTTCTGTTTTTTTTTATTTTTTACTTTAGACTTCCAACTTGAGTCGTGAACACTAGTTACTTATGTCGACTAGACAACGAATAAATTATTGGGAATGGGGAAGATATTTAAATTTAGTCTAGAATTTTTAAAGCTTTTATCAGAATTGTAAATAAATATTATAACAATTTAATATATTGTTGATTATAAAAATCGAAGGGGGAGGGGTGGGGGGGGGGGGGTATATTACTGTTTAAAACCTATTCATACTGTGATGTATATTGCCGACTTTTTTTAAAAGAACCAGAGCTCTATTGTGTCAAGACAAACATTGGTTTTATTTTAGACCTTTTGTTTTATCGGAATAATTTTTTATCCCACGAAAATAATTTAGCTGGCTCACTAATTTTATATTCCTATCCAGGCCTAAAAAAAATTTTTCAATAATTAATATAATTTGAATTTATTTTTTGTTTCTTCGAAATACTCCCTTTTTCCTCTTTTTTAATAATATATTATTTGTTTCATGGTACTTTTAAAATAAATAAGAATTAAACGAGATTTATATTAAAAATTGAGATCAGAAATGCTAAATTTTGACAAAAAAATAATATCCTGATTTTTTATGGACTAGATGATTTTCCAATATGACTAAAGCCGGACTCTCGCTTTTTGAAAAAATTTTTCTTAATTAATAATTACAATACAAAACGTATTTTGATCAGCCCCCCCCCCCTTGTCTTGTGAATTATCTATTTTCCACTGATAGAACACCAACTTAATCTTTTTTTTAGCAAAATTAAGGGCCACCTTCACGAATTTATTTTGTTTCAATTTCCTCTAGAGATCAAAATAGGTGGCTGCCTATTTTTAGAAATTAAAGTCTTTAATTTGTTCCACTTGATAATTAAGTTGATTAGTCACTTTGAAGCTCGTTGAATTGCATGAATATTTCCCTTTTTCCTCGAGAATTCAGGAATCAAACTTGGTGTATATAATCATGTATTAATTTTATCGTTAATAAGATAATCATTTGATAAGATTTTTAATTTACAAATTATCGTTCAATTTTTTTTAGATATAAATAAAATGGCGTTTAATAATCAAATTTCTTAATAATGAAAATATTTTGTGTTATAATTTATGATTAGGAAAAAAATTTAAAGAAAGGTGATTGGCAAGCTATTTTCCAGCATAATGAGAACCCTTCTAGCCCGTTTTTTAACTAATAAGTAGTTGAGTGTCTTGAGTTTTTTGTCATATTTTAAAATATTTAATCTCAATGTTCAAAAAACGACTCGGTCAAAATTCTAAAAATTTTGGATATTATGTTTACATATATTCTTCAATAAAATATATAATTTCATTTAAAACGGAAGACCTATTTTAGAGTTATATAGATTTCAAAACACGACGCTTTTAAGCAGATGAGATGAAGAAACGATTCTTCTGAATAAATTTAAAAATTGTGAAATTTGGCATTGAACAAAACCCTAACCAACACTAGGCCTTTCTGGCAACTTAATTGATATTCAATTAGTTGTAGAAAAATTTACAAGCTTTATAAAACAATTTTGATAACTAAAGTTGCATACTGAGGCCTAAGGTAATCGGGCAACTATAGACTTAATTCCTTTTGCAAATTTTTTATCAAACCTGTTGTGATAGTTGATAATATTTATTTTAAATTGAGGTTTAAAAAATATTATCAAATAGCCAAAACAATTTTTTTGTATATCATCATCAATCCTGTGCTAAACAAAATATTGAATATTCAGAATTAATTCCCAGTTTCAAATAAATTAAATTGTTAAGAAAAATTCTAATTGTTCAAGATTCTTATCTTAGCATGTCTGACTAAGACCTGAATGTGAGTGCGTACATAAATTATACAGTAGTCTATTCTCCATATAATTATGTCTGTTTTTATTTCAATGATACAAACAAACCTTGTAATTCAGATAAATTATTTAAAAAATGGGTGGATGAGTGTATTAGAGTAGGATAAGAAATATAGATGCAAAAGGAAATTCCCAGAATATTGTTCTGCAAGCATGATTGATAAATTCTATAAATAAATAAATAAAAACCAATAAAACATTGATACAATTTATCCACTTTATTCTCATTTATACAATTTAACCACTCACATTTATCCGCCTTAATCTCATTAAGCTTGGTTACATCCCATTAATTTTATTTATAATTTAATCTACATGTCCATAAGAGTTAAGGATTAATATTAAGTAGGTTTTGAAAGGTAAATATATTACGTTTTTTTAAATGTTTATCTTAGTTAAATATCAGCACATTAATTATATTAGAGGTTTAGGTCGGTTCTTAGTCCGCCCACCCCCGGTCGTCCATCTAAGTAGACGGGCGAGCGGGTTAATTTTTTAATATAAGTGTGGGCGGATAAAAACTTACAATTTTTATTTGTTATTTAAAATCATTTAAGTAAACATATAAAAAATATGCTCCCTGAAATTTCAACATTTTTAATACCAAAGTACCGATAACTTAGGATATTGTCGTCGAAAGAAATTAATTAGGTAAAAAATATATCGAAAATATGTTGGATATGATTTGCATGGTAGAATTTAACATCAACGTGGATGAAAATCTGATTTTACCCGTTTCTCCAAAAGCAAGAAGAATTTAATTAAAATTATTAAATTATAAATGCAATGAAATAGATAGCACCATGTCAAAATTAAGCAACAAATGGAAACATGTGGATGTTAGTGTTGTAAGAAAGCTCTATTCGCGACTTTAAAAAACGGCCCGAAGATTATAATTAAAATAACATTATGTAAGCCTACAGATTTTATTCATAGCTAGCAGAAATGTTTGGACATCTTGCCAAATCTAGATGCTTATATAATATTATTTTAGCTAAAATCTTAATCGGGCCTTTTTAAAAAATAAACCCAAATCGGGCTTTTTAACAACACTAATGGTTGTTACAGAGGAGAGCATTACCTAATGACATAACAAAATATTTAACTCTTAAAGTAACGAGTTTTTGTATAATTTAGCGAGATTCTAGGCTATTTAGTTTAGTTTAAAATTTATAAACAATTAATTTAAATTATTTTTCTTTATTTATTATTAATGGTTTCAACCCCAAACTCGAGTCTGTTGGACTAGGAAAAATTATATTTCGTATTTAGTCGGATTTGAACCTTTATTATAAAATTTCTTTCGGATCGGGATCTCAGACCTGACCAAAATTTTAAATTAAATTAAAATATTTTTATGGATATAATTTTTATGGAATATTATTTTCAAGAATACAAAATAAATATTATTTATTTTATAATCCTTTCATCTCTTAGAATTTTTCCTTTAGCTAAAATATTATACTTTTAAGTTTAACAGTCCACTAATAAAGCACGAAATTTGGCATAAAATTTAAAATTAATGCTTCCAATCGTTAACTTAACTTTAACGGAAATCATTTAAAGATACACGGAAAGATGATAAATACAAAATCAGGATTTTCCATAGGCGAGATCTAGCCAACGACCGGCCAACTAAAGGTCCCCCCCCCCTCCCACAAATAAATATAGAACCCTCTTTGGATCATTCTAGTCACGTCACTGTATACATAGCAGTTGTTCACATAGGGTTAAAGATCAATAAAAATATAGGCAAACCTAAGAATTTATTCTAATAAAGTAAAACATTAAAATATTTCTTAGTCCGAAATATTATTTCGCAAGAATAACATTACCGGATAATTGAATTCGTTTATTTTTATTCGATAGACAACAGAGTTGTTAAAAGATATTTTTTAAATGGTTCTAGATGCAGACATAGATAAATCGTCCAAAAATAAATATGAATACAGATATTATTTTTATTAAACTTATCAGGGTTAGCCGTTGTTCCCGAATAGAAACCCTTATTATGAGCACCAACATTTTTATATTTTGTTCTCATTCAATTAGAACACCATATACGTAATAAAAAAAATGTCAATACCCCTATCTTTTTAGTTCTTTCGAGCTAATTCTCATGTAAAACGAGCATTTATTTTTAAAAAAAAATTTACATTAAACTTGTTAGCAGAATATGTATAAAATGATTTTAAAATTCTAAATGAATTTATTTGCTTTAAATAATTTTGTGCTTTAATGGTATTGTTTTTATAATTAATGTGCTCATCGCTAAGCAAGGATTTATATATTCCTTAACGTGATAAAAATATCCTACACAATCTTGAACTGATATCTATAGTTTTAAAGATGAAAAAATAATATTTAATGAATATTTATATATATTTTTTAATATATTATTCTAAATATTTTTTAATATATTTTTATTAAATTATATGCTCATATGAGATAAAATAAATTTTGCATTATATTTTTGTTTGTAAGATAAAAGCGCATTAAATGAAAGTATATCAAAATGTATCTTAAAAGTACTTAAACAGATACATATACCTCAAAAATAGTATATAGATACAGATCAACAAATATTTTGTATCTAGATACAGATACTTTTTTATAAAGGCGTATCAACATACAGATATAACGGCATTTTTAAATCCTGATACTTAAACAACTCTGAGAATTAATATGATAAAGTCGAATATGTTACTTTAAATAGTAATAATTATAAAAAGAAGAATATTTACCAATAATAAGAAATCATTTTTTGGAATATCAAGTATACACTTAAAAGTTATTAGTTAATCTAAATTAAAGATTTCATATTTGACTAATGCCTTACGTGGGCGTATATTAGATATAGAAAAATATTTATTTTTTTATTTTATATTATAAGTGTTTATTCTGTCACTATGATTATTCATCCATGATTTTGCAACAGCACAGCATCCCATATAGAGGGAGGTATTCCAATCAAGAGGATGGTCATAAAGTAATAAATATGATAGTCTGATAAGAAGTGTGGTCAATTGGTTTTTGGTTGAAAAAATGAACCAGAACCAACCCAACCAAATGGGTCGACCTGGTCGCCCAAATCCAGAGACCCGAGCATCGACCCGAGTACCGACCAGAGCATCGACCAGAGCGCTAACTCCAAACCAACTTATTAGATTTCTTTTTAAAAAATTGTTCTTATAATCTGAAAATTATAAATTAGAGGATGAGTAAATCATTTCCATATTAATTAAATAATTGATATCGAATTCGAAATAATTATCTTAAGGAAAATGTCGTGTAAGAACACTCTCCCCGGTCTCTCTTGATCCTCGTCTCGGCATATTGATATAAAAATACTAGATATGTTTTATAAGATATCTCCATTTTTTAAGACAATACTATACTTGTTATGGTGAACAATTGAATATATAAAATTTAAATTGCTAAACAATTATAAATTTAGAAGAATTAAATAAAATTTCAGAAAATCTTTGTACATAGATGTGCCCAATTTGTTTTAATATATCTATTTATCTTTCTAAAAATAAATAATTAATTTGTTAAAAAAAATATCATGAGTGAATAGACTATATTTTATTTATTATTAATTTAATGACCCGTAAAAATATAATATATTTAAAGCTTTTACTTGATATCTATATTATTTGTTAAAATATTACTGATCAAGATCACCTATGCCAGCATTTTCGGCGGCGGAATGATCGGCTGGCGGCGGCGAATCGATTTAGACGTCGCCACAAAAATCGGCGGCGGCGCGGCGGCGTCAAATATTTTTCTAACAAATTTTTTTAATTAAATTTATAAATTCATTGGAAACATTTTTAAAATAAAATTTATACTTTATTATGTTTATAACTATAATTTAATGATTTTATTAAGTTATAATTATCATGAATAAATATTATTTTATTAAGATTTATAATAATGATCTTTTAGAGTTCAGAGTGAGCCCAGCTATAGAAACTATACGCTCGCTGGGTGTGCTCGTAGCTGGAACGCACAGGACCTTTCTATCACGTTGTGACCGGTTTTTACGAATATTAGAATGATGATCCCTCAAATGTATGAATAATAGAATAAATTTTATTCACAAAACAAGAAAAAAAAATTTTATAATCAAAAACCAAAAACAAAATAGTAATCATAAAAAAAACGAAAAAAAATTGTTAAAAAAAATTGTTAAAAAAAAATTAACTAAAAAAATGAATTCAAAAAAAAAGAATTGATTTTTTACAATTTTCGTATCCCTTTTATAGGGAAGCAATAATCATCACAAATAAATAATTAAAATTTAACAATCTAAAAATATCTTCTTATACAATTATAAAATACCTAATCCTGCCTAAAATTAAAATTATAAGATAAAAATACATTTTTAGAAATTATAATCCCATCATCATAATAATGACTTAAAATAATTAACTTTTATAAATCTAAAAATAAAATGTTAACGCCTAAAACATAAAATTATAAAAATAACAATGACTCATCAAACGCAATACATACTGACTTTACGAAAAATCAAATTTTACAAATCAAAGTCTCCAAATTATGACACTTTCTAGTTAATATTGAAAGTTTAGAAAGATCCAATGCTCTTATCTTCCAAAAATCTAAGACATCTTTTATCTCTAAATTATAAAGGCGAAAATAATGAATAACACTTTTTCTAAACTAGTTAAATAGTGTTGTTGTTACAGGCTATTGTTTTAAATAGATGAATGTTTCGTAGCCAATGACTTAAGATAATCGAGTTTTGAAGCAACTTGTGTCGTTTCACATTCGTTTAATTCGTCCGTGTAAGGCCGTAGAGAGGTAGCGTGTTGACATAAAAATTCAACCGGAGTAATATTTTTTTCCTTTAAATATTCATTTACTATGTTTATTGATTGAAAACGAGGATCCAAAAGTGCTCCTAACACCTAAGTAAAAAATTTAAAGGAGAAATAATATATAAAATAATTTATGTATTTTAAAATACTACCTGAAGATAGGTTATAATCTATGATCAAATTTAGTAAGCATATTTTGTTTAAGGGATGCTATGGGAGGACTATCATATTCTTTTACAATATGATTTTTAATTTCACAACGAAATAATAAGGCTAAATTTATAGTAACTCCTTTTTGGACAGATAAAAATTCAGTTTTTTTGAAGGTTTTAAGAAAATTTAAAAGTTCATGCACCAAGTCCCAATCGGAGTTAAATAATTTGAGATCTGATTTCTCCATTCTATTTAATAGAATATTTATAGGATTTTTCTTATTGCCATTCACACTTTCCAGCATTATTAAAATACTATGCCAACGTGTAGGCACATTTAATTTTAAGATTTTATGTTTTTTCTCATATGATTTTCACTATCATCATCAAACCTCAAACGATCTTCATAAAAAGGATCATTATCATCCAAATCTAAAATATCCGATGTATATGATATCTATTCAAAACATTTTCTATTTTCTATATCGTTTATATTTTCAAAATCCGCTGTTTTTAATCTTAAGGCAACTATAACTTCTCTCACTTTTTTAGTGAGATTTTCTATTTGATTAACTTTTTTTATTCCATACTACTGTCACTAGATTATGTAATCCATGCCCCAAACATAAATGATGGTCGTATTCTCCTAGACGAGCACTTTTATTTACATTGGGTCCTGCATCCGTAACCATTTGAATTATCTTGGACCCTAAATCAAATTCATTTTCAACCTTTTCTATTACGGAAAGAATAGTTTCAGCGGTATGTTTTTGAGTGACATGATGTGTCGCCAATGTATAAAATACAATATTAAAATTATTATCTATTTTGTGAAATGTAAAGGTGATATAATTTCGCCGTCTATATTTATCGGTCCACATATCAAAAGTTCTAACACAAAATTTAGGACCTTTATTAATTTGTTGGCATATGTATGCTTTCATTGATAAATACACATCATCTAATCCACTCCGGCTAAGTGTAGTTCTATCTGGTAATTCTTTGGTATCTGAAATAATGCCATATTTCTACATAATAAAAAGTTAATAATAAAAATATTATGCCATAAAAAATTCTAAATGTGGGATGTTATAAAATAATTAAATATCTTAACAGTTAAAATAAAAATTAAGATTGCCCTATAAAAAATTATAATGATTTTACAAATAACCTTTAGAAAATCTTGCATTCCAGTATTATTTATAGAAGAGAATGGCATTAATCCTTGCAACACATAAGAACATAATTCCTTACCAGAATCCATTTTTTATCTTTAATAGGGTCAGTTGTATCTTTTACAATGGATTTGAAAAATAACTTTAAATTTTGTTTAGATATTTCTTCTTTACATGATAAATCATGTTTATCAAGTAAATGTTTTGTTATATTTGATGTGCTGATATTTTTTGAAAAAGATTTGATTGGATAACTAATTATAAAATTTACAAATTTTTTAAAATAATCAAAAAATTTACTCTGAAAACGAATAATTATTTTCATTCTCACCATCTTTATCAAGTGCTATTTGCAAGCATATATTACAAAAGACTTTATCTGTAGCAACACTGTTTCTCTTATTATTTGTGTCGGTTTTTAATAATCCAAAATGTTTTCATGCAAAAGAAGGCTTTGTTTGCAAGGATATACTATATTTTGTTACAGGGTATTGCAATGCTGCATCCATCATAATTGTTTTAGTCCTGGTATTTTTATATGTTATAATGGCAACAAAATAAAATCATTAATTAAAATTTCCTATTATGATAAAAAATAAATTTTATATAACGAGTTTTAAATTTTTTGAAGCATCAAAATTAAAGAATAAAATATACAATTTCCTTTTCAAATTTAATGTCCTAATCTTATTTTATCTATCATGTTGGTCACAAACCTGCCCAAAGTGTGCAAATATGGATTGTTACAAATCAAATTTATAGCAAATAATATTTATTAATTTTAAAAAATAAAATCGCATTTTTAAATATCAAAAAATATTTAATATTTTTCTTCTAATACAATTCATAAATAATATATAAAATAAATTAATAATAATAAAAATGTAAAATTTTTTGGCGCGCGGCGTCGGCGTGGTCAAAATCACCGGCGGCGGCGCATATATGCCTAATATTTAATATTAAAAAAATTTCCCCAAGCCTAACCAAAGATCATAACAATTTTGGTAGTTGAGAACTGGAATAAATATTTTAAAAATCTAATGAATTTATACAATGAAAATCAGATTTTTATGGGCATTGGTTTTGGCCTGGAAAGTAAAAATATATTAATATTGGCTATTACCTGAGACCCATATAAATATTCGGTGTTAAATATTATGCCTAATATATTTACAGAATTCCCAAACCCGGATCATGCACATAATTATGTAGGGAAAATTTTCTCAAGCTAGCCAAAGACCATATTAGCTTTGGTAGTTGAGAACTGAAATAAAAGTTCTAATTCATTTATTTCGTAATGTAGTTAATTAATCGTAGTGCATTGAAGGATCTTTCCATCGATACTTGAGGACAAGGGTCAGCTAGACTTACTCGCTAAAGGAATATTTTGGATAATTGTAAAAATACTTTGATGGGAATGTAATTTTAGGCTATATATTAAGAAATTATTTTTTCTTGTAATATCCATTACATATTTAGAGTTAAACAACAAATAAATACATTTCGACTCATAATGTCAACTCCTGAGCCAACTTATCTAATCGGTTTGAGCCTTAACCAATTTTACAACTTTAGGATTCGTCTTCTATGCATAAAATTGAGCAAAATTTATTAACAATAAAATACTGGAGTTGGTGCTCTGGTCGATGCCCGAGTCTATGAATTTGGTTCAACCAGGTCGACCCATTTAGTTGGGTTGATTCATTTTTTTGACCAAAAACCCAACAAAAATCATACTAATTTTACCCAACCAAGCAATTTAACCACACAACTGATAAGTTATTTCTACTCCCAGTCATTCTTTAAATTGTCCAAAGCCCTGCTAGATCTTTTTATTAATTATATTAATAAATCAATCAATCCAGTGTTAGATATTATAGATAGTTCATCGTCCAAAGCCCTGCTAGATCTTTTTATTATTTTAATAAATCAATCGATCCAATTGCAGTGTTAGATATTATAGATAGTTGATCTAATATCTTGATTTTGAAAATGTCATATATAAGTGGTAATTTCTAAAAATGAAACCATTCACGAATAATATATTTTTGGAAAAGGGCAAGTATAATAGGAACCAGATTTCTAACTTGCTATCATTGTGGATAAGAAATAAATGCTAAACAAAGACTAAGTACTAATTCATTTTTTACAATTTGGATTCAAATCACTATACTATTATTAAACTCGTGATAAAGTATACAGGGTAAACAGCAGAAATATATATTTAAAAAACAAAACATTAATCAATTAGCCAAAATTAATATTCCAAAATTTAAACAATTCCTTAACTAATATTGTTATAACTCCAATGAACTATTTCCCAAAATATCTTACTTTCTTAATTAATAAAAATAAAGTAACATTATTTTAAGTAAAGAAATATCATTATTTTATCATTTAATGCAGTCAGATCAACATAATGCCTTACTATTATATCTTTTCAAAGATGCTTATTCATCAAAAGTATCTCAATAATTTAAATAACTACAAATAAATCTCATTACATTTTAACATCTTGATGCAAACAAATATCCTGGTGGATATTATAAACCAGTCACAACTTTTTTATTATTTATATCCATAATTTATAAATAGTAGTAATATATATTTAAAGTTTAAGATGTTTCCTCATCTAATATTTTATCTATTTTTTTGTGAATTTGATTAGCTATTCTATCTAAATCCTTTCTTCCTTGGCTTGTGAGTTTTCTACCACTAAATAAAGATTTAAAGCCTATCACTTAAGAATGTTTACCCTTTCACTTTATCAAGTTCAACTAAATTCATCTGTTCTAATGATTGTAATATTTTTCTAGAAATACATGCTGAACCTCTTGAAAAATGACTTGGTTTTACACCATTGTTCTTTCGAGCTATTTTAAAATATAAAAACTTATACATTGATAAATACCTCCATAAATTTTAGTAAAAGAACCAACACCTGCAGGTCGATTATATAAATGCCTAGCCATTGAAGCTAAATAATAAATATTATAAGAATGAAATAAATATATACCTGCTCTAATATAAAACCAATCGTCATTTATTGGCGCTAACTCATTGTGCTTTGCCAATTTTACATGATCAACAAACTCAGGGAGTTTTATTTTACCACTTCTGTAATTAAAAGCATATTTTTAATTGTTCTTAAGAAATCCAATAATATTTAAATTATATATCAAACATTATAGATATTTTCTTAAAAAGTATATAGCATTACGCAAACCAATATATGAGAGCATATTATGGGATCGGCAATGCATAATTATCTAAAATTAATTATTACTTTTTTAAATGATCAGATAGTTCTATGACAAATTTTTGTTGATCAACATCTTTAGCCGAAATACCTGGCATTTTATAAATGTGAACAAATTAAGCAATCTAATTGGGAACAGGTTTTTACATTGAAATTTTAAATATTTAAAAAAAATATTGTTAAAAAAAATTTTAATTTCTCTTATATAATATAAATAATAATTTATATAGGTAAAAAATTTAATCTGACTTAAAATATACAATCTCAAATTTAATTTATAAAATTATATAAAATAAAATAACAAACTAGAATAAATAATAAATTGTTACAACATAAAAGATAAAAATTGACATAGTTCCGACTGCAAACTTTAGGGGTAGACACCAGTGCGTCGCTATGGGGGCGCAGGGACTCGAGCACCCTGAAAAATTTGAAAAGCCCCTTTAAGCAAAAATTTTTTTTTAACGGCTCCTTAATATCCCCTTGAACTAAAAGTAATTTTTTTTGATTGCCTACTGAATGATTTCTTTTATAATTCTATTGAGTAATATATAGATTTAATTTTATAATTTAAAAATTAATAAGTCTATCTAAATTATTCTTAAATTAATACAATTTTAATTATTAGATTAGATTAATACTTATAAATAATATTTTCACTATGTCAGCTTGCAATCAAATTCTGTGTTAAAAATAGAATATTAATATCACTCACTAAATATTATTTTAGCTTAAACAGTTGAAGCTTTATTGACTTTTATTATTTAAATATTTATACCCTAATTAAATAAATATTAATTGAAAATTAACAAATTTAATATTGTAATTAGCCGAGTTCAAAATAACTAATCAACTATATTATTGATAATTAAATTTAATTACCATGCCTCCTCTTAAAATTATTTTCAAGGTCCAAATCCAAGTGTAAGAGATTTATTTATAAAAAGTAAGTAAACATATAGTTTATATTCCTCTATTAGATATAATTGGTTATAAAATATTAGGTTAAATACCACTTTTACAGGCGTATTTAACAGTTATATAATATATTACAGTTAATATTTTAATAAATTTTCCTAATAAATGCTTTTGATAATAAATATAAATTGCTATTAAATATTTAACGCCATCTATTTATTTAAATTTTTTTAAAAATTTAACATTTTATTTATCCAAGAATGGATAAGATAACTTTTCTTTTCTTTTTTATGTGTTTTTAGGAAAGCTCTTTTTTTCTCATTTGAAAAACAGTTTTGAATTAAATATTTTTGATTTTATTACAAACTACTTATATACCAACTAGAGGTGGTGCGACAATAATATATAAAATCTTAATTAATTTCTTTTATCATATAATATCACTTTTTTTTAATTTATAATTACAAAATGTTTCATTTCTAATATGTCATCCCTGCCTTGTAAATAACTTAAGGCTACAATACATTTGCATATTTTCTTCTAAAGATTTTTAGTGTTTTTGTTTTATCAATTTATCTAGCATAATAAATTCTGATATAAGTTTATATAGTGAATGTTTGACTATGACTGCAAATTAACCAGCATCTATTATTTGTGTGGCTATGTAATTTAAGATTACTATTACAGCTGCTGAGAGCATATGATTGCATAATTTATAAGAAATAATGGTCAACTGTGTAGTTGTTTATATATCATTAAAAATGGAAGATAATCTTTTAGAAATTAAATATTTCACAATTTTTTTCTCAATTACTTATCTAGCTTCCATCATGTCATTTAAGAGGAAGCTCTAACCACCATATAGTTTTATGATTTGGCATAGGCGTAGCCAGGGGGGGGGACAAGGGGAAATTTTTCCCCCCTTCAGAAATTTATCACTTTTTGTAAATATCATTTATAGCTAATAAAAAATATCCCCCTTAGTCCTCTCCCCACTCCCTGACCCTCATATATGTATGCATATATCTTAAATAATAATTTAAAAGAAAGAATGTAAAAGTTGATATTTTTTTATAAAACTATTCATCATAATTTATAGATTTTTGAGAAAATAAATTTATAAATATATAAAATGAACCAAAAATGTTTTTTAATAAATGGAATATAGGCCAAGGATAAGTCTCAAGACAGAAGTGAAATTTATTATAATTATTAATAATAGATCTATAAAATTACTAAATAATATAATATATCAAATATAATTTTTTATAAAGTGAGTAATTTTAATTTATTTATCTCAATAAAAGTAAAATATAATTATAAAACTATTGATAAAATTAAATCATAAATTAAAAAAATATTAAAGCACAATATAAACAGTGGAATATTATATGTCGTCGATTTACAATATATCTAATTATCAAATGACAATCAAGTATTTTTACCAATATAGCGAATTATATATTTTACAGAAAACTATAAAATATTGATAAGGACATCAGAAAATATCTTTTAAAGACATTGTGGGGTGAATAATATGAAGATTAAATTTATATATACTTAAATAAAATAGATGGCGTTAAATAATTGTATGCATATTGTTGCTATATTTAATATTAAGAGCATTGATTAGTAAATTTTGTCAGATTATTAACTGTAATATATTCTCTAACTGTCAAATATGTCTGTAAAATTGGAATTTTACCTAGTATTTTATAACTAATTCTATATAATAGGGTAAAATCAACTATATGTCTACTTACTTATTATAAATAAATTTCTTATAATTGTTTGGAATAAATTATTAACATGCTTTTATATTAAGGTATATACAATACAAGTAATTTATTATATTTTTATTTTATATAAACTAATAAAAATATATTTCATATTTGTTCCAGGCTTATTTTTTTTATTAAAATTTGTAAAAATATTTTATGACTATATATAGGTTAAAGTAACCCGGCCGAAGGCCGGGGAAAAGCGGGCCGAAGGCCCGCCCAAAAGAGGGTCTGGGGGCAAAGCCCCCAGTACTTTTTTGATTTCCCCCCCCTTATGAAAATCCTGGCTACGCCTATGTGATTTGGATTGGTCGTTTATATTCCTTTCTCCAAGAATTGTTGATTTGGTTAGGCCTATAAATTTTTCCTTAATAGTCCATTCTATAAAACATTGTCTCAGAGTGTTATATTAGTTTCTTGACCTATTGTCAATGTAAGTTGCTAATTTTATAATATGTAGTTTTTAAAAATATGTCATTGAGTCACATAAAATTATTCTGGTTAAATTAACAAGTTTATTCTTATTTATATATATTAGTTATTAATTAGCTTTTATAATAATACTTACTAATAATTTAGGGGAAAATCATATAATTCTAGTATTAATAACTTACATCTAATAAAAAATCAAGTACTGATTTTTAACATTTGAAGAAAAAGAGATCGCCAAAATACTTTTTTATAAATTGGAACTTGTACAAAATTTAAATAATCAGAATATTGAAATTCTAGATACTAAGATAATTTCGATGATGATATTGAAGATTTATTAAAGTCGCATTAAGCCATAATAAGAATAATTCTCTGGGAGAAAATTATAATAAACTAATAGATAGCCCGTCAAAAATATATCCAATTTATTTTATTTTTAAATCCCCCCCTCCCCATTCAGGTCAAGTAAAACCAATGTCATTGAGTCCAACCCATTAGGACTAAGAGTGGAAACTATTTTTTGAGTCAAAATATATTTAAATGAGCTTTTACCCAATATCAAAATTCTTTGTAAATATATTACTGATTACATATGATTAACATTTAACATTAAAAAATTTCAAGCCAGGTCCAAGCTCATAATATTTGGAAAAAATTTCTAAGCGTCCAAGACTTTATAATTTTTAAAAATATTTCTCAAGCCTAGCTCAACCCATAATAATTTTGAAAATTTTTTCCTAGCCCGGCCCATAATAATTTATAAAAGATATTCCCAAGTCAAGTGCAAGCAAATATTAATCTTGAGGAATATTTTCCAAGCCCAGTCGAACCCATATTAATTTTCAAAACTTTTTCCCAAACCCTGAGATTGTTAAATTTCTAAATAATTTATCAACACATGAAGGGGAAATCTCGGATTAGTGGGTTAACTCCTTTTATCAAAAAATTTGATAAGGGCTATCTATATCTTTATGTTAAGTACAAAAAAATGCTATCTATTTAAATTACAAAAATGCCATACAATACTAATGAAACTTATAAGCAATTTATTTAATTTTTTAAGAAATTTGTTTTTCTTGCCATATAAATTTAGGTATTTTTTTAAAAAATGATGAGGATTAATTATTATTTTGTGTGTCTGATAAAATTAAGAGCAAATCCTTTATGACATTTTAATTTATGATGGAAAAGCGACAAAATAAATCTGGGCAGTCGTCTGCAGAGTGAATAATTAATGTATAATATCATCCCATTTAGGGTTGTAGGTGAAAGTAGCGAATAATGACGGATTACCAATGCAGTGTACAACCCCATTGCGTCCTGGTAAAGCTGAGGCCTTGGGCCTCTGGTAAAAGAAGAACTCAAAATGATATTTTTGCTAAAGTGTCAGTTTTGGTATCCCCCTCTAAAATAGAATCATGAACGACATTGTCAACTCAACCATAAAACGGTCGTAAGTATTGTTATAAAGGCCATGACAAAACTACCGCATTTTTCCCATTAATAATGTTAATGAAATAGGCCGCACTACACATTCACGTTTGAACATCCCTCTAAATATTCATGAAAGTTCCTCACGGAATCGGATAAAGTATTATTTATATTAACTCCTAGTGAGGTGAATGATAGTGGAATTAAATGCTTATATTTGTTAAAAATTAGGCAGAAGTGGCATAGGGATTGTGGTAGTGGTTATAGAAATATCATTTAGAGGCAACTGGGTGAATATAAAATAAACATATAGATATAAAACATTAGATAAAAAAACAAAATAAACCTCCAGAGGAGTTCATAGTTCCTTATTATCTTGGCCACCAGTAACTCTAGAACGGGTAAGGCGTTTGTTGAATCGCTATTTTTTTCTTTGCTTATCTTTAATAATAGATTCATCATGTTTTGTAACAATGTGAGGGATTAAGATTGGGTTAGCCTAGACAAATAAAGAAATCAGCCATAAATATAAATAAACTATTGTTGAAATTAAACAAACATTAAAATACTGTAAACCTGTAGAGGAGTCAATAATAGAAGTATATTTCTAGTAGTTGGGGAGCTATAATCAAAAAAAATTTTTTGGGTGACTTATCAAGCCTATCATGTTCTTCTAAAGTTATTTTGCATTTGTTCATTATTAATGACTGATATATCAATATTTGAACAATTATAAAAAGGAAATAAGATGGGGATAGTTAACTAAAGTATAAACAAAACTATTCTCAAGTTAATTTTATAAGGTAGGATTAAAGTAAAATACCATTCGGAGAGTCCAATTGGCTAATTAAAAAACAATAGGAACCTTGTGAATAGATATAGAATAATTTAAATAATATAAATACCGTAGTTTGTATTTTGTTTTGGAATAATTGTAAAATCCTAAAGATAGAAAACCCCATTTTGTCTTTTTTATTGAGTTATATAAAAAAATTTAGTAAGAATAAAAAGAAGTATTGTTAAAAAAGGTAGGATCCTTAAGAATAAATATATAATTTTAATTGAATAAAAAAAATATTGTATTATATATATATCGATTTTTTGGATAGATATAAAATCCTATATAAAATTATTTATAATAAAAATAATGTACTTATTTTTGGTGAGTTATACAAAATAACCAGCATGCATAATAGAGCAATTGTGGATTTGACAAAAGGCAAGCTTTTAAAAAAGTAGGATCCTTAAAAATTGATATATTAATTTAGCTAAATACTAAAAATAATGTACTTTGAATATTTTTCTGTTAGACAAAATATTCATCAGAGATAAAAAGGCATATTGTGCGGCCCGACAAAATGGATAGCTTTAAAAATACATAGGATGCTTAAAATAGATATATAAATTTATTTAAATTATAAAAAATATCATACTAAGTATTGAAAATGGAAAATAGGGAAATTAAAAGGGAAAGGAAGTTAAAGAGAAAGAAATAGGAACTTAAAAAGTTTGAGAAAGGTGAAGATAATAAAAGAAATTAAAAGGGAAGGAAAGGAAAGGAAAATAGAATAATTTTTTTAAATTTTTTATCAGGCTGATTTTTCACATATTATTTGAGACTATTGTTAAAATAATTCATGTTAGTGACATCTTCAATAATGATATATATGTTGTCGGCGTAGCATAGCCAGTCTACATTTTGTAGGTTACTGGTATTTATGATGTCACTAATGAGTAGATTGAAAATGGGGGGGGGGGCACATCCTTGTTTTATACCACATTTATGTTTAAGAAAAGGTAGGGTTAATCTTTTGTGTTTTAAAACTATTTTCATAAATATTTATAATAATTTTGAATGTGTGTAGCTGGAATGAGAAAGTTTAAATTATTGATGACATTTTGTAAACTAAGGGTGTATGATGATTGTTTGATTTGTAAAAACTCATTTTTATAATTAAAAATATTATTTACCCTTACTTTGCTTTTCTTCAAAATAAATATGGGCTGAATTAATAATTAAATGATATTTATTTTTTGATATCAACCTTTGTAAAAACTTATTTTAATAAATAAAAAATAATAATTTACCAGGATAATTGTTGCTTAATGAGCATCTGTACAATCATTAAGAGAGGTTAAGACAAGGCTTGTTATCTAAAATAAAAACATAAGAATAATTTTAAAAATATTAGTGTATTAAACCTGAAGAGGAATCAATATTAGGTTCAACTCTCTAGAAAGAGTGGGAATATCATCAGAAGCTAAAATAGATGTATTCTAAATGTAAAAAAAATATAAGCATTTATAAATTAATTTACTTGAATATGAGTTGAATTAAGAATTGAATGATATTTATTTTTTGATATTAGCCCTTGTAAAAACTCATTTTTTGGAAAATAAAAGTGTATGATTGTTTGATTTGTAAAAACTCATTTTTATAAATAAAAAATATTATTTACTTTTTCTTCTCAAGATAAATATGGGTTGAATTAATAATTGAATGATATTTAATTTTTGATATCATAAATTAAAAATATTATTTACCAGGATTATAGTTGCTTTTTATTTGAGTCTTGCTTTTATAAAAAATAAATAAATTAATAAAAATAAATAAATAAATACGTAGCGATGACTTGACGTAGCGATGACATGACGTCACAATGACGTAGTGACGACAACGGAAAATTATAATATAGATGTATTGAAATAGAATATATAATTCAGTATTTGATAATATAGAGATATAAGAAAAAGATACTAATCTTTTGAATTATTGATAAAATGTTGCCAGTTTATAAGTTAGCTATAATTGTGCTAGCAGTTCCACTTCCAGATACGCAAGTATCCATAGAATGAGCATTTTCTAGCCTTAAGTTCATATTCTATTGAGAGAGAACAAAATTAAATATTGAATATTAGAGTTATCCGTTCTTTCTCTTTTTAAACATAAATAGTATCAATTTCATTATTTTATATTATTCCTCATTGTATTCGCGCATGTTAGTTTTTATCTTATTTATTTATGAAATTAAAAAAATTTATTTGTCCAATTTATATTTACTAAGTTTAATAAAAATAGATATTATATTATCATGGTTAAATTAAATAAGAAATTATAAAAATATAAATTAAAAAGATTTTACTATAAAATTAATATATATGTTTTATGATTAATTTTTTTTTAAATTCAACTTATAAACACCGAAACAAGCCGAAAAACCCCGTTATAAACCTATATATATTTTTTCACGGCTCAAAACCCTGGTCACAGGACAATTCAAATCCATCCACATAGATCTAATTTCCGACAATAATAGACTCGATGGTGTAACTCTTACTTCTTGGTTGAAAGAGCAATCTTTGGTATGGGATTATACATGTATAAATACGTTTAAAAAATCGAATGCAAAATACGCAATTATTGCGGCCGTTGAATCATCCAAACGTAATAATTAGTCTCAACCAGTAACGTTGCTAGGAAGAGTGAAAGAAGAGCCCCTCCCCTCATTTTGAAATTTTTTTTATCCACTAAAAAAATGATAATTTTGGATGAGGCTAACAAAAAAAAATAAGGCAATTTTAGATAATGTTTTAATGACTAAAGAAATAAAAGGTAATTCAATATAATTTTACCTTAAAAAAAGGTAATTTTCAAGAATGTTAGCTAAAAAAAATAACTTTTGATAATGTTAGTTAAATAAAAAAATTAGAGCCCCCTGAGATTGTAATGGCTAGTGGCGGCCCTGTTCCCGACTAGAAAACGTATCTTTTAACCATTGTCACTGACACATTAGGGAAATCAGGTTAATATCTCCCGAGATATGTTTATATAATTTTATTTCCAACCTGAGCTCTATGCCTGAATGGATTTGGACAAATGCTCAAGTGTTGTGAAACATTGAACACCTTTATTGGTCAATTTATTTTCATAAGTTTTTAAAATTTAGCAAGAGTTAAGAAATACCAAAGAATTATGTAAATTATTATTAAATTGCATTTTAATTTTGTTTTTAATGTAAATACTAGGATATTTTTAGTATTAATTCAAGTAACAATAAGGGTAAAATTTAGTGTTGTTAAATGGTTGGTTTTTTTCGACCACGACCCCGAGTCGAAGTCGTAAAAATTGGGTTAATGATGCTTACTACCAAGTGATTGTATGGAAATATTCTAAATACCAACATAATGTGCTAAATACCGACCAAAATTTATTAAAATGTAATATGACTTATTATTTAATATATTAATATAGAATCACGTGGTCGAGTCCGGCCTCCTATATATCATACCCCCAAGGATGGAACCACCAAGTTAGAATAAGAAAAAAAACATAATTATTATCGGGATTCGAACCCGTGACCATGGGATGAGTAAGCGAAGCTCTAACCGACTAGGCCATAGAGGCTTTCCAAAAATTACGATTTTTCAAATATATATTATAAATATATTTAGTAGTGCCTATCCAAATGAAAATAAACAAAATTCAAATTTGATAGATGGTACCTTAAGGTACCAAGCATCATTAACCTAAAAATTGGCCCAACCCTGAGCCAGGGTCGAACATTGACCACTACCCAGCCTGACCCATTGGGCCTGTTGAGCCGACCAGGGTTGGCTTACTGGATCGACTTGCTGGGTTGGCTTGCTGGGCTGGCTTGGATCGTCCTGCTGGGCTGGGATCGTCCTGCTGGGCTGGCTTGGATCGTCCTGCTGGGCTAGCTTGGATCGGCCTGCTGGGTTGGCTTGCTGGATGAGCCTACTGTGTCGATTGGTTGGGTCGACCTTTGGGATGGCTTACTGGGTCTATTTGTTAGGTCAACAAAATATATAGAAAATTAAACTAGTTTGTTTTAATCTGGGTTCATTGTTTTTGACATGTTCAAAAATCATTGGTTCTAGTAATAAATAGGCACTGCCATTATATTTTACTTCACGAGGAAAATATAAATGTAAAAATTTTTTTTAAATTTGTCTTAAGCCTAGCTAAAAATTTTGATACTAAAATGGGTCTTGTAGGCACTGCTTTTATATTTTACTCCACGATGAAAATAATTGCGAATTCTTTTTAAGACGTTGTTTTAAACCTAGTTAATTGTTTATGATATTAGGAGGATGTTCTAAAACATTTGGGTTTAGTAAAAAATTTTCACTGCTATTATATTTTTCTCCACGAGGAAAATAATTTTGAATTGTTAAGACGTTGTTTTAAACCTAGTTAAATGTTTATCATATTAGGAAGATAATCTAAAACCTTTGGATCGAGTAATAAATTTCACTGCCATTATATTATTCTGAAAATTATTTTAAAAATTTTTCTTAAGCCTAGTTAATAGTTTTTGCTACTAGAAGGATGTTCTTAAATCTTTGGATCTTGTAATAAATTGGCACTGCTGTTATATTTTAACCCACGAGGAAACTAAAATTGTGAGGTTTTTTTTATTCATTTTTTATAAAATTTTGTCAACCTTAGTTTAAAGTATATTTAGAACATTTTCCTCTTATATTAAACTTTTAACTAGGCTTAAGATATGTTTAAAAAAAATTTATAATTTATTTTTTCCTCAAGGAGTAAAATATAATAGCAATGCCTATTTATTACAAGACCCAAGAACATCTTTCTAGTATCAAAACCTTTTAACTAAGCCTAAGGTAATTTTTTTTAAAATTTAGCATTTATTTTTACCTTGTGGAGCAAAGTATAATGGCAGTGCCAATTAAATGCTAGACCCAAAATTTTTAGAACATCCCTAGGCTTAAAACAAAGTCCTTAAAAAAATTCTTAAATTTTTTCCTCGTGGAGTAAAATATAACAGCAGTGCCCATTTGACCAAAAGGTTTAGGAACATCTTTCTAGTATCTAAAACCTTTAACTAGGCTTAAGATATGTTTTTAAAAAAAATTATTTTACAATTTATTTAAACCTCGTGGAGTAAGATATAATAGCAGTGCCAATTTATTACTAATTATCCATTCTGCATAATTTTAATTTAAGCCTATATTAATAAAAGATTTTGAAATACAGTCGTTTTTCATTATATATAAAATAAGTTTAGTTTATTATAATCAATTAAATAAATCTCAATAACATGATAACCATCATTATAGATATGATATGAAATTCAAACTTTATCAAATTTTAATTGTAGCTGGTATTTATATTATAAAATAAGGCTCTATCAAACCTAAACAAAGATTAGTTCGATAGAAAAAATGAAATATGATAAATACGTTGACATCTCTTATCAATATCATTTTGTGCTAGTTATAATTACCACATTTGGTCCTCAAACTCAGTGTCTACATGGCCGGGGTGGGTAGGAGACAAATGCCTCCAAAATATATTGGCATTTTTGGGGATTGGTATTAATTTTGGGGGTTGATATTAATTTTTTGGGGGTAGGCATTAATTTTTGGGGGGTAGGTATTTATTTTTGAGGGGTAGTCTATCACTTGATTTATATTATTTTTGAATCCAATAACTTATATGATATGATGTATCGTTGATCTTATTCTGACAAATGAATTAAAAAGTGATCTGTTTATTAACAAATAATATAAAACTCTAAATTTTTTCTTTTTGAATTTTAAGCCTCTTTATTTATTTATTTACCATATTATTTTGCAATTTCACACTTAAAATATTAATATTATGCTTATTTGATAATTTTCTAAAAGTATAGGGGTTAATAATTTATTTTATATTTTAAATAATAAAATTTAGTTCCTATATATCAGTTAAGGATATAATAAATCATTTAAAATTTTAACAAAATACTTTAAATATTATTATTAAAAATAAGATTATCAGTAGGTAAACAAATTTTAACTATATTCTTTATTTAATAATTAACAAACATCCAAAGTTATCGACTATTCTCTGATTATATTTTCTTCTCATTTAATGATCAATCCCAATAGAAAAACCTAAGCAACTCTTCCTTGAATTTTTTTAAAATATTTTTTACGCATCTCTTTTTCTACAAATAAAAATGACTAAAATTTAATATATATATAATTTATTTATTTTTTATCGCATCCCAAAATTAATAACATTTCTATACTGTCATCTTACCTAGAGTGTGTCGATCAGAAAGTATAATCTATAATCAAATAATCGTTCAACCCTAGCACTTGAGGGCAATGCAATATTAAATTTAACATATATTTTTTATATAAGAAAAATCATCAAAAATTGTCATTTGATTATTTATAGATAAAAATGCGTCTAAAAGATTTTAAATAATACTATTTATTCCAAAAAAATCATTTCTTTTTTAATGTGTCTAAAATTATAATAGTAATGGTTAAAATAAAAATTATGTAGGGGATAAGTGCCATAAATGGCCATGCTTGCTGACTGGCCAGGTCAACATCCTTTAACATTTTATCTATTTTACTAAAATTGTTTAAAATCTGAAAATATTTATTTCAATAAGTATTTTTTTAGCAAGTTTTTATAAAATGTATTAATAGATATGGTTAATTTTAAACATGTTTAACAACCATGTAATAATTTATAAAATATTGAGTCTGATGATAAAATGAAAATTTAATATTAATTATTTATTGTAATTTTTTATTTATAATATAGTTCTTGATATGTTTGAGGCCTAAAAATATTTTCAAATAAACTCATCTTTCTCAAATATTAAAGATACAGCTTGATTCAAATTTTATTTTAAAAATTAAAGATTGGGCTTTACAAATTGATATTAAATTTGTTTGATATTAAATTTGTTTGATATTACTTTCATCTAGTTGATGCTACTAGTAGTCTTATTTGTAATAAAACCTTCGGTATACCATAAATTTATACCCTATGTTAATTTTTTTATCGAGATTAAAATATTTTGCGAGATCAGGAAAAGAAAATTCTATATCATCATCATTTTCCAGGGAAATTAGTTTGTTGATATGATCTGTACCCAAAATTTTTAAATATTAATCTCTATCGTCGACATTTCAATTTATTTTGAAAACTAGATTTATAATGGAGATTTTTAAATATAAAATTCAAAAAAAAATTATATTATATAAAAAGAATATGATTATAGAATTTATAAATATATTTCTATAATTTTATGTGTATTCGCTACCCATATTAGTAGCGAGCTACTTCTATAGCTATTATTTTTTTCTAAAGTAGCGCGATTAAGCTATCGCTACTGAAAAAACACGCTATATTACTTTAACGACACTGATTATAACCAACAAAAAATTAATTGGGGTTTAGCCTAAATGGCCTGAAAGGATGTAAATAAAATTTTATTGTCTGATTATAAGTGGTAGCTAAACATAAGATTCTTTTTAACAAAATCACTATAGCATAGGGGTTTAGCGAATATGGCGGCCGAAGGTAGTAGAATTTGTTGGGGTAGGGGCATGGGATGATTTTTAGGGGGGTTTGCCTCCATAAAATTTTCTGCCATATAGACGCTGCTCAAACTCGACCTATTCATAAAATTTGGCAGACAAATTTTAGTCAAAACAGAAGATCTTAAAGAAGGATTTTATTTTTGTCAAAGACTTGAAATCCAAGTCATTAAATTAAATTATTGCCTTATTAAGTCATTCCCCTCTTTAATATAATATAATCCTATCAATGTTATGAAGTATGGAAAAAACCAAAAAATTTTACTCATCTTTTATTTTGATTTCAATGAAATTTCATCCATTATAAAAATCAAATAATCTAATATATAGTCATTGTAATTTTATTTAATAATTATATAAAATATTTAACAAAAGTGTGAATTAAGTCACATGAACATATGCCAACATTAAAATTATGATGAATGGTAAATTTTACCCTTATATTTGTTAAATTAATAAAAAATTATTGCTGTAAATTAGTTAAAATTTAATTTTGTTTTAATATATATTATTTTCTAAACCCTTGCTAATAAATCGTGAAATGAAAATTAAAAAAAGAAATTATTAAAAAACATGAAAATAGACACCAAAACAGTGCCCAATATTTCTCAACATATTGAGCTTTTGTCCAAATGTTCTCTATTACACGCAATGATTACATATTAAAGATTATACAAAGCACTTTTAAAAAGAATAAATATAATCTATTTGTGAGTTTTAAAAAAATTCATATATTTAAACATCGCATATAAATTTGGCACCAAAATGGTAATATTTCGCCAAGGTCTTAAGAATACTATTTATAAATGATGATAAATATATAAGGTAAAATTCAAATTAAAATATTATGATATATAGGAAAATAGATAATATCTTATTAAAAAATAATACTAAATACCTTTTGAGATTAAATATCTCTAAATAATATGGTAACTAATTATTATTTTATGCTTAAATCAGAGATGTCGCTAAACATTACAATCTCAGGAGCAGAGTTGGTAAAGTAGCGCGCTAACTTTTTTGGTAGCTATAGCTAATAGCGGCTACTTTTTTTGAAAGTAGTTCCCTACTTTTAAAAAATATAACGAAGGTAAGTGTATTTAAATATAATATCATAATTAATTATAATTTTTATGATTTATTATTTAATTTTGAAATTAAAATGTAATTTCAATTTGTAATTTATATTTTCATTTGTATTATAAACCTAAATCACGTGTTAAATTTAAAATGTCATCGCCTATGGATATCCAAATCGTTGAAAGTGATTCAGACAATGATATTAATGAAATGGAAGATACCAGGGAAGAAAATGTTCTTAATAGCTATAATACAAATTTCCCATTCCCTAGATTTGAAAATTTTTTAAAATAAATATATAACCAAAACTGGTTTCAAATTTATTTGTTTAAAATGTAAAAAAAAAATATTTCCTCAAATCAATCCAGTAGCTATAACCTCAAGAAACACTTAAAGGTAAATTGTCATTTTTACATTCTAATAATATTTATTTTATAAGACTGTTCATGAGTTTTAAGGAAATGGAGAAACATCTAAATAATTTTGGTATAGGCTACTCTACATCCAAAAAGACTCATTCAATTCAAACCAAATTAATTAATAATGCAAATGACAATATTTCTCAGAAATTGGCTGATAAAGTTTGTTGATTTTATAATTTATACAGTTCAGCCAATGTCCTTAGTTGATAATCCATCATTTATTATGATGAATAAAACTCTATCCTCTGGTAGAATAATTTTGTGCCGCTAGACACTAATGAATAAAATAGCATATAACTTTAAAATGATGAAAGATGCTCTAATAGTAGAGTTATCAGAGATATCATATATATGTACCACGGGAGATTGTTGAACACAAAACAGAAGGTAAACTTATTTAAATTGATCTGATTAAATATTTTTGAGCTTATTTGGGAATCACAGGCTATTGGCTAGACCTTATAACTTTAAAAGAAGATCTGTGGCATTAGCCCTCAAAATGATAATAGGATGCCAGACATACGATGTACTTGCAAATAAAATTATTGTTAATCTATCTTATATTAAAAATATGCATATAAGATTAAATACGCCCTTACCCTCAAGTGCTAGTGTCGAGAGATTATTTAATAAGGCAAAACTTATACTTTCTGATCGTCGCTCTAGACTTGGGGATGATAATATTGAAATGATTTTATTATTAAAATGCAACAAATTACCATAAATATTTATTTTTATTACATAAATTTTTTTATAATCAAAACTAACTATATTTTAATATTTATAAATGTTGATTTTTATATATTTATTATACAATAACATTATAAGCAAAAAATAAAAAATTTGTTTGTAAATTTTTTTTATAAAAAGTAGCTTAAAAAGAGCTAAAGCTACTTTTAAAAAATAGTAGCTAAGCGAGCTACTTTTTTAGACAAATTGCGATAGCGGTAGCGCGCTACTTTTAAAAGTAGCGCTTAACAACTCTGCTCAGGAGGCTCAAAAAATTTAAAATATTTTTAAATTTATTTTTATCTAACATTATCTAAAATTACTTTATTAAGTTGTATAAAAAAAAATTCAAAATTTTGAAGGGCTCTTTAAATTTTTCAGGGGGCTTGATTCTCTAGGCCCCACCCCTAGTGACACCTAAATAGTTATTAATATATTTAACTTATAGAATAGAATCAAGTAAAAGAAATATATTATCACAATATCATAAAACACACCTGCAAATAAGAAAAGGAGCTTCTCAAAATCAGAGGTAACATTACTAATTTGGCGTGTACAGATGCGATGCAAAAATTTTAGTCTGATTGGCTTTCTTTTGCTAGAAAAACATAGAATAAAGCAAAATATTTAATAAAACCCTTAATTTTATAAATATCTATAATTTTTAAATTAGGTGCTCCAGAGATTTAGGAAAAGACAAAATATTAATTTCACACAATCTAAAAGAACGAGAGTGCAAATTATAAAATTTATATTAATTCCTAGAAGATTACGATAATGCAGAAAGGGATTAAAATAATGTCAGCCTCTCCATGACAGGATTTTTACCAGGTGAAAATCCCCTGAAAAACCTATACCAAATCGCCTATAAGATTTTCGCATGTTTTCACATTATTTTACACCTTTTTAATTATGATAGTACTCCTTTCATAAATTTTAAAAAGAATAACTTTCACATTATTTTACACCTTTTTAATTAATAGTACTCCTTTCATAAATTTTAAAAAGGATAACTTTTAGTTCTACTAGCAACTATAAAAATATTTTGAATATAAAAAAGTTATTTTTTAGATCATGAATAAAATTAAAAACCCGCTCATTTGCAATGAATGAATTAATATAGCATATTGTTTAACATGGATGTGAGTGCTGAGAATGTCTAACCCTTTTAAATTATTAAATAATATAATAGAAAGATTTATTTGGAAAATCATTTCTATTGTTGTTTGCAAATATAGATTTGGTCGATGACAGTGGCGTCGCTAGGGGGCGCAGGGGCTCGAGCGGAAGGGGGGAGTGGGTTTGATGAAAATCTTATTGCAAATTATTTTATTTAAAATATGGTTTCAATTTATAAATAATTATATACTATATGAAAATAAAATATATTTTAAAAAACAAATAATTGTTAATTTTAAATGATAACATGGTTTAAAAATATATATTAAAAATTATATTCTAAAATATTAAATAACAATAAAAATATATTGTAAATTTTTTCTCGCATAGTTAAATTAGATAATAAATTTTATATTGTTAAACTAATTAGATAGTTTTAAAAATTTAAATTAATTTTTTATAATTTTTAAATAAAAGAAAAATCATTTAATTTGATTAATTTTTTATAATTTTTAAATAAAAGAAAAATCATATAATTTGGGAAATATAATGAGAAAGTAAAGGTGATTTAATATGTTTGGGATTAAAAATTTTAAACCTAGAGTAGTTTCTAGATACGCTTAAATATTGATGCATCTACGATTGAGGATTTTTATAAAATAAATATTTTTACTCCCCTTATTGATACATTTTTATTTAAATTAAAGGAAAGATTTATTAGTCACATTTTTATTTTAAACAGCTTTTATTTTCTGTTGCCGGTTGAGTTTAAATACACTTGAAACGCGAGAGGATATTAAGAAAATCTCAATTTTATTCTGATGAATTATCAGGATCGTATGATAAATTACTTTGTGATGTCGAATTTTGGTATAAAAATTTTGACAGAATAGAGTACTCTTTGAGACCAAAATATGCTTTGCAGGCCCTTTTTTATGTATAATTGCACTTTAGATTCCCTGCCTAATATCAAAACATTGCTTTTTATCTTGGTTACCTCACCGATTAGCACATGTACTAATGAGTAATGAAAGGTCTTTTTCAACTTTAAGGTTAAAAACCTATTTAAGAAATACGGTAAAAGCTGTTTAAATAATTCGCAATATTAAATATTTATAAGGAGATTATTCTAGATAAAAATTTGATTCTAGACGAATTAGTCAAATCTCAGAGAAAAGTAGACCTCTCTTTATAAATTCAAATATAAAATAGCTATATTATTATATGATCTTAGTCATAAAATTTTTATATTCAAAACGTAATTAAAATGAATTCTTAGTTAATATTTATATATTATACTATTTTTAATAAAAATATTGCATTTGCACTAAGAATGATCTGCATCGGGCCTAATTTTTCAAGCCCGGCCCTGCCCGAAATTTTTTGGAAAAAGTTTTGCTGGCCCGAACCCGAATTCTTTTTAAAAAGGTTTTGTCGGCCTGGCCTGAATTTATTTAAATATAAAAATTCATTTTTATAATTACTCAAAATAAAAGATATATGTTATATGGCGTCTAGTTTTTATAAATAAAATCAATTTTTTTATTTTACATTGAAAACTAATGATATATATATAACTATAGATTGGCGATCATGCATAAAAAAACGTCCACACATTGAAATCAGCTGTAGCGCCATTTTGTAGCTTGTACGTTGATCAATGCCTCAATAATAATAATTTTTAAAAATTTTATATCTAATAAATTGTTAATAATTAAATGAATCCTAACCTTAACTGATCTTCAATTAAATTATATTGGTATTCTATAAAATAAAAAAACTCAACATTTAATCCAATAGTAGTACATAACATCATTGTTGAAAACTTAACACAAAATTGATATATTTTAAAAAAATTCCAAGGCCCAACCCCACCCGGCCTGAATTTTTTTAAGAAATTAGGCCCGATTTTTATACTTTTGCGGATCTCTAATAAGAAATATTTATGTTTTATTAATATACTCATTTGTATTAATTATATTATAATTGTTAAATTAGATTTTTTTAAATACTGCATAAGAATTACTTATACTTTATTGTAATTCTATTTTTTTTAAATATAGTTATTTAGAATAAATTTTTAATATAATCTGTATAAAATTTATACATTTTGAAATTTATTGAATTGTATAAATAATAAATAAAATCTATAATGAAATTCTCTGCAAATTTTTGTTATGTGCAAAAATTTAATTAAAATAATTATTTTTAACATAGAATAAGATATATTGGGTGATCATAAAAAATGGTAGATTTGGGGGGCGATTTTATTCTTATTTCTACACCGAATGGATTGAAATAATTTACAATTGACTAAACATTGATAAAATTTTCAGAATAATGCTTTCAGTCGCGTATTAATCATAAATTTGGCCAAAATTTTGTTACTAATATTTTTTTCATTTATGCTGGCTAATATAGTGGTTAGAAAAAAAATTTTAAAACCCCCCTCAATGGATCAATCCTGGCTACGCCACTGGTTGGGATATATAAGTAGTCAAGCTTTTTATATATTTTTGGCTTATTTGCCGTTAAAGGATTTAATAGTCTCGGGAATAGAGGAATTTTTAAAACATAAAAATGATGGGCTTCAATTAATTTTAAGTATTTATACAAATTTTTTGTAACACATCATGATTTTATAAGGACAATTTTGTAAATTCATAAAAGATTTTAACATTAAATAAGTAATATATAACATGTAATAAAATAAGTTGATTTGAATAAGATTTCATGGGTGTTAGGTCATGTCTAATTAAGCTAAACAAATTTTTAAAATCAACTTAATTATAATCGAAATCCTTCTTAATATGATTTTGGTGTTTAAACATATATTAGACTATAAGATTTTGAGTAAACATATATTAGTTTAGAAGCAAGCAATATTGGTAAGTTTTAAAAATGAGATTTAAATTTGCACATACATATGGATGAATTAATATTTAATATATAATTTTAATTTTTTGATTAATTATTATTGCAGTTTTCCTTAAATTAAATATAATATTTTACAACTTAAATGCTATTTTGAAAACTAAATATAAAAATCACATTTATGAATTTTAAGTTCGGTTATTTAAGCCAATATGATAACGGCCATTTTTATTTATATATTTTTTTATAAGTTAAAAAATGTTTTATTGATTATTTGATAATATGAATGAATAAAATAGATTACTATATTAAAAACTTTGGAATTCAATAATTTTCTACTTATCAATTGTACACCATGAATGATTTTGATGGATGGAAATAACTCAATAATTTCACCTAAAAGTTTATCAAGTGTCATAATTTATTATAGAGACCACAAATTATCACCTCTATATAAATTAAGTGTAGATCTAATTAAAACATATAAATACATAAATGGGGTAATAAAATATAAGATTATTATTATAGATGTCTTATGTTTTATAATTCATTTCATCATGCTTTTTTTTATGATAAAAGCTATATTATGCAAAAAAGAAAAAACGAACCCAACATACATTAGAAAATTTATCAAAAAAAAATAAAATATATAATGATGGATTTGATGATGAAAATCATGATTATATAGTTAGACATGGTGAGAAATGGTTCAATCGTTATCAGATTCATTCATTGATTGGGAAAGGTTCATTTGGCCAAGTACCTTTTTTGTTTTATTTATAAATTATAATATAATTAAATTATAAGGTTGTTAAGGCATATGATTTTGTTGAAAGAGAATATGTTGCAATTAAAATAATAAAAAACAAAAAACCTTTTTTGAATCAAGCAGAAATTGAAGTGCGCTTACTAGAACTTATGAATCAAGTAGATGATGATAATCAAAATTATTTTGGGAAAAATTTTATAGGTAACTATTAAATAAATAACATTTATAATCTCTTATATTCAGTTAAATTAAAAAGATATTTTACTTTCCGGAATCATTTATGTATTGTGTTTGAGTTATTATCATATAACCTTTACGATCTATTAAAGAATACAAACTTTCGAGGTGTTTCACTAAATTTAACCCGTAAATTTGCCCATCAATTATGCACAGCATTACATTTCTTATCTTGCCCATCAATAAATATAATTCATTGTGATTTAAAACCTGAAAATATTTTATTATGTAACCCAAAAAGAAGTTCTATCAAAATAGTGGATTTTGGAAGTTCTTGCCAAATTGGGCAAAGGGTACTTAAAATATGTCTTTAGTTAACCTGTTTATTTGTTAGATATATCAATATATACAGAGCCGATTTTATCGTAGTCCTGAAGTTTTATTGGGAATTCCATATGATACAAAAATTGATATGTGGAGTTTAGGCTGTATACTAGTAGAAATGCATACAGGGGAACCATTATTCAGTGGCCAAAATGAGGTTAGAATTCCATATATAATTTTTTATATGGATATTTGTAAAAAAAAAACACCAGATTGATCAAATGTTCAAAATTGTAGAAATCATGGGGACACCACCAAATTATTTATTAGATAAATGCCCCAAAACAAAACTCTTCTTTGAAAAAGAAAATGACAATTATCTTCCTAAAGTTAACATCAAAGATACAGAGAACCATCTAAATGTTAATGTAAATATCGCAAATATATATACATTTAAAATGAATGTTACAAATTAATTTCTGTTGTAATATATTGTTTAGTTTTAAATTACCTACAAAAAATCTTAAGCAATTTATTAAAAAAGGTATACCATAATTTTTTTATAAATTGAACCAATCATACCTAATATTTTAGAATCTATTTTATAATTGAGATTATTTATTGATCAAATGGTTAAAAATATAAATATATTTGTTAAATTTAAAAACAGCAATTAAAACACTTTGTACATTAGAATCAGTTGTAGACGCCATTTTTGTGATCTGCATAGAATTAATATATTTTACTTTAGTTTGGATATCCCTAAAAGTATGAGATCTATATATTCGTGAACACACTTCTGTTAAATTTAAAAACAGCAATTAAAACACTTTGTACATTAGAATTAGTTGTAGACGCCATTTTTGTGATCTGTATAGAATTAATATATTTACTTTAGTTTGGATATACCCTAAAAGTATGAGATCTATATATTCGAGAACACACTTCAACTAGTGGGGGACCATGAAAATATGTTGTACACTTCAGCTGATACAGGGGGTTATGAAATTTTCAATTTCTGGTAATAATGAATGAATGTATATTTTTTTAAAGAAATATAACGATAAATATTATTTAGTCATCTGCAAACCACAAAATGGCGTATACATCTGATTATGATGTGTACATTTTAAATAAATAAATCGTTAATCTAGGTTATTATTTATGTGTAGTCTAAACAATTAAAAGTCAGAAGAAACAAATTTTATATAGAGGCAAAAATATTATTAAAAATATTTGGGTTATTTATAACCTATTTCTTTACACAAGAAATAATTACAAAAAACAGTTCATTATAACGAAATCAGACTTAAAATGTGTAATATTTTAGTTATCAAATTTTTTAATCAATTATCTTGAAAATTTGCCGATTTCAGAATATAAAAAATTTAAAATAATTACATTTATTGTGCATTATATAATTTGTATTTAAAATTTATAAAAAAATAGTAAAAACTTGTAACAACTAATAATCTAATAAGATATATATTTTGTATGCATAATACATAATTTCATTAGGTCCAATTTTTTTTAGAATATATTATTGGTCTGGTTAATAAAAACTTGCAACTATATTTAATATCTCATTCATTAATAATTATACATTTGTTATTATATTATAAAGGAACAAAACCCCAAGAAAAAATTTTTGGATGATATATTGGGAGTAAATATAGGGGGTCCAGAAGGTAGAAGAAAAGGTGAAACTGGACATACAGTTCAAGACTATTTAAAATTTAAAGACTTGATTTGCAGAATGTTAGCTTATGATGCTGAAACAAGAATATCCCCTCTTGATGCACTAAGACATCCATTTTTCAAAAAATCACTTGACACCTTTGACAGTATAAACCAAAAAGATTTATACAGCAATAATAGTAAATTTTTACTGTTAAATATTAAATTAATTTACAATTTAGCCATCCACAAAACACAAAAAAATATTAATTCCTTATTACATATGATAAATAATGAAAATACTACCAATCCTTACTCTTTGATGCTACATAATTTAGATCCAAAGTTAAAAAATATGAGTGCGATAAATATGGATATTAACAATAATTTGGTTTTGCCTATAATACCATGCCATAACACACCTATTATTAAAAATATTGTCACATCCCCATTGCATTATGACTTCTTTGCAAATCCCTCATTACCACAGTGCCATGACTTAAATCATGAAAAACAACATATTCTCACCCATAACACAAAGACAAGCTTGAGTAATGAGCAAATAGGAAATCAAAATGAAATGTTTAATGAAATTTTTAAAATATTTTTACCAGAATATTATAAGGATCTTAAAACCAATGAAATAAATTATCCTAATATTAACTTAAAGAATAATGAATTTAACAATATTTATAATTATTATTATCAATTATATTTGGAATATCTAACAAAAGCTTTAATAAATGAAAAAATCTTGACACATAAATATCATCCAATAAAATATAAATCTGAATATGAATCTTCCATACCAAACATATTACCTTTAATAAATAATGGGCAAACAAATAACATTCATGATATTATATTTACCATGTTCGCAAACAACCCATTAATATTATCTAATTTTTTATTAACAAATTTTATGTTTAATCACAATAATGTCACCATAAATGATGCAGATATCAATGAGGGCCATAAAATAAATTTTAATAATTATTTTGATAATTATAAGTCCAACAATATTAGCAGTAGTTTGATTACCACTCAAAACAACCAATATAAAAATTTCCCATTTTATTTATCTTCAAATCAATTCCCAGGAATAAATTTATTGGATTCACAAATAAAAATGCATAAAGAGGATTTCAATGAAACTTTAGATGCTAACCTAGATTTGTGCTCTCAATATATAAATGCTAATGATAACAATAAAAATAACCTAAAAAATATTATGTCGTTTATATCATCGTAAAAGAATATAATGATAAAAATAATCTTTAAGCATAAATTTACAGGACAGAGCTGATTAAAATTTTTTCTTTATTATAACTGCCTCTTTTTTTATATATATATAGCAAAATGTTTATTATTACTAAAAGGTGCCATTTTTATATTGTATATAATTTTTATATATTATGTAAATATTGTACATTATATGAAATTTTTTGTATAAAATATGAAGCATTTATTTATTTTATATTTAATAAATTATTTAATTTATGTAAAGTAATGCTTCATTCCAGGTATTAGTGATTGGGTTAAATAGTTATTAGGGTTTGGTTAAATACATACTCATTCAATATTCAAAAAATTAAAACAAGTTTTTCAGGTAAATCTGACCTATAATAGTCAAGAATAAACTATCATTGAAAATAACACTTTCCCTCAAAAAATTTATCACATTTTTGTCACAAATGCTGTATTTGTAATTAATAAATTTTTTATAGGTTTTTGGCAATTTACCTATAAAATAATTAATTTTTTAATATATAGTAATATTTTTTTAAACCTTTATGGACCAACTTATAAACTTATTTTTGTTATGTTCTTTTGTTGATGCAAATTGGTTGAATGCTTAAGCTGGGTTTTTATAAAATTTTAAATTCGAAATTTTTTGTAAATAATTTTTTAAGTATAAATCTTTTGTTATTTTTTATACATAAAAAATCATTATGATAAAATCACAAATTAAAAAAATATATTTTGATTAAAATTTAGAGGATAAAAGTTTTATACATTTTTTTTAAACTCTAAACTAAATATAATTACATAATAACCTAATTCATCATACTGTTTGAAATAGAATATCTGCCATACATTGGAGTAGTTAATTTATTTATGCTTTGTTCAAAGTTGGAGCTATATTATCAAACTAAAACCTGGAGGTGATAGTTTTAGCTAAAAACTAAGTTTATTCATTATTTTATTAAAAATAGAGTAATTATTCAACTATAAATTGTTATTTTATTGATTATCTCAAAAAGAAATTCATTCATGGAAGGAGAATATTTAAACAAAAAAATATAAGTTTAAATTTGATGAAAGTTAATATTATAATGCAAATTTATTTATAATCATCAGAATTGAACCTAGTATTGAAATATATGCCTTATAAGTATAGTATTAATAAACCAAATTGATGATAAAACAATATAATCCTAAAAGTAAAATTTTTTTAAAGTAAGATTTATAAAAATATTAATAGCAATTACCTGCTAATAGTAACTTGGTAGTGCCTATTCTATCACATATTCTTACATCATACTTAATAACAGATATTAAAAAGTATGGTAAGTGAAAGATCAGATTTTATTGAATACATATTTAAAAAATATTGGCTTAGAAAATGAATATAAATAAGCTCTGCTTATATTGTCAAGCATTTTTTAAGCATAAAAAGTAAAATATTATACCTTATAATTAATTCTTGTAAATATCGATTTCTGACAAAGGATTCCAGACTATAATTATTTAAAATTAGAATTAATAAAATTATAATCTAAAAAAAACCTGATTTAAAAATCTTATGACTTAAAATTTTATTATATTGTTTCGCAATCTTAATTCAGTTAATGCTTTATTTCCAGTCTCCAAAATAACTGCTCTAAAACAAAGGTATGTGACGTCATGAACAATTTAAAGTTCTGATGACAAAACTTCGTAAAATTAAAACAATTTTGAGGTATGAATATTTAAGGTAGTAGAGAAGTGTTAGGCATTAACAAATATATAAAAATATCACATTTAAAATTTTATTAAATAATTTAATGATAAAATGTAATAAGCGCAATAATCTCAACAGATATAGTATGATATTCTTTTAATAGAAGTTTTTCGATATTTTAAACAAATCATTATATATTATATTCGAATAAAATATAGATGTTTTACAATGACATATTATATGTCATTGCTGTTTACATTATAATTTTATTTATTATGGAAGCAAATTAAATTTTTAACATCCGATGCATAGCTAAGATTTTTTGCAGAATTTTATTATAGATAAAAGTGTTATTATATATACTGGGTTTATATAACGTTGCTTAAAGCTCAATTTGGGTAGGCTTTTAAAAACGCCCTGATTATAATTTTCGACAAAATTATATTATTAAGCCAGAAGATTGTTATAGATGCAGAAAGGGGTGGTTATATTTGCCAAATCTCGAGGCTTACTTATATTCTGGCTAAAATCTTAATCAGACCGTTTTTAAAAATAGATTAAAATCGGGCTTTTAACATAATAGTTTACATATTGAGACGGATGTAAGAATATAATTATTGAATAAGTAAGACATACAAGACATTTAGAGAACTAATAGAAATAAGGGATATAAATATAAGTTGTAGTTATATAAATTAATTTATTTTCAACATATCATATTTACAGGGTTGGGAAAATTTTCAGAAAATTGTATTCGGATACAGATACTTTATAAAATTTTGTATTTAAGATACAAGATACTTTAGAAAAATTTCAATAAGATACAAGATACTTTTTTAAAAAACTTTAAATGGTCCAAATCAAAATGCATAAAGCTTTATTTTCTTATCTATAATATAAATTTATAAAAAAATATTTAAAATAAATTGTAGAAAATAACAAATTTATTATAAAAGATAATGCGATATTCCATTTGATAATTATATAATTAGTAAATAATAATAAATCAGCATCAATCAGCATTATTTTTTAATATTATTAATTTTTCAAATGATTTATCGTTCAATCTTTGACGATTTGGTTTATTAATCATATTAGCAAAGCTAAATAATCTTTCAACGGGGGCTGAGGAGGGTAATATTGTGTTATATTTAATAAATATTTCTTTTATATATTTATAACTATTTAACATATTTATACTCCGCATGTCATCTTTCATATAATTTAGGACCTCTATTTCAATATCATTTATCGAATTATTAGAATTGGATGTGGTACTTTCAAGGCAAAAGTAATCATCATCTTCATCAATTGAAGATTTTGTTGAAGTATTAATTTCAATATTATTTTTAAAAACAATTAAAACTTCATGTAATAACAAATCCTGAAGATATTTTTTTTCACCATCAATCCAACGATTTTTAAAATAGGGATGAGAAATAGTTGCCAAAAATGCACTTTTAAAATTGTTATCAAAATCATATATATTTTTAAATCTTTTATTTAAATAATTTTCTATAATGGTTTGCAAAATTGTAGATTGGTTTGAATTAAATTTGTAATTTTTTTTAAAGACATTTAAAATTGGAGCTGATTCTTTTCACTCTGTATTTTGTCGATCGCTATAGCCAATAGGGCCTTTATATTGCAATATTCTTCTAAATATTGAATTTCAATATCTCTTAATTTAGGAAATTCTAATTTTTGATATAATTCAGGAAGTTCGCCTTTAAATTTTAATAAACTATGAAGATTTTCATACAAACTATTCCATCTAGTGCAACAAGGTGTAACTAATTGTTTTCCTAAAACTGCTTTGATAAGTTCTGCAGTTTTAGGCCTATTATTTGCATTCCATAGCATAGTACATTTAGCTATTGCAGGATGATGAATTTTAGAAATGTTAGGAGAATCCTTAATAGCTCTCTCGACATCTGTTGTGGCAATTAGACTTATCGTATGGCACAAACAACGAATGTGTTGAGGCAATGTTATTGAGGCTTCTTTAGACCCTTAAATAAACAAATAAATAATTTTATTTGAATAAAATTTTTTACTAAATTTACAATATCATAATAAATTTTAACATTGATGTCAAAGTCATTATCTACAGCTTCCATAGAATATCCAAACTCCTTGAAAGCTTTCTTAAAGTTAGAGCCGTTATCTGTAACAGTTGCTCTAACTTTTTCGTCAATACCAAAGTCTCGATGAATTTCTTTATTAAGATCATCCTGAAGTACTTCAAAAAATTTGCCATTAAGTATGCTTAGTTAAAATTTATTGTTATAATTTTCGGTTGAAGAATCATCTGAAGACGAAGATAAACATATTATTCTATTTTCTTCTTCCATAATTTTAAAATAGACAGATATAAAACGATTCAAATATAGTAGTTCTAATTGTTAGCAAATTGCTATATGACGACCAACGTCATATATCAAAAATTATCTTAAAATATCTAAATTTTGATTAAATTTTTCATTTAAATCTTAAAACAATATCATTTTAAATTTTAATACTATTTTAACCAATATAAATTTTTTTTAAAGTATTTGTACCTTTTTGAATACAAAGTTGGTTAAGATACAAATACTTTTAAATAATATGTATCTTAGATACTGGATACAAGATACTTTCCAAAATTTTAAAAAAGATACAAATATCCGCGATACTGCCCAACCCTGCATATTTATAGTATATTAACTTTCAGGCAACGTATCAATATAAATGATTTGCTATAAAATTAGTTGGATAATAAATATAATTACCTTAGGTATCTTTAAATAATCGTAAATAATTCTTTTTATATAAATTAATTAAAATATAATGCAGCAACAACAGAGGAGCTGGGTTTAAAAAAAATATATATTATACTTTTTAAATTGAAATTTGTAAACTCTGATATAATGTTCAAATTCCATATTATATTATTTATTATGCATACATACCATAGGCGTAGCCAGGGGTAGGGGGGTAAGGGAAAATTCCCCTTTAGAAATCTATCACTTTTTGGATATCATTTTAAGCTAATAAAAAATATCCCCTTAGTCCTCACCCCGCTCCCTGACCCCCAAAAATGTATGCATATATCGTAAACAATAATTTGAAAGAAAGAATGTAAAAGTTTATAACTATTCATCATAATTTATACATTTTTGGAAAAAAGCATTTGTATATAAAAAAAGTGAACCAAAAATGTTTTTTAAGAAATGGAATATAAAACAAAGATAAGTCTCAAGGCAAAAGTGAAATGTATTATTATTATTAATAGCTCCATAAAATTACTAAATAATATAATATATCAAATATAATTTTTTAATAAGTGAGTAATTTTAATTTATTTATCTTAATAATAGTAAAATATAATTATAAAACTATTGATAAAATTAAATCATAAATTAAATAAAAAAATTAGAGCACAATTAGGTTCCGTATAATGATTTGGATCTTAGAAATTAAGAATAGGTATACGTCAGAAAGCGCATACGCCCTTTAAACGTTGTAGGTACAACAGAGCTACGCTAGGTATTTCTCATTTGCATCTAATTGAATAAAATAAAATTTGGGGAAAAGATGAGAAGCCCTTTACACGTTTGTGGGCAAGCCGCACGTACTTGTAGGCACAACATTTCGAAAAATGTTACTTAAACCTCTATAGGCTTTAATTTAAAAGGAGTGGGACAAATAAAAAGCCTATACCCGAGAACTACAGTATAATTTAATTACTTTAAAGGTGGGTGATGGCTGATTTTAAGCTTAATTTCTTTAATGTAAGTTATATCTGTAAATAAATATGATTAAAATAAAATAATATTTACCACCGGATGAACCGAACACAAAGCTTAATTTTAAAACATTGAAGAATTCAAATTTAAAATCGATTTAGAACACAACAAAATAGAAATAATTCCATTATTAAAAAATGAATCAGAATAGGTATAGTAAATTTAATTTAACTATGAGTAATATAGTTGATTAGTGATTTTAAACTCAGCTAAAGCAAATCGCTATATTAAATTGGATTTATTCTATTTTATATTAATAAATGATTATATTTATTTAATTAGAGTTATAAAATAATTTAAATAATAAAAATCAATTTAACTGTTAGTGCCATAATATTCATATATTGTTATGTATATAAATACCTATTAATCGTCATATAATATATTATATTTGTTATCTATTTAATATCGTATTTCAAACACTAATAATTCTATAATAATGTATAATTTTAAAATAATAATATACATATAAGTAATATAAAATTATTATAACTCTGAGTGATATTGTTATTCCATTTTTAAAACAGAATTTGATTGCAATTATTAACATAGTGAAAATAAAGTTTATAGTATTAATTTAATAATATTTTTTTTAAAATAATATTAAATCTATATTTAATACATAATAAAATTCTAAAAAAAATTAAAAAGGGGGCTATTAGCGAGTCATTAAAAAATTGTTCAGGGGACTATAAAAATTTCGAGGGGGATCGAGCCCCTGCAAGCATCTCATAGTGACTCTACTAAAAAACAACGCTTATTTAGGACCCGTAGCATCACTATGTGGGAGAGCGCAGGGGCTAGAGCCCCTTGAAAAATTTGAATAGCTCGCTTAAGCAAAAAAATTTTTCTAATAGCTCCCTAATATCCCACTAAACTAAAAATAAATTTTTTTGATAGCGCCCTCAACGATTTCTTTTATAATTCTATTATTATTATTATATATTAGTGCTGTAAACATTTCTAAAAAAATCGAACGCGTTCGCGTTCAACGTTTATTGACAAAAATTGAACGCGTTCACGTTCAAGTTCATGTTCAAAAATAAGGAACGCGTTCACGTTCAAGTTCATGTTCAAAAATAAGGAACGCGTTCACGTTCAAGTTCATGTTCAAAAATAAGGAACGCGTTCACGTTCATAAAACCGTTCAAAATTTTATGATAAATTTTTTTTAAATTTATATAATATAATATAATATAATATAATATAATATAATATAATATAATATAATATAATATAATATAATATAATATAATATAATATAATATAATATAATATAATATAATATAATATAATATAATATAATATAATATAATATAATATAATATAATATAATATAATATAATATAATATAATATAATATAATATAATATAATATAATATAATATAATATAATATAATATAATATAATATAATATAATATAATATAATATAATATAATATAATATAATATAATATAATATAATATAATATAATATAATATAATATAATATAATATAATATAATATAATATAATATAATATAATATAATATAATATAATATAATATAATATAATATAATATAATATAATATAATATAATATAATATAATATAATATAATATAATATAATATAATATAATATAATATAATATAATATAATATAATATAATATAATATGCAGATGAGGGGATTGCGGTATTATACTTAATAACTTTTAAACCTCCAATCCATTCTCTATTCTCAACAAAAAAAAGGATATCTCGAAATTAACAGTTCTCTAGGATTTTCAAGCATTTTTTTTCAATAACGCTATAAGTTTATTTTTAATAGGTTCATTCTGTGGAAGTTTTATCCATTGCCATTGAAGTTTGAATGCTGGATGTATAATTGCAGAAAGAACATATTGATCCTTATATATATGTTCAAATCTTTAAAATAATAAAATATATGTAATTAATTGCGAGTGAATGGTTTAATACCTTTTATCATTCCCATTTAATACGGCGTCTATCAATGATTGACCGTATTTGAGGCCACTAATTTTTTTAATTTTAAAATAACTATCGTTATTATTGGGGTCAAATATCTTAAATGCATTATTTCTTCAAATTTAATGATTTAACTTAGTTATATCATATAAAATCAAATAATTAATATTAAAATCAAATGTCGTTTTAAATTGGAACCTGAAGATTTTGACAATATAATACATTTTGGCCACATTTTACACTTGGTAAGCATTGGATTAGTTCCTTCAATATAGGATGTAAATGTAAAACATTTATCATATTTGGCCATAGTAATAATAATTCATCTGATTTTGGATTTTCAGAATCAGATGATGATGATTAAATAATAATATCCATGCTTATGCTAATCTATTAAATTAAAATATAAACAATAATATTCAAATTAATAAACTATGTGTTAAAAAAATTGAAATGTGAAAAGGAAATACGCAGCCGATTAAAAAATATAAATAATACATTTTTTTAAAAAATATAAATAATACATTTTTTTAAAAAATTCTGAAATATTAAATTTTTCAAATAAATAAAAATATTTTTAAAATTGAACGAACGTTAAATTCGAACGCGTTCGTCATAAAAAAGAAACGCGTTCACGTTCAAAGTTCGTCAAAAATAAAAGGAGCGCCTATCATCATTTTTTTCAAAAAAACGAACTTCGTTCCCGAACGCGTTCATTTTGAACGCGTTTGTTTACAACACTATTATATATATATTTGATTTTATTATTTAAAAATTAATAAAATTATCTAAATTTTTATTAAATGAGTGCAATTTTAATAATTAGATTAGATGAACACTTATAAATTATATTTTCACTATGCCAGCTTGCAATCAAATTCTTTGTTAAAAATGGGATATTAACATCACTCATAATGATTAAATATTAATTGAGTATTAACAGTTGAAGCTTAAGTGATTTTATTATTTAAATTATTTTATAACCCTAATTAAATAAATGTCATCATTTTTCGCCGAGTTCAAAATCCCTAATCAACTAATTATTCATTTTAAATTTTATTACAATGCCTCTTCCTAAAAATATTTTCAAGGTATAAGAAATTTCTTTATAAAAAGTAAGTTAGATAAATAGTAAATTAAAAAAATATATATAAATAAAATTAATATTAAAATCAACATATCAAATATAAAATACAATATTATATAAAAACGGAGGTGGGCTACAAGTTCCCAAAAAACATGAGTAATTATATTTTAAAATAGTGATTTGAAGGTTTTGTTTTAAAAAATAGAATTCTTTTGGTTCTGATGTAAGGGCTCTTGTCTTATCCCTTATATTTTTTAAGATCTTTAAAGTTCCGCTTGGCATATGTCCAAGGGAAGAGATTAAGATCGGTGTAGAAATATAATTTGTGAATTTGAAATATTTCATTGTTTTTTTTTCTCGGCTATATCAACCAGATTAGAATTTAAATTTTTTGGGAAAGAAGATACGCATGTGAAGTCCCAAATTAAGGATTTCCCTAAAGACCAAGGCACGGAAGTTAAGCCATCTGGTCTTAAGCCATCATCTAATGATAAATTTGTAGGCTCCAGGATGTTTGGTATTCGGGCCCTGATAAGAGAACGGCTAATAGCTAAATTAATTGCTGCATGCCTTGCATGTCTGCCTTGACTATATATATAAAATTTAGACCATGTCTCCCTTTGGAGTCGTTGATAATTCTCTATTACATAGAATTGGTTACAAAATATTAAGTAAAATGTCATTTTTACAGACATATTTGACAGCTATAAAATATATTACGCTTAATATTTTAATAAATTTATTAAAATTTGTATTCAATTCTTATTTTTAATAAAAAATATATTATTAAAAATTAAACATATTATTATTCACCCCTCAATGGATGTAATCCTAATTAGTTATCTATTTTTCTTCTCTTTTTTATGTGTTTTTATGAAAGTTATTTATTTCTTCTTTGAAAAATTTTTTTGCGTTAAATATTTAATACAAGTAGAAAGCCCGTCAAAAATGACGGGGAATGAGATTTTTATTCATTTATTTACGATAGATGTCATGCCAGGTCCAAGCTCACAATATTAGGAAGCATCCAAGATCTTATAATTTTAAAAAAGTTTTTCAAGCCCAGCTCAACCCTTAATAATTTGTAAAAGATATTCCCAAGTCAGGTGCAAAATATTAATTATGAGGTTCCAAGCCCAGTTCTACCCATTATAATTTTGAAAATTTTTTCCCACCTGGAGATAGTTAAATTTTTAATTGATTTGTCATCACATGAAGGGGAAATATCTGATTTACCACTTAGTTTACGGGTTAACTCCTACTCCTAGTTATATATGCAAAAAAAAACATATGAATTCCATAATAAGGGAAACTGGGACAGTCTGGGGAAACCACTTATTAGAGAATCATGATAAAATCAGGTCTGCCCTAATATTATTGTAAGAATCAAATCTTACTTCTTTTTATTGGAAATAACCCAATATATTGTTATGGAGAATGACTCTGGTACTTATTTTCTAGTTAATATGGCATCCTTACCGTGTAAATAACTCAAGGCTTCAATATATTACCATAATTATTTATTCTAAAGAGTTTTATTGCTTTTGTTTTATCAATGTATCTAGCTTAATATATTCTGATATGAGTTTACATCGCAAGTGTCATGGCTATGACTTAACCAGTGGCTATGTAATTTAGAATATTAATCCTGCTGCTTAGAGCATTTGATAGCATAATTTAGATGAGCAATAATGGCCAAGTGTCTATTATTTATATATCATTAAAAATGGAAGATAATCTTTTAAAAATTTATTATCTCACATTAATTTTATCTATTACCTATCTAGTTTCCATAATGTCATCTAAGAGGAAGCTTTAGTCACCATATAGTTTTATGATTTGGAATAGACATTTCTATTATCTTCTTCAAGAATTATTGTTTTGGTTAGCCTTACAAATGTCTCCTTATTAGTCTATTCTATATAAAATTGTCTAAAATGGTAACAAAACGTTATAGATATTAGTTTCATGAATCATGACCCCTTTTGTCAATGTATTGCTAGAAATTATATTGCCTTATGTGGTTTTTAAAAACCATTACAATTGAGGCAGTGCGGGAATTAATTAACCTTTACTTTTAATTCTTTAAACATAAAATTTTTGATATCCTCAATCGAAAATATTTAATATTGTAATAAATGGATAATATTATCCTGAAATGTCTTGTATTGTTTTGCTTTAATCATTTGTGTGCAAAATAAATTACAAATAAGAAATTCAGAATAATTGTTCAGAGTTTGCAAATTTCAATTAAAAAGGTATAATTTATGGGCAAAATAAAGGCTATGGGGCCTTCGTCCCACATAAAATATTTTTAAATTTAGCTCCTTATGAATGTAAAGGCTAGTGACGCCCCTGATAGAATAACTGATCAAATTGAACTGAAATTCAAAGTTATTTACATGGGATTGAAACATCCGCAGATTCTAAATCTTTTATATTATAATATAGCCAAAGAAAGTAGAGTTAATTATAATTAGAATGTTTCAATGCCAGTAAATTGATAATTAAATTTTTAGTGAGTATAAAAAATTTGAACCAACATTGAAATTATAGGAACTTGAAAGGAATTCCAAATTTATATTAGGAAGGAAATTTTAAAGGTCAGAGATGCAGCTACCCACGATTCCCCAAATGTTGATGGTAAAAATGGTAAGTCGAATAAAATTATTGAACAATCTTTGGAATTTAATGAAGATGGAGCTGAAAACTAATGTTAAAAAGCTTGATTTTGAGTATATTTTTAAAAACTACTCGATTAATTTTAGCCAAAATAATATTAAGAAAACCTCGAGATTTGGCAGATAGATATCCAAATCTTTCTGCCTGCCATGAGCATCCAGGTTAACATAATATTTTTTGATCATAAATCGGGCATTTTGACATCGAAACAATACCCAAAGTCAAAAATTACAATATAATAGTAAAAAGAATAAAATAAATATAAATCATAATGTTGACAAATAACATATATATATATATATGAAAAAAAAAGAATTATAATTATGATGATAAAATTTTCAAAAGTGAAAAGTGTTATTTATATGTTAGTAGTAAAAGTATAAAATAATATATATAATAGATAATTTTTTTAATTTGTATTTAATTTCTATAATCGAAACCCAATGATATATCCAGGAGGACCATTATATAAAATGTTGTGACAGCCTGGACAATTTTGGATTTTTCTTTGAATTTCAAGCTAATATTTATTTTGATCATTATTGAAAAAATGTTACAATATCCTAATGTGTGTATTTTAAGAGCTTTTCAATCAAAATACTAAATCTTTAAATAAAAGAATTAACAAGAAATTAAAGAAGTTGATTATGATATGATCTAATAACAAATATAGTACAGATAACAATGATTTATAAAATAGTTGTTAAAAAAATAGATAGCCACCCAGGAGAGATATAATATAAGAGCCTAAATTGACATTGAAAAAACATTAGATATTGTTTATAGTATACATTAGATATTAAAAATCTGAGGGCAAGGAAATGTGTAAAAAAAATCAGATCATGGTGGGTTTTAGTAAATTTTTAACAATCTGAGATGGGTCTGACTTTCATAAATTTTGAGCCATGCTACAAAATTTTGGGGCAAATTTTTTTTTTTAAATTTCAGGGCAGTCAAAAAATTTAACAGGCCAAGCTGGGAAACATAAAAATTATTAATGGACTAGGCCTTACAGACCTCCACTAAGCATAGTTGTAGAAAAATTATTTTTGCCTAAAGGTAGCTTGATTGCCCAACATACTGCTAAAAATTATATAAGAAAATGAAAAAGATGCTTTTGGAAATAAAGTATATTAGAGTATCATTTGTCAAATAAAATGAAAAAGAACATTTTGATAATAAAGTATATTAGATATAAACTATTGATTATTAAAATGCTTTTAATATAAGAAGCTTTAGATTTAAAGAAATAAAAAATTTAAAAACAAAATTAAATCTTGGCTCAAAATTGTCATGAAACAATAAAGTTAGTTGCTAAATTGTAAACAAAACCTTATTATATTATTTACTAAAATTATTTTTTTATAATAGTTTATTTATATCAAATGCATAATAATTGAAACATATTTATATAATTTAAGCATATTAAAAAAGATGACACAATTGGCAAAGGTTAATTATACAAAAATATCCTTTAATATAAATTAGCCACATATGCCAAATCTTATTCAAAATTATTTGCAAAATTATAAATAAAAGAATATTTTTGCCCATATTTATTAAATATAATTGTATAATTTATTCTCTTATTTTTATAATAAAGATAGATTCAATAAAAATACATAATTTTATTTTTGATGATAAACTAAACATATTAAAATTTAGCATTGATTAAATATAAATGATTTAATGAATCATATAATATAATAAAAATACAAAACATGTGGAAATAACAAATGATAAAATTATGGTTTCCTTTCTCTTTTTTAATGAGATTTTTTGAGACAATCTATTTATTATTGGAAATTTTTCAATAATGAAATTAACTTTTTTTGATATCTTTAGAAGATTTCTTTTCTGCAACTTTAAATTTTCCTTTGTAAAAAAAGCCATATCAATGTGATGATCAATCAATTTTTCTGAATTTTTTAAATGTTCCTGTTCTTTTAAATGTAAATCTGTCCTTCTATTTATAGGAGAATATTTATAATATTCAGGTATTTGTTGTTTTTTAATTAAATTAGTTGTAGATCCTATTAGATCTTCTCTTTGTTTTGTATGTTTTAGATTATTTTTCAATGTTTCAAATTCATTCTTATAATCCTGATATATTTCTCTATGCCTTTGAAGGGTATGAAAATAAGTAGGAGGAAAATTTGATTGAGTTGGAGTTGCTTGATGATTTTGTACATGATTGCCCATTTTTTCATTTATTTCCTCTAGATGAATTAACAATCTTTGTATATCATTTGTTATCAAATCAATAGAATTTGTTTGCAAATTAGAATCAATTGCAGATGAATCTTGGGTTACAATATCTTTAACTTGCTGAAAACTATCGTTCCCTTTTATGGACAATTTACTCAAGGATATTAATTTGGAATCTATTTCATACTCCCATTGCATAGCCTCCTTTCGATATAGTTCCCACATTCCAGACATTATCATTTACAATAAATACTCAACGAAATAAATAAAAGGACAGGTGCAAGTTCACTGAGCAGAAAAAATTTCTATTTTATAGATATAATATAAAATACTAATTTATATATTTAAATTTGTATTATATTAAATATATAATCACACATTTGATAATATTTTTCTCTTAATCTCGTAACCTCATTTTTTTAAAAAATATTATTTAAACTTCTCTTATCAGATCATACAATGGGACTGGGGTGATAATCCCAAAACTAAGCTGAAACTCAACCACACCTTAGGGGATGTATTTAGTGTTGTGGATTAGGGCCTACTGTTTTTCAGTAATATACCCTACTCATAGGGCATTTTAATGATAGAAGAATGACAGTCTTCATAGTCGTAGCAGGAGGTGGAAAACAGAAATCACCCCTCAGAAATTTGCCTATTACTAATATCCTTTAATTGAAAGAAATAACTTAACATTTATACAACTACAGTGAAAAGCGTCCATAGAAGCAAGGGGTACATTGCCTCCCTTGAAATTTTTCTTACAAAATTTTTAAATAAACTTAATATAATCTTTGTACTATGCTAATAAACTAAACTGACTTCGTTAAAAAATTAATATAATTTTTAGAACGTTAAAAAGATTAATATAATTTTTATAACGTTAAAAAGATAATATAATTTTTATAACGTTAAAAAGATAATATAATTTTTATAACGTTAAAAAAGATTTATATAATTTTTATAACATTAAAAAATTAATATTATTTTTACTATATTAAGAAATACACTATTATTTTTACTACGTTAAAAAAGTTACTATTACTTTATAAAATTTACTATTATTTTTACTACCCTACGTTAAAAAAATATATACATGAGGGAAGCAAATTTAATATTGCTTATTCTTTTTAATAAATAAAGATAACATGGTACTGTGTAATTTTACCATTAAAAAATATTCATTGGGGAAGCAAGTAAAAAAATGCTTATTTTTTTAACAAATAAAAGAGAATGAAATTTTTTTATATAATATTTTTTTCCTTACTTTTTTAAAATAAAAAATTTTTCGTTTTAAAATCCTTAATTAATGTTTAATAATTGTAATTGTATTATTGAAAATTTATTAACATTATCATTTAGCTCAAGATATTTTGATGCGAAAAAAATGATTATCGAAAAAGGAAGTAAAAACCGATTTTACAAAACTTAAAAAAAGAAATCAAAACTTGCATCCGTAATTTTTTTAACGATAAATATGAAAAATATGAATGGCTCACTGGATGTAAATTTTCTAGGTCATGCTTATTATTCCCAAAGGAAAAATATGCTTTGAATGATAAAGAATTTTCGGATATGAATAATTTTTCAAAGGCAGTTCATAGAATTGTTAGATATTACTATTAGTAAATTCCAAATAATCAATTTCCCAAAATATTTATTAGATAATTTAAACGACACTTATTCTCAATTTTTTGACTTACACAAGCTGGAAACCGAATTAAAGGTAGTGTTTCGGGATGTTGAATTTAGAAAGAAAGAGAATGTTAATGAAATACTTGAATTTTTAATATGCACCGATTTGAAAAGTTTTAAAGAGTTTTTTAAATTATGCAAATTCATCTTAACTTTGGCTTCAACAACAGCAAGTGCAGAACGAAGTTTTTCATCTTTAAAAAGAATCAAATCTTATTGCAGAAACAGGATGAGCCAAAATCGATTATCGAATCTATCTTTGATTTCGATAGAAAAAAAATTATTAAAAAATTTAAAATCTAGAGTTAACTTTTATAATGCAGTACTTGATCATTTTACTCAAAAACAAAGACGAATACCACTTATTTATAAATCTTAATGTTTTTATGGTTTGAGTTTGACTAAAATAAAAATAAAAATATTTTTCTGATTGCTTCCCTATTAGTAAACTTGACGCTTCGTCACTGTACAACTACATTACAATATTACTCGTTTTAATGAAACTAACTAATACATACGTAAATATATCATTATTCTTTAGTAGCTAAATATGGAAATTATTCAATTATTTAAATTGTCATTCTTATGTGTGTAATCAGTATTAATGAAAGAAATATAGGTTCTTATGCAACAACATATGCTTGCATTCAAAGAAGTTGGTGAACAGTCTTTATTTTTTGATGATATAATAAAAATATTAATGGATGTGAATCTTATGTTCTCAATGCAGAAACTTTATTTTAATATTTGGTATTGGCCGTTTAAGGGCCCATAGTGTGAATGAACAAAGATGCCCCTGGCTCTGTCCCCTTTATTCCTCTCCTAACAATCCCCCACCCCACACCACCCTCTTGAATACTGTGACACAGTAGGTTCCATTAACATTAAATCATGATAATATTGCAACATCAAGCATTCTTGAATATAATATCACTGATATCCATTTCACCATTACTTCTTTGACAAATTCCTTGGATTGCCCAAACCTCGTTTGATTTCCAGAATTCCAAGAGGTGCCAGACAAGTTGTTTTTACCATTGATAGGCTGTTAAAAAATTCTCCTCTAAGTATGCATGGTCAGCCTTTCTTTTATTCGGCCACAAATCTTTACAAATTCACTGTGAATAGTAAATATTTCACTACGAATGTTAAACTAGCATCTTCTAATATCAATTATGAACCCCATGATATCATAACTCATACGTGAAACAAACAGGACGATTTAAAATTCAAGGTGAAGCTAATCAATAACAAAATAAACAAGCTCGACATAAATGGTGATCTTAGACTGTGCAGCTCCTTTGACACACTTGCTTCAGTGGATGCAGTGTCATACCAAAGACTACTAGATAAACATCATAAACACCGGAGGCTATAATGATTTGTGAAACCAAGAACCCTTCTCCAATTTTCACTTCGTAATAAGTATTTTCAGTGAGATCTTTTCAGAAGACGCGGCCCCTAGATTTGAAGGATGCAACAAGGTCATCAATGGTAACGTCCCTGTCGCCCTGAGAAAAAAGAATGGTGATATCAGGCCTATAGCCGTTGGTGTGGTGCAGTATATAGAAGATTATGTTCTTTATAGCTAGCAGTTCTGCACAAGTCCCTAACATACTTCTTCCTCTTCAATTAGGTGTTAGAACTAGCTCAGGATGCAAAGCGGCTGCACATTTAACTCATATTTATGTTCAGGATGCTACAATCATTCAACACCTTGTTAAAATCTACTTTATAAATGTTTGCAATGGCATTCACAGAAAAGTAATCATTTCACAATTCATAAAACATTATCTTTTCATCCTATAAAAAACCATCCCATTTGGTATTTGGCCCTATATCTTAACCTCTTCTGAAGCTATTCAATAGGGTGATTCCCTAGGCTCCATATTATTTTGACTGGGTATCCATGATTTGATCACTACGTTACCCCTACATTTATGGTACATTGATGATGGGGTCATCTCTGGGAATTCTGCTGAGGTTGAAAGGCTGTTAATATTATTAAGGCTTCCACTGACAGTCTTGGACTTGTAATCAATCGTACCAAAACCTAATATTGTGAAATCAATACAATTCCATCAAACATTTTAGGCTTTAAGCCAATGACATATGTGTCATTGCTTTAAGCATGTCCCCTTGAAGAATTTATCGCCTTTGAGCTCTCTCATTGGTAGGAGTCAGTGAATTCTTTTTTATAGCGATATGGACGATATATTTAAAAATTTAAAACAAATTCTTCCCTGTCTCTCACAAGGCCTTTTTTAAATTAGGAACTTCTTCAACATCCTAAAATCCTTTACGCCCCACGATCGAGCCCATTATTTCTAGAGAAGGTGCATCTAGTAAGATTCAAAACCAGAATAAGAATAAATCTTAGTGACTACTTAAATATCAAATTTACAGACATTGCTTGGCATCAAGCCACACTTCCTTTCAAACATAACGGACTTATGGGCAAAATCCGTCAAAACCACAACAATATTTCCGAGATCTACCACTTGTGAAAAACACCGTTGATTTCCTTATTTCGAGTCTTTCACCTTTGGCTAGGTCCACATTCATTGAAATTATCAAGGATCGGGGACATGAATCTTTAGATGTTATTCCATCTAGCAATCTTAAGCTTGAATTGCACAATCACGAGCCCAGCCATGCTCTATGTGACAGGCTCAACATTCCTTTCCATAACCATATAAATGCAGCAAATGATATACTTATGCTGCCAATATGGCGTTTCATCCTTTACATTGCAATCGTAACCCCGGTCGGCAAACCCGGCATTCAAGGTGCAATCAAATTATATCTCTTGCACTTAGGTTAGCTGGTTTTCCCACCTCATTGGAGCCTTCTGGTTTTCCCGATGGTAGGCGTCGTGAAAAAGTTACACGTATTTCATGGTTACAAGGTAGTTTCTAATATGGAATTTTTCTCGTTTCGACATGAACTCCCCTTTCAATTTTAACCAGGACCCTCTGAACAGAGCTCAAAATTTTAAGATCACCAAATACAGCGCGATTCTTCTAATTACATTTTCATACCAATCATCTGCTCCACTTTAACAACATATGATGATTTTTGGCTGAAATGTTATTTTGTTATTATGATTTTTTTTTATTTATCGTTTACTAACTATTTACTTCATTAATTTTTATTAAATATTTTTTAACGTGTCTCTACTAAATACTTTCTAAAATATTTAAATAAATACAATTCTAAAATAAATTATAATAAATTGTGTTTATCTAAAAAAAAGAAACAATTTTTAACCTTTTATTTTTAAATTAAAGAAAAATAATTTTCACATTTTCCAATGAAAATAATTATATTATTTTTCTTTGTTATAATATTACTTTTTCTCTATATTAAAAATATTGCAAAATTTACAATACTGGGACATGTCACACCTTAATAGGTACGAGGGATTCACACAAAAAAACTAATATTATATGTTAATAACTATTAGATAATTAAACCATAGAGTCGCATGTTACAAAATATTTTAAATAATTAAACTGAGAGGATTTTTCCATATCATATCTATCTTCATGGTGAGTAGTATTGATATTATGAGAGTAATTGCTATGGTATCGTCCTTCGGAGTCAATGATATTTGTCTAGCTCATCAATAAAGTTAGATGGACAGGTCAATGAGCATAGTATGTTTTTTCCCAAACAGTCTGGTTAAAATTGGGGTATTGTTTGAGGGGACGGTAATATTGTTGTTTATTTCTGGAATTGTTTAATTTTCATCTTGACATTCGGGATCATGGTCACCTAGTATTTATTATAATAAATTGCATAGTAGCAAAAATTTGTAAATTAACAAATTTAATCAAAAATTATTTATTTTATAAATTTTTTATGTTGTTTATCCTTCTGTAAAACAAAAACTATAAATTTATTAAAAATAAGTATTTAAATTTATAATAAAATTTTTTTAAAGGTAAATAAACGTGTTAAATTCAAATCAACATTTTTCTTTTTGTAGTAGAACCAAAGAAAACTTGCACATGGTACCATTAAAAATTGAATTTATTCAATCAGCAATATTCATAATTAAGCATATAACTGGATAGAATTTGACTTGCTATTTCTATAATAATTAATTTGTAAAGAGCATGCATTCACTAAAATTTAAATATAATATTCCCATTCTGTTAAGTCTGGCAAATGAAATCATGTATGATAACTACTTCATTTATTGTTCTTAATTATCAAAAAAAATAACCAAATCAATATATTTGAGTATTTTTACAGATTTTATGATGATTATTTTAATATATTAGCTAAGATTAATATTTCACATCTTATATTAGGAAATAATATTAATTAATACTATATAATACATTCTAAATTTATTTTTTTAACAGTCAATTTGATGGTATTGCGTTATAACTAAGATTTTTAATGGTAGTTAGGTAATTTGTCTATATTAAGCTAAAATTATAACTTTATAATAAATATTATTTAAAGAGGAATCATCATTAATATAAATGACTAATTTGTAATATAATTTTATAATATTTCACTCTGAAACACTAAAGGGAGTAGAGATCAAAACCAAAATTTTTGGGCATGACTAAAATATGTGCCCCTAAAAACTATGCTACCCTATCAAAGAAGCTTAATTTAAATTATATTAATACAGAATCTTATTTAGTTTCATAAGATGAGTTAGAAGATGTTTTTTTTATTTAAAAAAATGGCAACATAGTAAAATTTTAAAAAAAATTTAGTCAAAAAGAAGAAATTAAGTGTATTTTCAAAATCTCAAGTTATAAATAATTTATAAACTTAGTATTAACATTTTTTTAATAAGTTATATATGATTCTACGTTCATTTTTCTATAAATTAAGCTTCTTTGATAGGGGGCACATAGTTTAGTCATGTAGAAAAGTAATTTTTTAAAAATTTTACTATGTTGCTATTTTTAAAAAAAAAACATTTTCTAACTCATCTTATGAAGCTAAATACGATTCTGTAATAATATAATTTAAATTAAGCTTCTTTGATAGGGGGCGTGTATTTTAGTCATGTCCAAATTTTTTGATCCAAACCTCTGACCTAATTTTTTTTACATAAGCCTGGCCTACTGTTGTCTCTGGCCTGAATTAAAAAAAAATATATAAGGGATAAATATCATTTTTATTTTGTGCATTAAATATAAATATTCAATAATAACTAATGACATGAAAATGAATAGGTAATATACCTCCTCTTGTAAAATTTCTTTAATTTTTCATTCATATTATAATTTAATCATGTGAAAAATAAAAAACAAAAAGGAAATTTAACATTAATATTTTTGGGGTCATAGACCAGGCCTATGTTTTATTGATGATTTTTATATGACCCTGACCCACAAGGTTGATGGGCTGTCCTGTAAAACTCCAAGTTAGAACCTGGCTTTGTGGGCTGATTTGTTTTAATTATTTATCTATTTTTACTAAGTATTTATTATATAAAAGGGGTTGACCAGATATTAGATATAGTGCTGCTAGATATTTATTATTGTTAGTTAAAATATGGGTCTGCATAAATTTTGAAACTGAAAATATTTTGTGATTTCTATTGTTTTTAATTTAAATAATTCTAAATAAGATAGTAATATTATCTCTTCTAAATTATGTGTTTGGGTGTAAAGTCTTCTTATAGAGTTAGTTTTAGTCAAAAAAATTTTTTTGAATCCAAAATATATATTAAATTGTTAATCTTGCAATATTATGATATTAAAAGCAAGTAAACAAACACATTCACATTATACAACCCATGCAGAACATATTTACATCTAAGTGTGTCTCTATTTTCATTTTTTATATAAACTTAAAATCACCCCATCTTATAATTTGGTTATGGTTTTTTCACTTTACTCTATTGAAGGTTAATGATTGCAACACACCCTTTTTTGCTATTTTATATTATAAATAAAAAAGCTTAAGTTTATTTGAGGCTGTTAATTAAAAAATATATTTAATTCAAAAAATTTTGAAACTATATCAGAAACATGAAATAAACCTTTTTTAAAATAAAAAAAATGAGTAAAACATATTTGTAAAATTGCTTTCCTTTCTCACTTTTATCTATCTTTTTCTAATATGGTTTATAGTTTATTATGTTTTAATTTATAAATTTTTTTGATGGTTAGGACTTTTGTCTCTTCCAGGGCCTAACATTAAGTATTTCAATTATAATTCTTTAAAACAAACATTAAAATAAATTGTATGATTGTAAATCATGGAGCAATTTTAATTTTAAGAAAGTGAAAATAACATTCATTTGGGCTATTTGACGCTTTAAAATAACAATAATATTACCCAAATTAAAAAAAATACATGTTTAACTTACTATCACCCAGGGGTTTGAACCGAACCCAAACCTGGAGAAGAAAACCTGAATTTATGGGAAAAACCTGAACCCCGTTTATAAAATTTTCAAAACCCCGAACTAGGGATGTACCGATATTTTATATCGGATCGGATCGGGCCGATATTTCGCTCATTTTAAAATATCGGTTATCAACAAATATTATAAAATTTTCCCATCCGATATAAAATGGCGCTTTTAACAAAATTTAAAAAAAGTTATATCTAAAAAACCATTTATTTTTATAAATAAAATCGAAATACATTTTTATGTTTAATTTTTTTAATAGAAATAATTAGTTAATAAACATTCTGCAATATAGTTATTTTTTTTCGCATTCTGTTTAAAAAAGTGTTCATTAATCTCTTCAGTATCTGTTTTTAGTGATGCTAGTGATATTAACAGTCCCCATCACCGCCGACATATCTCTGATATAAATCGATATATTAATTTTAAATATTAATTTCAAATTTCATAATATATTTTTTTATTACTAATTATGTAAATAGATTAATGTTATTACTTATTATATAAATAATATCAATTGAATTGAATATAAACTATAACTGACCATTATAATATATTTAAATGACATATGTTATGGTATAGTAAAATTATAGATGTTGTACTAATAAAAAGTATATTAAAAATTAAAACCGGTATCTTTGCAGAATATAAAATTAGATATGATATCGGATCGGTTATCGGCCGATATCAATTTAATATCTGAAATATCGGATCGGATCGGCCTTCAAAAAGTGGTATTGGTACACCCCTTACCCCGAACCGAACCCGGGAATTTTATTTGAACCCAGGTTCAACTGGGCTCAGTATATTGTTTAAATTAATATAATATATTTGTATAATTGTAAATATAAATATTAATAATTTACTTGACATTTTATAATATTTTCAAATTTCCATTTAAGTGAAGTGTTAATAAATTTTAAACAACTTAATTCATTTACTCCATTTTTAAATTTTTTTAAATTTTTTCTCAAAGATTCCTATTGGATTGTTAATAAATTTTAAACAATTAAATTCATTTATGCCATTTATTTAAAATTTTTAACTTATTCACAAAGATTATTAATTAGAGGAAAATGAAAGTAAACAAGTCAAAGTAAAAATTATTTTATTGGATATTGTTAATTTAAAGAAAAACGTCTAAATAAAATTTTTTAAATATATATGTACATGACTATGCTTTGTATTTTTAACTATTGCCTATAAATAAAATAAAAAATTTATTTTTACACCAAATTTATGTCTGTTTTTTAATTATGATTTAAATCTAGAATATTTTTTTTTATCACAAAAATTCTTAAACCTGGAACCCGGTTCAATATTTACCTGAACCAAACCCACCTATATTTTTTTAAACCTTATTCGCATCCCTGCTATTACCACTAATGAATGTATTAATAGATGAGATTGATAAAAATTTAATTATCTTATTTATACTATATTAAATTTTTTTTAAATTTAGTATATAATATATAATATTAAGATCAATATATTATTTCCTCTATATACATTTGGTACCATATAAACTAGTTATCATAATTAAAGAAACGTAGAAAATCAAGAGGTGTAATAGTCTCGGAGTCAGAACAGTGAAAAATTGGGCTATGATTGTCTTATCGTATATTTTTTAAACAAAGATAAAACATTAAATATTTTCTAGAAGTATAACCTTTATTCATCTAATTCAACACTGCAATATCGCCCTAAACTGGAATGTGTTTTTTTTAGCATGAAAATAATCTTCAAAATAAAAAGAATTTTTTTTAAAATTTGTGATTTCATTTTGAAAGATTTTTTATGCACGAAAATTACAAAATTTTTTAAAATAGAATTTGGTATTTTTAGGTAAAATTTGAAAATCTCTCTTTAAAAAATATTTTTTTCAGACTCTATTTTTAGCCTAGCATATTCAGTAAACTAACCAAGTGTTTGTATAAAAATTTTGGAAACCGATTTTATATAATTTTATATTTTTGCACATCAACCGGCTAACATGGTGTTATTATTAACGCATTTACGAATTTGAACGCGTTTCTATATTGAAATTTGTTTTCATTTTTTTTATTCTTAGCTTTAATATGTCATTTTACAAAAAATATCAGAGTTTATTATTTTTCGCATAGACCACTGGTATTGGTTGAAATGGAATCGGCCAATACCGATACTGACATCTTTGTCCAATAGTCGTTCGATATTAATTTTAGGCTGTTTCAAACTTCAAAAAAGTTAAAAAGGGATCGGCTACATACAGATCTAGAGCAAATTTAAATATAGTTATTTTATCTGCCAAAATCGACCTTTACTATCTCTGGGTTTCTTATTTAACAATCTCTGCCCAAACTTTTAGTTACGTGGAGGTTGACAGATATGTTAAAATTGAAGTATCTTTTTTTTGATGTATCCCAGATTCTTCATATCTACATTATTAAATGAATTTGCTTTTATCATTTATTTTATAAAATTTACTTGCATTTAGTTTATAAAATATTTCAACTGGGGGGGGGGACTCGCTGCCTCCATAAGATGGCGTCAATGTCTCTGTTTTTAAACAAGGGAATTGACATTGACAGGCCGTTTATAACCTAAGCCTAACCCATATATCTCACATCTTTAACACTAAGCTATATCTCTTTCTCTTAACTCATTTTACGATTTGGGCTAAAGAGTTTGTTTTGCACACAATATTATATGCAAAGTAAATTACTTTAAATCTATTCAAATCAAACACGGTTTTAAAGATGAAAATATACTTTTTTTAAAAAAAAATTATAAATTGCATCATTTCTTGGTAGCATATTTATCCTATTAATTTTGTCCTTAAGTTAAAATTTAAAACAAACCATCTTCATCTTTTTTAAAATTATTTTACGTTTTCTTCATATATTCATAATAAAATAGCTTATTCAAATCTCCTTTATAAATTCATCATTTTTTTTTTGTATTTCTTCAAAGTTCGTTATCCGATATCCAACACATTTTATTATTATTTTTTATATACAGACGTATAATACGTGTTGTTACTCATCTTCATCTCATCATTATGACGTAATTGTGTTTAGATTAAACATTATAAATAATATTTTTTTAAAAACTCTAACCCTCCCCCTCTCCGCCCTTCTCATTTTTTCACTTAAAATTTTGTTTATTTTTATTTGTTGTTAATGCCGATTTGTTTCTAGCCATGCTAAATAATTTTTCTTCTTATTTCTCATCATAATTCGTTTTTCTTAATTTTTTTTTTTAAATTTATTTATTTAATTTATTTCTCGGAAAATCATTATATATTATTTATTTTTTTAAAATTATTATTTGTCATTTTTTTTTTGAAATAAAATAAAAAATAATTGAAATAAATAAAGGGGATAAACGAACCAATAAAATAAAATATAAAATTTAATGTACTTTGTAAAACTACCGGGGTCAAATTTTTAGCTCAATGTGGAGGATGGCCTCCCCCGCCCTGATTTTAAAAAGATTGATAAATCTCTCTTCGGGCTTCTAAAAGTTATCAATAGTTTTGTCGGCTATGAATGTCGTCACGAGATTTTTAAACAAGGTAAATTATTAACCTCGGCTCGGAAAATTAAATCTTACCATTTTACGACGTCACGGCTTCTGATTTGTATCGCGACGTAATTACCTACTATCCCAAAATTCTCAAATTATTTAAATATTTTGATTTTTTAATAAAATATATTGATTGAATGAGTATACATATAAAAAAAATCATGTCTTTAAGAATTTACTTGCTCCATATGTATTCCAAATGTAATATCCATTTGTTTAGACCTCCACAATTTTCATTGTTTCTGTGAAAATAATAAGTTTTCATGGTTTAAAACCATCTATGCCTATGCAGGCAATAAATTGCGCAAATTAGCTGGAAAAAATAGTATTTTTTTTTCAAAATGGAATGAAAAAAAGATTGCATTAATTTTTTTATTAGGGAATAAAATTGCACGTGGCAGTAAGCTACATTAGGGCATCTTTCGATTTTATACAACTTTAAAGTTTAGCACTGCTTATTTTTTTATGAGGGAAAAGGAGATAAATTTGTCAGATTCTTAACCGGCTTTCCAGCCCCGCCCAAAAAATTTAGGTCCCCTTTTTAAATCGCTAAAAATTAGAATTCTCGCTTATATCTCCTATAAAAATTTTAAAGTAAATTTGAAATTGATGTAAATAGATGTTAGGGTGATAAACACATCTATTTAAATTATGTATTTAAAAAAAATATCTAAAAATGTTAAAAATATCATTCATATTCCTATCACAAATTTTGCACAAGTTACTCCGGCCAGGCGGTTAGGACCCCAGACCTGATCGTGACAATATTTTTTGACAAAAAAATATTATGCTTAGGCGATAGTAAGGGCGGTACTAGTATTATTTATCATAGAAATAAAAAAAAAATTTATCGATTTTTCGTGAAAGCAATTTTCATCATTTACATAATAAAAATTTTATTATTTTTTTCGTTTTTTATAAAAATAAAATGAATATATACAAAAAAATACATTTACATATTAATGAAGATGGAATGTGATATTTAAATTTTTTATTTTACACAATATAAATTTTTTTAGATCATAATATTTAAATTGATTGATTTTCGGGATATTTTCTTATAGAACCATTCTTTCTTTCATTCATTCATTTTTGACAATATCGTATTTCTATTTACAGATGTTAAAACTAAAAAAGAAATTCTCTTCATGAATTAATAACGGGGCATTTGTCTTTGGACACTCGATTTCAAAATCATTTATAACAAATCAAAAAAAAATGCAATAAAACATGAATCAACGCCGAAAACGGGTTGAGATATCCTCGAAAAATGTTATTTGCGATTTTTATGATGGCGGTAATTCAACCCAGGAAAGCTGCCGCGAAAATCTGGAGTCCAAAAAGGCCCATTGTTACGGTTTATGGAAGTTCGATGCCGAGACCGATGAATTCAAGATTATGAAAAAAGGTTATTAAAATATTATTTCATATATAATTTTTATACCTGTAGTCCCAGGCGGGACACAGCCTGGAACGAGCTAGATATAGTATTCCTAGAAAAAAAATCTTTGGGCATGGCCTAAAATGAATATTAATCTTTTCAAGTCTGCATAGCACAAACTGTTATAATGTCATCTCTGAATTGTTCCGTTAAAAACATCTGTCTGCCGTAACTAACGATCGGTCGTTAGTTTTCAATAGATGAGGAGAATAATATGAACCGATTCGTTTATATATACTTAGTGGTATTTTTATGACGGGTTTTATATCTTTTACGAGATATATTTATTTATAAACTGTTTTTTTAGGCGGTGCCCTAAATATTAGTGATCTGCACGGGCCTAATTTTTTAGGCCCGACCCGGCCCGAAATTTTTTTTAAAAAATTTTTCCCGGCCCGGCCCGAAATTTTTTTAAAAAATTTTTCCCGGCCCGGCCCGAACACGAAATTTTTTTAGAAACTTTTGCCGGCCCGGCCCGAACCCGAAATTTTTGCCGGCCCGGCCCGAACCCGAATTTTTTTTAATTCATCCTAAAGTAATAATTATATTTTTTTTAGCTTTTAGTTTATTTTTTATATTTAAGATTTTGTTTTTGCAAAAAATATCTTAGTAAACAGAAAATTTATTTAGTATTTAATTATTTATTTAAAATACTATCAAAAATACCTATAAACCAAAAATAATTATAATGTTAAATTACACAACTATATATTAGATTCATATTTATAATTATCATTTAAAAATATCAAAGCATCAACATTTTCTGGTGACAGTCTATTTCTTCTTTCGTCTAATAACCTTCCAGTCTTTGAAAAAGTTCTCTCTGAAGTTGTGGACGTTGCAGGAATTGCTAGAATTTTTCTAGCCAATTTTGTCATCTTTGGTAATCTAATTTCATTTTTATTCCACCATTTTAATATATCTTTTTCTGGATCTATATTTTCATTATTCTCTTTTATGTTTAAATTCTTATAAATTTCAAGCTCATCTGTTTCTTTTTTTTCATATTCTTCCTCATTGTCCTCCCATCTTTCATATTCATTGCCTGATATATAAAAATAATATAAATAGAACAATTTTAAATGTACCTTTAGATCTTTTAGGCGATTCCACAATTTGAGAAACGCCTTGAATATCCAAATCTATAATATCAATTGAAGGACAATATTCTTCAGAATTAATTATATTTTTGACTGAATTCTCTACTTCTAATATTTCCATTGATGATAACATTCTTAATTTTCTATATTTGGGGCATAAAAATGTCGCTATTTTATGCAAAATATTGATTTTAAATTTAGATAATAAAAAATTTTTTAAATTGGTTTTTATTTCTTTTATATCATTGTTTTGATAAAATGAATCATTTAAATCCTCGTGAAGAATATTATTAAAGCATAGCAGTACTTTTAAAGTAGGATTAATATCTCCTTCTAGTTCTTTAGTAGCTTTATCAAAAGGATATAAAATATCAATCAAATTTTTCAAAATAGATTTCTCCAAGTTTTCCATTTTATTAATATCTCCCTTGGATGATAAAAAATTGACGATGTCATCATATTGGTTAATAGATTTCAACATATTTAATTTTGAATTCCATCTAGTTTCGATATCTTGTTGTAATGTTTTGTCTAAATATTGATTCATACCGGTTTGTTTAAAATACATGGTTAATTTTTTAGCAGAAATAAGGGTTTGATATATATTAGGAGCGATAATTTTCAAAGATTGTTCCTTAAAGGTATTTCGAAGAACAGTATTTAATAGATGTGCGCTGCAATTTAATCTGGTGTATTTTTCTAGGGCTTTAATTATATTAGCTCCTTGATCAGATATAAATATTATATTTTTCACTTGATCGGGAATTATTCCAATTGCAGCAAAATTTTGTAGCATTTCCTTATGTATGTTCACGGCGGTTTTTTTCTCTTCTTTAAACTTATTCGTAAATAAAACATGTTTATATAAGGTTTCACCTTCGATATAATGAATTGAAACAGTTAAATAGGAAAACTTTTTAAAAGAATCTGTCCACATGTCTGTTGTAGCAGAGCATTTTTTATCAAATAATTGAACATTTATTTTATTAACCAAATTTGTTCTAATTTGATCCGTCATAACTATAGCATTTCTCGATAAAGTAGTTGGATGGGGAATAATTTCGCTACAGTCAATATTACCGTAAATGGAGCCAATTTGAATAAAATTTTGAGCCATTTTTATAAAGCCATCTCCAGTTATCGAATCAAAGGCACGCATGTCCTTGGCGCAATAATAGATCAAGGTATCACATAGTTTCTTTTTAATAGTTAAGGAAGAATTTAGATCTATTTTCTTTTGAATATACCTAGTTATTTTAGGAATAGAGGAATCGTCATTCTTAACGCACTTGTGACGTCTTAAATGAGAATTTCCAGATGTGCTTTTATATTGTAATATACTATTACATTTTTTACATTGGACGTAATCAAGTTTTTTGTTTTTATCATCAAATATGTCTTCAAAATTTTCCCATATATTGCTTTTACCTAAATGGGGCAAACAAATATATGTTCCATTTTGTATTTGTTTTTTTAAAAAAATTAAATTCATTTTTAAATTATATTTAAAATTTAAGTTTTATAAAAAAACATTTAAATTATTTTACCCATAATAAAATATATATGACATATGGCGTCTACTTTCTAAATAAATAAAATATATTTATATTTTACAAATAAAAAATGTTGCCGCCTTGTTTCTTAAAAAAAAGTTTAATTATATATTTATACCAAGAATAAAAGATACATGCCATCATATGGCGTCTAGCTTCTTCAAATAAAATTAAATATTTTTATTTTACAAAAAATATTAGTGCCAATATTAAAAATATTTTAAGGCCCGGCCCGACCCGGCCCGAATTTTTTTAAAAAATATTAGGCCCGACCCAACCCGAACCCTAATTTTTTTTTTAAAGTAGGCCCAAACCCGGCCCGAAGCCCGTTCGGGCCGGGTACGGGCCTGGCCTACTTTTGCAGATCTCTACTAAATATCAATAAATTCGATTTCATACACTTTGAAACTTTATTGAAAAAAAAAGAAATATATATATAAAGACATGTCCAAAATATTATTGTAGAAAATTTTTAAAAATTTAAACGATAATTAAAAAAAAGATTTTGAACATAGCCTTAAGATAGAGAAGAGACGTTTTTTTTGTTAGAATCTTGAAATTCAATTCCTATCATATGCTTTATTGCATATTTATCTATTTAAAATATTAACTTATTATTACTATGTTGTGATTATAAACTGTTTGTTTTCCTTTTAAGAAGAAAAGAAACCAATGGTTAAAAACATAATATTAAATGTTTTTTTTGAAGATACGTTTTTAATAATTTAAGCCATGTCTTGGTTCGTCTCATTTTTTTGAAACTTATTTCAATTTAGTCCAGACTATACAGATTTTGAACTAGGACTTAAATGTATATATTAAATGAATATTATTTGTATAATTTTTCTGTACAAATAGACAAAAGGACCCGTGATCTTTTACGTAATTCTAAATATCTTTCTTTTTAGACTGTTTGTAGGATGCTATATAGATAGCTAAAGAGACAATTTATACGAACCAGGACACGACCTCGGTGTTTTTTATTGTATAACCATAATATATTTAATCTGACGATGGGGACTGAAAATTTTGAATTCCGGAGATGTCACGAACCGAACCAGGACACACCTTAATATTTTTTGTTTTAATCATAATATAGTTAACTTGACGAGGGGGACTTAATATTTTGAATTCCATACATAAGGCACTGAATTGCACAAGTTTACTGGAAGTCCATTAGTTACTTACATTTTCTAATCATATTGAAAATTTTTTAAAATTAGATCATTTATCCGACGTGCCGTTTTATCCACTAACTTTTGCCCGACCTTTTACTGTGAATATTATTCACTTTCAGAGTTTGAAACCTGGACTAAAAGGGTTTCCATCAGGGATGTGAACCCTTCGACAAAAAAAAGGGTCCAGGTCCGGGTACAGGAATAAAATTTGAAAAGACCCGGGTTCAGGGCTCGGGTCCGGGTTCAGAGAAGATAAAAATAATGACTCAAAATAAGATTTTTTTTCATTCATTTATTATTATATTTCAATATATATATATAAATTCATAATTTACAAATGAAAAATTTAAAAATGAAATAATTTATATTTTTAGATGTTTTATTCTCGCACAATCATAATATCTTCTAAAATATCATCCTTGAGATTTCCACGTAAAGTAGACAATATATATTTCAAAGATGAAAATTCACGTTCTACCCATACCTAAAATAGATAGTTATCTTTATAAAATTATTGTACTTGTGTAGCCGGTTCAGCCATGAAGATTCTAGATAAGATATATAATCCGGATATATTGAAGAATTTTCTTTCCAGAATCTTAAATATTTATATCCTTATTTATTCTCTTAACTTCTGAGAACTTTACTATTAAAGATGCAATAGGCATTTTTTGATCTTTCTTTCCATCTGATAAAAATTTGATTTCTTTTTCTCTATCTAAAGTAAAATTTCAAGACCAACAATGTTTCTATCATTATTATTATTATCACTACAACCAGTAGGTATTGGAGGCTAAAATGGAGTTTTGCGTATGCCATAAATCCTTAAGATGGTCTTTAGCAATTTGTTTTTGCTCAATACTTAATAAAACTTGATATCGAGGATCTAAATATATAGAAGCGTATACAACACTATTTTGCAAATTTTATTGCCTCGAATTTTCATGTTTTCTAATATTTCGTATAAAAGAACTGTAAATTTTTCTAATCTAATCGGCATCTAATCCATATTCCATAAAAATCAAATAAACATAATTGTTCTGATTGTATTAATATTGTTATTTTTAAAGGAACTAATACACTAGTCCTTTATTTGGCAACAATCATCTTCCGACAAAATGACTTCACATGCTCCTATAATAAAATCATTACAGAAATCTTTCAAACTTAATCGTTTTAGCATCCATACAAATTGAGGACGAACTTGTTGTGCATTATCATTTAAATTAAAATATTATTACACAATTCACTTTAAAATAATCAACGTATTTCTATAACATAGCATATTAAAAAATTTACATAATAAAATATTATTACCTACACTAATGATATCAATCTCTAAATAAAATGGAAGTCCAGGAAGAAAATTGAAAGAAAAACGCGAAGATAAAATAAATGATTCCACAAAAAAGTTAATAAAATTTTAAAAAATTTATATTATTTTTTAAAAAAATATTTTTATTTTTAAAATTTTTTATGACACCTAGAATCCTTGGACCCTCCACTTTTAAAAGGGTTCGGGTTCAACCAAAATACAAGGTTTCAAGAGGGTCCGGGTTCACATCCCTGGTTTCCATTTAAAATATTTTACAAAAGGCGGTTCCGGTTCATAAAAATTAAAAGACGGGTAATACATTCGGAGTTTGACCAGCTGTTTCAAGAGACTATAATACGTAAAAATGCTTTTTTGATGTTGCGATTATAAGCGATCCTTTTTTTAAAAAATAAATTGCTTTTTTTAAAATTGAAACAAATTAGGCTGTTGGCTAAACGACGCCAATTGTGGCGAAGAACCCAAATGCTATTCAATAGAAACCAACCAACGTCGTCGTATACCTTCCCACGTATTTTGCTGCTGTTTAGGGCATCACTGCAACTCCGAACACAATAACTTACTGTCGTATTACGAGCGTGATGCGGCGTTTAATTTATATAGCAAAAATCCCGGTTATCACACAAGTAAGTTGCTATTCCATGTCAAATAGTAAGTTACGATTTGGCCTATCCCTTTCAATTTTTTACAAAATTTTACACACAAACTAATTTCATGTAACCTATACTCGAATTTTTAGTTTCCTAGTTTTAATACTTTTGAAGACATCACAGGTTAAACTAAAACCATATAAAATTACCTTTCCTCAACTAGTGTCTTTCATTGAATTAACGATTGATTAAAAACTACGAAATTGTATGTAACTAATAAATTTTTTATCAAAATAAACTCACACACTTTATATTAGAAACTAAAAATTATTTTTAAAACTTGAGATCCTCATAAATTAAAACGGGTTTCTCAGATTTTTTATAAAAATTTAAGAAAATATAAAAATTACCATCGTATATGAATATAAAAATTTTTTTGAGGGGCATTACGACTTCATAGGTAAAAAAAACCGTTAACTAATAATTTTATACTATAGGTGGCGTATTTGTTATTTGTCTCACCGTGGTTTGGTCCAATTTTTATTATCAGTTTAACTTGCTATTGCTATATATAAAACAATAATGATATAAAATTGAAAATTTTTATTTATTTTCAAATATAAATAAGTAAAATATAAAACCAATACACACAGTGACAATATATTTATATTTTAGAATAAGGTTAGCTTTATGAAAAATTTCCCCTAGTCTTTTTTAAGGAACACCTCGATTTATCCGATTTTTATTAAACTTTAAATCAAAGCTTAACCAAAAAATATTATCTAAGCCTCGATATTTCGCCAAAAAATAAACAACCTTACCCAATACACATGTTAGATTATTTGATAATCATTTATTTCTATTCTTACTTTCGAAAATTATTGTTCATAAAAAGGAACACAATCTTATTCAATTATTTATACTTATTTGATAATTATAAAAAAATATATTATCCTTTCTAGCAGTTCGAACCGGACACACCCGTACCGGATATGTTTTATATCATATATAAATAAGAAATGATATATAATTTTTAATGCCTGGTCCGCGAACAAGGCATTGGTCGATGGATGATGCTTTAGCCGGATTGTGCGGATCTCAATAAAACAAATATGGTTTAAGTTCTTATCTTATTTGATTTTTTCTATCATCATCAATTAAAGAATTTATGCCATTTTTTTAATATTGGAAATTTCTAAAGCTGAGCCCGAAAGGCGAGCTGGGGCCAAATTTTTTAAAAATAAATGACATCTAAATCTTTAAATTTTGGCTAATTTAGAGTTTATTTTGGATCAATACTTAAAATATACAGCCCGGCCCTAGGCCTAGCCCGCAGACCAAAATCTCATGGCTCAAGCATTAAAAATGCCGTGATTGGAAGCTTTTAGATCATTTTATTGTTTAAAAATAAGAATATAAAATACGGCCAACTATAGTATTAAAAATATTGCCATCTTTTAAACTAGTTTTTATCGATTTTACCTATAGTCGAAATGGCTCACATTCAATTTGGTACTGTTATAAAATGGTAATAATAATTAAAATTTTATAAAAATCAAAGTAATAATGCATCCAAATTGAGCATTTTTCGATACGTTGAATGGCAAATATAATGTTCAAATAATATCGTTTAAAATGGCGCAATTCTATCATTGCGTATGAGTTTTTTTAAAAAAAATTCCGCTTCAATTTAAAGAAGGGCGGCGTTTCATTTTTTTAGACGTTCATCATGGAAACACTATATACCTTTTTTTCTTTATTAGGATTTAAAATTTTATTATTTGGAATGGCCTAGTTTATAAATAATCACGAATTAATTGAGAATTGATACGCATTATTCGTAAAAATTAGAAGGGAGCGACGCAAAATCATGTCGATCTTATATAGCCCTATATTGTGAGTAAGTATGACTGACATATTTGAGTAGTAATAAATTTATGTGTCACTTAATCGAATAATATTTCTCCGTTATAAATTATTATAATATTGTTGTGCATCCCCTTTTCTCTTTAGGCTCCCGGACCTCATTACCCATTAGTAGCAAATCATTCCTCGTGGATTCCGTTACATCGCCCCCACCCTCCCTCACCTCTCACTCCGATCTCCCATCGTTTAATCATGGTTCCCAACTTTCCTCGCATGCCCTTTTAATTGCAGCTATAACCGTCGTTCCTATTTGTTTGCTAGCTCTGGTTGCTTTTCTAATTTTCGCTTGCAACACCCTCCGCCCCAGAAAGGCCAAGGCGAATTCACGCGACAAACATTTTTATGACGAGGGCGATGTATCTTCAACCTATGATCAACTGATATCGAGGGCTGATACATGTTTAAAAAATGATGATCGGTCTCTTGATATAGTTTTGTACCGTAGTATGGCCAAATTATGTTCGCGTCGTTATTACGCAATACCTTCATTATATCACCCCTCTAACGAGAATATTCAAAATATATTCACATATATTTCTAATTATAAGACTGCGCCTATCTTAAATTCTTCCTTGGTATCTATCGTTTATAAAGTTGAGTGGTCTAAAGTCTTTGGAGAAGCAAATTCTGAAAGTTTTAAAACGGAATTTGTTGTAATTAAAGCCTACGAGCCAGACCGAAGTGATTCCTGGATCCGAGAAATGAGGGTTTATGCGTTACTCATATTCGGTCTACCTTTTCATTCGGACACAACGAAAAGGGATAATAAGGATTTAAATTTCCAAAAATCGCAGAATAAATATGCTTATTCCCATCAACATCCAAATTTATTGCCACTTATCTACGGCATGAGTTTAAAATCCACAAATACTATTAAAGATATGAAGTTAACGGCAAACGGCACGAAGAATCTTATCGGCAAGAGAAAATCTAAGCTACATAAAAAATTGGATGAGGAATGGCAAATAAAATCGACAGCAAGGCATGATCTTACCGGGATACTAATTACGCCATATCAAGTGATCTATATATATTATAAACATCATACTTTAAAAGTTGTATACTAGTTAATATATTATAACTTGCCATAGTTTTTAGAATAATATATAATCTTAAATATACGTTTTAAAATAATCTACTGATATAACATTTATTCATCTGGATTTCTATAAAAAAAAATTTCACCTCACATTCTCTCCAAACATCTTTAGAAAGATAAATTCAATGGTACGCTTAAATTTATATTTATTGAATGAAATAAAAAAAAGGCACACTTTGACTGTGATGCGAAAGACTTTGATTTTATGGTACAAACGCTGTACCTAAACATGAAAACTTAAGAAAATCTTTAACTTATCTGAAAAATTTGTAAATATAAGTAATGATCAGTTCATGACTGTTGAGTGGCGTTTTTTTTTCTATACTATTTCTTAAAATTCAAAAATGCACATATACTCGAAAGATCGACCCATACTTTTAATTTTAACCGATACCCAAAATGATAATTAAGCTATAATTTTTTCTTAAAAGAGATTGGCCTATTAAGCCCTGAATTTTATAAAAAATATGTAATATCATTATCATTTTCAAAAGTATGGCGAATAGTATATTTGTTGTGATCTTTAATAAAAATAAATCTTCTTCCCATAATTTATAATCATGAAAATGATCAAAGTCCTAAAAAAACTATTATATCAATGTTCAATATTAATCATTCCTAACTTAACTTGATCCAAAATTTGAACTTTTTACAAAAACTTGAAATTGAACAAAACAAAAAATAAAAGTTGAATAAAAAAACAAGGAAAGAATTTAAATATAAAATTAACCTTACTTTAAGAATAGAAACATATTTTAAGGACGAATGTCAATCTCAAATTGGCACTTACCACATATTTATAATCAAAAAAATTGAACGGAAATTATCTTTATTATTGATTTTACCCTTAATATATCGGACATGTATGTAAGACTTACATTATTCTCCTTACATGAAATTTAATAGTTAGGAAAAATTTTTTTGGCGATCTATTGATTTAAAGTAATATGTTTTTTTATATAAACATCTTTTTTTATATAAAAATAATAACTATCTGTTATAAGATTATGACGTAAAAGTTAGGCGTACATCATTGGGACACGTTCAATCCCGAGAATAACGTCTTTTAGGCATGTCCCGATCTAAAAATTAAAGACCATAGGACTTTTGAATTTCTCCTAACAAACTTATTTAATACAACTCTTAATATTGAAAATAAATTATAAAACGATTTCTTAGGATAGCGGATCCCTCTACGATTACCTCGCTCATAATCTAATCAATTGGAAAATTTTGATAAACATAGCCATGGACATTTCTTCCGCTCTCGCTTATTTACATAATACCGATAATCTTTATGAATACCTTGACTCATACGCCCTTTGCAATCAAAACTACACAAATTATATTTCAAACAGCGCGAATCGAACCAATTTACGAAACGGGCGTTGTAACACGATCGGTTCCGACAGCAGCGATTTTCAAGTAAAGTACCTCCCCTCCGACTATATGAACACCTGCGACATTCACAACAATACGACCTCTTCATCCTACCTCGCAGAAGATGACGATGATCATGGCAATAATACGTGCAAAAATAATATTCATGATATATTCGATAACCATGACGATACACGACAGATGTATACTCAAATTAAGTCTAGGGAGCACCTCAATTTTACACCCACCAAATATTACAAACCTAGCATCGTTCACAAAGACGTTAAAAGCAAAAACATTCTGTTGTCCACTGAAAATTTTAGGCTGAAAGCCAAACTGTGCGATTTCGGCTCCGCCTTGATAATGGATAGTCGCGATACTGTCAATAAATTCGGCTTTAAAACGGAACAAAATGTTCAACAGGTGAACCTAACTTTAATTTTTCATACAAAAAAAATATACATTCTTTATTTTATAACACCATTTTACATTAAGAGAATACAATTATAATTTGGGAAATAATTTCCTGGTAATTTTATAATTGAAATTCAATTACTTTTATCGTTTTTTTTTGAGGGTGAAAAGTTTAAAATTTGATGTTAAACATTAATTAAGCAATTTCTCAAGTCCTAGAAATTCCTTTTCCTTTGAGATTAACTTATAAAAACAAGTTTTCCCTTTCCGCTAAAAAAACCTTATTCCAAGATATTGAATATTTCTCAAAATATACTTTATTTATCATTTGGTCTTTTTTCAATATTTATTTTAAAAATTCAAATTTTACTAATATTATTATTATTGAGATCGAATTAATATAATTAGGAAGTATTAGTCAAAATTATTAGATAACGTCGTTTTTAATTTTTGTAGAACTAAGATTTATATAATTGCAATATTTTACAGTTTGCAATACGAGTAATTTTAATTTCATGTTTTATCTACGAAAAAAATAAAAATATGCATTTATATTATAAATAACCATTAATATTTTATACACAATTTTTTAAAAATACATTTTTTTGTACCTCAATTTAGAATTTAAATTTTTATTTTCTCCATTGATAATTTTTACAGCATTTTAATATATTGGTAATAAACACATTTCATAAGTTTCATCATTTTAAATGGGGCATTTTTCAAAATAATTTTTTTTGTTTTACTGGAAATACGACTATTTTAAAAATAATCTTTGCATTTTCTTAAAGAAAATTTTAGGGTTACAAAATGTTATATAATTTGTTACTTTAAACCCTTTGAGTATTTTAAGATTCGCCAAAAGAGGAAAAGGTCCGAACGAACTTTTGAAGGCCCGTAACTCGAGATATATTTGAGCTAGGACATTAAAATTTGAATTTATATAAAATATACAATCTATTTAACCTTCAAACTAAATTTCATCCATTTTTAAAATGGTCGTCGGAATCACTAAGTGATTTGTCATGGAATTACCCAAATATTTAATTTAAATAAATGTAAATGCCTTTGTTTGTAGAAACTGGAAGGAATTAGAAAAGAGGATATTGGTAGATCTATTTCAATTATAATAATTTTTATTCATAGGAAAGGTTAGCAGTAGTGTTGTTAAACAGTTTTTCAAATTTGGAGATTCTGCCCAAATGGCAGAAAGTTTTGGATATCTATATGTGAAATTTTGAGACTGAAGTATTAATATTGGGTAAAATCTCGATTTAGCCGTTTTTAAAAATCGGCTCGAGTCGTTTAACAACACTAGATAGATAGCAAGCAGTATGTAAAAAGTGACCTTTTAACATACGAGCTAATATTTTGAATTAAAAATATTTGTTGATTATTATATAAAGAAGGGCACGCTAAGATATATGGCCCCTGAAATTTTGGAAGGAGCTATTTCTTACTCTATTGAAACTTTCCTGAAAATCGACGTCTACGCTTTCGCTTTAGTGCTATGGGAACTAATGACTAGGTGTACAAATATAAGTAAATTTATAATACTTTTCGATTAAAATCACATCTAAAATATCATTTTTTATAATTATCGTAAAATTTGCAAAGAAATTATTCTCTAGTATTTTCTAAAATATAAATATTTTAATGCTAACAAACAATAGATGATGCCACTTTATCTAACTTGGATTACAAATTGCCCTACGAAGAAGAAATAGGATCTAATCCTACCCTAGAGGATATGCAAAACTTGGTGTGTAATCGGAATGTAAGGCCAAAGATTGCGGAATCATGGAAACTTGATCCCGTTAGTATTCGATATAAACATTTTTATTTTTGAAAAAAGTTTTTTAAAAAAATCTTGCACCCCCCCCCCCCCAAATAAATGATAAGGGCTCATTGCGATTATACCTTGAATATTCGTATTTACATTTAACATATAATTTATGTTATAATAAATAAATTTGCTAACAGTTAGCCTCCCAGTTAGTCTCCACTTTGAAAGATTGCTGGGAAAAGGATCCCGAGGCTAGGATATCATCGATAACCCTACACGAAAGAATAAAAGCGATCGCACGATTATCATGAAAAAATAGATATTTTTCTTCGTTTAAACTTTTTTATCTTATTTTGTAAAGCGATCAAAATTTCATCATAAAATATTATCAACCTAAAAAAAAACAACTAATAATATTATTATAAATCGAGGAATAAAAAAATATTTTGTTTTCCTTTTCATTTTTTTTACACATAATTCAATTCAGGGAAATCTATATTTTACATGTAATTTAATATATTCTTTTTATAAATTGTATATAATATAAGTTTATTAATTAATGATTTAATCATGACAATGTAATATACCATATTCAATCTTAGGAAATATTTTTTTTATATATAAATATATATATTAAAATGCAAAAGAATTTTTAAGTTAATTTTTTTTATATAAATTCAATTAAAATGTCAACATATTTTATTATTATATGCTGGAATTATTATTTTTTATTTCTAGTATTAGATACTTACAATTATTTTTTGGGGGAATCATTGGTAAATTCCTTTATTTTAAATCAAACATACTACCTTCCAAAATTATACTTTGTTTTTTTAGAATTACGTCTACACGATAGAAATCAATATAATTAATTATTTATATTTAAAATAATTTCTAATAAAAAGATTTTATTCTTACAATTTCATATTAGTTGATTGTATGCGGATAAGCTAAGGAAATACCTGAATCAACACTAGTGATTTATCATTAAAAACAAATTAAAATCATTCGATTTTTATAATTAATTTTACATAACGAATAATCTAATAAATAATTTATCTTGTTTAAAAAAAACAGATTTCTTACTATCAGTTATTGTGAGAAATTTCTTTATTTATAAATTTGAAACGATTGGTTGTTTTAGATGGTAATAGGTCAATATTTTTTTTAAAATATTTTATTAACAGGAATTGTATAATTAAAAGATAAAATAAATATTTTTTTTACATAAAAAAAATTTCTTTACCCAGAATTGTTAAAAGTATTACTTTAAATACACAATAATGATGCATGGCGGGGATGAATTTATGATACAATGATTATAAGAAATATATATTCTTAATGTTTGTTGATAACTTTGGATATGAGCGGAAAGGATCTTAAAATTTTTCGTAGATCTTGATTTTCTTGATTTAGTAATTTGATCTTTTGGCATAACGAAAAGTAATTATCACTGTGTTCATCTTTCCTCTCTAAAATAGAATCATCTTGGGTGCTTTTTTCTTTAGAATAGGTGGTAGTGTCTAAAGCTATTGCTTTACACATGATTCTAGCCATTTCTTCAACTTTCAAAGCTAGAGTGTCAACTTTCTAACAAAATAATTAAAAAAAAAATAAATCTAATAAATATGCGGGGAATTATAAATTATCTTTTTCTTAAATTGATATTTAAATTCTGAAACCCTTTAAGGGTCATCTCACGTAAGATCAAACACCCCATAGCGGGTTACTATTTTTTAGTTATCAAAAACGAAATTTTAGCTCATTAGCAATTATATTATATTACACGAGATAATGGGATAGGTATAAAAATAAGCATTTTTTTTAAATACTTTTCTTATGTAAATAATTTGTTTTTAATTAAAAAGAGTTAGAAAACCACGCTAATTATTAGATATTTGTAATCCTATCAGTATAATTTGGTTTTGAATTTAACTATTTTTATACAGAAAATGAATTTCAGTATGTATGAGCCCAAATTTTTTACCCGCCCAAAATATTTACTTTTAGGCTTGAGTCTGGCACTATTTTAAAAAAATTTTCTAGGGCCAGACTAGCCAGATATACTTTTATTTTGTCAGGCTGGCCGATCTGCAGGGCTCCTAATGTGCAGACCATAAAAATATAAACCTAATAATTGTATTATACGTATTTGATTTGAATAGACATATCTACTATTAAAGACCACATGATGTGACATCATAACAATATCCTAGATGCAAGATACAAATCAAAATATAATCTAACCAAACTTGGGTTTGCCAGACATTTTCTTAAGACTTTTTATGAGTATTATTAGCTTGCTCCTACTATAAAATCAGAGGCGTTGATAGCTTTTTAAAAAAATGGGGGGGGGGAGCTTTAATTGCCCTATTTGGAGGAGCTTCAGCCCACTTCTGTTCCCCCTTGGCCATGTCTAGATTTCTAAAATTAATTATAATATACAGGTATTTATTAATGAAAATAATATCTAACACCAATAGAATCCAATTACCAATAAAATGTCCTTAAATAACCTCAACATATATTTTAGATCTCTTTAACAAAAAAAATTCAATATTTTTGCTGAGTTCGTCCTTTGATTGCATTTATTTTTCAAGATTATAATGGGACTAATACAAGAACCTGAAATAGCATTTGTTTGTATACTAATAAATATTGAAAAAAATGAATGTATAATAAATTTAAACTACGTTAGCATATTCTATGTATTATTTCTAGGGCTGTGCCGATATTAAATATCGGATCGGTACCAATATTTACCGTTTTCTGAGAATATCGGATCGGGCCGATACCTGTAAAAACCGATCCGATCTTTTTACTTTTCTTTTTTTTTGTTATTTTATGTTATGTATATCTATTTAACATTATAATATTTTCTAAATAATTTTTTTAAATTTTATTTCTTTTTTAAAATAGATTTTATAGTATTTTAAAAGTTTTTGTTATAAAAATAGAAAGGAACACCCAAAGTTTTATTCATTTTAAATCTTTTTAAATAACGTCAATTTTTTTATTTATACTGATTTTTTTCAATATGGTAACTGAATTATGGAAATATTTTACAAAAGACAAAGATAATTCTGCAAAATAGGTTATCTGCGGAATCATCTGAGTCTGCCTTCAGTACGGCAGGAGATATAGATAGTCTATATCGTAGAAGCTTATTCCCAGAAAATCTGGATTTTATAATTCATACAACATAAAATGGATATATTATTAAATATATATTTTTTTATTATAGTCTTAATTGTAGAAATAAAAAAAATTAAATTAAATTCATAATTCGATTATTTGCATAAAAAAATATTGATTTCTTAGTTACATTTGGTTCAAATGGAGGTGATTAAAAATTAGAAATATCGGATCGGTATCGGATAGGGTTTGAAGCAATATCGGAAAATATCAGATCGGATCGGTGAAAAATATATGGATCGGTACAGCCCTATATTTCATATGTGTAAAAATAAATAACTTTAAATTATAATATTATATTATTTTGATTTTTCACTATTTTGTTTTTTTTACTAAAGGTAAAAGGAAAGAAGCTGTAATAACAAAATGATGTAAGGAAAAAAATATTTATCTAAAAATAAGGTATAAAAATTTGTAGATTTAAATGGGTGTTAATAAAAATTGGGTGCAAATTTAAAAAAAATAGTGCTAATTAGTGAAGGTCATGGTCTAGTCTTTATAATTATTTTGTTATTTTATATATATTTTCCTTTTACTTATTTAATTGTTGTTTTATCATTTTATAAATATAAAAGTAAAATTTTGACAAACTTATTATATTCATAATATATTACAAAATAAAAATGAACTAAAAAATGCATAAAAATGGGTTAACTCATCTTGAAAGGTAATACAAAATAACATAAAAACAAAAATAAAGAATTGAAGAGTAGGGGAAATTTAAATATTAATAAAAGACCAGTCCACACTGAAAAAAAATCAAAAACCAGTCTGGACTGTGGTCAGAAACCAATAGGACAGGTGATTTTCACTAATACTAATCATTTTTTAAAATTGATGTTTTTTTTTAAAAATGGGGTGCTTTAGCACCCAAAGAACCTAGCTAATGACACAACCTGTATAAATTGTTTATTATCCTCAAAAGCCCAATAAAATTAAATTTAGATCAGACCTAGATTGGAGCTGAAGAAAATAGGTTCAGTGCAGGCTTCTAGCACTGCCTGTTTGCTATTTTTAACCTTGTACATAATAGTTCTTACAGAAAAATTATTTTTAAGGTTTAAAATTATTAAAAATAATTACAGGCAAAATTAAATGGTTTAATAATATTGAGAAATCTATAACTTTATCTATTGATGCATATATAATATAATTGTGATGAAATGCTTAGTCATTATATTTAGATTAAAAATTTTATAAAAAGTATTAAGGCCATGTCCTAGTTTGACTTAAGTCTATGTAGCTTCCACTAAACAGCCTAAAAAGTAAGAGATAATTTTTTTTAAGTGTGCCTCTCATTTAATCTTCTAAATAAAGATTGGGGATATTAATAAATAAATATGATAAAAAAAATAAAGCTACCTAACACTTAAAAAAACTTAGTGTCATAGTTCAAAAGCTGTTTAGCCAAGTATCAAAAATGAGTTAAACCTGGACCAGAGACCTTCATGGACCAAGCTGGCCCATAGGACAGGCTAGGTTTGGGCCTAATAATATGTTCTCTATTGGGTCTGGGCCAGGCCTATTTGAATTTTTTTTTAAATAAGCTTGGGCCGAAAATTATTAAATTTAAATTTGGCTTATTTAAAATAGTTGCTAACTTAAAAAGGTATTGCCATTTTTTCAACAATAAATTTTAGCATTGAAACAAAATAATTGCCTAAATACATTTAAATATTGTTTACTTTTATTAAATACAATAAATTAAATTTTTGAATCTGAGCTTGGGAATATTTTAAAATATTTGGGATGGGCCAAGCCTGGGTAAAAAATTTTTCTTCTGCAGGCCTGAACCAGACTGATCAAAAAATTGCCCATGAAGGTCTTTGACCAGGACACAGCCAAATGCTAGGCAAAATTTACATTATCTAATAAAATTTTCTTAATATAAAAGATATAATTAAGTAAAAAAATTTTAATTAAAAAAATATATCTTATTTTGAAAAGATGTGGTAGTAGCTACAAATTTTATTTTATTAGGGATAATTGGTTTGCATTTGCATCTAGGCCTGGCAATCATTGTTTGATTACTGGATTTACCAAATTTAATAAAAAATGTACTTTGCAATGCTGAATGGGATCATAATTAACATGATTAATTTGATTTATTTCCATTAATTTTATCATCTGATTTCTATACTTTTTCATGATTAATTCCAACATTGCTTTGTGCTCTTCTACATTCTGAAAAAAATAAATATATAACACATCTAAGCTGTACTCCTTTGAGACTTAAATTTTCCTTTTTTAATTTTGTAATATATAAACTTTCTAAAATAATTCTTTTATGATAATTATTTGATTCTGGTGATAGATTAATTTTTGATAATTCTTTGAGATCTTTATTCTAATAATTTATGCATAAACAAATAAACATTATTATTTGCTAACAAAATCTTTCATGGTTTTAATTTTATTCTTGATTGTCATGGCTTTATTAATTAGCTGATCATAACCTTTATCTTGTTGAGACAATTGTTTAACTAAAAACTCGGATTCTGCTAACATGTGAGAAATATAGACCGAACAAAAATGTTAAAGAAAGTAAATAATAAATTAGAACTGTACTAATCATTGCTCGAATAAAAAATAAAATCTTGTTGATGTGTTTATTACATAATCTTGTTATGAAATGTCCTTCACTTAAAAATCTCTTATAATACTACTATCCCCACATTGCTTGTCAGATTTTGTCCCCTTTGTTCGTCATATATCTTTATTTTGTTTTACACGATTTGTAAATTATATAAAAAGATTGTTATTGTTGCAGTTTTGTTTTACAAAAAAATGCATTCAAATCGTAAACAAAAATAATGTTTTATTAAAATATCCCCGTCTATGTAAATGAGAAAAAATCGCGTGATATTTGTAGATTTTTTCATACTTTAACAGTTTTAAAAAGTGGGATGTAGAACTTTTTATTCTTCGCTAGGGAGACTATGTAAATGTTGATTAAAGAAAAAGAATATATAATGGAGAAATTATGATGCGAAAGGGGATTATATTTTTTTAACTAAAATTTACTTTTTCTTTTTTATATTACTTTTTCTTTTTTTATATTAATTTTAAATTTCTTTTATTTTGATTATGTTTTTCACTTTGTATTTAATTATATTTATTAATTTTTGATAAAGGATTCAACTATAATTTTAGTATTTATTTCTTTTTATATTTACGTATTAAGTTCACAAACAAAATCTTTCAATTGTGACAGTGGTGTTGGAGAGAGGAGGCGACAGGGCAATTACAACTTTCAGTCTAATGCAAATCAATATATACGGTGGGACAAGGAGATGTGTCAAACTGCATTCTAATATAAAAAAAAAATTCCAGAAGAACGTAAGAAAAATATGTAAATAAAAGTGAAAAGGAAAAATTATTTTGTTAAGATTATGTTGATATATAATATAAAATCTAAAATTAAAAACAAAGAATTATATAGGTAACATTCATAGTAGATATGATATAAAGAAGTTTGTGTTTAGTTATTTAAAGGTGATAATTAGGAATTTTCTATTTAGAAGTTACTGGTAAACTAAAATCATTTGAATTTTGAAACTAATAGAGACTATGATATTTTAGATTTTATAAGTATTATTAATTGATCACTAGAAATAACTATGACAAAGAAAAAGAAACATAAATTGCGAAGGTTAATATTAAACTAATAGTTTGCTAAGATATAATAATTTATTAGAATATAAATTTATTGTTAGGAAATAGTTGATGTTGTAATTAAATTCTTATTGAAGATTTACGTTTAACTTTTATTTTAAGGGCTGCGAGAGATAAAACAACCTCAAGGATTTGATATGTGAATTTAGTATAATATTGGGTTGAAGATTAACCAAAAATCTTCATAAAGAGAAACGGCTTTCCTCATTAGGAAATTTATGCCGCAATCGAGCTTAATTAGAGATCGGATTTTTATTTTTTTGAATCATAAATAAGATTTGAGATCAATTATGAAACATTATTCTAATAATAGCAGAAAGAAAAACATGCTTTAGAAATATATATCCTTGTTTTTCAACAACATGTGTTGAAAACTTTAATGATTAGATTGCATTTGTTGTTAAACAAAGTAGGTGTGAAAACCATGATGATAGAGTTCAGTGGTTGTTCAACAAACATATATATGAAAAATATAATGATTAGACTTCATTAGTTTTTCAACAACGTGTGTGCGAAAAGAGATTATATATTTCAGCAGTTTTTTATCAAAGGATATAAACAATATAGAGAAGAAAATAAATAAAAGACTTGAACGCCAAATAAAGTAGGAGGAAATAAAGTTGCAATTTTTTTTTAAAAAAAAGAAGATATATTTATATTTTGGAAAAATATTTAGAATTTTTTTAGATTCAAAATTATCAAGAGAAATTTAGATTTAAAGGACTACTAACGCAAATAACTCAATGAAGATATGGGTCTGAACTTCATTGAGGGTAAAGGGGTTGTAGAATTTTATATAAATATATAATTATTTAGCATATTTTGACTATATTATTATTTTAAGATCTAATTTAGAGGAAAAAGTGAGCAAATATTTTGAAGTTAAGAAATTGATTATGTAAGGAAGAATTAGATTAGAGGTGATAACCTTAAGAAGGAGTGAACATATGATATATTTTAGGTAGTTCAAATTTGAGAATAAATGTAAGAAAAAGGGATAAAATAGTTCAGAAGTTATAAAGGGTTAAATATATTTTAGGTAGAGGTATTAGATGCGATTACCCGAAACCTTAAGACATAGATTAATGAGAATAAAGATATCTTAAAACAAAGGCGATATCCTGGCAAGTGCAAACCGTCTTAAAAGACCCGAAAGTCTAAAGATATATACGGTTTAGATGCCAAGAACTAATCAATAATAAGAGGACGTTAAAAAACAAGCGACTAGATAGAATAAATGGTCAAGACGTTCGTGCTGCAATCGTTACTCACCAATATAGCCAAGTCTAAGATACGAAAGTCGGCGATCATAGAGACAGGAATTCGTGGAAACCATCGTTAATCGCAGACAAATTATCGTCAATCGTTTACCGTCATTAGTTACCAGAAAACGTTCGAAACAAGCAAAGACTATAATAATTTACCAAAGGGATTAAAACGAAATATAATTAAAAGAGACTAGAAGAATTCATCGTGAATCATAATAACGGGCGTGAATCGAGTTCGTCAATTGTCTATAGAGATCAAGAGATAATCGTTTACAAGGGGTTGACAAGAAACAGAAGGATTCAAGAATTTCAGATTGTAATCGGATACAAACAGTCCTTAGAAGTGAAGAATATTAGACAATAGACAGCCGTCGTAAGAAAGTAGAAGACATTAAAGATTAAGACGAATAGATTTAGTGGAGATACAAGATCTGTAAAGTCGAAATCGAAAGAAGTTGGTCATTCGCTGATTGGTGGGTCTAACTTAAGTGGAAGGGTGTTGCAGTTTTGCTTTACAAAAAAAATGCATTATGCAAATCGTAAACAAAAATAAGGTTTTATTAAAATATCCCCGTCTATGTAAATGAGAAAAAAACGCGTGATATTTGTAGATTTTTTCATACTTTAACAGTTTTAACGTGGGATGTAGAACTTTTTATTCTTCGCTAGGGAGACTATGTAAATGTTGATTAAAGAAAAAGAATATATAATGGAGAAATTATGATTCGAAAAGGGATTATATTTTTTTAACTAAAATTTACTTTTACTTTTTTTATATTAATTTTAAATTATTTTGATTATGTTTTTCACTTTGTATTTAATTATATTTATTATTATTTAATGAAGGATTCAACTATAATTTTAGTATATATTTCTTTTTATATTTAGGTATTAAGTTCACAAACAAAATCTTTCAATTGTGACAGTTATTATATTTATTTTTTTCACTTAAAATTGTTTTATTATTTTAGATTTGTAAATTATAAACAAAGATTGTTTTTATATTTTATTTACTTGAAACTGGTCCTAGCCAGTTTTAAGGATTGCCAATACGCAGAGTTGGGCAGGTCCTCCGGAAAAAGAATCTAGATACAGATACAGATTCTTCATAAAAAATGAATCTTAGATACAGATGCTAGTATCTTTTTCAAAATATCAAAATGATACAAGATAAAAGATACTTATATCTTTTACTAAATTAGAGTATCTTAAATACAAGATACTTTTAAATTATCATTACCTATTAAATTAGAATAGTTTATAAATATAAAATACAGTTTTTATTATTTATTTGTGAAGAACATAGCATACACATAACATATAAGAATGAATATTTGCAATAATTAATAAAATATTTATTGATGAATTAATCATAATAACCAGGAATTTTAATATTAATTTTTGCCCATTAAGAGCTTAAATAGGGAAGGGAGAGTAGTATATTTGATGGGAGTTGAAAATCTGCAAATAAGAAAAAAAATTAAATCAAATGATAATTAGAATTTTCAGGTTATTTTCTGTGTTGTTCTAAATATAGATTATATACGAAGTATATGGCTAAATGGCATCTCTAAAAAAGTTTTATTTTATTCATTATCTTTAATAAGTATTTATCATTACTTGTTTGTGATATTTATGTATTTTTTAAATTAGTTTTATTTTCTAATATGACTTATTAATTCTTGCATTTGTAATATGATATATATATCTAAATATCATTTAAATCTCTTTTCAATTTTTTTTTATATATTTCTTGAAAAATCATTAATTATATATAAAAAATATGAAAATAATATACAACATTTTCTTTAATGCATTATAAATTGATTAAATTTTGTAAGTAAATACTGTAATGTAATTTTATTTATTTCATAAATAAATAAAAGTAAAATGTAACTAATAAAGTTTAATTTCTACCTTATTATAATTATTTTATTAAGAGCCTTTTAAAATTATCTAATATTATATATCAATTGTAGCTTAAATATTTCCTCTAATAAGAACTTGCTAAAATAATTAAATATAAAATATATTAGGAATGTGCCGATATTTTTTATAGGATCGGATCGGGCCGATATTTCACCCATTTATAAATATAGGATATCGGTCAATATTATAAAATTTAATCCGACATAAAAATGACTTCTTTAACAAAAATAAAATTTTAAAAATAGTTATATCTGAAATCATTTAATTTTATAAATAAAATCGAAATCCATTTTTATGTATATTTTTTTAATAATGATAATTAATTTATAAACATTCTAACATATTGTTATTTTTTTGCGCATTCTGTTTATAAAAGTGTGCAGGCACGTACGCAGCGGAGGGGGGAGGGGTCAGGGGGACAAATCCCTCCCCCCCCTCCAAAAGCCAAAAAATGCAGATGCCGGATTATATTTTTCAAAAATATTATTGTTAATATTAATTAACATTTGTTAATATTTATTCCTATCTCATATATATATTTAATTATATTTATTTATCACATTCATCTACTAAGTTATTTTATCAATTAAATTCGATTTCAAGTTTTCCTTGGCGTAATTTATCTATTATTTTCAAATTTTAGTGGCGTATTATTTATCTAAATTTCTAGTCAAATAATAATTATCTCTGAAACTCCTCGTCCAAGAGGGAGAATAAATTGCAAGCTTGTCCAACGAGGTCGAGTCTCCACCATTAACAGCTTTTATGGATTTAGAAGAGCCGATTATTAATGCTATTACTGAAATATCACAATGGCTTGAAAGAAATATTCCATCAGAAGCAAGAAAATTATTGGATTCAATACCTATTCCAAAGTTTTTTTCCCATTAGAATGTATTATTTAATTATACAACTATTTTATGTAATACTTTTCAAAAACATGACATTGACTTGATTAAGAAGATGAGACTAGCGGAGAGCATTTTATCAGAACTCAAGGAAATTAGAGCTAATGTTGATGAAGAATTTCATATTTATATGTTATTGTTGAGTCAAAAACAGAGCTATACATGTTTAATATGTGTCCCCCTCGACTTGCAGCAAGCAAGCTCATCGTCAAAACATTAATATAGGATAAGTAGAAGAGTATTAAAAAACTAATATCCCCTCTCTTAGATACATTTATAACCCAAATAAATGAATGGTTTTTAATTCGTCATGCAGCACTTACAAATCCGCAGATATTACTTTCACAAAAGCCTTTCCAACCTTTTTCAGATAGTGATAGAAAAAATGAATAAATATTTGTTAGATTTTTATCATGATGATGTTAAAGTATCTTATAATGCTTTATTAGCTGAATAACTATGATTAAAAGATTAACTATGGTTGATACAGTCCCAAAAAATGCTATGGATGCGTTGCATTGTTTCAAACACATTTTAGATTATATTCCCAATGTATTAAAATGGTTATATATATTAGCAACTCTTCCCATTAGTAAACTAATGAGAGAACATTCTCTTTTTTAGGAAGAATAACAGAGCCATGCAGAGGTGCCATTTGCAGGGCACTGTCCATATTTTTTTAGAATTTTTTTCGGCCAGTGTTTTTTTTTTAAAATTTTCAGGCCCCACCCGGCTTTTTTGAAAATAAAATTTTCAGGTCCCTTCTTATCTTATCTTATCTAGCACGCACGTTGGTCATAGACCAGCTCAAAATGAGTGATTTTATGAATGCCAACTATGCCGATTTTTTTTAAAGGATACCAACAAACCTTGTACCCAGTTGTAATTTAATAAAAATGTGTGGAACTTACCCTTTCCGATTTAGTAATAGTGAGATTTAGTAATGAGTATTATAAAAGAAAATATAATCTTATCTATTTTTGAATCCATAGAATAACCACATTAATAATATAAATTACGTCGTTGGATTTTTTTATAAACAAAATTTTTAATATATAAGAACAAAAAAATATAGAATCGAGATCATGAAGCTATTATGATTTATTTTATATATTGTTTTTTTTGTCGAATTGAATTGTACATAATTGTTTTTGGATTATGGCTAAAATTCAAGATTCAATAATAAATCCTCGATTTTACATAAAATCCAGTTTGTACGATGACCAAAATGCCCGCTAAGTCCAGTATTCTTTGACAATCCCTGACCATCGAACTCCTTCGATCCCTTTCCATCCCCGATGGGAGTTAAGAACATTGGCTGTTCAACCATCGGGTTGGAGGAGGGATCGACTGAGTTTGATAGTCCGGAATTGTCGGAGAGTATGACTGGGAACCTGACTTGGAGGATCGAGATTTATTGAATTTTAATTTTAGCCGTAATCCAAAAATTATATGTCTATGTATACAATTTAATTTGACAAAAAAACAATGTACTAAATAAAATCATAATTGCTACAATCTCGATTCTATATTTTTTTTGTTTTTATTTATTAAAAATTTTGTTTACAAAAAAAATCCATCAACGTAATTTTTATAAAGATTTTATACATATTGGCCATCCTTAAAACTGGCTAGGACCAGTTTCAAGTGAATAAATAAGCTTTGTTTAACAAGTCGGGTAAAAGAAAATAAAATAATAATACAGTTTTATAAGTAGAAAAAATAAATATAATAACAATCTTTCTTTTTATTTACGAATCGTGTAAAACAAAATAAAGATATATGATTGACATAGGGGACAAAATGTGACAAACAATATGGGGTCGTTTTGAAAGAAGTAGTATTATAAGAGATTTTTAAGTGAAGAACATTTCATAATAATAATATGCAACACTTATTAAAATATTATATTTTGTTAACATTATTAAATTATAATATAAAATAACCCTAGTGAATCAGCCAGGGTGGCCAGATGTCACAATTTAGCCGTGATTCTCACGATTTCATATCTAATTTTTTACTTACCCACGTTTTCTCACATTTCACGCTTTTCTCACTTTTCTTGAGTAAATTAAAATAATCACACTTAGTCTCACAATTTTCTCATGTTTTTAAATTTTTTCAAAATATTTTTAAATTTTTTTAAAATATTTTTAAAAACAAGTATAAAATTTTAAATTAATTTTTTTTAAAAATATTTTAAAAAATTGTATTTGTTAATAGTCAACTATCCAATCATATTCATTGATCAATTACTCACAACAGAAATTCAATTTTTAGAAAGTTTATCAAGTATAATTATAATATGAATTTAAATAACTTACATATCTTTTATAGATTTTATAAATCTTATATTAAAACTCGTAAAATTTTAAATGAAATAAATTAAGGGCAAATATTATAAAAAATCTAAAAAACAATCAACCGTATTCAATACTAACGGGTGCATAAAATAAAGGTAATATAAAAACATTTCCCTTATTACTTAGATACTTCAACAAAAAGAATGGAATAAATGTTTAATTACTTAAAAATTTTTCGTCTGACAGTGAAACCCCTAAAGACATATCTAGATGCTTGCCAGAAAATTTAAAATTCGCTGAACTTGGTATTGCTAATGTAACGGCCTATTGTACAGATAACGCATCTGTAAACTTTGGGAAAAATTAAAGTATTTGGACATAATTGAAAAACCATAGTAATAATAATATGCCAATGAGTTGTATATGCCACATTCTTCACGATTCGTTTAAAAAGGCCATAATTTTTTTTAAATATGATAATGAGAGTATAGTAATTAAATGCTATAATGAATTTAGCAACTCGTCAAAAAGAGTTACAATTTTAAAAGAATTGGTAGAATGGTGCAATTTAGAATGATCAGAATCACTTCGCCATGTTCCAACACGCTGGCTTACATTAATCCCAACGATTAAGCGGATGCTTAAGTATTTTCAACCCCTTAAAGAATATTTTTATCATTATCAGCAACCCCACCAATTTTGAAAATAATTTTTGGAGATGATTTTGCAGAGGCATATTTAGGTGTTATTCTTAACGTTGGCACTTTAGTCAATAACATAAATTTACAATTGCAATCTGAAGATGTGTTAGCACTATATATACATGATCTTATCTTAAAATTAAAGAATTCATTAAATTTAAAAATTCAATAAAATTTTTATGGGAGTATTTCTAAAAAATATTTTACAACATAATAATGATGTAGAAAAGGCAATAAATTTCAAAAATGAATCAAAGATATTTATAAAAAATATTATAGAATATGTAGAAAAACGTTCCGATATTATAGATAATATATGGAAATATCTAGCCCTATGACATTAAAATAATGTCCAGAATTTAAACAATTACAAAAAATCATTAGTAATTATAAAATACCAAACATAGATATAGAAATTCTCTTTGAGGAATAATCAAAATTTTATTCCTATTATGAAGAAAAATTATCAAAAATCTATCACATGAATACCCAAGAAAAATGAATGGATTTTCTTTCTAATAAAAACTCATTGATAGAGAAAATATGCAGTTTTCTATTTTCTATTCCGCATTCAAATGCTTCATCAGAGAGAATATTCAGTCTAATGACTATTGCTTGACGAAAAGAACGTCATCATTGGAAGCTGAACTTATGGTTAAACAAAATATAACTATTCATGTAAAGGGTTTTCAGCCTATTTCCACAGTGCCGATGGGAAATCTTTATTGCCTCTTTTAAAATCATCCATAAAATATTATAATTAATATTATGCTATATTTATAAACATGAGAAAATTATATATCATAATTGTTATTAATAAATCAATAAAGAATTTTCATTGTCTTTAAAATCTTGTTATATTAAATATACATATTAACTTAGATGAGTATGCTACATCAATTACCCCGGCCGAAGGCCCGCAAATTGGGGGATCTGGAGGGCAAAGTCTCCCATTAATTATTATAAAAAAAACTCACGTTTTCAAGTGAAGAATATCTGGCAACCTTCCAGCCCCAAACCTAAATTCTTGCCCGCGATAGGCCATATTTATTTTATAAGTAAAAATATTTTTGAATCACCCACAATTATTAAAATTTCAAAATCTGCGAAAGTAATGCTGATAACCGCAAACAAAATAAAATTATCATGAGTTCAGAATATAATATAATTTGAATATACCATTGACCAGATTAGTAATTATTATTAGACAAATAATTAGTGTATTTTAATTAAAAATATCTAGTTAATAAAAGATATTTTAAATATAAACTATTCTTGTTTTTTTAAGAGGAGTTAAAGAGTGTTTATATTTGCAATAAAGCAAATATTTGCTTTTCACATGTATATATATATGAAAAAATAATGATTAGTTTTATAATTTCCCATGCATTTGAAACTTCGCTATTCGTGTCTTTTTTTCGCAATTTCATGGATCTTAATATTATATTTTATTCTTAAAAATGAGGAACCTAAAAGAAGTTTTGAGGAAAACTATGCAGATCATTTTAATCAAATTATTAATCCAAATGCATTCTATGATAGCTATGCATTTTTTTCTCCCCCATCAAATCCAGAATACTGTAGTTTAACTAATTGTTTTAATTTTTCACGATGCAGAGATTTTACTATTTTTATTTATCCACAAACAATTAATATTTCGACTACCTTTGAATATTTATTGGATGCCCTTAGAAAATCAAAATATATTACTAATGACATATCTAAGGCCTGCTTATTAGTTCCTTCTTTTGACTCACTAGATAGAGATCCATTAAGCCCTCATTACAGCAAAATTGATAAGGATATTATTTTAAAAAATGCATATCAATGGAATAATGGAATAAATCATATTTTGTTCAATATGTACTCTGGAACTTATCCAAAATATTCTGAAAAATTGGATATAAATATTGAAAATGCTATGTTGATCAGTGCAAATTTGATAACTTACAAACATAGAAATAAATTTGACCTATCTCTTCCATTATTTAATAATAAATTTGTAGTCAATCATTTTAACAAAACCAAAATTCAAATTTATAATCCCAACAAAAAGTATTTATTATCTTTTAAAGGTAAGAGATATCTATATGGCTATGGATCTGAAACTAGAAATTCTCTACATTATTTACATGATGGTGAGGAAATTATTTTATTGACAACATGTAAACATGGAAATTGGGAAAAATATAAGGATGAAAGATGTGATAATGACAACACAGAATATGATAAGTATATTAATTTATTTAAACATCTTTATAGAAAATTTTTATTTAACAAAAATATTTTGTAGCATTTATATTAAGTTTAAGTTTTAAAATTTATTAATTAACATTGATATCCTTATCAAGCAGAAGGAGCTTATTTAGAAAATCTTTAAAAAAAAATCTAAAATTAGCAATTAATTCAGAATATTAGTTTGTATGTTAAAAAATCACATTTTTATCAACTGATACCTAGTGTTTTTAACTGGCTCTATTTAATTAACTTTAAAAAAGGGCTACATTAAGATTTTTATCAAAATATTATTACTTAAACCTCAAAATTTTGCCATGAAGTCCAAACCGTTCCCCATACATGGGCATAAATAAATAAGCCTATGTAATTTACTCTTGACCAAAATCTTTATTTAATTTAAAAATTGCCTTAACCTAGCAGAATATGACTTATTAGATATCTTAAAATTATTTTCTTGTTGCAGTTAATGTAACAAAAAATAGTGCACAATTTTTAACTATTTTTTTTAAACCTACAACAAATAAATTTTAATCACAATATTTCCATTAATATTCATTTATCTTTAAAACATGTAAACAAAATTTAAAAATAAAAAAAAGAATATATATATTAAAAGTGAATGTATATTTTAAAAATATCGATGGCTCTAAAAAGAGCTTATAGTAAAAATGTTCTTAAAAAACAGGTATAATTATGTTTAAAAATTTCTAATTGAAGTTTTTGTTTAAGAAAAATTGATTCACGTTTTTTGTTTGTAATGTTAAAAATTTTACTTGCTAAAATTTAAAAAAAAATAAAAAAAATATGATAATTGTGAGAAATTGCCATCTATGGGTTAAATAAAGTTATTTAGTATTGAGTATTTATTAATTTTTTTATTTTCCACATTAGTAAGAGGGTTTGAATTAATTGATGAGAGATGCAGGTTGCGTCCCAAATTAGGGATTTCCCATTGGACCATGGGGTGAGGTTTGTTGGTTCTAGGATGTTAGGTTTTAGCCTTATTAAGAGCGTTATGGATGATTTTATTTATAGTTTTATGCCAGAGGTGTTGGCTGCGGGAGCAGTTTAAGCCGTGTTTTGCGTTTGGTTGAACGGGTAGGTTGCAAAGGTGGCAAGTGTGAATGTGTAAGCGAGCATCCAAGTCTAAATCCTATGGTAACTCTCAGTTGGTCATTGGTTAAGATTATCAAGGGTTAGGCTTAGAAGTGCTTCGATGCAATTGTATTTAATTCTGATCATTAATTTATTATTATGAAATTATTCAAAAAAATATTATATAATCATGATAAATAAATTATTTAGTCAATATTTTTTTATTTTTTTTTCCCCATAAATTTTAAAGTATTGACACTTAAATATGCTTGAATACTATCTGTCAATATGTTTTGTTCACCCTTAATAGAATTCTTTTTTTGTATTAGTCAGATGCAAATTGGTGAGAAGCTCAGCCCAATTCTTGTCAAAATAGTTTTAAATTTTTTTGGGGCCTCACACTTGAAATAAGAAACCAAAATTTTGGGATAGGCTCATGCCTAAAAAATGAATAGGGTTCTAATCATTATTGCTATTAGCTAAAAACTTGCCAAGATGCATTTTCAATTCTTAGGAATGCAAAATTGTTAAAACCCTGCCTTCTTACTCAGGACTTCTTTAATATTATATAAAATTAATTCTTTTTTGGTTATTTTGGTACAATTTATAAAAAATTAAATATTTTAAATTTGAGTATATGACCAATTTATAAAATATATACACACTTGAATCAGGTTTATCCCAGTTTAGGATTTTATACAAATACAAGTAAGTTTAGTGTCCATTTTTAAAAAAATATTTGAAAAAATTTTTTTTTATTTTGTAACCATTTTCGTTTTTCTATATCCATGTTTAGGTGATAAGCAGATTTTCATATAGTAATGTTGTGTTGCACTGAAGAGCTATGATAGAACTTTATAATAAAATTTAAATAATATTTTTAATTAAAATATTTTTGAGATATATTTAAAATTAAATGTAGTTTATTTTGGAATTTTTGCTTTTTTAAGTGTGGCCAATGGACATATATCAGGAACTGAGCCAAGTTGAGAATTATAATCTTATATATCGTCATACAAATTTTTGAGTAAATTAAAGAGGTTTGGGTTGAGAATCAGGGTTTTTGATTGATTACATATGAAATGAATTTTGCATTTGTAGCATCCACCTGCACCGAAAAACCAAACCTCCTTAATCAATTTTTATTTAAATATTTTATTCAATAATTAAAATATAAAGCTCCTGATAAAAACTTAAATAATACGATTAGATTATAATTTCAATGAATCACACTAAAAATAAATAAATTCTAAAAACATTTAATTATTTTTATTTTATGTATCTAATAAATAATCATAATAATTTAAATAGCCTATAAAATACAGCAATTTAAAATAAAACGGGCTATTTATAGTTATTTATATTTTATTATATAAAATAATAAATATTATAAATGTGTCTTTAAATTAGAACTTGAAGATTTTGAAACTGATATTATACTTTTAGACATATTTTACATTTGGTAATGATAGAATTAGTTCCTTGGACATAGGATGTTACTGTCAGTATTATATTTGGGCCATAGTAAAGTTAATTCATCTGATTCTGAATTAGATAATTATGATGAAATAAGAACACAAATGCTTATGCTAATCTTTAAAATATAAATAATAATATTCTAATTAGAAATGTCAAATAAATTGATATATTTTAATATTCTTGCAAAAAACAAGGTGCTGATATTTTTAATTTAGAATATATTTTATAAAAATTTTTTAATTTTTGTATATTTAAATAAATTCGGGCCGGGCGGACAAATATTCGTTCAGGAACGGGCTGGGAAGGACAAATTTTTTAAAAAAATTTTCTAGCCAGGCCGGGCTTGAAAATTATTTTGTGATTAAAAATAACCCTTTTTTTTAAAAAAAATAGGATTTAACGTATTTTATTTTCAAATGAATAAAAATAAGATTTTTTAAAAAATTTAATGAACGTAAGGCACGAACGCGTTCACGTTCAAAGTTCGTCTAAAATATAAGGAACAAACCGTTCATCATTTTTTTTATTCAAAAAAAAATGAACTTCTCACCTAATTAATAATTTTGCATATATTATAAGTTCTTTCATATTTTGAAAAAATAATTCCTTTATCTCGTTACATTTACAAAGATATTAACGAAATGAGATTATTTTTTAAAAAATAATCTTTCTTGGTTAAAAATTAAAACTGAGAAATAATAAAGCCTCAGGTTTAGTACTCATTTGGTGCAAAACACTTAAAAACAGCAACCGATGACATAACTAAAATAAAGATGGTCTATATTATAGATTTTTTTCTACGGCAGTCATATTTAAATATCCTAAATGAACTATTTTATTAAAATTTATATATTTAAGTTAAGACAAAGGGCGCAAAAATATTTCATTCATTTTATGAAAAAGAGATATAGTAAAACAAAATGTGTATTAAATTTTTTAATCTAAAATATTATCAATTTATTTAAATATATTCGATAAACCATAGCATGCGCCTCCAACGGATAAAGTAATTCAAATACTTTAATTTTTCACAAAATTTATTTTAAAGGCTAATACCTTAAATTTAAAAAAAAGCATCCAAAACCCACCCTTAAATTAATTAAATTATACTGCAGTTCTCGGGCATAGGCTCTTGTTTTTGACCCGCTCTCTTTTTTTACAAAGCTTATGGGTGTCTGCAACCGGCTTACCCACAAACATATAGAGGGCTCCTCATATTTTACTTTGTACCCAAATTAAATTTTGTTCCAATTAGATGGAAATGTGGAAACCTAGTGTAGCCCTGTTGTATTTTCAACGCTAGAGGGCAATGCGCTATATATCACGTATCACGTAAATATATATTAATTTTTTTGAATTTCGTTTTTCGACATTATAATTTTAAAATTTTTTAATATAAATTTTTAGCTATTTTAAAATATTGTTGTTCTCAGCATTTTATATTTTAAAATTAATAATATATATTTAACTATTTTTTCTTTCTACCTAGAAAATTATGTAATAACTTTTTAACTTAAAATTTAAATTTTCCAAGAAACTAAAATTTTTCCTGCTTTTATCCGTTTCCTAAAAATTGTTTTTAAAATAAATAAATAAATAATATTATTGACTCTATGACTGCTGATATTTATTATATTATTATTTGTTCAGAAGAAAGTAATTTTTTTATGTGTTACTTGATTTATAGCGCTTATGCCGCCTATCGTTGAAGGTTCAACAGAGTCACGCTAGGTATTTCTCATTTCCATCATTAAATTAAATTGGATGAAAAATTAAAAATGAGGAGCCCTCTACACATTTGTGGGTAAGCCGCCTTACTTGTGCGCACAACAATTTGAACTGTTATTTAAACTTCCATAGGCTAAGAAGAAAAGAGTGGGCAAAACAAAAACCTATACCCAAGAACTTCAGCATAATTTAATTACTCTAAGGGGTGGCTTTTTAAGAATTCATTAGTGTAAAGTCTTCAATGATTAAGTATAGATATTGAGAGATTTAATGTTCATATCAATTTAATTTCAGTCTTGTTCAGATTTATTTCAAAACATTTCTATATTTCTTAATTTTGTAAATAAAATTATTTAACTTGTAAAAATTATAAGAATATATAATAACATTTTTTTTGCAAGTCAATAATTTTATTTTCAAATTAATTAAAAAATAATGTTTTCCATCAAATCTGGTCTACACTATATATTATTTAACTTCTGGTGTAATAAGATGTTCAATTTTAATATTCTAGTTCTATTAATATGGCAGAAAAAGTTCGGTAATAACTTTTTAATCTTGATATTCCATTATTTGCATTTATAAAATCCACTTCTAACTAAAAACCGAAACTCCATAATCGACAGGATTTATCAAATAATTTTTTTTAAAAAAAACGTCAATATCATTTATTTATACAAAATACTATTCTCAGAATAAAATAAATTGTTTTTTTAAAATAATTGTATTCTTTTGTTTGTTCATTAGAACTTCCTATTTGATAAATTTTTAGAAAAAACAGCTGATTATTCACGCCATAGCTCTGCATTCCCATAACACTTTTTCGCTTTTAGAATATTAAATAACTTGTTTCGAAGTTTACTATGGACAAATTTAAGAATGAAATTTTTCCCATTTTATCTTCTGAACGATTTCATTAGCAAGAATCATCATAAAAAATACAGTTATATTTTAAATCGAGCCTAATTCCATATTGATTCCTTTAGAGCCCCCCTCCCCTTCGAAAAATATTTTAAAATGTGCTCATCAAATTCTCCATATATTGACCTGACACACTCAAGTGTCGCCATCTTGGTAATAATATAAAATAATATTAAAAACTAATTATCGTTTTTTGTTGCTACCTCAATATTACTCATAAATACCTATTTATTTTAAACAGTTTTTATCAATTTTTTTTTAGTTAATAGGACTAACAGATTTTAAAGGGGCATTTGCCCTCTCTGTAACTCAAAAATTAAAAATCGTTATTTTTATTTAGTTAAATTTTTTTAAATTAAACAGATCAACCACATAATCTCTACAATTTATCGGAAAAACATTTATTAACATTTATTTAATTAATGTACCTTTAAAATGGGTAAATAAGTAGATTTAGTGAGCTGTATTTTTGCATTTAATAATTGTTCATTCTAAACAGTAAATAAGACACATATCTTATAGGCACTACTCCCCTTTAGCCCTTACAAGTCGACCCTTAGATCCGGCTCAGGCCTAACGATATATGTATTTTTTTAAATCGAGCCGGATTCGAGCTTTAAAAATATTTTTTTAAAAATAATGAAATGGCAAATTAGGTTTTTTTCTCTTTTAAATTTGAATTTCATTTAGGATTAAGCAATTTAATAATTTTTTTAAAAAGTTTTAGTTTAGAAAAAATACGCTTAATTTATACAAATTCGAATCGGCCCATAAGAATATAAAATAATTGAATTAACAGGGAGTTATCCCTCTACTCTAGTCGCCCACATCAAATTTGTACTATATTTCATTTTTAAGTAAAATCATGGACGAGTATTATGTGTAATAAATAGACGATTCCCAAGCTACTCACTTTTAGAATATCGCATGGTTCGGGTCGATTCGATCTAAATTAATAATTTTTCTTACTCGGGTCTTAAAAATGAATATAAATTTTGGTTCAGATTGTTCCTAATCTTTAGACGAAGTGCGGTTCATTTAGTCATAGTGTTTTAAATTAGAAACAAAATATCCAAAACTAGGAGTTTGGAACACGAAAAGCGGGAAAACGTTATTGAACATTTTAGCGATCCAAGAAATAAATTTCGCCGGAAAAAGTATTCTTAGGCCACTTCTCAGCTTGATTGTATTTGTTCTTCATTTCTAAATTCTATTCAAAGTAGCAGCCTAGCACCATTTTTTGAGTTTTTTTTTAAAAAAAAATAAATTTTGTCATAAGGATAATATCTAAAAAATAATTATCTAGAACAAATATTCTGAATTCTTAAAATGAAAAAAGACGACTCAGAAGGACAATAAGAATTTACTTGACTATAAAGAAATTTTTGTCGAAAAATACAAATTTAATTGAAATAAGCGCGATCTGAGTTCATTTCCGGTATTTTAATATAAATATTGCATTTTAATTCCTCCTATAATCAGGCCCGTGAATCCAAATTAAGATTCAGGAAGCTCTATTTAGCGAAAATACAGACTTAATTAAAACTAATTTTTTGAAAGATGTATGAATCAGCTATGGTCCATGATTTCAAGTTGCTGGGTTGTCCATAAATGGGTCCCTGTATACCTAAAACGAATTATTTGTTATTCGATATTTGATTCGATACGTATTTTACGAATACGAATAACACAATTATTCGATTCGAAAATTCGAATCGAATTCGAATAAGAAAAATATATTATTCGTTGAATAATTTTTTGATCGAATTATTCGAGATTATTCGACTAAAATAATTTATAGTATTAATATATAATGGAAAATAATCATATATAAATCATATATTATTATTAGGAATTATTTGAAATTATTTCAATTTAATAAAATCTCCTAGTGGAATAATGAAAATTGCGCCAAATTTTGAAACTCCATTTTAATTTATCTCATAATACACCATTACTTTAGAAATTTCTTTTATGATAGAGATGGACGAAGAAGGTAATTTATATAACACATAACATATACAATTATAATAAACTGTTAATCCCATCACATCAAGAATGACGGGCAAACCTGATATTTCTCTTTCATTTGATGATGGAGAAATCATAAATTTGACTTTTTGCCTAAAGTTTTTACCATTTTATTTGTAAAATATTGCTAATGCCGTGTTATCTAAAATGGCGAAGGACATATTGTCGATACAGGGATCTTCAACCCCATGTGAGCGACTCTTTTCTGTTGGAGCTCATATGGTTACAAAATACAGAATGTCGTTAAAGGAGGAAACAATCCGAAAAACTTTATGTTTGAAAAATTGGCTGTTGTCTGATTTATCTTCTACATTATAGATATGAATATTATATTGATTTTTCCACATTGTATATAAATATATTATACATGTATGCTTCTATTTTGTCTTACTAATAAAATTTGTTTGTCTTTATCCTTAGTTAAATTTTACAAAATAAATTTTATAATAGATCTTTTTTGATTCATGGTAAATAAAATTTTCGAATCGAATCGAATAATCATTTTATTATTCATACGAATACGAATAATGTAATTATTCGATTCGATTCGTATTTTGTAGGTATAGGTCCCTGTTTGGTCTGTGTTATAAAAATATTCAGTCAAACATTTTAAATGTGTAAACCTCAAGTTGGGTTTAGAATGCCTGTTATATACCTTTCTGAGTTAGAAATTTCAGATATAACATTTCTATTCAATTTCTAAAAAGAAGACAATTATTTTATTTTTTTTTAAAAATATTGTTTATTATTATTTTTTGCTACCACATAGATATGATTACGACTCGCTACTTACGAACAGCATTTTTTGCCTCGTTCCTCGAGGGAGAAGACTGGCCAGCTACCGTTTTTTAGAAGTTCTAAGGTTCGGTTGTATACCCGTTATCCTCAGTAATGGGTGGCTCTTACCCTTTTCAGAGGTCATCGATTGGTCCGAAGCCTCTATCGTCTACGACGAGGACAATCTTTACATGGTGAGCCACTTCTTTAAATCAAAATATAAATATTTTAAATTTAAAAACTAAACTATAATTTTTGAATAATTAATAGGAAATTTTTATTAAAATGATAAAATAAGGGAAAAAATAATCATACTTGACACACGACAAGACACTCTATAAGCATTTAACCCCCCCCCCCCCAACAAAACTGATTAAAACTTCATAATTCTTATTTTTTGTCGCCATTTTTCTGTATGGAATGGTCAAATTAAAATCATCATTCATTATTGAAGTGTTTAATATTTGTCGCATTTTTTTAAGCTCCAAACACATGTCAGATAAAACTAGCTTTAAACTATCATTCTACTATTCTTAAGGGGAGGGGACTGCAAACTGATGTATTTTTTTTATCATTTCATAAGTTTTCTTTCAAATTTCTAATCTTTTTCAATATATTTCACCCCCCCCCCCCCCTAGTTTGCTCACATTTTAAATATAAATTAATAAATTCTAGTAAAATGTATAATGACATCAATTTTATCATTTTATTCTCAAGACGAGCAGAATTCCCGCCAGGAATGGCGGGGAATTATAATATTTCCGTTAATCTGATGATGTATGAATCAGAAATCTTCCCTCTATTTGATGATCGATGATTCAGAAATTCTCATTTGTTTGATGATGGATAAATCAGAAATTTTCTCTTTATTAGATTTAATGATTGATAAATCAGGAAAATAAAGGTTAATTTCTGAATCATAGCTCTCGTCAAATATGACAGGGAATAGGAATTGCCTTAATTATCATGGGTGAATCCACATTTCCCCTTTATTTAAGATGGATAAATCAGCTTAAATCAAAAAAATAAAGGGGAAATTTTTGTTCTATCTATCATTGAATAAAGAAAAGATAAATTCCCTATCATTCATGAAGGGTGAAATGAAAAAATTCAAATATAAAATAACTAAGTGTTACATAATCGCGAACGATTCAAATATATCCAGCTTATATCTAGAAGAATATAGTGTAATTATGATATTTCAGTATGTTTAATTTGATTTTAGCTAAATTATTTCACCTCTTTATAAGGATTGGTTTAATCACCAAAAGTGGTATAATATTTATCACTTCAACTTATAATATTTACATTCAACCTTTGAATATTTTTATCTTGAGTTTTTATATTTACTCCAGACACAATTTTAATTTTTCAAAAATTTTCGATGGTAGAAAGAAAATTTCTTAGGTTATATAAATTTTTATATTGTTCTTTAATAAATTTCAAGTATCGAATTATTCCTCATCACCAAATAGAATGTATATATTCTTTTAGTTACAAAACAGAAATTCTGATTGTATGCGAAAAAATGTGTTCTTTCATATAACATCTCTGGACTGATTATAAAGGATCAAGCCACAAAAATTTCAAAGGCTGATTGTAAGTTTTATAAGTTGAAGGCATAAATATTTTACAACTTTTGGTATATAAACTAATGCCTATAAAGAAGTAAAATAATTTAGCTAAAATCAAATGATAATTATCTGAAATATCATATATTTCTCACATGAAGCTTTCAATTTCAAGTATCTCACTTCATCTCCATCAAACAATGAATACTTATATTCTTCTAGATATAAACCAGAAAATTCTGAATCGCATATGATTATGTGTTATGTTATCTAAGCATAAATTACAAATCAGGAGAAATGTATTATTCCCCGTCATTGTCGGATTACCTGCTCATTTAAATATAACTTTTTTTATATCTAAAAAATATTATAATATGACCACTCTATAAAAAGATGATAGATATTAGGGCTACCAGGTGCTTCAGTTTGACCAAACCAATTTTGTAAAAAATCTTTTAGAAACAAATTTTTGTGATATTTCTGAATCATTTTAAAATTAATCCTTTATATAGTCAAACAGAATTTTGATCAAATATTTCCCATGTTTCGCCTATAAAACCCAGGCGAGTACGCAGCGGGGGGTGACAGGGGACAACCCCCCCCCCCCCTTAAGCTAAAAAATGCAAATGCCGGATATATTTTTCAAAAATATTATTGTTTATATTAATTTTTTGTTAAATTTATTCCTATCTCATATTAAATATTTAATTACATTTATTTATCACATTCGTCTACTAAGTTATTTTATCAATTAATTCGATTTCAAGTTTTCCGGCGTGAAATTTACTTATTATTTTCAAATTTTTAGTGGCGTAATTTTTATCTACCCTTTTCAAATTTCTAGTCAAATAATAATTATTTCTGAAACTCCTTGTCCAACAGGGAGAAAGAAATTGCTAGCTTGTCCAACGAGATAGAGTCTTCGCCATCAAGCAGTAACAGCTTTTATGGAATTAGAAGAGCCGATTATTTGCTATTACTGAAATATCACAATGGCCTGAAAGAAATATTTCCTCAGAAGCAAGAAAATTATTGGATTCAATGCTTATTCCAAATTTTTTTCTCATTAGAATGTATTATTTAATTATACAACTATATGTAATACTTTTCAAAAACATGACATTGACTTGATTAAGAAGATGAGAATAGCGGAGAGAATTTTATTAGAACTCAAGGAAATTAGGGCTAATGTTGATGAAGAATTTCATATTTTATATGTTATTGTTGAATCAAAAGTAGAGCGTTAAAACATTAATATAGGATCAGTAGAAGAGTATTATAAAACAAATGTCCTTAAATATATTTATAACCGAAATAAACGAGTGGTTTTTAATTCATCATGCAGTACTTACCAATCTGCAGATATTACTTCCACAAAAAAAAATATTTGTTAGATTTTTATCATGAAGATGTTAAAGTATCTTATGATGTTTTATTAGCTGAATAACTATGTTTATTAACTATGGTTGATATAGTCCCCAAAAATTCTATAGTAATAATCTTAACAAAGCACGTTATTTTATAAAGGAGCGCCATCTATTTTTGAAAAAATATTTATTTTTTGATTTTTTAAATCGTAATAACTAAAAGCCTTATGGCTGTCCCAAGTTTAAATTTTTTTTATGAATAGATATAAGGTTAGAGAATAAAAAAATATTAAATTCAAAAAAATTTAGAAAGCGAAACACCTGGAGTTTTCATGTTTAAAATTTATAACGTAAATAAAAATCGCAACAATATTATTTCAAAAAAATCCTTTATAATAAAAGGCCTTTAATAGAGTTACAAAATGACATATAACTTATATTTTTAAAATCATTATTTTTTTTAACTTATATCCATTTTAAAAAATCGTATTTTTCGAAAAAAGGTCATTTTTGGCACTTTTGACCATCTCAGGAACTATGAGTACTAGGAGGCTAAAATTTTGGATTCGATGCTTTCAAATGATATTCTATCAGCATACAAAATTTTATCGAAATTATCGATTTGGTATGGAATTACCCATATACAACCCGGCCCAGATATTTTTATAAAAAAATTTTCAAGCCCCGCCCGGGTGTTTTTTTAAAAAAAATTTTGGGTCCGGCCCGTATATATTTAAAAAATTAAAATACGGTCCTTGCAGGTCTCTGAAAAACATACTAAGAAGTACTACTTCTGAAAGTAGATCGAAAGGTTTAGATCTTTTGAATATTCATAGGCATTTGACGATAAGCAAGGATGAGATAATTGAAAAATTAGCTCAATCCCAACTAAGATTGGTTTTTACATGTAAATATATAACATACAAAATACAATTATTCCTAAAAAACTTTTTGTATATTAATATATATTTCCAATATTTAAATTTTTTATGTATATAAATTTTCAAGGCTCAAAAAATTCTTCTATTTTAGGTCATTTAAGTGATTCATATAGTGGTTATATTCACTTTATATTTTATAATTCACATTTATTTTATAGTTTTTTTATACCGCCTGTTATATCCGTTTAATATTTTTTAATTCACATTAATTTAAAATTGTGTATTAGAAATAGTTATTAGTTCTAATAAATTTATGCTTTATATTTTTAAAAAACAATAATATTTCTTAAAAAATTTTATTATCCCCCCCCTGACCGAATTCCTGCGTACGCGCCTGATAAAACCAAATATTTTTGTAAATTTTTATATTTCTGAATCATTTTTATAAGTCACCAATAATTCCCAATCATTTGGTTAAAATATTTTTTAATTTTTATGATATTTTTAAATAAATTTTAATTCCAAATCATTTGTGTAAAAAATATGGTAATCCTATATGTGGTCTAACAGGATTTATGATCAATATCCCCGATGTTTCACCTCTAAAATCAAACCTTTTTGTAAATTATCATTTAAAATTAAATTTTTGTGATATTTCCAAATCATTTTTCTAGTTACCTATATTCCAAATCAATAAAAAATCTTATTAAAACAAATTTTTGTGTATTTCTAAATTAAAATTTTATAAGTTACTAATCCAAATCATTTATGTAAAAATAAATTAATATCATATGTGGTCAAACAGTGTTTATAATAAAATATAGCCCATGTTTCCCCTATAAAAATAAATTTTTTAAATAAATAATCTTTTAAAAGTAAATTTTTATGATATTTTCAAATCATTTTTAATCTATATTCCAAATATTTCTGTAAAAAATTTAATAAAAGCAATTTTTGTAATATTTTTAAATCAAAAAAGGTACCGATTATGTTTAAATATTTCTTAATGTATAATTTAATTATTATTGAACTTTATAATTATTTATGGAATGGAAAATAAATTGATAAAAAATTTACAATTTATAAGAAGTCTTGATGGCATAGTGGTGGGTACAGGTGCCACAAATGTTCAATATCATATTTTATTGCGGGTTCAATTCCACTTCATGGTTTATACTTTTTTACTAAACTGACAATTTTTCTGTGACATGGCTTTTATTCTATAAAGAATATTAATCTTTCATTTAAAAAAAATTAATGTTTTATTAAAATATTTTTAAAAACTTACTTAAATGGAATAAAATCCTATGAAATATATATTTTTAAATAGCAATTTTGAATTGAATAAATGTTTTTTTATGGTTCACCGGATTATAATTAGACAATTATTTAATGTAAAATAACCCCAATGTAATTATAATTTTTTTCTTTCTAAATTTGGAATCTTATGTCGACATCGCATTGTATCGTATATATAGTATCATATAAATATTCTTAACAAATATTATAATCACAAAAATAGTGTATTCAATTTTTTTTTAGGGAAAAGGATTGATGATTTTACCTTCGACTTCATACATAGGCAATTAAATTCAAGATAGTAATTTACTTCATTCATATATAAATAATGTGGCCTAATAACTTCGCTTTGCCTCTCATTTCTTTCATTAGTACGAATCTGAATTCGAATATGAATAAAGCACTATTCGATTCGAATTTGTTTTTGAATAGGCCTAGTTTTCAATATCGTTTTGATAATTTTTTTTAATTATAATATAATATAGGCTTTTTGATGCACTCGCTGTAATTTTTATCGGATCGGAAGCGATTAATGCTACTGTAATTTTTATTGAAAACCCCAAATTTCTGACATTTTGAAAGTTCAGGAATTTCATCGTAATAAAATATTTTAGAAAAACAATTGAATCAGAGGCTTCAAAGGTTTAGTGGCAAATGAGATTTTGATTTAAATAATTCCGCTAAGCAGTTAATACGGTTGTTGCCATAGATGTTAGAAAACTTAAAAAAATTTACCGGCCCGGTCCGGCCCGAAGTATTTAAATATAGAAATTAATTTTTATAATTACTCAAAATAAAAGACATATGTTAATGTTATATGTCGTTTAGTTTCAATAAATAAAATCAAATATTTTTATTTTACATAAAAAATACAATATAAAATTGAGAAATTTAGATATATTTTAAAAAAATTCCAAGGACCGACCCTACCCGGCTCGAATTTTTTTAAAAAATATTAGGCCCGGCCCGAACCCGATTATTTTAAATAGAATTAGGCCCGAGTTCGGGTACGGGGGGCCTAACTTTGCAGATCTCTAGTGTAGATTACATTCACTAGATTAATAATAATAAACGAAAACATATTAATGCCCATTTCCTGTCGGTTTAATTATAAAAATTTCACTCATGAGTCTCTTACTGGTTACCAACACAACTTAATTACATCTAGATATAGATGAATGGGACGAGACATTTCGATACACCAAAAAAATGTATCTGGAGAATGTAGACGATTTTTAGAATAAATCTATTTTTCATAAATGAAGTTATGGAATTTCTCTATTCCCCCAAAGACAAGATTCATTGATTTTAAAAAATCTACTTTAAAAACTATAATTTGTCAGCTGAGTATTATGGTGTTCTATATCCATTTTGTTTTAGTGTTTTATTTTTGATAAATAAATTCTTTAATACTATATTCTTATATATATCCTCAATAAAAATGTTAAATTAAAATATAATTGAGAATAATTTATATCTTCATGATTACATTGTGATCACTTATTAAAATATATGGAATACTATTTTTTTAAAAATGATTTCCTGAACAATTTAAAAAAAATGGATATAGAATATTATAATACTCAACCGACAAATAATTAAATCGATTTAATGTTTTAATTCAATTGATTCTTTTATATATTTTTTTTGCTAAAAAAAGGAGAAATGTCGATATTTTTTTTAAAAGTTTACAAATCATGAAAACAAAGAAAATTTCGCCTTAAATAAATGAATAATACTTTTTAATTTACATTTTAAAATTTTGTATATTCAGCATTTAAAAAAAACAAGTATTTTCATTCTTCATTGATACAAGATGCTTTATTTTATATTTTAAGAAAGTTTAGTTGTTTCCTTTAAATAAAAATTAGCTTACCCCCTTGCGATGAAATTACTTGCAAAATAAAAAAATATATTACCTTATTACAACTTATCTGTATTCAAGATTTTTGGTGACTAATTTACTATATACTAATTTGATTCTTCTACTCAGTGCTCGCTTGTAATGGGAGTAGTCTGAAACCGGTTAATACCGCCCCACAATCCTAAATTTTTTCAAAAAATAGTCACCCCGGGCTAGTTTTTTCAATCGACCCGGCTGATCTGCAAAATTCAGATTTTTTTTTTAAAAAATAGTCACCCCGGACCGATTTGATTCGCAAAATAACTAAGTTTCATTTCGGTGTTAACTATATCTAAATGCAGTTTTTTAGCTGATCTGCAAAACTCAGTTCTTTTTTTAAAAAAAAATATGTCTTGAACCGCCCACTGCTCACTAGGAAGTCTGCTATTTTATATTTTATTTTTAAAGCTCACAGATTTCCTTTATTCCATCACGGAGGACGAAATCATGAAAATGCGGAAGCAAGTTTACGTTATTTACAACAACTATTTCTCGTCCTTCCAAAAGATTGTCAATACGATCACTGAAGTAAACCCTTCTCCAGCGCGGATTGTCTTTTATTTAAACAATTTATTTTGTCAGACGCTTGTTATTTTTTTTGATAAATATATATCTAAAATAATGGGTATATCTCATTTATTTGGTTTCCATTGTATAGAAATGTAATCAGTTCCTATTGCATTATATCCTCTAAAGATATCCAGCCCATTTAATTTTTTTTAAAGTTTAAAATCAATGAATGCATGCTCCTCTTGAAAACTTATATGTTTGTTGTTTTCTAATTATAAAAATGGAATGATTTTTTTAAAAAATATAATTCTTTAGATTCTTAAAGATCGAATATCTCCCGCGCAGGCGCGCCCTCACGAAGTTTGGAACACGTATCCCGGAGCCTTGAACGTTGATTTTTCATTTTCCACCGAGATGAGAGATTTCCCATTTTATCAAAAATTAATCGAAGGTAAATAAAATTTCAAAAGATAAAAAATGTTATACTTAGGCCTTATATAGTTAGCGCTGAGTATTTTTCAAAAGCAAGCATATAATAGGTAAATATATAAACGAGGTCTTACTCTTTATGTTCAATTAATATGCCTTTATCACGTAATTTTATCTTGAAATTGTCGGGTCGCCTTATCAAACATTAATTTTTTAATCTAACTTCTGACTCAATTTCAATATGATGAACCGTTAGGTATACCGGCTCAGTTTGATTCCAGGTTTTAACAGACAAATTTGTATCAATTCGTCCGATATCAGAATTCCTCTTTATAAATTTCTGTTAATTCTAGTTCATTACCCCCCCCCCCCCCCTCCACTTCACTTATTAATCTAGCAAAAAGTATATTTTAAAAAACTTGCAATTTAGAAACAACAATTAAAAAAAATTGATTAAATATCTTTATTTTATTATTGAATATGAATAAAAATAATGTGCACAAATTGAGCGTTTGCCTTTTGCCGTACATTTTTAATAAAAAACGTAAAGAGTCCCTTGTTTAAATTTGAGACTACCCTTTCTTTTAATATCGTTAATTCAAAATAAAACTAAATTTAAAAAAAAACATAATTTTTTAAAAAATATTTCACTTTAATAGATAAGTATGTTATTTTTTTAAAACATTTTTATATAATACGAGCAGAAAGCCCGTCAAGAAAGACGTGGATTCATAATATTCACCTTAATTTGATGATAGATGAATCAGAAATTTCTTCATTATTTGATGATGGATGAATTATAAATTTCCCCATTATTTGGCGATGGATGAATCAGAAATTTCCCCATTATTTGATGATGGATGAATCAGAAATTTTTCTCTTTATTTGATGATGGATGAATTAGAAATATTTCTTTTTATTTGTTCATGGATGTTCCCGTTTGTTTGATGATGGATAAATCAGGAAAATAAAGGTAAATTTCGAATAGGAATTAAGTTTATTCACTAAAAGTGGTAAAATATTTATCACTTCAACTTTAACATTTACATTCAACCTTTGAATTTTTTTTAACTTGAATCTTTATATTCAGTCCAGACACAATTTTAATTTTTAAAAATTTTCGATGGCAGAAAAAATATTTTAACTATAATCAAATTTCTTAAGTTATACAAATTTTTATATTGTTCTTTAATAAATTTCAAGTATCTCATTTCCTCTTTATCAAATAATAATATATTTATTCTTCTAGTTACAAAATTTGATTGTTGTTATCTCTCATCTGGACTGATTATAAAGGATCAAGCCACAAAAATCTCAAAGGCTGATTGTAAGTGTTATAAGTTGAAGGCATATATATTTTACAACTTTTGGTATGCAAACTAATGCCTATAAAAAGTCAAATATTTTAGATAAAATCAAATGATAATTATCTGAAATATCATATATTTCTCACATGAAGCTTTCAATTTCAAGTATCTCATTTCATCTCCATCAAACAATGAATACTTATATTCTTCTAGATATAAACCAGAAAATTCTGAATCGCATATGATTATGTGTTATGTTATCTAAGCATAAATTACAAATCAGGAGAAATGTATTATTCCCCGTCATTGTCGGATTACCTGCTCATTTAAATATAACTTTTTTTATATCTAAAAAATATTATAATAATAGTGCGCACAAATTGAACATTGCAATGCAGCGTTTCAAAACGAATATAAAAAAACGTAAACGCAGCCATGTTTAAATTGATGCGTTAATTTATTTTTTCAATAATAAGCATTTAAATTTAAAACAAAAAATTACTACAAGACCTTTCTTACCTAGCAGGGAAAATATTTCTTATTCAATGGAATCAAAAATTCTTAGAGACGAATTAAAAAATTTCATAAATTATTAAATATTTATTATTGTATAAAATTTATTTATGAAAATATTTTATATTAAATTATGTTTACATATTTAATTTTTATAGACATTATGTTATTAAATGATATAAATAAATTGAATATTAAGAAAAATTTAATTGATATATCCATTAATCTCTAAAATGATATAAATTAATTGAATATTAAGAAAAATTTATTTGATATATCCCTTAATTTCTTGCATGTTAATTTGGACATGATTCTAGATGTAGCCCATTGAGCTATTTTAAAGCTTGGGGAATGAACCTCAAACTTATAATAATATTAATTGTATTCTCTTTGATACAATTAAAATTTTCATGAATTTAAGAATAATTTAATTATTTTATAGTGTAAAAACTATATCTAAATGAGATTTATCTGCTGCTTCTATAAATAGTTTTTCAATATCAACCATAGTAATTAAATGATATAACTAAATTAATTAAATATTAAGTAAAATTTATTTGATATATACCTTAATTTCTATTGCATGTTAATTTGGATACTATTCTAGATGTAGCCCATTGAGCTATTTTAAAGCTTGGGTAATGAACCTCAAACTTAAAATAATATTAATTATATTCTCTTACAACATGATACAATTGAATATTTCATAGAATTTAAGACATATAATTTATTTTATAGTGTGAAAACTATACCTAAATAAGATTTATCTGTTGCTTCTATAAATAGATTCTCAATATCAACCATAGTAATTAAATGATATAACTAAATTAATTGAATATTAAGAAAAATTATATTGATATATCTCTTAATTTCTATTAAATGTTAATTTGGACACTAATATAATTTGAATGTTAAGAAAAATTAAATTGAAATATGAAAATAATAGAGACAAATATAAATATATTAAAATTTTATTAAAAGAATCTAATGTCAATATAAAAATTAATATAAAATATATAATATATAATATAAAATATATAATATATAATATATTTTTATAATAAATAAATAATTTATATAATGCTATTAAATATGTCAATGCAGGTTCATTTGTAGGTGTTGGTAAGGTACCATTTGTCTTAAGATAGTGTAGAAATTTTAAAACCTCAGTTTTAAACAGCACTTGGTCTAGACTCTACAAGGCTATCCATAAAAAGTCTAAATAAAATATAAATAAATTATAGATAAAAATTAGCTTTACTGCATCCCAGATGACTCTTCTTCCAAAATTTAATAACCTATTAGCATTCAGTACTTTAGGTTTTTGTTGTTGTTGAGATTAACTTTTTGAGAATAAAAAACAAAATACACTTATAATTTTTTATGAATAGTAAAATATTTTATATTTATTCAAATATAGATGGTAAATAAAATCAATATAAATTTTGGATCAGTTATGTATAGGCTTTGTAGTATAACAGAACAAAATTTGAGGGTTGGCAAGCCCTACTCTTTATTTTCCAAGTAGTTATCAACTTACCTATAAAATAAATAACATGAATATTTAATTAAGTAGGATTTCCTATTTTCTCCTTATTCAGCTGATCCTTGAAGTTTGTCAATTCCAATGCTAATCTAATTATATTATATTTAAATTTCTTATATATTTATACCTGGAAACAATAACTGATAAATGTTCAATAACAATGAAACTTTTTTTATGGTAGTCCAGGATTTCTCCAAACCTATTGGTTATTTCATCGTTCCATATCCTATAAATATTATTATATCATTTAATAATAATTATTCTTACAATTTAGAAAAATTTTATCATTTCAAAATTAAAAAGTTTTGAAAAACGCAAGCAAGTTTGTGTTTTTAAAAATAATTTAGAATGAAAAATGGAAATGTTCTCAATTTGAACGAATGCATTTAAAATGCATTGTTCGCGTTTTGAAACGCTGCGTTGCAACGCTCAATTTGTGCGCACTATAAGACCACTCTATGAAAGGTTGATAGATATTAAGGCTGTGCTTAAGATTAACCAAACCATTTTTGTAAAAATTTTTGTGATATTTCTAAATCATTTTTAATCTATATTCCAAATCATTTGTGTAAAAATTCTTATAAAAGCTAATTTTTCTAACATTTCTAATTCAAAAAAGGTACCGATTAAATTTAAATATTTCAAGGCACAATATTAATTATAATTTAAATAATTTTAATAGATAAAAAAATACACAATTTATAAGAAGTCGTTATGGAGTAGTGGGTAAGCAGGTACCACTAATGTTAAAACATGGTAGTTGCGGGTTCGATTCCACTTCATAGCTTATTGCACTTTTTTACAAAACGTGACAATTTTTTCGTGTCACGACTTTTATTATATAAAGGATATTAATCTTTCATTTAAAAAAAAATTAATATGTTTTATTAAAGTATTTTAAAAAACCTTCTTCAAATGAAATAAAATCCTATAAAATATTTTTTTTAAATATCAATTTTGAATTGAATAAATGTTAAGTATTTATAATGTTTTGGTTCTCTACTTTTAGTATTTTCTTTTAACGGATCGGTTATGGGTACGGTACAGAAATTATAATGGTTCATTTCGGTTTGATTCGTCACCCTACTTAATATCGATCATTGAGAAGAACAATATAGATGAAAAAAACAAACTGATCTTTATTTTAAAAAATAATTTTTTTAAAATTGTTTTTATTAATCAAGTAACAAATTATATTTTACAATACTTCATAGGTCAAAGTTTTCTTGATAACTCAATATAACGCGTTATACTTTTTATTTTGTCACATGATATCCTTTTTTCATTTAAATCTATATCAAAAATGGTGTATATTTTAAAATACTATTATTATTTTATTAGATTTTGAATTTCGTAACACCTACGTCGTTTCGATTTTGGTATCTTCCCATCAACCAAATTTTAGTTCGGGTTCAAACTTGAATCGCATTTTTTTGCAATGCACGGATTCGAAGCTTGTCTCTCAAGTATAAACTAAAAATATTAGAGAGGATGCCGATTCGATATTAACGGATCTAATTATTTTAAATAATAACATCATGATGCAAAATAAAATATTATTTGGGATTAGAATAAATCAAAAATATACGTAAAATTTATATTTAACTAGTTATTCCATAATTTTTTTTTATATAATTAATAATTAAGATTGTATCAAATAAATAAAAAACTCATACTACATGAAACATGTGTCCTATAAAATAGTCCATTCATTCTGAAAATTATTTTAAGCATCATATACATCAATTATAAAATAATATTACCCCCCCCCCCCACCACCCCCCCCCCTCCCTCCCCCAAGATTTTTCTCAAAATGGTAAAAGAAAATAACGCATGCTTTATAAAGTTATCTATTAAGCTGTGTTTATTTTTTTACCGTTTAAAAGACGTCTTAACTGGAAGTCTACTAACGCACATATGATTTTTTATTATGAGTAGTAATTGGATAAAATTACAGGCCAGGGCCTAAGGAATCTTCTTAAGCAGTGAGATGTGAATTAATTTATTTTTGCCTCCTTCGAATTTGATATAAATTTTCGAGAAAAAAATCTTAGGCTAAAGTGGCAAGCTTAAGCTAAAGCTAAAAACTATTAACCATTTAAAACTCGGCTAAATAAATAGAGAAATTACCCAACTATAACTAACATCCAGACCTTGGCCAATGTGGTGCTTATACCCAAATATAAATGATTTTTCATTATGGGGTCTATTTAATGACATTTGTGGGGTTAAGCCAAATAAATTGGATTCAACCTCAAGGTTAAACAAAAAATCGACTTAAAACTCGACTAAGTAGTTTTAAAACTTAGATGTTTAAGCCGAGTTCCCTATTTTCCAGCACTAATTTTTGATTATTTAGGCGAAATATTGCAAAACAATTCTAGAGAAATTTCAGATTTCGAAACATTGCTAAAATTACGGTTGGAAACCTAAAATATTTGTAAAACATGCCCTCTCCCTGTAATTAAATATGTTTTAACCCTTTAGGTTCCCTCATAAAATTAATATGTTGCAACACGATATTTAGTAATTTTTTTATTGATTCTAGTATAATATAATATAAAACACACAAAAAAAGTTTTTTAAATTCAAAATGGCGGCTCTCCCTGGTGGTTTCAAATTCATATCATTGACACCTTATGGAAACTTTCGAAACAGTTTCTATTTTTATTTAGACATAGTGGTACGTTGCATGATTTGCACGACCACCTTGTTCTTCTGGGATTTAACTTTGTACTACAGAAGGTACACCTTCGTGAGGTTCCTGCCTGAGGTTGATGAGCTGAGTTTTTTAGTCTAATTTCTGGAAGGATATAAGCTTTATTATTTTTTCTTTGCATTGATATATAAATATTATCATTATGAATATTATCATCCCTATTAACATTTTTACAGTATGCCAATTCGCTAGCAATTATTTGTCTTCGGAATTCTTTCGATGAGAGTTTATTATCTGTAAGAATATTGTATATTATGAATGAATTGATAATCGCCGCATCTATCAGCCAAAAAAATATTTATAGTCACCATTTTCGCCACTTTCGCGAAATTTCATATAAAGACTTGAAATGGTCAACAGACCCCATATATTTATTATACATCTTTATCATTATTGGACATTTTACGTCAAATACTTCCCCTTTTTTATTTTTTCTCTTCACAGTATCCACTGATCTCGGATCAATATAATTGGGCATTATAAATACGTCACGATTATCTCGCCATTTAATTATACTTATATTATTTTTGTCACTTCTCCAGTCAAACTCACCTCTTTTTAATTTTGTTTCCATATTCTTTATGGGCAAGTATCTCCTATTTTTGTTTAGTGTTCCGGTAGCATATATACCTTTCTTTTTTAAATCGATCAATTTCAATTTGATAAGGTGTATCCGATTCATAATCATCACTATCAATTTGGTAACGTGTATCCGATTCATAATCATCTTCGGAATCAGTGGATGAGTTGTCTAACGAAGAACCTTCAGATGGAATGTCCAGATAATCATCCATATATATAACAAGCTAAAATTATTGCGAAATGAGTTGGCAAAATTTATCAATTATTTAAAAAAATAAATATTAAAAATATTGTTGTTAAGTGGCAGTGGTTAGTTTAATATACCACATTAAAGAGATCAAAATAATATATAAATATTATTTATTTGAGCAAAAATAAATATTAGAAAGATAGATAAAATAGTGAGGAATATATACATTTAAAAATATTTGATAAATATACTTACTTATAATTAAAATTGGAATTTTAAGAAAAATCATCGTAAAAAACGTATTTTGAAATAAAGGCGCGAAAAAAAAATTAAAAAATAACTCCTCCACAAACATATGAAAAAGAATATCTTTTAATATATATTCGTGGTGGTTTCATTTTATATGATTAACTCCTTTAGAAGATATAAAGGTTAAAAGGTGGTTTTATATTTGCACTACCGCGACCGAAAGGGTTAATCATATTTTATTTAATATATCAGATCGATTAATTTTCCCAATATCGATTGATCCCCTATATTCATACAAATGTCTGATCGGCTCGATACAATATATAAAATCGATAAATTTTTAATAAGTATCATGAAATATTTGTTTTAAAGTTTGTCACTGAGAGGTTTTTATAAAATGTAAATTAAAAAAAATATTAGGGGATCGAAAATTATTTTTAATAAACAATAGAATAAAAAAATATTCTATATTTTTATTAAAAAACTTTTAAACTATTCATCATTATTTACAAGATTGTACTCATATGGTTAAGTCCAGCAACTCCTCCAATATCTATAAAAAAGCTTCACAATATCCCCGTGACGATATTACATCCTCCTCACAAGGTAAGTATTATAACCGCTTTTCAACTCTTTTTTAAAAAATATCAAAGCATTTGTCTTAAATACAGTGCAGATAAATGACTTTCCAGGCAACTGTCAGATCATATTTATTTCTTTCTATCTTTATATCAGCACTTCCCTCTACTATATTACTCAGAATTCAATATTTTATGTTTATAAATTGATCTAAACATGATAGGACAGGGGTCGAGCTAAATTTTGGCATCACGCTGTTTACCGCAACACCGATGCCATCTTATCTCTGGACGAAAATGAGACTATCATCAAGGATGAGATGAATTTCGCTTTCGATGTTTGGAAAAGCTTCCCCAATACCCTGGTAGGTTACAGGGCTTATTCCCATAATCGCATTATCTCTGCCCCAGAAGGCTCCAATATTAAAAACATAGTAAACAATTTGGATACAGATCCGGGTAATCGTTATAGCCTCGTGGCTACCAGTGCTGTCTTTTATCACAAGTATTTATTTATCCTTAGGAGGGGGAGGGGTAATTAATTTATTCTGCATACAACTGGAGTGGGTAAATAGAGCATGGCACATTTTTCTGAATACAACCCGAACCCATCTTTTTATGTGCTTTTGGTAAAATCAAGCAGATTAGCAACTAAAATTGTGAAATTTAGCATTATACTTTTTGAGCAAAGCCTTAGCTAACATAAGGCCTTGACAAAAAATGTGAAATCCTTTTATTTAAACCAAATATTAATAATTTTTGTCTAAAAATTCTTTGTTAATTGGTTGTACATAAAAAAATTTATACCATGATTAGGCTAAGGAAATTAATAATTTTAGCCTTTCAAGTTCCAACTCAACACATAGAATGATCTTAAAACAATAAATTTAATTCAAAATATTTATATTTTTACCTTCATTTAGTTTTGAACAATGTATTAAATAATTTCATTTTTCTCCTTTTTCTCGCTTTAAATAATCTTCACATGGCTAAAAATTGATTACATTTTAAATATAATTATTTGATTAAATAATTATAATAATTCCCAAATTATCGTTACAATTACGCTTTTGAGGGCAATGTTGTCTTCCAAACGCCTTTTTTTACCTACCCCCCCCCCCCCCCAAGAAGCTATTAAATTTTTATTATTATAAATGAATTTATTTATATATATCATTTTATTTGCAAAAAAAGTACACAAAATAATGCTGTAAATATAAATTTATAGAATACAAAGGCTACATAAAAATATAAAAAACCATCGTAGCGTAAAAGAATCTATATCTTCTACAATGACAATAGATTGAAAGATTATCAATGAAAATTTGAGATTAATTAAGCCTCTGATGGGAGGTGTTCCTCTCATAATCCGTAGTCATCGATCTTACCCTCGAACATTCGCGAATAACATTTTCTAGCACCAGTTCGCAAGGACCTATAGTAGCTCTCTTTGATATGTTTAAAAAAAGAGTATTGCTTGGAATATTTTTTCTTTTATTGATGCTTCACTTTTCAATGATGATTCATCATTTCGATTTCAATAGCATAATTGATATCATAAGTACTTCGATAGAAGCATGTTATCTGAGTTGATTAGGATAATAATATATGTCACAGGCAACTCATAATTATAATAAATATATTAAAGGGTGTTAACAAGTTAAAATATTGACAACCTGGCCAATTGACAAATTGAGATGGGAAAATAATTTCCTTTACTACATTTGCATAAATCCGATTAATTTATAAGCTCAAGCTGGTTAAGTATTTTATGAAATTTATATGAGCGTCATATTTTATTACACAATTTACCAGAATTTATATTTTTTTTGGTAACATGTAAATTAAGAATATTTTTCTATCAAGTTTTTTAAAAAAATCAATAATTTCTTCAAGATATTATAATTACCTGTATTCGCGTCTCTCCAACTTAACCCACGACACAATCTCTCGTTATACTCTTAAAGGAAGCTTATGCAGCGAGGATATACCTATGAACATGCTCGTTGCCTCTATAACCTCGGCTCCTCCTATTAAAATTGGTCCTAGACCTTTTTTACCCCTTTCCGACACGTTTTCTACCCACTATAGGCAAATTCAAACGGACCTACTCGAAAATTGTTTCATTGAATTGGTTGATAATACCTCAACGACAGATTTTCCGGACTTCCCTCTAATCCATTCAATGGTTCGGGCTGACCCTCTTTTGTACAAAGACGACGTTGATATTAATAGGAAAAAATATAAGGCTATGGAGTTGGTCGCCTGATTACATTTTTTTTAAAAAAGGTATACTTTTAAAATTAAAATGGCGAATTAATTCTTCCCTTCCCACAGTCTTAACAATCGGCGTTTCGGCGTTGGACTTAGTTTAAAATTTGCATTATGTTTAAGTGTATTCCCTAAGTATTATATCATTGATTCAATCGTTTAATACGATCTACACTTGATATTTGTATATTTTTAAACGAAATCTTTTTCTATTGCATATATCAAAAAAAGAAACACTTATAATTCATAGAGTGACGCGTACCATTATTAACAAGATAATTTCACTTTCGGACATAACAATTAAAAAAAATTTTTTTATCATATTAGTATTTTATAATTATTTAAATTTATAATAATATATCTGCCCTCTGAATAAATTTTTTTAAGTTTATTGTAAATGTTCGGAAATATTTAATTATTTTAAGAAGAAAATAAAAAATATTTTTTATCGAAATGCAAAACACTATATTTTTCCTTAAATTTATTTTTTTTATCCCCCCCCCCCGCCCCTCCCCCAAGAACTAGATAAAATAATTATTTTGATTCGCTTTAAAATATAGCCAAATAAGTATATATTCTTCAATCAAAAAAAATATTACAATAACCCTGCATTTATAAGTATAACTAACAAACTTTAGACAACCAAGTCATATCATATTCTATTTACTTATATTTGTAGAAATCTGCTCAAACAACCCTCTTTCTAAGAACTATGTCGTTATGTAAATAAAAAAATATCAGCTCAAAAGAGTAACTTAGGGTAACTAGAATTTGATTGGCGAAATTCATAAAATCTTTTAATTTCTTTTTTACTGCGTATATTGTAAATTTAAAAATGGAATAAGGAAATCACAAAAAATTGCAATGATCTCTTATATATATTTTTTAAATAAAATACTGTATTATACATAATTTTATTTTGGTTGTAAAATTATCGAAATGGGCTTTACAAATCAAATCAACTGAGAAATATTGTGATTATTATTATTATTATATAGTACATATTATAAATTTGCCTTATTTTTAAATGTATAATATTATTCAATCGAGTCACACAAATTTATTATTATTATAAATATAGTCAGATTCAATAAATCAACATTTTAAAAAGGTCTACTTACAATTTTAGAGTTTTTATCAATGCCTGTTTTATTTAAAATGTTATGGTAACTAATATCAATAGTGTTGTTAATCGACTGAGTCGAGTCGACTTAGTCGAAAACTGAGTCTAAGTTTTGGGTCTAAAAAATAGACCCAAACTGACTTGAATGAACTCGCGTGAACTCAAGTCGTGAACTCAAGTCGACTTAAGTCGTGAACTCAAGTCGACTCAAGTCGTGAACTCAAGTCGACTCAAGTCGTGAACTCAAGTCGACTCAAGTCGTGAACTCAAGTCTATATACTTGAGTCGACTAGAGAACGAATATTTTTATAAACTTGAGTCGTCGACTAGAGGACGAATATTTCAAATTAATTATTAATAATTAAGATTTGTTCTGTTTTTTACATTTTTTTATTTTAGACTTCCAACTTGAGATTTAAATAGGAATTATATACTTTAGTGTAGTCAACTAGAGGACGAATAGTTCTATGAACTTGATTCGACTAGAGGACGAATATTTCAAATTAGTTATTTCAGGCGCGTACGCAGGAATTTGGTCTGGGGGGGGGGATAATAAATTTTTTAAGAAATAATATTTTTAATTAAAAATACTAAGCATAAATTTATTAAAATTAATAACTTTTCTAATACACAATTTTAAACTAATGTGAATTAAAAAAATTATATATATAAACCGGCATTTAAATGTGAATCATAAAATATAAAGTGAATATAACCCACGATATGAATCACTTATAAATGACCCAAAATTGAAATTTGAATTTTTTGAACTTTTAAAATATATAAAGTATAAAAAATTTAAATGTTGTAAATATAAATTAATACACAAAAAGTTTCTTAGGAATAATTGTATTTTGTATGTTTTGAGCTAATTTTTCAATTATCAATCCTTGCTTGGCGTTAAATGTCTATGAATATTCAAAAGATCCAAATCATTCAATCTACTTTCAGATGTTGTATTTCATAGGTATGTTTTTCACAGACTTGCAGGCCCGGCCCCCGAATTTTAATTTTTTTAAATATACCCGGGCCGGGCTCGTAATTTTTTTTTAAAAAAACACCCGGGCTGGGCCTGAAAATTTTTTAAGAAAAAATATCCGAGCCGAGTTGTATATTTTAAAACCAAATATTTGAAATCGCCATTATTAGCTATAAATATCAAAAATAAATATAATTTATTTTAAAAAATTCGGGCTGGGCTAGCCGGGCCGGGCCTGAAAATTTTTTTAAAAAAAACCCAGGCCGGAAAAAATTTCTAAAAAAAATCTGGGCCTGGTCCTGCAAATGGTACCTCTGCAAGGCTCTGTTATTCTTCTTAAAAAAGTGAATGTTCTCTCATTAGTTTACTAAAGAGCTGCTAATATATATATAACCATTTTAATAATTGGGAGTATAATCTAAAATGTGTTTGAAATAAAAAGCATCTATAGCATTTTTTGGGACTGTATCAACCATAGTTAATCTTTTAATCTAGTTATTCAGCTAATAAGGCATCATAAGATATTTTAACATCTTCATGATAAAAATATAACAAATATTTATATTTTTTTTCTATCACCATATGAAAAGGTTGGGAGAGGGGACATTTGTTTTATAATACTCTTCTACTGATCCTATATTAATGTTTTGATGATGAGCTTGCTTGCTGCAAGTCGAGGGGGACAAATATTTAACACGTATAGCTCTGCTTTTGACTCAACAATAACATATAAAATATGAAATTCTTCAACAACATTAGCTCTATTTCCTTGAGTTCTAATAAAATGCTCTCCGCTATTCTCATCTTCTTAATCAAGTCAATGTTATGTTTTTGAAAAGTATTACATAAAATAGTTGTATAATTAAATAATACATTCTAATGAGAAAAAAAATTTGGAATAAGTATTGAATCCAATAATTTTCTTGCTTCTGAGGATATATTTCTTTCAAGCCATTGTGATATTTCAGTAATAGCATTAATAATCAGCTCTTCTAACTCCAAAATAGCTGTTACTGTGGCGGAGACTCGATCTCGTTGGACAAGCTTGCAATTTTTTTCTCCCTGTTGGACAAGGAGTTTCAGAGATAATTATTATTTTATTAGAAATTTAGATAAATATTACGCCACTAAAATTGGAAAATAATAGGTAAATTACGCCAAGGAAAACTTGAAATCGAAATTGATTGATAAAATAACTTAGTAGATGAATGTGATAAATAAATGTAATTAAATAGATATATATATATGTATATATGAGATAAGAATAAATATTAACAAATATAAATTAATATTAACAATAATATTTTTGAAAAATATAATCCGGCATCTGCATTTTTTGGCTTTGGGGGGGGGGGATTTGTCCCCCTGTCCCCCCCCCGATGCGTACGCGCCTGAGTTATTTCAATTAAGATATTTGTTGTTTATTACTTTTTTTTATTTTAGACTTCCAACTTGAGTTGCAAATAGGAATTATATACTTGAGTTGACTAGAGGACAAATAGTTATACTTATATGAACGTGAGTCGACTAGAGGATGAATATTTCAAATTTTATTAATTAAGATATTTGTGATCTATTTTTTACATTTATTTACTGTAGACTTTAAACTTAAGACCATGAATACGAAATATATAATTGAGTCGACTAGAGGACGAATATTTCATATTTGTTATTATTAATTTATTTATTTGCTCTGTTTTTACACATTAGCTGTTTTAATTTTCCACCTATTAAAATAAGCTTAAAATTATGGGATCCCTAAAAACAGTTTCTGACGGAACTCACTACCTACCAGATGTCAATTAAATAACAACTTTTTTGTATCTTTTTTATTAATTATTTATCAAACTGCAAAAAATTTTCATTGGGTTGTGTCCTAAATTATCAAAAATTAAATTCACAAACTTTCGAAACTTATTGAAAATATATAAATAAGATAAGTCTATATTTTTAAACATACAAATAAAAACATTTACAAAACATACTTGACAATTTTCTAAATTTTAATACTTAAACATATACAATTTTAAAATTTTTTTTAAAAATTTTGGATAATAGCCTTTAAAACGAGTTTTATTTTGTAGTCACAAACTTTAAATAACAATATCCCATTAATTCACATATGTGAACCATCTTTTAAAACCAGCGAACACTGCTACAACTTATTAACCAAATATTTTTTTTAGTGAATGTATGGAAAAAATTAATAAATTTTTTTTAAACTTTCCCTTTTTCTTAACATTTAAAAAAAATTTATTAAATGGTGTCTTTTTTATCCAAGAGTCTTTATTTTATATTAGAAAAAATCTATTATATGCCATTATTTTTTAATAATATCATATTTGCTACAATTTATATAAAGTAATTAATGAGACAGTCAAAAAAAAATCTAAGAATTTATTAATATTCTTTTTATTTTTACGGTTTATATTTTTTTAAATATATTTAGCCTTTTCAATATTAAAATTTATTTTGTAAATATACAATAACATTGCACAATACAATAAATAATATAAAATATATTTTATTCTGTAAGACTAATATCCCAATTATTTACGATTATAATTTTGTTCTTAAAAATACCCCTCCCCCTCCTTCCTTGATTTAATATTTTTTTAAAAAAAATTTTTTTTCTCTATCAATGAAAAAATAACAATTCTTATTCCCCTCCCTTTTTTTCCCCCCAAAAATTAATTCCATAATAAAAATATTTATTTTTTGTTTAAATAATTTCATTCCCAAGTCAAAATTAAATATAAACCCTCCTTTTCTTTACTTTATTATTTATATCCTTGTTTATAAAAAAAATATAAGAATTTTAAATTCTCATTTGATAAATTTTTTGGAGAATTTTCTTATAAATAAACAAGAGTTTTACAAAAATCTTCAAATAAAATTTTGAAGATTTTTTTCGCCCAAAATTTTGAGGAAAAAATCTTTGAAGATCAATATTTTGCGAAGATTTTTTCGCTAAAAAAAATTTTGAGCTTGCTCAAAGAAGATTTTTGAGCAAAATATATTTTTTGTAAAAAAATCTTCTTATAATTTTGAGAAAATATTTTGAGAATTTTATAATAAAATAAAATCTTTTGTAAGGAAATCTTTATTAAAACATTTTTGAAATTTTGATCAATTCCCCGGATGTTATCAATATTTGTAAAGAATATTGACCAAAAATGTGAACATGTCATTTCAATATATATTCTATTTAGAATTCTCACGTCATTTCTTACTATGGATGAAACTCCCTCCTTCAAGGGGGAAAACGTATCGGTTTTGGGTACCATTACATCAATAAAATTTAAAGCTTACCTGGATGAATTATCATCCATTTTGCCTTTGAATTCACTAATAATTAAGGATAATGCGCCCATATATAATACAAAATTTTCAAAATATAGTATATCTTGCATCTTATTAAAGAGAATAAAGTCATGAAATTATCAAATTTAAAATAAATATTGTTAACGCATTGTTATCGTATCAGGGCAAAATTACTAAAAAATAATCAAGGAGACCTTTGAATGAACCAATTAAGAAAAAAGTTCTATAATCTGATATCAGATATGACAACATTACTAATTTTTTTGAGATATTTTATTTTCTTTTAATTCATAAGGCAAAACATTAAATAAAAATAAATAAAGGAGGGAGAGAAAGAGACAATGGGAAAAACGAAAAGAAAAGAAAATGAAATGCATTTTTTAAATAAAAAAAACATTAAATAAATGTATCCCACCCAAATTTATAAATGGGGGTTTTATTATAAAACAATTATTTTATTCATTTTTTTTATTTTATATAACATTATTAATTCCTGATTTTTTATTTCAAAATATAATAAACAAGTGAAAATAAAAATAAAAGGAAAAAACAAGAAAGTTAAACTTAAAATTAAAAACTACAAAATTTTTTTTATATATATAATGCAAAATAAAAAAAATAAGATGCAGAATTATATTATCTCAAATAATTCTTGCTGCTCCTTGCACCCAGGTCTCAGTTGAGAGAGCATTTAGTGCATTAGCACTAACTGTAACCTCTCTAAGGACAAGATTAGACAAAGATATACTTGATGATATTTTAATTATAAAGCTTAATCGTACATTGTTAAATAATGTGATATTTTAAATCATTATTTATATAACCTATTTCATTATAAAGTTATTGTTTACATTGAAATTTTAATAAATAAAAATTCATATATATGACTGATTTAGATAATAACAATATAAATAGATTTTTTGCATGAATAGTATAATCAGAGGGGGGCATATTTTACTAGATATATCCAAATAGTAGTTTCTAAGATTTAAAATTGATTTAAAAGATTAAAGAAAAAATATTTTTAAATTTGTTGTTCCCAAAAATATCATGTTTATATTAATGCATCTTTCTAGTTCAACTCCATTCCGGTTGGCTCAAAAAATTTAACATATATGATACTATTATCATCTGCCCAGAGGTTTAAGTGTTTCCCAACAAGATCATATTAACCTAATTTAAAAATAATGGATATGAGTAATGTGATAATTTCAAAATATATATATTAAAATAATTTCAAAAGGGAGTTGAGAATTAGATATGTCACTTATCTATGATACATATTCACTGAAATTTTAATTTAACATGTTTACAATTTGTTATTTTACCCTGTAAGTTCAAAAAAATTAAATAAAAAATTAAAAATGATAATTGTCACTTATCTATGGTAGATCTCCATTGAAATTTTAATTTAACATGTTTATAATATATATTTTACCCATTTGCTTTAAAAAATTTCACAAAATTTTAAAAATAACGATATACCTATTCGAAATATTCGTCCTCTAGTCGACTTAAGTTCACGATTCAAATGGAAAACTCATGTTCTCGACTCAAATCGACTTGAGTGCATGACTCGAGTTGACTGGAGTTCACGACTTGAGTCGGCTTGAGTTCACGACCGAGTCGACTTGAGTTCACGACCGAGTCGACTTGAGTTCACGACTTGAGTCGACTTGAGTTCACGACTCAAGTTCACGACTCGAGTTCACGACTAACGACTTCAGACTCTGAGTCGGAGTCGGGTGAACTCGACTTTTTAATAACACTAAATATCAAAATTAAAATATTGTACCTTTTCTTTGTTACGAGAGTTGTAGTTCGATTCTCTTTTTTGAAAAATAGCGATTAGCGCCTTTTTTGAGAGTAAAAGTAGCGCGCTACTCTGCTACATTTAAATTTATAATAAAGATTAACAGAGATGGCCGATAGCGGGCCCAAACCTTATTTATTTGCTAGTACTAAATTATTTAACCCTTTAGAGGTTAGTTTTTTCGATGCTATTTTGGCACTAAAAAATATCATATTTAAAATTATATTTAAGAAGAAATCTTCCCTCCATTTTATTCGAAAGATTTTTTATCTGTCCATAAAATTTAAGCTTGAAAATTGATTCTTCATTTTATCTATAATCCAAAATTTTGGAAACTATCAAATTTTAGTATATTTTTGTCCCGAGAACTTGTAAAAAAATTTTGATTTCATTTTATTTGCTATTTTATATTGAACTTTTATTTTTATTTCGATCCCTTAGATTTATTTTAAAAGCTTCTTTAATTTTTCTCTGAATTTTTAAAAAATTATATGCACGATATTTTTCATTTACCTTTTTTAATAGGTGTCTCTCCTAAAAAATGGTAAAGTTTTATTTAAAGTTGAACTTAAAGTATCAAAATTTGTAAATGATTCGGCATTATTGGATGGTTGATCAGATTTAGAATCTCTAAATGTCTCGGGAATAGTTCAGTGAAAATATAATACCTTTATCAGGGGTATGTTGCAAGGGGGCGGGGCTAAGTCTCCACTAATTTTTTTTTATTTTTAGCCCTCTTTCAAATTTTGAGAAAAGGCTGACCTCCCTTCCCGCCTAAAAATTTTATATTTATTTAAAAGTGTTATATTTAAATCCCGTTTCTCCTTATTGTTATAAAAATTAAAATTTAAAAAATCTTTTTCATATATTTTATAGTCACCTGGTAGATAGAGAGAAGCAAGAAGTTTTATTTTTCAATATGTTTATCTATATTATTTTTGTAAAATTTTTTAAAAGTCGCCGCCTCTGCTTTATTTAAATATATTGAGTTTCACCACCAAGTAGTAGTAATAACTAGCTCCACTTTTAATAAGTTTTGAGCCAACTCTAAAAAGGCTGAACCAACTTTTTAAGTGTAAACTATCATCTCAGCCTCGATACGTTTAAACTTAAAGGATAACTCAAAAAATATCCACCAGCCTTGCCACAGGGCTTAGCGAATATTTTCGACTGCTGATTTAGGCGATTTTACTACGGGCAAGAAATAGTCCAATTTTTACAAAATCTAAATGATTAAATAGGAATTTGAAATTTTCATATTGATAGATTGTAATTTACTATGAAAGAAATTGATATTATTTTTATCAGGAATGCCTTTTTACCAATTAATCATTTTTTTACGATAGATTGATATATAAAAAATAGTTCATAAGAACATGTTGACAATAAAATATTATGTAGTCAGCGTCTACGTGCCAGGAAATTTATTATGAGGAAACTTTCCTCAAATCTACCCCTACCCTCCTAAAAAAATTTGCGCCTTTCGGGCAAATATTTACCTTCCCATTTTGCTCTAACAATACCATGATATTAATTTAAGATAATGAGCCACCATATATATTCTCAAAACAATTCTAATTAAACAGGCCTCATTCTCATGATTATTAGGACAGAAATAACAAATAATTATTATTTGGCGGTAATCATTAGTTGATGATAATAAACTAGTTATTACTAGAGGTCTGCAATGGGTGGGTTTCCTACAAGAAAGCCAGCCCACTCATTTTAAATATTTTCAAGCCAGCCCACTTATTTTAAATATTCAACTCGCCCACCATCCATTTATCTTATAATATTATTTAACCCGTCAGCCCGCCCATTATTTAAAAATTATTTTAATGGCTATTTTAGAGATATGAAAAATAAACCTAATATTTAAATAAATTCTAGTCTGTTCTGCTCATTTCACCTGAAAAATATTAAAAATTTATCCGCATATTTCTTTAAAAATATTTATAACACGCCCGCCACCCGCCAAATGTTAAAATATTTTATAAAACCCTACCACCCAAAGTTTGGGTGGGGAGGGGACTTAAAATAAAATCCTCTCATTGCAGACCTCTAGTTGTTGCTGATCGTATTCTAAATATTAGCCACGAGCTTATATATTTCAATCTTTACTAAAATGTTATCTTTAAATGATTGATAATAAATATTTATTAATAATTATAAATTTTTCTTATCATTAAATTTATTTTTGATAATATATAAAATATCGTACCCCTACTCCACCCCCTCACCAAGTTTTTACGCAATAAACCAATGATCTTTATGTACTAGAGAAAATTACGTACAAAAGTTTAACGAGCCGAATCAGAATTTATAAATAAAATGAATAGAAAGACTCTTGCTAATACTTTAAATTAAAAATTGCATAATTTGTTGTTTTTAAGGAAAATTTGCATGTTTTACTTTGCTTAATTCATTCCTTGAACGAATCCCTTCTGCCTTTCAACTGATTACTTATTAAACAAGGCGTATCATTTATGGTAATCAGGTTTTCATACAATTCCTATCTATCTTGTTCTAAATTTATTTTGTTCCGGCTGAAGGAAACAAGTTAAATTTGTGTTTTAAATTCTTTTTATTTCTACTTTTAAAAATCAAATAATAATAATCATAATAACAATCAACTGGTATATATAATAAAACATTTCAATAGATATTCAAATTAATACAATTAACATTAAAATAAATTATTTCAACTGATTACAAATTTAAATTAACATGACAATAAATTATTTCAACTGATCACAAATATAAATTAACATGACAATAAATTATGTTAATTGAACACAATTAACATTTCCCTCTTCAACAAAGTATCAAGTTACTGCTCGGTGAGCGCATAAGTCTATGTTTGAGTCGCGTGAGTCCATACGTTTTAGTAGGTTGGATAAAATTGTTACGTTCATTATCATAAGGAATAATTGAGCAAATTTGAATATATGGAATACGGAATAAAATTTTAAATTTGGAAAAAAGAATTTGGAATAAAAATTTTGGAATATGGAATGATAAATATGTAGAATTCCGTAAGAATGATAAATCAAAAAAGATTATTATATAATATTTCGCGTTTTTTCAAATTTTGCGTTTTATATATTTTATTTTAATAATTTAAGTTACGTTTTAATATTTTATTTTAATAATTTAAGTTCAATAGATTAGGTAGACATCTCAATAGATTAAGCATTGGTCATATAATAGATTAGGTAGTCATCTCAATAGGTAGTCATCTCAATAGGTAGTCATCTCAATAGATTAGGTAGTCATCTCAATAGATTAGGCATTGATTATGTCAATAGATTAGGTAGTCATCTCAATAGATTAAGCATTGGTCAATAGATTAGGTAGTCATCTCAATAGATTAGGCAGTCATATCAATGTCATATCAATGTCATATCAATGTCATATCAATGTCATATCAATGTCATATCAATGTCATATCAATAGATTAGGTAGTCATCTCAATAGATTAGGTATTCATATCAATAGATTAGGTAGTCATCTCAATAGTAGTCATCTCAATAGGTAGTCATCTCAATAGGTAGTCATCTCAATAGGTAGTCATCTCAATAGGTAGTCATCTCAATAGGTAGTCATCTCAATAGGTAGTCATCTCAATAGGTAGTCATCTCAATAGATTAGGTAGTCATCTCAATAGATTAGGCATTGATCATGTCAATAGATTAGGTAGTCATCTCAATAGGTAGTCATCTCAATAGGTAGTCATCTCAATAGGTAGTCATCTCAATAGATTAGGTAGTCATCTCAATAGATTAGGTAGTCATCTCAATAGATTAGGTAGTCATCTCAATAGATTAGGCATTGATCATATTAAGCATTGGTCATATAATAGATTAGGTAGTCATCTCAATAGATTAGGCAGTCATATAAATAGATTAGGTAGTCATCTCATATTAGTCCACCACCCAGAGCCAGGGCACGATAAGTTACCTAATAAGGTCCTAGCCTTAGATGCGTCAGACGCAATGTAATCCTCAAAGTATGTCTCAACCATATCAAGGTATGTGTCCGTCATCTCTCCAATAAGTTTTGGAAATCTGAGATACGGATCGCATATAGCAGTAAGTTTATTGTCCATAATTAGCATTAAGTTTATTGTCCATAATTAGCATTAAGTTTATTGTCCATAATTAGTATTAAGTTTATTGTCCATAATAAAAATTTTACTTTAAGAAAATACTATATGTTTTAAGTTATGAATTTCATATCGAACAAAAAAAATTATGTTCATCATCAAACGGAATTAAATAATTATATGTCTTTAAATTTTATATCGTCAAAGCAAATCAAAAAAAAATCCTATGCTTTAATTTTGAGTCGTCAAAGGAAATTAGATAATTCAATCTCATTGAATTTAAATCGTCAAAGGAAATTGGATAATTCTTTAAATTTAAGTTAAAGAAAAACTAGATTATTCTAAATCTCTAATTTTGAGTTATAAATGAAAATCAGATAATATTATGTCTTTATAATTAAATTATCAAAATAGATAAGAAAATACTATAACATGAAAAAATGTGTAATTCGTATTCAATTTATATACTATAATTTGTAGCATAATAAGCGTATCAAAATATAAATTGGCGTAAAATGGTAAGTTTTAACATTTTGTGATCACGCAATCTATGAACATAAAGTTCTTATCTTGAATAATATGCGGTCTCCCATTCATTAACATATAATTGCGTAGCATCACAACCACACATATCACGAGCATATGTGCGATGAAAATAGTGTCCGGCAAATTAATCGCCTTAAATTCAAAATTTAAAAAAAAAATTTTTTTTTAACCTTTTGTATATGTATATATATCAGAATAATATTTGACTATTTTTTTTTTTTAAAAAAAAGACAAGTCATATCCTTCGAATTTAATTTTCTTTTTACTTTTTTTAAATTTAAATTTTATATATTTTGTTATTTTTTTTTTACAAAAACGCGCTGGGGCACCATGAAGGATAGTAAACAAGTTATATTTTGTGTTTTAAATTCTTTTTATTTTACTTTTAAAAATCAAATAATAATAATCATAATATGTATAACAATCAACTGGTATATATAATAAAACATTTCAATAGATATTCAAATTAATACTCAATCAACATTAAAATAAATTATTTCAACTGATCACAAATTTAAATTAACATGACAATAAATTATGTTAATTGAACACAATTAACACCGGCAATTAGGGATTCGTTGCTTAAATCGAACTCATTCAACCAATTCCTCGATTACCATGCTATAAATTCTTCAATAACGTTCTCTTTTGTTAAACTCGATCTGTTAAATGACTAGTTACATTTTACAATTGACTTGAAAATTAACTGTGAAATTTTTCCTTATCTTTTGCAAGAATGGTAAAATAAACGTTGGGATTAAACCTCATTCTAGTTAAATTCTTTAACACTTGAAATGTTAAGCTAAGAACTTGTCTACATACTGCTATATGCAACAGCAACAATTTGCAATGAAAATTTTTGTTAATACAGATTCACATATTATTTTAAAGCTCTGTTATAAAAATGGTTAATAAATTTTACTGCTCTATTATTAAAAATGTCATTTTCATTTGTTTAATTGTTGCCCTAATAGTGTTTTTTGAAGCAGATATTTTACCAAAACAATTTTAGAGCATTAGCAATTAAAATTTGATTTTAATAATTCTATTTAAAAATGTATAAATGTTAAACCATGAAATAAAAACTATCAATTAATAGATTATGTAGTTTGTTAAATATTTAAAAAATATGGTAAGATGATGATATTGTATTTAGGATTGTTATGCTCTCTACTTTTTATGATTCCCCAGAATACTCCCAAATAAATATACAAACATTTGAGAAATGGGTATAATTTTTTTAAATGTAAAATTCCCACACTTGGAAAAAATATATGAGCATGTATTCCTATACCTATTTCAAAACGTTATTAACTTTATTAATATCTATATAAAATAATTATAAGAATTAATGGAGAGGACAACTACTCTATTTCACAAAACACGGCCGAAGTCAGGCAAAAAATTTTTCGCCCGTAAATTTTATATTTCTCAAGCAAAATAAAATTTTTTATAAAATTCCTCCCACAATTTGAAAGTTTTAACCTGGCAACCCTGAACCTGAATAATTACAAATCCCCTCATTTATAATAAATTATTATAGTATATTATTTTTGTTGATGGTATCTCAAATCCTTTTAAATTAAATTTTAAAAGATAGAAGAAAATTTGAATGAGTTTTATTTGAAAAATAATGATGTGATATGTAATATATAAATTTGGTCGATATTTCGCGATTAAAGTTAAGATGATCTCCTTTGCTTAAAATTTGGTTTGGGTTTTTTTAGAGTAGGCTCAAAATTTGCTAAATATTGAACCATTTATCTCTACTACTTGATTGTGGTGAACCTCACTTTATATTTTTAAAAGAAAAAGCGGCGGCAATTTTTAAAAAATCTATGGGGAATATTTTCAAAGAAATTTTGATTTTAAAATATTAATGAGTTAATAATATCTATTTTATAAAATAATTAAATAAGTCGAGAGTAGTGTTGTTAAATGACTCTTTTGGAGCCGATTTTTAAATACGGATGAATCAATATTTTATTAGAAAAATTATACAGAAATTTTTAATCCCCCCCCCCCCCCGCTAGGAAAATCCTGGCTACGACAATGATTACATTCGTTAAAGTTTTTCTAATTAGATTCATATCTGTTTTGAAACTAATCCCTATGTGCACAAGTATATATCAACATATATAAAAAATAACAATATTTTACTTACACCATCCTAAAAACTCTTAGTAACAATGATACCTTTTTATTATATATTTATTTTAGCAGACGATATTTAATATTCATAACTAAATTCACCAATCCTATTTTCAACCACAATTTTTAAAAATGGTATAAATTTAATTTAATGTTTGCTATTGATGCTTAAATATTTTTTAGTCAAGAAAAAAGGGAATGACTCAAGATGAAAAAAGAGGCAAATTACTAGAAATTTTTTATGAAAAAGTATATTTATGATTAACATATTAAAAGACATTGCTAAATATTTTAAGATACTACAAAAATATTTTTCACTATTAATATTTTTTAAGAAAGATTGTTTTCAATTAAAAGAAATCGAAAAATTTGCTTCAAAAGAAAAAAAGATAAATTCTCAGATAGTCAAAGAAATAGTGCAATCCTTAGTTGATGATGATTTAGTTAATTCTGAAAAAATTGGGTCCTCTATATACTATTGGGCATTTCCTAGTAAAGCAGGACAAATTGTAAATTTTTTGCATATTACTAAATAAATATTTTATACATTATTACTATAATATATCATAATTATTGAATGTACTAATAATGATTAACCTAAATGCTAACCATCTATTTTATTAATCCTTTGCAGAATGTTTTTTTAACTTACCCTTAGAAGATTTCTGTTAGGGAGCTTGATTTTTTAAATAATCTTAATGTTTAATGAATTTGTTGGTTAAAAAAGAATTTAAGATATATTTATATAATTTTTACTTTTTTTTCAAATATAGTTTTAAGATAACCAGGGTAATCAAAAATATTTAAATAATAGAATATAAGCTAATAATTTTTAAATAATTGCAAATCATCATCCAAAATAAAAATAAAAATAATATTATAGTTTAATTGTGTTAGTTACAATTGAAAACTTAGCCCAAAAGTTATACACTTAAAAAAAAAATATACTACTATTATAATTAAATATCTATGCTCAAAAAGGTTTTAACTCACCAATCCTACACTTTCCTTACTATTCCATTATATACATTAATTTAACTAAGAAATAAAAACGTCTCTGAAGTTTTGAAGAAAAAAAGTTTATGTAAACTGTAATAGAAGCTGTATAGTCTTATAGCAGTAAAACAGAGACAATGAAGTGACATATAAAGCTATATTGGAGAAAATATAGATGATAATGGTTAGATGGATATGTGGGGTATTTGTGAGAAAGGGGAAAACAAGCAAGGAATTGTGAGAAAGGATTGAAATAGAAGCAATTGAGGGGGGGGGTTTGAATATATCTAGCAGAAGTTGAAAGATTATTGGATAGAGATGCACATTGATGGAAGTAAGGGTATTGATTTGTCAATAAAGATCCAAAACAGCCTTATAAAAGTGATAATGGACAATATGATGCAAAAAGTTATGCTCAGGATTGTGAAGAGAGAAATCAGAAAGTGGCTTATCTAGGTAAATTAAAAATAAGTTTAAATTGCTCAGGCATCGCTCACTTGCCTTATACTTTTATGGGAGTAGACAAATTTTATGAGTGTTTTTTTATTGATTACTTCCTGAAAAACGTTCAATAATTTAAATAAGAACGCGTTTGGGAGGGGGTCAGGAGTATATTATTCAATTTTGGTAGATAATGTATATTATTACCACTATTTGCGTTAATCGACCATTTATCTCTTTTAAAACGAAATATAGAGAAAAGTCAAAATCGTTCAACTACAAAACGACTTATTAGAATGCTCAAATAAAAAGAATCAGCTTGTTGAAATGATCGAAAATTGTAAAAAGGGCAAGGAGGAATCGGTAAACATAAATTAGATAAATATAATTTTTTTTATATTAATTCTCTTATTCCATGTCTCAATAATAAATTAAACGATTTTATAAAATAATATCGATAATGTTTATTAATTTTAAAATTTAATATAAAATTTGGCTTTTCAATTTTTATGATTACATTTATAATACAGATTAGTTTAAAAAAAATATTTTGAGTACTGCAGAAAATCAACAAAAAGAACTATTTTCGGCTTGGTCTCAAATTAATTTTTTTTTTTCAATTCTGTATAACTTTAAAAAAATATATAATGTTAGCTCACAACTTCACTTAGATGTATTTATGAAAAATGGAATTCTTATTTCTTCCATTTATATTCTTACTTATAATCATATTGATGATATTCATATCTGGTGAGTTTCATCGTCTTAAAGTGGTACTAGCTCAAAATTGTTTATCTTTGTTTTGCAGAAAAGTCATTTTTTGAAAATATTTATATTTTTTTTTCTTAAATTGTATTATTAAAGACACAAAATACATAAATTTATACATTATGATCAAATTTTTATTGAGTAATTCGAGGTTCTTATAACCAACGCACCTGTATTGAAAAAATTATCTTCAATATCAATCTCTTATTGTCGAAATTTTAAATTATTTTGAAAACTAGAATTATAATGCATATTTTTAAATATAAATTTTAAGATTAAATTAAATCAAAAGATTATGATTTTAGAATTAATTAGAAAATATTTTAAATTTTTTTATATATAGTTAAGTTATTACATAAAATTGAAAGTAGCGTTCTAAATTAGTGAGCTACCACTATCCATTTTAAAAAAATTTAGCGCGCGAAAGCTACAGCTACTGAAAAAGTAGTGCGTTATTTAAACAACACGGAGAAATAGCTTGCGCAGCAACCATGCTACAGACTAATTTATTAGTTTTTTGTAATTGCAAATGACATACTTTTAATCTGTTATTCAATTAAAAGGAAATGCAAAATATTGAAATATTTATAACCTAAACAATTTAAAATATCACTTTCCTATTTTGAGGCTTTTTTTTGATATGGGTCATCAAAATGTCCTAAAGACGAGTTCGGGTTCTATCCTGAACTCTAATTTAAACAAACCTTTTTATAAAAAGCAATAATAAAGATAAGTTAATATATGTGAATTATTAGGTAATGGCTTAAAATCGATAATTTATCTGCTAAGCATAACTAGAATTTTTTTCTGCTTTTAGAAATGATTTACAATGCTGTAAAATTTACGGTTTAAGCATAAGCCATTAAATAGCTAGGTTATATTTAAATGTTGTAGATAATGATAATGGCACATGGAAGCCCCAACTTTTTTTATCATGCCTTGACCTAAGATTTATATATTAATAATGAAAAATACAAATGAAAATCCGCAGCTTCCCCTCGTTGTTCATAATTAAATTTATTATTAATATTATAATTGTATAAAAAATAATGATTTTAGAGCTATCTTCTGATTTCCAGCTTTCCGTCGTTGTTCATAATTTAATTATTCATTAATATTAAAATTGTATATAATAAAAAAGCTTTTAAGCTCTTTGAATATCATGGAATAAATATTTTAATGCTTAGGAATTTAAGATCTTGCATTGTTCTTTGAACACCTATATCTCATCCCCTGGTGTAGCTTAGAGCTAAAATTTTACATCTTTTGTTGAAACAGATACTATCAATCAGAGGTGATAAATATTTAAATGCATGTGTATAAATGGAGTTTTAATTGTAAAGAAAAAAGACTTTAAATAAATTTAATATAAAATATAGAATCAAATATTTTTATTGATATGCATGACTTAATCAAAAATGATTTATAAAATAAAAATCAGGATTTAGATCAATTTTTTTGTTTGAATATTTAAATATTTATTTCTTAACATTTTTCTTAAAATAAGACAAATAACACACAATATGAGGTTTATCAATATTATTTATAAGTTTACATATTGTTGCATAAAATTATAAAAAATTAAAGACATAGCAATTAATTAAGATCAAATTTTGGTCTCATCAATATGACCACCTTTATTCTTAATAATTGCTGCAAAAATTTTTGATAATCTTTCGATGAGATTTTTTAAATATTCGGAAGTGATATTGTTCCATTTCTCTACAATATTTCCCAAAGGTGCGTATGAGAGGTTGGGCTTTTTCGCGCTTGTCGATCAAGGTGATCCCATAAAAATTCGATTGTATTGAGATCGGGAGACTGGGATGGCCAAATCATCAACTCGAGAATACCGTGTTGTAGATTTTGTAAATAATCTTTGCATAGCCTGAATGTATGCTTTGGGTCATTATCTTGTTGAAATAAAAAGTTATTTCCGATCAAACACTTTCCTGATGAAATCACATGGTCCTCAAGGATTTGCCGGTATCCCTCCTTGTTTAGAATTCCTTTAATTTTGACAATGTCGGCGGTTGCGCCGGCACCAAAGCCCCCCCACACCATAACAGACCCTCTCCCGAATTTGACTGTATGAATTATGCAGTGATCATTCATTTACTCTCCAGCTGAGCGGCGAATATATTGCCTTCTTTTAGAACCAAAGATTTTGGATTTTGACTCATCACTCCATAAGACGTGGTACCAGTTGGCAGATGTCCAAAATTGATGTTTTCGTGCCCAATCTAATCGCTTGAGTTTATTTTTTATGCTCAAGAGTGGCTTTTTGACCGCTACCTTACCATAAAGTTCAAAGCTCCTAAAGCGCTTTTTCACAGTTGTGACACTCAGGCTTTCCCCAGTAAGATTAATCTCCGCAACTATCTCTGAGGCGACAAAACGTCTATTGCGTTTACCAGAGTTGTTAATCGCTACTTTTAAAAGTAGCGCGCTACCGCTATTGCTAATTGTTAAAAAAAAGTAGCTCGCTATTAGCTACTATTTTTTAAAAGTAGCTTTAGCTACTTTTAGGCTACTTTTTATAAAAACAATTTTTTATTTATTTTGCATATAATGTAATTATAGTAAATAATATATAAAAATCAACATTTATAAATATTAAAATATAGTTAATTTTGATTATAAAAAAATTTATGTAATAAATTTTAAATATTTATGGTAATTTGTTGAATTTTAATAATAAAATCATTTCAATATTATCATCCCCAAGTCTAGAGCGACGATCAGAAAGTATCAGCTTTGCCTTACTAAATAATCTCTCTGTGTCTCACCTTCAGCATTATCCTCACCAAATATTCTATATTCATATTAAATAGTGTCACAATGAGGCGATTGTCATTGTGAATCAAAACCTAAATATAAAAAGAAATATATATATAAAAAAGAAATTAATAATAATTAGGAATGTTGAAAGTAAGGCTTTTGAGACCTAAAAATAAAAAAAGAAAACAAATATATATATATAAAAAGAAATTAACAATAATTAGGAATCACGAAATCAATTTATCTCTTTATTCAAAATTATAACATTATCAAATTAACAAATTTATAAAAGTAAAAATAATAAAAAAGATTAATAAAAAATAAAATTAAAAAATAAAATACAAAAAGTTAATAATTATAAAAGATCATTTTGTATGGTAAAAATTGACCTTTTTATACTCTTTTCAATCTTCTTATAACTAATATTCATAACTATTCAAATATAATATTTTTATCACGCGTTATAATAATAAATCCAAGAGAATTTTTTATGCAAATTAAATATAAAGTACAACAAAATCCACAAGAATTCTTTATGCAAATTAAATTAACATTTACAACACCTCCCTACTTAAATTAGACCCAACATTCTGCGAATAATCAATCTTCTTTCGATCTCGACTTATTCTTCTTAATCTTTGCTGTCTTGTAAGTTCTAACGAAGGCTGACTCTTGTCTAGTATTCTTAGTTTCGAACGACCGTTTGTATCCGATTGTCGCTTGAAATTTTTGGATTCTATCTTCTGTCGCTTGTCACCCTGTGAAACGATCCGCTTTTTATCTCTGTAGGCCACTGACGAACTTGATACACGCCTGTTTTCCACTATCCACGATTGATGAACGATTATCGATGACATCCAGTTTCTTTTCCTCTCTTGTTTTTTGCTAGTCGATCTTAATCGTTTTTACAATTTATCGTAGCTTGTTTCCTATCATTCTCTTGTAATCGATTGGTTGTTGCCTCTAATTCTTGTAATCGTATCTATCTTTTAGACTTCCGGGTCTTCTACGACAGTTTGCCCTTGCTGAGATATCGGGTAATCACATCTAATCTACTTCTACCTAAAATAATCTATTTAAATAACTAATCTAATTCTGCCTTTAATAAATGGCATAAATTATACTAAATCTTACATTTATAATACGTAACAAAAATATATATAATAAATTATAAAAATATATCAAATTCTATCACCCCTTTCCCCTTAATGAAGCCTAGACCCATATTTTCATTGAAAAATATACTTGTACTCATCCTTTAGCTATTGATCCTCATCTTCTTTTCAGCCATGTTTATACTAAATTTATATCTAAAAATCCTATTCTACAATATATATCAAAATCTTTCTTTTACTCAAGTCTTTAAAAAAAAACTGCTGAAATATATAAATCTCTTTTCATACATACGTTGTCGAGAAATCAATGACATTTAATCATAAAAGTTTTCATACTCACGTTTATGAACAACCTATTAACTCTAATCACTATGGTTTTCACCCCACGTCTTTGAAGAACTTATGAAATCTAAACATTATAAATTTTCGCACCACCGTTGTTGAAAACTGATATGTATATTTCTAAAGATGTTTTTCTTTCCGTTGCATAATTGATCTCGAATCTTATTTATGATTCAAAAAAATAAAAATCCGATCTCTAATTGAGCTCGATTGCGGCATAAATTTTCTAATGACGAAAGCCGTTTCTCTTTATGAAGATTTTTGGTTAATCTAAAACCTAATATACTACATTCACATTAATCCTTGAGGCTGTTTTATCTCTCGCAGCCCTTAAAATAAAAGTTAAATTCAATAAGAATTTAATCAACTATTTCCTAACAAAAGTTATATTCTAATCTTCTTCACCGAATTTTTTAATTATTATGTCTTAGCAAATTATTAGTTTAATATTAACTTTCGCAATTTATGTTTCTTTTTCTTTGTCATAATTATTTCTAGTGATCCATTAATAATAATTCTAAAATCTAAAATATCATAGTCTTTATTAGTTTCAAAATTCCAATGGTTTTTAGTTTACCAGTAACTTCTAAATATAAAATTCCTAATTATCACCTTTAAATAACTAAACACAATTATATCTTATCTACTATGAATGTTACCTTTGTCTTTAATTTTATTTTAAATTCCTACATAAACCTAATCTTATTAAAATAATTTCTCTTTTTCAACCTACATTTTAAATATCATCTTGTCAAATTCATATTTTTCTTACCCCTTTTCCGTTTTGAATTTCTTTCATTTGTATGGAGTTTGGTTGGCATTAGACTGAAAGTTGTAATGGTACTGTCGCCTCCTCTCTCCAACACCATTGTCACAATGAGGAAGTTTGTCATTGTGAATCAAACCTAAATATAAAAATAGAAAACAAATATATATATATAAAAAAGAAATTAATAATAATTAGGAATCACGAAATCAATCTAATGCTTTATTCAAAATTATAACATTATCAATTAACAAATTATAAAGATAAAAATAAAAATAATAAAAATAAAATACAAAAGTTAATAATTAAAAAATATATTTTTGTATGGTAAAAATTGGCCTTTTTATACTCTTTTCAATCTTCTTATAACTAATATTCATAACTATTCAAATATAATATTTTTATCACGCGTTATAATAATAAATCCAAGAGAATTCTTTATGCAAATTAAATATAAAGTACACCAAAATCCAAAAGAATTCTTTATGCAAATTAAATCTAACATTTACAACAAATAGAATAAATTATTCATCCCATTTTTAATAGAAATGAGTAGTGATATTTATCAAAAATGGAGTGGTAAAATCATTAGGTTGCTATTCTAAATTTTAAACCTCAGGAATTATGATGTAACTAAGTAAAAATATTTTATCAAATGAATGCATTGAATTCTCTGTACTGTATATAAATTGATGGATATTAATCAATAAGAAATAAATATAGTAAAAATCTAATCATCCATGAAATATTCAATAACCATATCATTTTAAATGTTAAGCTCAATGACACTATGCAATAAATACAAATGAAATAATCCATCTCTGTTGTAAATTTTATTAGTTAAATTCACTAATTTTTTTATAATTTGATATAAATTATGATATATTATTACTTAAAGTATGTATTTAGTTAATAAAAATTCTATATATAATGTGAAATATTAAACAACTTTTAAGTAAATACTGAAAAATTTAATTAATAACTTAACTATTACTTGATTTAATTTTATTACTCTAAATATTTTAAAAATTAATTTATAATACTGAAGGCCTTCAGCTAATTGGACCCATTATCGGTCACCATCTTGCAAACTTTATTATGAATTCTAAAAGACTTGTGGACGTCAATAATTTTATTTGCAAGTACATCGTATATCTGGCATCCTATTATCCTTTTGAGGGCTAATGCTACTGATTTTCTTTTTAAAGTCCTAGGGTCTAGCCAATGGCCTGTGATTCCCAAATAAGCTCTAAAAATATTTAATCAGATCAATTTATAAATATAAATAAGTGTTTACCTTCTGTTATGTGTCCAACTATCTGCCGTGGTACATATATGAGATATCTCTGATAATTCTACTATTAAAGCATCTTTCATCACTTTAAACTTATCTGCTATTTTATTCACAAGTGTCTGGCGACAGAAAATAGTTGTACCAGGTGATAAAGCTTTAATCATCATAGTAAATGATGGATTATCAACCAAGGACATTGGCTGAACTGTATCAATTATAAAATCCACAATAACTTTATCAGTTAATTTCTGAGAAATATTAGCATTTGTATTATTAATTAATTTTGTCTGAATGGAATTAGTCTTTTTGGATGTAGATTCACCTATGTCAAATTTATTTAAATGTTGTTCAATTTTCTTAAAACTATTAGCATCAACAGTCTTATAAAATAAATATTATTTTATGTAAAAATGATAATTTACCTTTAGGTGTTTCTTGAGGTTATAGCTTCTGGATTGATTTGAGGAAAATTTTTTTTACATTTTAAACATAAAAATTTGAAGCCAGTTTTTGTTTTAATATTTATCTTGAAAATTTTTTGAGATCTAGGGAATGGGAAAGTATTGCTATGAATATTATTTTCTTCCCTGGTATCTTCCATTTCATTAATATTGTCTGACTCTGAATCACTTTCAACGATTTGGATATCCATATGCGATGCCATTTTAAATTATTAACAGGTGATTTAGGTTTATAATACAAATTGAAAATATAAATTACAAATTGAAAATATATTTCAATTTCAAAATTAAATAATTTTTTTTTTTTTTCTCTTTAGCTTTCACCTTTTCTGGTGGTAAGCTCCTTCAACATCTCTCTCCTCTTTATGTTATTCATACAATCTCTTTTATCTATTTTATACTTCTTTATATTGGCTCTAACTTTATGGCCCCATGGAAGTTTTGGCCTTCCTCTTTTACGTTTGCCCATCACTTCCAAACTTTCAACTTTATTTCCTATGTAGTTCATAGGCCTTCTCATTGTGTGCCCATACCACCTAAGTCTGTTTACCATTAACTTAGTCTTAATGGGCACTACCTTTAAACTATTTAGTATTCTTGTACTGCGCACCTTATCCTTTCTTGTTACCCCAGCAATCATCCTCAGCATTCTCATCTCCATAGTTTGTAGACTTCTCTCGTCTGATTCTTTGTTTGGCCATGTTTCCGAACTATATAGAATAGTTGGTTGTACTATGGAACTGTAGATTTTTCCCTTTAATTTGTGTGGGATTCTTTTGTCAAATAGCACTCCAGATAAAGATCTCCACTTTAACCACCCTTGATTAATCTTATTCTTTATCTCTTTCTATTGTGCCGTTTGTTTGTATAGTGGAGCCCAAATATTTGCAGCTTTCAATTGCGGATATCTGCCAATCATTTATATCAATACTCTCCGTTTCATCTCCTCCTATCACCATATACTCTGTCTTTTCTCTATTTACTTTTAATCCGTGCGTTTCTAGGATATTTATCCAATTCACTAACCTTTCTTTCATTTCATCCTTGGATTCGGCAAGTATCACAATATCATCTGCAAATATCATATTCCACGGGACTGTTTGAGGTATAGACTGTGCTAATACATCTTACTGTAATGAAGAGAAGTGGGCTGAGAGCCGACCCTTGATGAACTCCTTCGGCTATTTTGAAGCCTGCTGAAGTACCTGTTGTGCTACGGACCATTGTTGTATGTCCCATATACATATCCTGTATTATTCTTATATATTTTTCGGGAACTTTTTTGTGGCGTAGCGCCCACCAGATAAGTTTTCTTGGTATTCTATCGAAGGCCTTTTCTAGATCGAGAAAGACCATGTGTAGCTTTTTGTTCTTTTCCCTGTATTTTTCACTCATTTGCCTAATTGCGTGGATAATAGCATCAGTTGTTGATCTTCTAGGCATATAGCCAAACTGAGTCTCTCTTATTTCGTCTCTTAACCTTTTTTCTATTATTTTTTCGTAGAATTTAAGCAGTGTGACATTAGTTTTATGCCCTTGTAATTTTGACAATTGTGTGGATCCCCTTTATTTTTGAAGATAGGAACTAGATAGCTCTGCCTCTTTTTTGAGGGATCTCTTCATTTCCCAGTATTTTATTGTACAGATTTGTGAGGAGATGTATTCCATCATCTCCTAGTGCTTTAAGGCTTTCTATTGGAATATCGTCTGGACCCCTAGCTTTGTTGTTTTTCATATGCTTGAGGCATGTGATTATTTCTTGTTCTGTTATAGATTGTACAAGGTTTTGACAAGGGGAGTGTTCATCGAGATGCAATATGTGGGAATTAAAGTTGAGAAGCTCCTGAAAATATTCTTTCCATCTATTCATTATTTCTTTTTCCTTTATTATCAATTTCCCATCTTTATTTTTGATTACTTTCGGAGCTCCGTTTATATCCCTAGAGTTCTTTTCTCGCTGTTTGGCTAATCTGTATATTTTATTTTGCCCTTCTTTGGTATGTAGATCTTCGTACATGTCATCGTATGCCATAGATTTGGCCCTAGCCACCGCCTTTGTAGCTAATCTCTTGGATTTTTTGTATCTTGACTTGTCATCTGCATTTTTAAATTTGTACCATATTTTATAAAGGGCTTTTTTCTCCTGTATAGTGGTTTGTACCTCTTGATTCCACCACCATAGTTCTTTGTGTGATTTGTTGCCTCCTCTTGTCAAGCCTAGCGTCGATTTTGCAGTGTCTATTAATCTGGATGAAAGGTGTGAGCAATTTATTGTTTCAATGTTTGCATTGATTGCAAAGGCATCTGTCATTGTTTTTAATTTGCCCCATTTGATGCATGGTTCCAGTTTTATCTTATTTTGAGTGGATTTATTTGAGATTTGTAAATCCATGATTAGTAGCTTGTGTTGCGCGGCGATATCTTCTCCTGGGATGACTTTGCAGTCTATTACATCTTTTAATCTTCTGCGAGAGATTAGCATGTAATCTATCTGTGTTTTCCTAGTACCACTTTCATATGTTATTAAATGACTGTCTTTTTTCCTATAGTAGGTGTTGGTTAAGGCAAGGTCGAAGGCTTGCGCAAATTTCAGTACGTGCTCTCCTTCATCATTTCTTTCTCCGTATCCAAAACCACCATGATGCCTTTTGTAGCTATCTCTTGCTTTCCCCACATGCGCATTTAAGTCACCACCAATTATGACTAGGTCATCCTTAGGGATTTCCATTACAGCTTGATCAAAGATAGCTCTAAAGTCATCTTTCTCTTCTTCCTTGCAACCCGTTTGAGGAGCATATACTGATAGGATGTGTAGTATTGATTGACCAATGCAGAGTTTTATCTTCATTAGTCTATCAGAGATCCTGTTGACCTCTACTACTGAAGAGGTTAGGTCTTGGCTGAGGATGATGCCGACACCGTTCCTATTGCTAACAAGTCCATTATAGTACAATTTATACCCATCTCCAATCATCAAAGTTTTCTGTCCTTTCCATTTCGTCTCTTGTATGCACGCTATATCAACTTTTCTCTTGTTCAACATTGATGCCAATTCTCTCGTCTTACCTTTAAGCGTCTCAATATTCAAACTTGCCAGTCTTGTCTTCTTTGTTTGACCTTTACTTTATTTTTCACAGGATGGAGGTCTACACCCTGCGCGTCGCATGGAGGGAACGCCCTAGCTTTCATATTCATATTTTCATTTGTGTCCTTCATTTTGTTTATTGGACAGGTATCTTTAGCACCCGGCTGTCCAGGCCTGTCGGTGACCGGGGTGTCATCTCTAAGCTCCGAAATTCATCATACCATATGTCTTTACACATCAGTCATCGAAGAAAAACTTGAAAGTTTTTATGGTTCTTACCAGGATTGAACCCGCGTCCTTGTTGATACTCGTGTTTCCAAGCCTACATCTTCTTTTTTTTTCAAAATTAAATAATAAATCATAAAAATTATAATTAATTATGGTACTATATTTAAATTTTCGTGCTTATACTTACATTCATTATATTTTTTAAAAGTAGCTAAGTAGCTATACTTTTAAAAAAAGTAGCGCGCTAAAAAGTAAATAATTTCAAAAAAAGTATCCGCTATTAGTTATAGCTACCAAAAAAGATAGCGATACAAGTAGCGCGCTACTTTAACAACTCTGGCGTTTACTGATCTTTGCTATATACCTATCATCGCTTAAAGTCGTTTTGCGGGGTCTTCCAGGCCTCTTTGGATTCGATATTGTATTATTGTTGCGTAATCTTTTATAAGTATACCATCGACTGTTCTTCGAGCTAGGGTTAATTCTCTGGCAATTCGGCGATTACTTTTACCACTTATGTGTAAATTAATTATTTTACATTTAGTTGGAATAGAAATTTCTTTTCTTTTAATAATTTTAGTCGAATGTTCGTTAAAATATTTATAAAGACTGAAAGTTTCTTTAAACAATGATTTAAAACAAGAAAAAATTTAGGAATTTTTTTTAAAATAATTAAAAATAGGTATTAATAAGCAGATTAGAATGTGATTAATGACTTTCTACCAAAAAAACAATGGGCAACTTAAAATTGTTGCTGAAAAAAACTAGTGAAACCTATTTTACCAAATTGGTCATTTTTGAAATGTTATTTTCAAAGGCTAAAATTTCATCGAAAGATTTATAGAAATTCCGAGTTTTAAACATTTCTAGACATCTTAAATTAATTAATCAATTCGCTTTTACCCAATAAGTTAAAAAGTTTTAAGTTATTAATTTTTTTATGTAAAAATGCAGGGTGGGCAGTCATTTATGGCCGGTAGTGTATATAATCATTTTAATACATTGGGAATATAATCTAAAATGTGTTTGAAATTATACAAAACATCCATAGCATTTTTTGGGACTACATCTTAGTTAATCTTTTAAACAGTTATTCAGCTAATAAGGTATCAAATAAATATTATTTTTTTTCTATCTCCATCTGAAAAAGATTGGGAAGGCTTTTGTCTGCAGATTGGTAAGTGCTGCATAATGAATTAAAAACCATTCATTTAATAGTTTTATAATACTTTCTACTTATCTTATACTTATGTTTTGACGATGAGCTTGCCTTGCTGCAAGTCGAGGGAGACAAATATTAAACACGTATAGCTCTCCTTTTGACTCAAAAATAACATATAAAATTGAAATTCTTCATCAACATTAGCCCTGATTTCCTTGAGTTTTAATAAAATGCTCTCCACTATTTGCATCTTCTTAATCAAGTCAATGCCATGTTTTGAAAAGTATTACATAAAATAGTTGTATAATTAAATAATACATTCTAATGAGAAAAAAAAATTGAAATAAGTATTGAATCCAATAATTTTCTTGCTTCTGAGGAAATATTTTTCAAGCCATTGCAATATTTCAGTAATAGCATTAATAATCCACTCTTCTAACTCCATAAAAGCTGTTACTGCTTGATGGCGGAGACTCCATCTCGTTGGACAAGCTTGCACTTTCTTTCTCCCTGTTGGACAAGGAGTTTAAGAAAAATTATTATTTGACTAGAAATATGAAAATGGTAGATAAATATCACTAGAAATTTGAAAATAATAGGTAAATATTACGCCAATGAAAACTTGAAATCGAAATTAATTGATAAAATAACTTAATAGATGAATGTGATAAATAAATGTAATTAAATATATATTTAATATGAGACAGGAATAAATATTAACAAATATAAATTAATATAAACATTAATATTTTTGAAAAATATATCAGGCATCTGCATTTTTTGGCTTCTCCCCCCCCGCTGCATACGCGCATTCTCAGCCTGGGTATGTATTTATTACCTTCTCTATAGTGAAGGTCACGGTCCGGTTTTTATTCCGGATCGGCCCGAAGCACTCGGACCGGACTGGACCATGGTCTTTTAAAAATGATTGATCCATTCCTTGGTTCTAAATAAAAAGGACGGTATTTAATTCTTGTTTATTGGGACTAAGTAAAATGCCTCTTAACTTGTCGTTTTCATATTGCAAAATAAAAATGAAGTAAAAATTCACAAAAACTAAAATTTATCCTCTAGAAAAATAACATAAATAAAATATACAAAAAAATAGGTACAAAAATAATATTAATTGAATAATTAAGCAAACATAAATATTAATAAAAATAAATAAAAAGATCGGTCCGGCCGTTTATCGGTCCAGTTGACCCTTTAAGACTGACAGGACAGGACCGTTGACCTTCATTACTTTCAATATTATTTTAGAGATATATTTCCAATATTAGTATTTTACACTTTGGATCGGGACCCGTTAGAAATCAGTGACTTTATTTAATTAATCAAAATAACAACCTATTCTTGTGGTAACATAGTCATCTCATATACCGATACCATTAATGGTGTTGTTATTTTACTAATAAAAACAATGAAGATGACGTTATCTCTTATTTAGTCTCTTACCACTTAAAAGCATAGGCTTTAATAGTAAAATAATGAATTCTTATAATTATTATAAAAATTAATTACATTAATATATTTGAAAACAAGGATGAAAAAAATGATATCATGAAAACTATATCCGCCAACGAAATAATTGTTAATGACTTAAAACAAGAGTTACTCAAATACAAAGACTGTGATCCCAAGTACATAAAAGATATGCAGGAAAAAAATTTGGAAATCAAAGATGCTGTTAATATATGGACGGGTAATATAAACCATTTTTTTAAAATTTAATAATTATTTTCAAATCAAGATAATTTATTTAGCTCTGTGTCTTGGTTAAAAAGAAAATTCAACGTTGAAGAATCTATAATCAATACTCAGTTTAACATTCCTGAAAATTTGGATTATATTGAATGAATAACAAAGTGCTTCTTAAATCAAAGATTGGATGCCAATTTTTTCTTTCCTTAGGAATTTTGAAGATATTTGCAATGAAAATTTAATTATATTTAATAATGAAAAAATTAGTATTTAATTAAAAAAAATATATGATTATAATTTCATAATTGTGCCAAAAAATTAAATATTTAAATTCCTCTTTATGCTTTTGATAGGAAGGAGTAATAAAATACCTTGTTATAAGTTGTTGCGTTCAGAAGTCTATATTTCAATATCTAAATACAAAATTTATTTGAATATAGCCGTTATTATTGAAAAATATATGATAACGTTCACATTTTTACAACTTTTGTACAGAATAAAACGTTCCCATTTGTAAAGTTTTTATAGATAATACTTTTTCTTAGTATTTAAATATAAGATACAATATAATGTTTAAATTATATAAGCACATCCAGGACTTCTGAGGAGGAAGGAGGTTAGTATTTTAAGTGACTTCTCCATAAATTTTATTTGAGGGGCTTAGGATACCTTCTAAGGGTTTTGGCCGGATTACATTTATTTCGAATAATATAATTTATATGTTACACTTTTTTTTTGAGAGATTTAAATCATGTTGATTTTAGGTTTAACTTATTAAAATTATATGAAAAAACATACAATTTGACTAATGTAAGAAATAATCAAAATATCCTTGTTAACACATACATAACAGCATTTACAAATAAACTGACTACTGGTTTAAAAAGTAAATATTACAGTTATGGATGGTAGAAAAAATTAAAAACAAACTTGCACTTTATATCTTTTAAATAGTGTTGTTAAACGACCCATTTTGAATCGATTTTTAAAAACAACCCGATTAAAATTTTAGCCAAAATAACATTATATAATCCCAGAGATTTGGCAAAAAGAGGTCCATACCTTTCTGCTATTTATGAGAAAAATCTCTAGGCAAGCAGGATATAGTTTTGGCTAAAATCTTAATCGGACTGTTTAAAAATAGACCCAAAATGGGCCGTACAACACTAATTTTAAAAACTGAATAAAAGAAAGTACAACAATAATTCCCACTAACCAGAAAATAAAAAAATTGGTATGTGTGCATAGGCGTAGACAGGAGTAGTGTTATTAAACAGCTCGTTTTGAGCCGATTTTTAAAAAAACTCAATATTTGATCTAGAATAAGATTACGCAAGCCTTTGTTTGTAGAAGGAACAACGGTTTGGACATCTATTAACGAAATCTCGAGGCTTAGGCAATATTTTTTTGTCGAAAATATTGAGTTAGCCGTTTTAAAAATCGACTTAAAATGAGCCGTTTAACAATATTATACAGGAGGACCCCCCCCCCCCTCTGAAATATGTCTCTTTTTGTGAATATAATTTTAAGCTTATAAAAATATCCTCCTTACCTCCTTACCTCACTCCCCACCCCTTGTCCCTCAAAAATGTATGCCTATATCTTAAACAATAATTTGTAAGAGAGAATGTTAAAGTTAATAATTTTTTAGCTTAAAGCAATATATATCATTGAAATTAAATAAATTATGTAAAAACTTGCGCACAATGCAATTTTATTTCTTAGTGAAATATTATGTACATCTGAAAATACTTGTAAAGATTGGAAATGAAAAAAGTAATTCTATATTTTTTTAAATTAATAAATAAATTATCTATAAATATTTAATCTTGTAGCAAGATCTTCTTAAGAAAGTTGATTCAATTTCAAGTGAAAATTAGAAATTTTATAACAATCATGAAAACAAGGGAGAAGAAAATTAGAATAAATTTGAAAAGGGATAAATGTACATTAAATTAAATAAAAGTTATTAATAATTATCTTTAGTGTTGATGCTAGGAGATAAAAATTTCATAAAAATAAGAGGTCTTGATTCAAGTAGAATATAGTTTATTTCAATTGAAAATTAACAACATTTTAATAGTTGTTAATGATGAATCTCAATCTAACTGTGATCAAAGAGAAAATTTATAATCACTCATTAATAATTTAAATTGTATCTGATTATTTAAACGTGATTATATAACCTGCATAAAGGCCAATTTCAAAAGATAATGTTACAATAAAGATTATGCTAGAAATGTATTTTTCTATCATTAAGATCGTAGTCCCAATAGGCATTGTATTTTAGTTTTATTATGGAATTTACATTTTATGAAGTTAAAATTGGTGAAAGGTCTGCAGAAAATTTTATTATGAATATTAGTTGTTTTTATTAAAATTAACCTATTATCATATTAGAAAATGGAATATAGGAGAAGAAGCCCCTGAAAAATTTATTAATCTCCTTCCCATCTTATGCCATATAGATCATATAAGAAATAATTAATTCAAACACAATGATGTACATGTTCAAATATTAATAAACTGGAGTAAGATATGCAACAGTTTTAAATAAATGGTACATTTAGCTATAAAATAATTAAAACAAAAATATTAGTTTTTATTTTCAACAAAAAATATTATGTATTATTTAGTTAAGGTGTTCCGGTCTACCAACAGTTATTTTAAAAATGTTATGCATATATAGATATCAATATTTGTAAAACACGAGGCATATATTTATTTTTACTCGCTTGTAAAAGTATTACCTATACATGCCTTTTTTTTTTTTTTTAGCTCAAACCATTATTTAATATAACTCTTTAAGGTTAGGATGAGATTTCGCGCATAATAAATTTAAAAATTACAAATTTTAATATGAATAAATATAAACCAAAAAAATTTAGTAATGCAAATAACTATGCTGCTAAAAAATTGAAGTAATAATAATTAAGATAACGTCTAATAATTTTTAGGGTGGACAATGATGATGATTATGACGATACCCCAAATTTTTCGACTTTTGAGCAGGAATTGGCAATGTTTGAAGAAATGGAAATGGAATCACAAAATTCTGAGGAAATTAGCATAAGTACTTATTATATTCATCATTAATTTTTCTTATATTTTTTAGATTCAAAATCATTGAAAGATAATATAAACTTAAAATGGGCAAGACCTCCAGCTTTATCAATGGATGAATCTATTGATAAACTGATTTTTCAACAAATTGATATTGACTCATATATAGGTAAAAACAAATATTACCATATTGGCACATATGTAAAATATTACATTTAATATTGTTATGTATAAGGAGATACTCTTATATTAAATATTAATTGCACCATTTTGATATGTTGAATCACAAATGAATTTTTAATGATATTGTATAAGTTGGTTTGATTCTTTTGTGTCAAATATATATAAATAAGTTTGAGAGTAATTTATTATTTTAAATTTTTTATATCACCACAATTTCAACAAAGCTGTATATATTTTTTATTTCTTTTGATTCATAATATTAATTGCAAACACTAAATATAGGAGCATCATTCAAATTAAATATCTTATATTTTCTCATTTTACACTTATTATGTGAATGTGTAATTTTAAAAATTATTTTATTTTTATTCAAAATTGGAGATAAAATATTAATGCTTCATACAGAAATAGCCTATTGTTATACTTAGTTATGCCTTTCTTATTTAAGAAACATGACTAAAATAAGAATCCTCGTAAACTAATAATCCCCTATTAAACAAGCACATTTTTTTCATGACTAAAATAAGGATCCTCTTTAATTTTGGACTATTACAGGTTAAAATATTATATTTGAAATAAAACATTAAAAATGTAAAACAATATGTGTTTATATTTTTGTACATTACTTACAAAATAAATAACAATCCTTATATAATATATAACAAAACAGATTTTAAAACTATTATTTTCCATGTTGGTATATATTTTATATAAATTTTTTTTAGCTTTTGACAAAACACATGTAAAAATTAAATTTGTATACCATATTGATATACATTTGATGTTTATTTTTTTTATCTTATATAGTCTTTACTGAATACAGATCATTAAGTAATATGCAAAAATATAAACACACATTGTTTTATTATTTTTAATGATTTATTACAAATCTACTATTTTACCCTATATAAAAAAATAAAAATAGATCAAGTTTATTCAGAAGAAAAAAATTAATTTAAAAAAAATATTTTTAAAATAAATAAATTATAGATCATGTCTTTAAAATAAAATAAATATTGAATTATGTTTATGACTTAAAAAGGATTCAGAAAATGTTAATATTTTTGCCAATCATTCTAAGAACTGATAACTAGCTAAATCTGCACTAATTTAAAAATTAAGGAATCATTAACTTATATTTATTGGGAATAAAATCTTGAGAGAATATTTTTTTTTAAATTTAAAATTTTTTCTCAATTTCCTTATAACCTAATCAAATTTAAAAATTTTTAAACACATTAAATTCGATAAACCCCTTTAATAAAAAAGTTAAATTTAATTTAAAAAATAAGATATACTTTCTAGTTATATGGATTTTAAAATGCTACTTTTTTAGACATCTATAAAAAAATATTGTTATGAGTTACTAGTTAATATTGTTATATTCTCAAAAAACTGGCTTATAAAGAAACTTATAGGATAACAGAAATATAATTCATTCAAGATTAATAAATCAATAGCAAATATTAGAACCATTTGCTAATGATCCCTGAAATTTATAAATATAGAACTCTAAAAGTGGATTTCAGCTGCATCCAGGCTATAATACTAATTAAATTGACAATAAACATTAAATTATCATTAGGGCTGTGCCGATCCACATATTTTTCACCGATCCAATATTTTCCAATATTGGCTCAAAACCGATCCGATATTTATATGCCCCCCCCCCCTGAACCAAATGTAATTAAGTTTTACAGTACGCAGGAATTTGGTCTGGGGGGGGGATGATAAAAATTTTTAAGAAATATTATTGTTTTTTAAAAATATCAAGCATAAATTTATTATGACTAATAACTATTTCTAATACACAATTTAAAATTTATATGAATTATAAAAAAATTATATGTAAAGAATCACTTAAATGACCCAAAATAGAAATTTGAATTTTTTTAGCCTTTACACAAAAAGTTTCTTAGGAATAATTGCATTTTGTATGTTATATATTTACAATGTAAAATCTTCGTTGTGATTGAGCTAATTTTTCAATTATCTCATCCTTGCTTGTCGTCAAATGCCTATGAATATTCAAAAGATCCAAACCTTTCCATCTACTTTCAGATGTTTTACTTCTTGGTATGTTTTTCAGAGATCTGAAGGCCCGGCCCCCGGGCTGGACAGTATTTTAATTTTTTTAAATATACCCAGGCCGGGCCCGAAATTTTTTTAAAAAAACACCCAAGCTGGGCCTGAATTATTTTAAAAAAACACCCAATCCGGGCTGTATTTTTTAAAACAGCCTATATTTGAAATCGTTATTATTAGCTATAAAAATCAAAAATAAATATAATTTATTTTAAAAAAATCCGGGCAGAGCCTGAAATTTTTATTTTAAAAAAAGCCGAGCTGGCCTGAAATTTTTTTTAAAAAAAGCCGGGCCGGGCCTTAAATTTTTTTAAAAAAAGCCGGGCCGGGCCTTAAATTTTTTTAAAAAAAACCCAGGCCAAGCCGTAAAAAATCTTTGTTAAAATTATTGTTATTTTTACATGATATTTAGATAAATTTTCTATAGAAAGATATTGCCTATTTAAATTGGAGTCGGAGAAAACCCGACCCATATTTTCAAGTATTTATTTTTACACATGATATATTTTAATTTTTAACCTATAAAATAAATATATAGTTGCTATTTACAACAAAAGATGAAAATTTTGAGCCAATATTTCAAAATAAATATTCTCTTTATTTCAGATATGTAATATAACAATATTTAAAATATAAATATATTTAATATAATAAATCACATAAAATTTTAATATAATCTAATAATCGATCTTCGTTCATAAGTTACTCAACCGCTATCGAGGCTGGTGGATTACCAAGTTCTTGAGGAGGGTTAACATTCTCTCGAGGCTGGTTAATAGGCGCGGGAAATGGGATGGGCACTGGAGATGGGATAATAGATGCAGCCGGTTGCACGCCCTGCCTTTCATAATCTACTTTGATTAGAATAGCGATGCTCGCAATATCTAACATAGTGATTTCCCCCGTATCTATAGCAAATTGGGGCTTTCCCTCGAATTTGTATTATGCCTGTATATCTCCCAATCTCTTTTTTGTTTTGTCGTGTCTCCATATTTATCATTTGGCCATAAAACCTTGATGCCTCGGCCCTACATCTTCAAGCCAAATATTTGATTCATCCGATATATCAATGATTCTCTTTTGAATTCGGATGAGGAAATTGCCGACTCTATGTAGTTGCCGCCATCTAAATATTAAAAAAATTGTTATAAACGAAATTTATACATTTAAACTAGCATCTTTTAAAATTAATTGTTATAAAGGTTGTCTCTTTAAGGTCGCAATACCTAAGATAAAATATAAGCAGAATCATAATTATTTAATTTATAATAGGGAGTTTATAATATTCTTTCTTTCTTTCTTTCTTTTGGGTTATTTGTTAAAGTATATTAATAAAGTCAAAGTATTTTCTTATTATAGGGTTGTAGTATAGCTATTATTTTAAATAGATAATTTTAAGTAATGAAAAGTATAATATCTTGACCCAGGTATTTAAAAATAAAAAAAATACGGCATCGGTGTTAAATATTTTAACAAATAACCTAGATTAATATTATAAACTCCCTATTATAGATTAAATAATTACAGCCCTGTTTATATTTTATCTTGGGTATTGCAAAACCTTATAGGAGAAACAGCCTTTATTACAATTTTTTTAAATTATAGATGACAGCTACATGCAGAGTTGGCATCCGAATTCAAACCAGAATCATTGATGAATCTGAGAAATCTTATATTTGGCTTAAAGATGTCAGGACCAAGGCTTTATGGCCAAATGAAAAATATCAAGACGAGACCTAATACCAAAAGGTTGGGAGATGTATCGGCCTAATCAAACTCGAAAGAGAATTCCATAATCTGCCCTAGATGTGGGTGGAATCATTATGTTAGATACTGTGAGCGTCGGTTCTCTAATCACAGTAGATCACGAAATAGGCAGGATGTGCAGTCGACTGACCTGTTACCCCATTTCCTACGCCTATTAAACAGCCCCCCATAAATAACCATCCTCACGAACCTGCTAATCCGCCACCCTCTCTAGCGATTGAGGAATTCATGAACGAAGATCGATTATTAGTTTATGATAATTAAAATTTTATGTGATTATATTAAAGATATTATTTAAATTTAAATATTTTTATATCGCATATCTGAAATTAATAGACTATTTATCAGAGACCTGCAGAGGCACCATTTGCACGGCCCGGCATTGCCCGGCCCGGCTTTTAAATTTTTTAGGCCCGGCCCGGATATTTAAAAAAAAAAATTTTTACGGCCCGGCCCGGATAAATTAAAAAAAATTTTTTACGGCCCGGCCCGGATTAATTTAAAAAAAATTTTTTACGGCCTGGCCTAGCCCGGATTTAAAAATTTCAGGCCCGGCTCGGAATTTTTTAAAATTATATTCGATCTGTTATATACAAAAATTCACCTATGAGGTATTTTACCATATTTTTCAGCGAGTATTATCGCTTATTATTTAAAAAATACATGAAAAAGGCTAATATTTTTGAGAATATTATATTGAATTTATAAAAATTATAAAACTGTTATTTATAAAAATGGGTATTTTGAGCATATACTATATTTTTTGTTATAAAAATAAAACTAATATTCATAAAAATGGTAATAATATTTTGAGCATTTACTATATTTTATATTGCATTTAAAAAAAATAAAACTAATATTTAATTTATAAAAATGGAAAATATTTTGAGAATATAATATATTGTATTTAATTTACTATTTAATTTATAAAATAAAAATAAATCGCTATTTAAAAAAATGCATGTATAATAAATAGTATTTTGAAAATATAATCTAATTGCACAATATTAATATAATTTATTTTATAATTTTAAATATTTTATATTACATTTATAGGTTGGTTTTTCAGGTGTAAAAAAATTTATTAATTTTCATGGATTTACCATCACATTTATGTCTTTTTAGATGTGATGTACCATGTTTATAATTATAAGATAATATACTTGAACAATTCTTACATTGTACATAGCCAATGTTTTTTTTATTTTCATCTATGATGATGTTAAATTTAGCTCATATTTCAGATTTTAAATTATTATTTGTATTTCTAAAAGAATAAATATTATTTTTAATTTTATTAATTATATCATTAGTATTTTGTGCCATGATATTCCTTTATTTGATTGTTTTGGTAAATATTCTAAAAATTTAGATATGAATTATAAAAAATATATTATTAATACTTGAATATTGGGGTTTTTAAGATATTCCTTTATTTGATTGTTTTGGTAAAATATGTTGTAAAAATTTAGATATGAATTATAAAAAAATATATTAATACTTTGAATAAATTTGCAGGAGATTAATAATTAGATCGATCTGTGGGTGTTAGGTGTGTTAACCATCACCCAATATTATATTAATCATAACTATAATATAATATAATCTTGTAACTATTAACTCATAATGTAAAAATTTTTATAAAAAATATTAAGGCCCGGCCCGGATATATTTAAAAAAATTTTTTTTAGGCCCGGCCCGGGTATATTTAAAAAATTTAAAATACGGCCGGGATTAGGGCCGGGCCTGCAGGTCTCTGCTATTTATAATGTTTTTTCAATGTCCCACTATTTAAAAAAATTTTTTCAAAATTAGTTTTTACATTTTCTGAATCACATTGAAGAGATAAATTTGAATCTTATTTTTTTATAATAGACTATAATTAGTGAGGATTCTTAGGAGTTCTTATTTTAGTCATGAAAAAAATGTTTTTTTAATTAATTTACCAGTATTTTTTTAAATTAAAAAATATTTTCTAAATCATATTGAAGAGTGGACTAAATAAGAATCCATATTATTTTTATAATATGCAGGGATTCTTAGTTTACGGGGATTCTTATTTTAGTCACCTTTTTTAAGGGATATGCCTATAAATTTTCTCTAATTCCATATTTTGTGATATTACACAAAACTGATTTGATACCAATTCAATATTTAGTTTATTTACCATCAATCTTTGAACATTGTCATAATATGTATATTCTCCAAAAGTTAAGCATCTCATTTAATATATGGGATATGTCTATGGCTGAATACAATATTGTTAAATTGGCTTGATTTAGCCTTTTTTTAAAATGGCTTAAATGTCTCTTTCGGTCCTGTTAATTAAATCTCCAAGCTTGAATAATTTTTTCTTGGTTAAAAGCATGTTATAAATTGGCTAAATTGAATTGCTTAACAATAGCTTATTGAAACAAATATTTTAAAATCCTTTTCTTGAGCAGATAATATTACAAATAATTTTTATCCTCTATTCTATCTATAATTTTATTTTTTTTTGTTTTGGTTCCTTTTACATGAAATTATGTATAAAATATAAATTATTTTATCATTATATATAGATTGATAAAATAACCAAAAATAATTAAAATATTATGTTGTATTCGTTTTTTAAATAGATCAACCTGAGCAATTTTTTTTAAAATGCTTAATATGGCCTGATCTGATCCAATATTTAAAATAGACACATCTTACTTTTCGATTTATTGATTATATTTAAATTTAATTGTGATATTTAATTCTATAGTCAACGTCAGATACATTTACACAAATATATTTTTTATGACCCCTATTTGAGTTAAGATATGCATTTTATTGTAGAGGTTGGCAAAGCCCAGCGAAATTTGTTTTGGGTAAGCTTGGGCAAATAATTCAAAATATTTTTACTAACCAGACTAGACCAAAGTAGTTTTGCAAATATTTTTAAAGCTGTAGAATAAATTTTTTATCCTTTATAAAAGATTTATATAGGCTGGGTCACAATTTGTATAAAATATATTTATGGGAAGGGCTTGGATAAATAAGGCGGCGCTGAGGACTAAAGAACTCTATTATAAAATTTTAAAGGATCAGTTTAAACTAGGATGCCCTAATTTCTAACCTATTCTAAAGATAAAAATAATTACACTAAATGATATCCTTATAAAAATATAAATAACAATCAATAATTGTTTTAATTTAAATATAAATAATAATTATTTTCAGGTACTCCAACTGACCCTTTAAGCATTAATAAAGAAACCTCTATTGTGAGGATGTATGGATCAACTAAAGATGGCAACAGCGTGACCTGCCATGTTCATGGATTTTTTCCCTATTTTTATATTGACAAACCTTCAGATCTTAAAGATGCTGATATACCTTTATTTAAAGTATTAAAAAAGTTTTTTAGTCAGATTAACTTTGTACTTAAATGATGATATTTAATATATTTAACTCTTGAATGATAATGTGGGAAAAATAATAGGAATTTTTAGGCGCGGCACTGCCCCCTCCCCTCCAATTTTATAATTCTTATATTTCACTCAAATTTCTTTATTAATAATTCTATATATTTATTATTTTTAGTACAAAAATCTAATAAAAATTTTTTATCCAATGAATTTATAAATATTAGTTTAAACATGTTTTCAAATAATAATATATTTTTTAGAAAATTTAGAAAATTAAAATGTCCGTTTTTGCTTCCAAAAATGCTTATACCTTAAAAATCATTATGAAGCTTTCCAAAATATAGCTTACCATAAAATAAGGGGCTATTAAAACTAATTCAAAATACTGTTAGATATTTTTAATAATAATTTACAAATCTATGGGATGTTGCTATGCCTCAGTATACCACTCAAGTGTAACAACCTATTTTCATATATTATTTTTTAGCAAGCATTGCATGAATCTTTACGAACAGAATTTAAAAGCAAAACACAATTGACTACCTGCATTATGGATTTAGAAAATGTCGAAAGGCAAAGTAACGATTTCTAATTACAACAAATGTTATATTTTTATATAATATTTATCAAATGAAAAATAGAATTAAAAATTCAACTACTATTGTAGTACTACTTAATAGCATTTAATTTATTTTAAGATATATGATAACCTTAATATCATGTCATATTATAAAAACTTGCTAATTATTCAAATGATTTTAATAAAATTTAAAAAAAAGATTTATATGGATATCATGGGAACAAGTTGTCCAATTTCTTAAAAATTTCACTTGCTCTACCTCGTCTTGTACCAGTTGCCAAGAGGATATTGGAAAGAAACTTTGTTACCCCATACACAGATAAGTCCATATTCCAAACTTACGAAAGCAATATTGATTTTGAGATAAGGTTATTTATCGATGTCTTTATATACTCTATTTTACATGAAAGATCTTTTTTACTTAAGGATTGAGAATCATCATTCTAAAAAAATATAGCCTGCTTTGCTTATTATTTTTTTTCCGTATTTTTTAGGTAATATTTACCACATTTTATAAATTCAAGGATATTGAATTAAAAATGAGTTGATTAGGGAATTAAAATCCATACTTTCTCCATTCTTTTATACAGATATAATCTGGCAAATTTTTTTTTATATATAATATGGATAAATAATACTCACACATATCTATCTTGGCCATAAAGAATTTATGCCATTCCCTCCGAAATTATGAGAGAAAATAGTTTTTAAAATTAAGTTTTATCATTTAAAAATTTATTTTTATTAATAAAAAATTATCCCAAAATCAATCAAATCATCACATTATCCCGATTTCTGAAATCTTGTAATTGACAATATCTTAGTAATTTAAAATTTTACCACTTTAAATTACTGAATTTCATAAAAAATAATGTTGTAATAAAAGTATCATTGATAAAGATAAAAAAAAGTTTTTTTAAAAAAAATATAGAATTAGCAAATAGTGTTGTTAAATACTTCGATTTCACCGATTTTAAAATTAATATTTTAGCCAAAATATTATTACGCAAGCCTCTAGATTTTGTTAATAGACGCCCAAACCTTTCTGCTATCTATGAGTAACACCAATCTTACACAATCTTTTTTGCTCTATAATAACACTAACTATTATAATTGTTAAATTGACGTTAAAGAAAAACTATTATTTTATGTGATTCCTTTAAACATAATTTCCTGATCAAAGAAAATATGGTTAACGATATAGTATAGAATCCTAGATTTAGAGCTATCCCAATCAACTTTTTATCGATTTGATCCAATATTCACCCAAAACTTAACTGAATCCTAATTAATATTTTCATTGATTTTTATTTACCATCTATCTTTGAACCAATGTCAATAAAAAATTAATATTTTTAAATGCAGCAAATAATTAACTCTAATCGGTAGCAAACCACGAAACATGAATTTTTTTGTTTCTCATGTCCAAGTTATCCCCGATGCGGTATTTAATATCGTTACAGCCCTAACTAGAATTTATATAAGTTAACTTAAAAAAATCAGAATTTATATAAAATTATAAAATGTTTAAGAATATTTATGTGTAATAATATCATAATGATATTAATATCTACATTTTAATACAATCTGGGTATACAAGGATTATCATAAATTTTAGGCTTAAATCCAAAGTTTTAATATCTTCAATTGTTTCTAAATCCCCATTTGCGCATCATGCTACCAATTTAAATAGCATCATAAATTGGAATCAGCCAAAAATTTTATATCATTGTCATAAAATTTATTAATTTTAACCTTGAATTGATGATAATCCTGGTAATGCCTAATTCTATCATATATTAATTTTATAATTTCTATTTGTTATTAACTATATATAACTATACATAACTTTATTTATTATATTTTTTTAATATTAGAATACTTTATTTATCTTTTATTTCTTATGCTTGATTAAGATAAATGCCAAAATATTGTAAATATCGATTAAGTTCTGATTTTTAATAATTTCGCTTACTTATAATATATTTTAATTATCTTATTAAAGGCTATCAAAAGATAATTTAAAAAAATACTTATTGAAGTTACTTTTTATATTTTTTCCAACTCACAGATTTATGGTTGATTCCAAAATGGTCGGAGGAAGTTGGATAGAACTGCCTCCTACCAAATTTTCTTTAAGGAAAGGCGAAAAGAATAAAATAACTCGTTGCCAAATAGAAGTGGACATTCCGTATTGGGGTGACATTATCTCTCATTCACCCAACGAACCACAATGGTCCCACATTGCCCCATTTAGAATTTTAAGCTTCGATATAGAGTGTTCCAATAGAAAAGGTGAGATTTAAATTATCATTCGAACAATATATTTTTTTAAAAAATACGAAATTTTAAAATTTATTTAAGGAGTATTTCCTGACCCGGCATTTGATTCCGTTATCCAAATAGGCAATATGGTAGCCAAACATAGTGAGTCAGCTCCTTTTATTCGAAACGTTTTTACACTGAATACTTGTGCTCCTATAGTAGGAAGCGACGTGTATTGTTTTGATAAAGAGATACAACTATTGCAGGTTATTACATTTTTATTTACAGTTTTTTTCGTTTCGTCAAAATGTAAAGATTTTTATTTCAAGGACATTTTTTCCCTTCATAAATGATGGAAAGATTACGGTAAATGATATTGGTATTTTTTTTATATTATATTTCAAACTTGAAAATTAGCGTTAAAACCTGTTGATTTATGTTTATTTTCTTAAATATTTTAATGTTGTTAGATTACAATTTGAATTCTAAAATTGGCCAATAAAAAAATGGAATATAAATATTTAATTTTGAGCTAAACTACTGATAGATATTCTTTTTAAATTAAGATTAAACATCCTATGATCAAGTTGTAAGAACAATTAATTATAAAGTTGATAATTAATTTGAGGGCTTCTTAGAATAGTTTTTTCCACCGTTCAATATGCACCAGTTTAACTATATATTTAATTTCCCGAGCTTCTACCACGATCAGGACCATCCCCTGGTATAGTCCTATCATGCTATTGGTCACCATCTTATCCCATCTCTTATTTTATCTTCCTCCCTAAATGTTTATCCATCCGTTTAATATTATAAATAACAATTCTCTTTAAAATCCACTAGTGTCATAGAATTTTTAAAACAATTTAATGAAACAATGGACTAAACATTATTTTACCATTGTAGACGATATTCGTTTAAGTCTTATTGCAATCAATACAATAAATAAATAATGGATACAAAAGTTTGCCTTTACTATTTTCCACTCTTAAATACGACATATTATAGCTATCACCAAATTTTCAAACGATTTATCATGAATTAGAAATGGGCTGAATTTATTAGACAAGTTGATCCCGACATTATAACTGGTTACAACATACAAAACTTTGATTTCCCTTATCTTATCAATAGAGCTAATGCTATCAAAGTAATTATTATTTTTATTTATACAATTTTTTTTAAAAATTAGCTTAACTTGAGCAATAAAAGATATATCCTATCTTATAAAAATAACCACCAATTTTAAAATAGATTTTCTATGTATATTTTTCCATTCAGTTTAATTTATTATATTATTCGTCTTAATATAATATGATTTCCATAAACCACTTTAAATTTAACTATAACCGTATAAATGTAATTATAGGCGTCCGATTTTTTCTATCTCGGCAGAATATCCTACCTCAAGACGGGTTTCAGAGAATCTACCATTCAATCCAAACAAATGGGGAGAAGGGAGAACAAGCTTATAGCTATGGAAGGGAGGATCATATTCGATTTATTTCAAGTTTATATTGTGACAATTTATATATATTTTGGTTATCTTTCTGGAATAACGAACATTCTAGAATTCTCATTTGAGGATAATCATTTAATTTTAAATTATCTATGAGAGCGAATTAAATATGAGAAAGAGAAAACATATTTTATCGGGAATGTATGTTAGCACGTGTAGAGTATACTTAGTGAATTTCAGATAATTTTGCCATGAACATTTGTGAAGTCAATATATTAATTAGGAATAGTTCAAAAGTTCACGACATAGGACTGGAATACAATTCCGGAATGATTGGATTTTTAAAATTTTTAAATGGCTCTCGAATGTATTTAAAATTGAAATTCAGATTTATTCACGTATTTGAGAAAAAGGTACCACATTATATAATTTTTCAAAATTTACTACCAGATAATAGATTTATTCTAAAAAATGGAACAGATAAAATTATTAAGAATTAATTGATAAATAAAAAGATATAAACGGAGCAAGATTATGATACAACTGACCATAAGATTAAAAGATAACGAGCTACTCCTTAAGACTCTAAATAACATTCATTATAGTAAAAATATGGATTTTTAAATAAAAAATGTTAGGAAGGGAAGATAGATGTTACTTAGCATTTTGGAAACTTAGATAGTTTCATCAAAACACCACGATTTTTATTAAAATTTATAAAGCCTTGTTTATGGGTTTTTAAAATATTTATTAGATAATACTCAGAGAACATAAACTCAGGTCCTATTCTTTAAATGCCGTCAGTTTTCATTTTTTGGAAGAGCAGAAAGAAGATGTTCAACATTCCATTATTACGGATCTACAAGTATAAAATAGTTATGTATATATATATTATATATATATAAGTAATATATCTTACGACAATCTACATAATTAGACTGTAATTGCTTGATTAATATTTCATTCAATCCAAGTAATTTACACACACACATAAAATAATAACTAAAATGTTCGTGACCAAAATGTTGGAAATATATTAAGCAGTGATTTTTCATAAATTCAATGGTGGTAAAATCTTCAAAAACGAGCTCGACAAATTATTTTACTACTTAAAAAATTTACAAAGGTTCGGTTCGGTTTAGCTTATTATAAAGGTTCATAATGGTTCATTATGGTTAGAAATTTTTTTTTTATTGAAACAACACCATCGTCTAATTTATTTTTATTATAAGCATCTATGAATTATATATAAAAAATATATAAGATTCAAAATAACTCATTTTTAAATATATTATAAGTAATATATTTTATAATATAAATGGATTGTTTGTTGTGACGATAACACAAATTTTAGCCCTGAAAAGGCCTTTTCTACAGAAACTTGTGATGCAGGAACCGCCAGTACTATAAGAGCAAGTTTATATAATACTGGATATTCAAATTTTGTTGACTAAAATATAAAAACTGATCCGGTTTAATCTTTTTTTATAAAGGTTCTTTTACTCCTTCAAAAATAATTATATCGGTTACGGTTCTGATATTTATAACGGTTTATGATGGTTTAACGTTTCGTTACGGTTCACTCCGGGTCTTTGATTGCGAGTTATATAATAAATTATTTTAGGCTATAATTTTTAAGGTTTAATTACGTTTTTTATTTTATAACGTCATTTAGATTATATTGATGGGTAAAATTTGCTAAAAATTTTAAGATTATTCTAAAATATATTTGATTATAATTTCTAATAATTTAATAAAAAAAAGAAGGACCAGTGTCGATTATTAGTAGCCTATATTTTGACAGAGGGTGGAGGAGGAGAGAAAAAATATATTTGTATTTCACTGCAACATTTTTTATTGTTCTTTGGGACATTATATACTGGGTATAAAAATACTATTTGAATGATCAATTTTGTTGATTTATGATGAAAGTTTTTGAATTTATAAAAAACATGGCTCAAGTGCTGGTCAGCGCTGACCACAACGTTATCTCTCGTTTTTTCTTATATACATGTGTTGGATTATATGCTGATCTTTTTTTTAATAATCGGATCGTACACGTTCTCTTTTTGTTATCATATTGTTCATCATTTGCATCATAATACATATTGATTGTTTGCGAAAAAAAGTAAAGTTTTCCCAATTAGCTTTGGACATAAAAAAACTAGGAAAATTAAACCAGAATCCTGTAATCGTTTATTAACTATTCAAGCAGCTCGGGGTCTATTTATTAGGAAGTTCACGACATATTGTTCAGCATGTTGAATGATAAATAGCTTGTTGAATAATATAAATGTTTATAACTTTCTATAAGCCAAATATTTATAATATATAACTCCCTACGTCATGGTTTGCCAAAACAATTATTTTGCAAGAATTTTAAAAATGGAAATAAACACTCTTTGAATAATATTCTTTGGTTTGGGCGGGCTTGTAACTTCATTAAGAATAAAACTGCCTCCACTTCAACTTTTCCATGTATATTATTATAATTATGCTTGGAATCTTTATTATCTCATACCGTTATGTTCTTATTTCACATTAGATTTATGTGTCAATTTCCCGATTTGGAATAAAGATGGTGAAAAAAATAATTTATTATTGTTTTCGCTTTTATATATTTTATTAATTATATCTAGATTTATTTAAAAAAATTAAAGCACGAATTATTTAAACGGCTAAATTATTATTATTCGTTAAATCTAAGGTGTTACCACTATATGATAGAATCTAATCCTCTCGCTAAAAATAAATCAAACCCTACTCACGAAATTCTGGTGGCATAACTCAATTATTTTACACATTTTATAATTTTTATATTTATTTTACCATGTGCCTTCACCACCTGATTTCTTTATATACTCATCTTTTTATTGTAGGAATAAAGATTTGATAAGTCATAATATCATTATTTTTTACTTATTTTTCACCATAATTTTTCCAATCTTAATGAATAAAAAAAACAGTCTAAATGTTTTTAACCAGCATATTTCTAAAAAAACTGGGTGAATTGAAAGGATTTAAATTAAATTGATTAGAAAAAAAGCATATTTTTTAATTTTTTTAAAATCTTTTTATAGAATGGCAACGATCAAACCCGCCGACGGTTGGCAGTTTATTGTATGAAAGACGCCTATCTTCCTCTTAGACTACTGAATAAATTGCTGTGCTTGATCAATCACATTGAAATGGCTAGAGTGACGGGAGTTCCTCTTAATTATTTGCTAACTCGAGGACAGCAGATTAAAGTTTTGAGTCAACTCCTGAGAAAGGTTTTATACCATTATAATATATTATTGAAACCTGCAGGCCTAAGCGCGACCCTTAAATCTTTGCGGGACGTAAAAAATAAATTACAAAAAACCTGATTAGGGAATAAAAATGTGAAATGTTATCAAGCTTGAGCCTGGCTCGAAAATTTGACCTCTGCAGGGTTCCGATATTTATAAATTATTATACATAAGAATTCAAAAACCCGTTTTTTTTCGTTTTTTAAATATTTTTTAATAAATTTTAAGTGTTTTTTGTTGAAACAAACGTTTTTTATTTTGTTTTTTTCCACCACTAACATTTATCATAAAAATACATTTAATCTTAATTCGTTTTAATATTTAATAATGCTTTCATTTTCCATTGGATGGGTACATTTTTTTAGCATACAATATTAGTTCATTTAATTTAAATCTAACATTAATGAAAGATAGTATATTCTTTCATAGGAAAAATTCAACTTATTTTAACTTTTAAAGATGACTCCCTCTTCATAGATTCCTTATAATTCCTTTATTTGCTTTATATGATCAATTCCTAGTTTCTAGTTTTAATAAAATGTTTTATTCATAAGTTTTAGAATAAGGTGAGCATAATTTTACTATTTCTTTATTTTATCCTTTTAAATCAAAGGCCAAAGAAAAGAATTTGATAATTCCTGCTTATCAAGGGGAATCTGGGGAAGAATTCATTGGGGCAACTGTCATTGAACCTATCAAAGGGTTTTAACATTATTTTTATATATTGTATAATATAATCCCTTAAATTATTTTTTAAATTCATTATTCTTTTAATGGTCAGATTTTTTTGAGCTGTTATCTGGATATTTTGATTAAGTCGGGTTTTCTTAATCATGATCCTAAAAAAATAAGCTAGATAATAGTGCTTACGAAATTTTCGGTTTGTGATATTTCCCGAACAATTTACTTTAAACGTCGTCCATTGTAAGCGTTTTATTTTGCATTAAAAAAACGCAAGCTTTAGTATTTTAAAAAATACCACATTAATTTAAAAAACAAAGCATTTTATATTAAAACATACCACTAAACGCTTCTGCATCCTGAAATAAAATTTTGTTTCTATTTTTATAAATTTTAAAAAGAGCAGTTCTGAAGGTTTTACTTCTGTTTTCATACTCTGATTTGAACCTATTCTATATTTTTCTAACATTAGTATCTTTGTCGTGGTTGACGTTGATTTTTAGAATTATCAAAGTTTATCAAAAATTATCCTATTACTGTAAAAATTACCTATTCTCTCTCTTCCATCTAATTATACTCGATCACTTATTACGATATTCTGAATTATATTCAAATAACAACTACTATAGTTTATATTCTCTCTTAATAAACAAATATACAATAATATTTACTAATTAGGTTAGGGATAGAAATAGCAAATTTAAATTGCGATTTGAATCAGCTTTATTTTTTTTTAAATTCAATGATTTTTTGTTTTCTAAATTATATCAACAATGATCAATGTTCAGATTTTTAAAATTACCTAATTGACTTTACTTTTATTTTCTTATATTTGTAAATTAAATTTTAATTACTGAGCTGAGCACACAATTTCAGGGTTTATTACTTTTTATGCTTCTGATTCTTATAAAATCATTATAACGTATACAATTTAATTATCATTTATCTAAAAGATATTACGATTCACCCATTACTACGTTAGATTTTTCATCCCTGTACCCTTCTATAATGATAGCTTACAATCTCTGTTACAGTACTCTGGTCTTGCATGACAAATACGGGTGATTTTAATTATCTATTCATATATCAATAGTATAAAATTTGAATTAGATATGAATATCATATAAATTGCTCCTTTAAACAATTGATCGTTTCATATATTTTTTAGAGGTTTCGACTTACACGCCTTTATTTTTAACGGTTTTGGGTAATGGTAAATAATATCGCTTATCAGTTTCAATTTGAATCCTTGTCTTTCAAATCCAAAAACTATATTCATTAAATTTATTTTATTTTTTTATTAACAAATTAGAATTTCAAATGATGAGATAACAACAACGCCCTCTAATAACCATTTTGTCAAACAATCCGTTTACACTGGTATATTACCCGAAATTCTGACTGATTTGATGACCGCTAGGAAAAAGTTTGCCACAATAGTTTTTATCATTATTTTTCAAAATATATAAATTTAATTATTTAAATTTTCCAGGATTAGCTGATTTTTTTTACTGTCTGATGTGAACAATTTGCTCATTATTATGCCTTTATGATCATTCACATTATTGACAATTTTATAATGATCTTTGTTAGCTATTATTTTCCTCATAATATTTTATTTTTTTAGCTTAAACATCTACGCATTTCTAGACACCTGTTCGATCCGATATTATCTCAAATTTTTAATAATAACATAACCAAAAAAAAGAAAATATGATATCCTAATTTTTAAAAAATTATGCAATACAATATTATCAATCTATGAATAATTTTGATTCACATTTTGATAACATCGGATCTTCCAATTTAAAAATATTGTCCTATTCTTTCTTCATTTTCATGGATTTGTTAGATTTTTAAAACTAATATTTTAGGATTGGGTTAATCACTATACGTGATCACATACATAATATAAATTAATTTACAGTGAGATAAATAGGATAATTTAATATTTCCAAAATAATATTATTTCTAATGTATCTATTTTTTTGTTTTACAATATTCTAAGAGTCAAGTTGGCGTTAAAATCAGAAACTGACATATTTATAAAGCAAGTGCTTGATGGAAGACAACTGGCCATAAAGATTAGTGCCAATTCTGTATATGGGTTTACCGGGGCTCAAAATGGGAAACTTCCTTGTTTAGAAATTTCTCAGGTTATTTATTACATTTTTTATCCCAAAATTCTTTATTATATAAATATATGAATATCATAGAGGGTTTTTTTCCCTTAAATTATTTCCTTATTCAAGTAAATATAATTTACAATTATCATTTAGAATGTTAATAAAATTTGTATTTAAATAATATATGTGGAAATTTGACGTTTTAAGTAATGGTATCAGAGCGGGATCAAAAAAGACTAAATTTTTTGAAATTATCTTTTTATAGAATAATTATGTATATACCCCTAGTGCTGCATTTATTTTTACCTATAGTTCCAGCTTTCTAAATAGTTTTAGTTCCTGTAACTGGTTCTTTAAGGTTTTTCTGAATAAGATTTGTCGAACCCTTATGGTTTAGATATATTTATATTAGTTGAAATTCTAATGAAATAATTGATTGCATAAAATTATTTTAAGAGTCCACTAACATGCTATATAAACAAAAATAACGTAGAAATGTACCGATACCACTTTCCGATCGATCTGATTTTTGCTGATATTACTATCCAATTTTTTTTATTATAAATAACAGTATGGGGAAAATGTCTATAGGAATTGAATAAATCAAACAAGAATATCAATATAATATATATAACATATAAAGCAAATTTAATTTTAAAAAGAATAATTATCAATTTAGTCTAGACAAAAAAATTCAACCATTATATCCTACATAATTTTGCATCTGCCACTTTGATATATCAGATGGGCTAATTTAATGATATTGGCCAGTAACAGATATTTTTTAATACTATTAATCCTGGTTGATAGGATATTTAAAAAATCGGTACCTTTTTTATATAAAGTGTACTGGAACATTTTACAATTAGTATTTGTACTTGTATATTGAAAAATAAAAACACTATTCAAAATATTGAACCATTAATTTAAAGTAATTAAATAATAAAATACTTTTTTAGAGTGTAACGGCTTATGGTAGACTCATGATCGAACAAACTAAAAAAGTCATTGAAGATCACTACACCATCAGTAATGGATTTGCGCATGATGCTAAGGTATAAAATCTCATAATAAAAATTAACTTTTTGAAAATAGGAAAGGCCATTTTTATATGTTATAGAATAAATTTTATTACATTTATTGAAATAGGGTTAATGTTTTTCTTTTATTAAAACTTAAAAATAAAGGTAGTATATGGTGATACTGATTCTGTCATGATTAAATTTGGGCTCACTTCATTGGCCGAAACAATGAATTTAGGGCGAGAAGCTGCTGAATATGTTTCTAAACATTTTCCATCTCCCATTTTACTCGAATTCGAGAAAGTTAGTCTTTGATTTTATATTTAATATGTTAACATAAAAATATGAGTCTGTTTATTATAAAAATTTCTGGAAAACATTTAAAAAAATATATTTTATATTTCAATATTTTTACAAATTATCACATAATGCAAATGAATGTTGCCATCCTTTTAACTAACAATCAATATAAAGGTATATTTTCCTTATCTGCTAATCAACAAAAAACGTTACGCTGGCCTCTCTTACACCAAACCAGAGGCTTACGATAAACTAGATTGCAAGGGTCTTGAGACTGTTAGGCGAGACAATTGTCCTCTAGTATCGAATCTCATAAATTCCTGCCTGCACACCATTTTGATTGGAAGGTTTTTTTTAAAAGCTCTTAGACTATTTTGATTTAATATCATTGTTTTTTTCAAAAATTAATCGATTGGTTTACTAATTCTTGATTATTAAGTGGATATGCTAATGCTCTAGAATGACTTCTGCCAACCTATAGATACATTTTAAAAATTGCTGAACGCGTTTGATAGGGCAAAAATTATATTTTTAAATAATAAACTTTTTTTCTCATTTCTATGTTTTGGTGGGATTCATTTTGTGACATTTTTTGAGGCCCCCTCTCTATCGCTCCAGTAGCCCTAAATTATCAATATGATTTTATAGAGGAACACAACTTTTAATAACACATTGGGTTCAATAAAATAATTTTGCTCTAGCTTTAAAAAGCAACCATTGCAGTTATACAAAATGATGAAAGATAATCGATAAATAAAAATTTAAGCGGATAATTTTTATGAAAAACATATTATTAAGAAACCCCCAATCTGCCGTCAATCATGCCATCCAAATAATATCGGAACTTTTGTGCAATAAGATAGACATATCTCAACTTGTAGTGACTAAAGAACTTACCAAAACAGATAAAGAATATGCTGGCAAACAAGCCCACGTTGAGCTAGCTCACAAGTACTTGTTTAAAAAAATCTTGGTTTTCCTTGCCTATTTTGTCTCTGGCGGCAATATACAATTTTAAATTAAACTTATACTGGATAAAATTGGGAACCAATAATAATAAAGCAAAGGCTTATTTTGAATTTACAAAAAAGTATCAAGAAAAGTTGAAAAAATTTGGCTCATTTTTTTATATAAGAATAAATAGTCAACATTTAGCAATATTATAAATATTTTTTTGAAATAGGTTAAAATCAATTTTATTAACTAAAATTAGAAATGTGTCTAGATTAAATATCAGATCTGGCTATTATTTTTGCTAAAAACCTTATTCAATATAAACATTGTTTATGGTGTTTTATACATGATTTGATAATTATAAAAAAATGTTAATTGTAATGTGATGTCAATTGATTAAAAATGAAAAATCAAATATGATATTAAATTTTAATATTACCAATAAAATAAAGATAATACTAATAATTAATTTAACAAGGAAAATATACTTTATAATTATTCATTATGCAATTTGTAGAAGAAAATTTTTTTTATGATCCACGAGGAATATTCAACTTATTAATTTCAATATATCATAATTTATAAATGTAAGAATGAGAAAAAGAGACCCGGGCAGTGCTCCATCATTGGGAGATAGGATACCTTACGTTATCATAGCTGGTTCAAAAGGATCGCCAGCTTATACAAGAGCGGAGGTATTATATAATATATATAATTAGCATTTGACATCATCACAAGATTGGTGATTGGATTTTCTTGAATTTAATAATGTTTATTTTATTTAAAAAAAACAATAATTTTTCAGGTTTACAAATTTAAATTTTCAAAAAATTTAGTTAAAAAAGTTTTTTTTTTATTACAAAGGATCCAATATATGTGTTAGAAAATAACATACCAATCGATACACAATATTATTTAGATAATCAAATATCTAAGCCACTTTTGAGGATATTTGAACCTATTTTGGGGGATAAAGCGGAATCAATATTATTGAGTAAATATTTCTATTTCCTTATTAATTACATCTTTTAATCATTTAGCAGAGATCCTAACTTAAGGGAATATCTGTTCAGGTTAAATAACAGATGAGGTTTGATTTACAAAAAAAAATATGGATTTTCTAAATACCGGGTTGAATCTTATCATGCACCTACTTATTAAAATGATTAATTTAGAGAATCAAATCTTTTAAAATTTCATCATAAAAAAACACATATTAAAATTCAATTAGATTATAATATATTATTAGTTTAAAAACAAAGATTTAGAAAATATATTAATCTGCAATAATTTATAATACTATAGGAATAACTCTCCAATTATTTTATAACTACTATATAATGCAAACCGGTTATATGCCTTTTTAATTGTTCGAGTCAGATTATGTGATAAAATTTTTTATTGGTTCAGGCTTAAAAAATGTAGGTAGGTATACGGTTCAGTTTGGATTCCTGTATTTTGCTATAATTGATATACATATACTATGAATTATTTCCTCCCTTTTTATGATACAATGATTCAGAAATAAAGAGATATAAAGGAGTTGTTGGGGACTCTTAAAGGCTCTCCTCCACTTCTTTCTCCAAAACAATTTGTAAATATTTTTGGATTACTTTTTTTTCTGAATTTTTAATTTTTAATATTTTGATGTAAATCGAAGACGGTTTATTGTTATTTTATATCGAAATATGAATAAAAGCTGAATACTATTTTAATATTATGAGAAAATCAACCTTCATATCCTTATTATACTTCATTCTAAAAAGTTTAACCGAATTAAGAGAAAATATGGGGCAAAGCTAAAAAAATAATTGGATGATATGTTTTTTGACATCCTCAAAATGTAAAAAAAGCAAACTATTTAAAAATAAATCATTCCACTCAAACTTTACTATTTTATAGATATTTCGTTGAAAAAATTTATAAACATACAGGAATATAATGAACAAACTTAATATTATATTTGAAAAGCATACGTGTTTTTTAGATTGTATTTTTTAGATTAAGATAATAAATTATTTTCAGTAAATGATTTAAAAACTAGAGATTACGTTCCATATCCCATCGCTACATAATACATTTTAGAGCTAGCACATTTTTTAAAATATCAAGTCAAGTGATTATTTTGCATTAATGAGCATAGTATTTGAATTGGATATTGTTCGATAATGACTTATCAATGTGGTTATTTTTTACGCAATAAGGATCTGGGATTGAAACTCAAAGCCTAGAAAGCATCCTATTGGACATTATTTTTCATAAAATATAACCTTCTTAAACTTAAACATTTGATTGTTAATACCCTAAAACAGAAAATAATATTTTCAGATAGTTTGTGAGTCAAGAACAACAAGTTAGGAGATCATATGATTTTGTCGTCACAAAAGAATACTAATATAATATTTCATTGTTATAAAAAAATTAAAAGGGGGAAAACATACTCTTACCAAAAGCGTTCCAATATCGAAAACTGGAAGCTTATCTCAATTCACGACAAAACATGCCCAATGCTTGAATTGCAAAACAATATTATATAGCGCCAAAAGTATTATAATTTAATTTAAAAGTGAAATTATATTATTTATACAATTGTCTTAATATATTGACAATTGTTAACCTTCTGCAATCGCAATATGTATTTCGTCGCCTGAGAATTAGGTTATTTATCCACTTTTTGTCAAAATTGTTTTTTTTTGCATAAATCAATTTTTTTTAAATTTTTACAATCAGATTGAAAATAATAGAAATTCAGTTTTTAAAATTGCTCTGTAAAGTTACAGATGGTATAATCTAATTTTCAGGCGACGATTTGTTTTAAAAAAACGACAAACAAACCATTGTAAAATCACTTATTATACATCTTAAAGCTGATTCTAAGATTATATGCAATCATTGTTTACCCGTCGTATCTGAAGTTTATCAAAGAGAAGTAAATTTATTAACTTATCTTTAAATACACATAAAGAATATTTCAATAAACTGATAAAAAACGAAAGTTTTAAAACAATAGAAATTTTTTTTGTTAAGAAATAATTAAGTTTATAGAAATTTAATAATGTGGGGTAGAGCGTTTACTATTCAAAAACGGATCGAATAATAAACTATTCACAATCGATTATTTTGAATGAATTGAAAAATTTATTATTCGTTATTCGATTGGTATAATGATATATTACTCATTTTTAAATGTGCTCGAAAGCCCTATCTATAATTTTCTTAGAACTAGATTTTATTTAAAAAAAATTCTGCTATCTTTTTGTGTTTTTTTAAAATTTATTTATATTATTTAATTTTTCTTTGGCAGATATGATAATTACAAAATTTATTTAACGTGAAAAAAATTTAATCTATTATCGTTTAGGGGCAATTGGCATGATAATTACAAAATTTTTTAATATTTTTTTGTATATTAGATTTTAAAGCTAAATGAATTGGAACAAAATTTTTCAGAATTATGGACTGAATGCCAAAGATGTTCGGGTAGCTTGCACGAAGATGTCCTTTGTACAAAGTTATTTTTAAGGGGGCTATAATATTTGATATTTTTTGTTATTTGTGAATACAATATCATCACTTTCTCACAATTAAAATTTTTGCAATGACAATATATTGCAAAAGTAGATTGGAAATCTTCTGTCGAAAATAATATTCCTTGCTCAGATCTCCAGTGTATAAAGTTTTTTTTCTTGCCTATGAGTTTTAAGGCCGGTCTGTCTAACATCCTTCGAATTTTATTGATTATTGACATGATAATATTTATTATACCAGCATATCTTTTAAATCCTTACTTTTTTAAAATAATGGAATATATGACCTTGCTGCAATTGCTATTATCACATTAATAAGATATAAATGGATGCTGTATTCATATTTCATAGAAATATTTTAGATTGTTTACTTTTATCTTTCAATTTTAAGAATATTCATTAATGCAATCTATGTTAGGAAGTTTTAATTTCAATAAACTTATCATTTGCATTTTGTACTCTAATGGATTCATTTATTTTATTAAAATCACATCCATTCATCATTTGTTAAAAAATATCCATTTTTGAAAACAATAAATTCTTTGAATCCAAATAAAGATTTTATAATTTTTACTAGTAATGTATATTTAAATTCTTAGGCCTAGCTTGGATTTTATGTGCTTGATTTATAACCTAAAATATGAAAAGAAATGTGGATTAAATTTAATCTGACTTAATTTTCCATTTATTAATAAATATAGTCAAGACTGTCCAATATATTACATGCGTAAAAAAGTACAAATGGATATAGGCAATCAAAATGAATTGGTCCTAAAATTTGATTAACTTGGTTCTGATTATATTTTATTACAGAAAATGATTGATTATCTGTATATTTTATACACATTAATAAATACAATGCATTTAATTGTTTTAATATTTACATATATAATAAAGTAATAAAATTATTACAATACAACTATTTGACTAAATTCATAATTAATTTAAAAATAGATTTGAATTATTAATTTTTTGTAATAAATTGATGTCTCATAATGTAATATTGAATTCCGGACATAAGAGTTGTTGAGGCTGTTGCGATGCTTTAATATATTTTTTTAAAATTAAATAAGTTAAATATGCAAGATGAAAAAAATAGCTCTTTTCTTAAATATGGTTCTGATCAATTGATATATTAAGTTTTTAAAGTTAAAATATAAATTAATTATTACTATAATGCAGACATTAAAGGGTGTGAAGAAGGGTAATGATATATAGGTGATAATAAGGCTGTAGTTACTGTTGATAATTGTAGAGCTGTATTGCACTAACATTAATAATAAAAAACATAACTTAAAATTTGAATACTTTGCTTAAAAAAGTGGGAGTAAATTTAATTTTTTCATTGAAGTTTTTATTATTTTTGAGAATAGACTTTTTGAATTTGATATATCCTATGTAGCCTAATATACCAATGTCTCTGAATATTATGAGAAACGCAACATAAACTAGTTTTAAAGTTATTAAAATTTATAGCTTGTATAATACTTGGAATTAACTCCATATATGTTAATGTTATACAAACAGCATTAACTAAGATTTTATCAGCCAAAGGATCAATAATTGCACCTAATTTGGATTGTTGATTGGGAATATTTCGAGCAATCATTCCATCAAACTATATTTATAATAAGATAAAAATATAGCTTAGAAAAATACAAGATCTGAAATTCCTGCTAAGGCAAACATTATAGCAGAAGTAATATAATATTCTTTAGTTATTGTCAGACATATTATTGGGGTAACTAATAATCTAGCTGTTGTTATAATGTTGGGTATCGTCATAATTCTATTTTTTAAATCTTCAGAATATTTCTAATTTTTAGATAAAGGAATGTTATGCAAGATATGTAAATTTAATACTATCTGTCATACTCGATAAAATAATTGCTTGCTAGGCGTAATGTAATTATGAATTGAACTAGGATATAATGCAAATGATCTGATATCCCTAACATTTTTATTAGCTATCTTTAACAATAAATTACAAGCTGTTGCCATTATTTTAAAAAAAAGATTGATGCATAATTACTTGCATCACCTGTACAAATTTGGGGCATTAGATAGAAAATCCCAAATATAAATAAAATTGATTTTAAGGTTAAAATTAATTAAACGCATCGTAATAACTTAATATTTCTAAAAAATAGCGATAATTTTTCTTAGTTTATAAATTTAAAATATCATTTTCAATTAAAAGAATTTTAATTATTAGTTGATACGTGTCTTCTATAAATTCATAGATAATTTTTTTTTATTTTAAATTAAACTCATCTGTGTAATTTTACACTCATATTATCATTTTCCATGCCAGATTTATGACAAACATTTGATGGTTAATGAAATCGAATAGGAATGCTTAGTTTAACAAAACTCAGAAATAAATTATAAATCAAGTAGATAATAAAATCTTCTAATTTTTAGTGTTAAAGAAAAATATATAATAAATTTTCAATAGTATGACAATATAGTAAATAATAACGGGTTATGTAACTTGTGACAGGATCCTGTCAATATTCTGATAAAAGTAAGATCCTCATGAACATGAATATTATTGAGGATAATAATCAATGAATATTATTGAGGATAATAATCATGTTATATTACAAAATCCTCATTATATATTTTGTTATAAAATCGAGAAAAATAAGTACACTCATTCCTCATTAATTTTATTTTAATGTTTTATGTAGAAATATCAAAATCTTCAACTTTAGAATTTCACTTAAAGATTTTATAGGTCTTCATTACGATTCATTTTATGTCTATTGTGATGGAAAGTTTACAAGGTCTCGTCAATCTACCTATGACGATAAAATTGTATTAAATAGTAAAATTTAATTTCTGGAACAAATTAAATATTAAATTTAGATTACAATGAAAGTTATGAAGAAAATAAAATAATTATTGATGATCAAATAATCTCTAATGAGATAGCTAGGTCTAATACAAGTTTTGTGGACAGAAGTGAGTACTCTAAGTACAAAGTAAATTTATAAAAAGATTTAAATATTTGTTAAAGTATGTGCAAAGAAAAAAACGTAAAATATGTTTGGAATTAGCTTTGCTTAGACCAACTCCAGCTCTTATATGGAAGGTAATGAGTATTAGATGTGCAAATAAAATCTGTTACATATCATTTCAAGATTTAGCCAATTTAACTTGTTTATATAATGTAAATAGTGATAAAAATAAAAAAATTATGGTATTTGAAACTTGTCAAGGTTTAATTATTGGAACTTTATTAAGAAAGCAAGGAGGGCAAGGAACTATTATACAAGTATATCATGGAGATTTTCCAAATAGGTATATAATAAACCTAATAATTTTATATAATTATTTTATAGAACTTGTATAGATTATATGCAATTACCTCAATCTCATTTTAATTCCATATTTTCGGTTAATTTTCAAAATATTCTTAAAATGGGTATGAAATTGCAATATAGTATTGATAAACCCATAAATGAGAATTCAGATTTTTGTGATAATAATGGGATTGCTATTATCAAAAAGGTATTTTTAATTATAAAATAAATTGCCTAAAATTATTTTTATCAAAAATTTGTGGATTCAGCTCAGGTGCTAGAAAACAGATAAAATTAGCATTGGAGTTGGTTTCATATGAACCCAACTGATTGGGTTTGAAAAACCCAATAAATACATGAATCAATATAATAATTCAACTCCCACAAAAAAATTTGGAGCACTAGATAAAATAATAAATTTAAGAAAGATATATTATTACCATCTAAATTCAAAGATTTTTAAAAAAATATTCTTTAATTTCTTTCAAGTATGGCAGGTCTACATTATTATATGTATCTATTGAGTGTTTGACCTACCTTTACAGAAGGCAGCCTGGAAATGTGTAATCTTGTTAACTATATAATATAGTTAATATTTGCATATGATTGCATGATAGGTGTGAAATAGTTCACCATTTTTAATTTCTTGTAAAATATAAAATTTGTTAAGGGGGATTTTGCTGAAAAGTTTGACAGATGATATTAATTAATGAAACATGTAATCTAGTACACAGAGATAGTAGAATTCACCCTGTAATACTTTCCATGATGTGTCATATGGAATCTAGGAATGTAATACCTTCCATGATGTGTCATATGGAATCTAGGAATATAATTCCCTAGAGAGCAGTGGCATATCCAGGATTTTCTTATGGGAGGTGGAATTTTTTTTGGAGGGGGGGACTTCACCCCCAAATCCCCTAAGCTGGCCTTTGGCCAGTTTTGCTTGGCCTTCAACCAGGTTTTATGTTTTAGCTATTCTATTAAATTATTCATAATTTAATAATAATTATTCATAATTTAATAATAATTATATATCTATTTTTAACTTTTATTTATTAATTTGTGCATATCGATATTATAAGCTTATTTTTTATTATTTTAAGTTAGGTATGTTATATTTAATAAAGTTTTTTTAAATGTAAAGTTGAAATAAAGTTTAATGTCAATTTATTTTAAAATTTGCTTTAAAAACTAGTCTCAGCTTAAATTCTCATACAATATAAGTAGAATAAATTATTTTTTTATTGAAAATATTAATTGCACAATGTATAAAATATTGACAAAATAATTTAATAAGCAAGTTTTTATAACTTCTATCAAATACAATATTATCAAAAAGTTTATTAAACACTATAACTATAATGTGATTTTTAATTTTCATGTGGATTTTGCCAATTTATCTAGAATTTCGTTCGTCGTTGGAACTAAATCTCTATGAATATTTAACATAGATAATCCATTTAGCCAAGATTCTGAAGTAGTACTTCGTAAAAATGTCTTCAGCCTTCTCAAGTTTGAAAATGTCCTTTCATTCGTGCATGTTGTAATAGGCAAACATGCAAGAATATAAAATAACTTCAAAATATCGGGAAATTAAGCCAACATGCTCAGACAAATTTAAATTTTATCTTCTGTTCTAAAGAAAAATATAAAATTAAATATTTATTAATAATTAAAATATTATTAAAAATACTTATTTATTAATTCTAACTCACTAACTAATAATCTTGAATTTCATAAAATAAATATATTTAATAATAAATTATATACCGTTTGATTTCAATATCTTTGTCTTTGACTAAAAATTTCTCCATTTTTTATTAATATTTTTGAATAATGTTAATGTACTCACAAGGAAAGAAAATTAAAAAAAAAATTATTTATAAAAAATAAGTTTTATGTTGGAAAATTGATATTCAAATATTTGTAAAATTTTGAAGGGGGGGGGAGGGGTGAGTAAAATTTTTATTAGCTTAAAATGATATTTATGAAAACAGTCAAATTTGCGATGAGAGAGGATTACCCCCCCCCCCCCCCATTGGTTACGCGCCTGCTAGAGAGAAATTTCCTGTAAAATAATTACCTATTTTTTAGATCCTAAAAAATAATTACCTATTTTTTAGAAAATTAATAAAATAGAAGAAATCTCTATAAAAATATCCACGAAATAAAATTTTCCAAATAAAATATTTAAAAATTTTGAGGAAATCAACAAAATAAAATTTTCTGGAAAATATATTCCTGAAAAAGATTTCTTAAATAAAATGGTTAACCAAAATTATAAAAGAAAAAGTAGTTTAAATTAAACTTAACTAATTTAAATATTATCGAGTAACCCTAAATCATATAATGTATAATGTTAGGATCTTAACCCGAAACTAGTTTTAGTATAATTTAAACGAAAAAATATTAGAAAATTTAATGCTTATCCTAAATTACCTGTTATATACCTAGCTTGAAGCAAAATATTATCGTAGGTTAACATTTAATTGTAAAAGTCCTACCTGGTTATTTCATTTTAAAATTTTTAAGATTACCCTGATTTTTTAAAAATATTCCATTTTCTGACCGGCAGGCCTCTGCTTTAAATAAATCGAAATCTGAATTTGTTTTTAAAATTCGCCCCCCTATGTCGAGGTTTTAATTGATTAAAAGAAAATTAAACAAATTTTTTTTCGCCTTTAAACATTTTCCCCAACTTTTAGATATTTATGGGAAAGAATATTAAAGGGTTATAGTAGCTTGAAGAAATTTTATAAAATAATACCTTCATATCATTTTTTTTCTTTTAAAAAATATTCATTTTTACAATTTTACAAATTTTTAGAACCTAGTTTTTAGCAAGAAGTTTTTTCTAAATACAATTGGGAGATTTTAATGTGAAGATTTTCAAAAATGATTGGTCATGCGAATTTTTTTTCAAATATCTGGGAAATAATAAGGATTCGTTTAACATAAATTTACTCTTATTTTCAATTCCCGTTTAGTAGTTATTCTTATAATACTTTTATGTTTATACACCCAAATATTTTATATCCCAATAAATTAGATTCTTTAATGCGGTAACTCTTTATTATTCTTCAATTAAAATATATTTAATTTATTTCCACTTTTAAAGACGCGTCAAAAAAAAATATAATTTACAATCCAAAATTCCAAAAAAAAATATAAAAATAAATTCCAATTATGATAATTTTCCCTTTTTTTTGTCTTTTATAGATTCACAAAAATAAATATATATTTATTAATAATAAAATAAAATAATTTCTAAAACAATGATGACTCATCCAAAAACAATATTAATTTATATAGCGATGATTCATCAAAATTACAAATTTATTTTTAATCCTATGATTTGACAAATAATAAAACAGAATAATTTGATCATTAATAAAAATCTTACCCTTCTTGACACGCCCCCTTTTATAATGAGCCCAAGTCCCCCTCATCGCTCTCTCCTAGAATCCCCTCCAGTTCCTCATCCTTTATGAGGAAATTCAATATATCACCCACCTCTCTGCTGAATATTCCATCCGGGTCCCGGTCTACTCCCTGCGCCTCTTCCGTCCTTGAGTTCATGGGATAGGCATCCACCAACTGATTTCCCCCCGAGGTTTCTTACGAAATGTCCACCACGGGCCATTGCATCTCGCCCAGAGATAGCGGAATTGGGTCTGCTAGCTCTCCCTCCGTTTGTCATAGGATATCTGCCCTCTGGCCCACAATCTCGGCTACCGGTCGCATCTCCGCCGCGGCTACCAATCTGATAGGAGATGATACCTGGTACTCCGTTTCTTCATTTCCGTTTCGACTATCCAGTGGGCACCTACTCCGTACATGGCCCCTTTGTTGACATCTGAAGCATCTCCGTGGATCCTCCAATGGCTGTACCCGGGAAGATGTTCTTCTTGCCGTCCTGCGTTCAAAATTAGTTCGAGGCCGAATTATTAGCTGGATCACTGTATCCCCAATATACCATATTTTATTTATCGCCATTTTTAAGAATTCGGATATTTGTATCAGTTTTTCTCCACCAATAAAATTTCCAGTAATTACGAGAATAAATTACGAAAATAAAAAGAAATATTATTTTATTTTCTTTCAAACTAATTCTAAAGTGAATACTCGCAAACAAAATTTTTTTTTATTACTTCTCCCATATATACCCACGATTATTAAGTCATTCCCCCTTTTTTTAAACTTGGCACTGACATTCCCGAATTTCGAACATTTTTCCCAAATCTTTGACACATTCTATATAATTTTGTAATTTATGATCTTGGCCTTTACCACATCATTCTTTTTTTTCTTTACTTGGCAATGACATTTTCAAATCTCAAACATTTTCCTCCAATCTTTAACACATTACCGATAATTTAATAATTTATGATCTCGGCCTATAATTACTTCATAACAAAAATTCTTTTTAATTGATCGATTTTGCCAACTATTCCGTTGTCTTTAATTTTTAAATCTTTCATTCCTTTCTTCGCAAATTTTTATCTTTATTTTATTTTTTTATTATAACTTTTTCCACTTGCTTCCCCAACTCATCTCCTTTAATGAGCCCATTTATAAATTTATCTTCTTCTTTTTTTTTTTAACACGCTATTAGACGGCGTTATTTTCACAGCTTGGTATATATTGCGCGTTAACATAGAACATATTTTCCCTGCCCAAATTGAGCAATATAAAATATATTACATCCCGATACCTATTAAATCTCCCTGCAGATAACGATTTCCCAAATTTATTCCGGGCTTCTTCCAGGATACCTATTCCATTGCACTTATATATTGAGTGCTATAATAGAGCAATTATTTCCTCGCCCAACTTGAGCACTATAAAATACATTATATCCCGATATCTATTAAATCTTCCTTTCCGATAAATGTTTTCCCAGATATTTTTCCATATAATAATTATTATTCTACTGAGACATTATAAAAGCTCCAGTACTTATTTCGGGCTTCTTTTGGGATACCCATTCCATTGCACGCATATATTGAGCTCTATAATAGAGCAATTATTTCCCTGCCCAACTTGAGCACTATAAAATATATTATATCCCGATACCTATTAAATCTTCCTTTTAAATTTCAAATTCTTTTATACATGTATTTCTTTTCACTCATTTTCGATAATATATCGCCCAACTTCATACCCCCGATCATAATCTTCCGGGCTCCACACCTCTTTTCAACTGATCCCGATGTCGTATTCCCTCTCTTCCATCGGCGAACCTTACTCGACTTAACTTGTTCCCAATGTTTTCCACGATCCTCCCGGATTCCCATTTCCTGGTAGTTCCATATACTCTAGCTCACACGGTTTGACCCACTATGAATTCCAACATCTCAATTTTCTCCTTTTCCACTTCTTGATTCGTGTCCCGTTTTAATAAATCCAGTAATATTCTGGTTCGTCTCCCCAAAAACCTTTCTGCCGGAGATTGTTCCTCTCCCTTTCGACAGTTGTTGTAATAAGCTACTGCTCCCCAAATTTCCCCACCTCCATACTTTAATTTTCTTAAACAATTTTTGACAATCGACACCATTCGTTCCGCTTGACCGTTCGAGCTCGGATGATATGGTGGCGTCAAAATATGTCTCGCCCCGGTTTCCACACAAAAAGACTTGAATTGTCCACTTATGAAGGCCGGTCCTCCATCCGAAACTATTATCTTCTGGGCGAGATGCAATGGCCCGTGGTGGACATTTCGTAAGAAACCTCGGGGGGAAATCAGTTGGTGGATGCCTATCCCATGAACTCAAGGACGGAAGAGGCGCAGGGAGTAGACCGGGACCCGGATGGAATATTCAGCAGAGAGGTGGGTGATATATTGAATTTCCTCATAACGGATGAGGAACTGGAGGGGATTCTAGGAGAGAGCGATGAGGGGGACTTGGGCTCATTATAAAAGGGGGCGTGTCAAGAAGGGTAAAATTTTTATTAATGATCAAATTATTCTGTTTTATTATTTGTCAAATCATAGGATTAAAAATAAATTTGTAATTTTGATGAATCATCGCTATATAAATTAATATTGTATTTGGATGAGTCATCATTGTTTTAGAAATTATTTTATTTTATTTTATTATTAATAAATATATATTTATTTTTGAGAATCTATAAAAGACAAAAAACGGAAAATTATCATAATTGGAATTTATTTTTATATTTTTTTTTGGAATTTTATATTTGGAATTTTGTATTGTAAATTATATTTTTTTTTGACGCTTCTTTAAAAGTGGAAATAAATTAAATATATTTTAATTGAAGAATAATAAAGAGTTACCGCATTAAAGAATCTAATTTATTGGGATATAAAATATTTGGGTGTATAGACATAAAAGGACTTGTAAAAATAATTTAATGTAATCGTTTCATTTTAATAGCCACTTCAATCTTAATTAGGTGACACATTTCTTTCCAAAATGTAAAAATCATGAATACTTTTTATTTTATCGATGCTAAATTATAATGGTATCAAAGTTACCACAGATTTATCGAGTTTCATATTTTAAAATTGACCTATTTAATCGCTCAAAGTTAAAACTGAAACTCCTTAAACTATGAGAATACTCAAAGCTCAGAAAAATACTGAATGTCTAAAATTATTTCTTAACTCGCCCGTTAAATATTTATAATACTTTTCTTATTTATACTAATTTTATTGTTAAAGGGGAAACCATTATAACTCTACTATCATCTGTATTTCTTTTGTTCGATCCCCAGTAGAACCAATATTTATCTGAACCCAATATCGATCTTAAGGTTAGGGTGGAAATGCTCTAGAGACATTACTTGTTAAAGATTCTGATCAATTTGAGAAAGTGTTAGGTAAATTAAATCGATATCAGGTCTTTTATAAAAAAAAAATATTGGCCTATCCGAAACTGATCTTTATTATTGCAACCCTGAAATTATTGTTATTTTTTTACTCTATTACTTGTTAGCTGTTATAGTTAATATAATTCATATATTAGCGTTAATGGGTTAATTTTTTTCCCGCGAATTAGTTTTATCGGAAATGTATTTCAGCATATGTAGGATACCTACTAGAAATCAGCGTAATCCACCCGCTAAACAAAAAATTTTCGGGTCGGATAAATTGTGCAAATATTTTTACGAGTCGCGAATTGAAAATGTATTTAAAGCTGATAATTAGGCATTCGGCAAATTTATGCCCTTTCCTTCATAAAAAGCTATTACTATCCAGGCCGGACAACTAGTGCAAAATATTTTTTACGGGCCTGTTCGGGCTGGGCTCGCCGCGACAATCACTAATACCTACCCTACGAATTTCGGACAATTTTACCGTTAACTTTCATTTATAATATATATTAAAAACTAATGTAAATTAAACGAGGATTAAAAGTTTATGACAAAATTTTCTAAAATTCACAGATTAATTATACTTTCTAAAAACAAAATGCTGAAATACATTTCCGGTAAAATCAGATTTTTACCTTTGAAAAGGCTCAAACCTTTTAAATAACTCATAAAAAATCCTTTATTCTGGCAAAGTGTTGTTAAACGACTCTATTTTTAAAAACGATTAACCTAACATTTTAGCCAAATGATACTACACAAACCTAAAGATTTTGCTCGTAGGTGGCAGAAAGGTTTGTACATTCATTAACTTAATCTCTAGGCTTGCTTATAATTAATTTGGCTAAAATCTTAATTTAAAATTGGCAAAATCTAACCGTTTAACAACACTACGCTGACATAGTCATCTCTTTCATAATATTTTTTTTATATTATAGAAGGACGACCATAATACAGTATGTGATAGTAATGGCAAAAAATATTTAGATGATGATGATTTAAGCTTGCCAAAAAGGGATAACGTAAAGTTACTCAAGCACATTGAAATCGTGACAAAAAGGAAATATGAAGAAGAAAAGGCAATAGAGATCATATTTCCTCAAGGAGGAGATTTTAACGATTTCAGAAGCATGGATTCATTGATAATTGCCTCCAAGTTTCATCCTAAACATATAGCATTATCACTTATGCGGTTTCTAAAATATTCAAGACCAATAGCTATATATTCGCAATATAGAGAGGTAGGTATATAATATAATATAATTATATTAAATTAAAATCATTCAGAGAAATCTTTTATTTAGCTTTTTAATATAAAATAAATTATTATATATAAAAAGCCCCTCCTAGATTGTTATCAAGCCCTTAAAAAGACCGACTGTTTTATAGATTTGCAAATTAGTGAAACATGGCTTCGCGAACATCAGGTTAATTAGCAATACAATAGAGTTGTTGACATGATTTATTTTTATTTTTTTAAATCGATTTCATTTTGGGAATCGATGAATTTGTTACTTTATAGATGTCATTTTTCACGCTTATATTTTAATAATATTTCCGCCTCACTCTTTGCAATCAATACATATACGAGCTTTCGTGGAAGTCTTTCATACATCTTTAGCCACCACGTCCATTATTGGGATTAATAATAATGGATCCTTGTAGAATATGCGTGAATATAGGAGGAAAATTTGACGATCTAAATGTCCAATTTTTGACCTTAAAAATCTTCATTTAAGGGATCTTGCTGAGTTTTTTATTAAGCATAAGTCTTGAGTTCTGAATATGGCTATCGAAGTCAAAACGATTGTAACGATGAGATATTACCAAGGAATATATTTATTGAACTTATCCTCTGACCTTAATGTCAATCTATCATTGGAAGGCGCTAGAGGGCCAACACAAATGAAGACCCATTTTACTATGGAATATCCGTGTGAGGACAAACATGCCTTCGATTATCGCAAAAAGTCGCATGATTAGATTATATAGAGAAATCCTACAGGTATCGTAACTAGATCTAAAAAAATTTGGGAAGGGGGGGAGGAGCATAGGGCAAACCTAACGGGGTTAATTTATTTCATATTTTTTAAAAGGGTTAAATTATATACGATCAAAGTTTTAAACATAGAGATTTTCGAATATAATTTTTATAGCAGCCTTTTAACAACAAAAGCTGAATGGACTCATTAGATATCTTTAAATCCTCCTCTTGCTACTGATAATAAAATATCATATAGTTATTCTATTTTTTAAAATAATTCGATTTTTTTAGCAATGAAAATAAATTTTTGCTCTTTTTTATATTAATTTATTATTATTATAAAATTACATATAAAATTAAAAAAATATTAAATATATACAGTCGTAAAATAAAGAAAAAGCTATTGGATTGGATAATTTTTTTGAAAATCGACTCGATCCGGTTTTTATCGATCATATATTTAATATCAGCACATCCCTAATTTAAATACATGAAGAAGTACATTTTAAAACAATTTACAAATATTAGAAAATCAAAGTTACCCTTTGAAAAAGATAACTATAAAATACAAAAATATTTTTAATTGTACAAGCATAGTTATGGATAATGTAGAACATGTTAAGATCTGGAATTCTATTAGTATAAGTTTATATTTAAGAAAATATTTTAACCATTGATAGGCTTCTCGTATCATATATTTAATCTGCAAATGATTTAGAGGTAAACGTAAAAGAACAAATATTTAATTTCTCTATTAAGGAGGATTCTAGTGAGATAAGATAGAATCCACTAACAGACAGAGTTGGACAGTACCGCGAATACATGTATCTAAGATACAAGATTCTTTTGTATCTTATACTCAGTATCTTATTGATATTTTTAATAAGATACTAGTATCTGTATCTAAGATCTTTTATTTTGAAAAGAATCTTGTATCTTTTTCTTTTTCTTTAAAAAGATACAGATACAGATTCTTTTTAATATTCATGTTTAAACATTTACATATCACACAATGTAACTTTATTTTCTTCGTGAAATCTTGTATTATTTTCTTTATTTTTCCCGCTATATTTTAAATATATTGATAACCAAAATTAGTTGGAAATTTTACAGGTCACAAAGATAGATAGATTAAAAATAACAACACCAAAACTCTAAATAAGAGAAGGATATATTTTATATGTAATATTTTTTAATTTGTAGAATGTTTAACAATGATAGTAGTGAAGATGAAATTATGGAGATAGGTTCTCCTGAATCAAATCCGAATCTTAAAATTCTAGATGGAAAATTTTATAAAGTAATTCATGTGAAAAAGAACAAGGTACAAGCTGAATGTCAAAATTGCACAATTAAAAATTTATTAAAGGTTCAACAAACTCCTCTACAAACTTTCTTAATTAAACATATTAAAGTATATTATACATTTTTATTTTATAATTATTAACATAATAATACCAATACTTAAGTCCCTCTAAGATAATTATTATTAAATTTTTTTATAAAATGGTTGAATATCAAATTAAAATAATTTTGGATATATATTTTTTAGAGATATATCGATAACCCTTTTTGGAGGCCGATCCGATATTCCCAATATTAAACTGATATCGGTCGATTACCGATCCGATATCATATCTAATTTTGTATTCTGTAAAGATACCAATGGTTTTAATTTTTAATATACTTTTTATTGATCAGTTATAGTTTATATTCAATTCAATTGCAATTCTAAAAGTATATAAAATATTTTTATTGTTAAATCACTTTTATATAATAAGTAATAACATTTCACTTTTATATAATAAGTAATAACATTAATCTATATACATAATAAGTAATAAACAATTATATTATGAAATTTGAAATAAATATTTAACATTAATATATCCAAGATTTCTTTTTAGAAATACCATTATTTCCAATTTATCAGAGGTTAGCTTGCAGCGATAGTAACTGTCAATATCACCAGCTTCACTAAAAATAGATTCTGAAGAGAATATGGCACACTTTTATAAACAGAATGATGGCAGAATGTTTATTAATTAATTATTATTATTAAAAAAATATACATAAAAATGGATTTCGATTTTATTTATAAAAATAAATGATCTTAGATATAACTTTTTTTAAAAAATTTATAACATTTTATTTTTGTTAAAGAAGCCATTTTATATTGGATCAAATTTTATAATATTGGCCGATAACCGATATTTTAAAATGGGTGAAGTCGGCCCGATCCGATTAAAATATCGGCACATCCCTAATATATTTTATATATAATTATTTTAGCAAATTCTTATTAGAGGAAATATTTAAGCTACAGTTGATATATAACATTAGATAATTTTAAAAGGCTCTTAATAAATTAATTATAATATAAGGTAGTTGTAAAAAAAAGTTCGGCAGTACTTATGTGCGACAGAGCTTACTATAACTTGTGAAAATCTCACAAAAAACGGGCAGCACTTCCGGGCTACAAAGCTCTTATTAGACCTTATTGTGAAAATCGCTTATTGATAGGAAACTTTGGTAATCCCCTTTTTATATTCAACCGCCTCACTTAAGAGGACTTAGGTATTTTTTTTTATATATTCAACTGCCTCACTTAAGAGGACTTAGGTATTCTTTTTTTTTATATTCAACTGCCTCACTTAAGAGGACTTAGGTATCCTTTTTTTTTATATTTAACTGCCTCAATTAAGAGGACTTAGGTATCCTTTTTTTTATATATATTCAACTGCCTCACTTAAGAGGACTTAGGTATCCTTTTTTTTATATATATTCAACTGCCTCACTTATGAGGACTTAGGTAAAACGACACAAAATTTAAAGACTAAATAATTTATTTATTAATAATAATTTTTTTACAACTATTTTCAAATACAAATTAGTATAGATCGGGCAAAAAGAAATATAATAATTTCCAATTTTTTAAAGCACAATAATATATTAAAATAAAAATACGCGTGTGTCTTTTAAACCAAAAAATAAAAATAATAATAAATTTTTCCTTTTTTATGTCTTTTATATCTTGCGCATTTTGTAAAATAAATAAATATTTATTAATAATCTATATTTTTGATAATCATGACTTGACAAAATAAGTCATATTAGAAAATAAACTAATTTTAAAAATACATAAATATCACAATCAAGTAAGGATAAATATTTATTAAAGATAATGAATAAAATATAACTAGTATATTTTTTTTAGAGATGCTATTTAGCCATATACTCCGAATATAAGCTATATTTAAAACAACACAGAAAATAACCTGCAAATTCTAAGAAATCATTTGATTTAATTTTTTTTTTTATTTGCAAATTTTCAACTCCCATTAAATATATTGCTCTCCCTTCCCTGTTTAAGCTATTAATGGGCAAAAACTAATATTAAAATCCCTGGTTATTATAATTAATTCATTAATAAATATTTTATTAATTATTGCAAATATTCATTCTTATATGTGTATGCTATGTTCTTCACAAATAAATAATAAAAACTGTATTTTATAAACTAATCTAATTTAATTGATAATGATAATTTAAAAATATCTTGTATTTAAGATACTCTAATTTAGTAAAAGATACAAGTATCTTTTATCTTGTATCTTTTTGATATTTTGAAAAAGATACTAGTATCTGTATCTTAGATTCATTTTTTTATAAAGAATCTGTATCTGTACAAGATTCTTTTTCTGGAGGACCTGCCTAACTCTGCTAACAGAAAGTATCCAACCATATTTAAGTCAATGACCAATATGTAAAATTTGTGAAGAAATCCGAAATGAATGGATAAAATGATTTACCAAAAAAAGTTAAAAATATCAATCTCAAGGAATCTTTTAGATGCTAATTCTCAATCACAAAATCATTTGGATATATTTTTAAAAAAATCACGGTAATTAAACATCAAATCTATCTAAAATGTTCAGTAAAATACTGTTTTAGCCATATCAAATGATGTCTAAAATCTTGATTAGTGGCGATTCTAAATAGAAATTTTGTTGGTAATAATAGAGGAATAATTCAAATTTTAATCAACTCTTTGATGTGCAGTTTTATAAAATGAATGCCTTCCTCTTTTGGCTTGCTTGGACTAGAAAAAAACGGAACATTATTTTTTCTTTTTAAATATTTTATTGATAAAATCTTATATATTCAATATTGTTGAAATATGTATACATTTAAAAAGAAATGCTAGACTAGTAAATATATTTGAGTATTTTATTAGTTAATGTTACAAATATAAGCTCAAATAAATTCATGAAAAAAAATTAATCTTTAAGCTTGGCCACTAAATCAAAAAATTGAATCAGGAATAAATTTTAAATCGAAATTTTTCTTTACAATGAATCAATGTATACAATAGTTAGTATGAAATATAATTTTAAGAAAAAATCCACAAAATCATCTATTTTACAAATATTACAATTTAAAGGGAAAAAATCTACAGTCTAATATATATTTTACAACAAATATAATATAAAAACGTGTAAATTTGGATAATATAATTGAAAAATTAATATTATTTATCATCCATGTGCATATTTATTATAATAAATTTCAAATTACAATTACCTATAAATTTTTTGTAATTGATTATAAATTCTAATTCCTTTTCTAAAAACGGTAATTAATTACTAATTACATGAAACGTGATTTTCTAGAGTAATAATTACAATTTATTTTATAATAAAATTAAAATTGCAATCAAATTCTGTGTTACAAAATGAAATATTATTTATGATGTCTAAATATAAATAGATATGGGCATTATTATTTGAAGTTCTTTTCTACCCTAATCAACAAATGATATAGAATACATTTTTAACTAATATTTAAAAAATACGTATAACTTTTTTTAAAAATATCTATTTTTTAAACATGTAATTTAAATGTGTTCTATAATACTTATTTAGGAAGGAATAATCTTTTTTCAGGTGCTGATAAAGAAGAACAATGCTTTAGATTTATAATAAAATTTACAATTAAATTATTAGTCATTTGATAACTGAAAATAAATTCTGGCAAAATTTGTTGAATATTTGCTTTTGATTATTCCGTATAAAAAAATTTTTAAATGATTAAATTGTGTTAACATAGAAGAATGTTTTTTGTAGAGGAAAAATATTAAAATTTAATATACTTTCATATGTTTTAGGAAATTACTGGTGGCTTGATTATGGTCCTTTACGATTTGATCTCAAAGTACACCAACAGCGCTTGTAGTTTTATCTGTTATTTTAAAAAAATTTGGATTACATTTGTTAGATTTATCTTTTACTGATTGTAAGATTGTAGCAATTATTGGACTTATTGTCAGAGTCCAAGGTAAAAGATTGTAATTAATTATAATTACTAACTTCTTTTTAAGATGTAATTAATTACAGTTACTTATCACAAAAAATACATTGTAGTCATAGAATTAATTAGATATGATTAAATACTGCCCAACCTAGTTATTAGTTAAAATTGATCTATTTTTAGTTATTTTTCTGAAATAATTTAGCATATTTTATTTAGTTTTTTTGGTGATTAATTTTAAGAAATTTGTGAATTGACTTATTTTAAACTCAGTTCACAAGCGAGAAGCATAGCGTATATCTGGGAACTCGCCATATGTTTTGAATCCAATGTAGCATGTACATTCTTAATATTATCTATTTTAGTTATAATTCCATTATGCCATTTGTATTTATTGATTGGAAAATATATTAAATTTTGAAAAAAATTATATATTTTTAAAAAGATGGGGAAAAGAAGTATTATTATAAGCAGGTATCCGAACAGAAAAATATCGGTTCAGATTCGGATAAAACTAACGGTTAAAGTTTAGATCCGGTCCTAAAATATCGGTTCGGTTCGAACCATTAAAAACTGGTTTGAAAACTTTTGTATACAAAAATACTACATTTCGATTTGTCATTTATAATACTATATGATATAATTTATATATTGGATTCAAAAAAAGAAGAAAAAAAATTAATATGTTATAAATTGAAAAGTTTATAAAAATTGTGCACTTATAATTAAAATTGATTGATATAATCTTTAAAACAAATCAGATATAATTAGAATTTAGCAATATACTTGTAATAACTATTAATTTATAAGCACAAAATCACGAGGCTCTTATCGATTCACAGGTTAGAATATTAGCTCATATCAGTATTTACACCAATCTTAGCTATTTTTTCTTATTTTGCTAACAATACATTTTTCTTTAAATTTTCTACAAAATTGAAGTAATAAATACCCACTAATTTAGATAATTTACAGAATTAATACTTGCAGAAATTTAGCTGACTTCAAGCCATAATTTTTATTTGGTTTGGCATGATATAATTTTTCCAATTTTTTTTTTACCAATAATTTTTCTATCAAACAAATACTAATTATGATTTGTTATAAATTTCAGAATTATTCTTGGCTCACTTCACACTTAAAGCATGACATCTTTTCATTTTTTTTACTTAGTTTCTCTTTTGTGATTCGTAAAACTTATTGAATTAATAAGTACTTAGAAATTTAATTAACGCAAACAGATATTTACACCTATATTTCAATTTTAGCATGATGCCAATTTTTACAATTTTATCTTATTTGATGGACTAAATTAGTATATAATTAAGCCATAATGACCAAAATATTGTTGTTATTTATACTGTATATTATTTGAAGCACTAAACTTTGGCATAGATTTTAGTGGTTCCAATTGTTCAGATGATATAAAGATAATACATATTTTAAAGAAGCAAAATAAAAATAATTACGCGAAAATCAAAAATAGCGAAATTTTTTTAAAGCCCTAAAATGGGGATTTAGGATAGAAGCCCACAGTAATCCATTTTCTGCCTCACTATACATCCTGACTACACCACTATAAGTATACTGATTCAATCTATCATCAAGTTTTTAAAGCATTCCACACCATTGCAGCCCTCACACTAATAGATCCACTTCCTTGTTTAATCATTAATTATATTAAATGGTATAGATATAAAAATCAAATTAATTCGATTAGCTATAGAGAAATATACGAGCCTTAATTTTTAATTAATATTTAAATTCCTTTTTAATTTAGTATCATATTTAAAACACTAATATTAAAACACTATAAAATTAAAAATACAATTTCATAATTGTGTTCCCAAAAAGGAACCATATATCTAAAAATTTCTATCTGATTTTTTTGACGCATATATAAAAATACGTTAACTTTGTTTGTATTGTAGATTTTGAAAAAATTTATATGTTAAATGGCGGAAGTCACTATGAGTAAATAAGAAGTTGTTGAAATTTTTGTATTTGTTTATCTTTTTTGTTTGAGCTTGTGTTAGTTGATATTTATGTCGAAGAATGAAGAGACACACATGTCCATATTAATGATTTTCCTAGGGCCCAGGATATGGTTGTCATACCATTATGTTTTAAGCCCTACTTGAGATAAATTTGTGGGTTCAAGATGGTTCGGAATGTGGGCGGCTGTTAACACTTATTACAGGGTTCATCGCTATGTGGCACCCTTGACTAAAAATACAATTAAGGCCTACCTTTTGAATCGACGGGTGATGCATTTGATTCAAGGGCTGTATGATGTCTCAACTTAGACGTAAACGCAATCTAAATTGGATTGACTAACGGTTTGGTATTTAAAATTTAAGGTGTGAAATTTTTTTTGTATATGATGATTGATGGCAAATGAGTATTAATGGGTATATTAGCCCCCATTTGTTATTTGCGTCAGCTAATAAATGATCGGTGGGACATATGAAGTTTGAGATAATAAAATTGTTTGTTAATCTGGATAAAAATAATGATGATGAGGATAAAATATTGAGAGGCAAAAAGCCTAAACCGCCTAATTTAGAAACTGGGCGAGTGACCAATTGCCATTTGAGAAAAGTTAGTAGTGTTGTTAAACGGCTCAATTTGAGCCCATTTTTAAAAACAGCTAACTCAATATTTTATCCAGAAAAATATTATGCAAGCCTAAATATTTTGCTCATAGATGGCATATAGGATTGAACATCTATTAGCAAGATCTCGATGCTTAGGCAATATTTTCCTGGCTATAATGTTGAGTTAGCCGTTTTCAAAAATCGGCTCAAATCGAACCGTTTAACAACACTAAAAGTTAGACATATATTAAAAATGACGGACTCTATTCCTAAAATTATAATGGGTCGGACCTGATTTTTCGTAAAATTTTAACGGGCCAGGCAAATTGTGCAAAAATTTATAACCGGCTGCGCTTTGCCTATCCCTAATCGTCAGTAAGTTATATATATTAAAAAAAAATTTATATTACATAAATTTTATTAAATTAATCAAATGCACCTTTTTTAAAATAATTTTATTACTTTAGTATTTCTAACGGTCATAAATCAAGATTTAAATTTTGGCAAATCTTTAACGTGAAAATTTAAAAAAGTTAATAATCATAAAAATCGAATATAATGCTTTAAATTTATCATAAAATTATATATAATTTCTATTCATAAATCATTGGTTGGAAAATAATATCCAACTATAAAGTTTGGTCATATAAAATTCCCCTTTTTAAAGAAAATCGGATTTAATTTTTTTTTTTTAAATTGACATTTTTAAATTTTCGATTAAAACATGAAAGGCAACTGGTACAAATTTAATATATAATTTTTTTTAGTCTCCATTTATTTCTACAAAAATATTTTTTAAATTTTAAGCCATAAAAATGTCTATCAATATATTGTATTGTATATTTATTCTTCATAATAAAATTAATTTAGCAAACAAATTATTAAATTTAAAAGAAACTAGTTAAATCAGGTTTATGATGAATATTATTTAAAAGTAGAGTATTAGGCTTCCTCATGATGGTGTCTAATATTTTACTTTTATTATTACTAGAAATTTGTAGGCCTATTTTGTGGAAATTGTGAATTTGGATGCATCTCTGATTAAAACATATTAAGGCTGTCTTTTCTCCGATTATCTTATTTAGTATTTTAGAACTCCCCCACCTTCACACAACGAAGTCCTACATCCTGGCTAACTTATATAAGTGAGCTGTCATTCCAATGCCTATAATTTTCGCCAATTTTTCTACTAAGCCTAACTGTTTAACTTATTTTTAGGGCAAGTCTAATAACTAAATATTTGAAATCGTCATTTAGCTATTAAAATAAAAAATAAATATAATATATTTTAAAAAAATATGGCGTTTATCCTAATATTCTTAATAGTATGGTTAAGGAAAAAATATTTATATTATAGATGGCGTTTAATCTATATAAGCTTAATATTTCTAATATAGGGTTGTCAAACAACCCGATTTGGGTCGATCTTAAAAAATGGCCCGATTAAGATTTTAGCCAAAATAATATTGTGTAAGCCTCAAGATTTGGCAAGTAGAAGCCCAAATCTTTTCTCCATAGCAAAATCATCAGGCGTATATATAATTATTTTAAATCGTTTTAAATATATAATATTTATTATTTTTAAACTCTTCATATTTTAATGCCATCAAATATTGTGACGTAAAAATATTTTGTTTTTTTTACCTAAAAAACACATTTTATCATATAAAATTTAGATAGCTGATCTTTTCCAACCAGTAGTATATAGTTCTTTTTACTCTTATCCTCTCGGAATGGGATGTGATCATTTTCACCTCCATTAAAAGTCTGGGTAACCTAGAGAACTGCAAAGTAATTTTTTCGCAACCCGAGCCCGACCCGAGCCCGAATTTAAAATTTTTTTTGTCCGAGCCCGACCCGAGCCCGAGCACACATTTTTTAATCCAACCCGACCCGAGCCCGACCCGAATAAAATTTTGCAATTTAAGTTTTAATATTATAATAACCAAAAAAAAATTTATGTGTATTTATTCAGTTCAGCCACCTTAAATAAAAGTTTATTTGACGGCCATAATCTATTCAAGATATATATTAAGTTGCATTTTTAAAATTTGTAAAAAATATTATAAAACGATTAATATACAAGCGAATTTAAAAATTATAACGATTATATAATAAGCATCATTTATGCGAATATAGATATGATGTAAAAGTTAATAAATATATAAAAAATATAATGAACATATTATATTATATATTGACCTCATCAATATCATTATCAAAATTATCACAAAGTGAATAATTATGATATATAAATAAAGAGGCGTCCAGTTTATCTGGCTTTAAACGAGTCCTTCTCTCCTCAAAGGCCCTACCAGCAGCTGAAAACGCCCTTTCACTGCTAGCCGACGAAGCAGGGATAGCCAGGAATTTAAGAGCTAAAATACTTAAATTTGGAAACTCATAATGGTTTGTTTTCCACCATTTTAAAATATTATCGTCATCAACACATAATTTCGGATCTAGATATTTTTTTAGCTCGTCAACTTCGGCGCTAGCATCAGAATACGCATTGTCAGCCTCCCATAAAGAGAAGTCCAAAAAGGTATTTACCACCTCTGTAGTTTCTTAAGAAAAAAATATTCAATAATAATATTAAGATATATATTTACATTATTATTTTTTAATAATTTTACATATTTGATGATTAATATTTTTTTTGATATATGATATTTTTTTATAAAATTTATGTAATTATCATTATTCAACATTGATTTAATAAAATTTGAATTTTATTTAGTGATAATAAAATAATTAAAGGAAGTACTGAAAAAGAAAATTTTATTTCAGTAATTTTAGGAAAATTTGTCTAACTTTTTTTTGGAAGTAAATATTAATCTAAGATTTTGTATTTATTATCTCCAATATTTTTTAAATATATACTCAAAATTTTAGATCTCAATTTTTAATATGTTTTGAGATATATCTAATCAAAATTTGGGGTAAAATAGACCCCACCTTTGTAGTTAAGGGAGTTTTTTCTACCTTTGTAGTGAAGGGTTAAAACAAATGTTAAAAAAGACAATGTATAGGCTTGTTAAATAATAAATAAAACTTACATAAAATATGTCTTATCTTGTAATTTACGAGAAACACAATTTAGTAATAAAATAGTTTGGTATCCGGTTGTTAGGTTTATAAAATAATAATTAATCATGACATGTTAATATGATTGACATTTTAATCCTAAAATGTGATAAATATTAAATAATATGATTTTATAATTAATATTATAAATTATACTAACTATTTAAGATATTAATATTATTATATATATTTTCGGGTCGGGTCGGGTCGGACAGCTTTTACAACCCGACCCGAGCCCGAACCCGAGGAATTTTTTTTTTGATGTCCGAACCCGACCCGAGCCCGAGGCTCTGGCCGGGTCGGGTCGGGCTACGGACAGCCCGTGCAGTTCTCTAGGGTAACCCTTGTCTAATGATGGGCTTTTGGAGAGGAGGGGGCAAGATATTTTTAGCTTGAATTATTTAAACCTATTTCTAAACAAAACAGTTTTCAAAGAGATTTCCAATGCCCGTTTTATAATTTGTAGAATTACCGGCATCACAAAGACCATTTAATCGTTAATAAAAAATTAATTTGTTTAAAGATAAAAAAAAATGCTAGAGGAAATCCTTTTAAAAAACGTCTATCTGGAAAGGACTTATGATAGAATTTTAAATAATTTTCTTATTTCTTAACTGACATCGTCAACCTTGATAGAAGTTTTAAACCTTACAAAATATTTGCAGTGAAGGTTGATATATTAATATTATATGAATATTAATCTCCAACATTTCCATTTTTTTCCCCATTATACTAACTAAGTTATCGGTTTATATAAGTAAATTTTTTTTAAAAAAAATTTATATTCCTTACTTATTCACGAATTTATAATGAATTATGACCTTCAAATTTTTAGTATTATATCAAAGCTTATGTGGACATCATATACACCAATATCAATTTAATATTATTACTTATTTTTCTTCCATCTCATTATTGCATTATTATTAGTAACACGGCAAAAAAATATACAATTTCATTTTATCTAACTCGTCCGTCATTATATCCATTTAATTTTTTTTTAAAAAAATCGATATTTTATTCCTTTTTGTTAATAAAATAAAATTTCTAAATTCAATCTCATTTAGGCTTATTCTATAACAATTTTTATAGAAAAAGAAGACAATCAAGATTTTAGCCAAAAAATATTATCTAAACCTTGGGATTTCTCCAAAAGAGCTAAATCGATATTTTTGACTATAGAAAAATTAAATAAAATTTACCTTTCAAAATGAAAAGTTTTAGTTGATTTTAGAGCTTGGAATCTGAATCCTCGAAGCAGGATCAAATCTATGATCAGAACTTCCCTTTAAGATATATAAGAACCAAGGCTCATTTTAATGCTTCTAGGACCCTGAAATAATATGATAGATTTTGTTAACCTTACCCGAGATATCGGAAATTGTAGATATAACTCATGAGTCATGATATGAGAGCGATCCTGACAAAATTCATTGCTTATTAAAAAGGGCTTGGAACCCTAATACTAGGAACCAGGTCAAATTTAAATATCGGAACCTCGTTTCAAAAATATGAGGAATTTTAACCATTTTGAAGAAAAAAAGTTGAGAAATCTTAATCCTTTTTAGCATTCCAAACTTTGGTTTTTTTTATAAAAATATTATTATTTGAGCTGGAAACCAAAATAAAACATGATAATTTTTCAATAATAAATTTTTTATTTTTATATTCACTATTAAACAATAAGATAAATTTTTGATAACATATCTATTGTAAAAATATATATCTAAAAGAAAAAATAATATTTAAAAAGAATAGAAAACTTTAAAAAATAGTGCGGGCATAATGACCCATGTATAGATATACAGTTTGGTCGGCAAATTTCGATATATATTTTTTTGTTATAGGTAAAAGCTTCTTTTATATCACCTGTGATTAAACCTGTGCCCTATTGTTTTGAATAATTTTAAGGCTTCGGGTCCAAACTATCCATAGGTGTCTGAGACTACGGCAACTAACAAAAGATTACTTAGTATGTCTTTGTGTTGCTTTCGTGATGGAGTTGCGAATGTTTTCTCTAATTCCACCAAAGAAAAACCTTTTTATTTAAAATATATTTGACGCGTTAAATAGGCTCAAATCCATACCTTGTTGCATATTATATAACAAAAGAATTATATATTTTTTTTATTTTTTAACTAACTATTTTTTCTTTTTAAAACAATATAATCTTTTTTTAATTTTTTTAAACATCCGTTACAAATAAATTGAAATTTTTGGTTCTCATTTATTCATTTATTATTAGGAAATTATGTATAAAATAAAAAATATTATATAATTACAAGCATCCAAAAACAATTGTAATATTTGATTGGTTTTTTATAAAATGTCGACGCCGATCCTATATTTAATATTGGTACATCTCTATTTTAATTTACTGGACAGGCTAAAAACAATTAAAAGCTATCTTCATTTCTATTTATAACTAAGCTTATAAACAAATAATTTAGAATATTTAGATATATTTAATTAAATGAAGAAAAGGCTATTTTCCGACAAGTATTTTTTAAATTGTATTATGGTATTCGTAAAATACTAATCGTTTTTTTGCTCAGCGTTATCTAGGTCGATAAATATTCATACTATAAAAAATAATTTTAAGCCTGATATAAATATTTACCATGGCTTTGAACCGAATCGGAACCCGAGTTGTGTACCGGGTCCAGGAGAAATTTTTTATGTACCTAAAACTTAACCAGTTTTAAAACTCCATGTAAACTCGAACTATTTGGAAAAATTTTGGTTTAAATTTATCAAAATATTATATAAACCCATCTATGTCGGTTAGGATAAAATCAAGAAAATCGGAGTTTAAAAAAAAAAATTATGAAACGAATTTGATAGTGTAAAAATAAGCTAGCACTTAAGCAGCAAAAACAAAAGATTGGATTCTTATTTAAAATAAATTAGTGGTATACCTTTTTTTATTTTAACAAAATTAGATTTTTTGAATATCTATTTGTTTTACCAAATCTTTTAATAAAGTATATTATTATAATAATATGTTGATATCTTAGGTTTTGCCTGACCGAACGCACCCTGTTATCAATATGGATGGTAGGTATGGTTACATTTTATCCGGAATCCACGTTAATCCGACTATGGAATGAAATGTTATTATAATTACTGATATTATTTTGTAAATCGCAGCAATTTAAAAATCGTTGTAAATTTATTATTATGTAGTCAATTTTAATATGTGAATATTAAATTTAAAATAAAATTCTCATATTCGAAGATATATTGTATTTTTATAGATTATAAAAGAAATCGTGTAGGAGACCAAGGGCACATGAAAATATATTTCTCAAAAGTTGTCTATACCATATTGAACATTGAATTAGATCAATTAACAGTTTAAGGAATGTTTAACTGAAGAAATTATTTAATATATTTAATATTAAACAAGTATCTGAAGTAAGGAGTAGAATTAAAGGTTAAAGCGATATGGGTTATCAAGGTAATTTATTAAAGTTTGAGAGATATATGCTAGGGTTTAGAATAAAATTTGATACTTTTTATTAATAGCCTGTTAAACTTGACAGTCATTCGATTATAAATAGACGAATAGAAATTTAAATAAATCAGCTATTGTAACGGCAATTTCCTTGAGTTGGAATTATAATCATTAAACATGTTACCTGATGCTTTTCCATTATTTTTAATAATTAAATTTTTGTGGCCGCTATAAAAAAGTAGGGGGGGGGGAGAACGTATAGAAATAAAAATTAGAGATATAATACATCCAATAACTTTTCCACCAATGCCGCAACCTAATTTGTTTTTGTTATCCACCCGTATCCGATAACGTATCTTATAAAACTGTTATATGTAGAATATAAATCAAATTTAATAAAGACTATTTAATTTATTATTATATCTTTCTTTGACATTAGAAAATATAAATAATCGAGAGTAATTCAAATATTGTATTCATTCTATAGATTATTTTACGTTGTAAATTCTAAAAAAATATTTGATTTCATCTTGAAAGTATTTTTTTGCATGAATATTACAAAAGATTTTGGCATTTTTAAGTCAAATTATGCCAAAAATCTCTGTTCTTAAAAATCTTCTCTTTAAAAATAAATTTCTTGGTAAATGCTAAGGGAAGCATGGTCTCAATTGCATCAAAATTCAAGGTCGACATCAGCGTCACCAATCAAAATAAAAATATTTAAATCTATTAAAAAAGGCTATACTCAAAATTCTAGAACCATAACCTCTTATCATATAATGGCCTAAGACCCTTCTGACCATTATTCCCTAGGCCATGGGCAAATCTCTTATTTGGGATTGTACATGTGTCTCATTTTCCCCACTTATATTAATAGCTAATCTGCTTACTTCAGAGACTAAAAAAATTTAAAAGCCTTAGCAATTCCATATTTCACCAACAGTAACATCTACCAATGAACAGTTCGCTCCTATAGCTTCTAGTTTTTAAAAAAATTTAGCTCACAAAATTAAATCGCATACACTGGAACCTAGGGAATTCCTATTTCTTAGACAAAATAAATATACAAATCAATATTTTTAAATTTACTTTTTAGGAACCCAAATGTTTTTCTTAAAAAATTATTTTAAAGTTTATATTATTATTTTTTTATAGATATTATATATAAAAGTTTTAATAAATTAATCATAACGTTAAAATAAAAATTATTTTATTAGTATCAAGAATTTCGCCAAAAATAGCTAGAGGGAAAATATTTCTCAGCTTTCCTTTATCATTCACTTATAAAATTAAATTATATGTTTTATCTTGATAAAGAAATAATATATACTAAAAGATAAGCATTATTTGATATGAATAGGTAAAATTTTGGTTCGGGTCCGCTTTATATACTCTTAAAAATATCAAAAAGACAAATAAGCTAAAATGGCTGTCAAAATGGCCCCTATAAGTTTGAAGCGAGAAATTTAAAAAAATTTCAAAAATTTGACTTTTACAGATTAGATAGTTTTTTCTATTTAAGTATTTAATATTAAATTAATATCATAAAATTGATTTTTATAAATTATAAAATTAGAATTATATTTTACTTTGTGTGGCTACTTCTACACCATGTACACATATGGGATCAGCTATAAAATTGATTTTTATACATTATAAAATTAGAATTATATTTTACTTTGTGTGTCTATAGATACAACTTGTAAGCTTAGTCTTGTTATTTCTAAGCAGGCAGGAGCTATAATATGATTATTTTATATAAGATTAATAAAAAATATACCAGTGCATTGTTTGGATACATGAAAGATATTGTTTTTAAATATCCCTTTACCTGCACATGATAGCTTGGTGCATTTGTAATACATAGTAGTATTATAACTATCGTATTTTCTAAAATGTGAAAGAATCATAAGGTAATATTTATATATAAAGTATATATTGAGCAATCAGCTTGTTAAATTGAGCATACAGATTTTAAGCTTAAGCAAAATTTAGCAAAAAGTCACGCGACAAAACATCAAAACACAAAAAAAAATATATCATGCGGCACACGATACAAAAATTTTTCTATAGACCAAAATTTGCTTTCATTTCCTTGAAAATTAATAAAACCCCCTCTTACATTTATTCATTTAAATAAACGCGAAAATATGTTAAAAACGAATCAACACAAGAATTTAATATTTGCTAAAGTTTATAATCAATTTTTTCAAAAGTTTTTAAACTTCATGCTTAAAATTTTGAAAATTTAACTCGATAATATATATTGAGATCTTAGCTATTTCGCCTCTACATTTTAAGGAGAAAAAAACAAAATATATATCGTAAAATCATACCTTAAAAAATATTTTGAATCGGGGAAGGACATTATACCGTATATTTGGATGTAAATTTTTAAATAACAATTCGAAATATGATATTTAAACAGCTTTGATTTTGTTTATAACTGGTTTCTGTTTATTGCCTAGAAAAACTGTATGCCTTTTTCTTTCAACAATCTACCAAACAGGTTGAAGAATTATTGGTATAAGTTTAATAAGAGTTAATGCTACCAGAAGCTTAGCTGACTTCACTCCTAGGCTGTGGTGATATTTTTATTTAGCTTACGGTTATTTTTAGTGGTTGTTGAAGTTAATTGGAAAATTATTAAATAAGGCACTAAATATTATGGTAAAATAGATATTTATGGCAATTTTTTCATTATTTATCCAATAATTCTTCCTGCTTTTAATTATTTATCAAACTGATTGCTATGATTGATATAAAAATAACATATTTTCAAAAATAAAAAATACCTAATCAGAATTTTCATTAATAGGCGGGACCCTGGCTGGCTGAGAAATAGGTATAGTTTCAGTGCTTAGTGAGGCCAAAGTTTTAATGTAATTATTATTTTTTAATATATAAAATGATATATTATAATAACATATTTTTTTGTTAAAAAAAAGTTTAGTATAAAAAATCAATTCCCTTGATTTTTTAACCCTGTACCTGCTTAATATTAAAGTTTTATGAGTGGACATAATTATATTAGTATTTCATGCTATTTCTTAAATACCACATCCTTCAATGTTGTAATTTTTCCTAACTACTATCAATATTTATTGACAATTTTAATATGCATTTCCATTGACATAGCTTTGCATGCTAATTTCATATAAGAAAATTACCGAAAATATTATTATAAATGTAAAATAAAAATTATTATGTATCGATATAAATTCGATTCCCAATATTTTTATTACTATAAGAATGAAATTCTAGGTGAAATTCAAAAAAAAATCTATTATTTAGATTAAAACTCAATAAACAATTAATTTATTATATATCGTATCGAGATCGTTTATAAAAAAACTTTAAATTTTATTAAATTTAAAACTAAAATTCGGCATTTTTTAAAAAATTAAATTTTTTTAAAAAAAATCCTTATTCTTACAGGGAAACATCTAGGTCACCTAGATATCTTGATCACTTTCGCTCGGTTCCAACTACCCCATTCAGTAATCATTATATGGATATTTTCTATGCGAAAGATAATTTGAGAATAATTTAAAATGCCCTTTTATATATTTATATTTTAAATCATGACTTATCTCGTTGGCATTCAAATTATTGATAACCTAATATATTCTATTTGAGCATGGCTGAGTATATTTAGTCCATATTTTTTTATTCCAAACGCTTTTGACAATTTATTATCTCAATAAGTAAATTAAAATTGTTCTATTTTTAATCGAAAATCAACTTTCCCAGTATCATTTTTAATTTAGAAAATTAATCCAAATATAAAAACTTTTAAAAATATTTAGTTTATTTATTAATGCCTTTACAACATCGATCATCATCTTCATACTGTGAAGCAGTATTAATACTCTACTTTTATATATTTTATTGATTTTTATATTAATTGCCAATAATTACTTATTTATAACATTTTAAAGAGGTGTATACATTATTGTTATGGAAGATTTAATGAAATATTTATCAAGTTATTCTTAAAAAAAATTAATGTATTTATATTTATTATATTAGATAATAAAAGCATCTTATATTTTAAAAAAAGTAGTGGTATATAATGAATAATACTTTATATTATATGCAGTTCGATTTAAATCGTTGAACCCTTAATAAAAAGAATGTAAGAATTTAGTAAGAACAAAAAAACTGAAATAAATTTATTTGAAATCATAAATGATGATAAAAATAAATAGCAATTATCATCTATTAAGAATTGCTGAAAAAAGAAAAAAATAATCGTTCATAGTTGCGAATATATATTCATGCCTCTGTGGTTTCAACAAACTGCTCATTTGGAAAAGAGGTAAAATATCTTCTCAACTTATATCAGCCAAAATAGATTTTTACAATAACAATTTCGAAGGCCTTTTTGATTAAACGGGATACGCTTTTACAATTTTAAATTATTTAAAATTTCTTAGCTAATACCTGAGGAGAATGAATATTTTATACATTAATTTTAGATAAATATATTCAAAGGTTTAGAGATTTTTATTTTTAATATATATATATAATTTTTTATTTCTCTAATTAATTTTAGATAAATATATTCAGTTTGTTATATCCAACGAAATAAAAACTGCATTAATTTTTATTTCCTACTAAATCTTAGATTGGGGAAAGAAAATTCTTATTACTCTAATTTTAACTCTTAGTAAAAATTGATTAATTCCCAAATTTGAGCATAAGAGAAAATAAGTACTTTTTTCGGATCAAATTGATATTTAGCTCTAACGTAAAAAAACGATTATTTCTCCCTTTTCCCTTCTTTGCGCTAGCCATCAAGAATCAGTGTAGCTCTTAAATAGATTTTTTTAAAATAAACATGAATCTTAATCATTATTTGATAATAAATCTAATTTTTTTTAAAAATAATATTATTTTAATATTACATACCTTAAAAAAACCCCTCAAGCTATCTGCATTATCATAAACATAAAATAAAACTAGCATAATTTTTCAACAAAAAAAATTATTTAATAAAAAATTTTAAATTTTGCTTTGTTTCTAAAATAAAAATTTACTTGAAATAAAACAATAAATGAGAAAAATTAAAATTTCTGGCCAATTTTTTTTTATATCCGTCATTAAACATATTTAAATTAGAGGCCTAAAAGATATTCCAAAAGGTTAGAAATAAATAATTTAAATTATAAATTATTGATTAATTTTTAAGGGCTTGGATTAACATTTAGAATAAAAAAATGAATTGATTTATAAAAATTAACACTAAGAATTATCTTATCATTTAATCACATTAAAGTCATTTTATATAAAAATCTAGTGACATAATTTTAATCATGAAAACTTTTTTCTACTAAGGAATACTTTAAGCTTGATATAATTTCGATGCTGTGCCACTAATTAATAATAATGAAAATTATGATAATTTGTTGATTAAAAATCCGGTAAGAGTAATCTTAGTAAAACTAAGCGAATATATTATAAAATAAATTAAAGATTTTTATTGGCGAAAGTTCTTATAGATATTTATTTTCTGCATATTCGTAAAGGCTTTTAAAAAGTTTTTATTAAATTTAAATAATTCTAGATTATCATAAGATAATTCAATATAGGTTTGAATTAGTGTTATTAAAAATTTATTTTGTCCATAATATAACTAGAATGTAATAAGCTACAGTTACTCAAATCTAATAATTACATTATAGTTACATTATTTGTGTAAATTATGCTCTATAAGGTAATATTAATAAATCTATGAAAATTGTGGTATTTTCGTCAACATGGAGCGGAAGAACACAAATGAAAAATGGTATTAAAGTTATGATACTTAGATTTAGCAGTGAAAACAAAAAATTATTGATGACATTTAATCTTTTCTTTTTTTTTACTAGAAATCAGTCATATCACTAAAATTTCTGAACTCAGTCTGGATCCGAATTCAGGTGTAAAATCGTGTTTGGTTGAATTTATTAATCCAAATATTTTTGTTTGGGGAAAAAAAGTCCCGGGTTCGAATTAGGCTCCCTCGTTTTAAACCGCAGAGCCACCTAAATTTATTTAACTAAGCCTGAATATTTTCTCTATTTTTTTAAATTTGGCCTGCCTAAATAATATGAGCTATCTAGGCTACCTCTGTGCCAAAATATTATCATCATATTATTAGTTAATTTATGTGTTGTCTTTTACCATATTTTAAAATAAGATTAGAATTTATAATTAATTTAATATAATAATATATTATGCTTCTTATCGTATAAAAATAATCTAATTATCATGTGTTTTTTTTTCCCTTCAAGATTGTCTAAAATTATATCTCAATAACATTTATTATTAGAATTGATTTTTATATTTAAGCTGACTTGATATTTCTCTGTGATAAGGAATTTACGAATAATATAATATTTTTCACTGAATAGAATATTAATAATTAATGGAATCGAATTTAATATTTTTAAAAATAATATGAAATATTTTAAAAATATTAATAAAATAACAAATACTTTTTTTAAATTTATATTTCAAAAAAAAATGATTTTATCTCATATATGAGTTGTAAACAACCTTTCCTTAAAAATAATTTTTTCTCTTGAAAAAAAAATTTCTCGAAGCAGATAAATAAATAAAAAGTATCGATGTCTTCATCCATTAACTAAAACTTGAAATGGACAACTATGACTCGGGGTCAGAAATGGGGACGTCACTTAGAAAAAGGCTTATGGGCATATTCGTGACTCTGGGCATATGCGTTTCATGGCCGAGTGCTACTCAAATATTCTATCAACTTCAAAAACAGTCTTCTAAACCCTTCAATGCTCCAGCATTCGTAGCGATCATTTATTCCACAACTCTTTTAATGTCCATATCCGTTATTTTCTTAGCCTGCAATTTATACACAAGGAGGTGCTTTGGCTTGCTAGTAAAGCCGATCGCTTCAACTCTAGCGACTTACCGTACTAATGGCGATTCGAATCCATTGGGTACTATACCTAGGAGACAACGAAGTTTCAATGAAAAAAAGGATGGTAATAATACCTCGAGGGACAGAATGTTCGGGAATAGCGATATTTTGAAGTTTTAAATTCAAACCTTAAAATATACTCAAAAATTCAAGTTTTTAGTTTTTTTCTCATCTTTTTAATGTGTTAAGGATTGATTTCATTTCGTGTTATCAAGAGCCTCGATTTAGTAAGTTTAAAAAACTGCTAAATCAAAATTGTAGATTTGGTCAAAAGAGGGACACGCTTTTCTGTCATCTATATAGGAGATCTTTAGGCTAAGGTAACATTTTTTTGGCGAAAACTTTGATTTAACACTCTTTTAAGAGCATTTTAAAGCATCTAAATTGAGGTTTCTGACAACACTAGATCACCATTTATATAATACAAATATTAAACATACTACCTCATAGAGTATCATTTCCAACTCCAAAAGTATTATTTTAAACTCATTTTACATATTTTAAAGTGATATTCGTTAAACTTTGATTTTACGAAGTAAAAAATGTCATACATATTTTTATTTAGGGAAAGCTAGTTTATTAATTTTATAACCTTCTAGCAGATTAGGTATTACTTTTATTACCGATCAATTAATATTGTATGTATGTATTTTTTTTAAATCCCAAAGGTTTTACCTTAAGACCTTATTCGGACTATCACTCGATCCTCGTCGTAAATCTCAAGGAAAAAGAAAAGCACTGTGGCGCTTATGTTTTTTCAGCTTTTTATGGTCCAGCTCTTTGTATTTTTACCTGTTGGCTTCTTTTTTAATGTCGCCTTCTGAGATAACTACCATATATTCGTCTCAAATATCGTTCGTCTACGCTTTTTCTTGGGTCATTCTGCACGAAAAGTTTTTGGCTCACAAGGTCGTTTTTAATAAATGTTTTTTTAATTATCAAAATAGCATTTCATGTATAATTTTTGGAAGGTGAGTGACTCGTCAGATTAATTTACTAGCTACTCTTGGTATATTTATCGTGATAAGCGAAAAATAATTCCGGGAGGAAGGGTGGGTATTTCCCTATAATTTTTCAAAAAAATTATTAGTGGAAAATTTTTTTGAGGAATTCTTTTCCATGATTATTTCATCTGCTTTTAATGAGGTCAACAAATGTTGCCTTAAGGGGCATAACTTAAAAAGCTTAATTGTAAATTTATTTATCATATATTTATTATCGGGCCTTTAAGAATACTCTCGCTCGCTACATAGCCTCTAAACTAATTTTATAAATTTTGCAGAAATAATGAGAAATAAATTAATTATAAAAATTATTATAGTGAAATAAGAGATACTGATTGACCGAAATAGGCCTTGCAAAATTGCTCAATTTGTGCTGATTCCAAAACTTATAACCGGTCTTCTCGCCAAACTAAAATCGGTTGAGTTTGTTGAAACGAAAATATTCGGCTTTCAGACTTTATTTAAAACTTTAACGCCCAACTATCGGGATTTAATTTTTAAAGTGTAATGTAAAATTAATTTTTTGGGAGATATAATAGGTAATTAAGATTTGTCAATCTTTCCTTTATATTAAAATAAATAATGGATTTATATAATATTTTAAAATACTCCGAAAGCTTTAAGGCTGACTTTTTTCGCCTCCCACCTCTTTAGAATTGCGGGCTATTTTGCAACACCTACTTGGATAGAGCGTTTACTATAAAACATAATTTGTAGATATAAAAAAACATAAGTTGCTAGTTAAAAAGTTTTCGTCTTTTTGTGAAACCCGCGGTATATGGTTATTGATTATTATAGTTTTTTTTGAGGGCAGCTATTGACCATCATAATTTTACTATGATTTTCTTTTATTTAGTTCAGCTAGCGTATAGAGGAGGAGGCAGGGGCTTAAGTCACCTTAAAATTTTGAAGAACCTAAAATTTTTACATTTTTTTGGAAAATACCTAATGATATAGAGATTATGACGCCACTGCCTGGCAAGGCCAATATTTAACTGAAATCCGCCTCTTAAACATTAAAAAGTCATAAAAATATGATTCGGGTTAATATATCAGAAACCTGCAGGACCCCTCGGGAAAACGGGCCGGAGCCTTATTTTAATTTTTTAAATATACCCGGACCGGGCCTAAAAAAATTTTTAAATACCTAGGCAGGGCCTGAAATTTTTTTTTAAAAAAATAACCGGGCCGGGCTATATATTCTAAAACCAAACATTTTAATTTCCCATTATAAGCTATAAAAATTAAAAATAAATATAATATATTTTAAAAAAATTCGGGCATTGCCTGAAAATTTTATTATCCATGCCAGGCCGAAAAATTTTATTGAAAAAAAATCCGGGCCGAGCCATGCAAATGGTACCTCTATAGGTCTCATAAATATTTTAAAAGTTTTGTTCCTAAAGATTTTTTTGAAATTGCTAAAAAAAAATTTGTTCTTCCAATTTTAAATCTTCAAAAGATTTTTTACTTTAAAATTTTGACTAAAAAAAAATCTTAACAAAATCTTTGAAGATTTTGTTTTTCAGACCTCTGTTTAAAAAATTATTTTAATTGTAAAATTTTGTAATTTTTTTTTTCTGACCTCATAATTGGCGTCAAGATTATAGCTAAAATGTGTTTTATAACAAGCATTATACTGATCACGCATTATCGTGGGGATTTCCTGAGTTATTTAGGACATGTTTTATTGATCGTTCTTTCTTCGATTTTGTACTCCTTATTCAAAGTAATAATTTAAATAAATAAAAATTATTAAAAATAAATTTGTATGAATATTTCATATTATAAAGTCATTTCTGGTATGATGCCCAGTGTCAGGAATTTTCTAACTATAAATTTTTTATGTAACTAGAAAGTCAAATAAGTCACGTGATTAGAAGGTTATTTTTTCTTCTTCTAGTTTTTAACCTTAACCTTTTGATTTGAGCAGAATAATGAGAATTTGAAATCTAAGTATATCCGTTGGGCATCTCTATTCCTTATTTTCATGGTTAACGATAATACTTTTTATATATAAATAAGAATTAATTTGCTTCAATTATTTAAAATTAAATTAAATTATTAATTAAAACGGATAATCTGATAATTTGCTAAATTATAACCTTGAAAAAATAAATTAAATATTTCATACAACTAATATTGATTATCACTAATAATAATTACAGTTTTTGTTGGAATTATATTTCAGGTCAATTTTAAAAACATTTTCGGTTACTCCCCTCTCATTTCGTCGCAAAATAACCCCCTATCTTCCCACTCTTTAGCTAATCCAAATGAAATGGGTAATGATATCAACATTGGAAGTGATCACAACATCAATAACGATAAGACATATTCTGCCAATATTACAGTTGATGAAGCCGCTAGAAGTTATCTGCAAATTAGTAAAAGAGACACTCATTTAAACCATTTAAGCCAAACTACGCTTTTATCCCCCTTAGCTAATAATAAAAGCAAGATAAGAAGAAGTCAGACTTCACCCTCAGCTTTTAATTATTTAGGTCACAAGGATATATCAACTCGCTTATCCCCTTTCACTCTTTTACTCAACAAAATGGCATTTTTCTATTTTGTGCTGTGCATCGCCAATTTGCTATTATTTTGGCCGGTAGCCATACTTTTTCATTTCACCAAAGTAGAACGAGTATCTTGGAAACGTGTCAAGTGGCTTCATCTTTTGGCATCAGCTGTATTGCACACAGGTCAATATAATATACATTGAATATTTTTGGGATAACATGCTATCTTATTTGTTTATATCTATGACCTAGTAGTGCTGTTATTTTAATATTCACGAATATTATTCTAAAAGTAAAAATATATTGGAATAATAAATAATATTTTTATAATGTTAAATATTTATATACAATAACATTTTCAGTTTAGTTTTATATTTTGAAAATTTCAGCATATGTTTTTTGAGAAAATTACTTTTTGTTATTGCCAGAGACTAATGATAAATCCCGTCAGACTATTTCCAAAACTATGACCAATTTTTTCAAATTTTTACTGACCACCAAATTTTATTAAAGTTCAATATGCCCCAATTTTTAGGGATTGGTTCTAAGCTATAAAAGAAATTAAGAATCTCGCCTATATCTCTTAGAAAATTTTAAAGGTAATATTAAAAATAATATTAATAAATGTCAGAAAAGTAAAATTAAATTGAGTTTAACGCTAAGAATGGAGGAAATATCATCAAGATCCCAGAATGGTTCACAAATTGAAAATTAATTTTCAGAATATTGATATTTCCCTCATTTTTAGCAATTTTTTAAAAAACTTAATTTATAATTATATCAATTGTACTAAAATTTTCTAGAGTTATAAGCAAAATTTCCAATTTTTTTTTGTTTTTAGCAAATTTTTAGTGATTTAGAACGGGAACCATTTTTAAAATAATAACAGAATCACACTATCTCTTCCGAAATTGTACCATATCCCGTAGCACAGAACCACCTGGTTGGCTTCAGAAAAAAATATGGCCCTTGCTGGATTTGCACCCAGATTTATTCGATTGGTGATTATAAAGAAGCCCCTTACTCTCAACCCTTCCCTTTAGCTTAATCTATACTTAAATTTCCAAGAGTTCTTTCAAATTATTTATTCACAATGATAAACAACTAATATAAAAATATATAAACCAATAACCAATAACTATTCCATCACATGGTCCAAGACATCCAATGTATATTCTTTGTTCTTCCCTCAGCTGGCATCACGTGATCTCCCCATTCCCTCTTCTTCCCTCAAGGAAAATTAATCTTCATGTCATAAAAATTGACTGACATTTAGTATATTATATTAAATTTATTTCTTCTTTTCTCTAACTGCTACAACAGTGATATGATTCATTACCGAGTAGGCCAGACACTACTCAAAAACATTTATTTTTTCATATATAATGATGAATAAACGACGGGTTAAATATTTTAAATCCTTATTTGACAGGATGCACTATTTGTTATTGCCAAGATTTTAATTTTTTTATGATTGTTCTTATTTGTTTTTAATGATAAATAAAATAGTAACTTTTTAAAAAAAAAATATTATAACTTTAACTTGGGTCAATTTATTTTATGCGTATTAAATTCTGAAAACGAGGGTGTGTGCAAAGTCAAAAATTTTTTAAAGAAAATAAATGATTCTCCCATTTACATTACCCTGCATTCTCAGTTAGGGAGAATTCGTGGTCAAGTATATAAAAATATAAAATAATACAGCATATTTTCTAAATTTTGCCACTAATTAGTAACTGTGAATTTTGGGTAACCTCTCATTTAGTAAGCCCGAATACAAAAATACAGTTTGTTTTGTAACTATGAATGAGGGGGCATGCGTACAAATTCTATTTCGTAAATTTCAATAATAAATTAATTTTTTTAAAAAATAAAATTTTGAATAAAATTTTATTTGTTTTAAATTGATATTCTGATAATTTATCTGGATACTCTGAATTGTGAATATTATTCAAATAAATGAAATATTTGATTTGTAAAATAAAAGCATTACTAAGACTAATTAGAACTCAATGTAAGGGAAGGGTTGAGGTGGGTGTATTTGTTAAAAGTGACCTAAAAATTTGGCGACAAAATATATATTTTTATATTGTAAGATAATATTAGAAACAGTGGCGTAGTCAAAATTATAAAGGAGGGGGGAGGGATTATCCAATCCCTATTTTCACGGTTTTTGGCCGGATCTCGCTGAAAAATTCTGATTTTTTATTTTTCCATATTTATTTTTATATTGCTTTTTAAACTATGTAATATTTTTAAATGATCTCCCTTTTGGTGGAATAATTGTAAGTACTAATTCTAAAATTAATGCTGATGTCTCGTGTATTAGTACCTATAAATGTTTTAATGTATTAAGCAAAAAAAGTAATGGAAAATTTTGGCCAACCTCACGATTAAAAATGACTGAATGCATTTATTCCTAAAACTTTATATATGTTTAGACCAGAGACCTTCATGGGCCGGGCCGGCCCGCAGACCCATACCCGGCCCATCTAATATTATATTTTCTAGCGGGCCTGGATTAAAAAAAATTTTTTAAGGGTTTGGGCTGGGCTTGGACCTAAAATTATTAAATTTAAATTTAGATTATTAGTTGCTAATTTAAAGAAATATTGCCTTTTTTCTTCTAATAATAATAAATTTCAATATTGTAAACAAATTGCTTAAATATATTTAAATGTTGTTTATTTTCATTAAATAAATAATAATTAAATTTTTGGATATGGGCTTGGGCCGGGTTTAGGAAATTTTTTTGAAACTTATCATGGGCTTGGGCCGGACTTGGGAATTTTTTTGATATTAAATATGGTCCGGGCCGGGCTTGGGCCTAAAAAATTAAGGCCCATGAAGGTCTTTGGTTTAGACTGTGTTCTTACCCGTCTATTTTATTTAAAAAATTATTAAAAGCAGTTTTGAAGAGTGATTTTTAAATTTGGAAAAAATATAAAACTACACTTTTAAATATTATTTTTAGAAAAAATCCAAAAAATGGTGTCCAAGGATACCTTTATGAATAGAATTAAGGACCAAAATTAAGTTGAGCTAGGATATAACCTTAGTACTTAATTTGTATATTATTTTTATCTATTTGGTGGACAGCAGAAAGAGAAAAAAGTTATTAGCAAAATAATAAAAAAAATTGCCTAAATTGGCATCGTATCAGAATGGAAAATATAGAGGAACTAAATATCTAGTTTTGGCTAATATTTAGTGCCTAACTTTATTAATTCTACGATCAGTTCTGCCACCCACAAATAGAAACCGTTTTATAAACAAAATCAAACCTATTACAACACATTTTAATCATAGAGTGAACCAAGTTTTTAGAAACACCAATTCAAGCTCATACCAAACTATTAAATAGTGCTTAATTGTTACTCTTTTTTGTTTAATTTGTTTGGTAGATGGTTAAAAGGGGAAAAAATTGGCATTATGCCATAATGGTGAGCATAGAAGTTTTAAATATCTGGTTTGTGTTAATATATAATATCTATTATTAATTCTTCAATCAATTTCGCCAACCATAAAAAAGTAACCAAATTATAAGCCCAATAAAAACTATGGAATTATGCCTTAAGAGTGAAGTCAGCCAAACTTCGGGAAACAATTCTGAAGCTTATATTTAGTGCCTTTTTTACTGTTTTAACTCGTTTGGTAGAGTTTAAAGACTAGCACATTATCAGCATAAGAAAAAATTACCAAAATTAGCGTAATGTTATAGAAATATGTAATACTTGATTAGTATACAAATACATATCAATTCATCAATTTGTTTTTCCAATCAATAAACAGGTACCAGTTATAAGCAAAATAAAAACTGTCTAAATATCATATTTGAAATTGATTTAAAAATCAATTATTTTTCAATTATATTTTTAAAATCTCAAGCAAACTAAATATATATAAAAAAGATTTCATCTTTATCAAAAATCAATCCTGAATCGTATTTAAAAATATGATCAGCTCTGGCTGTTGCTTTGATCCATATTAATTTAATAGATTTACCATAAAAAAGAGTTGTGCGATCTTTAGAAAATTTAATACCAAAGTAAGGATTGATTTTTTACGACAAAATTGAAAACGATTATAGTAGATGAATTTTTAACCTTAAGCGCTAGGGTTGACAATTGTTTAGTAGTAAATATTAAAACTTATTGTACTTTTAGACTTAAAAATTTAACAACACTAGGCCAAATGTTTTGGAAAGTTTTTTAATATTCTATAATATAAATTTTAACGAAATTATTTTTTATTTGAAAATTTGATTAAAAAATTTAATCTTAGTGATGTAATTAAAATAATTTCTAAGATTATTTTTCACGCACTTTTTCTGAAATAGGATATTAAAGATGATTTTATAGAAATACAAAATTAAGGAGGGGGATTTTATCAATTTAAAAGAAGTGAAAGCAAATTTTCCCCTAAATATCAATAAAGGACAATAAATATTATGAAAACTAAATTTTACCTATTAATATTTTCCACGAGGGGCCTTGGCTACTCCACTGATTAAAAAAAGCCATTTTAAAGAGAGGGTTGTTAAAAATTTTTATATAATTTTTTTCTCGTAGCACACATTCTTTTGCTTGAGTTTGGGCCCTTGATAGCTTGTTCAAATTATACGACTCTAGGAATCTGTTTCAGTGTTATAATAAATGCAGGTATTTTATTTCCATATTATAAAATATATCTTATAAATTTTTTTTATCGGTCTTGGAAAATCGGTTAATTGACCAAAAAATGTATTTCGTCGGTTAAATATAAAAAGATTAAATATATCGCATAATTAACACGCACTTTGATGAAATGAGATAAGAACACCTTAACGAATCAGACCCCTAATCCTAAAAAAGCGATATTAAGTGAAAATAACCATATTTATAGTAGTCCAAATCTGGAAGAACTGAATCAAATGACAACCATCTATTCAAATTTGGTGACAATATTTTGACTATCAGGCCTATCAAGATAAGGTATTATATGTTTGGTAAATAAGATAGTATCGACAAAAATTAAAATATGTAGAAAAGTTTGCAAAATCTAACTTCGCGAGCAATTTCCCTTTCACGTAAGTGAAAATCCGGATATTTAATATGTATGAGACAATTAACAAATTTAATAAAAAAAATGATTCATTTTTAAGCATACTTCAATCGTTAACAATTGTTATGAATAAAGGATAAATATTTTGACCCACATAATAAATAAAATATATCTATATCCAATATGTTCTTCGTCAGAAGAAATAACAATTAACATGCTTAAATAATTTTAAAAATCTCAATAAAACTGCCCACAATGCTACCTGAGTAATAAATTTGATGAAGTTTACGACAATAAAAGGATTACTAGGATATTTTAGCTGATATAAAAAAATTTCCATTTTAAAGCATCTTTTGATAAGCAAAATATAGAGAATGCAGCTGCTAATCTATTTAATTAGATGTCAGTACTGGTGGAAGGGACTTTATCCTCCTTGCCATTTAAGGGAAGCGGCAAATGTCATAGTAAACCCAGGTTCAACTTCTTCAACAACAAAAAACTAGTCGAACTGAAATCGATTTAAAACCATGACTAAGAAAATTGGTTATAGCTTACAATTAAAAAAAATGATAACTTAGTTAAATACAAAAGCTTACCAATGCAAATGAAACATTATTTATAGAATAAAAAAAGAAGAAGTTAATTTTGTCTTAAAAACAAATACACATTTAATTTTACCCATCTATCGGTCAATTGTCTGAATTTTATTTAACCGATCAAATACCCAACCCTGATATCATGATTAATATATAAATGGTAGTAAATATAACCCCACCCCTTTCCATTCTTTTTATTTGCTAAGTTATAGATATGTACTTCAATAATCTCAATTTCAATCGCATGTTGCAAATATCTTACGCTTTCATCTTGTTCGGATTCATACTCTTATTGTTACCGGAGGAGTGGCACAATTTTACGGGTAAAATAGTAAGAGTTAAAAAGATTAACGGAAACACAAATAATAGTGTAACAAGTACAATACCATCCATGCCCCACAACGAACACGCTGCATTTTCAGTAAATCCGACCTTACTTGGGGCTCTGGAAAAATCGAAAAGACCTACCACTTTACTCAATCCCAATACCAACTTAAAAAGTAAATTTTTAAACAAAGCCACATTTTTTTTAAGACACAAGTGTTCTTCTTAATCAAATTATAGATCTGATTTATATAACAGATTATATTTAAAAGTTGCAAGCTATACCCTCGAAAAAGGAATATTATGTTTGATAATATTTGAAAAAAAACTTAGATTGAATTTCTTAATTTTATAAATTATTATAATGAAATTTTAAGTGTATAAAATTTAATCTTATAAAGTTTTCTCCTATGTATTTATTAACAGACACAACAACATTATTGCCACCTTCCACGACTAACAATATATTAAGCCAGAAAATAAGCTAAAATAAAAGTATTAAATAGTACAATAGACATCGTTTATATAAATGATGGCAAAATTTTTCAAATACGTCATACCAAATTCAGATCGGCGTTTCTTTAATTTTATGAATATTTCATTTCCTATCTCAAAACCAATGATGTATAATATGTATCTAAACTAAATGCATTTTGAAGAGTCGTTTAATAGAAATTAGCTGGCAATATGCCATTTTGCTTTGATTTGTATTAGCACATTTAAATGAATAGATGAAAAGTCAGTATAGGCATTATTATATGTCATTGCCCAAAATAAAGTGTATGGCTTAAATAAATTTGAAAAGTTTTATAGGATATTATAGTCAAAATAAAATATATCGTTTATTCTGAAGTAAATTTTTATGTCATGATATATTAATTAAAAAATATTATAACTAAATTGTTTAAAAAAAATTGTAAAAATTAACATAGTTTAGTCAATATAATTATTGTTTCCCCATGAATATCGATATAATAAATGAGTATTTTTGGGAATTAGTTTAAAATGTTCTCTATATAATATGAAGGAATGGATAAATTGGATGACATGTACATGCAAATATATTAGTTTTACAATAAAATTTAGACAGCTTATAATATTCTTTATATTAAAATGATCATAGCTATGAAATATAATACGAAATTTATATTGGTATAAAAAATACCTAACTTTAAAGTTAACAAAAAATTAACCATCGATTAGCAATATTTGGGAAATCTTTTGCATTTTTATTTAATGTGTTTAGACGAAAACTCTATAAACAATTTTTTTTTTAAATGAGGGGAGGGGAGATTTGTGTTTAAAAAGTGAAATAGAGCATCAAAAAAATGGCCAAGGAAATGATTAGAACAACATTAGCCTTGATGATAAAATCGGCTATAGGGCTCTGACTTAAGGATTGAATTTTTTCCAATCTTTCAGCATGAATTGCTTCCAAATTTTGCGCGTTTAAAATTGATTGTTCCGATAAATTGTGTTCGAATCCCAAAAACCACATCCATATGGTATGGATTTTAGAGCATTTGCCGTTTTGGGGATTGTTTTTTTCGGTGAGAGGAGATTGCGACGATTGCGAAGGTTCTTGAGATGTTTGCAAAATTTGATCTAATCATATATTATATTATATGTTTAGTATAAATTGACAATTCACGTACAATAAAACTCTATAAAATAAACTTATTTCAAATTTTATTATTTTTCTTTCCTTATAAAACGGTAACAAAATACCCTTAATAATAAAAATTAGCTTATCCAATTAAAAAAAATAAACCAATCAATTTTATTTTGTCAGGCAAAAATTGTAATAAGCCAAAACTTTCCAATAAAAGTTCGAATAAATTTTATAATTTAATTTAAAAGTGTATATTACTATGCGAGGAAGCAATCAAATCAACGTTGTTAATTTTATTTTTGTGATCGCCAATTTTATCATTAGTGCTTTCATTAAAGTTGCCATTTGTGTTGAGACCTGTCGATAATTTTGTGAACTTGGAACCATTAGCTGTAGGATATGAAGTAGAATTAAGTATTTGTGTTTTATTGAGTAGTTGGTGTTCTGAGTTTGGGTTAGAAGTAAAGCATTTCGCGGTTTCGTAGTTGGCAAATCTGGTCCAATAAGTAGTCTTTATGAGCTAAAAAAGTATTTAATGATAGATAGTATTGACTAAAAAAAATAATTTTGTATAAATATATTATAATAATACTATATAACTGTAACATATTATTAGTATCTCATATATTTTAAAAACACCATTATTCAAATCATTTAATATATTATGTGAAAAATTTGAGCATTAATTTATATGATAAATCTCACGTATTTTTTTGGTAACGGTTGCGTTAAGAGACTAATAGCTATGCAGAAAAGGGACGTGATCCAAAAAAGGATTGCAGCGAAATATAAAAAATGAACCCTTATAAGGGCCGGGCGGGTATCGATATTTCCACAGCTAGGTGTCTTATATACTAGATCTAGAAACATACGTATCAAACCAATACCCAGGCCAAGCATTAGACTCCAAAAAGCACCCTAAAAATGCATATAACAAAAACAAATCATATTCAAAGGTTATGATCATTGTGTAATAATAAATCAGTTTTTCAAACCGAACCCGTAATGAACCATTATAATTTTCCAAAAAGCTATAAAAAAGAAACCTAATAATAAATACACAAAATTATAATTTATCTGAATAAGAACATTTTAGTACTTGTTCGTTGCACCTTGGCCACATAACGGCCAAAAGAAACACACAAGCAATAGGAGGAGCTAAATATGAGCCCATAGACTGAATATAAATGTACAATTGCCCCCCTTGAAATGATTCTATTACGGGGATCCAAGCAACGCTAGCTGCCACCATTACGAGAACGAAGCATCTAATTTATATTTTAATTTATTTTGAAATGAGAACACAAAATAAATTTAGGCATGTACTTATAAGTTCGGGAAAGGGATAAAATTTAAATACAAAGTATTTGGGCACAACATGTTTATCGGGTTCCAGTCATGAAAATATATTTAGAAAAATCTTTTATATTGGCTTTTTTTTACAATATAAAATATTTTTTAAAAATAATTAAAATTTGTAATTAATTTTTGATAAAAAATATTTACCTCATCCAATCTTATTCTCCGAACATGATGTGTCATCGACATCAGGAACTATCTAAAATCCATATCATTCACACCATCCACATAGAATTATTTAAAGTAACATCTAGTCTGCACAGATAATGTGAGAGAAAAAGATGTTTTTTATGTCTCTGCGATTAGCGGCCTTGTATATTTTTTTTTATATAGAATTCGACAAAACAAGTTAAAAGCTTCTTTTCTATTGACGATGAAATGGATTTTAGATAGTTCCTTCCTGATGATAAATTCTTTACGAAGAAATTCTTGGAGGAGTTTCAAATAATATAATCATTATAAAAAATTTAATTATAAATTGAATTTTTAAAAGAAATTTTTTAGTTATATAGTAAATTGAAACCATTGTTAAAAAACAATTTCAAAAAGTTTTTCTAAAAATATTTTATTCATTTAAAAAAAAGAAGTTACTATTGTCCATTTATTTTTTTATATTCAGAAATAATAATATCCAATTTAAATTTATCAACAAATAGTCACATTAAGTTCTATTATTACAAGTTAGTTCATCGAATGCTGAAAGTAAAGAGGTATTGAATCAGATTCAAAAGTGAGTAAATGATGCGAGCGTGAAGTATATACCTATCTTAGAAGTAAAGGAAGATAAAATCGAAAACACCCAAAAACATAAGGAAGGAAAATTTCAGAGTAAACTAAATCACGTCCTGAAAGAAGAGCCATTGTGTACAAATGCTTCGGACTTCAATAATGATCTTATCATGCTAATACAATAAGAAAACTTACCACAGAACTCAATATCAAAATCGAGGCTAGCTAGGGTTAAAAAATCGGGCTAAACTTAAAAATATACTTTAAAAAAAATTATAAATAGATACTTTTTCCTCTTTTATTAAAACAAAACGGTTATTAGAAATTTTCTGAAATTAAAACAATGCAATTAATGTTTTTATTTCATTTAAATTAAAATCTATATTATTAAATTAGAAATCTCGGGCAGGGTCAGACTCGGGACATGTACCATTAAAAAATGACTGTGTTAAACATAGACTACTGTTATTTGACCATGAACTGTCATAACTAAACTGTTTTAAAATAATTGCTGTCACATTTTCCTCACTTCAAAATAATTGGTGACCATTTTGTGTGAAAATTGATATTTAAAAAAAATGGGATTTTTATTTTCTAAATTATCATAATGTAATCAATTTTTTTTAAAAAAAAATTATAAAATATCTATTGCCCTAATCGAGCTATCAAAAAAAAAACTTTAAAAATTGGTCTCGAATTATTTTACCGCTAAAATGTCAGTTATTGTATTAATATTGAAAATCTAACCTGCCAACAATCATGAGCTCTTTAACGCTAGCTTTTTTCCTAATCTTTTGCCATATATCAATCGTGAACAAGGTGCTAGAACTGTTAAAAACGGACGCTAGATCACTCATGAGGGCTGCTAACATCACAGAAAACATGACGCCTTTCATTCCTTTTATATATATTAAAATGATTTTTCTATATAAGATTTTAAATTAAATTATAGACTCTCAATATCCGATTTAAATTTTTATTTCGTTAAATAGCACTCACTTTTTTAAAACTAAAATATATCACCTTACTTCTCATAAACAATTAATTGATAAACCTTTATGCGAAATCTAATTTATTTTTAAAATTATGCTAACCCAAAACATATTTGGAATATATTGTCATATCAAATAATTAAGTAATTTACCAGGGGGCAATATATCGAAAGCCATAAGAGGGTATGCTATGTTGGCGCAACTGACTTTATTCCCGCATATTTTTTTACATTTTTCTGGATCTGAACAGGCCACTAAGTCTAAAGTTATTTAACAAATTAATATAATATATTTATAGGAAATATAGATCATCAGCTCAACCGGGCACTTCAAATATTTTTTTTCGATATAATAAATTTTAAATCTTTCTATTATAATATTCTTTTAAAAAAAATCAATTTCCAATCACTTATGATTTCAGAGTTGATTTTTTTTTAAAAAATTAATTTTTTTAGACAACTTCACCTACACTTTATTTAAAATTCTGCTGTCACACATTTTGTCCAAAATTATCTTATCGGCGAATTCTTATCCATTAACTGTTTCAGCTGTGTATAGTATTAATCTTCATATCCTGTTTGGGCGAATCCTTCCATTTTTTTCACCTATTTTCCCTTTTTCACTTGCCATCTCTGCCAAAATCTACTACCCTTCCCCCTTCCAACATAATTATATGGTCCGTTCCACTAGACTACCTTGACCAGCTCTCCCATATTCTATTTTTAATGATTTTATCATTGCTAATACGATCATTTTTATCATTCCCAAAATCGATCTATTTTCTTTTCTGACTTGACGTCCCTTTTCTTCATTTTTATTTAAAGTCAATCTGTTTCATAAAAAAATCTTACAGTTGAGTTCAACGTGAGGGGAAGTCTTTTAATACACAAAATGTCTACATTTTTTATGCTTTCCTTGAATCTTAGCCTAGTCTTCTGCAACTCTGTAATATTGATCCCACATACTAACAAGTTTTTATTGGCTTTATCTTTCATTACTCCAAATATAAATATATACACCCCCCCCCCCCCCCCCCGTGTTCGAAAAAAAGGTAATGATTGGGTTTTGAGCATTAAAGAGAGAAGCTGACGGGGAATAATGGAAAGAATACATAAGCTTATATCGAGAGAAATGCGTTGGAGGTGAATCTAAATCGAAGATGGACATTCGTAAAAAATGGAGGTATTTGAGATGGATTGAGAATAATTGGCATGACCATTCTAAAAATGAATGACAAAATTTAAGTTCAATAAAATATGCATAAAATTAATGAAAAAAACTTGTTTCAAAAGAAAAAAAAACACTTTTTGAATATGTAAAAACTAAATATATTAAATCTTCCTCTTTTTAAAGGAGGTTATTTTTAATAATATTCATATCATGGATTGGAAAATGATATTAAGTCTTCGAAATGTTATTTAAGGCAATATATCAGTAGCGTCACTAGGGGAGGGGAGGCGCGCTGGGGTTCGCGCCCTTTAAATTTTTTTTAATAAAAAGAAAAAAAGGTAATTTTAGATTAGCTAAAAAAAGAAAATAATTTTTTGAGCCCCCTGAGATTGTAGGCTAGTGAAGCCTTTGCAATATATCTTTTTTTAACCTGTGTACAAAACTCGGCTGGCCATTCCAGGTATTATGAGTAAAAACAAGGGTAATAATTTAAGATAGCCGACAAATATCGTGCCACCCTGGGCGTGAGACAAGCTTTTAGCGGCTAAGGCTCGCTGAACCATCATCTAAAATTAGGATTTGATTTTAAAAAAATTATGACATTTTAATTAGCATTAAAATAATTTGTCAAACGTTTTACATTGATTTGAAAATTGCTTTAAAAAAATACTGCTCAAAAAGGATTTAAATGAGTAAATAGATCAAATTATCTAATAATAAATTTTATATGTTAATCACATTATTTGAATTGTGCTTTATTTAAACGATATTAATAAGATTAATCAGGAGTTCAAATTAATTTAAAGTTGGACCGATCCGCTTGGACAAACATTTTCTCGAAGTCGTTTGGATCGGCCGATACTTTCAATTTTATTCGATATTTAAAAATAATAACTAACATTTATAATTTTTTTAAAAAAAAATAGTATACATTATGCTATGAATTTATAAAAAAAAATCATGTAAAAGTTTCTTATTTCCTATTTCTTTTAATTTAATATATTTCTATTAATTATAAATTAATAAATGATAAATAATTAAATGAACAATAAAAGTTGATTAAAAATTATTTCTGTATTATCGCCAACGAAAATTTTATTTTAAATACACACAACCAAGGTTCAAGAAATTATTGTGGAAGGCGAAAACATTGTCTTACTAAACGTTTTTGATGATTTTGTTGGATATTTACTTATTAATACAGAGTGTGTTAATCATTGTTCGACATAATCTGATATGTTCGACAAGATTTTGTGATTGAAATTAGTATCATTAAAAAAATCTGCTAATCTTTTTACTATTATTCATAACTTTTTGATAAACTATTTTTCTAATATTTTTTGGGTTTCTTCACAAATATATTTTACATAGTCTTTGCAATTATATGCCTTGATACTATCATTTAGCATGTCCTGCCTAACGTCACTAGGATTCTTTTTTAATAGAGGAGTAACAAAATAATTTCTAAAACATTTAATATTTGTTAGCACAAATTTATTTTACAAAGTCTTTGCAATTGACCTTAATACTATCATTTAGCATGTTCTGTCTAACGTCACTAGGATCGTTTTTTAATAGAGCAGTAACAAAATGATAATTTTTAAAATATTTAAAATTTGTTCTTTTATAAAATCGGCTGTTTGCTAGAGAATTTATATTTGTAAAACGGTTAGTTTTTAACATGTTTTATGCCTCCATAATGTAGTTAAAATTATTTCTTTCTATTACAATGAGACCAGTGTTTCAAACTGTAAATTTGATCCATTTTACGTTTATAATATGTTTAAAATTTACCTTTTCATGTATGAATGAAGGTATTTTCTTTAATTTAATATGAAATAAAGATATCACATTTTTTTTATAAATCCCCATGTTTAAGTTTTGATCATATAAAATCCTACCTTTTAATAAAAAAAAATCAATGATTTAAATATACCCTTGATAGCATCAGTTTAGACATAGCTATAGGCTATAAAGATATATCTGATTTAAAGTATATATGCTTATTATGTAGACAATCTATAAATGAGTGGCCTTTGATAACAAATATCAAATTTAAAATAATATTTCCATTGTTTGAGAAAAATGATAGGCTTCAATATGTAATTTATAATTTGGCTCAAAAATATTTTTAAAAGTAGCAGATTATACATATTTCTCCAATAATCTTTATTATCTCTATATCAAAAATCATGTAATTATTCTTAGGACTTTAAATTAATAAAATTTAAGATTTGTTAATTTAAAATATGCAAAGCTTTACTTAAGAGAAACGCGTTACCATTACTTTTATCAAAAATATATAAAAATTAGAAATATTATTATTTCTACTCCAAAAAAATATTATATAATAAAAAACTGAATAAGTTAACTTGATCAGTACACCAATACCATAGCGAGACAGTGGTCTGCCCGAGAAATATTCCAAGCCAAGGAACATCAGAGTTCCATGCATTACGTAATAAGACCCAAGCATCTATCCTAGGCAAGCTGCAACCTTTATTGTACCTTTAAAAAAGTAGTTTATTTTAAAAAGAGTGGAATACCTTTCTGATCATAATAATTACAAGTCAATAAATAGGGCGATAATAATAAATTGGTATCGCTATTATAACTATGCATTGATGGCTTAATAACGAATAATAGTAGGTAGCTACTTTGGAAATTATTAATCAACAAAGATTAAAATAATTTAAAAAATTGAACTCCATTTTGATATTTGAGACCAACAAAGGTCATATATTTCAGAGACCTGCAGAGGTATCATTTAAATGGTCCGACCTGGATGTCCAGCCCAGTCCGGGTTTTATATTTTCAGACCCGGTCTGGCCCGAATTTTTATAAAATAAATTATATTTATTTTTAATTTCATATATAATAATGGCGATTATACGACTAGACCGGCGTATTTTAAAAAAATATATATTTTAAGCCCAGCCGGAATATTCTAAAAAAAATTATAAGCCCGCCATGGGTATATTTAAAAAAATTAAAATAAGAGCCGGATCTGCAGGTCTCTGGTATATTTATTTAAAACTGGCTCTGATTTTTTAAAATAATTTTTGACCCGAAGCAGTTTTTTAATAAGCGAACTTTTAAAATTTCATCATTTTGGCTGTATTTGGAAAATTGTAGAGGAAAATCGAGAATACGAAGAAAACAAATTTTAAATATGGTTCAAAAAACTAAATTGTTCATATTTATTGTGCTATATTTTTAAAGTTTCAAATATATTTATCTGACTGTTCTTATAAATCATGAAAGATATTTTATTTTACACTCAGGAGCGAATTTACTAAAAATTTATTTAAACTTAATTTTTATAAGTCGAATCAAATTAATTTTAATTAAAATTTAAATATTTATATCAATATTTTTTTTAAAATGAATTAATTTAAAGTTCAAAGAATCTTTGGTAAAGTCTTTTATAAAAATTAAACTCTGAATTTAGGAGTTAAAACTCCCGACTATTCCTAAGCTCATTTCTAAATTGATTACATTTTTCAGAGTAGAGTTCTCTTGTATGAAAAAATTTATAATTTTATATAAATTATATAACCTAGCATTTCCAAATGTGTACAATAATGAAAATATAATCGCTGACATGATTCACTGTTCTAATTGAAATGGGAATGAATAGATATACAAAAAACTAATTAATTTTATAAGAAGATAATTCCTTACACAAAAATTTGTGCAATTTAACCCAGTAAACCCTCAATAAAAAAACGACGATGATAATATGTGTAATGCTTATATTGAGTAATAGATAACCCAGTGGATAGAAAATAGGTATTACAATATAAGGAGAAATAAGTCGAGATGGTTTATGCACGGATCACAAATCGGGTGAAGAAATTAATCATGAGATAGATGATGGGAACAGAGCTCTGTAGAAGGCAGAAGAGATGGGTGAATATGGTGCAGAATAGCTAGCGAAAATAGGCTATAGCCTTATAGATCCAAGGATCGTGAGAGGTGGAGGAAAGATATTTATAAGGGCAGAAGGTGAACCCAGTTATTGTTGGATTAAGGTTGCTAAACCGTATGAATTAGTAAGCATTATATTCAATTCAAATTTTAAACAAATATGGTAAAATTTTCTCGTTGATGGTATTATAAATAAAATATAATTGTTATAGCATATTATAATTACAAACCGAGATATCATTTTTTCATTGTAAAGACTGAAATTTTTGAACTGCGAGGTTAGGATATGTTTTTCTGATTCTATAAAACTGTTTGTATTGGCTATAAATGTTTCTTCAAGTCCGGTAGGAATGGCATTCATATATTTGTATTTGAGGGCTTGGAAGCCTCCGACCCGCTTTATACCTAGTTTTAATAGAGAATATTTAATCAAAAATTAATTTCAAGGGTACATTAGAGATAACGTCTTGAGGTAAATAAAATTATAATAGTAGGGTTGTGCCGATATTAAATATCGAATCGGGCTGATATTTAGCGTTTTAAAAAAATATCGGATGACCCATATTTTTAAAAAAACTGATCTGATATTTTGATTATAATAATAAATTAATAAAAAGAACATAAACTCAATTTATTTGTAATATTTAAAATATCGAATATATTAAAATGAGAAGATAAAAATAGACATTATTTTTTTTATATTATCTGCAACAAAGGGATTTAAAAATATCTAACGAGTCATATTCCGTTTAAACGCTAGGCTTAGCCAATTTTTACAAATAACTAACTCAAGATTTTAGATAAAATTAAATTACTCAAGGTTAAAAATTTTGCCCACAGATGGTAGAAAGGTTTGTGTATCTATTGGTAAAATTACGAGGCTTAGGTAATAATATCATGGCAAAAATCTTGATTTGACCGTTTTTAAAAATCGGTTAATTAACACTACATTCAGCCATAAACAGCCTATATTTTAAATGAGATTATTAACTTTTGGAAAATAAAAAAAAACAAAATACACTAAATTATTCGTGAAAGTTTTTTAAATAGATGTTATTAATTTTTATATAAAATTGATTCAAAGATAGAGATGGTGAATAAATACAAATATTGGATCGGTATGATAGGTGAAAAATTTGCTGATAATTCAATTATTTATTGCGTTTGAATAATTAAATACATTAAAAGGATCTAATCTAAACTATAAAAAGACCATTGCATGGAAAGCAAATAAAAAATGTAATATTTTAAAAAAAAAACAATGCACAAATAAAAAAATATTTTAAAGGGATAGTTATAATGAGATTTAATTTATAATTATAACAAACTTATAAAAGCGGTTACAGCTGCTCCAATGATTATTAAAAACGTTTGGACCGTATCGGTATACATCACAGCAGTCAAGCCACCTGATAAATATAAATTATGCAATTTTGGGTTTTAGTTTTTTGTTAGTAATTTATTTTAATCCCAAACAAAATATTTTTTCTAATTTTATACTTTTAACTCCCATATTTACTCCGCGTGCAATTAATTAATATTTTTTCCGTTTAACAAATAACGATAATTTCCATATATCAAAATAATTTTATAAATAAACTGACCCGTTACAGTACATATCACAGTCATAAAAAGGATGAAAAAAATCGACGTGTACATATTCCAATTAAGCCCTCTTTCAATGAATAGCGCACCCGAGTATAAGTCAACCTTAAAAAAAATTGATAAGGATTATATTTTATAATTGAAAAATAATTATTCCAAAAAATTTATATCTTTCAATAATATTCTTATTAAAAAGAGTCTATATTTGTGTAACATAAATTTTTGGTCATAATTCAATAAAGATTTTAACCTTAAAAACTATTTAATTTTTTATTTAAATTGTAGTAAACAATTAGTCCATGTCCTGATTCGACAACATACTCCTTTTTTTAAATATAAAATCAAAAACAGCCTCAATATAAAGATGGGTGCATGTGTACGTTTTTTTTATTAAAAAAAAGTATGGCAAAAAGCAAACACTGAATTTATGCGCACTATTAGTAAGTATTTCCAAAAAATATATAACAGCTCTACAATACTAAAGCCTAAAGGCATGTTTAAAAAAAAGGAAGAAGGAGAAAAAAAAATTCATGTTTTATTTTAATTATACAAAAAAAAATTACCGATATTTTGGCAAAAATGTACAAAATTATGTAGAGACAGGCTAAATAAGTCCTAATACGAGTTCCCCCGAAACGTTTCTTCATATATTCTGGGAGTGTATTCGCCTGGGTGGATTAGATGATATACAATTTTAATTAAAAAATTAAATGTTAAACCTTATATATGCTTATTTTAATATTATAATTCTTGGGAATTAAATGGACAAAAAATAGGTGTTTTTTATAAATCATAAAAATATTTAAGAGAGAATAGAAATAATTTTTTTTTAAATGTTGTTAATAAATAATTTTGAAACAAAGTGCAAATCTGTTGCTTACTATTCAAATGCCATTCTTATTTGCCATACCTGTAAAGGAAATAGGTTGTGATTATCGTCTTAAAATACCCCTGAGGCGGAAAGAACTCTACATGGAGATGATCACGAGGGAGACGTAGGTATATTTAAGAAGAAGTAGGTAATATTTAAGGTTATGTTGATAAAATATTTTAATAACGTAATTAAAGGTTTCATTCGAATATCAAGTCGCAATTTCTATGATAAATATAATTTCTATGAAATTTATTTTATAAATTTCAATTTTATTTTTTTAAATTAATATAAATCAAGAAACCTAAAGACCTGACCAGGGGCGCCGTAATTCGGGAATTTTTTAAAAAAATAACCGGACCTTTGTAGGGTTTGAAAATGAAACTTTTAAAAAAATCTGAGCCAGATAAGTTTAAAAATTAGACCTTTACGATCCATGATACACATAAAAATTAGCATATCTCGTAAAAAGATAGAATAAAGTATCTTAGCATGACTCACATATTATAACGGCTAATTGTTTTAAAATTGAATTATTATAATTATTAATATAAGCCCGATCGATTTTTTTAAAATTTAAACATTCAAAATGATGTTGGTTCGTATTTTTATATGGTTTCAAAAGGGCAGTCAAAAATATGAGAAAAGAATGAATATTTAAATGGATTTAATTATAAACTTCCCAGCTATATATAAATTAAAACCTAATTGGTAATCAAAATAACCTGTCTAGCGTAAAAAGAATCAGAAATGCACCGATGCCACTATTTTAGCCTAAACCGAAAACTAATGACACCAATATTAACATATCCGTGCCGGCACTAAAATTATGACCTTTATACATATCTGATAAATATAAACGCAATCTGCTCATTTCATCCAAAATATATTTTAATATTACCAGCCGATTCACTTGCCCAATATTTAAAATCTTCCCGCCCGTTGCAGACTTTTAATTGGCCTAAACCCTCCCACTATGAAAAGAATAAAAATGTAGAATATTTCATTGAAAAAAAAGTCAAGATAATTAATCAATATTATCGTTTTTTATTTATTCATAACTAATTTATGTAATTAACTAAGCATCCGACCCATCGCAATTGTGTAGATTTATCGGAGAATAATATGTTAAATCAAATGTTCCAAAACTAAAAATTCTCTTTTTATTTTTTTTTAAAACCCACCCAAATAATTATCGGTCATACAGTCGAATTTTCTAAAAGGAACCCTGACCAACTATAAAAATGAATATCAAATAAGCAATACCATCAAAAGAGACCATTTTGTTCTCTCATTATTTGTTCAAAGTACTCTGAATATTCTAACTAAATTTTAAATATGTTATCATTTCATTTCTAAAATTCATGTTTAATTATCGTGGGGGAGGATTCAGTAAAGGTTTAGAAATTTGCATAAAAAAATTAATTTATTATTATTGGAAGTATCGGTCACTTGTTTCACTTAAAATTGAAAGTATCCGTCGATACGTTACTTAGTTTTGTTTAACGGCTGGATTTTAGCCGATTTTTTAAAAGGTCCACCTCAATTCAGTGAGCAAAAAATTTTAAGGCTTGCGCAATATTTTTCTGGATAAAATATTGTGTTTTTCAAAACTAGGCTCAAATCTAGCCATTTAACACTGCACATATACTGAACTGAAATCGTGAGTATCGGTACATACAAATATCTCTTCGCCCAGGTCTAGGTTATAAAAAATGGATGAATTATTATTATCATAATAAACAATTTGTAATCTTACTTATCTATTATTAAATAAGATTATAAATAACATAAGATTTTTTTTTAAATATAATTTTTATTTTAATTTTTGTAAATTTATATACTTGTGTTTTTTTTTAAATAAAAAGGTTATTTTAAAAATGGTGTCATATAAAAATTAAAAAGCCTTTCGCGTGCGTCATCGCATATATAAAAATAAAATTAAAAAAATCTTATTGACATTGGCAGACAAGGTATATTAATAACCAATATTTTAAAAGTATCTTGTTTTATATATATACGAACGTTTAAAATAAGAGGTCAAAAAAAACAAATATGATCCTTTTATATAAAAATTTTCGTTTTACGTAATTATATATAACAAATAATTCTGAGGGCGGGTTAAAAATATAAGATTATCTCTTAAAAACAATATATAAAAAAAATTAAAAACCAATCTTATTTTTAAGACAATAAAGGTTAAGATTTTTTTTTAATGTTTTGGAAAAATTAATGGCATGGAATTTAAAAAAAGAATATATATAAAATATAAAAAGATAAACCCCACTGGCGATGTAAACGGGTAAGAAAAGGCATCCTAACAACTGTAGAACTATAGCGGCCTAGATAATAAAAAATTTTTAATAAATATATTAAGTATATTTTTTTAAAAACTTTATTTTTTTACGTGCAAATATTTATATCAAGTTTATAAAGATCTTTTAGCGAATCAATAATTTACCCTCCTCTTGTATAAAATTTTTATTTTTCTTAAACGCTATGGGCGGAGAGTTTCATACTTTGTAAAAATCATTATAATAAATTTAAATTATTTTCATAAGATTTAAAAATATTATCCCTCGTGGGCACGAAAATAATATATTAGGTTTTATATTTAGAAGAAAAAATATATATTAAGTATTCTTGGCCATATTATTAATCGAAGAAAATATAAAAAAAAATGTAAAAGGTCTTGGCTTAATATAAAAGATTATGATAAAATTTTTTGACACTTTTTTTAAAAAAAAATATACGAAAAATAAGGAATTTTATTTAAAATCTTTAGGGGTCACTCTTATAATAGCAAACAATTTTTTAAAAAAATAATAAAACAGATTTGAGCATGGAATGCTATCAATTTAATAAAATTACTCGAATAGATTAATTTTGGGCAATCGATAATAATTGTCCCACTATAATTCAGAAAGGTGGGATTTCAATATTAGAAATATAAAAGAAACTGCAAATTAAACTACATTTAATAAGAAGTAGGAATGTTATATATAAAATAGTCACTTAATCTCAGAATGATTACAATTTTATATAACATTTTTACACTAAGCAACTTTAATCACGATTGCTAAAGTATAAATCAAGAAAACTATATGATACTAATATTTATAAAATTATATTTACATTGAATTCGAATGCCGCAACTCCAATACCCGACGATGCTCCAGATCCAGCCAAGCCGACAAAATGTTCGCTCCCAATATTGCTAGCGAACAAGGAGCCACCGACCTTGATCATATAATAGTTATTCAAATAATTTTTATTCAATTAAATATCGAAATATTTGGTAGATCAATAGCATTGAGACCTGAGTTTTTTTTAATATAGTCCTATAGTACAATCTTAAAATATGGAATATCAGCCGATACTTTTAATTTGCCGATCTAACCCAATATAATGGTGGCTCTAATTACCCCAAGAATTTAAAATCACATTTTATAAAAATTTCTTCAATATTAATAAAACATATTTTTTAGAAAAAATTTTAATTAAAGTAAAAATTTAATCGCCTCTCATTCTTCCACGTATGCGATTTTTAAATAGAATCGCCTACCTAAAATTTAACCTCTCAAGTTAGACCCTGTAAACTACGAATTTCTTGAGGTGCAAAAAATTATTTAAGAAAGAATTTGTTTTGGCAGTTTTTTTTTCGAATTCAACTGTTATTATTACCTTTTATATTTTAAATTAATCATAAGTTATTATAACTAATCTTCCCGTAGTCAAAGTTTAAATCGATTTCGGTTCTTTTCATGAATATTACCCCAAACGTAAATTTTCCTTTATGAAAAAAAAAGAAGATATGAATGGAAGGTTTACTAAGACATTTGCCATTTCTTTTAAAAAGCAAGGTGGGTAGTTCCATCCAGCAGATAGTACAACTGTTTAATAATGTGATGTCATTCTATTAAAGTGTGACAATAATTATGCAATATATTTTATCACAAAAAATTTTTTAGAGTATTTGACCGGTGAAATATACTTTCGGTCAATTGACCGAAAAAGAATCAGATGATATTGGATAGATTGTCTCCTATTACAGTGAAACGAGTCATTATTAAATATACAATAAAATGGGGTAAACAAAATAAGATTCTAATTAATTTAATACATATTGAAATTAAATATGGACAAGCAATTAAGATTAATCGTCATGTTTAAATAATAAAAAGAAATTATGTTGTAAATATATATTTTGTGACGAAAAATGAAAAAATTTCTTTGAGATTCTTTATGAATGCTCAAGTAAGATTTTTGATTAAATTTCATCTAAAATTCTAAATCATTTTTTGTAAAAAGTCTTTAGTCTTTTTAATATTTGAAAATATTTTAGAATTTCTTAAATGTAATCAATTTTGCAATTTTGTATCCATTTATTTAGATAAAAATATGATAATACCATAAAATAATATAATAACTTCGATAAAATAATTAATACATAAAAAATATAAATAAAATTTATCAAATCATTCCATTGTTCCACTAATTTGATGATGGTACGTTTTTAGAAATTAAAAGAGTTAATATTATAATTATTAATACAGATCAATTATAAGGATTATCTAATTAATCAGTTGTCCGCGATAACCTAACTCCAAAGAGCTTTGCATGTGATTGTAAAAGTTAGTAAAATCATAAAGAATAAATCCGTGTAAGACCTGAATAATATTCCCAACAGTTTCATCTCTTGAATTAGGGCGGGGATTGATTGCTCAATATTTATTTTTTAAGACAATTTTCGATGAAATTTGGCTTAGGTGAATATGGTAGTATTCAATACTACCTTTATAAGCATCGATAAGTTTGCTTCTGGATAGATGCATTATCCATGACAATAATTGCATATGGTGGTAAAACACTGATAAGCTCTGTCATAAAATCACGGAATAATAACCCATTAAAAGCTCCTTCGATTATTTTATAATGGATTACCCATTCAATACCAATTGTACAAAGTATGCTTACATTTTAGAGGATGGGATTTTATTATTGGACGGACATTGTATAGCGCCCAGGAGTAGATTGGTACAACGTGCAAGTTTATTCCAGTTTCATCTAAGAAATATAATTCTTATCTTGGAATATTCTTTACACAATAGATTTGACGAATAATAATTTCCCCGAGAGTATTTCTTCTATCAGGCTCCTTTCCAGCTCTTTTTTTAGACCGCCTATATTTTTGATATATTTACTAATGGTTTTTTTCGTTTTTGGACTACCGAGGAGGGGGGGGGGGATTTTCTCTTCTCCTGGATATTAAGATTATTATTCAATTAAGTATGATTTATCTTTCAATTATAAAAGAATCTTTTTTCTTACTCCCTCTTTTTGAATATTATACTATTTTAGAGGATCTACATTTATTTCTGGGAATGTATCGCGTCTAAAAATATGAACCGGTCCGTAGACATTTCGACGTATTTTGCGATTGTCGTATTTGTAAATACGTGAATGTTTTATATTTTTTTTTAACGCGGAATGCCAATCAACCTAGATTAGATGTAATACATATATGTAAAATTTATTATTATTATTTTTTTTTCATGAAATTAATTTCTTTTTATATAAAAAATTACGGATTTTTATGGTGATAAAATTGTTTTTTATTTCGGGAATTATTAATAAAGAAAATCATTCTTCGCGAGTTATATTTCTTGTCTGCGTGGTGATTTTTGTAGTTTCGGGAATTTATTGAGTTGTTTTTGTTTTTCTCTTAGTTTGTGTTTAAGTTTTTTTTTAGTGGTGTCTTGTGACGCTGATAGTTTCCTAGGAGTTATTCGGTTTAGAAGGTAAAACAAAAAATTTTTAATTATATAATTTTTTTAAGAATTTTTGACTGCGCATTTGTACTAACCATTATACGATTCTAATAGAGAAGTTTTTAATTTAGGTGCTGTATTAATATTTTCTACAAATATTTAAATTTTTGTAATTGGTTATTAGTATTAATTAAAGAAAATTTATGAGCAAATGGTTTATTTTTTTAGGCCTAGTGGGGAGTATAGTTTTGGGGATAAGGTTCTCTTTTATAAGGATTTGGGTTATAAAGTTATTTATAAGAACTTTAATGAATTGGATTTAGGTAAACAGTTGATTACTGTGGGAATATTATTAATGATGTATTTATTGATTATTATATTGAAATTGTTGGTAAAAAGGGGTACTGCGGTACTGGCAGGCATGTATTGCAATTGGAAGAAGGACACTGCGGTGTCAGATGTTTATAAAAAGAAAATGGCAGAAACGTATTTTAATTTAATATCGGATATTTATGGGAAGAAAATAGCAGACTTGGAAAGTAATCTAAAAGATGTTTTAGAGGAAATCAAGGCTGGAAATGTTGGGGAGAGGTCAGATAGGATCCTCCTGGAAATGAAAGAAATGAAAGAGGCCATCAATGCGTTGATGAAGGAGAGCAAAGGTCCGGTTAAGAGCCAGGTGAGTGATAGAAATATGAATAAGAAATTTAATGATTACGAGGAAAATAAAAGATTTGTTGAAATGATCATTTGCCATCGTTGCGGATGGCGAGGACATAAAAGGGATACCTGCGTAGTCCCCGAGCAAAGGTTTAAAGATGGATTTCCGTTAAAGAGACCTGATATAGGAAATGCCAATGTAAAAATGGTTAGTTTAAATGGGGTCCGATTATGTTTTAAGTGTAAAAGGCCGGAACATGTAGCTGTGGACTGCATGGAAGTATCACGAAATTCGTGTTGACTATATGATTGCAAGGTGAATCATATAGGAGTTGGGGCTCCGAGAGTTCGGAAAAATTTGTATAATAAAACATATATTATTAGTCGAAATGAGGGAAATGATAGAATTAAAATAAGAAATCATTCTCGTAATTCCTCTGAGAGGGAGGTTAGTCGATTTAGGTGGGAACAATATCCGAGGAATATTGTTCGGTATCCTTTTAGAAGGGATGTTAAGAATTTTATTTGGGAAAGATGTCCCACAAATCTTGTTAAAAGAAATGTAATTGTCAGTAATAAAAATTTAAATTCCGAGTTGAATTTAAGGGGCAATGAGAATGCCAATGAAATTATTATTTTAGATAAAATAAACGCTGATTCTCCGATTAAAACATATGATATTTTAATGACGGAGAGATTAGATGGACCATGTTTGTGTCCGAGGGTTAGTTTGAAAATTGATCATAGGAATATAGAAATGCTATTTGACACCGGGGCTAGTATTTCTCTAATGTCGCAGGAGAATTTTTATAAGTATTGGCCTGGGGGAAAACTGGAAAAAGAGGCTATGTGTGTCAGGCAGTTTGATGGATCGGAAGTCGCTGTGTTGGGAAAGGCCAAATTGGGGGTTAATCTTAATGATACTATATTTTTCCTTGATTTATGGGTAGTAAAGGAAAATGTTGAGACTGTTATGGGGTGGGATTGGATTACCAAGCTTGGTCCTCCCAATAATTATTGGAATATTTTTAATACTAGTGATAATGTAATAATGGATGTTGGAGAGAGTGAAAATTTGGATAATACTGATAATAAAATTTGTGAAATTTCGGAGGAGATAATGGAGAAATCGAGTAAGTTAGATCATAATGATAAGGGAAATGAGAAGCAAATTGTGGCCGGGGGAAAAGAGGATTGGAATAAGGTTAATCAAGCTATTCCTATTCTAGTGAGGCAGTATGGCATTATTTTTGATGAAAAATTAGGGTGTTTAAATGATTACCAAGTTGATGTTCAACTGAGGGAGGGTTTTTCACCTATCTTTTTGACTTGTCGGCGAGTTCCTTTCGAATGGAGGAAGGAGATCGATGAGGAATTAGATAGATGGGTGAAGGACGGCATTATTATTCCTGTGGGATATAGCGATTGGGCAAATCCGTTAGTGCCTGTTAAAAAGGCAAATGGTAAATTGAGACTTTGTGCGGATTTCAGGGTCACGGTAAATCGATGGGTGGTGGAGGTTAAATATCCATTGCCTAGGATTGAAGAGATTTTGGCTCAGTTGAAGGGTGCGAAATATTTTTCCAAGGTGGATTTTTCGTCGGCGTATTTGCAGTTACCTTTGAGAAAGGAAATCCGTAAATTATTGACGATAACGACTCCAAAGGGGTTGTTTGCGTTTTGTAGATTACCATTTGGGTTGAGTGTATCTGCTCCCATTTTTCAACGGACCATGGCGTCAGTTTTCCAAGGATTGGAAGGAGTATTTTACTATATGGATGATGTGTTAATTACTGGAGTGACGCCGGAGCAGCATAATCAACGTTTGGAGGAAGTGTTTAGGAGAATTCGTGATAAAGGCTTGAGAGCTAGTAAGGAGAAAAGTGTTCTGGGGGTAATGGAGGTTGAATATTTGGGTCATCGGATTAATGGAATTGAAGTGAAACCTTTGGATAAAAATTTGAAGAATATATCGAACATGAAACGGCCTAACACTAAGGCTGAGTTGCAGTCTTTTTTGGGTATGGTCAATTATTACCATAGGTTCGTGGAAGATTTTGCAAAGGTGGCGGCGCCGTTATATGATTTATTGAAAAAAGGAATTCATTATGAGTGGAAGGATGTACAGCAGATTGCTTTTGAAATTTTAAAGGAAAAAATTGGAAAAGAGCCAATTTTGGTGTGTTTTGATAATGACTTGGAAATTGTTTTGGCGGTAGATGCCTCAAATAAAGGAGTTGGTGGTGCGTTATTACAGGTAATAGAGGGCTTGGAGAGACCTGTATTGTTTTTCTCGCGTGTTTTTCGTGAGGTGGAAACCAGATATTCTGTGATTGAACAAGAGGCCCTGGCTGTGATTTTCGGGTTGACAAAATGTCCTGAATATTTGATTGGTAAAAAATTTGTAATTTTTACTGATCACAAACCGTTAATTCACTTATTTCGGAAAAACAATCGGGAGTTAATGATGTCTCCCCGGTTACAACGTTGGTTGTTGTTGGTGGGCAGCTTTAATGTGAAGATCCGATATCGTTGCGGTAAAGAGAATTGTTTGCCGGATAGTTTGTCCCGATTAGGATTAAGTTAAGAAAATGATGAAGGGAACAAGGATAAGGTTCGGAACAGTGAAAAAGCCCTGGTTTGTTCGCTTTCGCATATGCTCAAAGGGGGTCCTACCAATTGGGAGGATCTTAAGTTGAGTACATTGAGAGATAGAGAAATGACTAGGATAAAGTTATGTGTAATGGGGAAAAAGACTTGGGAGGAGGATTGTAAAGTTTTTAAAAAGGTTAAGGAGGAATTGTCTGTGATAGATGATTGTTTAATGAGGGGTAATCGTGCTGTAATTCCGTTCAAATTAAGGGGTAAAATTTTAAATTTGTTACATGCTGGACATCAAGGTCAAGGGAAGATGAAATCGTGGGCCCGTGAATATGTTTGGTGGCCGGGTATGGGAAAAGATATTGAAAATATTACAAGGACATGTGAACCGTGTAATTCGTGTGCAGCGATGCCCCGAAAGGAGGTGGGTCAGATATGGCCTAGGTCAAGAAAACCGTGGGAACGCTTACATGTTGATTTTTTCGATTTAGACAAAAGGTCGTATTTTTTAGTAGTGAATTCGTATTCGAAATGGATAGAGTACGAGGAGGTACATGGATATACCACGAAAATTGTGGTAAGGAAATTGAGGGCATTAATGGCCAGGTTTGGATTGCCGGATACCATTGTATCTGATGGAGGACCTGCCTTTGTTAGCGAAAATTTCAGCAGTTTTGTAAAGAGTCTAGGATTCGACACATTTTGACTCCGCCCTATCATCCCAGCTCAAATGGTCAAGCTGAGAGGATGGTAGCAATTGTTAAGAATTGGATAAGAAAGGCCGGCAATCAGGGGAATGGGGTGTATTTGGCCAAGTTGTATTACCTCAATTCTAGGAATAAGGAGGGAGTGACACCTGCTGAATTGTTTTTGGGTCGGAGGACTAGGGTTCCCCTAGATTTTCTAAGGGCCGAGAGTCACGAGAAGGGAGTTTTGGAGGACCGAAAGATTAGGTTTGAAGTTGGAGAAAAAGTATGGACTCGTTTGTTTGACGGGAAAGGCAAGAAATGGGTCAGGGGCATTGTTGGGGTAAACAGAGGTTCAAAGTTGAATTTGATTCAATTAGAAATGGGCGGCACAGTGATGCGCCACAATGATCATATAAGACCGCGGAAGTAAATCTGAGGTACCTCATATGATTATATAAATATGAAAATATATGTATAAATAAAATGAAGGTGCATCCCGAAGGATTAGACTCGTTTCCGAGCAAATATATAATGTGTAAATGAAGGGTTGGGTAACATATTGTATGTGGGAATGGGAAGTTAACGGATCAAATAGGAGAGGGGCTCATCTTAAAGTGGTAAATATATATATTTATGCAAAGTTAAAGCAGGAAGGAGTAAAATGTACGTGAACGGTCGGTAACCTTTTTTGTTTAAGTTTATGTATTATTATATGATGGTATTAGAATTTATTGATAGATGTTATGTAAAAAAGTGAAATTGAATGAGGAGGTTATCTCGGTAATACTACGGGAAATTGAAGTATATGTATGTATATGTAATGTTAAGTTAAACTGGTTTAATGTTCCGGCTGTCGGTAATAAACAAGGGAAAAGATTGAAATTGTGGTAATATATGTATTGTAAATGAATAAAAGTGTAAAAAATAAAAGGAATAGAAAAGTTGTAATTCATTTTGTGAATACATTTTTGTTCATAGCCTTATAGGATAAATCATGGTTGTTGAACATTGGTATTGGTACTGGGAAAATATTTTTTTTAAGTAAAAAAAAATATAATTAATTAAAAGTTCTTGTTTGAGTTTTTTTTTCCCTTTCCCCCCCTTTTCTCTTGTTTATAATTTAATGGTCTGTGTATGTGTGGAATACCGTAAAAGGAAATAGGAAAAGTTTAAAACGTGTTTGTGTTTTGGAACGCAATCATGGATTGATTTTGTTTTTGTGTATGAAGTGATTTTTTTTTTAAAAAGGAAAATTAAATAACAAAAGTGTTTAGTTAATTTAAATTTTTTTTTTGTAAAAGATTTTTTTTTAATTATAAAATTATTTTTTTTTCAATTAAATTTTCCGAAATATTAAATTATACTTCTTTTATTAAATTGAAGTTTTTGTTGTTATAAAGTCAATTTTTTTTGTAACAAGAAATCATTATTACCATTTTCTGTAAACTAAAATAAAGAAAAGGTCAACGCATATTCTTGAACCGGTAAATTATATTTTTTTTTATTAAATTGAAGTTTTGTTGTTATAAAGTTTTTTTTTAAGTCAGTACTACTAATTTCTGAAAATCAAAATAAAGAAAAGGTCCACGTATAGCCTTGAACCAGTTATCCACAAATATTTTATCACCTTCGAGAAATGGAAACAGTCTCACGTTTAGTAGACCTTGGAGATTTTTATCTCCAGGTCACATTAATCAAGAAGCACGATGGTATGACCCTGGGAGAAGGACGCCGGAAGGAGAATCAACCACCGACGTATGAGAGTAGACGGAAAAAGTGTTTCAATTGTCAGGAGGTGGGACACTTGCGGCATCAGTGTTCCCGGCCATCTCGGGAGACTCGCGTACCTTTGGAAGTAATATCTGAAAACCCAAGAGTGGAAATCTATGAAGGACGACAGCGCGTGCATCACGATTTAGAAGGGAGACAACCAACGGACTCAGTTCCCTCAGGGTCGGATAGGGATAGGGAGAGACATTCTATCAATACTCGTCATTTTGATGCTCGTGGTCAACTCTGGAATGGATCCCGAGGTATAAGTGGAGAGGATATTTTGCAAAGAGTGGTGACCAGTACGCTAACAGCTGGTGTTCCACAGACGGCAGGCGCTGAAGATTTATGGGTTAACCCAATGTCGATTTAAGAAAATCATGTGTAAAAATATTCTTGAAATGATGTTGTAAGTTTTTTTAGATATTTTTTTTTGTTTTATATCTGACGATATGCCACGATCCCATAAAGGGGTGGCATGTCGTATTTGTAAATACGTGAATGTTTTATTTATTTTTTTTAACGCGGAATGCCAATCAACCTAGATTAGATGTAATACATATATGTAAAATTTATTATTATTATTTTTTTTTCATGAAATTAATTTCTTTTTATATAAAAAATTACGGATTTTTATGGTGATAAAATTGTTTTTTATTTCGGGAATTATTAATAAAGAAAATCATTCTTCGCGAGTTATATTTCTTGTCTGCGTGGTGATTTTTGTAGTTTCGGGAATTTGTTGAGTTGTTTTTGTTTTTCTCTTAGTTTGTGTTTAAGTTTTTTTTTAGCGATGTCTTTGATTTTCATTTGTTTTTCAGGTTTTGATAACATTTTAGTAATTATATCTATTTTTTTCTTTATTTCAATATTTGTGTAATTTTTTTAGTCTTTGAATTCTCAACGAAGATTGGGAGTTTCATTAAAATTGGAGAAATTAGTATTACTATAATTCGAACTGGGCTTAAAAATTTTAAAATCTAAACTGGGCTTTAAAATTTTAAAATCTGAACTGGGCTTGAAAAATCATAAATCAGGCCCGCGCCATCAGTTCAAAATATAAGGAACCTATATAATAGACCGTTAATATTTATTTAATGCTCATATATATAATTTAGTGTTATTATAAACGGCTGGTTTTTTAAAAAACGGTTCACCATAAATATTTTAGCCAAAAAATATTAAGCAAACCTGGAAATTTTTCTCATAGATGGCAAAAAAAGGTTTAGACATTTATTAACAGAAATCTCGAGGCGTGCCTAATATTATTTTGGCTAAAGAATCTCAATTTAAAATTGGTTAAATCGAGCCATTACGCTATTCTAATTTTCATGACACACATCATAATTTCTTTAAAAAAATTACTCTAGCTTTGTGGAAAATATAAATGAGAGCAGACTGAAATAGTATGGACATGTGCTAAGTAGTGACTTAAGTAATGTAAACTGACAAGTTCTCGATCTCGGAGTGATAAACTAATGAACTAGAGGCAGGTCACAACTAACTTGGATTTCTCAAATCTGCAAGGACATGTTAAGTGAGAAAATTGAAGGACTCATTTAAATACCCCAAATAGTTTTGCAATTAAAATGATAGTGCATATTTAATTTTGGGTTAGTATGGACCCCTTGTCTCTCACATTATTTTTCTATTAAGTTAATAAGTCAATAAAAAATACTACTTTACATTTTTTTATTTCCTGTGCATTTATATTGAATGATACAATTCATTGGTTATTAATTCTAGAACCAGCAGTTTGCCTTCCCATACCAATAGTTTTTTAAGGGCATTTGAGGAGTCTGTTTCAGATTGAGTTAAGCTCATAATTACTAGCAAAATTATCAAAAAAAATCCAAATAATAAAAAAAGGAAAGCAAAATCAACACATAGAAACAAAAATTTGGCTGCCCCACATAGTTTTTGTTGCCCCTTCTACTCCTCATTTACACAAGCTGATTATTCAAGACCTATTACCATATTTTCATTGCAGAACATGTTTTTTGACACTTATTTAAAAAATATCTGATTTATTTTGTTATAAAATAATCTGTAAATTTTAGTTAATTTATTATATATAAATTAAATAAAGGCAAAATTAAGATAATAAATTAACATTTTCATGTAGAGGTATGAAAAAATTAAAAATTTATAAAAAGTTCATTATTCACCAAAAATTGAATATCGTTTTATGAAAAACTAGAATATCTGTATTGTTATCAAGTGATATTCAATATATTTGACTTGCCTATTGCTTTTTTGAATTACAAGCCATTTTAAATCTATTTTTCAAAAATAGGCCACTCTACTGTCATAAAAATCTATAGGATGACCTATTGCAGGCCTCTGGTTGCTTTTAAACAGTTAAATTTGAACTATTATTATTTAAAAAAATAATTAATTTCCTTATTTTTCTATCATCATTTGATATATTATATAAATTTTGAGAGGGAAAGAGGGTGTGGGCATGTAGAGAATGGGGGTTATTAGTTTAAGATGACATTTAAAAAAATTGGCAAATTTCTAAGAAGGGCCTTCCCTGGCTACATCTATTTACTGACTATTTAATTAGTAATAACAATTTGATGTAAAACAAGAGTAATTTGAATCTATATTTAAAAAATGTCCTAATTTTTTAAAAAGTATTATTATATTGAAAAATTAAATACAATAATCATTGTGATGAAAAAAAATTTAACATACCGTAAGCCATATCATATATCTTCCAGCTAAAAAATAACCTGAGATAGTTGAACGATTTGCTATAAAAAAAGACTGAAAAAGTAAAAATGAGACTATTAATTTTTTTACATAAAATCCTATACCAAGAATTAGAATAAAGTATATAACAATAACTGCAGCATCATACCCAGTTAAAGGTGAATTTTCTAACATTTTTTTAAACTATTTTATTTATTTTTAAAAGATAAATTTTTTTAATTACATGCTCTTAACTAGACTTATTAGAAAATAAAATAACTTGAAATTTGACGTGACATATCGTTTTGAATAATAAAGTTTTTTATACAAATAATGAATTAAAAATTTTATAACTTTCTCCAGCATTTTAAAAAGTAGAAAAACATTTTTTCATTCATAAATTATACTCTACAAACTCCCTCATACAAAAACTTACAAATTTCAAACATATCAAATATTCAATTTTATCTTTAAACTCTCACTATCAGCTATAACCAACCCTTATTTCCTAAACTATTAATTCCACATACTAACAAAACAACTCCTAGAACCTAAACTTATTAGTTCGGTTATTATGGGCTTTTAGTTTATCGGATAGGGGTATAATAATATATAAAGTATATAAAGAGGAATATTAAAATTAAAGTTTAATATTTCTAGCGAAAGAAAAGGTTATTATATTCATATATTATCATATTTGATTAGTGATTAATTATCTTTATTGGCTATTTTAGATGTCTAATATTCTATTTTGGCTAACATTTTCTCTGTATTTATACTAGGATTATTGTTGCCCATAATCCTTCATTAATGTAATTTCAGTATAGAATTATCTTGAATATTTTGAAATTTAATTTATTTCCCACTTATGGTCATATATAGCTTGGGATTAGTAATGAAACATAAATTTCCGCAGAGATTCTTTTAGGGATGCTAAACTCCGAGTTTAATCAGGAGAAAATATATCACCTAATTTTAATAAATTTTGAAAAAATACTTTTTCCTCAAATCAAAAAATACCCAAAAATGTCTTGTGTTGAAAAGAGGGCCAAAAATAGTTTTTGGTCAACATCTTTTTAACATGGACCCCACTTCTAATTAAACATATGATAAATATTATGCATATACTTTTGATCAAATACTTTCAGCTGTAAAGAAGATAAAGTGATTGGCGTTAAACTTCTTATCAGAGTTGTACAAAAGATCTTCTTTGAAGATTTTTGAGCGAGATCTAGCTCAAAAATTTGAGCAAGATCTTTGAAGATCGTAAAATTTGAAGATCTTTTATTTTTTAAAAATTTTATCTTTGAAGATCGCTGCGATCAACGATCTTCAAAGATCTTCATGATATTTATTTTTTTACCCCTTTATTAAAAGCCCAGATGTTTTTCAATTTTCATCAAGGCAGGAGGAGAGGTATAAAACATAAAAGAAATATTATATTAATAAAATTGAAAAACATCTGGGCTTTTAAAAAAGGGGTAAAAAAATAAATATCATGAAGATCTTTGAAGATCGTTACACAAAATTTTTAAAAAATAAAAGATCTTCAAATTTTACGATCTTCAAATTTTTATTTTGAGCAAATGTACAACTCTGCTTCTTATCTCAATTGCAAAGTAATTCTAATCTTTCTTCCGATAATTATGATTGGCTCAGTTTTATATCTTTCATTTTACTCCTTTTACAAATACATCGTGCTTTTCATATATAGCAACAAATTGGAAACTATAAGTTACAAAAAATAAACTAGGACTAATATGGATAAATAATATATAATTATGGAGGTCTAATGAATCTAAATATGTTATGAAGTATAATATGTTTTAAAAAGTTTAGGAAAGTTATTTTTTTAGAAATAAAGAAACTTATAAAAATAATTTATGTTTATCTTTTTTTAACGTTTATGTGCAAATTTGCCTCCATATATCTTTTAAGGATATAATGGACAAACTTTTAAGAAGGAGTAAAATAAAATTGTTGGATATTGTAGCGGTTTATATCGGCCTATGTAATAGAGAAATTCTTTAATTAAAATTAAAAATTTTAATATCGTAAAATACTTAATTTTTTATTTTTCCAATTTTTAAAATATATTACAAAAATTACCTATTATCAACGATCATATAAAAATAAAAATCCATATATAATAATATAAATCTACGACACTAATATGATTGATGGAAGTAATATCCAATAAAACTTTAAACTATAACTGAAAAAATAATCCTCCCACCAGAAAGAGTTAAGACCAGACTCTGATTTGATCTTTTCCTAAATTAGTTTATATTATCGAATAAACATTAAATAAAATTTTCGAATCTCAATGCAATATAATAATTATAGGTGAAATTGATATACAAAAATATTGGCATTTCAAAAAATATAAATATATTCTTTCATAAATTTTTTAGAATAAAACAAAGTTGTATTAAGTCAGGTCCACTTCTTAAAAACTCCCTCTAAATCCCTATATATGTTAAAAGTGGGAATTTTAGCTCCTATCTTTTAACATTTAAAGCGTTTTGAACAGGGTTAAAGAGGTGGGCAAGGATATCAGGCTTTATGATTCTTATATGTTTTGCAATTATAGTTTAAAATTTTTAATGGGGGAGACCAGGGATAATATTATCAGGCTCATATTTATATAATGAAAAATCCTAAAACCCATTGTAAGTTTCAAAACATTTTCTCAAGTACATATCCAATAATTTAATTTATTATATTTAATGAATTAAACAATGTTTAATCCTTTTGTTTACAATACCGAAGTTTATTATTATTGGAAGAAAAATATTGCAATATTTTTTCAGTTAGCAAATGTATAATATATTTAAAAAAGGTTATATAAAATTTGGTTGTTTTTAGTTATTAAAGGTTATTTAACTTTTATTTTAATAAAATTTGAGCATTGTTTAATAATCATCACTCTATTTTGGAGGGAAACAATGACAATTCGGAAGGTAGGCTAGCCAACCGTAACCGTTATAAATTTTAAACCCAGTTAATCACACTCTCACATAGTAATTGTGGTCCATGATCTCTTCAACTCGTTGCTACAAGAAAATTAAAATATAATGACGTGAATTAAAATAAAATATTTTAAAAATTATTTTTAGAGTATGGAAGTAATGATTCAATTATTTATGACCCGTCACCCTTTGAAGACTAATTTTCTAGTATTAAGGAAGATAGAGGTTTTTTGCATTCCAAATCCTTTAATTTCTCATTTTATAAAAGTTTATTTTTTCCTTTTTATTAGTTTTATGGTAGACTTAAATTTCAAAAAATATTATAATAATCCTTCTTCTGAAACTTCATTTTTTCTGGAATTTGTTTTGATAACAAATGAGCCATATACCCAAATTAATTTTTTATAAATATAAGCTTATTCTGTTTGAAAAATATTCAATTCATCCGATCCGCTTGATCATTGTTTTAAAAATAATAACCATTCCACCCACGCCCTTGTTTAATTTTTTCGCCCTCCCACACCCGTTTATTGCAAACCTCTAGTATAAATGGCTTGAAAATAATGTTTCAACTTCATAAAAATAATCCATTTAAAATTATATTTAAAAATTATTTTTATTGCCTATTATTTAAATTATACATGTTATCGAATAATTAAACATTTGTGAAACAACAATTCGGGCCATGAATGGTTTAATTCCTACCCCAGTATTTTAAACAATCAACTAATAGATAACCACTCATTTCGTTATGCTATCAATTTGCGCCTGAGCATACTTTTTAAACTAATACACTTGTAACAAATGTAATCAGGTTTCAGACTGTTTTGGACGCCATGCGCTTCATTGTAAATTCCTATCTAAAATTATCGTCACAACAAAATTAACACACATATTGCAATATTTCTCAATAAGTCAAATCTGCCGTGCATTCTTGAACCACCCATGTTCAACATAGATAAAAAACCCCTAACGGGAAAACTATAGTCCCCTCTGTATTTGGTAAAACCTTAGTCTGGGGTTTACTTGCACCCCTTCTAATAATGTACATGACTCTCTTCTCAGAGCTGAATCATTAAAATATCAAAAATATTCTTACCTGATGGGTGATAATCACTTTGTCTCCATCATAGCTTCATCATCCTGATTATTTAGGCAAGGAATCCTGTGGGATTTGGTTTCCCAACGGGATTCGAAATCTTGATTCCCCACGTTTTATTCGGATTTTTTTTAATATTTAAAAATTCCGAATCCCCGTGTTAAATTTTTTTTTCTTCCTTTATTTGCCATCTGGCTGGCAGCAGAAAATTTTATTTAGAGATATTTTATTTGTTATAATAAAATAAATGATATATATCAAAAAGGATATAATTAAAATGCCAAAATAAGGGATTTAAAAAGAAAATGTTTAAAATAAATAGTATAAAATTAAGGCATATATTGAATGAAAAGGGATACGGCTTACGGCTAAGTAAACATTTTTGTTTTTGTAAATTTATATAAAAACATAAATATTTTCACATGTGCAAAGAATATGGATGGTGACGATATTGCGCGGGGTTCGAGTCAGTAAAAATATATTTTATTAACTAATTTCTTTTTCTTTTGTTAAGGTATTTATACATTTTCTAACATATAAATTAGAATATAAAACGAAATACAAAAAAGTAAAATAATATATAAAAAAGTAAGGTTACGCCGTTTATAAAATAAAATTAGATTATAACAAAAATAATAAAAGTTAAAATGCAAAAAACAAAAAATAAGATAAAGGAATAACGCAACATTCTCCCTCTTCTGATAATTTCATCGGAGAAGTCATAGAGAGTTTGTTGTTCAAGTGGTTTATAATTTTGGTAATCAAGTTGTATCACATTTCTCAAATTTCATAATTAATCCAGTCGAATATTGGAATTTGGAATAAATCGGAATATATAATTTGGAATAGTTGATCAAATCAAATATATGAATAATATGCACGAATAAAATTTTGAATTTTGGAACAATAAAATATATAATAAGGAATGATAATTTATGGAATAAGGAATAAAATTTTAATCCAGAATAAGGAACGATAAATCATAATAATTATTATATTATTTTTAAGTTAATCATAGCGTTTTTACTTTTAGCGTTTTATGCGTTTTATATTTTTAGCGTTTTATATTTTATAAGCGTTTAATTTTTCGTGTTTTAGTGTTTAATTAATTTTTGTTTATTTTCTATGTCCCAGGTTAAAATATGCAAATAATATATTATTCACATTTCCCTCTCTTTAAATAAAATTTTAAATTTCACACCCTAATTTTAATTCAAAAAAAAAAAATTCTTCATAAGATGTTTTGAAAATTCACCACATAATTTAAATATATTTTTCTAAAATGAATGTTTTTTTACATAACTTTTTTCAAAGCTTTTAATTTCAAAAACTTTTTATCATATTAAGTATTACTTATAAGGGTTATTTGAATCAATCATGTGATTTAAAAATTACATTTTAACATATTTAAAATTAAGTTTTATCTTCTTGTTTAGGATTTTTAATATTTTTAATTATATTTAAGAATTCATCTTTAGGTTTATGTTAATTTACAACAATTGGTCATCATTCAAGAAATCAAAAAATATCAATATTATCCATTATGATTTTACATTTTAGTAATTTTAAAAATTTATAACATGCCTTTATCCTGGCATAAAATTTTAATTTATAATATTTATTACGTGGATTAGAATAATAAGTAACCATCATTGGTCTCACAAAATAGAATTCATAACCTATCGTTCAACTTCCATATCAGTTCTTCCTAAGTTGTCACATTAGGTTAGGTGCTGGCTATTATATTCCAGTCTAACATCCAGAGCCGGGACACCATAAAGAAAGAAGCTTTTTGCATGAAAGAACGTACTAAGGTTTGATTCTTGGTCATCTCAGTAGTTTAGGTAGTCACAATAGATAAGGTAGTCATAACATCACAATAGATAAGGTAGTCATAATAGGTAGTCATCTCCATAGGTTAAGCACAAGGTAGAGTCATAATAGGTAGTCATCTCCATAGGTTAAGCAATCAACACAATAGGTAGTCATATAAATAGAGTCATCTCAATGGATTAAGCAATCGTCATAGATTAGATGGTCATCTCAGCAGATTAGGTAGTCATCTTTTTCTAGTCCACCACCCAAAGGGCACCATGCAAAGAATAAGGATGGAGACGATGTTGCGCGAGGTTCGAGTCAGTAAAAATATATTTTATTAACTAATTTCTTTTTCTTTTGTTAAGGTATTTATACATTTTCTAACATATAAATTAGAATATAAAACGAAATACAAAAAAGTAAAATAATATATAAAAAAGTAAGGTTACGCCGTTTATAAAATAAAATTAGATTATAACAAAAATAATAAAAGTTCAAATGCAAAAAACAAAAAATAAGATAAAGGAATAACGCAACAACATGAATATATATTTTTAAAAAATCCGAATTAAAAAAAATTATTTATTGCAACTTGTGTTCCCACTAATTATTTGTCTAAATTTTTTATTCTATAAAAGAGAAATATATCCATATGTTTGATGTGGAGGACTCGATCGATAGTAATGCTAAAAATTACTCAAATATTTGTTCATGAATAAAATAAATTAGATTTAACCATTATTGATCATATTCCTGGAAATTCTATGCTCCTTACTGACAAAATTAGATAAGCTATAAAAATAATATCATTAAATTTATTCTACATGAAATGTTAGATATTAGAGAATATAAAAATATAAATACTTATATTAAAGAAGAAGAAGATTCAAATAGTAATAGCAGCCGTAAATTTGCCAAAGTTTATATTATAGGGGAAAATTAATTTTATAATAAAAAAGACTCTACATTATAAAAAAAAAATTGTATTATATATTTTTTGGTGAATCTTAATATTAGAACTTGATATAGTTTGCATCTTTTTTGAAAATATATTTGTAAATTTTTGCATTATATTTATGAATGAAATAATTTACATTTTTTTAAATTTGCAAGCTATTTTAAAGACTGCTTCTGTAACTGGTCTCTGAGTCTGCGACAAAATTATTTTAAGCGATATATGTGCGCCCATGATTTCAAATATAGCCTTAAACTCTAACTCATACTAATATTATGTCTTGGTAAAATTAAACGTATGAGAAAATAATTATTATAATAAACGAATTTTAAAATTGCATCAGGCCTCCATCATATATATACTATCCCCACTAGCCCTTATCAGTCCCTATCCAAAATATTTTCCAATTATTTTAGTATGGCTATGTACCATTATTGGCTGTATATAGCACGATCCTATCATCAAATATTTTTTTTATAGTTGCAATGCAACGTGCAAATATTTTGCGTGTTTTGATAATAAAGTCTATATATTATTATTAAATTTAAATAAAAATATTCTCTCGAATAATTTATATAGGTCTTTTAGTAAAAATTTAGTAAACTCTTTTAAGGTCTAAGAAATTGCCTGATAAATAACCCCGGGACGGGACGTCCTTTAAGTAAATTTATATTGTGAGAATGGAAGGGAAACAAAATGTTTCAGAGTATTTCAGGTAAAGTTTTGTAAAAGCTCAGTTCTCTTACATATAATTATTACGCTATTTTGACGGAAATTTTAATGTTTAAAAAATAGAGAATTCCAAAAAATTTTACTTTTGAATTATTGATAATACAATTATATTATATAGACATTACCAATGGGTAACATATTTATGGAAGCTTATGCATCAGAAGAGAAAATTTCGTTGGTGCGAACACCCTTTATAATTACAATTTGGATTTTAATAGCCAACATATCAAGAATAAGTATATATATTCCTGAAATATCCTATATAGGAAATTTCATTATTCGTTAAAAAAATACAAGGTTTTCATATATCCAAAAAATTCCCTTCGTGGATGCCAGAATCCTGTGTTTTAATCATTACAGGTATTATATATGGGTCGGTGTTTTTTTTCACGAAAATCGCGACTAAGGATGATTATCTATGGTTTACATATATTTTCTTCTTTGTTTTACTTCCGCCGATTGCTTTAAATGCTGGATATTATTTATATGGCCATAAATTTTTTGATAACATATGGACTATATTAAATCTTGCAGTTATAGGTACTTTGTGGAATACATTGGGGATAGGACTTTCATTGTACGGATTAGTTAAATTAGGTATACTACTAGAATATTTTTTAAAAAATATTTTTTTAAGGCGTATTTAGTATAGAAATTACTATTGTGGATTGCCTTTTGTTTGGTAGTTTGATATCGGCAGTAGATCCGGTATCCGTTTTGGCAATATTTGAAGAGATTCACGTCAATGAAATATTATACATTATCATGTTTGGTGAATCTCTACTTAACGATGGTATTTGTGTGGTAAATTATTAAGATTCTATAACACATATTATATATAGTATAAGTCTATTTTATAGGTACTATATAACTTATTTCTGTCTTTCAAAACTTCATCGCACGTTACATTAGATTATAATGACTTGCTAACGGGGGTATCTTCTTTTGCCTTTGTAGCGATGGGGGGAATAGCAGTGGGATTAATGGTAGGAATTATTGCAAGTTATGTAACCAAGTAAAATTTTAACTTTCTTTCTTAATTATAGCCTTAAAAGATATACAAATAAAACACCAAACATTGAACCACTTTTCATGCTTGCAATGGCATACTTATCGTATTTAATTTCCGACTTATTCCAAATTTCAGGAATTATGGCGTAAGTTTAACTTAATATATTATATCAATTTTAATAAAGGCTATATAATATATCGGAGCCCTCTAGATCCCTTCTCCAAACCAATAACGCTGAGAATCCCCATCCTAAAATAATTCAAATATAGAAATGGATACTATCTATGTATATTAACTAACAGGAACTCCCTGCGATTTTAATAAAATCATTAATTCGTATTCCCTCCGTGTTAGAGGTCCCTGATATATATAATTTTATAATCCATGCAATAATTTATAATATATATTTTTAAAATAATTAAAGCATAATTTCTTGCGCAATCGTAAATCAACATTATGCTTCACACAATCTTAGCATGCATTCGAATAATTGCGTGGCTAATTTGTTGGCAATGCTAAGCAGTGTATGCGAATCCATGATCTTCTTATGGATGGGAATTTCAATATTTGGAGACTATCATCTGTGGAATTCTTATTTCATATTTTTCTCTTTATTATTTTGCTTCATCTTCAGGGCTTCTGGTTATAATTTGATATGGAATTTATAATATATATTTTTTAAAGGAATCATAGTTTTGGTATGGATAGCAAATCAAAGAAGATTAATAAAATTAGATAATTTGGAACAATTTATTTTGAGTTACTCTGGATTGCGAGGAGCCATTTCATTTTCTTTAGCTCTGTCATTGATAAAAAATGAGCATTTAACCGAAGATTTAAAAAGAATGTTCTTGACAACAACAATAATCATTGTATTATTTACCACATTTTTTCAAGTACATATATAAGATGATTGTTTTACGGTATATATTGTTGATTAATTTTCCTCTTTGATTAAAACTTTTCCTTCCATTTTTTTTAATAATAAATTGTAGGAGATATTTTTAAAAAATAAATAAAGGGTATGACCATAAAGCCTCTTGTCGATTATTTGCGGATCAAAAAATCAGAAGATAATTCAAAATTACTTTCAGCGATAGTTTTTGGAAGGGTGAATTTATTTAATTTTGATCATATTTTTATATTTATTTCAAAAATGATTTTAACTCCAGTTTTTAAAACATTTGGTAAATGGAATGGAAAGTATTGTCAGTCCACAAGAATTCTTTTTGTTTAAAGAGAAGTTACGTTATATAATTTTTTTATCTTTCTTTCATTTTTTCAACATTTAGTAAATATTTTTTTTTCAATGAACAGAATGCGAAACTTTGACACTAATCAAATTAAACCGATACTAATAAGAGGCACCCCTATAACAAAAGATAAAAAATTAATTGAAATCTGCCATAATTTAAATATCGATTCTTTATCGAAGCACGTGATGGAGTTTGGTGGTAATCATTGTAAATTGTGTCGCCTATTTACCAAAATTGACAATTTTTACGACCCACAAAGGCATTCTTTTTCAGAAAACCGCCCTAGTAGTTTAAGTCCTAAAGAAATGAGAGGAATGATGGATATTTTTCCGAGCGAGATTATAAACCAAGCTGATTTGCATCATATTTTTAAGTTCAAAAATAAAAAGGTATATAATTTCTTTTCTAATCAATTATAGTATTATAATATGTAGGTTGATATTATTTTATTTTTAGCCTCCCAGAAATAAAGCTAACAGTAGACAATTTTTGATTGGCGAAGATTTATTTTTGAACAAATATTATAAGCCAGATGAAGAAAATGAAAGCAATTCCTTATTACAATCAAAGCGCACCTTGGGTATAATATTTTTTTTAAATTTAGAATAATTAGGACATTTAGATTCTAGTCTTGCGATAAGAAAAGGATTTAATATCCCATCTAATGTTAAGATTATCAAAACGACGCGCACCCAATCTTTACCAAAAATTCATCGTTCATCAGGTAAAATTTTAATTTTTTTATTTAAAGAAAATAATTTTTTTTTATAATTTTTGTTTGTTTGATTATTTAAACTTTAAGATTGCATTACAGCGTGAACCATTTTAAGGCTTACAAAGCACGAGATAATATCATTGTTTGAATTAAGAAAGACTACGAATCATTTTAATTGCTTTAATTTAGGATAATTTTATCAAATAATCTTTATTGAAAGTTCAGAGAAAACTCTGGTTGGAGGTGTTAAAACAACCTTATATTTTATTATTTTTCTAATCAACACTCTTTTTAATATATATTTATGTTTTGTTTCTTTTTTTTTGTTTTTACTTACTTCAAGTTTAACGCGGTAGTCTTTTTTGTTTTTTCTTTATTTTTTTTCTTTTCAAAACAACAAGTATACAAAGAAAAATTAATTAATTTTTTTTTCGTCAATTATATATTTATTTTTCACCACATCATCGTTATTCATCAAAAAAAATAATAATAATTTACACAAAAATAACAATAATTTATATAAAAAAATAATAATAATAATTTATAACAAAAAAAATATTAATTTACAAATAACCATTCCTTTTTGCGTTCATCCTTGACAGGAGGGGGGCTGACCCCTCAGCATAAATTTATACCCCTCTCATCTAATAGGAATGTTTAGTAAAATTTTGTAAAATTTATCTGGGCATAGAGGCAATAATAGTTTGCTCTACTTATGCCTATCGTATTAAAATATATGATACTGATGGACATACAACAGAAAAATTTATTTTTAAAAAATTCAAGCCATTGCTCTATTTATACCTATTATATTAAAATATGACGGACATATACAGAAAAATTTATTTTTAAAAATTCCTTAAATCCTCTAATTTTTGTCCACTTCTTAACGCTGCGTTTTAAAAAGCTTTCAATGTTAAAAGATAAAAGATTGAATTCTCACTTTTAATTTATTGATGTTGTTAAAGTTACTTTTTAAGTAACTAGTTACATTCAAAGATTACAATACCCAATGCCCAAAACTTAATATAGGATTACTTTATTTTAAATGAAACTAGCTATAGTTACGCAATTCTATTAGTAACATCATAGTTGTCCTATTTTTTTTTCAAAAGATGTTGTTAATATTTAATATACATTAAACAAAGGTAGATTTAAGAAAAAACTAATATTATTTATTGTGTTTGTATATGTCGCACGAATTTCGCAGGGGATATACTTCATAAATTCGGGTTTTTAGCATATTCTAAAAACATAAAGTGTCTATCCAACTATGTAGAAAAAAATAACTACCCTATATATATATCAAAATTTCTTCAAATATTTAAAAAGAATTTAGCGTGCTCCGTCAGAAATTTATATTGAAATCGCTGTTTAGAATTAACGGTGTCCAATGCAATAATGTGTTACAAGCATTTATCACTTTAAAGCCTTTATTGATATAATATATAGTTTATATAGCCAATTTAACAAAAAATCAAAGAGCGTCGGATTAAATAACGTCTGAACTGGGCAATTAGTTGCTGAAGATTAGAAGGGAACTTGATGTGATGGACATTTACCAATCTTCGTACAATAAAGGCCATTCGATGGTAAATTCTTAACAGATCTCGCCTTGCTGTATGATGTTCTATTTGAATTATCTAATCTTAAGGCTTCAGAAAAGAACAATTAGTTTACCTAAAGCTTAAAAATCAATAAAGCGAATGTAAAATCGTTACTATGCTTGGTAGGTTCTTAATCTTCTTATAATTTCTAAATGAATGTATATTTAATATTTTTAAAGAGGCACTTATTAAAATAGCTCAAGCTAGAAAAATAAATAAATTTGGATTAGTAATATTGAAGGAAAACAGAAGGCACTCTGGTATCAAACAAAATCATTTCATTACTGACTAGACAATGTGCAAAATAGGTTAACGTGCTAATTCCAATAATTCTAACAATGAAAAATTAAAATTATTTTAAAAACCTTAATAAAGCCAAAGGCCTAGCGAACTTAAAGACTTTCAATAAAATTTATAATAATTACGTAATAGCGATTGAAGTTCAATGTATGTGGATCGCAATAAATGTGATGAGGTAATATATTGATGGTGATAATGAAATTAGTAATAAATGCCCCCAAGATTTGAAAAAGTTTTAAAATAGTATTAACATAATTTCGTAGTTCTGCTGAATGTGGCAACGATAACCAATCGAGGAAACGGGCTGTTAATATTTTTGAAAATATTGAAAAAAATTTGCCATGGCGAGTATTGTATTTTTTCCCCACTTTTGTGAGATCTCTTCTGATTCATGCATTGTATTATAATTATTTATATATATCTAAAATACCACATTTTTTATGCAATTTGCAACATTAATATTTTAAAATATTCCAATTTTTAACTTTCTAAATAGCTATTATATAATGATTTTCAAAAAAAATTCTCAAACTAGTTATATTTAAGTTCTTCAAGAAAAGGTTGGTCCATTCCGACGGCATAGGCGAGCAGGGCAACAGTCCATGGCAACCGTTATTTGACTATTTTATGGGCATTCAAATTTTGTTTCTTGTTTAATTTCATAAAAAAAAATGCAAATTTATTATATTTTACTATTAAAATGGTCAATGGAAAAAATGGTTGTATTTAGCAGAAATCATAATCTAAACGAAACATATGTAAAGCCAATAATGAAAAAATAGTTTCTTATATGCCAAAATCTTAAAAAAATAAATATAATTATTTTATAATTTTTTAAAAAATAATAAGGTTTGACATATCAAGCCATATCTTATTAAAACAAAAAAATTAATCTATTTTTAGTTATTGAAATTATCTTTTTACCTTAAAAATATTTTTTTTACAAGATAAATGATAGGAAAAAATATAATAGATTTATATCAATTAGATGGACTATATTTTATTAATTTTTACAAGACTGGTTAATGAAATAGTCTAGGAGTCACTCTTTGGATATTAGGATTAAAGGGTTCAAAAAAATTTTTTACAATTATTTTCAAAATTACCTTTTTATAGTGGTATAAAAAGAAATATTCAAAATTTTGAGGGGGGTCTTAAAATTTTTCAGGGGGTTAGAGCCCCTACTCCTTCCTCCTAGTGGCGCTACTGTTAGTTTTCCTTGAGGATAAAAAAATATTTACATTATATTTATTTAATACATAAGCTTTATGGGTGGGTATTTTAAATTGCCCTCATCTAAATTGAGTTATTTTTTTGTTTTTAATGATTATTTGATAAGCTGTGATTAATATTATTTTTTTAATATGCGTTACTCATATTTATGATTAAAATTTACCATATTACATGCAGCTTTTCTCAGAATACGAAATTATTTTAAATATGGTTTTTTAAAGGGCCCTCAAGGTTTTTGATCCGGGCAGTCAAAAGTCTCGGCACGGTACTGAGAAAAGGTAAACAGTTACATTAACACCCTACTTATAACGTTATAAGCATTTAGGCAGCGTTAGATGAATCAGGTCTTTCAATATGAATGAATAGGACATACTATCATTACAAATTTATAGCTGAATATTACTTCATTCATATTGTATAATTCATATATTAGTCAAAAAAATTGGCCACCTCTATACCCCTTCTCCTTTTTTAAAGATTTCTGCTTACACCACTGGGTATATAGTTCGTTAATGTTTTTACACCTTTAGAAGATTCTAAAATATTTTTATACCATTAGGAATTTGTATTTCTTATTTTTTTTCTTTCTTTATTTAAATTTATAACGAGCCCGATCCATAAAAATTTTTTTTAAAATAAAATGTAAGTTTCTCTATGGCTCAAAATATTTTTTTTTACTGTAATAAATTATTAAAATCAGTTATACCCACCTAGGGTTAACTCGGGTTTATTCCCGGAATTTTTGGGAATCTATGGGAATATTTACTGGAAATTTATTGAAAGAAAATAATCCTAATTTTTGAAAAAAATTAAAATCCCTTTTATAAATAATCATGAATAGTTTCTTACATTCATTCAAATTTTTTGTTTCCTAACTCTAATAACAAATATATTTTCTTTGACAATACAACTTTTCCCAAAATAGATTACTTATACCTAAGTATGATTTAATTACACTAAAAAGGTTAAAGCCTAGTTTTTCTTGAATAATTATGAATAGCTTGGATGCATTCATTCATTCACATGGGATCTCAATAATAGTCTTTTTCTATTACTGATTTTTTAAATTTAGATGGTTTGATTATTCGAAACTTAGGCAATATCGAGCCAAGGATGGTTTTTAAATAAACTCATTTGGGCTGGAGTGAGATGAAATTGAGTTTTGATAATGTATTTAACTAAACAATTGATATATATTATTACAATTTAAGAAGTATTATTAATTCCCATACATTTCCCTCAATTCCCATAAATTCTCATGTGAAGTTATCGCCATTAAAATTCTCGAAAATTTTTCAGGCTTATACTTACCCTGTATATATACTTTTTAAAATTATACAAATTGAATCTATATTTTATTTATTAAAACTTTTTCTGTTGTAGCCCACTAACAATCAGAGTCGGCGTTTAAAATGTTTGTTATTCGCATAATAACGATCTAATAAATTACAAGTGAATCTATCATAAAAAATCTATAGGAATAATTAAAAGGTTTTTTATTAGGTTTGAACAGCCTCCTGACAAAAATGCAAATTTTTTATATATAAGTTCTAATTATTCAATAAAAATTTATATTTCTTCCTATAAATTACTTTATTAGAAAAAGATTAAAAATAACACTTTACTTGTGGCTTATATTTTCTATAAAAAAAGGGCGTAATAATGTATAGCATTGAGCTTTATTGATTTTTTACGTATATTCATAAAATATTAGATCGCGTCGTAAATGGTACTTATATACAAAACATATAGTCAGGTTGGTGTGGCGTTTGTGAGTCGGGAATTTCGGACATCACTTTCGGCTCAGATCTGGGATCGAATCTCAAAAGGATCGACTTTTTTCTGAAGCTAACTAGGTGGTTTGTCCGCTATGGGGTATGATATATAGCAGATAGGAAATATCCCAGTTTTTAGAACTTTGCACCATCAAATAATCAAGTCTTGAAAGATGTTGCAAATTATATGATTTCTATTATAGATAACCAGGAAACACTTACCTAATGCGTAATTGCCAATAATTAAATGATAAAATCGTAGACACATTGATGCCTACTGGTGTAACGCCCATAATAAATGAAGCCCTGTATTTATTTTTCTCCATCGAAAGATTTAGGAAGAGAGAAACACTTTTAGGTAATTATTTCTCCATAAACTTTATTGGAAGTCTTTGGAATTTTATTGGAAGTCTTTGGATCCACTTATTGCAGACCTTTGGTTTTATTACGTTTTTTTTAAATAATAGTTTTTCACCTTTTTTTAAATTATTAAAATGCCTTTCTCCTAAAAATTACATTATTATTAACTTTTACTTATTTTTTATTAAAATTAATATTTATGGGAAGATGGGTGAAGGGGGGAAATTATTTATAAGTTTACAATCGGAGTTATTGTATACTTCCCTTTTTAGCAATAGCGGTAGCGCGCTCCATGTTGGAGAATAGCTAAATATCGCGTTGCTTCTCAAATTTAAAATTTTGTGCAAAATTACTAAAATTTATTTAATTTTAAAATTATAATATTTGTATTTAATTTATTTATAATTTATATTAACGAACTCACGTTGTCGCTTTCGACAATTTATATATTATACCCCGTAGCAAGATACCAACTATTTGGTTTAAGGAAAAAACTTGGTCTTTACTGGATTCGAGCTCAGAACTATTAAGTGATACACGCACTCATCGACTAGGCTACAGATGTTCTCTAAAGCAATAATTATTTTTGTATTTAACAATAAGATTATAACGCTGTCAAATATTTTAATAAAAATTTTTAAAAAACTAATAATTTTTAGCACTATGTATAATTACCCATTTAAAATCAAAATTCCACTAATAGACATGGAATATAATTTCGAGATCGATGATAAAAATCAACTAGAAAATGATATTCTGCAATTTCCATCTCCCATATTGAATATTTTAAGCTTAATAAAAAAAATAGTAAAAGATTAAAATGTAGATGCTTAATACATAGAGCATATTATCTTATCAACAAAAAAATATTCATAAACTTCAATAAAATTATTACCTGCTGTTTTAAATTTGGAATGTTCATCTATATGCCTAAAATTTTACAGATTAAAAAATACCTAGATTTGGTGTATTAGGAGCTATATCCAACATATCAAATATTACCCAGTTTAAAGTGGCTAGCCCTAGAACATAAAATCAATGTGTTTCACGAAAATTAGTTAATAAAGTCATAATCTATTTTATAATTGTTACAGTTCAGCCAATTTCCTTTGTCGATAATTTATCAACCTGATTATATTATCTTATGACATCTAGATATCTTGCTGGAACAGTTATGGCAAGAATTTTGTATAATTTTCAAGAAATTAAAAAGTCCTTTATTAGATCTATCAGATGTCGCTTTCGTCTGTACAACAGCAGACTGTAGGAAGTTAAATAGAACGTAAATTAAAGTATATAAGTTCTCATCTTTTAACTTCCAAAGAGAAAATGATAATGGTAACGTTGACTCATTATTTTTCCATCAAGAATTTTAGATAAAAAATACGTTTGACGCATTTTTTAAATCGCTCAAATAAAGATTTTTGACAATTTCTTTCATATAAAAATTAAATACCGTATTGTCCTCAAGTGCTACTGTTGAGTAATTATTTAGTAAAACAAAGCTTAGTCACTTTCTCGGGGATGATAATACAAAAATAATTTTATTAATAAAATGCAATAAAAATAAATAAAGCATATGATTTACATTTCTATTCATATTTTTGTAACAAGAGTATTTTTTTTTAATATATTTTTTTATCTATCCATCCTATTTTCCGGTTCATCTTTTTGGAAGAATATAACCTAACAAATGAAATGGAATTTTGATGTCTATAGATTCTAATATTCTTAACTCATTCCTTATCATGACTATTCATGAATAATAAACAAATAAGATTTATATGCCTTATATATTTATTTATTTAAATTACAATATCGGAAAGGGTAAGTTCCATTCATTTAGTAAAATACAACTGGGTACAAGGTTTGTTGGTATCCTTGAGAAAAAAAATCGGCATAATTTTATGAAGGGTGGGCCTTCATAAAATTCACTTTCGCTCATTTTGGGCAGGTCTATGATCAACGTGCTAGATAAGATAAGATTTTTGTAACAATATTATTTATATTGAATTTGAAATGTGGACATAAATTAGATACATAAATAAATAAAAGTTATTTTTTCAAAAGTAGCTTAGCCTCTATTCTTTAAAAGGGTAGCTAATAGAGCGCTAATTTCAATCAGGGTGTTCCCTGGTGCAATGTATTTTGTTACTTATTGATGTTTACCCTATGTATGCGACGCCCTAAGTGTTTGGTGGCCATATTTTTGTATGACTGTTTAGTTAAAGCTGTATAGCCAGCTAAACAATCGGCTGTTTAGTATTAAGTCGAACAAGGACACATGTTATTCATGAAATTGAAATTTCCATTCACTCCACCTAAATAAAGGTCATTTTGAAAACTTTGAAAGTTGCACTTAATTAATTGATATAAAAATCATAATGATAGAACTAATTGTATATATTTGTATAATAAGAATTAACATACTACTTTGGGGAAGATTATAATTATGATGTCAGTTGAATAGTTTTTGGCTTAAACATTCCAAAATAGTTTAGTACTAGATAAATTCACTCATCCCTTTTAAAACACTATATAAATAATATTAGTTGGGCAGGTTTTATAAAAAAAGAATCTATATAGATACTTTATATTGAATCTCTTTCTAAATAAGAATATCTTCGATAAATATTTTTATGCAAATTTTATCTATTCCTTTTGCACAATAAGCGCTAAAGTTGATGAGAACAAGATAATCCCGGTTCATAAATAAATCAATATCATTGCTTTTCCACCCAACTTCATGAAGTGGGAATAAGGATATATACAAACCAACCAACAGAATTATCATATAATATTGATTGTTTCAAAGAGCTGATATAAATGACATCAAATATTATTTTATTCCTCAAGAGGAATCATCCTGAATGTTTAGAAATTTTAAGATTGAAAACAAATCAAGAAAACTAACCCCCCCCTCTCAAATAAGAGTCTTCAAAGAATTATTCCAATTAACGAAAACACTAGCAAATCTATGATATTTTGAGGACTATAATAAAATTTACTTAAAATATCATTTATATAAATATAAAATAAATACTAACAAATCGAAACTACACATGAATATTTGGATATTAAGTATTAGGGGTCAAAGCCCAACCAGGGCCGTAGCAGGAGTTTTCAGCAAGGGGGCCAACTGTTTTTTTTTTGGGTGGGGGGCAATATTTTTTCAAATAAAACAATTAGGCATATGGAAATTTTTTGCTATTTTAAAAAATTTGTAAACGACAATTTTTATTTCAACTTTAACATAAATGAATTAAAAGCTAAATTTTGTATTTTTTTTCCCATAATTCAGTAATACTCAATTTTGTTTGCGTTGATCTTTCATCAAATATCTAATGTTCGATAAAACTCTTTTTAGTGTATAGAATGAGGCCTCAGAAAGCCGTTGATACATGATGATGATTGCTGAGTAGCATTTGTACGATTCTTTAAAAGCAATATATTTTTTATATATAATATTTACGATATTTTCAAAATTATGTTTCTTTAATTTCTGCAACTAATAATCCTTTTGCTATTAATATTTCATGATGTAACATTTACATATTTAAGTTTGATGAATCAAGATAGATTTTTATCTGATATGAAATAATCAGGGTCAAAGGGGAGGGCATTAAAACATGATAGAAGATTATAATCATCTTGTGTAAAAAAACGATCTATAAAGTATCAATAATTTAATAATTCATTTTTAAAGAACTTTAATTGAACCTTTTTATAATCAAATTGCAATTTGATATCGATTAAAAATCTTGAAGATTTGAGTTTTACGTACCCTTGATGATTTTTGAGGGATAAGATTAAATTCTGATATAAGTTTCTCATCTTAATTCTTATCAAATCAAAAGAATTATTGCTTCTTTGTTTTTTTAATATGTTAATTGTGGAATCAATACAATTTTCAGCATCCACTATATTAGTACCTACAGACTATAGATATTTAGTCGATTAATTATTATTAATACCTCATAAATTAAAATGACAAATAAAATATAATTTATATTAATGGATTGAGATAGAAAACCAGAGGCTTCAACTGAATCATGAGTGGAAATCCCTATAGATTTCTATTAGGAAAGTAAAATAATGCTTTCCCAATAGCCTCAAAATTCTTATAAATAATACGATATGTTTTTAAATGGCCAGTCCACCTCTGTTTTAAAGGTTCTTAAGAGTATGTCCTGTATATTTACAGGATATGCACGCCTAAAAAAATTATCAATGTATTAGATAAATTAAAAAATTAGAAATGATAACAATATTATTATACCAATTTTGAACCACAAGATGCAACTTGTGGTTGTAGCATTATATATAAAGCACTTTTTTATTAATTTTTTTGAGGCAGATTTTGTACTCCTCCATTTTGGCCACACATGAGGTTTACTAATCATATGGCTAGCTTATTATATTCGATGAATGAATATTTAATTCATTAATTTACTTTAAAATATAATTAGTAATGAATTCAACCAAAAGACATTGTAAATTATAGATTCCTATTAAATTTTCTTAGATTTCTCCATAAAAAACATAATGTAATGAATAATTCTGCTCACGTTTTCACAACTTGTTTATTAATTTGTAAATTAAATAAATAATATTTTTCCAAAAATTTTGCATAATCATTAATGGTAAATTAAAATTTAATAACTAAATAAATTTTTTTATTTGAGGGATGCAAATTCTTTTGGGGGAGCCTGTTCATGCCCCCCCCCCCTCCCATGGCTACAGCTCTGAGCCCAGCCATCTTTGGTTGTTTAATAATTTTTGCACAAGTTGCCTGCCTTATTAAAATTTTTGCCAGGTCAGGACCATTGTAATTTTTTTTAATTTACCCAACTAGGCCCCATTAAAATTTTACAAAAAGTCAATCTTGGCCCATTAAGATTTTATAAAAAATCCACCCAAGCCCATTATTTTACAAATTTTTTGGCAATCATTTTAATACCAATTTTCCCAGTGTCAATTATGGCTATATTTCTCCATCTACAACCTTTTTAAAATAAATCAATTGTTTGATATCTGTATTGTGCTCTTTATGTTTTTAAATAGGCCCAAATATACATTCAAAATAGGAGCAAATCCTTTTATCTTATTTAAACAAATGAAAATGTATCGTAAAATAAAATATTAACTAGTTATATTTAATAAATATTTTTTGTTTTTAGCCACCAATCCATTAACTATTGCTGAATTAACACTCCCATGGAAAACACCTACTAAAGTTCCAGTCAAAATGCCAAGCCCTACTAGAGTGCCTGATAATTTGATCATTCCAGAAAAAATGCATAGCCCAACTAGAATTCCTAGTATAGTGGAAAGTTATAATATTCATGTCAACAAAAAAAGATAAATAATTGCAATATGGAATTATGTAAATTATATATTTTTAATAAAATGGCGTTTATAAGTAAAAACCATACAAGCTTGTGTTTATTTCATTTTCTATATTATATATATTTACTCTTTGTAACTATATATTGCTCTATTCAATCTTTTTCATTTCTGAATAATCTTCTTCTTTCATATTCTCTGGTTTGGGTTTATCAGCAATTTGAACTTGTTGAAAAATTGTATTTACGATTGCCTGATAAATAGGGGTAATATAAGGACTTAGAAACTTATACCATATATAAAATATTATTGGTATGATGATACATGAAATACAAACCATAATAGTTCAATTTATATCATAAATTTTTTAGCAATAGAATATTTTTTTAAGTCGCATTAAATCAATAAAAGTACCGAAAATCAATGATTGAAAGGTGTAATCATTTTCTAGAACCCAACATCATACTCATATTAAATCATTCTAAACTGGTTGCATGCCTCAAAATCAACGATAAATAATTCCTTCTTTCAGAATAAAAAAAGGTGTACAACATGGCTGTACTCTATTGTCACTCCTGTTTAATATCATATTAAATAAAGTCATAAATGAAGCACTGGGTGCGGCCGATCTGGCAGATATAGGGTCAAATGAGACGATACGTTTCAAAAACAGAATAATATCATATGCAGATGACATCGTTGTCATATCCAAAATATAGAAGAAACCATAAATCTACTCTACCTATTAAAGACCTTGAGTTATAGACATAGGAGTAGCCGGGGGGTGCCCCCCCCCATTCAGAAATTTATCACTTTTTGTGAATATTATTTTAATTTGACGCCCAACTTTTTAATAATTAAAAAAAAATGATTCATTTATACACTCCATAGATACCCAAAATGTTTTCAAAATTTTATTATTTTAACCCTTTGACGCCCAACTTTTTAATAATTAAAAAAAAATGATTCATTTATACACTCCATAGATACCCAAAATGTTTTCAAAATTTTATTTTTAAATACACAGGTAAAAAAAAATAGGCTTATTATAATACAATAAAATACAAATATCTATTTATTATAAAAATCACAAAAACAATTTTTATATTGATTAAAATATAAATTATATTTTGCACATTTTGTTCTGGCGTATGCATTTATGCATAACTTGTATCTTTGCTTCGTTTCGCAGGAATTCGGTCACTGACTAATGTTGTCATATCTGATATAAGAGCTATTATAGAAGAACTTTAAAAAAAAATTATTATTCATTCAGAGGTATCTATGATTCTTTTAATAATTTTGCCTGCCGATAACAATGCGTTGACAATATGTGTTTTAAATTTGATAAGTTTCATGAATTTGTTCTCTTTTTCATGGCATATTTACCGCCTATACAAAAAGCTAAGAATTTACTACATACATATCAATGAGATGAAAAATGATTCTCAGGTAGAACCTTTTACCTTTAATATCTATAGCATTCAACAAGCGTATCATGTAAATCGACTCCTTCCATACCTTCATTATATATTTTTAATATATTTGGTTGGCACTTCAATATATTTTTTGCTACTTAGTGACCATCTTTTTACATTTTATATTGATGAACACCGACAAATGATGAGATGACGTGCATAAACTTATTGTCATACCATTTGGCAATTAATATATTTTCTTTTTTATCAACTTTACATACATAACTCCACACTTATCTCCAATTCTGATGATGTTGGATTAGTTTGATTTCCCGCATAAATCTTAAAATCATATACAATCCCGCAACTTTGTTCACATATATTATTTAGTATATCATCTGAAATGAATAATTTAAAGTAGATATGGAGTTAATATATTGGTTAAAGTGGAAAAATGTATTAGTATAATTTGGGTCCAATTGATGGATATCACCTGCTCTCCATTTCATATTATTTTGGATGATAATATTATTATTATTTTTTGGATCTTCTATCTCAACTTGAAGATTATTAGATGTTGGTTTTGATGAAGTTGAAAGAGAATCATCGTAAAAAGTGTGCAAAATATCTTCTTCATTGTCTGATTCATCGATGTAGGCTTCCGAAATGTCTCCCTCAACTAGTATTAAATTATTTGTCATCTAATACTTATACAGATTCATTTAAAAAATATAATAAATGTAAAATTATAATACAAGTCAGAGGAAATATGTCTTATTAACGTCAAATCCAAAATTGGTGTGGTCTGATTGGATTTAGAATAATTATGGTGAAATATAATTATAAGTTTTTTATAAATATAAAATAAAATAAATGTTTAAAAAAGGTATTCTAATATCCCAATGACTTATTTTGGCATTATGCACTCTAAGTTGATATAAAAAAGAGCATTATTCATTTTTAATAAAATAATTATTCGATAATATTATACCCTTATCTTTAATAATGAACAAAAAATTTATGAATTTATTAATAATAATTATCCACAGAATTCGTTATATTGTCGTTATAAAACTTATATAATTCAGCTAAAATGGTAAATATAAAATTATGAAAATATGATTAGATGACTTAATTTAATAAATAAATACATTATGAGTTCAATAATTTTAATAAATTATGACGAAAGTAGTTTTATTATATTTATATCATATGATGCTAAATTAATTACTATTGTCTTTTATAAATTTAAAATATTGTAATTATATTATATGATGTCAAAACAAATCGTGTGACGTTCAAAGGAGTAAAGCTAGGACTAAAGGGAATATATCCCCTTTAGTCCTACCCCCACTCCTCTGAACCCCACACAATGTATGCATATATCTTAAATCATATAATTTGAAAGAAAGAATGTAAAAGTTGATATTTGTCTATAAAACTAATTTAGCATCATAATGTTATACATTTATTGAAAAATACTTTCGTATTTATATATAAAATTAAGTGAACTCAATAATGTTTTATTAAGAAATGGCATCTAAGTCAAATTTGCATAAGTCTTAAATTTACCATTTAAGTGAAATGTATTATAATTATTATTACGATAGATCCATAACGAATTACTGTAAATAATATAATATAAATTCAAATATAATTTGTTCATTATTAAAGATGAGGGTATAATATTATGAATTTATTTATTTTAATAAAAGTGAATATACTCTTTTATATTAACTTAAAACTATTGATAAAATTAAATCATAAATTAAATAAAAAAATTAAAGCACAATACAAACAGTTGAATATTATATTATCTAATTTTTTCAATTATCATATGACAATCAAATAATTTTTACCAATATAGCGAATTATATATTTTACAGAAAACTATAAAATATTGATAAGGACATCAATAAATATCTATTAGCATTATGGGATGAATAATATGAAGATTATTTTTTAATATCATTATTTTTATTTAAAATAAATGGATGGCGTTAAATAATTGAATGCAAATTGTTTCTATATTTATTATCAAGAACATTGATTAGTAAATTTTGTTAAAATAACTGTAATATATTCTATAACTGTCAAATATGTCTGTAAAAGTGGAATTTTACCTATTGTAACCAATTATATATAATAGAGGAATATTAACTATATGTCTACTTACTTTTTATAAATAAATCTCTTATACTGTTTGGAATAAATTATTACCATGCTTTTTATTTATATACAAGTAATTTATTATATTTTATATAAATTAATAAAAATTTATTTCATATTTGTTCCAGGCTTAATTTCTTTATTAAAAATAACCTCCTCTCTTGTAAAAATATTATCTGACTATATAGACTAAGGTAACCCGGCTGAAGGCCTGTCTAAATGGGGTCTGGGGGTGAAGCCCCCAGAAATTTTTTAATCCCCCCTTTAGGAAAATCTTGTCTACGCTTATGGTCATAGAGTTTGATTAACGATAAATTTCAAAAATAGTTATTCTCCCTTCCCCAAACGCGCCAACGCTCGACTTACGGTTGTAGATAATGCAGTTAAAAGAGTAGACAAAATAAAGACTTAGGGGCCACACTGAATAATAAATGCAGTTGCAAATGAAAATTTGAATACAAAAAGCGAGAGGTGCTTTTTATACGTTTATGAAAGTTGGAAAACAAAAGAGATGTAGGTATTTACCAGACTGCGAATCTTCAACTCGACAATAATTCCTGTATTACTCTATGGAGATATGAGAAATATAGGCGACTTCAATCCTTTATCAATAATTTCCTCCGGATAATAAATGGTATCTTCTACCCAAGAATCATCTTAAACTCAAATCTTTGGAAAAGGTCAAATCATACGATAAACACAACGTTAAAAAATAGCCTACATAATAAGAAACTCTGATCACAATCTAGTAAACGATGCCATAACATGGCTTTATAAAAGGGAAACAGTAAACGAAATACAGATTACTATGGTACTACTTAAACTATAAAAGATGTGATGGAATTAAATATCAATATGAAACAATTTATAAAACTAAAAAATTTTACGAAATCTATCAAAAAACTATTTCGGATTAAAGAGATATTTTAAATGAAAGCTCACAATCCAAAATTTCGTCCAATCAAAGGACAATATTATTATCAAATACATCTCTAGTAGATTTTACATAATAAGACAAATTACTATAAAGATTTAGAATTCAAAAGATGCTATATTGTTGAACAATATAAATTATTATCTGTTATTCAAATCTTAGTTTTATTTTAAGATTATATTTTCATTCTAGTTTTACTTTAAGTCAACCTTTTTATATTTATTCAAATCTTAGTTTTACTTTAAGATTATATTTTCATTTTAGTTTTACTTTAAGTTAGCCTTTTTATTATTCAAATATTATTTCTGTAAAAAAGATATAAATACGTTATAAAAAGTGAAATAAAGATAGATAATAAAATAATAGTTTTACTTTTCTTCATGGTGCCCCATTGAGGAATGGCAAAAAATACTCACCACTATGTTATGCATTTTTTTAAAATCTTTTATTAAAAAATTTTTTTTTTCTCTTCCACATTTTCTTATGGTGAGATGTTATATGCAAAAACATTAAATAAAATAAAAAATAAAATAAAATCCTATATAAGGAAGGCAATTTAAGGTAAAAATTATTTTTAAAATGTTTTCTTTTAAATTGATAAATATACCGTACGAAGTGTCAATTTATGACATCCTTTGGGAATTCACATATGATTGTGACATCCAGTATTCAAGAGAACCCACTAGTGGTGATATCATTTTTGAATTTTTTAGTCTCTAAGAGATGCTTAGATATTTTGAACAACGAGACGGAAAATACTATGTTTATAATAATGTGGAGTTTATACAACTCCGGTGTATATTTATAAAAATATAACGTATCATTTTTATTTTAAATGCTTATATGAAATGTTATAAAAATTAACAATAAATGGACACTAAACCTGATTTCATATTTTATAAATTTCCAAAACTTATTGGACCACTCACTGAGATTTACTTAGATAGGGTGTTAAGTTATTTTTCGATTAGCACATTACCGGACATCGTTAAAATAAACACTTAATAATTTATCTGATGATGTGTTTGATAATAATAAATCAATTTGCTCTGATACCTATATATTAGACCTTAAAATAGTGATTAAAAAATTTGGATACCTTTTACCTATACAAGATAAAAATATTTTAATAAATAAATTCAATTTATCACATCAGAATTCGAGTGAAAATTTTATGCAAAGGTACATAAGATTATCAAATTTGCATAAAAAATGTAATTTTTTAGACGACAGTAGGATTAAAGAAAAATTACGTACGTCTACCTTAAATGACAAAATAAAATATAAATTTTGTAAAAATATTAATTTAACTTTAAACGAAATCGTGGAGTTAGGAAGTAGATTAGATAGTAATAATGATAAACTAGATATTGATAATATAAGTTATATAAATCACGATAAAAAGTCTGATAAAGATAAAAACTTTAACAATAGAAATAGAAATGACAATAATAATTATTTTAGACCTGATAATAATTTTAGAAATAATTATGATATTTGAGATAATAATTATAATAGGAATAAAAATAGGAATTACGACAATAGTAATAATTTTAGATACTATGATAGGAATTACGGTAATAATAATTCTAGATACCAAGATAATTATAATAACTATAACTACAACAACTATCGCTACAACAATAATAATCAATCTAATTATGGTAGAGATAATACATGGCATGATAATAATCAAAGAAAACAGATCCAATAAGGTGACGGAAATCGTAACAATTACCAATCCTATAGCAACAATTCAAATAACTATGGAGGTAGCGACAACAATCAGTAAAAGCAAATACAATATAACAACAATTCAAATAAATATAGTGGTAGCGACTGTTATAACCTTGTATATTTTTTTTATTGGGATTATTGATTTAATTTTAAAATGTTATTGAAAATATGAAATAATATTTTTTTTGTGTTGCAGAAAAATAATAATTATTATTCGGTTTTATTTTTATAAAGAAAATTATCAATATTCGATTTTATTATTTTATAAAGAAAATTATTAATATTCGTTTTGTTTGAAAAATATATAATAAAGAATTATTTTATCTGAGTTTAGCATTCGCAACAATTTATATTCGTTAGCAGTCGCAACAATTTGGTGCCGTTTTTTTTAAAAGATACCTACAAAGTTATTCAGCGGCATAAAGCAAGTATTAATCACTATACGAAAATAGAATTTCAATAAAGTAAAAATTTGAAGGTAAAGGTAAAATATTTTTTTAATTTTATTTTAAAATGTATTTTTATATAACTGTAATTATGACCATAATCACTCTTATATATTTGTTGTCGTTAACTAAAGTAAAAATATTTTTAATAAAGGTTTTAATTAATTTTTTGTAATTTTATCTGTTCAAAAATCATAAATTATTATATAAAAATTGAAATATAAAAATTATATAAAACCAATTACGAAGGATATAAAAATTGAAATATAAAAAAATAACCATGTTTAATCGTAAACAAAATATAAAAACGTTTAAATATGTAGAATGTAGTAATAATTATTTTTATGTAATTTTAATTGTACTTATTGGATTAATTTATGTATGGAGAAGAATTAAATTGAAAAATATATTTAAAAAAAGTTATAATGAATGCTAAAAAAAGATGAAAGGGAAAAAATTATTGATGATATATCTAAATTTAAAGATGAAATAATGGAAATATGGAAAGGAAATATCATTAGCGATATTAAAAAATAAATTAATATCGTTAGAGATACTGTAGAAGAAAATAAATTTGAAAATTAATGTTGGAAATGGATAAAATTAAAAAAAAAATAGAAGAAGAAAAAAAATAAATGGATCGGAAAAAGTTAAATGGAAATTAAAAATAAAGAAATAGAAAAATTTAAAATAGTAGAAAGGGGAATTAAAGAAGAAATAATAAATGAATTAGAAAAATTAAAATTAGAAATAGTAAGAAATGAAAAAGAAAAGGAAGAAATAAAAAAAAAGGAAATTGAGGGAATAAGGAAGATATTAAGAGAAGATATTGTACGTGAAAAAAGGGAAGAAGAAGAAATAGAAAATAAAAAGAAAGAAGAGATGGAAAAAGTTGAGGTAAAAAAAAATGGAAAAGGAAATTTTTAAATTGGAAGTAGAAAAAATGAGAATAAAAATAAAAGAAATGGAGGAGCAAATAAAAAAAAAGAAAAATGAATCTGAACGTATTTATGAAGATAATAAAAGAGAAAATATTTATCAAAGAGAGGATGGCAGGAATCGAGGGGGGCAAATTGATCATGTTTTATTTGCGGAAAATATGGACATATAAACCGAGATTGTAATGAAAGAATTATGCAAAAAACTAAGCCAATTGTTTGTGGAAGATGTGAAAATACTGGTCACAATGCAGAAAAATGTTATGTGTCAACTTTTAAAATACAGGAAAACGAACGAAAGGTAATGTCATGTTCAAATTGTGGAAGAACAGGTCATACTTTGGATAAATGTTTCAAAAGGGAACAAACAGGTATCAATGCGTTTAAAAACGGATTACCAGGAACGAATATTAAAAATGAATATAATAATGTAATACCTAAAGAAACGAAAAATGAAGGAAATAATGCTCAAGTAATAACTTGTTTTCGGTGTAGAAATATTGGACATTATGCGAGGGATTATCCTATAGTACATTTGGGGTTATTACATCGGAAAACCCATTAAATCAAAAGAACGAATTAATATTGAAAAATACATTAAGTTTTAAATATAAATTAGGAATCAAAATAAAAGAAGAAATAAGTAATGATTCGGTTATCAAAAATAAAGAAAATGAGAACCCAAGTCAAACGTTCAAATTTGTAATATGCCAATATGTTATTGGATACAGGAGCTACTATATCGGTCATGGGATATAAAGAATTTTATAAATTATGGCCTAATAAGAAAATAATAAATGATAAAATAATAGTAAAACAATTAAATGGAACTGAATTTGTAGTTTTGGGAAGGGTGAATTTACCAATATTAATTAAAGAGACAATGTATTTTTTGGATCTTTGGATACTTAAGGAAGAAATTGGTGCGATATGGGGTGGGCTTGGATATCGAAATTTAGGTTGGAGAATAATTTTTGGGATATGTTTCAGGTAAAAAATAGAGTTAATGAAAATATTGAAATACCAAAAATGACCGTAGAGGAGTTGAATATTAAAAACGTAGAAAATAAATTGGTAAAAAAATATGATGTCAGAAAATTTTAAAATTAAAAATTTGATGAATAATAATCAGGAAATTAAGGAAATTCATAATTTGAAATTAAATGTTGTTTCGAAAACTGATGATAATTTTAAAAAATTGGAAATTAAAAATGAAATAATGAAAGAAGAAATCAAATTAGAATGTAATGAGAGAAGTATAAAGAATGGAGAAATTGTTTGTGTGGAAAATAAGTTAAGGGTATTGATAAAATTGAAAATTTAGTAGATAATATTTTGGAAATTACGGAAAATGTAAAATTAATTTGTGGGGAAACTGATCAAGGTTTTCCTGAAATTGTAAATATTAATTGAGACGAAAATTATAATAATGAAATGGATAAAATTTTGGATTTGAAATTTGGAAGCTAATGTTGGGGATTTTAAGTTGGAAATTGATAATATGGTATTTGAAGAAGAATCCGAGTTAAAGAATAGTTATATAAAATATGATAAAATATATAAAGAATCAAATTTAGAGCAAAAAAAATTGCCTGTATCACTAAAATTCCCGGCGAAATTTGTAAGAAAAAAGATGGAAAACGAAGATTTGTTAAAAGAAAAAAAGTCACATGAAAATGAAAAGTTATACGGTGATAAATTTAGGGATTAAATATGAAGAAATTTTTGGGGAAAAATTGGGATGTTTGGTGGATTATGAAGTAGATATACTTTTAAAAGAGGGATATATACCACAGTATTGTGCAGTTCGCAGGATACCTTTCGAATGGAGGGAGAAATGGAAAATGAAATTGGTTACGTGATGGAATTATTTGTCCTATTGGATATAGTGAATGGGCAATACCATTAGTACCGGTGCGGAAAGCCAATGGATAGTTGAGAATTTGTGCGGATTTCAGTGTTATTCTTAATCCATGGGTAGTTGAAGTAAAATACCCGTTACCAAGAATTGAGGAAATTTTAGCAAATTTAACAGGGGAAAATTATTTTTCTAAAATGGATTTTTCATGTGTATATTTGCAATTACCTATGAAAGAATGTACAAGGAAATTTTTGACAATAACAACGTTTAAAGGATTATTTACTTTTTGTCGGTACCATTTGAGTTAAGTATTTCAGTCCCAATTTTTCAGCGCACTATGGCGGCAGTTTTTCAGGGTTTAGAAAGAATTTTTTATTATATGGATGATGTTTTAGTGACGGGAGTAACGGTTGAGCAACACAATCAGAGATTGGAGGAAGTTTTCATAAGAATCAGAGATAAAGGTTTAAAAGCGAGTCGTGAAAAGAGTGTTATGGGAGTAACTTAAGTTACATATTTGGGATAAATGGGACAGAAATAAGGCCCTACTACGAAAACTGAGGTATAATCATTTTTGGATATGGTGAATTATTATCATCGTTTTATAGAAGATTTTGCTAAATTGGCTGCGCCATTATATGAATTATTAAAGAAAAATATACATTTTGAATGGAAAAATGAACAAGAATTGGCGTTTATGGCATTGAAATTGAAAGTGGGAAAAGAACCCATTATGATTGTTTTAATAATGAATTGGAAGTGATTTTAGCGGTGGACGCATCGAATAAAGGTGTGGGTGGAGCAATATTTAATGGATGGAATTGAGAGACCTGTATTATTTTTTTTGAGAGTATTTCGGGATGTAGAAACATGGTATTCGGTGATTGAACAAGAGGCATTAGCTGTTATTTTCGGTCTTTAAAAATGTCGGGAATATTTAATTGGTAGGAAATTTACAGATCATAAGCCGTTAATTTATTTATTTAAGAAGGACAATAGAGAATTGATGATTTCATCTAAATTTCAACAGTGGTTATTATTAGTGGGTAGTTTTGATTTGGAATTAAGGTATAGGCAAGGAAAAGAAAATCATTTACTAGATTTTATCGAGATTGGGAGTTGGAAGAGACCTATGAGAAACTATCAGGTCGAGATAGGAAAGGTAAAGCAGCCTTAATCTGTACTTTATTTGTGGTTTACGGGGCGGTCCCACCACATGGGAGGATATTAGAAATTATACGTTAAAAGATAAGGAAATGAAATTATTGAAATTGCAAATAACGGGAAAAAACCATGGGAAGCCGGTGAGAATATATTTAAATGTATTAAAACTGAGTTAACGGTGGTAGACGGTTGCATTATGAGAGGGCATAGGGCTATTATACCGAGTCAACTGAGAGATAAAGTTCTAAAAATATTACACGCGGGACATCAAGGGATTTCGCGAATGAAACAATGAGGAAGGGAATATGTTTGGTGGCCGGAAATGAATGGGGAAATTGAAAAAATAGGAAAAAAATGTGAAGTCTGTAACGCATAGGCAAATATGCCGTGTCGGTATAAGAAAAGTGTTTGGCCGAAAGTAATAGGGCTTGGGGAAGGGTTCATATGGATTTTTTTGAGTGTAATGATAAAAAATTTATTTTAAGTGTAGATGCTTTTTCAAAGTGGATTGAATTTGAAGAAGTACATGGTTTAACTACGGGAATTGTTATTAAACATTTAATGAAATTATGGTCTAGATTCTGCATTCCGAAATGTGTGATTTCAGGTGATTCGGGGTTCGTGGGTGAAATATTCGGAAATTTTTATTTGAAAAATAATGTGCAACATATGTTAGCACCATCGTATCACCCTAGTTCTAACGGACATGCAGAAAGATTGATGGCAGTTGTTAAAGGTTGGTTGAGAAAGGCCAAAGAAGGCAAAGAAGAAGTTTGGATAGCTCATTTATATTATAATAATGGGGTAGGAAGGGATGGTAAATCTCCTTCGGAAAAAATGTTGAGAAGGAAAACTAATATTTTTTTAGATATGTTGAAACCTGTTTCGAAAATTTTAGAAATTGAAAATAATAGAGAATATGAATATATAGTTAATCAAATGGTCTGGGTTAGAATGTACGGGAGTGGTAAAAAATGGGATAAAGGAATAATTATAGAAAATTTAGGTTATAAGTTATGTAAAATAAGATTAGAAGATATGACGGAAGTGCGTCGCCATAGAGATCAAATAAAGTGTCGCGTAAATACGCTAGGTTAATTTTTTTTCTTCTCCGTACACCTTATCTTCAACAAACTATTACAATTATGAGATTGATGATACCTAACTGAATGATCATGACTGATCAATGATGTAATGGACAATCAATCTAGGACTCATAAACCCAATACCGTCTGTCCGAAACGCAGCGTCTACATGAGCGGTAGGGGTAGGAACAGTCTGCATCCTATTTTTTGAGGGGGTTAGGGGGTAGGATAAATGTTTTGGAGGGTTATCTATTAAAATTTGAGATGAAATAGGACAAAATTTATTGCTGTAAAAATTAATACTTTTATTATAGAACTATTATAATACAATTCATCGACCAAATCTATATATTGCAAACAATCATACACATTGTTTTCCAAATAAAACTTTCTGCTATCCTCTTAAATGTAATTTAAAAGGTTTTAATATTTCAACATGCTAATAATGCTATAATAATGAATTCATTGTAAATAATGGAGGTTTTATCAATTTATTATCTAAAAAATAAAAATATCGATAGTTGGTAGTAAAGAATGAATAATTTAAGTAATCCTTTATAAATTCTCTGAAAAGAGTATCATTATAATTAAAAAGGTAAAAATAATAATGGGGAAACTTGTCCGCCGAAGGCGGCGGGAATTTTTTAGGGGGTAGGCAAAGGTTTTTGAAGGGGGTTTTCATCCAGTGAAAATCCTGTCATGTAGACGCTGCCGAACGTAAAAGATGAACGAGCAATATTAAAAGGACAACAACGTTATAATCGACTCTTTGATTCAACTGTAACAATACTTCAATCGACTCTTTGATTCAACTGTAACAATACTTCGACGGCTATAATTAAAGACCAGAAAAGGGTGTATGAAATGATAAAAAAAAAGAATAAACATAAAAACAATTCTCATATATGTGAGTTATTTATTGAAATTTTATACACTGATTGTTTTTCTAAAATAATTACTCGAAAATGTATCATTTTTGCTCCGGGTTTTTGTTCCTTAAAAAGGGGGGCTTGTTATAACTTTGTATATTTTTTTTATTGGGATTATTGATTTAATTTTAAAATGTTGTTGAAAATATGTTTAATATTTATTTAATTTTAAAATGTTGTTGAAAATATGTTTAATATTTATTTATTTTGTGTTGTAGAAAAATTATCATCAATTATTCGATATTATTTTTTTTATGTTGTAAAAATTTAGAAAAGAAATAAAATTTTTAAAGAGTGAAAAATCTATTTGCAGAATTCTATAATTACATATCCAACAAAAACTACCCTAGAACTAATAAAAGTGGCACTACTTTTAATAACATAGGTATTTTGAGGAAAGGAAAGAAAAACCTTTTAAAACCTAAGGAGAAATATTTAGTTAACTTTAATATTTTTATTATGGATATGCTACACATATTAAAACGTATAAAAAGCTAATAAGATGTCTAAATAAACTAAATAAAATGTCTAAAAGTTACAAGAAATTAACTCATGTGAAACTAAAATACTTAACAGCTAATAAAATAAAATGTCTTATTTTATCTAATAAGTATATAATGTAATATGTTTATGCTGAGAAGTCAAAACTTTGTCTAAATTAGAAAGCTAAACGTATTAAAACATATAAAAGCGTATAAAAAGCTAATAAAATGTGTCTAAAACCAACTAAATAAAATGTCTGAAAGTTGAGAGAAATTAACTCATGTGAAATTAAAACATTTAACAGCTAAAAAAATAAAATGTAAAATGTCTGAAAGTTACAAGAAATTAACTATTGTGAAACTAAAACATTTAACAGCAAATAAAATAAAATGTCTAAATTTTATCTAATATGTATATAATATAATATGTTAATGTTGAGAAGTAAAAACTTTGTAAAATAAAATGTCTAAATTTTATCTAATATGTATATAATGTAATATGTTAATGTTGAGAAGTCAAAACTTTGTCTAAATTAGGCAAATAATTATATGATGTAATTTATATAGGTCAAAAACTTGTCTAAATTAAACTAATAATTATATAATGTAATTTATATAAGATTTATATAATGTTGAGGAGTCTAATAATTATACAATATAATTTATATATAATGTTAAATAATATAATGCTGAACATCATTAATTTAGTTTAGAAACTCATAAATGTTAAATAATATAATGCTGAACATCATTAATTTAGTTTAGAAACTTATAAATGTTAAATAATATAATGTTAAACATCGTTGTTTTAATTTAGAAACTCATAAAATCACTGAAATTCACTAAATTTAACAAAGGTGAAGCTAAAAAACATTTGAGAGTTGATAAAAATATCAAATTTAACTAATATTGTTAATAAGCAAAACATTATCTAAATTAGACTAATAATTATATAGTGTAATTTATATACAATGTTTATATAATGTAATCAGAGTTGTTAAAGGATCGAATCAAAAGATCGCCGATCCTGGATTCGATTTTAAATTTGTCAATTTTCTCGGATTTAAAATCCTGGCCTTAAAATGTGGATCGTGATCGCTATCATTTTTTTAAATATTCGATCCCGATCCTTTTAAAAATAATTTTTTTACTTAAAAAGCAATAAATAAAATAAAAATTTTAAAAACTCATTCATTCATTCATTACCATGGTGCAATTTCTGGTATCTACATCATATTTTATCAACCACCATTCCACCAGATTTTATATTTCAACAATTTCCCAAATTTTTTGTAAGAACAAGTTATATTTATTAATTATATTATAATATAAATTCTAGGTTTTAATAATGGATATATCTACTTCTATTGATGTGACAGCAGATATAAGTGACAATGAGAATCTTTTATCATTTCATAATTTACGTAAGTATTTTCATTTAAAACGGATGGAAGTAACCATACATTGATCTATGCTAAATGCTCTTTATGCAAAAACAAAATATCTTCTTCAAAGATTTGCAGTTCAAACCTAAAGAGGCATTTAGAAGTAATTAATTCTTTTAAAAATACAATTTTTATTATTTGTGAAGATCATAACCATATGCATATAATAAAAATTATAGATTTCCTTCCTATATGATGACAGTAATACATTGGCATCAATAATTCACCCAACATTTAAGCTTAATTGGCCTTTTATTAATCTGCCACAAATTGTTGCTAAAAGAAAGGTTAATTGCCCATTTAGAAAATATACAGGGTCAACCATATGCAGATCCTTCAAATGAATGCATGGATCGATACCTTTTTTGGGAAAAACTCGTCACCAAAATGCTCTTTCCATTAATAATTTTTTTTATTCTAATGATGATTCAGTGAATATTTTTAATAATTATGTTAATTTAAAAAAACATTTATTGAATATAACACACCTTTACCATCAAGCGCTCCTGTAGAGCGCTTGTTTTGTAAAGCTAAACATGTACTTAATAAAAAACGTGGTTATTTAAATGATGATAATTTAGAAAAATTTTTATTATTAAAGGCTAATTGAATTATAAATATATTCTAATTGTTATACTTATATTATATTATTCAATTACAATAAATTAATTAAAGATTTTATCTGAACATTGTATATATAATGTATATATATATTATAATAATATGTTATTACAAGGTAAGTTATAATAATAGTAAAAAAAAATATAATATTAGTAAATCACAATTATATAAAGTCATTAATTCTTGCTATTTTTTATTGATTGCGATTCAAGTACCCTTTTAACGTTAACATTATAATAGGCAGCAAAATGGCCAAAGTCTATCCTATGCATAGTGTTCAATTAGTGGGTTTCGGATATTGAAAAAATAAAGCTGAGATAATTGTATTTTACTATGTTAATGGCTAATCTTTGGCGTTGATAGAATCCCTCGTTGGGATCCTCGGTCCTAGCAGAGATCCGTTTTCCCAGCTCTTTAAAGAAGGCCAGGGCATGAGAGCCGAACGACGTTAGAGTCGTGGCGATTAATGGTAGGAATGTAATTGGCGGGAAGAGATGGCGAATATTTAGCTAGTTTATTCACTTCGGCATCTAGTATGACATCTTTATTTATATTGGAAGGGGCAAGAGGATCGATGCACGAGAAATCCCAGGTTAGGAATTCCCCTTTTTCCAAGGGATCATAGTCGAACCATCCCGCCCTTACCATCGGAATTGTAAAGGCAGGTAGGTTCGAGGGTTGATAGGATTCCGACGGATTTTAAGGCCCTGGCAATGGTATCATTCATTTTGAATGCTTAATGAATCTGCCTCTACAGCGCTTGCAGTGTAGAGAGTGACGGCCTTTGGAGTTGACAGACGTTTGACAGAGAATACAGTGATAAGTAATTACCATATCGCACTTAAGTCTAAGACCTATGGCGTGACGTAGTTCATCATTGCTTAGGAGCTGGTTAAGGTTTGGCAATGGGAAAGTCGTATCCACTACCTGTGGAAATGGAGAAGAGTAGAGAATGGTCCTCTGGTTGGCTCGATTTAAGAAAAGCAACGGCCAACTAGAGGTTTATCCCAATCCTTCTGTAGTGCCGACGATGGAGGATCGACTAATGAGAGGGACTTCCATAGATCAATTGCCCGTAGGAGTAAGGGGTCAGGATGTTTGAGTGTTTGTATGATGGACTCGCAGGACAGGCGAGAGGATATGAATGCACTAACAGAAAGTAGGGAAGGTGATCTTATGCCAATGCCGCCAGATTTGGTTGGTAAGGTAGCCTGTAACCTTGTTAATTCCCCAAATTTAAGATTGAGTATATCTTCTGTAAGGCGTTTAATCTCCAGTTCGCGTGCAGCGAGGTTGATATTGAAATATCCATGACGAACGGAGTGTATATAAAATTCTTGGAATTAGAAGGTAGTTCTTTAATAAGAAGAAAGCTTGGTGAGCTGGGAGGCGAGATAGTGTATCGCGCATAAAGGATATCTTTCGTGAAATATCGGAAAAGAACTTGATAAACGACTCGTCTTTACCTATTAGAGATCTGAGATGTGATAAAGCGTTCAATGGTGTATGATTGAACATATATCGCGGTTAAGGTCAATGATCCAAAGATGATAATATTAGCTTTTGTCTTGATTAACTCGAAGTCCCAAACTTTTCTCGCTGGATTTTATTATTTGGATTGCCTACATAACTTCAGTCGGTGCCTAGTATACCATCGTCGATATACCAGTTATGAAGATTTAGCTTGCATTGGTCATTAATGTCTCGTATTAGACTATTAATGCCCAGACAGAACAAAAAGGAACCCAGAGGGTCACTTTGTTGTATCCCATTGCTTATTTATTTTTTATATTAGTTAATTTTGCATCGTTTTTTAAAAAAAGATCGATCCTGGATTTCGATCCTCTTTTTTTCAAAAGATCATGATCAGGATTCGATTTTTTTAAAAGGATCGATTACCAAGCCTGAATGTAATTTATATAAAATGTTGAGGAGTCAAAACATTTAGTATAAAAACTCATAAGATCTAAATCAAAACATCATTGATTTAGTTTAAAAACTCCTAAAATCTCTAAAGACGACTAAAATTAACATATGTGAAACTAAAAACATTTAAGAGCTAATAAAATTTCAAAAATTAACTAATATAGATGTGAAACTAAAAACATTTAAAAGCTGACAAAATATCAATAATTTCTAGAGTTTGAAACAATGATATATATAACTATAGATTGACGATCACCTAGTCCACATTCATAAAAAAAGTCTTATGAAAATTTAAGAATAAAAGATACTATAAAATATTATATCATAAATCGAAACCTTTAAAACTAAATTATCGTAGTAGACTTGTTTTCTTTATATTAATATTTCTTGCTGACAAATAATGGATAACCAAACTACAAAATGGCGCTACAGCTGATTACAATGTGTGGACACTTTTATAATGCATTGGATGAATGAATCGTCAATCTATAGTTATATATATCATTGGTTTGAAATTTATTTTATTGTATATTATCATTAAAATAAATGGGCGAAAAATGGAGCGATTTTGTAAAGATTCTTTAAACACAGCTGTTTAATTTACAACAGAATATAAATATACTATATCAATACAAAATAAATTCTCACCTCAACTGATGATTTTAAAATTGTTCTCTGATTCTGATGATGAAAATGATTCTTAGCTACAATTAAATACTACAATTAGCGAAATTAAATCTCCAGTAAACACTACATTTAGCCAAAAACCAAAATTCCTTCCTACCTTGTTAAATGACATTGGTATTTTAGTATTTTAATCCTACCCAATATCTGGCTATCCCTTTGACTTTAAACATAATAACCTAACCATTACACACCACCTTATATATTGCTGCACAACAATCATTAGTATTATAACATTATAGTGACTTGCTCAACAGTAACTTACCACCAAGATTTCTTTGATTCAATCAATGAAGAAATTACTTATCTCAATCAAATATACTTGCTCAACTTACCACCAAGATTTCTTTGACCCAATCAATGATATTCCTGCACAACAATCATTAATACAAGAACATTATTGTGGCTTGCTCAACACTAACATACCACCAAGATGTCTTTGATTCAATCAATGATGAAAATAGTTATCTCAATCATATATAGTTTTAAGTTAATTTATCTAATTGATTTTAAAAATATTTTTAAACATTCCAAAATTCCACAATCATCTAAACCTCAAATTTTAACATATATTTTTCAAAAATATAGATTTTAAATTAGTTTGTTACATTTTTTAAAATATAAATTTTTATTTAAACATTACTCAATTATTCTTAATACAACAAAATTTAAATTTTCAATTTAATTTTATAACTTTTATTTATTAATTTATTTTTTTTAATTATTTTTAAAAAATAATATTTTTGAAAAGTTATTCATTCATACATACCCCCTACCCTCTTCTCCTTTTTTTTTTTTATTCTTCTAAAATGGGTATGTCAAGCATTTGTAATGCCTGCCATAGAAATATAACCTTGACCCAAGCTATTTGTTTTTATAAACATGGGCCCAGGTCAAAACCATGTATAAACTCTGGTAAACCCCCTTCAAATGTAATTTTGTACAACAAAATTGAAACAACCCCCATTGTAATTCAAAATTTTTATCCTGATTTTTATGATAATTTTTTTAAAGTGGGAAAAGCCACCAACCTTAATCCACCTACCCCTTAAATCAAGGTCTTTGATTTCTAATTTTTTAACAACACTTTAATCACATACTCTCTTTTTACATGCACAATTTTTCTTTGTACACATTTATTCCTCACAATTGAACCAAATTAATTTTTTTTTCTTTTTACTTTTTCATTTATATACTCTTCAAGACTCAAATTCTCTCACATTCCTTTTTATATCCCCATTAATACAAAATAATATTTCTTCTCCCTTTCATAAACATACCCAAAATAATTTTTTTTTTCTCCCCTTTTATATATTGTTTCTTTGTAACAACATTCAACATTTCAACTAATTTAACATTTACATATATATATAATTTTTTTATTCTTTCATAATCACAACTCTCTTTTCACATGCATAATATTTTTTTTTTACCTGTACACATTTATTCCTCACAATTGAACCAAATCTTTTTTTTTTTTACTTTCTTATATATATATTCTTCAAGACTCAAATTATCTTACGTTCTTTGTAATATCCCCATTAATACAACATAATTTTTCTTTTCCATTTCATAAACATACCCTAAATAATTATCTTTTTTTCTCCCTTTTATATATGCTCCTCAGTCTTTCAATCTTTTATTTACTTTAACCATTACATTTATTAAAACAAATAACCAACCTCTATCAAACACCAACCAACCCCAACAACCCTTATGCCCATTCTTTCCTCTCATATTTAATAACCTTATCTTTACAACATCATTATTCTCTGCAGATTATTTCTTCCTAGTTTCTGTCACATCCCCATTCTCAACACAATTATTCACAACCTTTCTTTATCCACACAATGGAACGCTGCCCCACGTGCTCCAAAAACATAAAAATCACCAAATCCGGCCTTTTCACCAAGCACAAATCCAAAGGCAGTGCTTGTCCTGAGTCTGGAAAGCGTCCTTCCCCTCCCTTCCAAAATCCCCTCTCCATTTTTTCTACTCACAGTTATACTTCCACCTCACCCAATAACGCCCACATACCAACCACATCAGACACATTCATTTCCCTCCCACCTACCACTCACGTCGACATCATTAACTTTCTAAAATCCGACAAACCTCCCATTATTTCTAGAATTCCCAAAGGCTCTAGAATACAAGTAGCCAAAGCTCTCTCTACCTGTCTTCATTCACTAATAAATAACTTTTCCTCTCTAGATCATTGGCTCAAACTTTTTTCATTTTCTTTCACGACTCTCCAACCTCCCAATCCTGAGATTCACAAATCTTTAACCCAACAAATTAAAGACGCAACCATACACCCCCTCACCCTCACATAACTTTTTCTCCTCATAATTCTAAAAAACTTTCCAGCCTCCAATTAAAGGCTAAGATAATTTCTAACAAAATAAACAATCTAAACATCAAATCTGCTCTCCGCTTACTAGCATCTGACGACTCAATTGCAACCAGTAATGAGGAGAGCTACAACAAACTTAAACTTAAGCACCCTCCTGGAGGTGACCTCATACCTCCTCCTCCGCCCAACATATTTCCCACTAATTTCACCCCCGTCGAGGTGCGCAAAAGTATCCTATCCTTTCATCACGACTCCTCGCCCGGGTATGATGGGCTTCGCCCCATTCCTCCAGGACCTTACATCCCCCCTCATAGTCAGCCAGGTCCCTATTTTACAGAATCTAACAACATTCTGCAACAAAATTGCTCATGGACCTGTTCCCGAATCCATCAGGCCACTCCTGTTCGGCGCTAAATTAATCGCACTCGAAAAGCCGAACAAGGACATCCGGCCGATAGCAATCGGGACCGTATTCCGTCGCCTCGTTGCTAAACTCATAGCTTCCAAAATTAAGGACAACGCAGCCTTAATTTTAGCACTCCATCAACTCGGTATTGGCATCCAGGGAGGTTGCGAAATAGCCACACACGCTACTCGCATCCATCTCCAAACCAACCCTAGTGACGAAATCCTCGTCAAAATTGATTTTTCTAACGCCTTCAACTCCATTCGCCGTTCCCACTTTCTTCCACAAATATACCACTCATTTCCCACCTTCTCCCAATTTTTCCACTCCTGCTATTCCAAGCCATCTCATCTCCAATTCAACAACTACTTACTTTCATCATCTGAAGGGATCCAGCAAGGCGATCCTCTAGGCTCGATACTTTTCTGCATTGGAATCAACGAAATGGTCAAAAACATTTCTACCAACTGCAATCTTCCACTCCACACTTGGTACATCGACGACGGAATGTTCTGCGGCTCCCCTCACGAGGTCGCCAAGGCCCTCGCCATCATTAATACACATTCCGCCGCAATTGGACTTTCACTTAACGAACAAAAAACCGAAATATGTCCACTTCATTGTTCCATCCCATTCACCCATAACTTCCTTACAACCGAGCTATCATCCCTCACTCATCTCGGCTCACCTGTCGGTGGCTTGCAATCCATTAATCACTTCTTCTCTAACGCATCATCCAGCTTACTTCACTTCAAAAACATCTCTAAATTTCTCCCTCGCCATCAAGCTTTTTTTCTCCTCAAAAACTTTTACTACATTCCTAAAATTCTTTACGCTCTTCGATCCACCTCAATCTTTAAATTTCCCGACTCACTAAAATCATTTGAAACTTCCGTCAAATCTCTTGCCGAAGAGATCCTTAATCTTCGTTTCAACCATAATTCATGGCTACAAGCATCACTTCCATGCAAGCACGGGGGCATCGGCTTACGCTCACCTTTAACTCTTTCCATCAGTGGATTCATCGCCTCCCGCCTCTCATCTGACTCACACATTAGCCAGCTTACTCACTTTCCTGACCCATTATTAGCTGAAGCCCAGACCATTTGGGACAATTCCGTTGTCCCAAACACTCCTCGACCCTCCTCCTGTTTACAGAGAGACTGGGATACTCCACTCAACGAAGGCTCCGTCGCTTACCTAAAATCGAGCCTTCATGACGACGATCTCACAGTCTTTCACCAATTAAACCAAGGATCGGGTTACGAGTTTCTGGAAACTATACCCTCCAACAACCTCGACTTATTGCTGACCGCTGACGAGCTAAGATTTGCTATTGGATTACGGCTCAATTGCGAAATTGTTCTACCGTACCAATGCAAACATTGCGAAACCAGCGTCGATCGCAAGGGCAGACATTGCCTCCATTGCCGCTTTTGCCGAGGCCGTTTTCCACGGCACACCAATTGCAATGACATCATATTGCGCGCTCTCAAATCCGCAGGCATTCCATCAAGACTTGAACCGACCGGCATTTTTAGATCCGACGGAAAACGTCCTGATGGAATGTCCTTGATTCCTTGGAGGGGACAGCTACTAGTCTGGGACTTCACCTGCATTGACCCAAATGCACCATCCAACCACAACGTCGATGCCCTCGCTCTAGCAGAAACTCGTAAAACTATCAAATATAGTTCCATAGACCCCTCTTTCTTATTCATACCTATCGCCTGCTCTACTCTTACCACCTTCGGTAGCAAAGCTCTAAGTTTTTTTAAAGAATTAGGCAAACGGATTCGGGAAAAAACCGATCAGCCTAAAGAGTCCCTTTTTTTACGACAAAGACTTGCTACAGCCATCATTCGCTCTAACTACCTAAGTTTCATCTCTTCCATTGAATAATCTCCTATGTCTATGCTCTCTCTCTCCTTTCTCTTTCCTAGTTTCCATTCTTTTATCCCTTACCCTTTCGCAAATTATATTTTTATATTTTTTTACCTTTATTAATTTTACCATATAAAAAATTTATTATTTGCTATAAACTTTTGATAATATATTATATCAGCAACTATTGAAATAAAGAGAGAATTTACCCGTCATTTAATATATAGTGTTAATAAAAGATTTTGATTTAGAAGAGTCACATTTTATTTATTTTATTATATATACTAATCTAATATACTTTAGTGTGAAAATTAAAACACACTTTTAACAATGTACTTTGGTGTGAAATCTAAAAACACGCTTATAAGAATGTATTTTTGGAATATAACAAAGTAGATAAATTACTGATGGAATATAACAAGGTAGACAAATTTCTGACTAATATATTTCCTAATTAGTAAATATAGTGTTAATACTTTACAAAGAGAGGTTTATACTACATATGATGAACAACCAAAAAGAAAAAGAAAATATACCTGTTTTGAGAATACTGAAAAACAACCACTAATTAAAATAGATACTGAAAGCGGATGGGGGAACAGTTCCAAAACTTCATTGCTGGTTTCCATGTTTGAGGTATTCAGAATTTTTAAAAATCTTGTATTCATGCAAGCGGATTGAAGAATTAAACTAAAATATATCTGGTCTTTTATTTCATTCATATTATAAAATTTTCTTTTTACATTTATAATGTTAAAATTGTAAAAAAATCTATTCTATATATTTATCCTTAGTAAAGTTTGAGCCAATGATTGATGACAATCATCCGTTGAAGGTTTTATATTTTTGTGTGAGTGCTTGAAAAGTTCGGTCCTAAACCTTCTTGAATGGGAAATGAAGCTTATTTATAAGAATATAGATAAAGAAAGAAAAGGTGTTATTGTTTTGATTGCTGAAGAGAATGAAGACATGTGGCATGTATATAATCTTATTAATGAAGGAGATAGTTTAAGAGCTTCTACATTTAGAAAAATTCACCAAGAAAGTGCTACTGGTAAATCAGTATTATTTATAAATATTATGATTATATCACATAGGAACTGTTAGCGTGAATAAGGTTAGGACTATGCTTACAATTTGTGTTGAATCAACAGATTTTGATACTCAGGCATGTGTATTGCGTGTGAAAGGTAGAAATATTGAAGAAAATCAGTTTGTAAAAATGGGTGGATATCATACATTAGATTTAGAAGTGAATAGAAAGTTTACAATAGGTATATAAATATTAAATTATTTATATTGATTTCTGATCATATTAAAATGTGATAAAGTTTTAGTTATTCTTTATTTTTCTGAAGACTAGACTGATATTGGTTAAGGTATTTAAGATTCCATAGATTTTATCACCAATTAATTGTCATATAAGCAATAGGTAATTATTTTTAATACAAAAATTATCAGAATTGTTTAACTAATGGTATTGTTTAAAGATCTATCAGATCAAATTATAAGGTTCTAAAAGATTCTAAATACCTAGATAATACAGTACTGAATCTTATAAAAAAAATTTATATTAATTCTCTTATGTAGAATAATAATTAATTGATAATCCTTTATTCATCTAGAGATACATTTTTTTGTGTTTTATAATTATTTTTTAAAAATTAAATTTACATATTTTCGAAATAATATAAATAAAAATAAATATGTTGTTAATTTATATAACCACCCAGGATCTGGTTATTTTAAAAGAGCTAGCCAGATCCAAAGAGGGAAGATATAGGCCTTGATCTCTTATTATATACCTTTGTGATTCTAGTTTTTTTATTAAAGATATTTTTTTGTACAATAATTTTATAAACCTTAAATTGAATAGAAATAATAAAATGAAAATTATTATTAGCAAACTTGAGTAGACTCAGGATAAACATCCTACAATACCTATTAATAATAATCATTAATCTTCATAAATTAAATTTTTAGCTTACATTAAGATAAGAATTTATATAAAAAAATTTAGTGGAAAATTCCTAAACTGATAAGAAATATAGAATGTGCTGTTTATTTTTTCCTAATTCTTTTTATTAGAGCAATATACTGAAGTTGGATTGGCATCAATATTGGTTATTTTTGAAAAAAATTTTGGATTGGCTTATTTAAAACTCAATACAATTTCTTTTTGTTAAAAAAATAATTAAACAATCACATAATAAAATATATTATTGTTGATTTGATACATCATTTTTAAAAAATTTGTTTATTTTTATTATATTTTTATAAGAATGAGTGAGAATAGGATTGTAAAAAGAACAAAAGCTATTTTTTACAATTGTAAGAAAATGAGAAATAAATACTAATATTGTTTTAAGAAAATTAAAATTTTAAAATTAATCAAATTATAAAAAAAATAATGATTGTGATATTGAAAAATTCGTAAATATAAGTTTGAGATTTTTCACAATTGCCTTTAAAAATGGGAGGTTTAGATTTATATCCATTAAACCATATATCTCTAACTTCATTTGTGACAATATTAACTTTTTCAATCAGTTGGAAAATAATAATAACTCATTTATAGTGCTGTAAACATTTTTAAAAAAATCGAACGTGTTCACGATCAACGTTCATTGACAAAAATCGAACACGTTCAAATTAAAAAAAAGGAACGCGTTCAAGTTCATGAACTTCATATGTTCAAAATTTTATGATAAATTCTTTTTTTAATTTAAATTAATACAAATAAATGCCTTATATTTTTCAACACAATATATTAGCCATGATAAAAAATAATAGTTTTATTTTGATAATATAATTATAAATACAATATAATAGAGCGATAAAAAAATAAATTTATAAAAAAAATTTCTTATTAATTTTTAATAATAATTGCTTTTCAAAATTTTCATCTGATAGGCATGAACGCTTGTCAGTTAATACAGCGTTAGCTATACTAAAAACTCGCTCAACAGGGGCGGATGAAGGGATTGCGGTGTTATACTTGATAAACAATTCTTTTAAAAGGGGGAATTTATTAAAAACATTTAATGTTTTATCCATTGTTTCAAAAAATTGAGCTATGTTATCCTCCAATCTGCCCTCTTCTTCCTCGTCAAATAAAAAGGATATCTCGGAATTGATTTTAAAACAGTGAAATATTTTTGATATTTGGGCCATGGTAATTCTAATTCATCTAATATTGAATTTTGATTTTCAGAATCTGATGATGAAATATTTATATCCATGCAAATGCTAATCTATTAAATTAAAATATAAAATATTCAAATTAATAAACTTTAATCTTATCTTCTCTAGCAGTAGCACTATGGTACGTTAATTGCAATATGTAAAAGGAAAAAGTAAAAACAGCTGATTAAAAAATATAAGACTTTTTTGTTAAAAAATTGGATTAAATATTAATTTTTCAAATAAATAAAAATATAAGACTTTTTTGTTAAAAAATGCGGATTAATATTAATTTTTCAAATAAATAAAAAATAAAAATTGTTTTTAAAATTGAACGAACGTAAAATTGAACACGTTCATCAAAGAAAAGGAACACGTTCACTTTCAAAGTTCGTCAAAAAAAAAGGAACGCCGTTCATCACCTTTTTTCAAAGAAACGAACTTCGTAGTTTACAACACTACTCATTTAACATTAATTCTCAATTTCTTGTTCATTGGGCATAATAAGTTAGATTAAATTTTATTAAGCTTATGGTTTGATCTAAGTTTATATAAAAAAATATATATAATGGCTCCAGCCATACTATCTACTTTGGGATTCAAAATCCCAACAAATTTAATATCCTTATAACGTGACAATTGAACTTCTATCCACCCAGCTAACTAAGGACTTGTATATGACATTGATTTGATTAGTTTTAATTATAAAGAATTACTACCACCAGATAGGCGATTCTTATATGATATTAATTTAAATATTATGGCAATGACTAATTAAATTAAAATGACTATCAAAAGACTATGTTTATATTGCCTTAAACTTTATCTATAAATAAAGATAATAAAGTTAGCATCCATGGCCCAACACTATCTTGATGTCCAAGTTCCAAACACCAGGCTCTATCTCTTATTAGTAAACCACCATCCTCATTACACATACCTATAAATCTTCAACCTGAAAATCAAAATACTAATTTAGTATCATCATTTAAAGACAGATAATAATATCAATATTCAATATAATTCTGCAATTGCAAATAATTCAAAATTTTAATGATTCAGATCAATCAATAAGTTATTATTACAAAGAAAGTCCTAAATCAAAATCTATCAATTTATTTTAATAAATAAAAAATTAATAATAATTCACATATGAATTTAAAAATACAAATTTCATTAGAAAATAATATTCAGAAGAATATTTGGCCAAACTTAATATCAAAAAAATAAATGATGTCAATACTAATGGTCCTTTGAAATATTTTTTTAACCATCAATAAATTTCTCCTGCTGATACAGACCAATTCAATTACTTGCTTTCCAAACATCCAACTAATGTTATTAAAAACCTTTCTTGTTATTAAAGATATCTTTTATAAATTAACCATAGATGAAGTGCCTTTCATTTTAAATAGATTCCACCACATTTTTGATGGTATCAGACCAGTTTTTCAACGAGATCTTATAAATATAGACAATTCTTGGTCTCTAATTCTATTACAGGTATTGGTAACCTAAATGGGAGTCTACCTCATCCATTAATTCAACTATTTTTTGAAGCTAGTCTTAAAGTAGCAAGATCAAGGCACTCGCTCAAGATAATGAGGAGTTTTTAGGAGGATTATCTCAAAAATTATATGCAAACATATAAAAAAATCCTTATTAGAAATCCAAACCAATTAGGGTTTGACATAAAATGTGGGTGTGAAACAGCTAGCTACGCAGCAAGAACTACTCTAGATAATCTATTTTCAGAACATGCATTCAATGCTTTAAATCGTAATTTTTTAATATAAAGCTTTTTAGCATTTCTCCAGATTATTTCAATTCAAGCTACTATATACCTCAACCATATTACAATATGGCAAGCAAACTATTCTATCAACACAAGGAATTCAGCAAGGGGATTCACTCTGAATGCCTTTATTCACTTTAGCCATCAACAGTATTTCAAAATAAAATATAAAAACTAATTGCAATCTTGATCTTATATGGTATTTTTGGATGATGTCACATTTTTAAGCATTAGATATCATCGTTTCAAATTTTAAACAACTTAATTCTAAATTATAAAAAATGCTAAATTTACTTAACTTCAAGTTTTTCTTCCCCAGATATTAATATTTTTACCCATGTAATTAAAGATTAAATTTCTATTCTCAAATCACCAATAGAAGGATTTATAGGAATTCAACATTTTTAGAACACAATATGATTAATCTATCAAGAGAAAATATTCTCAAACATTTGTTTTCCCATCAGGCGTTTATTTAATTAAATTTTTTTTAATATTTCCAAAATACAATTCTGCTTTATCGGATGCCAATTTATTTCCTTCTATGCTTCAAAAATATGAAGATTGTCAACCTAAAATTTGACCAAAATAGCTGGCTAAATACTACCCTTCCAACGCTTACTATCATTACCATTTTCAATAGTTTTTATTTCCTTTTTATTAATATACAAAAATTAAATTCTTAAATTATTAAACCTTTTAAGGACATAATGCAATGCTTTATCAAGCTGGTCTGCTAAAACATCCATTGGCTTAATTTATCCACTCTCTAATTTACAAAAGGATTGGGATGGTGCTGTTATGTCACTGTACTAACCTTCATTCATTGGCAAATGGATAAACAGGCCACGATCTAAGTATGTTAAATAAATATCCCCTGAATAAGGAGTTTAGATATTCTTTGGCTATCAGGCTAGGCTTGGACATATCTCTACCTTGTAAAAAATACGGGGTAATGGTTGATTCTAAAGCTAAGCATATACTCCATTGTCTCGTCAAAATTACAAATATATAATACACGAAAATAATAAGATAATTCAAAATTGATTATCCAAAGCCGATGCCCTTCACATTAAGCCGTGATAAATTAACCATCTGATGCTTTAACTCCCTGACATATCGGGAAACACTTGTATTGAGATGTTACGTTTATATACATTCCCTCTTGTATTAATTGTGATATATTGCTTTGGAAAGAAAGCACCAAAATATTCACACCTATCCGAAAACGATATATTCATATTGATTTTTATTTCCCATTTATCCTTGACCCAATGTCATAAAAATATCAATATTTTTTATTTTAAAAAAGATAAACTAACTTTTACAAATGATTGTATATTCATTTTTTTATTCTTCAAAAGTTAATAATCTCATAAATATTTGCAATGTTTATAGGTAAATGTAGTGTTGTTAAATAGCCCATATATCCAATTTTTAAAAAGAACGAAATCAAGATTTTAGCCTGCTATTATCCTAGCCCCTAAATTTTGGAAATAGAAGCCTAATTATTTCTGTCACATGTGGGCAAACTTAATAAACTTGCCTAATTTACAATCAATTGGCCAAAATCTTAAGTTAAACGTTTTAAAAAATTGACTAAATTGAGCCGTTTAATAACACTAGATGAATGCGACTCGTTAGATATTTTAAAATCTTTTTGTTGCAGATAATATATCAAAAAATAGTGTAAAATTTTTAACTATTTATTTAAACATTACAATAAAAAAATTGTATTTTTTCCTTTCATTAATTAATTAAAAATTATATAAAATAACCAATGACAATAAAAATATCAGATCAGTGTTTAAAAAAATATTGATCTGATACTATTTTGGAAACGCTAAATATCATGCCGATTCTATATTTAATATCAGCACAGCCCTAATACTAGTCGTGGTATCGACAAACGGCTTAATCCATAGTAAACGAATCAGCCATAGATCTCTAAAAAACAATTTCGAGGGCCTTTTTATCAAACAAAAATTAGCAAATTTTGCGCTATAATTTTAAATTTAAAGATTCCTGACCATCATCAAAAAAGAACGACTATTTTTAACTTCTTTTTTTAATGTGGTTTTCTAAAAAAATATTTTTGATATTGTTTTTAAATTTTATTTATTTATATTATTTTATGCATAGTTTACGATTATTTTTATTACTTTATATAATATCGAAATAATTTGTTTTAATAATAAAAAAAAGAAATAATAGTAAACTTTTATTTAAAAAAAATACAAGATGTTTTCATAAGTCATCATTCTAACCTTTTTATCTTAAATATTTTTGTATAAGCTATATATATATGATTTATTGAAATATATTGTAAATTTTAATAAAAATAACTTGCAATATAAGAAATTTATATTTCAGAGATTTTATTTTGGCTATTGAAATTTTGCTATTTAAAAATTCAAAATAATAAATAAAATGATACTAATATTTTTTTTATAAGACTAATAAACTAATTTAGAACCTATTGTTATTTGTTAGATAAATTACCATTAATGAAATATAAAATTTAATACTAAAATCAAAAAAGTGAAATTTTTAAGATAAAATAAATTTTTACCCTTTTAACAGACAATTTGTATTTGTAACTTTTTATACCAATGTCTCTTCACTTGCATCTGGGATTTTTTTTCTGGTTGTTAACATATTTTCTTCTTTATATTTACTTATATCTTATCAAATGTTCTAGAGATTTTAAGTAGATTAGATTTTGATCGAATAAATACCGAAATATTAAATGATATTAAAGTTCTTACTTTATATTTGAGTAAGCTATATATTTGCATCATACCTTAATTCAGGACGTTTCTTCCAGTTGCACCTACAATAGGGGGGGGGGGTACGAAGCAACGGTTATACCTCCATGACGATGGGGAAACTTTTTGAAATTTCTTTTATAAATTTTTACAAAAAAATATTAAACTTTTTTTAAAAAATTTTAATTTCATTTATCGTGAAGGCTTAGATAATGGCAGAATATCAATCGCGATATTATTGTACATGAATCTTCTTTGACACATATGTTGGCTGATTATGGAAGACTTGCCCATAACAAAAATTCCATATTAAAATATCTGATATCCCCGGAAGAATGTGTTAATAATAAACTCCCAATCATAAGAATAATAAGAAGATGTCTTGGTTATTTGATTTTCGTAACCAAGCCCCTGCAAGGGAACTAAGAAATTTCGTAATGTATTTCAATGGATATAAAAGATACGTAGAAAATGTCTGAGTGATGTACTGACAAAACGCAACAATTTTTACACATCAAGAATACCGCTCGGTAATATTATCTTATTTGTTTAGATTTAAATGTTAATTTTATATATTTAGAAGCTGGTTATCATAGAGCTATTGAATTTTTTATTATTATTTAGGATGCCTTGAGGGCAGCTTTGACAAATTTAAAGGTTTCTGAAGATCCTACCACTTCTACCATGACAATTGCTATAATTTTTAGAATAAAAAATAATAATTTTATTTTTTCACTTTGTGTTTTGGATAAAATATTATTGATAACAAACTTGACTTGTGATATAGGATTTGCAATGAATCAAATTTAATTGGCAAACGATTGTGTGATTAAGTTGAGAAGTATAATTTAAGTTATTGTCCTTACATTTTTAGCTAATGCCATAGCACGTTAAATATTTTTCTATGGCTCAAGATTTTATTAAACAGTGAAATTTATCTTTTGATTTTGAAAGTTCTTGGCTTCAAACATATGAATTCAAAAAGGAAGGGTTTATATACTTATTATTAAATATAATATTTTATCTATGCTTTAAAACATGTTTTATGCTGTAATCGATTTGATAATGCAGTTTAATCTGAAATTTAATGACGGATAATATTTAAATCGAATCTCGTTTTTTACACCAAAGGAAATAATTGAAAAGACATTTGTTGAAGATAATATTGAAAATATCTCTGAGTTTTACCAATTGAATTCGAGTCAAGTTTTCGACGAAATGTCTAACTTTCGAAATATTTATATGATGGCTAAAAAGGGGAATGTAATTGTTGCAGATGACCTGGAAGTTAAATAATCAGAAGACTTTTTAGAGTCTGAAAATTGTAAATTTATTTTATTGAAATTATTTACCTTTTTCTGTTGATTATTCTGAGACTTGTTGTGATTGACGGGAAAAGCTATTCTTTTATTTTACCTTATGGTTTACTTTCTAATTTTTCTGCTTTCCCTAATTTTTCAATATTATAAAGATATTTATAAGCTAATACAACCTCATGCATTGCCGAAAGTGTCATAAGCAAAATAAAACTAATTAATAGAAGCGGAGTACTATGAAGATCCATTTCTTATAACTTAACCATTTTATCAATGGTACAAAATTATTTCGACAATTAGATATCGACGAAAATATAGCTTCTTTTCCTTCACTTTGTTGATATGGCTAATTTAAGAAAAATATTTCAAATTTCTTTGCTTCCAATTTTAAAAGTTTATAATATTTTTTTACAGAAATAAAAATTATATTACTTATTATTTTTGAAATTTATAATAATTGCTTCTTTTGGATGGGGGTATTCTTTTTTTTTAGCTCAGGGAGTGGATTAGAAATAATGATTTTATTGACATAATAGTTGACATTGATGCATCTACGTGCCTCTATTCAAATCTAGGAAAATAATTCCTCGAAAAAAAATCCCCGTTTTTTAAGATATTAAAAATTACAATAATAAAATAGGAAAAAAATTCCCTATAAATATATCGATGGAATAAAAATCCTCAAATAGTATATTTTAAAATTTTGATAAAATCAATTCCCAGAGAATTTTTATTTAAGAATTATTATTGGATATATTTTTTCCGCTTACCCTTCTATCCTGCATGCCCCTAGTCCACCATTTTAATAAATGATGAAATAGAAAATACTAAAACTTACTCTTATAATATTAAACTCGAATCTAGGAAAATAATTCCCCGAAAAAAAAATCCCCGTTTTTTAAGATATTAAAATTACAAAATTAATAAATAAGATAAAATTCCCTATAAATATATCCATATAAGGTTTAGGAATTCGTTTTATATAATATTTATGTTATCTAAGATATTAAAAATCTAGTCGTAAAATTAGTAAATTAAATTTAGTTATTTTTAGAGTATAAAAACATATTTTTTTAATGTAAATTTATACTTGAATGACATAGATTTATGTGATAGGCATATATCATAATTTACATAAGGTTTACTTTTGAAAAGATTTTATTATCTATGTAAATTGAAATTGTCCTAACTCAATTTTATTGGTGGTATCATATTTAGATTGTGCCCACTTAGTGTGGAATTTTTTTAATTGAGAAAGATTGAAATATCAAGTTTATACCAGGGATCCAAACCGAACCGTTAAACCGCTAAAAACCCGTATTTTTTATCAAACCTGAACCGAACCTAAACCGCTAAAAAATGCTAGCCGAACCGCTATAATGTCTCTGAACCGGTTCGAGCCTCATGATTTTATGCTCATAAAATAATATGTAAGTTATTATTAGTATATTGAAAAAATTTCAATTACATTCAAATTATTTTAAAGATTATCATCAATCACATTTGATTGATAAGTGTCGGTCATAATTTTTATAAACTTTAGTATATTGTCATTTTACAACATTTTTTTAAAATATTTTAAGCTTGTAAATTATAATGCTTAGAGAAAAATAAAATCCAAAATATTATTATAAATGACACATCAAATCTGATATCACATTGGCAGTGTCGGCTACCCGTCAGTGTGGAAAGATGCTTTTTAACAATTAAATTTATACTATCTCCTTATAGTGTAATTTGAGAGATACGAATTTTGAAAATATATTAATTGTGCGGCTTAATAAAAAAAATTTAAGTAAAAAAAATAAAATATTGTTCATATTAAAATTAATCATTGATATATATTCTTATCTTATTTTTATATTTATAAATTAAATATTATTTTATAATGTGCAATTAATAAAAATGAAGGTTTTATACATGTGGTTTTTAAATTAATGATAAAATAAAAAGAAAAATTTCCCTATACATAATTCGAATGTAGGTTTGGATACAAAAGTGTTCAAACCGGTTCTTAGAGGTTCGAACCGAACCGATAATTTAATTTTTTACAAACCGAACCTGAACTTGAACCGTTATTTTTATCCGATGAACCCGAACCGAACCGATATTCGTTTCGGTTTGGGTCCCTGGTTTATACAGCGCGTAAAAAGTTTATAAATGAAAATATTCAAAAAGCGCCTTAATTTTTTTGAATCAAAATAAAATTATAATTTCGTGCTTTATAGTGCAGGATAGTATTATAAAATAGAATGAACATTATACTCTTAACTTTTCGAATTTGCCAAATTATTTGGAAAGCAATTAGAATAATTAATAATATCTTAATAATTTATATATATAACCATTTTCCATGGTATAGGCAAAGACGAATGGGACAGCGTAAGTCTAGAACGTGTGGAATTGGCATGTGACCCGGTAAAGCATGCAGATCTTGCTGCGGTCGTCTTGCAAGAAGGACTTGCTCACATATGCCTCGTAACTTCACATATGACCCTCGTGCGTTGCCGCGTCGAGCAAAACATTCCTAAGAAACGTGAGGGTTCTGGTTCTCAACGAGAAAGAGCCTTGTCTCGCTTTTATGATTCATTAGCCCGCGCTCTTTTAAGACACATCGATTTTGAAGTGGTCAAATGCGTGTTGTTGGCTAGTCCTGGATTCGTTAAAGACCGTTTCTTCGAGCATTTAATGAGCCCATCACTATCCGCTTCTCTTTCGGCTTCCTCCCAGTCCTCGTCTTCTACTACCACCTCGTTTTCTCCATCCAATGCATCAATGAACGACAGTGCTTCGCCCAATAATTTTAATTCCTTGACGACACCCCTATCATCAGACCCATCACGCCTCCTTATTGAAAATCGATCTAAGTTTTTGCTCGTGCATTGCTCCACTGGATATCGGCATTCTCTGCGAGAAGTGCTTTCTGACCCTGCTGTCATCGCCCGAGCGGCTGATACCAAGGCTGCTCGGGAAGTACGCGCATTGGCCCGGTTCACTGTAGTCCTTAACACAGACCCAGATCGTGCCCATTACGGGCTAGAACATGTCATTCGTGTTGCTAACGCTGATGCCGTTGATTCCCTTTTGATAAGTGATTCGCTTTTTCGTAATGCCGCTACTCGTGCGCGCTCTATTGCGGTATTTGAGCGTGTCAAGTTGGGTGGAGGCGAGACTCATTTATTTTCTAGCCTTCACGTGTCAGGGGAACAATTGGATAGGCTAACAGGTATCGCTGCTATCTTACGATACCCGATCCCCGAACTTGATACCGACGATGATGACGAGGATGATAAGATAGGAGTAAATGGTGTAGGGGATATTAAATAGATTGTTATCTTTATAATGCGAAACCGAAATATCTTACATTATTAATATTATAATATATTACCGAATGCGACTATATTAATATTGGAAAATAAAATTTTAGTGTAATTTAATAAAATATATATAACTTCTATTTGACGGATCTAAATATCAAAAATACAAGGCATGATTAAAAATTTATAATTTTATAATTAAATACTCGAATTTTACCTGGTTAGGTATCATACTTGAGAAAAGTATTATTTCGAACTCTACGAGTATTATTTTAAATAACTCACTAGGTAAAATTTTATATAATATAATTAATTTTTTAAATTTTCAACTTCAAACAAGTGGGCCCATAAGAGAAAAATATACTTATTTAATTTTAAATATTACTAAATATAATTAAGCTACATAATTTAAATTTCATGTTATAACTTAATAGTAGGTCTTTACAATGATATTATTCAAATGAGTTGAAATAATTTAAATATAAAAAACCAGGAAGTATTGAATCGAATTGTATGCGAACTATAGTTGGATAATTATTATATTTTTAGCCATTTAAGCCAATTTTTAGTCGGCGAAACAAGTTTTTAGCCGAAGACTCTCACTTTGGTCTCGGGATTTTTCTTAAAAAGATAGCAGCTCAAATTTGAAGGAAACAATATATATTAAAACGCTTTAATGTTAACGGATTTTCTCCGACAGGCGTCTGAAGATTGATCCGAATTAGCCGACATTTAGCCATTGCCCAACTATAGTGCGAACCGAATAATTTTATATTGCATTATTCATAATCTTTCCTAATTGTTTCTTCTTTTTAGAGACAAACGGTTTTTGATAACAGTTGTGTCTAAAAATAGACGCTCACAGGGTGTAAAAGAGAGCCCTTAAAGTATATGTTAAAAAACTGGCTATTTTTGTCAAAACAAAAAATCACACCAAGTGCAATTTCTATCAAGGCTTAGCGGATTCATATTAAGTTTAATAATTGGCTTCTCTACATATGGATTCACAATTTTGGAAGGAAAAAAAGTTCTAACTTATCAACTTTTGATATTTTCTCTTTCTAATTGATAGCATAATCTTACAATTTATTTATAAATTTTTTATTTCGTTATAGAAAATTTTAAACAATAAGCTCTATATAAGAAAATTAATATTACAGTGCCCAAAAAAAATATTTGATAAAAAAATATATTTAAAAATGATTTAAAATATAATTATTACATGGCATCGAAACCTTCGAAATATTTTTTCCAAGTTTGGTTAGGGCTCAAACCCAGATCAAATCAGAATTCCGGTTCCATTTAAGGTGGGTTCTGTAAAAATAAAATTCAGAAATGTCTTAAAATATTTAATTATCTAAATTAATAAGTTTATTTTTAAGGGTATATTTAATATTTCTTTCTGACTTTTAAACAAAATAAATTATAATGTCATAAATATTGATAATCTTTATAATATGCATAATTTAAAATACTATATTTTATTCATTAGTATTAAAGATTTTATTCAATCGCGCAATGAGAATATTCATCTTTCAACATCCCCTCATTAAATTTAAAAATTAGTATGAACCCAAACCGAGTTCTACTTTTTTTTGAAAAATAGGCTCGGGTTCATAAGGAGTTTGAAAACGGGTTCGGTTCTCAAAAAATGCCCTCTCAAGTTTGAATATTGTTCACAGATCTGATTTGGATTTGATTCGAAGCCCTGAATGATTATTCGTGAATTCGAATAAATTTTTGATAGGCCTATATTATGGAGTAGAGATCTGCAACTGGCTTGGTACCCGCGTCTGAAAAAAATTAAAGGACCGAGCGCGTGAAAAAAAGAAGAGATGCCCTGAGCGCTTAATAGAGAATAGAAATAAAATTCTAAAGTAAAAATGTGTTATTATTCTTAAATTTTAATGATTAAATAACCTGCTACTATGATCATTCATAAATACGGTTTCCTTTTCCATTTTGTATTTATTGCTTTAATAAGAAAATCATGAAACCTAAATCATCATTATTAATTATTTTAATATATATTTCTGGGTTTTAAAAGCCGGGCCAGTATCCTTAATAAAAAATTGTAATAGTGTGGGACCGGGCAAAAAAATCCGATTTAGCTGGGTCTGAATTGCCATTTGCAGACCTATGAAAAATACTATTAAATTTATTATAGATCCGAGAAAACATTTAAAAAATACTACAGTACAGATCAATGTTAAAATTTATGGTAAACGTGTTTCATTAAGAGATTCGATTTCTATTATAAATATTAAACTTCTCTGAGGTGATGTACTTTAATGCGATTTCCTTATTTTTAGCTACTTGTTTGCCTCATTATGATTGACTGAATCTAAGTTTTAAAAAAAAGTGTTTAAAATTTTACATATCTGAAAATATGTGTATTTTTTTTAACAACTATCAGAATCATTGCATTCTTGCATAATATTAATCAAAATGAGATTTATGTATAACTAAAAAACTATGATAGAAAAATTTAAATACTTAATTTTTTCGGGGAAAATAAATTTGAAAAGATTTTGCTAAGCTTCTAAAATATTTTATAGTACCCAAATATGGTAGATAATTTTTTCAAAAGAATTATAAAAAATTCATCGTTAATGCTTTCAATCCCTCGGCTAACTTCACGCAAATCGTGACGCCATAATTTTTATTTAGCTTAGAAATTATTTTTATAATGGAATTCAAATTTAATAATTAAGCACTATAATGGCGAAAACAAGATTTTTGTCTTTGCTATATTTTTGTTCAGGTGTGCCAAGATCTTTTTGATTTCTTTAATAACTTAACATGGGCTACTATCTACTAATTAAGCATTAAAGAATGATATATATAAATGTTGTCTTTGATGCTTCAAGTTTTGCTGGCCAGAAATTTACCTCAAAACATTTATTAGCGTATAACTATTTTTTCATATGGCGATTTACCAAATTAGTAAATGAATTGAAATTTACTAATTAAGAATTAAATAATGGTTAAAACCGGATGTTAAATACTACTATAGTTTTTGTTTTGGCAAGCCACCTTTTGTTGTTTATTTTTGTTTTTTTCTATAACTGTTATTTTAATAGTGGCTGCTAAACTGATTGAAGCAACCTCTACTAACGAAGCACTGAAGAATGATATAAGTTTCATCGTTAGTGCTGCCAATCGTTCGGCCAATTCACGCTTATATCGTGACGTCATCATTTTTATTTTTTTTAAGGCGGTTTACTAAATTAATAACGGAATTTAAATATATTAATTAAGCACTAAACATTGCTTTTATGGTTCTTATTTTGGCATGTCATCAGTATTTGTTTAACTTGTGAAGTTAGCCAAAGTTTTTGTTTTTGCTTATAAACTTTTTTCCTTAACTTCGGCTACACGATGGTTTGAAGAAGCGTCTACATGAGCGGGTTGTTAGGAACAGTTTGCTTCCAATTTTTTTTAGGGGGGAGGGAGTTGGCATTTAAGGGGGTAGGCTAAATTTATTGGGGAGTTTTCTATTAAATTTTTAAGTGAAATAGGACAAAATATATTGCTGTAAAATATTATTTAATATTTTTAATATAGGCCTATTATAATAATACAATTATATTAAATAATGACTTATTTATTGCATACAATCATAGTCATTATTTTTCAAAGAAAACTCATTTATGGATAATTTTCTGCTATCTTTTTAAATATAATTTTAAAGAATAGACATTCTATCAGCAAACTCATATAATATACTATAATGATGCATTGGGGGTTTTTAATTTATTCGTGTTCTAAATAATAACACTTTTTCATTTACTTTTTTTAGTTGGTAATAGAGTATTGATAATTTAAAATGTATAAAGGGAGTGGCATTATAATTAATAACGCATACAAAATATGAGTAGGTGTAGGTTTTTGTGAGGAGGGGGGGTTTGCATATTAGGTCATATAGACGCTGGTTTGAAACACTAAAAAATAACGTGTTATTCATCGTTAGTGCTTTCAATCGTTCCGCCAGGTTCGGAACTGAGAATTGTCTATAAATATTTAAATTATTCATAAGTACTTAACATATTTTGTTTTTTTTACATTTTTTTATTTTTAAAAGTATTTTAAGAGAATTTAATTTTCCAATCGAATATTCGACTAATCTAATCGAATAATTAAAAAAAAAATTATTAAAGCGATTGTTTTTATTCTTCGAATGAATAAAAAATAAGGAATTATTTTCGATTTGTATTTTTGTAGTTATAACAAAAACAAATATACTCCATTATTTTGTAATAAAATTTTGTCAACATTTTTTTTATATTGGTAATAAGATTTTTCCTGTTTCCTCACAAGATTAAAAACTGGCGCAATTATGCGAGGAATATCTCAGTATTTATATAAGGCGGGTTGTAGACGAAAACGTGCAAAATGAATAAATAATTTTATTCGAATATTTTACTATTCGATGCATTAAATATTCGATTCGTTTTTGAATAGGCCTAGCTTACCAATCAATATGATGATAATGCATAAATAAAATTGAGCTTAGTTTTCGTCTATTTAAAAGATGAAAAAGTGGCTTGATATGGATGTTATAAAGTACAAAATATAACTAGTATATCAATCACATGTTAATTATATAAGTAATGTACTTTAATAAACCGCTAATGCTGGCACAAACTTTTTAAGACTTATGTTTACTAAACCTCAATTAAAAGTTGTTTAATTTATTACACCTCTTTTTTAAAAAATTAAGTTTTAATTTAGAGTATAAATATATAAATAATAATTTTAACGAACAACGAAATTAAAACTATCTGCTGAAATTATCAGCAATATAAGATTTGCAATCTAATTTTTAAATAGTTAATCTATTTATAAATTATTTTTCTGGCATCCCCTTCCTTTAAGGCCTGGCGTAATCACCTAACGGGTTAAAAAGTGCCGTATTTATGAGAAAATGGGAAATGGAATGAGAACAATATTTTAAAAATTTCCCGATTCCAGAATTTTTTAGTTTCTAAACTGAATATTTCTAATCTCCCTATTTTGTTATAACTCACTAACCTTTAATTCGCAATTTATATTTAAATACCTTTTTTTTGTTTTTAAATTTAAAATACATTTTTTAACACATAGTTGTATTTATGTTATAATACTTGGAAGAAAAAATTAATACATTTAAGAATAAGGAGAATTATATTTAATTACTTTTAAATGATTATAAAATTGGAAAACGTTAAATTTATTATTTTTAGAGCATGGATTGCTTTGTGCCTTTAATTGAGTTTGGAAGATATTTCCAAAAACCTTCGGTTTCACAGGGTTAAATGACATGTATAGGATGTTGCGGCTTTACAGATACTCTGATAAAAATATCCTAAAAAAAATAGTCGAGGAACTGGAATATTATTATAATAAATTAGGATGAAACAGAGAAGGCCATAATTTTTCTTTCTCTAACACGGATCACAAAATTAATATTAAATAAATTGTGGATTTTTAAAATACAAGATACATTTATATTTCAGTATACATAGTAAAAAAAATTCTTAAATATTTAAATAAATATAAAAAGTATTTTATATTAAGAAATTTTTAAATACAAGTATTCCTACCTGGTAGTAACAGAGTTAAGATAAGATATCAGCCATTCATCTACACGATTTGGACTATTTAGAACCTCAGGACTACAAACTTGAAGAACCTCAGGACTACAAACTTGAAAAATCTTTTGCATTACTTGATCCTTTTCCTGCATTTGTCTCACCCTAAATATCGCGTCAATCCAAACTATATATCAAATTTATACGTAATCCCTAATTATTTTAAAACGTCTATAGCCACTCCAAGAACTTAAAATTTTTCATTTTTATAGAATAATTAAAAAATAATCGAATTTAATTCATATGAAGGAGTTTTGTAAAATTAAAATATTAAAAATGATTTAAACTTTGTTATCTGACAAAATTTATATAAGTTTATTAAGAGGAAAGTTACAAAACCAATATATAAATATATAATCATGTAAAACTTTTGAAATATAAATAATTAATTTAGATTGATATATTGCACAAATAATACTAATTAAACCACACGTAATATGAATAAATTATATTGAAAGAAAGGTTAACTATATTAAAAACATAAGATAATACCTTAGATATTATTTATAAAGTAGAATTAATTTAATCCATCTCTTCTTTACAGGGGTGATTTTGACGAGGAGCCAAGCCATTCACAATGCAATTAGTATTTTTATCAAGAACCGGAACGCTAAAGAGTTTGCCACTTGGCATGCACACACAAAGCTTAAAACTAGGAAGCAATTTTCCGTCTGAAGACGCGTCTATATTCCCGTCGGCAAAGCCTTGAAATGGCAGATATTGGGTAGGTATAAAAATATTACCTTTCGTGTTGGTAAATAATATGGATCCTTCCTAGCAAAAATATGAAATATAATTTAAAAAATAATAATTTAGAACTAAAAAGCAAAAAAAATATTGAACAAACAAAAACTAAAATATAAACAAAAATTTTAATTTTTTAAATATTAAAAAACAAAAAATTTCATCCAGTTAGTAGAAATTTTTATTGTATTGGACGATATAATTATTTTAAAAAATCCATAAATAAAATTATTTAAATTATGATTAACTTCAAAAACCATTTTTAAATTCAAAATTTCCAACCCTATAAAGAATGATAAATTTGACTTTTTAATTCTTAAGATTGAAAGGAAAAATATAAATTTAATAAACATTTCAATTTTACTTTCGACATAATATTTATATCTTGTGTAGCATTGAGATTTAGATCAGTAGTTGTAAAAGTAATCCCTTGGTTACCTCTCAATTTTATGAATTGGCCATCCGAAACGATTCTCATTTTGAATGCATTTTCATCATAAGCAAAATCGTTAACATAATTAGATACCTTAAATTTTAAATTTCCTTATTAAACTTAGTTACTAAATACAATGTAAAAATAAGTAAAATAGCTATTGATATTTAGTGATCCATATATGTTAATGGTAATCGAGGAGAGCTTAGTAAGATTTTACGCAGTTTAAATCGATAAAAAAAATTGGAAATATTTCTTATACATTCTCATAAAAATCTGAAATAATATTGATAGATACTGGGGAAAATAATTATCAATGTCTCAATTGAATTTTAGATATATATTGCTAAAAATGGAGATTTCTCAAATTTTAACGATTTAAAACTTGTAATGTATTATATCTTGTATAAACAATTATGAGTGAATGTAAGTATGATTGTATAAATATCAGAGACCACAGAGGTACCATTTGCACGGTCGGCCAGAATTTTTTTTACTAATTTTTTTCGGCCCAACCAGGGTTTTATATTTTCAAACCCGACTTAGGTCCGAATTTTTTGAAAAAAAAATTTTCAGCCAGGATTAAATTTTTTAAAATTATATTTTATTTATTTTTAATTTTTATAGCTAATAATGGTGATTTAAAATAATAGGGTTTAAAATATCCCGGGTAAATTTTAAAAAATCAAAATATCGGGCTTGCAGTTCTCTGATAAATATACAAGTTTCAATGGCCAACTTTATTATGATTTATACTGAAAAAAAAATTTGCAAATAATGATAAATAACATTAATAATCCTTTCTTTATATATAATATAATATAATAACAATCAATTAACATGTTTTTTCCCCTTTTTCTTATCAAAATAATGACACATAATTTACATATTTTCATACTATTCTGACACACCACCCATTATTGAAATCCATGTCCCTTGTCATTTTTCTTCCACCTAATATTTCCGCCAATTCCTCATCCCTGATAAGAAACTCCAACCAACAACTCTTCTTCCCCAAATACAGTTTCTCTAGTTTCCAATTGTTTACTTGTTGCTTTTGACGGTTCCCGTTCTAATTTTATAGGCGTCTCTAATTCCATAGAATCTGTTGCAGCTACCTCCGCTGGTTCCTTCGTATCAATCGGCCCAGAGATATCTATTAGTGGTTACCTGACCCCAATTCGAACAATTCTGCTGAAGTGGGCGCCTCTGTTGTCCCTTCTACCGTTACGGAGGTGGTCCAGCTCTACTACCTACTATTTCAGCCAGAGGTCTCGCATCGGGTATGGACACAAACCTGATAGAAGACCTCACTCCAAATTCGTTATAATGATTATTTTCCCCATTTCTGGCCCCTTATATTGAAGTTATACAATGATTAGGGGTGTACCGATACCACTTTTTGGAGGCCAATCCGATATTAAATTGATATCGGCCGATTTCCGATCCGATATCATATCTAATTTTGTATTCTGTAAAGATACCAATGGTTCTAATTTCTAATATACTTATTATTAGTATAACATCTATGATCTAACTATACCATAACTTATGCCATTTAAATATATTATAATGATCAGTTATAGTTTATATTCAATTTAATTGCAATTCTAAAAGTATATAAAATATTTTTATTGATAAATTACTTTTATATATTAAGTAATAACATTAATCTATATACATAATAAGTAATAAACAAATATATTATGAAATTTGAAATAAATATTTAACTTTAATATATCGAAATTTCTTTTTAGAAATACCAAAATTTCCAATTTATCAGAGGTCAGCCTGCGTCGATGTTAACTGTCAATATCCCCAGCTTCACTAAAAACAGATTCTGAAGAGATTATCGCACACTTTTATAAACAGATGCGCAAAAAAAATAACAATATGGCAGAATGTTTATTAATTATATTATTAATATTAAAAAAATAAACATAAAAATGGATTTCGATTTTATTTATAAAATAAATGATTTTTTAACATTTTATTTTTGTTTAAAGCGCCATTTTTTATCGGATCGGATCGGAAAATTTAAGACCGATAACCGATATTTTAAAATGGGTGAAATATCGACCTGATCCGATAAAAAATATTGGACATCCCTATAATTGAGCAAATTCTTATATTATATCACATGCTTAACCCAACTCACTACTAATATGATGATCCCCTTATATCGGGAATCCAATAAATAATCAGCAGTTCAGTGTGAGCACGTGTACTCGGATTGTTTTCTTTTTCAAACGTACCTTTAATTTTTTTTCATCAGGTGGAGAAATTGTAAAATCATGGCATGATTGTATTATGTGTTTTCCAAATTAAACATCTCATTATTTACGTAGGCCAAAGTGCATTTATCCCTTTGCACTTGCAACAATAAGATAGCTAAATGTTTAAGAATAGTTTAAAATTTTAAATTTCCAAAATATCATTTAATAAATTATTGGTAGATTCTTGCATATTTGTATTTTCTCCTTACATTTTATTGAAGATGCCCATCTTGTTCGGATAATTGTACATAATGTAATATAAATTGGTAATTAGTAATTTTCTCAAACCATGCTTTAGCCAAATTATTATATTCATTTATATATTGAGATCCAATCAAATTAATAATGAACAAAATTCTTTTTTTATATTTCAAAATGAAATTCTAATTTTTTATTATGAAAATTTTATATTTTTATATAAAATTATAATGATGCCTTGAAGATACAAATATTTTTTAAATAAATTGTAATCTTATTAGATTGATAAACATGATTTAAGTACATATTAGTTAATTAAATCAATATAGTTATTCATCAATAACATTTTAGAGTATTTGACTGTATTTACCAGGTCAAATATTCCTTCTGTCAATTGACCAAATTTGCCAACCCTGATTAGAACAATCAACTCAAGATATTATGCCAAAATAAAATGCGAATAAGAACTTGGGAACGATAATGAAGGCTTCAGCAAAGATGATTTTTGGTAGAAAATTGCATACAGTTTTTGATTAAAGGCGTGTAGATGAAAGAGAGGTCAATCAAAAGAATAGAGACAATGATATTACCATGATAGAAAAACTGTGGTATGTGAATTCAAAGAAGGCCAACAGGTTTGGATTAGGAAAGATGGAGGAGGGTGGATAAATGGCAACAAAATATGATGTTCAGGTAAGAGAAAGAGTGTATAGATGACATTATAAGCAATACATATCAAAACTCAGGCAATGTAGGCACAGATAAGCAGTTAAGGAAATCAAAACTTTTGACCAACATTCATCCTGCTCCTGAGTAAGATCGGAGAAATGTTATTATGTTACAATTGTTAAATATCTTTATAAATAAATATAATAATATGAATGAATATTATGCGGGTATGATGGTAATTATATATATTTTGTATTATGCATATAGTGTAAATCATAGTTGCCCATTGAAACTTGTATAAACTTACGTCATTTAAAAATGCTTAAATCTTAGTATAGTGGTATTGAAGCTACTTTTCTTTTGAGATATATTAATTTAAGAGATTATGAAAAACTAGTTTATAGGACATAAATAAAATATAGCTAAAAAATTATTTGGAATTTATTTTCACATATTTAAAAAATTTTAATAACTTTTGGTGTCCAAACTCTATTCAAAATGATTGAATCTGGAAGAAAGGGTAGACTTTTGTCATTAACAAAACCTGAAAAGTAGACATTATCTGCCATAATGGATTCATTTAAATGGGTTGAGGGTAATATAAATGCGAATTGCTCGGTATCCTCAAAGATAGTTTGATTTGCATCAAATCTTACTTAATTTTAAAAGTTTATTATAAAAATAAAACAAATTTCATGCAAAATAGGTATGTATATATACTTTATAGATATTTGCAAAGTTGGGTGGTTCATATTTGTACTTAAGTTTCTTACCAACCCTGATTTATATTTTTTAGTGTTGTAAATTGGTTGATTTTTAAAATAACCCACTATGTTAGCCAAAAAATATAATGCAAGCCTGGAGATAGGTGCAAAAAGGTTTGCACATCTATTAAGAAAATCTTGAGGCTTGTGTAATATAATTTAAAATTGACTAAAACAGATAATTTTAATAATACCGTTATGTATGAAAAATTTTCAATTCTAAATTTACTAAGTTATTGTACCATATAAGAATTTTATCATTTTAACCTAGCTACATTGATTACAAGCTATTTAAATATGGGAAATATAACAGTAAAATTTTATGAACAATATAAATAGGAATGATTTTTTATTTTATAAAACTTAAAAGCTATTTAAAAAAGTAATTATTGTGTTAATTTATAAATATACAGGTAAAAATGTATTACATTTTGTGTTTTTAGTATTTAGACTACGTTTTGATCTATTGCTGAATTGAGAATTTATAAAAACCTTTAAAGATTGTCATATTATTATATTATTAAATACTTTTACTTCATTATTTCTATTAGCAGTTACAATTAATTCCTGTCCAGGTATATTTAATAACTCATTATTTGATGGTAATGCATTTGTAATTAAAACTTCCCTATTAAATGATATTTTATCTTTATGAGACCAGAAATCTACAAAAGCATGATGAGGATTATAAAGCTTGTATGCAAAAAATAATAAAAGGTTCAACTATAAAAAAGTATATAGTTTATTGTATTTCTTAAATAAACTCACCAAAATATTTAATAGTGTTAATAAAGATAATAACCCTAATAGTCCATAAAATAAACATTTTTTTCGTCCTCTTAATCCAATTCTATGTATGCTTTCATCGTCTATAGGTATATAACCACAATCCCTATTACTATTGCATAAATAACTTTGTTGCTGCCTAAATTTGTGTTTGGCCCACATTGAGACCATTTTTTTTAGAGCTTTTAAAAAAAATACACTGCTAAAATTAAAAAAACTAAACAACATATCCTGTCACATTTGACATCTAATTTACAAGACATGTAATAGCTTTAAATAATATTTATCAGAGACCTGCAGAGGTACCATTTGCACGGCCCGGCCCGGTTTTAGATTTTTTAGGCCCGGCCCGGCCCGGATATTTTTTAAAAAATTTTTTACGGCCCGGCCCGGATATTTTGTAAAAAAAAAATTTCAGGCCTGGCTCGGAATTTTTTAAAATTATATTCGACCTGGTATATACAAAAATTCACCTATGAGGTATTTTACAATATTTTTCAGCGAGTATTATCGCTTATTATTTAAAAAATCCATGTAAAAAGCTAATATTTTGAGAATATTATATTGAATTTATAAAAATTATAAAACTGTTATTTATAAAAATGGATATTTTAAGAATATACTATATTTTATATTGCATTTATAAAAATAAAACTTATATTCATTAAAATGGTAATAATATTTTGAGCATATACTATATTTTATATTGCATTTAAAAAAAATAAAACTTATATTTAATTTGTAAAAATGTAAAATATTTTGAGAATATAATATATTGTATTTAATTTACTATTTAATTTATAAAATAAAAATAATCGCTATTTAAAAAAATGCATGTGTAATAAATAGTATTTTGAAAATATAATCTAATTGCACAATATTAATATAATTTATTTTATAATATAAACTTTTAACAAAAGAAGATAATTGTATTATATAATATTGTAAAAAAAAATAATGAAAAATGTTGGATTAAAAACTTTAATGACTCAAGGTAAATATAATAAATGCAATAAATATATCCACCTTAAATGTTTCATCTATTTTTTTATTTATGTAATTATAATATTCATCATCGAGTATTGACATATTACCAGAATTACCATTGCCCCATTTGTCATAAAACGATTCAGTTTGTTTAACAACAGTCGTAATTTGACTGGTCGATGGTATTTCATTTACTTCCTGAGCCTCTGGTAATTTAATATAATCTTTTATATAGTTTTCCGTCATCTTGCGATCTGTCCCTGACTACATACGTAATTGCTTGAATTTGAGACAGAGAAAAGGAGAAATAAAATGATACTTGTGTAAAACAAATTTTTAAATTAAAAAATGCTTTATATTAAGTAAAATCAATTTTATTTCTCCTTTTTCGCTTTGAAAGGTATTACAAACTTCAAGAAGTGATATTCCTTTATTTGATTGTTTTGGTAAAATATATTCTAAAAATTTAGATATGAATTATAAAAAAATATATTAATAATACTTGAATATTGGGGCTTATTTAAGATATTCCTTTATTTGATTGTTTTGGTAAAATATGTTGTAAAAATTTAGATATGAATTATAAAAAAATATATTAATACTTTAATTAAATTTGCAGGAAATTAATAATTAGATCGATCTATGGGTGTTAGGTAGTGTAAACCATCGCCCAATATTATATTAATCATAAATATAATATAATATAATCTTATAACCATTAACTCATAATGTAAAAATTTTTATAAAAAATATTAAGGCCCGGCCTGGCCCGGGTTTAACAATCTTAGGCCCGGCCCGGATATATTTAAAAAAAAATTTTTAGGTTTTGCCGGGCCGGGCTTAGGGCCGGGCCTGCAGGTCTCTGATATTTATATTATTTTTCTAACTCTATGATCTTGTAGTTTCTCTCTTTTAAGATTTAACTCTTTAAAAATAATGATATAAAAGATGACCAAGAATGTTGGAAGCTTTGCCTAGAAAAGGCGTAGCCAAGGGGAGGGGCAAGGAGAATTCCCCCCCCCCCCACCTCTTCGGATATTTATCACTTTTTGTGACTATCATTTTAAGTCAATAAAAAATCATCCTCAGTCCTCTCCTTACCCTCTGTCCCCCAAAAATGTATGAATATACCTTAAACTATTGATTATAATTCATACTTTTTTGGAAAAAAGCAAATTATATATTTAAAAAGTGAAACCAAAAATGTTTTTTAGGAAATTAAATAAAAGCCAAAGGAAAGTCTTAGGGCATAAGTGAAATGTGTTTAATGACATATAATAATACCTAGACTGACGATTCATTCTTTAAAGGGTACCTCAATGCAAATCAGCTGGAGACGCCATATTGGTTGCCTATACCATTAAAATTTTAAACGAAACTTTATTAAAGAATTGCCTTATCATCTAGATAATAAGGAAGCAAGTTACCATTACCTATATAATAATTCTCTAGAATCATTATTAAAATTTAACAACATTTTTAAAAATAATAATGTTAATACAGTTGTTTGTTTCACATTTTCATCACCACAATATCCAATTTTTCCTATGTTATCCGACTAAACATCCTTTATTTCTACATCTATAAGCATTAATGGTACCTTCAAATATCCTATCTCACAATTATTTCAAGGCTATTCTTCCAATGAAATATGTATTTAAAGAACCATATTCAAATAATTTAAAATATTATGAGATTTAGATAGTTATAATAATATTCATTAAAATATATATTTTTATCATGCTACTAGTAAATCTTATGTATTTTGATTATATATAAAAATCCCTTACTTATCTTATTTGTTTTTCTTAAGAAATAATATAATTGTTTTAAATTTCTATTCAATTCTTAAAATATCTAATAAGCTAGATATATACAAAGCATTGCTTGAATTTATGTTTATTTGAGACTTTATTAACCCTTTAATATTTGGAACCTTATAAGGTTATTATTTACATTATATTATCCAGCTTATTTTATCATTCAAAAAAATTATCACTTTTACATTTTTTCAAACACAAAAATTATTGATTAATAAAAATAAAACATTATAAGACTTCATTTATTAAAAAAAAGGACCTTAACACTTCAGATCAATTTAGTTTAATCTTACCTCCTTATTTTAAGAATTTCATAAAAAGTTAGGGACCTATTAATTAAATGATGAAAAACAATAATTTTCCTTTCAATATACTATAGAATCTTTAATGAAAATAAATGTTGATAAAAACAGGGAAAAATATTTCTATTTTATATCTATAAAGCTAAATAATAATTAAATTTTTTTTTATTCAATTTGTTTTTTTTGTACAAAAAATAGTTTATTATAAATTACAAAAATCATTAAAATATAGTATCCACATTTATATATACATTTACGATATAAATTTAATATAAATTTAATATCATTTTAAAAATCAAATATAAATTAAAAATGATCATAAGTTATTCTCCAGCAAATAAAATTGCTTTTGTCAGCTTCTGTCGAATGTTTTTGATTTTTTTGTTTTGTATATCTGCAAAATGATATAATCTAATGTTTATATAGCGTTCCACTATTAATGTTATTAATATTTGGTAGTGGCTGAATGCTGCTTCCTGGTCTAGCATATGATCTACCAGGTCATCAAAAATGTCGTTATTGTTCAGGTATAAACCAAAAATAAAGAATTTTCCATGGATAACGCCAGCAATGCAGTATTTCGGTTTAAAATCGGTTATCGGTCAAATCATGATATTTTAAAAATATATTTTGGGATAATGTTTTACACGTATTTATAGATAAATAAACCAAAAATGATCATTTTCCAAATAATATTAATACCAAATTTGGTCGATCGAATATTTAGTAAGTGGTCGGTTTTGAGCTCGCCATTCGGTCAAATCTTAATATTTTCAAAAAATTATTTAGGATAATGCTTAACACGTTTTCACGTATAAACCAAAAATGAAGAATTTTCCATGGATAACGCCAGCAATGCAGTATTTAGTCATTGGCCTAGTTTCAAATCGGTTATCTGTCAAATCACGATTTTTTAAAATATTTTCTCGGATAATGATTTACACGTATTTATAGATAAATAAACCAAAAATGATCATTTTCCAAATAATATTAATACCAAATTTGGTCGATCGAATATTTAGTAAGTGGTCGGGTTTGAGCTCGGCATTCGGTCAAATCATAATATATTCAAAATATTTTTTAGGATAATGTTTAACCTAAATATACACGTATAAACCTAAAATGAAGAGATTTTGATCAATAACGCTAGCAATATGTTCTTTACAAATTTTCTACTATTTTTCGATTCTAAACCTACTCATTAATTAAATGTCAAAGAAACCTATAATTTTTAAAAAATTTTTAGGTTTTTCACATGTATTTACACCCAAATATATAAAAAACGCTATCCAATAATTATTCTGGTTTCCTAAGAGTATATTTTTATATTTATGCATTTAACGCCCTCTTATGGATTTATATTTGTTAAATTTTGCAATTGAAAAATAAAATTTAAGTTGTAATAAGCTAGTAAATATTTTTTTTACCAATAATATTACGTAAAAATAGAATTATAAATTATTTGATATTTAATCTCAATTTTTTACTGAATAATTGATTTATATACATTAAAAAAAATGTTTATGAAAATTATTTAAAAAAAAATTATATATAATCAAATTTTGATTGATTATGATTAATTGCTTATCAATGAAGTTTAGCAATGCAATATTTAGTCATAATACCCGTTCTCAACGCTCCTCGATAAATACTTGCCTATTTTTAATAAACCTTCCAATCCTCAATTACAACCTCATAACCTTTTATCATATGATGACCTTAGAAAACTATCTTCACGGGCAAATCTCTCATCTAGGATTATACCTGTAACCACTTTTCCCACAAATATCAACAGTAACACATTTATTCAAATCAAAACAAAAAAAATTAAAAGAATTGAACTTTTAAAAAAATCAATAGACAAATTTCTATTTTTATTTAGATAAATGTTAAATGTAGGTATTTAAAATGTTTTATATAATAAATAAATTTCATTCTATTAATTTTTGTTTATATACATAATATGTTTTCATAGTCTATTTATTGAAATTTATGAATTTATATTATTTTTTAAAGTGTGTTATAACAAGGGTTGTGACTTAGGGAAATTTTCTAGAGAAATTTAGACATTTTCAGGAAATTTCTGACAAAGGTTTCCCGATATTTATATTGAGTTTAATTAAATGATCACGACTTTATTCATTAAATTTTATTTTTATTTATCCCAAATAAGATTGAATCATTTTGAAATTTAATGTGGCGTTTTATCCTTCAAATTAATTAATGATTTCAAAGGCATATAAAATAATAATATACCTAAACCGAATAATTTAAAATTACATTTAGCATAGTTAGCTTAAATAATTAAGTATATTTGTTATCTTAGCGTGAGCTGTAATTAAGAACAGGGTTGGCTGTCGATCTTAGGCCTTAATTAGAATCTTCAATAAATGAAAAATTATTTTATATTTTATAGCTAGTTATTAATGTTGTAGTAATTTATTGAACGCGTTCGTGAACAATATGTTAGTTTCTTACGGTTGTTCATTTTCGAAAAACTTATTATTTTTATTCATGTTTCCTTTATCACAAATAAATTTTTTAACCCGCCACTATTTCTGTCCTATGATAATTTGAATATTATTTTTTATATTTTATGATTAGCATAAGCATGGATGTTGTTATTTCATCGTTCAGAATCAGATAAATTAACATAATAATGGCTAAAAAAATAAATACTTTACAGTACATTCTATATTCAAAACTAATTTTATCCTTAGTAAAATGTGTTCAAAAGTAATAATATCAACTTCAAAATCTTCTAGTTCTAATTTAAAAAGTCACTTGATTGTAATTAATATTTATTATTTTATATAATATAATATAACTTAAAGTAGCCTGTTAATAATTTATTTTAGTTTTGACAATGGTTATGAAAATAAAATGATATAGAAGGTAGACGTAGATTTAGTGGTGATTAATTAGTTCCAATATCGGCAAGAATAAAGAATTGTGTTTATTTTTTTAAATAGAGATTTCTATAGATTAGTTTATTTGTTGTATTATATGTTTACTTTCTGTGAATATTAATTCTAAAAGCAGAAAAAAATATATTTAAAAGAATAAAAACATGTTGATATTGGTTATTAGCTTTGTGTTTGTATAAAATTTATTCTTATGGTAAGCGGAAAATAATTCCCCAGAAAAAACCTCGATAATCCCAGGAAAAAATATCCCCTTGAGATAAATACCCGGATAATTCAATGGAAAAAAATATCCTATAAAAATAATCACCCAGGAAAAAAAACCCATAGGAAATTATTCCTGAAAAAAATTTTCCAGGAAATAAATTTCCCATTTTTAGATTTTAATATAGCTAAATATAAATCCCCGAAAAAAAACAGGAAAAAAATTCTCCGAATAATATAATTTTTTTTAAATTATCAAAAATTGCCCCGTGGTTAAAATAACGAAAATATAAATGATTAAATAGGGCAATCTTAAAATTTGTTAATTGATAAATCGGTTGCTTTGATGCTTTAAAATTTAGTTGATAGCATAAAAAGTATAGATTTGTGACATCTTGCAAAGAAAACATGATAGATTTTTATGGATATAAAATTATGAAAGATGTTTTACAATTTAAAATTGAAAAAAAGGTGAAAGAAAATTTTTTCATAGAGAGAGGGAGATTATTTCCATAATCCACTTTCATTTAGATATATATCAATAGATATTATGAAAATAATTCATTTTACCACATTATGTTTACCATGAAGAGGAGATGGGTATTTTCAACCTACATTCCACAAGGTTAAAAATATATATAACATTAAAAATGAATATTATAACACTACTCTGTTCCGTACGTTTATATCAGTCTGAATCCCGGAAAATATAACGAAATGGAATTTTTTATGTTAATACTATTGATTATTGCACCTGATTATAAATTTTCAAAAAATAAAGGGCTTATTTAAAAAATGGTTTAAGACCTTATTCCAATTTTCAAATTCTGTTTACTCAAATTTGTAAAATATTGATATAATTTTAAAAAGAAATGTGAAAACACTAATATATTAAAACAATTATATAAAAATATGTAAAAATTTATAAAATGACTAAATAAAAATATATATTAAAAGTATCGAAAGCTCTAAAAAAAGCTTAATTTTATAATGAAAAAACATTATAAAAAAATATACTATTTATTCTAAAATATTCATTTTTATAATATTATAATTTTAAAATATATTTAATTCATTTACATCATCGAAAATATTGAAAAATTTTGTGTTAAATTACAGAAGTAGAAAACACAGGAGGAACTATAGTCTTAAAATATAAATTTATTTTATTTGAAAAATTTCCAACTCCGGAAATATTATTATATAATCCCAATTCAGTTTGTTCATTGATATTATTTTAATTTATAATATTGAAAGGAAAGTTATGTTTAAATTTATATATGGGTAGTATATGAAATCATTATTCATTGGAAAATATGGCTCATATTCATCCTATAAACCCACATGAACATAAAATTGAAAATGCTATAAACACTATGAAATGAAAATCCTAAGAAACAAATCAAAATCATGCCCAAATATACGCAGAAGAAATGTTTAAATTGTCTCCCGAATCCAGAAAAAAACTTTCTAATGAGGATAGTATCAAGTTGATACATACAAATCACACAAAATGAAGAGTTTTCTCTATATTACTACCACTTTGGAAGAATTAAGCATTTCAGGTTAAATTATATTTAAGCCTATAAATAACTTATTATTTTTTTGAAAATATCTTTTAATATTAAAGGATTAGGCCACAACAGGATCTCCCATGACCGAGAGATTTCTTTCGCATGATAATGGCAGAGATTCAAATGAACGAATATTTATATATGCTACCAATCATATGCTTAAGATTTTAGCTAAAACCAAGTCTTGGTATATAGACGAGAATTTTAAATTGGCTCCTCATTTTTTTGCAGCTATATGTAATTAAGATATCCTTTAAAACGCTGTTTGTCACAGAGGTATATTTTTTGTTACAAAGAAAAACGTATATAACGTATGAAGAAATTTTTAAGATTTTACTCGAAAAAGCTCAAGAACAAATTTAGTGATAGATCGGGCAACAATATATATGGATACTGAAAAGGCCGCAATCAATGCTATTGAAAATACTCTAGGTTTCTTTTAATGATTTAATTATATCAAATTGCCGAGATATGTAAGGACCTTGATTTTAATTTATATTTTGGACCGATGGACCTTAAATTTTTTTAAATTTCTTATTTTCTTTTTCATGATTTTTGTGATTATTAAAATTAATAAAAATATAAACAAATAACCAAATAATAAGTTTAATCTATGGTAGGGATATCACAGGATGTTTCTATCATCTAACTCAATCTACCCATAGGAAGATTCAAGAATTAGGATTAGAATCAGCATATCGGAATGATCCATTGCTAAGTTTATTTGCAGCAATATCGACGGATTAATATTCTTACCTGTAAATGATGTCAAACGAGGGATGGAGTATTTAAGGACTATTGTATCGGATGAAAACAGATAATTATTCTTATATAATAAAAATTATGTAAATGGAGAGTTAAAGGGAGAAATTCAAAGGCAAATAGAGCAATTGTTTCCACTTGAAACACGGAATGTATTCAACGTTACGATTGCTGGCAAAAACAGAATGAATAATTATGTGAGGGTGGAAAAATCGATTTCATTATATTAAAGGTCACAAATAACCTAAGAAATAGAAATAGGCTTCGACATGGACAAAATCGACCAATGGAGTATTGTACCTAGACTGCCAAAAAAAAATACGCGGCAAAATAAAATATTTTGAAAATTTTATGTATTGATTTTTTAGAAGAGTTAAGGGACTTACCTAATTTTCTCTCTTCAATTGGAGAAAATATAGGTTCTAGAATTGCTTTATTTGAATAATATAACTTACAGTGACGAAGCGTCAAGTTTACTTAGGGAAGTATTATACATGTTATTGTTAGATTTTAATTTTTTAATAAGTTTATTTCAATCGAAATCAAAAATAGATGAAAAATTTTAAAAAAAAATTCTTTTCAACAATATCAACAATTCAGAAAATTGGAAAGATCTATTCTTTTTCACCTCTACTCATTTGAGTTCTCCTTCTCATAAAGATAATCTATCACGCCAAATTAAAAACTCTTTTGACACTAAAGCCCTACCTTGCTCCTTATTCCCTAAAAAGCAAATCAGCAACTTTCAACCCTCAACCCTCAATGTCCCAGAAAGCATAATTGATTGAAAAAAAAATTAATTTATGCAACATTAAAAGCGCACTAAAATTGCAGTTTCCATTGATGTGTTTGCCCCAAATAACCATTCAACTATACAATCCCTTTTATCTAAACATCCCCAAGAATATTGCCACTACAGCTGCCACCACCATATCCCCAGACCCACTTTCAAGTTCCGAAACAAGGCTATTCAATCATTTAAAAAGGACTCAGCTGGAGGATTAGATGGTTTCCGAGAAATTTAACTCCAGGATCTAATAAAGCCATCCATTCATTACCACCAAAGCCTAATATCAGCCTTTATTATACTTCTTAGTAAAATCTTTAATAACTTTGTTCCTTCATGCATTCTAGCCTTAATTTTTGGTGCTCGACTCATTGAGCTATCCAAAAAGGATGGAGGCATTCGCCCCATTGCTATTGGGTCCATCTTCCAAAGAATCATCCAAAATCATTTGTTGGCGATTAAAGGCAAAACTTTCAAATATTTTACTCCCTTACCAATTAGGTTTTAGTATTCCTGCAGGGGGTGAAGCTGCTTTACACATCACACGCCATCTACTTCACAAATCAAACAATATTTTTTTCTTAAAATTAGATTTTAACAATGCATTTAACTCCCTTAAGAGATAATATTTTATTCCTTCTTTTTGTAACACATTGCAAGAATATTCAACGTATATATCAGCTTGCTATAGTCATGTGTCTTTTTTAAAATTTCATGAAACGACAATCCTATCAAGGAATACAACATAGGGACCCCTTGGGCCCAGCAATCTTCTGTGAAGCTATTCACACCATCATAGACAACATCAACAACAAATGAAATATCATTTTAAACATATGGTATTTAGATAATGGTACAGTTGCAGGGCCATACGATGAATTAATTAAAATTCCATCTATCATTCCTGATCTCAATCCCACTACTGGGCTTTCCCTCAATTATAAAAAATGCGAATTTTATATGCCCAGCAACATATATTATATTCCTGATAACTTTTCTATAATCGAGAAATCAAACTTTACTTCCTAATAAATCAAAGAACCCCTCCTCCCATTAAATTAAAGTATTGATCCCCTCCCCCCATAAAATCAAAATAGTAAATCTCGATCATCATTTCAACACGAAATGAATGGCTTGAGGCTATCTCTACCTCCAACCTTGGTCTGCTTCTTTCCAACTAAGAACTTCGGATAGTAAATGTCTTCGTTTAGGGCTGTGATATCGTCACACCCTCATCCTGCAAACAGTTCCAGCTCCCTATCGACAATCTAGGCCATCACCTTCTTCACTACCTTTTCTCTAAAGGTTTAATTATTGCTAGAACTCTCCTTTCAGTTAATATTACATCAACTTTAGAACCTGTAGGTATTAATCTCGAGAACAATATCAGGCCAGACGGAATGACTCTTATCCTATGGAGCAGGGGAATCCCGCTAGCCTGGGATTTTACATGCGTCGATCGCTTTACACCTTCCTTAGCTCTAATTCCTTAGTTAGGGCTGAAATTAGAAAGATCAATAAATACATTACCATTCCCAATATTACTCTAATTCCGAATGTTTCTGACACAATAGGTACTTTTGGACCTAGAGCATTGGAATTTTTTAAGGCATTCGGCCAAAAGATCCGCTTAATTTCGAGGGACCCTCAAGAAGGTTTTTACCTACGCCAACGTATCTCAATGGAAATTTGTAAGTCGCATTGCATATCAATCCATTATAACATAGATGCACCTCCTCATGTTCTTTCTCTCTTTTTTTTAACATTACAGTATTTTATTACCTTTTTTTGTAAAAAAAATAAATAATATAGATTTTTTTTTAAAAAAACTTATAATTTATTCATTAAAAGTTAGCGGAATTTTACAAAATTCCAAATTAATTTATTTGCTTAAGATAATTTTGTGCATCAATGGTATTGTTTATAATTAATGAGCGTGATGCAGAAGAAGGATTTATAAATTCATTTGCATGATAAAAATATCCTTCACAATCTTGAACTGATATCTAGATATAAATGGGAAAAAAAATAATATTTTCATCTTTTTTTATATATAAGTTTTATTGTCTTAATATTTTTATAATATATATTTATTTAAAATGTTTATACATATGAGACAAAATTTGCACTTATATTTTTATTCTTTAAATAAAAAAGCGTTAAATAAAAGTTTATAAAAATGTACCCTAAAAGTATCTATTACCTCTTAAATAGTATATAGATATAGGTAGAAATTTGCGCCGACAGCATTTTCGGCGGCGGCGTTTCTTTTTTTAAAATGATCGGCTGGCGGCGGCGAATCGATTTAGACGCCGCAACAAAAATCGGCGGCGGCGCGGCGGCATCAAATATTTTTCTAACTTAAATTTTTTAATTAAATTTATCATTGGAAACACTTTTAAAATAGAATTTATACTGTATTATGTTTATAACTATATTTAATGATTTTATTAAGTTATAATTATCATGAATAAATATTATTTTGGACATAATAATGATCTTTAAGAGTTCAGAGTGAGCCCAGCTATAGAAAATACACGCTCGCTGGGTGTGTCGTAGCTGGAACGCATAGGACCTTTCTAGCTAATATTGAAAGTTTAGGAAGATCCAATGCTTTTATCTTCCAAAAATCGAAGACATCTTTTATCTCCAAATTATAAGGTGAAAATAATGAATAACACTCTTTTCTAAACTAGTTAAATAGTGTTGTTGTTCCAGGTTATTGTTTTGAATAAATGAATGTTTCGTAGCCAATGACTTAAGATAATTGAATTTTGAAGCAACTTCTGTCGTTTCACATTCGTTTAATTCCTCCGTGTAAGGCCGTAGAGAGGTAGCGTGTTGACATAAAAATTCATCCGGTTTAATATTTTTTCCTTTAAATATTCATTTACTATGTTTATTGATTGAAAACGAGGATCCAAAAGTGCTCCTAACACCTAAGTAAAAAAATAAAAGAAAGAGAAATAATATATAAAAAAAAATAATTTATGTATTTTAAAATACTACTACCTGAAGATCGGTTATTGGAAATCTATGATCAAATTTAGTAAGAATATTTTGTTTAAGGGATGCTATGGGAGGACTATCATATTCTTTTACAATTAAATAATTTTTAATTTCACTACGAAATAATAAGGCTAAATTTATAGTAACTCCTTTGTGGACAAATAAAAATTCAACAGTTTTTTTGAAGGTTTTAAGAAAATTTAAAAGTTCATGCACCAAGTCCCACTCGCAGTTAAATAATTTGAGATCCGGTTTCTCCATTCTATTTAATAGAATATTTATAGGATTTTTGTTTTTGCCAGTCACACTTTCCAGCATTATTAAAATACTATGTCAACGTGTAGGCACATTTAATTTAGAGGTTTTATGTTTTTTCTCATATGATTTTTGATTTTCACTATCATCATCAAACCCCAAACGATCTTCATAAAAAGGATCATTATCATCCAAATCTAAAATATCCGATGTATATGATATCGATTTAAAACATTTTCTATTTTCTATATCGTTTATATTTTCAAAATCCGCTGTTTTGAATCTTAAGGCAGCTATAACTTCTCTAACTTTTTTAATGAAATTTTCTATTTTATTAACTTTTTTTATTCCATCGACTGTCACTAGATTATGTAAACCATGCCCCAAACATAAATGATGGTCGTATTCTCCTAGACGAGCACTTTTATTTACATTGGGTCCTGCATCCGTAACCATTTGAATTTTCTTGGATTTTCAACTATTTCTATTTCGGAAAGAATAGTTTCAGCGGTATGTTTTTGAGTGACATGATGTGTCGCCAATGTATAAAACACAATATTAAAATTATTATCTATTTCCTGAAATGTAAAGGTGATATGATTTCGCCGTCTATATAGGTCCACATATCAAAAGTTATAGCACAAAATTTAGGACCTATATTAATTTGTTGGCATATGTATGCTTTCATTGATAAATACACATCATCTAATCCACTCCGGCTAAGTGTAGTTCTGTCTGGTAATTCTTTGGTATCTGAAATAATGCCATATTTCTACATAATAAAAAGTTAATAATAAAAATATTATGCTATAAAAAATTCTAAATGTGGCATGTTATAAAATAATTAAATATCTTAACAGTTAAAATAAAAATTAAGATTGCCCTATAAAAAATTATAATGATTTTACAAATAACCTTTAGAAAATCTTGTATTCCGGTATTATTTATAGAAGAGAATGGCATTAAATCCTTGCAACACATGAGAACATAATTCCTTACCAGAATCTATTTTTTATCTTTTATAGGGTCAGTTGTATCTTTTACAATGGGTTTGAAAAATAACTTTAAATTTTGTTTAGATATTTCTTCTTCATGATAAATCATGTTTGTCAAGTAAATGTTTTATTATATTTGATGTGCTGATATTTTTTGAAAAAGATTTGATTGGATAACTAATTAAAAAATTTACAAATATTTTTAAAATAATCAAAAAATTTACTCTGAAAATGAAAAATTATTTTCATCCTCACCATCTTTATCAAGTGATATTTGCAAGCATATATTACAAAAGACTTTATCTGTAGCAACACTGGTTCTCTTATTATTTGTGTCAGTTTTTAATATTAAGGATCCAAAATGTTTCCATGCAAAAGAAGACTTTGCTTGCAAGGATATACTATATTTTGTTACAGGGTATTGCAATGCTGCATCCATTCTAATTGTTTTAGTCCTGGTATTTTTATATATGTTATAATGGCAACAAAATAAAAATCATTAATTAAAATTTCCTATTATGATAAAAAATAAATTTTATATAACGAGTTGTAAATTATTTGAAGCATCAAAATAAAAGAATAAAATATAGAATTACCTTTTCAAATTTAATGTCCTAATCTTATTTTATCTAGCATGTTGGTCACAATCTGCCCAAAGTGTGCGAATATGAATTGTTACAAATCAAATTTATAGCAAATAATATTTATTAATTTTAAAAAATAAAATCGCATTTTTTAATAATTCAAAAAATATTTAATATTTTTCTTCTAATTACAATTCATAAATAATATATAAAATAAATTAATAATAAAAAATATGTATCATGCCGCCATGTCACCGAATTTTTACATCGGCGGCGGCGTGTTGAGCGCCGGCAATTTTTTGGCGGGCGGCGTCGGCGTAGTCAAAATCACTGGCGGCGGAGCATTTGACCGGCGGCGCACATGTCTAGATATAGGTACTTTTTATACTACTCCGATAATCTTAATAGATTTTCAATAATATAATTACGATTATTATACATTAATTATTGCTTTTTAAAAAAAAAATTTTTATATTAAAAAAGTAAGGAAAAAAAAATAATATAATTTTTTTTCCTCTTATTTATAAAAAAATAAGCACTTTTTATTTACTTTCCCAATGCTTACTTTTTAAACTTAAAATTACATAATACATTCGCATGATTTTCTCTTTATTTATTAAAAAAAATAAGCAATATTAAATTTGCATCCCTCATGTAATAAATATAATAATAATTTAACGTAGTAGAAATATTAGTAATTTTTTAACATATTATTAACGTTATAAAAATTGTATTAATTTTTTTTAACGAAATCAGATTAGTTTTTTTAAACATATTATAAGATTATATTAAGTTTATTTAAGAATTTTGTAGGAAAAATTTAAAGGGAAGTAATGTTTCCCCAGCTTCTATGGAAGTCTCGCCGTTGATAACTTCTATTGTTTCATATATCATTTTAATAATATAATATAATTATTTCTTTTCGGTAAATTTAAAAAAAAAAATTCATAAACAAAATAATAATTAAGATAATATATAATACTCAGTACTGATAATAACCTCTGAAATAAATGTTTTTTGATTAAAACGGTAGCATTTTTTTATTACTTTATTTAATTTAAATTGGGCAATGAAAAATATAATTTAGTAAGTTTTATATTGATTTTGTATTCAGCCAGTTAAATTCTTATTGTAAGCATTAACTACTTCAGTAAAATAATTTTCATCAAATAGAGGAAACCAGGTTGAATTGCAAATTTCCTATTTCGCCATGGAATTTATATATAGAATTATATCATTTAATAGCCCATCATTAGCATAAAAACAAAATAGGGCACTATTATATATTTAAAAAAAACATATTTAGTTATAAAATATAAAAATATTATATAACAAAAAATATCTGTATTTTAGCATCTATCATTATTTCGTTGCATAATGAGTTTAATTGATAAATTTATATGATTAATCTTTTTACAATGAAAAAGATGGAATAAAGAAATGTAATTGGGCCAAATTCATTTAACTCAAATTCCAACATTAATATATTTCTATATATTATCACTTTATTATTTCCAAATTCAATATTAAAAAGATTACAATAAAATAAATTTTTTATTATAAATATTAACATTCCATATCTATACAAAAATATACATTATGTTTTAATTAATTTTACTTAAAAAATTTTCAAACATTAATAATGTAATGTTATAAAGTGACAATTAATTTGTAATAAATGATGAGCATAATAATATTAAGTTTTATTTATTTTGTAACTTATTTTATTTTTGTTTAATTTAATTTATTATATATCTATACCAAAAGATTAATTATAAAAAATCAAATATAATTTTTTGTAAAATTACATTAAAATTTAAAAATCTTTTTAATTTATTAAAAGTAACTTCCAACCTTGAAAAATATATATTAATATCACAACATAAAATAAATGTCGTTTTTCGTCTAGTAATTTGATAAATTTGAATTTGGCATAATATAAAAATAAAATTTAATTTAGGTTGCGAAAATATAAATGAAATAACAAAATATGTAAACGTTCATTTTAGGTTATGCCAATAAATATAAAAAATAAAAATTAATTTTAATTATAATAACAGTTTCACTTTAAATTACGCCGAAAGATAAAAAGTGAAATAAAAGTGTTAATCTAAAGCAGAAATAAAAAATGTTAATATAATCAAAATCATTTATTTTTGATTTTAGAATAAACAGACTTAGTTGCCCTTATTAGTCTAAATTTGACAGCCCAGGGTTACTGCTCTGTTCCTATTCCTACCTCTTTTTCCATAAGCCTGGATGCATGTAGCCACAGTTTATATATATTAATCACCTTTGTAGGATAGGTTTGATCGTTTAAAAATTTAAATTTATGCTAGAAAGTCAGATAAGCTATTCAGAACGTTACAGTGATGATAATTATGAGTATAGGTTTAATAAGGCCTAATGATAATAAATTTATAAAATATAGGCATGTAGCATTGCCTGAAGAATTAGCAAAATTAGTTCCAAGAAATCATTTAATGACAGAAACAGAATGGCGAAATTTGGGTATACAACAATCACCTGGATGGATACATTACATGATCCATATACCTGGTAAATATGCTATAAAATAAATTTTTTATATCTCTATTAAAGAGCCACATATTCTTTTATTTAAAAGACCTTTACCAAAAAATAATTCAAATGAAACATAGAAGATATTATATATTAATGAAATTTTTAGAAAATTTATATGTATTATATATTATTTATTTGACATAGATATTGATTATATCTCATTTTGTAATTTTATATCAGTGTAATAAATGACAGCTAATATTGAGTTTTAGCAATATTAGATCATTATTTTTTGGTTTTAATTTTTTATTTATAATACAATTATAAAAATATTTTTAGTTATTGATCAATTAATCCTTAATTGATTTATGAGAATTATATTTTTATATGTAGTTTTTTGTTACAGTGTATACATATTTAATCTTTATAATGCAATCGGAAATAAAACAATACTTGGTATTGGCAGATACTTTTAATTTCTGATACTAGTAACTAAGGCTGGATTACAATATTGTTTTATTAGGTTAAACAATATTTTACCTTTATTATATTGGTTTATTATTATTTTAAAAACTTTTAATTGTGTTTAATATCATTATTTTCAATTTGATCCTCTATAACTTTGACTTTAATTATGATATCTTAAATAAATAATTGAATTCATATCAATATAAATCCACAGGCACAAAATATTGCTATCACATCCAATCCTAAATTTAAATTATAAATTTAGATAACCTATTTGATCTTATAATTTTTACACCCAGACATATGCAGGAATTTGTTATGTAGGGAGAGAAAGAGGGGGGAATAATATAAAAATTCTTTAGAATTATTTTAGGAGTTATTTAAGTATATCTTAAATTTCAGAAATTTTTTAAGACTATTAACTACTATTGACAATATTGAATACATAAAAATTAATGAAAAAAATATTAAAATTGGCATATGAATCACTATAAAATAAATATAAAAAATAACTCAAAAAAATATAAATTTGTATGTATTTAAAATTTTTTATATATAAATTTTATTATTTTAAAAAAATTGGAGATATAGATTAATGTACAAAAATATTTTTAGGAGTTATTGCATGAATATAAACTTATAAAGTATTAATGAAAAAAATATTTTGTATTAAAAAAATATGGTTAATGCCTATTATAAATTTATAGTATGAAATTCAATCTTTTGGATTAAATTAATTTTTCAATGATTTTATCAGTGCTTGGATTCAACTCCATATTTTTATTAAGAAGGGCTAACACATTCAATCTATTTTTAGAAGTATACTTCTCACATTTTTATTATTGCTAAAGAAGAAAATGTTCTTCCATTGATGGAAGTACTAATTGGCAAAGTTGTTAAAATACATTTCTTGATATATTAGGAAAATAGTCGGAAATGTTTGAAATTATGTGAAGCATCTATAGCATTTTTTGGAATATTATCAACCATATTTAACCTTTTATACAATAGCTTGTATTCACTAGTAATGCATCATGGATGCTGTAAAAGCTGTAACTATTGTCAAATTAGAATATCCAAATTGCATATATTAACTTGTTAATATTACAACAAAAAGAGACCTTTATTATCAAAAACTTAATTTATTTACATTTATAAAATTACTATTTATACTAATTTTAAGCAAATGAAATTTGCATACTAAAAATCCATAAATTTTAATAGAATCAACTTACAATAACTTTAATAACGACAATCATGACATAATCAATTTATATTTTTAATTTGGACTATCACGGCACCCTTTCCCATAATTAGCAACAACATTAATGAAATGTGTATTGTGAAAAATGATGAAAAAAATGGAATATTAAAATCAAATATCTTTGACGATTCTGATAAGAAAAAATTTGGAATTAATATAATAAACCAGAGATAATTAGAGTTTCTGAAAAAAAAAAGAATAAAAATATGGGATATGAAATTAATGGGATTGAAATAGTAAATATAATAAAGTACATGGTAAAGAAAATATTAAGAAAAGGAAAATTGAAAAAGAAATTTTAGAAAGAGAAAATAAATAAAAAGAAAAAAGGTAAATTCTTAAAAAGTTTGAGGAAATGGAATGGAAAATTAGAAAATTGCGCGAAGCAAATCAATTATATAAGGTAAATAATTATAGAAATCAAGGAGAAAAGAGGAAAAATAAAAGGGGTTGGTCAAGTGAAACCGGATCAAATGGAACATGTTTTGCATGTGGGAAATATGGCCACATAAGAATGTAAGGAGAAAATAAATCAAGAGCGTCATCGAATGGAGTGTGTTATACATGTGGAAAATTTGGCCACATAAGCAGGGATTGTAATGAGAATGATTCAAAAGGCGTTACCAGTGGTTTGTAAAAAATGTGGGAATAAGGAGCACAATATAGAGGGTTGTTATGTTCCAGCGCATAAATTAGAGGAGGATACGTGTAAAAGAATTGTTTGTTAAAAATGCGGAAAATCGGGGCATGCACGAGATGAATGTTTATTAGGTAACAGACCATTTCCAGCAGTTGATTAGCATCGGATATACATAATAAAAATGAGAAGGAAGTACCAAGAAAAGATTTGTATGAAAGAAATAATGTTGGAATGTCACATGCTTCAAATTTTGAGGAATTGGGCATTTTGCCAAGGATTGTCCAATGGGATGACTGTATGATGGAAAAGGGGATTATCATGGAATTTTGCTTCGGGAGATTCTCAGGGGCAAATAAATAATATTATAAATAATAGTGACGTGGAAAGAGAAAGAATTGGGGGTTTAACACACAGAGTTAGTGAAAACGATGTGAAATAAATAAATCTGAGAAGTGGTATGCTGGCAGATTTTATTAGAATATAATAAAATAAATCTGGAATGGGATAAAAAATCAGAGTTATTAAAAAATAATTTTAAAGAAAGTGAGGTGAAAAATAATGTAAAGGAAATTGAGATTATAAGTGATATGAATCCAAAATTGATGGTAGAAAATAATATAAATGATTCATGTCCAAGAGTAAAGGTGACCGTCGAAAATGAAATAATGATGTTATTAGATACAGGAGTGAAGATCTCGGTTATTAGTCCCGAGTTGGTAAGTAAATTGTCAAATATAGGTATAATAAAAGATAAAATGACGGTTAAACAGTTTGATGGATCTATATGGTAGTTTTAGGGAGAGTCAACTTACCAGTGGTGGTGGAAAATATGATTCAATTTTTGGATTTATGGGTTGTAGAGAAGGAAGTGGAAACAGTAATGAGGTGGATTGGATAGTGAAAATTGGACAGCCTAAAATTTATGATAAATTTTTGGAAAGATTAAGCTCGAAAGTGAAGAAATAATGCCAAAGGAAAGGAAAGAAATGTATAGTCATAAAGATATTAATACGAGGGCACTGGGAAGAAGGAAGTGTGAAGATGAAAATGGGCATCAGTAGGATATAGTAGATGGTATAAATGATACAAACGAGGGAAAGGTAGTTGATGGGAGAAGTAATTTGGTTGGGAAGTGGAAAATAAGTATATTAAAGAAATAGCTAATAATGGAGTGGGCCATAGTTTGGAGGTTGAAAAGTTATGTAAAAAACAATAATGATACAAGAAAATATTTGGATAATCATCAGTTGGAAGAAATAAAATTTGGAAAAGATAAATGGCTGGTGTTAGAAAATTAACAGCGAAATTAGTAAGGGAAAAATTTGAAGACAATGTAGTAGTGTATGAAATTTGAGTAAATCAAAATGTGAAGAGTTGCAAAAAGCAATGGTAGATTTGAAGAATAAATATAAAAAATATTTTGACAAAAAATTGGGTCGTTTGGTAGATTATGAGGTAGATATACGTTTAAAAGAGATTGGAGGATATAGTGAGGTCACAAAGGCATCGGATCAATTGAGAGCAAGAATGGTATAAAAGTGTAATGAAAAAAATGGAAATAAAGGGAAAAATTTGGGAACATATATATATAGATGAGAAATGTAAATAATAATTATCTGAGTTATGAAGAATAAGTTGAAATTAAAAAAAGGGGGAAAATAAAAATTGTGAAAAACAACGGAAAATTGAAGTGGAAAGGTCCAATAAACTAAAGTACGTGGGGGGGGGGTCAAATTCCGATTCATTTTCATATGTTATGTTATATAATGATGATATATATAGGAAGTTAAGAAGTAGAGAATATATATATACGAAAATAGAGAATTATTTGATGTTAAATAAAATCAAAAGAATAAATGAAGTAAGATATGGGGGTCAAATGGTAATTATATTAAAGCTCAACGGTTATTGATAGTTTTTGTAATTTATCGTGATGGTATTTTATGTTATTTATCTTAATAATGTGGTGTGGGGAGGTTGAAAGATAGAAATTTTATATATGATTTGGGAATTTAATTAATTGTAAATAAAAGAGAAAAATAATTGTAAAATAAAGAAAGATATAACACATGAGTTCGGGTTAAAATGCATTATATATTAAAAGTGAAAAAGAAAATGATGAAAGAGTCAGAAGATAAATTTGGTGCTTAAATGAAAGCAATTAATTAATGAATTTAACGAAAAAGAAAAAAATAATCAATTATGGAAAATTGGTAAAATAGGAAATATGAAAGATTATAAATAAAAATAGTAGATTTTAAAAATTGTAAAAAGGGGGTTTTAGAAATGAGTTTTGTGTGGGAAGCGAGAATAATCAAATTGTAATAGTTATGAAGAAGCAGCTTATGGTATGTAAAGAAAAAAGAAGTATAATTATAAAAACTTGATAAAACGGGGATAGGAATAGGAAAATGAAACAAAAATTGTGAAAAGGCAACTGGAAGGGAGGAAAGGAAAGTAATTTATAATATTGTGGTAAAAAAAAGGAAATAATAAATATGAAGAGTAATGTTATTTTTTGTGAAGTAATTTATAAATTAAGGGGTTATGGTGTGGTTTAGTGAAATATTTTATTAAAGTTTTTTTTTAAAATATTTGATTTAAATTAAAGTTGAATAAAGTTATTTTTATATAATCATTATAAAAATATATATACTTAGTATTAAATTGTTCAATGGATACTTTTTACATCAAATCGGCAAATAATATGATTCAAGTGAACATGCTCAATATGTTAAATCGGCTATCTGACCAATGGCACGATTGCTGGATCAATCAACAGGATGGGAAATGTATACGGATATCTTATCAACTAATGAAATGATGTCGGTGTCGAATGGATACGCATCCCGTCAAATAATTGCTCGTGGTACGAGGTCCGGGAAATCGTGGTTTCAATATGACTTGTTTCAATTGTGGGGGAAGTCAAAGCCAGAGATTGTCGTAGTGGAGGGGAGTAGCCTACCTCTTGAATACTTAATGGAGCAAATAATGATCTATTAATGGTCAGCCCAGAAGAATCATGTCGATGACTAGCTCGCATGGAAAGATAGATTTCGAGAATGGTACAGTCGCAAGACTCACAAAGAAAGGCCATGACTAAAATACGAATTGCTATAAACTACGAATTGCCAGGTAAATTGCGAATTGCCATGTCTAAACTACGAATTGCGTAAATTAATGTTAAATTTAGATAAAATTATGGAAGATTGGATGACTAAACTACGAATTGCCGTATATAATGTTAAATTAAATAGAATAAACTACGAATTGCCGTATTTTATGTTAAATTAAAATGACTAAACTGCGAATTGCCGTATTTAATGTTAAAATAAAATGACTAAACTACGAATTGCCGTATCTAATCTTAAAATAAAGTGACTAAACTACGAATTGCCGTATCTAATCTTAAAATAAAGTGACTAAACTACGAATTGCCGTATCTAATCTTAAAATAAAGAGACTAAACTACGAATTGCCGTATTTAATATTAAAATAAAGTGACTAAACTACGAATTGCCGTATTTTATGTTAAATTAAAATGACTAAATTGCCAATTGCCGTATTTAATGTTAATAAAGTGACTAAACTACGAATTGTCGTATTTAATATTATAATAAAGTGACTAAACTACGAATTGCCGTATCTAATGTTAAAATAAAGTGACTAAACTACGAATTGCCGTATCTAATCATAAATTAAAATGACTAAACTGCGAATTGCTGTATTTAATGTTAAAATATAGTGACTAAACTACGAATTGCCGTATCTAATGTTAAAATAAAGTGACTAAACTACGAATTGCCGTATCTAATCATAAATTAAAATGACTAAACTGCGAATTGCTGTATTTAATGTTAAAATATAGTGACTAAACTACCAATTGCCGTATTTTATGTTAAATTAAAATGACTAAACTGCGAATTGCCGTATTTAATGCCAAAATTAAGTAACTAAACTACGAATTGCCGTATTTAATATTATAATAAAGTGACTAAACTACGAATTGCCGTATCTAATCTTAAAATAAAGTGACTAAACTACGAATTGCCGTATCTAATCATAAATTAAAATGACTAAACTGCGAATTGCTGTATTTAATGTTAAAATATAGTGACTAAACTACCATGACTAAACTACGAATTGCCGTATTTAATATTATAATAAAGTGACTAAACTACGAATTGCCGTATCTAATGTTAAAATAAAGTGACTAAACTACGAATTGGCGTATCTAATCATAAATTAAAATGACTAAACTGCGAATTGCTGTATTTAATGTTAAAATATAGTGACTAAACTACCATGACTAAACTACGAATTGCCGTATTATAATAAAGTGACTAAACTACGAATTGCCGTATCTAATGTTAAAATAAAGTGACTAAACTACGAATTGCCGTATCTAATCATAAATTAAAATGACTAAACTGCGAATTGCTGTATTTAATGTTAAAATATAGTGACTAAACTACCAATTGCCGTATTTTATGTTAAATTAAAATGACTAAACTGCGAATTGCCCTATCTAATCTTAAATTAAAATGACTAAACTGCGAATTGCCGTATTTAATATTATAATAAAGTGACTAAACTACGAATTGCCGTATCTAATCTTAAAATAAAGTGACTAAACTACGAATTGCCGTATCTAATCATAAATTAAAATGACTAAACTGCGAATTACTGTATTTAATGTTTAAATAAAGTGACTAAACTACGATTTGCCGTATCTAATCTTAAATAAAGTGACTAAACTACGAATTGCAGTATTTTATGTAAAATTAAAATGACTAAACTGCGAATTGCAGCATCAAATCTTAAATTAAATGACAAACTGCGAATTGCCGTATCGAATGTTAAAATAAAGTGACTAAACTACGAATTGCCGTATTTTATGTAAAATTAAAATGACTAAACTGCGAATTGCCCTATCTAATCTTAAATTAAAATGACTAAACTGCGAATTGCCCTATTTAATGTTAAAATAAAGTGACTAAACTACGAATTGCCGTTTTATTGTTAAAATAAACTACGAATTGCGGTAATTACTGTTAAATTAAAATGACTAAACTACGAATTGCCGTAATGAGTAAAATAATATGACTAAAAAGTGCGAATTGCACTATATAATGTTAAAATATATTGACTAAACTACGAATTTAGGTAATTAATGATTGAATTAGAATGAGTAAACTACCAATTGTGATAATTAATGTTATAATATAATTACTAAACATCGAATTGCCGTATCTAATCTTAAATTATAATGACTAAATTGCAAATTGCCGTATTTAATGTTAGATTTAAACTACGAATTTCGTATTTAATGTTAAAATAAAGTGACTAAACTACGAATTACCGAATTTATGTTGAATACCCAACTGCGAATTGTCATATTTAATGTTAAATAAAATTACTAAACTACGAATTGCGGTAATTAATAATAAATTGTCATGACTTAAATACGAATTGCCGTATTTTATGTTTGATTAAAATGACTAAACTACAAATTGCCATATTTATTGTTAAAATAAAATGACTAAATTACGAATTGCCTTATTTAATGTTAAATTAAAATGACTAAACTACAAATTGCCGTATCTAATCTTAAAATAAAGTGACTAAATTACGAATTGCCGTTTAAATGTTAAAATAAACTACAAATTGCCATATTTATTTATAAAATAAAATGACTAAATTACGAATTGCCCTATCTAATCTTAATTAAAATGACTAAACTACAAATTGCCGCATTTAATGTTAAAATAAAATGGCTAAACTACGAATTGCCGTTTTAATGTTAAAATAAAGTATGAATTGCGGTAATTACTGTTAAATTAAAATGACTAAACTACGAATTGCCGTAATGAGTAAAATAATATGACTAAAAAGTGCGAATTGCACTATATAATGTTAAAATATATTGACTAAACTACGAATTTAGGTAATTAATGATTGAATTATAATGAGTAAACTACCTATTGCGATAATTAATGTTATAATATAATTACTAAACAGCGAATTGCCGTATCTATTCTTAAATTATAATGACTAAATTGCGAATTGCCGTATTTAATGTTAAATTTAAACTACGAATGCCGTATTTAATGTTAAAATATAGTGACTAAACTACGAATTGCCGAATTTATGTTAAATACCCAACTGCGAATTGTCATATTTAATGTTAAATAAAATTACTAAACTACGAATTGCGGTAATTAATAATAAATTGTCATCACTTAACTACGAATTACCGTATTTTATGTATGATTAAAATGACTAAACTACAAATTGCCATATTTATTGTTAAAATATAATGACTAAATTACGAATTGCCTTATTTTATGTTAAATTAAAATGACTAAACTACGAATTGCAGTGTTTAATGTTAAAATAAAGTGACTAAACTACGAATTGCCGTTTTAATGTTAAAATAAAATGACTAAACTACGAATTGCCGATTTAATGTTTAATTAAAATGATTAAACTATGAATTGCCATATTTAATATTATATTAAATTGTCTAAACAGTATATGATGTAAAATTATAATGGGTAAACTGCGAATTGTAATATATAACGTTAAATTATTCGAAATGCGTTAATGTTAAATTATAATTACTAAAATACGAATTGCCTTAATTTTTGTCAAATTAAATACAATATATGTTAAATTTAAATTACAAAACTGCGAATTACCGTATATTATGTTAAATTAAAATGACTAAACTACGAATTGCGGTATTAATCTTAAATTAAAATGACTAAACTGCGAATTGCCTTAATTAACATTACATTTAGATTTTGATAGAAAATAATGATGATAGCTAATCGTTTTAATTGGTCAAAAATATAAGATTTTATTAACTATATTACCCTACATTCATACTATCTCTGCCTTAATACAAAATTTAAACATTTTCCTATTTTATTTATAAAATTTATTGCAATTATTAGCGTTTATAGACATAATCCTCTCTATATATTGAAAAAATTTAGATTATTAAAAATAACATAACATATTAAAGAGATATTTTATTTTACAATTTCATAATATATGAATCAAAAAAATGTAAATATATATTTAGAAAAAATTATAATTATTGACTAATTTTATTTAATTTCAATATATATATTTATTATAAATAATTTATTTAGTTCATAAATTTACAAAATAAAGATGCATTAATAATTTTCATCCGATTTTTTGTTTTTCATGTTATGAATGCACATTATAAATTTACTTAAAATAAAAATGAGTTATATAAATAATTTAATTTATAAATTTACAAACATTATTGATATCTGTTTGGATTTCCTTGTGATTTTTGATAGGGGACTTCTTTGTCGCTAAATGTTAAATACAGCATATATAAATTAATATATTTTATAGCATATTTTATAAATAAAAAAGGAATATTACGATAGCAATTTTTTTTCTTGTTGCAAGCTCAGGATATCCATAGTTCTACTAACATATTAAAAAATTATAATCATAAATGTAAAAATTCTATCTCAATTTTATTTTATAAATATTAAATTAGTAAATTTAAATAGTTTTCTATAGAAATGAAGGTTTTGTAAATAAAATCACCTTATTTCTCCTTTATTATAAAATAATATCTATAAACCTGATAAATTATCTCAAATTATTAAAAAATATTATTTGTGAAATATACTTTACATTTGACATTTAATCACAGCTAAATATTTTTACAATTAATATAATTAAATATTAATTCTCAAGATGTGAGATTTAAAAAGTATTTAAGCTAATAAATTGTTTTTTTGCGATGTTCTTCTGAATTATAATTTTAATTTAGCATAGATAGGACCCTGCCAGCTAAAATTCTTTTATATAAAAATGTTTAATCTAAACCTTTATGATTTTTGGTTAAGAATGGTGGTTTTTCTTTTGAACAATATACAGCTGAAAACCATTGCTAGGAATATATTATTAGCATTTTTAAACGCTAGTTGAAATGTTAAATGTACGAGCGCTGTAAGGATCATCTACTTATATTAAAAAATTATATTTATAAATATGAAAGAATCCATGTGATATAGCTTATAATTACCAAGACAACGAACTTACATCTAATCAGTAGCCAATTATAATACTCGTTGTTGTAACCCGTTTATGGCATTGTAATATTTTATTTTTGAAATTATGTTTATCATTCATTTAAATAAAATATATTACTATTCTCCTGTAGACTTCTATATATTATTAAAAAATAATATCAAGCAAGTTTTGGAGGCCTGTAAATAGCTGCTTAAAATAATTAAAAACATTCGGCTAACGGATAAGATAATAAATATTTTTAAAAAAATAATTTGAAGATATTCCGTAATTTATAATTTTAACTATATATTTCAATTTAAGATATTCAGTTAAACCAATTTAACTAAATGGGTCTCGAGGATTTTTTTAAAACTATTAACAATACATATATTATACTTTTATTTACAATATCAAAATAATTCAAAACAAAAAGAAATATATTCGTAATTATAAATATAATCATTTATCATTATTGGTGCACTATTTATATTACTTTATTTTAGACTGTTGGATTTTATTAGCTGATTATCTCCACTCTCCTTATTTATTTCATAATTTAACCATGATTTACTAGAAAACTCCACCAAATTTATCTTTATAAATCTCCTAATAACCGATTCAAATAGATGTCATTGTTTATGATATAGTCTAAAATACGAATTGCTAAAAACTACGAATTGCCAGGTAAATTGCGAATTGCAATGACTAAACTACGAATTGCGCAAATTAATGATATTATGATAAAATGTTGCGAAATAGGATGATTTATAATATAAAGTTAAAATGAATAAACTACGAATTGCCGTATTTTATGTTAAATTAAAACGACTAAAGTGAATCATGCTGTTATACAATAAATATTTTTATATATCACTAGAAATCCGATCCAGTGGATAATAATATTATATTTTTGTAATCTAATATACGCTTATTGACTTTTTTATTCATCATTTTTATATCTAATAATAAAATAATATTTTATTTCTGCCATTCCATGTCAAATCGATCAAACATTTTCGGCCGATCCCTTTTAAAATTCTTAAAAATTTCATGAATTATTAAGATAAGTAAGTAAATGAATGATAAAGCCCCCCCCCCCCCAAGACCAAATTCCTGAGTATGAGCCTCGAACAAATAACTTGTCCTAAAGACTTTTTTGCCTATTGTAAGGAAAATATTAAAGGTATAAGATTTATTTATTAATATATATTATAAATTTTTTTTAAATAGATTTCTCTTACATTATGAAAAACGAATATGAGAAAGAGCTAATAATTTTAGAAGAGAGATTCAATAAAGCGCGTGCAATACCTGAAACGCAAATATTTCATACGTATCATCTAATTTCTCAGAATAAAATTGAGGCTAAATTTTATACAAATTCAACAGACTTCAAATTTTAAATTATGGATAGAATATGATTATCTATCTATATTTCTATAATATTAATAAAAAATTAAATTAAAGATAGTTAATATCGTAAATTTGATTTCAGTCTAATGGGCATGTATCCACACTGCCCCTCAGTTTTTGGTATATTTAAAAGAAATTGGAAATTTTTTAATATAAAAAGTGAAAATATACTGTTATAGGTAATAACAAAATTTTAACCTGAAATTTGTAATTTCCTATAGGGCCATCTATTTTTTCCAATTTTTGATAAATTGAAAGTCTCGAAAGCTTCGCCAAGGTTATGACATAGTATATATATTTTTAACAAAGGTGTTAAAATAAAAAGATAAAAAAAATTTCGAAAACAAACTCCCTTGCCAATGTTTATTGTTTTATGATTACTTATAACTTTATATATTATGTACCTTTTTACTATAATTAGTTTTTGAGATATAAATATTTTATATTTTACAGATTCTAAAATGGCTCTTTTTTGCACCATTGAGCCTCTTATCCATGGAACCAGGTGTGCTAGCGAACTAAAATAAATGGCTTTCTAATTTATGTAACCTATCTAAATAATTCCATAAATTTAACAAATTTAAAAGGGGTCGGCCGGTAGATGATCGATTCACGAGGAATGACCTTTAAATAATAAAATATTATTTTATATAAATAATATAATAAAAAATAATAAAATAATATTTTATATATATTAAATGTCAGCCACTGACAGCAAAACTTTATAATTCTCAAAATTATACGCCTTTGGCTTTCACAAAACTTTCTTTTTCCTACTTTATCACTGACAGATAGTAAAATATCTACCAAATCTAGATAATTCTCCAAATACCAGCTCATGCCCTATATATAAATTATATTATGATATAGTAGATTCAAATAAATTGATGATAAATGATGTTGCATAAGGATAATAATGATAAAGCTTATCGCCAATATGAATGGATAATTAAATTAACTGCAATAATATATGCATTCGAATATAGGGATTATTGTATATTTCAGAAAATAAGTCTAAAGATTTTCAAATTGTTAGAATATTAGAATTTGGCACGTTATGACCAACATTTTTCATGATATAATTTAATTTTGAATTTTTTTTCTTACCATTATTTTCACGTAGACCTGACAAAATGTATTTGTCAAAAACAACTAATTAGAACTTAACCCATTTTAAAATAGATTTATATGTATTTCTTCATGGTAATAAGAATTTAATAATAATAATAATGTGATCAAATTTTATGAACATAGAATATAGAAAGATGTTTATTAAAGTGTAGCAACTATACATTACACCTACAAAATTTCGCCGATCAAATAAATTAAGATGCTAATTATAACCAATGAATATATGGATAATAAACGAACTGCAACATTTTAAACTTTATCAGATTTCGAACTCCTTTTATAAACCACGCATGCTTCCAAATGTAATGTTTCGGAATATGGAAGAGATTAAAATAGATAATAAATGATGTGGAATCGAGATATATGATTAATGATTGCATTGTAAAATAATATGATAAAGAATATCTCCAATAAAAAAATCCAACTGCAATAATATATGCATTCGAATATAGGGATTATTGTATATTTCAGAAAATAAGTCTTGAGTTATTTTCAAATTGTTAGAATATTAGAATTTGGCACGTTATGACCAACATTTTTATGATATAATTTAATTTTGAATTTTTTTTCTTACCATTATTTTCACGTAGACCTGACAAAATATATTTGTCAAAAACATCTAATTAGAACTTAACCCACTTTAAAATATTTCTTCATGGTAATAAGAATTTAATAATAATAATAAAGTGATCCATTTTTGAATTTTATGAACATCGAATATAGAAAGATGTTTATTAAAGCGTAGCAACTATACATTACACCTACAAAATTTCGCCGATCAAATAAATTAAGATGCTAATTATAACCAATGAATATATGGATAATAAACGAACTGCAACATTTTAAACTTTATCAGATTTCGAACTCCTTTTATAAACCACGCATGCTTCCAAATGTAATGTTTCGAAATATGGAAGAGATTAAAATAGATAATAAATGATGTGGAATCTATGATTAATGATTGCATTGTAAAATAATATGATAAAGAATATCTCCAATAAAAAAATCCAACTGCAATAATATATGCATTCGAATATAGGGATTATTGTATATTTCAGAAAATAAGTCTTGAGTTATTTTCAAATTGTTAGAATATTAGAATTTGGCACGTTATGACCAACATTTTTCATGATATAATTTAATTTTGAATTTTTTTTCTTACCATTATTTTCACGGAGACCTGACAAAATGTATTTGTCAAAAACATCTAATTAGAACTTAACCCATTTTAAAATATTTCTTCATGGTAATAAGAATTTAATATTAATAATAAAGTGATCCATTTTTGAATTTTATGAACATCGAATATAGAAAGATGTTTATTAAAGCGTAGCAACTATACATTACACCTACAAAATTTCGCCGATCAAATAAATTAAGATGCTAATTATAACCAATGAATATATGGATAATAAACGAACTGCAACATTTTAAACTTTATCAGATTTCGAACTCCTTTTATAAACCACGCATGCTTCCAAATGTAATGTTTCGGAATATGGAACCTATCATGCCGTAAAGTCGCGATCTCCCTTATCAAACTATATTTATGATTTAATAACATTATAAATTAGTTATATAAAATTCACATGTAAATTATTTTTACATAAAAATTATTAATTTAACTAATATGGGTTAACATAACTTATAAATATTATATTATATATTCAAAACAGGAAATTGATTTGCCAAGAATGTAAAAATCCCTTAGATCCTGAGGGAAAAATTCATGATACAATATTATGTAAAATATGTGATTTAAGAATCCACAAAGGCTGTCTAAAAGCACCCTTGGCATATTGTATGATTTGGGCCTCTTTAAAAGCTCCTTTTTTTTGTAAAAATTGTTACAAATTAACAGATTCACTAGCCAGGTTAAAATCCTCACCGAATAAAAAAACAGCAACTAATGAGCTTAGATATATTATTATTTATAATTTAAAACCTCACCCTAGAGCTATAAATATTAATACATGTGAAGAAGATAAAATAGCTATAAATTTTTTAAAATATTATCAAAGAGATAATATTTTAGAAAAATATAGACCCCTTAGGGTATTGGGTGACGGGAATTGCTTTTATCGAGCAATATCTCTGGCTATATATGGGGATTCTGATTTATATATATTTGTTCGAGTTAAGGCAGCTCTAGAAGTGATACAGAACTACGAATATTATAGTTTCAATAGTCCCAATTATATCTTAAAAAATGATTTATTAAATTTTGAAACTTCATATGAACAAATATTAAACTCTATTATAAACATCGATGTTTGGGCTGGATTGCCAGAAATTTACGCAACTAGTGCTGGTTTAATGGAACCATTTAGGTCGGAAAGTATATTTCCAAATAACCCTTATAACAGGGATATACGTGGTAGGGGTGTGTCGATTGACCAGCCCATTAATCGTGCCATCCTTTGGACGACGACTAATCCCCTTATTATAAAGCATATCGTTATTAATCATTTTGCCTTTTTATATGAAAAAGAAGATAATATAGATATTGATATGAATATAGATAGATCAGATAGCTGTAATAAGGTCTTACCTATAGATAAAAACGTAATAACGTCAAAATTGATAAATATCAATACCGAGATTAAAAAATCTTCCTCACCAAAAAAAAATAATATTCAAGAAATATTAAAAAAGCCGTTTGAAGATTTTTTGGATATTTCAATTGACGATCTTGCTCATTGTGCGATGCCTTTTAAATCTAGATATACAGATATCCCTAAGATAAATATTGCGTTAATGACCAAAAATTATAAATCGAATATTTTAGATTCTGATAATAATTTAACACAGATCACTGGAGACGATATATCCGTTGTTTCGAGTAAAGATGATGATTACTCAGAAATTTCATCAAATAGTTTATCACAATATACTAAAGATGATATGTCAGATATATCTAGTGATGAATTTAAAGATATCGATGATAATTTAGCACCTTTGTAGGTGTTTTTAAAGAAAAAACGAGTATTTTTTTAGAATACCCGTGTGATTTTAATTATGACGATTTAGATTCAAATGATGATTCTGTGATATATCTGTGTACTAAAAAATAAGTTACATTGAGAAGAGTATATAGAATGCATAAAATATTTGCTTTCCATGGCGAGAAAGGTCATGAGGATACATATGGCGAGAAAGGTCATTGGATAGCGAATAAATGTTTAAATATAAAATTATATGACAAAGATGCCAACATGACTCAAAGAAGAAATTTTGACTAATCTCGATATATAGCGCTAACCGAAATGTATATGGTATAAATTATAAATATTTTTATATCTTTATAACTTTATAATAGAATTTACCAAACAATTAGGATATATATGAACATCATATAATAGATTTTCGATGGGTACTCTAAAAAAAACCTATTGATTGTTTTTAAAATAAGAGATTATTCCCTCTCGCAAGTATATTTAAAAATATTTCTCTATTATAAATTATTTCAATGGTTGATTTTGTTTTTGCTATATAGCAATCTTGAATATATAAACTTTATAATAAGGATGGTGAATAAATATTTTTCTTAAATATTTATATACGATCCGATAGCCGAATGTTTATGATTAGAAGCCCTTTACAGACGTCCATAGGTAATTAATAATATCTTTATCAAATAAAAAAAAATATTTATTTATTTCTAATAAATAAATTTATATAGCAAGAAAAGTAATATATATTTTATTTAAAAGATAAATGACTTTAATATCAAAAATGAGATAAAATTAGAATGGTATATGAAGATACGTTTGCTCCCTTGGTATATTTTATACTCACTAATTTTATATTTACAAATAACATAACAATTTTAGATATTTGTATATGGTGAATTCCATATCAAATCAACCAAGGTTCCAACCCGACCCCTTTCAATTTTTCTTAAATTTTGCATACTGCTAGTATATACTATAACTAAGAAAAATACCTCCCAACAAGGTATACCCGCTAAGATATGGGCGTTTAAAGCGCGGAAAAATGGTACATTTTTGACAAAATGTCCCTCATTTATTTTCAAATATCTCGAGAAATAATTAAGTTAGAGAAATAATTTAAATTTTATTATGTAGCTTAATAATAGTTCTTTAATATGACATACAAATAAATATGATATAAATCTAATTAATATCGACCGGAAGTATAAAACCGGAAATGGTCATAGAAAAAAAAGGTATTTTTTTTTTCAAAATTTTTTTTTGTAGATAGATAACTGCTTTATGTTTGTACAAATTCCTAGACTGGGATGAACATGGGTCTAAGAGTTATGCTTCTTTATATGGCTAAAATTGAACAAATTTAACATAAATAATTTAATGAATATTTATGAAATGTTTATTTAAAAATTATGTCTATTTATTTTTAACAAAATTTTTGAGAAGTGGCTGGGATATTGTAATTTATTTAACACTCAAGTTATATTGTGACTACTTGACATAATTCTAAACATATTTATAACTTTATTTGTCTGAAATGCATAATTACATATAATATAATAATTCATAATTATGTATAAAATATATCAAATATTAAATCATCTAAAGAATTAAATAAATTTTGACTTTTATTTTGTTTTCGTCAAGGGGAATAAAAGCATGGTACTTTTGTGTTCCCGAAATTTTTTTTGCTCTAAAAAAACCTGCTTTCTATATGATTTTCCATGTTGATATATTCATAATTGCTTACAAATATCTAATTTACTCCATATATTATTTCTTGTACAGTTAAATAAATCCATTATTGTCAATATGTGATTTTGATATGGGCGTTGCAAGCTTGCTCGACTAGTCGTTTTGTAACCCCCCTAAACTGTTGCAGGGACTTTTGCCATGAGCCGTTGCAAAAAAATTCCACTCCGCCTTTATCCCAAAACCATTTTCATGATTATAGATTTATACAGTTCTTTTTATTTTTATATGGTTACTGCTCCATCAAGAAAAATAATAAATTTTGGTTTTCTCAATTAAATAATCTACGAATTCGTCAGCTGATTTTGTCAGCGTTTTGAGGGTAGTTCGATCAACTGCTAACCATTGTTTGAATGTTAATAATCGATTGAATTTATGTCAAATAATATAATAAGTCTTTTTTTTATTTTGGAAGATCCGGGGCAAAATTTACATTTATTTAAATAACATACTGGCTGGGCTGAATTGCAAAGACTTTCAGCAATACAATGTTTATAATCGTTGATTGAAGGATAATTATAATGACAAATATTGTTTGTTAGCTGTTGTAATTCTCCACCTATTAAAATAAGCCTAAAATTTTGATGTAATGTGCAGATACACATGGTATGTGTACCTGGACCACCTGCTAAAACACAGTTTTTAGGTCGTAAGAAAGCAAATCTACTCAAACCTAACTGTATATCGTCATGAGTCTCTCTAAAGTGAATGAAAAGTTCTTTAATATTATATAAAATTAGTCTTTTCTCAACTTGATTTTTTCCAATTTACATTCATTGATATAAAATTATTTTTGCCTGACATAAGCCTACTATTTTCCTAAGAATCATAAATTTTTTTTACTTTCTCCATAATATCTTCTTAAATAATACGACTTGGCTTAATAATATTGGGATTCGAGAGAATACTCTTTTCCCTAACTAACTGCTAAAGTTATAAATATGTTTAGAATTATTTTGTCAAGTAATTTCGAGTCACATATAACTTGAATGTTAAATAAATCACATTATCCCAGCCACTTCTCAAAAATTTTGTTAAAAATAAAAAAAAGTAAGGGCCTATCATTTAGATATAATTTTTAAATAAATATTATTTCATAAATATTTATTAAATGAAGATATTTATGTTAAATTTGTTCAATTTTAGCCATATAAAGACTCATAACTCTTAGGCCCATGTTCATCCCAGTCTAGGATTTTGTAAAATCATAAAGCAGTGAAATATCTATATACAAAAAAAATACCTTTTTTTTCTATGGCCATTTCCGGTTTTCGATATTAATTAGATTTATATCATATTTATTTGTATGTCATATTAAAGAACTATTATTAAGCTACATAATAAAATTTAAATTATTTCTCTAACTTAATTATTTCTCGAGATATTTGAAAATAAATGAGGCACATTTTGTTAAAAATGTACCATTTTTCCGCGCTTTAAACGCCCATATCTTAGCGGGTATACCTTGTTGGGAGGTAAAATTTAATTTTTTTCTTAGTTATAGTATATACTACTATTATTCAAAATTTAAGAAAAATTGAAGGGGGTCGGGTTGAGAATCGACTTTTTTTGGTTGATTTGATATGGAATTCACCATATGTATTTTTTTAAAATTATAAAGATAATATTTTTTATTTAAATATTTAGGCTAGGCAAGAATTATATGTGAAACTATAAACTCAACAGATTTAATTTTTTTTTTCTTCAAATAAAGTTGTAAATTTTATTTTGTGTATGATGACAAGCTATTTTTTATATTATTTTGGTTCGCGTATTTTAAAATCATTAGATAAAAATAAACAATATGTTTTTGTTAAAAATAAAAAAAACATGTGTGTTGATTTATATTATTTTATATTAATTTATACTTGAATAAAAAATGCATTAAAAATTGATTACAATTTAAAAAATAGTATTATTAGTTTAAGACAATTAGCCCACCATAATAACAAAAATTCTACGTTATCCATTCCTATATCAAAGGAAACGATGTATACAATATTTGGCTTAATTAAAACATGTTCGGAATATTTAATTCTATAGTTTTGGGGTAAGTCTTAATATTTATTTTTTTAATAAACATAAATTTGTTTAATACAACCCTTCCATAATCAAAACTTACTTAATCGGGCATGGGCCTTAATCTGTCCTTTTTATTACCCATGGGCGTTTAAGAATGGCTTTGCCACTTACACGCACAGGTAACTGCGGCTTGCCCAAAAATCGTGGATGGTCTTCTTAATTATTTTCCCATTTTTTATCCCAGTTTGATGGATTTTTTCAGAAGAGAACCAAGCGTTACTCTATTGTATATATAACTTTGTTATATTTACGACGTTTAGGGCTAGTGCGCTTAATATCATGTATCACATAAAAAAAAATATATAACTTAATTTGGGTTATTATATTAGGTGATTCTAATTTTTGATAAATTTTTTGTTTGACTATGAGATAAATTTAGGACTAGGACTAATGTTTTCCAGACCCGGGCCAGGCTTAGGGCCTAGCCTGCAGATCTCGGATATTTATTATAGGGTTCCTAATAAATTAAATCATATCATATTTTCTAATGTTATTTTTTATCCTTAGATAAACTAACATTGATTAGTAAGGCAATCAAATGGTATATCGTATAAAAGTAACCAAGTAAATTATAAAATTGACCTATCTGATATATTTCTTTATATTTGAGGTATATAAAAATTTAATTATACACATATATAAATAGTATAAATATCTTAATTTATTATTGATTTAATGAGGGATGCGAACTGTACGGTTTAAAAAATTATAAAATAAAATGGTAAATTACATGTATTTTATATATTATTTTAATATAATTTAAAATAAAAGTTTAAAATCAAAAAAAAAGCTTGGGCCTGAATCCTAAATTTTAAAAAAGGGTTCGCGTTTGGGTTCAGTTCAGCAAAAATCAAGGGTGTGAGTTTGGGTTATCATCCCAGCATTTAATGATAATATTTTATAAATTGATATCTTAATTATCTTTTTGTTAATACAAAATTAACAACTATATATTTAATGATTTTATAAATTATTATCTTAACTATGTACATGTAAAAATGATTTTCCAAAAATTTATTCATTCATGATGTTTAATAAACTTACTTATTATTATTAATACACAACAATAATAAAAGCCATTTTATTAATTTAAAAACAAAGAATTATAGTATCTTTATTTACATACATAACATATAAATCATTGAAATTTGTACATTGATTATAAGTCCATTCTTCACATTGCAGGCATATCTTCACATTTCTAGATTTTTTAATAGCTTTCTTGCCATTCATCATTAGTTTTCTTTAGATTTTTCTTTTTATTGTTTTTTTAGTATTTGTTAATTTATGTTTTTATATGATCATAAGGTCATAATTTTTGATATCTTTTTCATATTGTTGATATGTTACGATCAAAAAAAAAATTAGATAATATATAAACATTTGACCAATTTTGAGAGAAATAAGTGCAATAGATAAAAAGTTATAGCGTGGTGGCCAGTTTTAAAACATGGCCATTTATGGCACAATTCCCTTACTTGTGCCATTTACATTTTTAATAGGGCTTTAACTTTTATGTAATATAGGTAAATTAATTACTAATTGCTTGTTTTCTAGGGAAAAAATTAATTTTCTAATAAATATAAGCACCTGTATAATATTTACAGATTTTATCAGTTATTATGAAATTTGGTGTTTAAGAATATAATTGTAAAAATTAAGTTTGTGCAAGAAACTTTTCCTACGTAGCTCATATATTCTTCAAGTTCTACCATTATTAATTGTGAATGCAGGGTTGACAGTTAGCACGATTAGGCGAAGTGTAAAAATATGCTGTATTTTTGTAAAGTTTATCTAATTTGTCTCCAATTCGCCCATATTAAATTTAGGGGAAAAATAATAAATTATATATTGATTCAAATTTGTCTGTTATCTTTCTATATAGACTTAAGAAAAATTATCATTTTTATTTTTACTACTTAAATTTTATAAAATTTCAAGAACACTAAATATAAATAATTCATATGGAATAAATATTTTTGGAAAAAATTTAATTTTTATTATACTAATATAAATAGATCTTTTTAGTTTAAGGCTAACCTATCTACAGAAAATATATGCTCACTAGGAGAGCTTGTAGATGAAACTAATATTATTATTTTTTGGCTTAAATGAAAAGCATAGGAAGATTCAATATTTTATTTTTCGAAAAGGGTCTACCATTATATAAATTGGTATCACGTCAAATCGGCGCAGCGTCAATTCAGCGCGGCGTCTATTCCGCGCAGTGTTAAACATAAACTTATAAATTGAAGCTAAATAACTTAATTTTGGTTAATTTAATAAACATTTAGACATAAATAAATAAGAATCTTAAGGAGAGATTATGATTTTTGAATTTTTTTTTATTAACTGCCATAAGAGACGTTTATGGTTTAGCTAGCCGGTCTAGCTCTAAATTGACTAATCATGGTTGAAGTAATATCTAGATATAATAAATACTCATAAAACTTTCCCAAATTATAGTAGAGTATTTAAACTTTGCTAAGAATTAATTTACATAAAAATGATTATATATTTTAATTGAAATTAAAATTCTGTCATGTAAAAAGTTTTTGAAAAATTCATAAATATTTTATTTTTTATATAAATTTGGTAATAATTAAATAAAATATTTCAACAGATTTATTGTCTATAGATGTAAACTAATAAAAACTATATAAGGATACAATTTTAACCTTATTAAGTGGTATGCCAAGCCCCGGGATTTATATAACCCCAGTCTAATCTATTATGATTTGTAGCCATTATTATATAAGCCTGGATGCGGATAGTTGTAAGAAAGGTTTGGACCTCTATCAAACAAAATAAAACAAAATATTTTGGCTAAAATTTTAATCAACCGTTTTTAAAAATAGACCCAAATCGGCCCGGTGCCAAGACCAATTTTTTATATTATAAAAACGAATTAACGCGCAATTTATTTATATTATGGCTGTTGAAATTATAAAATTTACTAATTGAAAATGATATTATAAAAGTTTAAAAAAACATTATACCTTTTTGATAAAAACGATAAGATAGTAAACCAACATTATGTTTAATATTAAATCCCCCTTTTCCCGTCTAATTTTAGACAACATATATTTCTAATATCCCACCCGAGATCAAGCTAGGTGTATCGGGATATAGCTTAAAATATTATATTAATTGTATCTGACTATTTAAATCGCCGATTAATGATTATTTAAGGGGGATCGCATATAATTTTAATTTGCAATTAATGTTAATTATTTAGCATGTTTTATATAGTATATTTATATTTTCTATAGTTGATTTATATAAAAATAAAAAAATGTTGGTAAATTCGTTTTTTATTATTTTATAATAGGAAAAATTGGGAGGGTTTCCTTTGATCGTATTATTTTGATCGTAAAATGGTCCATTTTGTCCATTTTTGGTCAAAATGGACGATTTTTTAATTTATAGGTTAGGTTTAGGGTTAGGGTAAGGGTTAGGGTTAAGGTTAGGGTTGGGGTTAGGGTTATAAATGATTTTAATTTACCGCGATTAAATAGACCAATCAGAAAAAAATGGACAAAATTTACGATCAAATGACTTTACGATCAAAGTTAGGCAAATCGAAAAATTAGCCTAAGCATACTTTATATTTTTTTAAATGATTAATAGAAATATTTTTTAGATTTTTAATAAATCTAAAATGAGTCAGTCTTAATTTTAATTTTATTGGATCAACATTAGTGTTCTTAAACGGCCGATTTGGGTCTACTTTTAAAAACGGTCGATTAAGATTTTGGCCATAATAATATGTAAGATTCGAGATGAAAGTCCAAAATTTTCCTACTGCGCAAAATATTCAGGCTTACATAATATTGGCTAATAATCAAAATACCTTATAATGTGGTAAATTGGTCCAGCAAGGAAGTGGTTATAAATATTGGTTATTAATTTTTTTAAAATATTATTAAATTTTTAATTGATATCACATATTTAGTAAATAAAAGATATTTGTAAAAAAATGAAGAAATAATTAATAGGACCAACATTTAAAATGACTTCTATTTAATGATCCTTTTTTTATACCAATAAATTTATAATAAATTGCAACTGTAATATATAAGCGCCGAATTGTCGCCGCGCTAAAGTGATTATGACTATGGGCCAAACTGACGTGGAACCATATAAATTAGGAAATTTAAAGGGGAAAATAAAAAATACCTTTATTGTTCTTTATTCATTATAATATCGTTTTACGTAGCACAATTAGATGAATGTATAATTCTTTGCTTATGTTTATATACAATAAACGTATGATTCACATTAGAAATTGGTTCATCTGATTGTATAATAACAGGAATATTTAACCTTATAATAAATGATCAATATAAATGAAACCTTTATAAATATTGAATTATTGAAAATAACATATTAATTTTGGATAAATATAACCCCGGCCTGAATATTTAAAAAAAATTTAAGGCGCTGTCCTTTTATATTACAAAAAATAAAATAAGGCCCGACTCGTGTACCCGGACCGGACTTAGGCTTGGGCCTACATCTCTGATTTAAATATAAATACAATTAATATAAACAATTTTTATATTTAAATAGGAAATTACTCTGCAAAGAATGTAAAAAAGTTATCAATTCTGACGCATGTATTTGCAAGACCTGTGATACATGGGTTCATAAGTGTTGCCTCAGTGTACCTGATAAATCTTATAGAACTTGGGCTTTATTACAAGCACCATATTTTTGCAGATATTGTTATAAAATAGAAGACTCATTTATGAGATTAAAAATATCCCCTGATGTATCAACGTCTAACAATGAATTAGCCTTAATTAGCATGTACTACAAGCATCCCTCTCGTGAAAATGATAATCAATATGTAGGGAAATTAGATAAAATTTCTAAAAAATTGCTTGAAGCTCTTCGCCCGGAACTACTTAAAAGGTATTCACCTAGGTCTTGCATAGGAGATGGAAACTGCTGCTATAGAGCGCTTTCATTGGCAATTTATGGTGATGAAATTCATCATTTATATATAAGATGCGTAACTGCCATAGAAATGATACTTTATAAGTCAACATACGATATAAATTCTGCCCTATATATATTAAGCAAAAAATACAATGACCTAAATATTTGGGACACTATTTATGATCAATTATTAAAGGACGTTTTGACGCCGATTGAAGGGTGGGCCGAGATGGCTCATTTATATGCTGCAAGCGCAGCTTTACAGATAGGAATTGGGTCCTATCACTTAAATGAAATGATTGTTGCTCATGAAACCAAAGATAATAATCCATATAATCGTGAGGTTTATGGAAGATCTGTACCTATATGGCAACCAGTGGGCATTAATATTTTATGGACAAAAACCTCAATAGGGATAATGCTATGTAATCATATAATATATCTGCAACCTGTATGTAAGACATATAGGGTAAAGAATGATGATAAAGATATTTTGGATATCGAATGTGATAAATATATATATGACCATACTTATTATGATTTTCAAAAGTCTCCACCAACACTCTCTGATGATGGTTCATATATTTCGAGCGAAGAATTTGATTTCTTAGGTATATATCCATTTAAAAAAAATGATAATAAAACCGTGGTTAAATCGATACCATATAATATTACCAATAATTTGAAAACATCACAAGCAAATGAATTTAATGAAGAAATATTAAAAGATTACTCAGATATTTCAGATGAGGATTTATTGAAAATAATAAAAACAGATATATTAGATATATATTATATATCATATATTTCACTTGAACAATCTGTGAAGTATATAGATATTGTTCCAATATATCCATATAAAGTCGATTTGACAGATATAAAGGATATTAAATCGGAAAGGATATACGATGACTATGATTATGAATTGCCGTCACCAAGATTGTGGAATAATAAAAGAATAATACATTCCACGCCTATAAAAGATAAAAATTTAGTGGCTTTTACCGCTAATATATCCGATATTTTAAATGAAGATCTTGTGAAATATTCAGATATCCTTTCTAAAGGTTTACATAAAAAAGAAGAATTATTAAATAAGTCTTTTGAAGATATGAAGGTTAATAAGCTAATAAAGCATGATTCCCTAGATGATAACTGTATTGATAGTGTAATATACACTAAGAATCATTGTAAAGGATTTACATACAATGAATTATTGAATATGTTATTGAAACCAGAAAATATTCTAGAATCAATTCCACAAGGGACTAAAAATAATACTTTTTTTATTGTAAACAATAGTATTAATTTAAAAATGAATAAGGATGGTTTAAAAAGTTGTTTCCCCGATGATTGTGGAGCATGGACAGGTAAAAAAACGGGTGGTAGTAACCGTTATTTTGATTTAGAAAATGGCGAAAGAAAAGGTCCATATATAATGATAGATAAAGTATTTTACATATTAAGAAAAATACATAATTCTAATCATAGATGTACTATAAACCCTCAACCTAATTTAAATAATGTAGTTTGCTTATGTCAATATAGTTGTACATTAAAAAAGGATCTAAAATATAGAAAAAAAATATCATATTTGAAGATATTGCAAGATGAAAGTTCTTTGAAAATAGAACCTACTTTTTTAGTAGAATACATAGGAATATATCCTGGTAAACTGAGGCATGGGAATAGGAAATATGAGAATATTATATATATTCGTACGCCTCCTAGCGTTATAAAGAAAATTAAAAAGGTTGTTATAGATAAACCTACAAGAAAAATTTACAAGGAATTTATAGTTTCAAAAGATATATATAATATACCAAGAAATACAAAACAAATAAGAAACTTAAAATATAACGAATTGCACAAAAATGATACCGATTATAGTAGCAATTTCGCAGATCAAGTTCTGTTAATTTTAAATAATATAAATGATTATCCGATAATCAAAAATATATGTATAAGACCTGATAAAGTTATAGCTATAGTACTTTATACTCGTTTAATGCTTGAAAATATAAAATTTTGTTGTACGGGAAAGCAACGAAGTATTCTTAGCGTTGATAAAACCTACAATTTAAGCGAACTCTTTGTGACGCCTACTGTGTTCAAGCATATAGCTCTTTGTAAAACGGGGTTGAAAGATAAAGTACATCCATTATTTTTCGGTCCAATATTTTTGCACGGTAATTCAGATTACCGGACATATAATATATTTTTTTCTGAGCTACAGGGTGTTTTTAAAAAGCACCAAATTAATGTGGAGAATATTATTTTCGGATCCGACGAAGAATTTGCCATGGTTTCGGCTTTACGTAAAAATTTTAATACTTCCAAACATTTATTATGCACACTTCACATGAGGAGAAATTTGTCAATCTCTTTGAAAAATAGTCAAGGGGTCCCTATGAGATTAAGAGAATATATAAGTAATATGATTTTTGGTGAAAATGGAATAATATATTCCACTGATGACATTATGTTTAGAAAAAAAATGTTAAAATTTCGAAATATTTGCATAGTTAATAAATATGATAAATTTCTTAAGAATATGTTTAAAAGTTTCGAAAAAAAACTTTATGAATACGTGTATATACCTTTAAAGAACAAGTTTATATCACAAGTTTATACTAATAACAACAGTGAATCAATGAATAGTGTCCTAAAGATGATGATAAAAAAGGTTGTTCCTTTGCATACATTAATAACCATTATATCCGACCAAGTCTTTTACTATGAAAAAGAATTAGAACGAGCAGTAATTGGACTAGGAGATTATTATATCGATTGTGATTTAAGTAAACATGATAGGGTATCCCTTTTAAAATTTGTAAAGGAATCTACAGCTGAAGTAGGTTCAAATAATCATAAATCAACAACAATCTCTAAATATATTACATCGTCATATGGTAAAATAACGCTGATGAGACCTAAAGGTTCGAAAAAACTATCTCAATTTAGAAGATCTAGAAAATTTTAAAAAAAATTATAAAGTTTATTAAATAATATGGCGTGAAGGATCACGAAAAACATATGTGCTTTTGATGGCGTGATAGATCATGAGGAGATAAAATAAATAATTTATGGCGAGAAAGGTCATTAAAGCACTAAAATGTATTCTATGACGAGATCGAATATGGGACACCAAATTAATGCTTTTATTGGGGATAAAAACTATGAGGAGACAAAGATTTACATAGTTTCGATATCTGTCGATTGACCCTCGCATTATGGCAATTAAATCTTGGTAAATTATATTCTTATTTATTTATAATTTTATTGAATAAACAAAAACAATATAGCAAGGTTTATAGGGCTTAATGGGGAATTTTTTAAATATATATGACGCCTACTAAATATTTAAATATATTGTAACCTGCCCGTAATATACCTCTATAATTATTTGATTGATTTAATATTAGATTCAAAGTTTAATTTATAATAATTTGAGATAATTTGTTAGGTATCAAGATATTAATATAATTATATATAAGATTACAGATGATAATATTTATATTTTCCATGATGAGAAATGTGATGAAGGCACGATATATATGTCCATACCGATAAAAGTCATAGGGACATAAAATAAGTGATTTGAATGTGAAAAAAATTATGAGGGGAAAAAGGCCACCGTAGATAGTTATGTAGCACTGATAAATTAATATGGTACTAACGATGATGGTAAATTAATTTTTTGTATTATATTTATTTTTCTTTATAAATATATTATATAATATATAATATGAATATAGTGAGATTTATTATGATCGAAGATTAGAGGTCTTCATTGAGATAATTTCTAAATAAAATCGGCTACCACGTCTTTTGTTTTAAAAATTTGCTCATTAAAAAATTGTCCTACCAATTTATATATGTTCTAATTTTGAATAATATGACTTGACCCGCTCACCGAATTAAATTTATTTTAACATTTCTGTTATCTCTATATAATTGAATTAATGTTAAATGCAAAATATATTTGTAAAATATTTTAATAATTTGAGATAATTTTTCAGGTTTATAGGTATTAATTTATATTAAAATACACATAGTGTACAAGATAAATAAGAGGGGAATTAATAAATTTAGAAATATTGAGATTCTTTTAGCCATGGCATACCACTCACTAATTTTATTTTAAAAATATGACATTTTAATATGTTATTAGAATGATCGACAAAGAATATTAGAGGGAATTGATATATGAATCTAAGCGTAATTCGGATCTACCTACCCGAGCTTCGAATAAGACAAAAGGATTTATGGTATAACTTATTTTCATTTTAAAATTATGACACAAAATATATATTTTATAAAATGCATTCATAAAAGCCTCGTATGAAAATTTCGTATGGAGTTAAAAAGGTTCCCAGCATGATGATCAAAACAACTTATTAAATATTTTACTATTTTAGTTATGTAATTTTTTGAAAATTAATGAATGTATATTTTGTAAATTTATGAACTAAATTAATTATTTATAATAAATATATATATTTAAAAAATAATGGGTCAATAATTATGTTATTTTCTAAATATATATTTACATTTTTTTTATTCTTATATGTTGAAATTGTAAAATAAATAACCTAATTAATATCTAAATAGTCTTTTTTTTTTGATATATAGAGAGGATTATGTCTATAAATGATCAAAATTGTAGTCAATTTTATAAATATAATAAGAATAAAATGATATATTATAATAGGTGTTAATGTTTAAATTTTGTTTTCAAGGAAATATAGTGTAAATGTATGGTAAAATAGTTGATAAAATCTAATTTGATTGCCGAAGTTTATTTATTATCATCATTTTGTTTATATCACAGTTAAGTTATCATAATATAACGTTAATTACGGCAATTCTTAGTTTAGTTATTTTAATTTTACCTTATATAAGGCAATTCGTAGTTTAGTTATTTTAATTTAACATTAAATACCGCAATTCGTAGTTTATTCATTATAATAAACCATTATATAAGGCACTTCGTCGTTTACTAATTTTAATATATCATTAAATACGGCAATTCGCAGTTTAGTCATTTTATTTTAACATTAAATACGGCAATTCGCAGTTTAGTCATATTAATTTAACATCATATACTGTTTAGAAAATTTAATTTAACATTATATACGGCTATTAGTAGTTTAGTCATTATAATTAACAACCACAATTCGTAGTTTAGTCATTATAATTTAACATTAAAAATCGCAATTAGTAGTTTAGTCATTATAATTTAACATTATATAACGGCAATTCACGGTTTAGTCATTTTATTTTAACATCATATACTGTTTAGACATTTTAATTTAACATTAAATACGGCAATTCGTAATTTACTTAATTTAATTTAACATTATAAACCGCAATTCGTAGTTTAGTCATTTTAATTTAACATAATATACTGTTTAGAAAATTTAATTTAACATTAATTACGGCAATGCGTAGTTTAGTCATTTTAATTTAACATTAAATATGGCAATTCGTAGTTTACTCATTATAATTTAACATCAACAACCGCAATTCGTAGTTTAGTCATTATAATTAAACATTAAATACGGCAATTGGCAGTTTAGTCATTTTAATTTAACATCATATACTGTTTAGAAAATATAATTTAACATTAATTACGGCAATTCGTAGTTTAGTCATTTTAATTTAACATTATATACGGCAATTCGCAGTTTAATCATTTTAATTTAACATCATATACTGTTTAGAAAATTTAATTTAACATTATATACGGCAATTCGTAGTTTAGTCATTATAATTTAACATTAACAATCGCAATTAGTAGTTTAGTGTATATAATTAAACATTATATAACGGCAATTCGCAGTTTAGTCATTTTATTTTAACATCATATACTGTTTAGACATTTTAATTTAACATTAAATACGGCAATTCGTAGTTTACTTAATTTAATTTAACATTATAAACCGCAATTCGTAGATTAGTCATTTTAATTTAACATAATATACTGTTTAGAAAATTTAATTTAACATTAATTACGGCAATGCGTAGTTTAGTCATTTTAATTTAACATTAAATATGGCAATTCGTAGTTTACTCATTATAATTTAACATCAACAACCGCAATTCGTAGTTTAGTCATTATAATTAAACATTAAATACGGCAATTGGCAGTTTAGTCATTTTAATTTAACATCATATACTGTTTAGAAAATATAATTTAACATTAATTAAGGCAATTAGTAGTTTAGTCATCTTAATTTAACATTATATAACGGCAATTCGCAGTTTAGTCATTATAATTAAACATTAAATACTGTTTAGAAAATTTAACATTAATTACGGCAATTCGTAGTTTAGTCATTTTAATTTAACATTAAATATGGCAATTCGTAGTTTACTAATTATAATTTAACATTAACAACCGCAATTCGTAGTTTAGTCATTTTTATTTAACATATAATACGGCAATTCGCAGTTTAGTCATTTTAATTTAACATCATATACTGTTTAGAAAATTTAATTTAACATTAATTACGGCAATTCGTAGTTTAGTCATTTTAATTTAACATTAAATACGGCAATTCGTATTTTACTTAATTTAATTTAACATTATAAACCGCAATTCGTAGTTTAGTCATTTTAATTTAACATAATATACTGTTTAGAAAATTTAATTTAACATTAATTACGGCAATTCGTAGTTTAGTCATTTTAATTTAACATTATATAATGGCAATTCGCAGTTTAGTCATTTTAATTTAACATAAAATACGGCAATTCGTAGTTTAGTCACTTTATTTTAATATTAAATACGGCAATTCGTAGTTTAGTCTCTTTATTTTAAGATTAGATACGGCAATTAGTAGTTTAGTCACTTTATTTTAACATTAAATACGGCAATTCGTAGTTTAGTCATTTTAATTTAACATTATATACGGCAATTCGCAGTTTAGTCATTTTAATTTAACATTATATACGGCAATTCGCAGTTTAGTCATTTTAATTTAACATCATATACTGTTTAGAAAATTTAATTTAACATTATATACGGCAATTCGTAGTTTAGTCATTATAATTTAACATTAACAATCGCAATTAGTAGTTTAGTGTATATAATTAAACATTATATAACGGCAATTCGCAGTTTAGTCATTTTATTTTAACATCATATACTGTTTAGACAATTTAATTTAACATTAAATACGGTAATTCGTAGTTTACTTAATTTAATTTAAGATTATAAACCGCAATTCGTAGTTTAGTCATTATAATTTAACATTAAATATGGCAATTCGTAGTTTAGTCAATTTAATTTAACATAATATACTCATTACGGCAATTCGTTGTTTAGTCATTTTAATTTAACATTATATAACGGCAATTCGTAGTTTACTAATTTTAATTTATCATTAAATGCGGCAATTCGCAGTTTAGGCATTTTATTTTAACATTAAATGCGGCAATTCGCAGTTTAGTCATTTTATTTTAACATTAAATACGGCAATTCGCAGTTTAGTCATTTTAATTTAACATAAAATACGGCAATTCGTAATTTATTCATTTTAATTTAACATTAAATACCGCAATTCGTAGTTTATTTATTATATTTAAACATTATATATGGCAATTCGTAGTTTACTCATTTTAATTTATCATTAAATACGGCAATTCGCAGTTTAGTCATTTTATTTTAACATTAAATACAGCAATTCGCAGTTTATTTATTTTATTTTAACATTAAATACGGCAATTCGTAGTTTAGTCATTTTAATTTAACATTAATTACAGCAATTGGTAGTTTAGTCATTATAATTTAACATTAACAACCGCAATTGGTAGTTTAGTCATTATAATTTAACATTATATAACGGCAATTCGCAGTTTAGTCATTTTATTTTAACATCATATACTGTTTAGACATTTTAATTTAACATTAAATACGGCAATTCGTAGTTTACTTAATTTAATTTAACATTATAAACCGCAATTCGTAGATTAGTCATTTTAATTTAACATAATATACTGTTTAGAAAATTTAATTTAACATTAATTACGGCAATGCGTAGTTTAGTCATTTTAATTTAACATTAAATATGGCAATTCGTAGTTTACTCATTATAATTTAACATCAACAACCGCAATTCGTAGTTTAGTCATTATAATTAAACATTAAATACGGCAATTGGCAGTTTAGTCATTATAATTTAACATCATATACTGTTTAGAAAATATAATTTAACATTAATTACGGCAATTAGTAGTTTAGTCATTTTAATTTAACATTATATAACGGCAATTCGCAGTTTAGTCATTATAATTAAACATTAAATACTGTTTAGAAAATTTAACATTAATTACGGCAATTCGTAGTTTAGTCATTTTAATTTAACATTAAATATGGCAATTCGTAGTTTACTTAATTTAATTTAACATTATAAACCGCAATTCGAGTCATTTTAATTTAACATAATATACTGTTTAGAAAATTTAATTTAACATTAATTACGGCAATTCGTAGTTTAGTCATTTTAATTTAACATTATATAATGGCAATTCGCAGTTTAGTCATTTTAATTTAACATAAAATACGGCAATTCGTAGTTTAGTCACTTTATTTTAATATTAAATACGGCAATTCGTAGTTTAGTCTCTTTATTTTAAGATTAGATACGGCAATTCGTAGTTTAGTCACCTTATTTTAACATTAATTACGGCAATTCGTAGTTTAGTCATTTTAATTTAACATTATATACGGCAATTCGCAGTTTAGTCATTTTAATTTAACATCATATACTGTTTAGAAAATTTAATTTAACATTATATACGGCAATTCGTAGTTTAGTCATTATAATTTAACATTAACAATCGCAATTAGTAGTTTAGTGTATATAATTAAACATTATATAACGGCAATTCGCAGTTTAGTCATTTTATTTTAACATCATATACTGTTTAGACAATTTAATTTAACATTAAATACGGCAATTCGTAGTTTACTTAATTTAATTTAAAATTATAAACCGCAATTCGTAGTTTAGTCATTATAATTTAACATTAAATATGGCAATTCGTAGTTTAGTCTATTTAATTTAATATAATATACTCATTAATTACGGCAATTCGTTGTTTAGTCATTTTAATTTAACATTATATAACGGCAATTCGTAGTTTACTAATTTTAATTTATCATTAAATGCGGCAATTCGCAGTTTAGGCAGTTTATTTTAACATTAAATGCGGCAATTCGCAGTTTAGTCATTTTATTTTAACATTAAATACCGCAATTCGCAGTTTAGTCATTTTAATTTAACATAAAATACGGCAATTCGTAATTTATTCATTTTAATTTAACATTAAATACCGCAATTCGTAGTTTATTCATTATATTTAAACATTATATATGGCAATTCGTAGTTTACTTAATTTAATTTAACATTATAGACCGCAATTCGTAGTTTAGTCATTTTAATTTAACATAATATACTGTTTAGAAAATTTAATTTAACATTAATTACGGCAATTCGTAGTTTAGTCATTTTAATTTAACATTATATAACGGCAATTCGCAGTTTAGTCATTTTAATTTAACATAAAATACGGCAATTCGTAGTTTAGACACTTTATTTTAATATTAAATACGGCATTTCGTAGTTTAGTCTCTTTATTTTAAGATTAGATACGGCAATTCGTAGTTTAGTCACTTTATTTTAAGATTAGATACGGCAATTCGTAGTTTAGTCATTTTATTTTAACATTAAATACGGCAATTCGCAGTTTAGTCATTTTAATTTAACATAAAATACGGCAATTCGTAGTTTATTCTATTTAATTTAACATTATATACGGCAATTCGTAGTTTAGTCATCCAATCTTCCATAATTTTATCTAAATTTAACATTAATTTACGCAATTCGTAGTTTAGACATGGCAATTCGCAATTTACCTGGCAATTCGTAGTTTATAGCAATTCGCAGTTTAGTCATGACCCAAAGAAATGTTACGCACGGAGGTGGTTCCAGTGAATACAAATGGAATTCCGAGTGATCGGCTAGCGATAAATGCAAATAGAATTAGGGGTGATAGGATGCCCGCAGAAAATATAGTGACGGAGGTGATTCAGAATAAGATGGAGGACATGTTAATAAATGCGCAGGAATAACGTTTTTTTATTTGGATTTTTTATTAAAATAAAAAATGTTATAGTTGTAGTATTAGTTTTTTAAAAAATTTAGTGTGATATAAATAGTTTTTGATAATTTAAATAAATATATATATGTATTTTGTATTTATCGCAAAAATTGTGGCATGTACCCCGGATTTTACCACTAAAAGGGGCATGTTATATTATGCTATGGCATGTTATATTATGCTATGGCATGTTATATTATGCTATGGCATGTTATATTATGCTATAATATAATAATAAATAATTATTTATTTTTATTATACAATTAATAATTGATAAAAAATATATGAGTTTTTTAAAAAAAGCAATGATTAAGATTTTTTTGTTTGAAAAATCGAAAAATAAAATAAAGAAAATATAAAAAAACTATATTGTGTACTAGCGTCTAATTCTAATTAAGTAAGTATAAGCATCTTAGTCAATATCAAGGTAATTGATAAAAGTACTCCAATAATTCTGGCCAATGTGTCTAATTATAATTAAGTAAGTATAAGTGTCTTAGTCAATATCAACTAATTTATCTAACAATTCTGGTTGATAGTTCTCAACTAATCATATATTAACTTCAAAATCTTTTAACGTTCCGAATTCTTCTTTAAAAACTTCCTAATTGATTACTATCTTGATACCTAATATCATGCACAAAAAGTTATATGACAAGTTAAAAATATTAGTAGAGGAAGATAATTCTCCGGAAAAACTCGCTGGACAACTATTCCTTGGAGAAATTGTAATAGAATCAATTAACCTCAAAGGCGATTAATAATATGATTAATTGTATTCAAATATATTGTTATTTGTGTATGATGATTAATTGATGTATTTAGATTAATTTGTAAAAGATAAATAAACTGAAGTTCAAAATATATTAAGATAGTTAAAAATATAATAAATTGTATATAGAAAAAAATCCTTCCAAAATAGATCCCAGGAAAATTCTCGAGGAGAAAATTTACTACGAAATTAATTTACTCAAAAAATAATTTCCCGGAAAATAATTTCCTAGAAAAAGAGAAAATTGTTATAAGTGGGGGTGCTATGATATATAAATAGAAAGCCGAACTTCTAAATACGTTGAGTTTGACTACTATAATTATATTCCCTTTTCGTTCGAATGACAATAATATTAAGTGTGAGTGTAGAGGGGGGGGGGCATACAATACTAGACAATATGCGAAAAATGTGTGAGGAATTGTGGATTTAGCTTTATTGAAAAATTATACCACAAAAAAATAATGTAACTAGTATAGTTATTTTTTGCTTCAATTGTAGAAGAGAGCATCATGTAGTTTAAGTGAGTTAATATAATATAAAGAATAATAACGGAAAACAAATTTTTCGATTCAAAAATATCACTTGAATAGTGCGATTATGAATATTTCTAAATAGAAAAACCATTAAATGGTGTGTGAGAGATATAAATCACTGAAAGCAAAAATTAACATAGCGCTGAAAGTTGACAATATGGCAAATTGAAATATAGCAAAGAAGAGATGAAATGACACATGTAAAAAGTATATTGTGTGGAGGTAGTGATGAATATTTAAAAAATATGGAAATGATGAAGTACCCCAGTGTTAATGTAGTATGAATAGCAAGGTTATAAAATAGGGGAATTACCCAGAGGAGACACAGAAATTTAAGCATAATAATTTTTTTATTAAAAAAAAGGAGTGCTGGTGAAACAAACTGAGAAGAAGAGTTAGCTAGATTGGAAGAACAAATCTGAAGTTAAAAAAGAAATATGGAACAAAATTGGAAGATAAAGGAGTTAAGCTAAAACAAAGTCAAATCAAGTTCACTTAAAATTAGATAACAAATATTGATAGAAGGGTTTTTTTGAAATTGGGTTGATTAGAAAGTGACGATTTACAAATATATTAGTATAAAAGAGATATGAGAATCATGCTTAAAGTGAAAAAGGAGGTTTAATGTACATATTACCTCTATAATTAAAAAATAAGAATGTAATTTGTTTTATCCAATGACATATAATAATAATGTCATTGGTTTTAAGCATAATTCAAAATTTTATATATTAGATTTATATTATAATAAAAGGAGCCAAACCACTCATAGGTTTCTTTCTTACAATTCTTTTAAAGGTAAATTAAAATATTATATTGTTTTTATTTGTATGTGTTTGATGCGATTATCGAGAAATAGCCTTGCACAAAACAAGTTGATAAATGAAAAAAAAAAGGATAATTAAATAATTCTAAAGTGAAATTGCTTTGATATCATCAAGCACAAGTGATTTTATCAGTTTCTATTTGGGAAAGGGGCAGATAAATCCAAGGCTGTCGTCAGGGATTTTCAGAGTGGGGCCAGCTGCTTACTTGAGGTATTTTGTTAAAATAAACAAATAATTAAGCATTTATAGAAATTTTTTGCTATTTTTATTAAAATTTATTAATGTAAATGAATACAAAATAATACTATAATATGAATATACAAAATAATACTAAAACATAATACAAATACAACGATTATTTTTAAATTTTAACATAAATGAATTAAAGGATTTATTTGGTGTTATTTTTTTTTCATAAGCCATAAATACTACATTTTGCTAACGTTGATCTTTCATTGACTCTCTAGTGCTGGATGAACTCTATTTATTGTAGAGAAAGAGGCCACACAAGAAGTTGATACCCTAATGATGATGGCTGCTGAGTAGCATTTATACAATTCTTTAAATGCATGATATTTTTTTTATACATAATATTTAGGATATTTTCAAAATTATGAGTTTCTTTAACTTCTGCAGCTAATAATCCATTATCTATTTTCATCTCATGTTGTAAAGTTTCCATATTTAAGTTTAATAATGATTCCAATAAGGCCATTTTATCTAATATAAAATAATCAGGGCCAAAGGGGGACAATGTATTAAAACATGATAGGAGATTATAGTCATTTTGTGTAAATCTATCTAAAAAACGATCAACACAAAGTAATAAATAATTTCATAATAATTACTTTTTAAAGAACTCCAATTGGAGTCTTTTTCACAATAAAATTGTAATTTGGTCTCTATTAAAAAATCTTGAAAATTTATAAGCCTTTTACGTACTCTTGATGATTTGGGGAGTGAGATTAAATTTTGCTAAAGTATTTCAGCCTTAATTCTTATCAAATCGAATTATCGTCTTTTATTTTTTAATATATTGATAGTGGAATCAATACAATTTTTAGCATCCACTAGATTAGTACCTACTGACTGTAGATACTTATTTAGTGGATCTATTGTTATTATATCACATAAATTATAATGGTATATAACGTAATTTATATTAACACATTGAGATAAATGACAAGAGGTTTCAACTGAATGAAGAGTGGACACCTCTGAATTAAGAGTTCTATTAGAAAAGTAAAATAATACTTCATCAATAGTCTCAAAATTCTCATAAATAATGCGAGATATTTCTAAATGACCAGTCCACCTCTGGTCTAAAAGTCTCTTAAGAGTATGGCCTGCATATTTACAGGATACGTTAAAGCGCCTAAAAAATTATACAACGCATTGGAAAATTAAGAAAATTAGAAATGTTAACAATATTATTATACCAATTTTGTACCACAAGATACAACATATAGTTGTAGCAATGAATAAAAGAAACTTTGTTTATTAATTTTTTTGAAGTTAGGTTTGCCTTCATTTCCGCCAGACATAACGTTTGCCCTATAATATACCTGGCTTATGAATTAATATTTAACTCATTAAGTTGTTTTAAAATGCAATTAGTAATGTTTTCAGCAGAAAGACACTGTTAATTAATAATTCCTTTTTAAAATTCTTGGAATTATCCAGAAAAAATATAAGGAATAATTATGCTCAGGTTTTCAAAATCATATTTTGTCTCATCAGCCTTAAGACAAATAAAAGACATCTCACTTTTGTTATATATATTCAAGCACCATATCTGCCATGATAGATAGTACTTCGTTTTGAATCTGGGATGAAGTTGTATATTGGTTATTATGGGTATAAATTTCATAATTTTATTTAATTCAGGATCTTTTTGGATGGTGTATGAAAAATTGCTATAAATAGTCCAGAATAATAAATTATGTTTTCATCAGTTGCAGCATCCGTAATTTTTGTTGAACCAATCCCACGGAAAGGTAGTTCCTATGCTAAGAAATAGCATCAAATCAAATATTGATTTAATATAGTAAAGATTGCGGTTAATTTGCTGGCTTGTTATCTCAGTATTTTCTTCATAATTCTTAAATATTCACCGCTGTTTTAAATAACTGGTTATATTATAATAATAATATTGTGTTTGAATAATAAATAAAATAATTATTATTGAATTAAGTACAATTTAAACGCGATTAAGCGCATATATAATGTCATACACAACACCCATGAAAGTGATAAAATATGAATGTATTATTGAATAAAAATAAAAGAGGATAGAATTTTCAAACTAGATATGTTTTTTGAATAAATATTTAAAATTTATTTTAAAAATATAAAAATAATATATTACATTTTTTTCAACTTAGGGGGCCGGAAAATTTATGGGAACCTTTTTTGGGGGCCAAAGATTTTATCTGGGAGCCAGGTTTAGGGGCCAAAATTTTTTTTGAAAATTCCGCTTATCAAAATAAAATCGCTTAGAAAAAATTTATTTCTAACTCGGTCCAGTCCTAATTGTACACACACAACTCTTTATTAGATAATTATCAATAAAAGTCTATATATTGAATTTCCTAATCGTTAATAACTTAGCAGTGCTTAGCACTCCCTTGTTTGTTTTCATTTTATATATTCGCATTTGTGCTTTCTTTCTGATTTAAAAATCCTAGGTTTTTGCATACTATATGCAAGCTCATGGATAATTCTAATTGTACCATAAAGCCTTGGCAGCAAGCTGTTTCTTCATGCACAGGAGGCTTAATTACATCGCTCTTTGGTAATAAAATAAATAAATAATTATTACAAATAAGTTTAAAAATTATAGTAACTCCCTTAGATGTAGTTAAAATCAGGTTACAAGCTCAACAAAAGCATTTAAGTTTACCTGTAAAAATATGTAACAAAAGTAAATACTATTATATTATTATTAGCATTAATGTAAAATAATGGTTATCATTTAAATATTTTTAAAATTATTTCAAGCTACTCCTTTTGATGTTATCAAAACACGACTTCAGGTTCAGCAAATACCTATACAAAAAGGCCAATGTTTTTTATATTGCAATGGACTTTGGGATCATATTTGCTTTTCTGTTGAAAATGGGTTAACATCTAATGGTCGCCCTTGGTACAAGAGACCTAGCCATTTTTCTGGAACATGGGTAAGCTCATCGTGATTTTACTATATATTTTATAATGATGAATCTATGATGATTAATTTTAATTAATACTTGTAAGCAGGCCTATTCCAAAAATAAATTAAATATTGATTTATTTATATTTGATTATATAAAATTTCTATTTGTAAAATTATTCACATTTTTATTTTTAATACATTTTTAAAACACATTACATAAGAAGATCTTAGCTCTAGAATGTAAAAATATAAATATTATATTTAAAATGATAAAATTTAAAAAAGTAACACCTTTCTGCATCAATATACATAAAGAAGAATATTTTTAAAAATGACAGATAATAAAAATTAGCTATTTAATACTTGTATTTTTTAAATTATACAGTTTCATTTATATTAACGGATTTTGGCCTTATAAGGGTTCAAGTTTTGTATATTTCTTAAAAAGTGGTTCTTATTCTGATAACTAAAAAATTTAAAAGTGGTTCTGATTCTTAGATTTGATACAGTTTTAGTTCCAATTTTTGTTAAGGTAATGAAAAAAACAATAGTTTAAAGTGAACACATAACATTTTGAACAATTTCTACATAAAGAACTGGCACTTTTATTATAGAACCAATTCCTGGAAAATTTAAATGGATTCTGGTTCTTAAAAATTTTAAATAGGGATTTGGTCCAGGATTTATCTATATATGAAGATCCTGGTTCTGGATTCAAACTCTTTTTAAAGCTCTTTGATTTCTGATTATTGTATTTTAACCAAAGTTTAGAATCTGGATTAAAAATGGATCTCATATTAAATATTCTGAAAAAAGTGGTTCTGGTTTTTTAAATTTAAAATATTTGTTCTGGTTTCATTACTTAAATTTGATGTTGTTGTGAAGTTTCCTTGTTCTGATTTCAGTTAAAAACTGTTATAAAAATAAATATTTTTTTAGCCATATATATATCTCCTAAAAAGAATCATACAACATTTTGAACAGATATCACCACTTATGATTATTTCAGAGTCATATTTCATTTTTTGGTTGAAATTGGGTTAAGTCTAAATTATTATTCTCAAGAGTCCCCTGCACCTCTTTACATTCAAAATGCTCTGAAAAATTAATTTTAAATATGGGTTTTTATATTAATATTAATTTTTATCTTCTTTTGGTTCAATGTTTTAATTATCATAGGGTACTTTGTTTAACAAATCATAAACTATTTTTATCATATGATATTCACAGTACTAGACTATAAAAAAAACAGCTTGGAGGTTTTCCTTAATATAGTCTAGCCCTTAAGATAAGGAGAAATAAATTCTTATTGATTGAATTGAGAAAATAAATCACCTTACCAACCTTTTTTACATAAACTAATGTATTATTTAAATAAGATTTGGCCAATATTCAGACAAACAAAAAATACAATTTTTGGGTTTTATATTTTAAAATATTTTTTTCAATAATTTTTGTTTTGACTAGCCATCTACCTGGATTCCCCACTCTAACTCCAAACGTTTCTTCTACCTCTTTACTTAATCTTTATTTGCTTATCAATTATTTTATCTTAAGCCCCCCCCCCACACTTCCATAGTCATTTTTATATTTGTTTACTCTAAATCTTTTTCTCCCCTCTTTACCTAAATTTTATCTTCTTATTGATATTATATCCTACATTATTTCCTATGCTTTATTCCCCTCCCTAATTTCCATACCACCCCCATACTTTACCCCTATCTACCTATCCTAATCTCTTACTTACTTTTATTTCAATCATTGTATTTACCCATCACCAATTTGGATAAAATGTTGACTAAATTTATTAGTTTTACCCCCAAACACCATAATTTTGCCAAAAAAGTATCCCTTAGGTGTCAAAAAAATTTTTAAAAATTTAAAAAAAATAATACTTGAATTTTTTTTAAATTTAAATTTATGAAAACCACAAATGTATATTGCATTAAGTGTGCACTGTGCAGTCTATATTTTCCAATTAGCTGTTAATGATTCCCTGAAAAATAATTACACTAAAATTATTATTGTTAAAGCAAGGGATATTGGAAAATATTTAAGAACTCTCATAATTATTAGAATATTAATATGAAAATGTCAATGGCTATATTGGATTGCACAACACATTGATCCTCAGTTTGTATGAAGGAACGAATATTTAGTTTGAAAGATTTCTGTATAGATTTTATAAGCACATGTGAAGTCGTATTGTCTTAATATGATTGGAATCAAATAAACCTTACTATATATTTTGAACCTTTAAAAATAACACTAAGATCACAATCAAAACAATTCTGTTTATCTCATTTTTATGGCATATGGGTTAATTGCCGATTAGATATTGAAAAATTAAAGTTCTTTTTTAAAGAAAGTAAAACAGCTGTCTCCACTATCAGAAGAACTACCTATAAACATGAAAATTCGAAAGCAAAACTATTTTCCAAAAAGTGTAGTAATGTTTCAATATATTTAGACCCTCGATATCAAGTTCTATTGATATTGAGGAAACAGATGGCTAAAAACCGTCTCAAAGAATTATGGCATAAACAATCCATTATTTACAATATATTAGAGGCTACTATCATATCTACTAATTATATTGATAATAATGATAACACTGCTGATGGCTGAAAATTTATTTAAGATAGAGAAGAAAAAGTTGTCATCAGTTAAAAAGGAGGAAAACAAATTCCTATTACATCTTTAATTGAAAGGTTCTCATAGGTTAAGAGAAATAAAATAAGGATACAAATATTTTAAAATTCTGGCAAGAAAATTCTTCAGTATATCATGAACTATATATCTTTATTAGAATCGTTATAGGTGTACCAATGATTCGTATAATAATTTGTTAATTCTTATTTGAATACATCAGATTTGCGTAAAATTCTCATAGATGATATTTTAGAAGATGTTATATTGTGCGATATAATAAAACATTTGAAATATAAATTAATTTTTAAATTTTTTACTTGAAAATTATGAAAAGATAAATAAATGAAAAAAAACTGGTATTATTTTGAGTCAATATTTCTCTATGTTCTCCAAACTTGGCCTTAGGCCCAAACTCTCTCTTAAAAGTTTTATTTCTGAACCCCACTGCAGACCTTTTTTTTTGTCGAAGGGTTCATAACCCTGGTGGCATCTATCTACAATCAACATTTGTTTTAAATTTGAATTTTGTATTTGAGAGTCTAATAATATTTTTATATATAGCTATTTATAGTTTGAACTAAAGATAAAACCAAAACAGCCCTTTTCACACAGACTTAAAATTGACTACTAGATTTTATCTTAAAATCACTTTTGAATTTTTCAAAAAATTTATATTAGTAAAAAATTTTAAAAAAGAGGTATAGAACCCTATGCAAATAGTGATATTAAAAATACTACACTAGAACTGATTATTTAACCAGTTCCTTGAAATTTTAAACTAGGTTTTGGCTCTTGTTTTTATTAATTTTAAAAGAGGGGTTTCCTGTTTCAAATTCTAATTCTAGCAAATTGACTGATAATTTTTATACTATTTAATAAGCAGTCACACATTAAAAAAAGGAGAGATAAAATCTTTTACATTAATGTAAAATTTATTTAAAAGGAAATTTTATTTTACTAAATATAGCATGTTATATATTTTTAATCAAAATTTTTGACCAGACTCTACCCTAATATAATATAAAACAAAATTAAGTTTGAGATTATTTTCTCAACGATGAAACTAATAATGAAAATGATGTAAATAAATGGTTTTATTTTATTTCATCTGAAAACTTAATGGATTAGAACTAGCTTGGAATTTTAACATGGGATAGACAAGAGATTGGTGTTATGATATAGAAATTAGCGATGTTCCATTGCAATTTCAGCCTCATCGATTGTTAAATTTGAAACATATTTCTGGGTTAGAAAATAGAATAAGAAATTTTATTTAACAAAATATCAAATTAGATCATGGCTTATGAGTATACTAAACAGTTATCCTTAAGCATTAAACCTTTATTTGCAAGGTAATATTATGCTGAGGTCAAAAAAAGTATGAAAAAAATCACAATTTTTATGAATCTCTTACCATAAAGAAATGTCTTACAAGCATTTACATTTAGAGTTTTTAAATACTTTGGTATCATTCTTAAAAAATTTCTTTTTAAATAGTAATATTAATTTTTATGCATATTTTTTGACTAAAATTAATTCACCAAAAAAGAGCTCACTCATTGTTTCTTGCATTTAGTTGTGTCATGATATATTCTAATGATCTTTATATTGTATGTCATTTTTTGATATTTCAATATCCATCCATTCATTCAAATAGATGTAAAAATCACCTTAAATGTTTTTTTATTAGTTGAAAAAAAATCATTACTTATTAATATTTTTCACCAAAAAATTTTATATCATTCTTGAATTTCGATTTCAATCGGATTAATTTTGCCAAAAATCGAAATAAATAAATTTAAATTTTATAAATAAAATTGGCGGTAAGAGTCTTGAAATCGGGATAGTCCTAAAAAAACGCGATGAAGGGTCACCATACTTAATTTATATAATGTCATTTTAAAAAAATGTACTCATTCGCTATTCTTATTTAATGTATCATGAGCCATTATATTATAATAAAGGATGCGTTAATGAAAATCACCAAATATGAGGGTCTAACATCTCTATGGAGTGGGCTCTCTCCAACATTACTCATGGCAATCCCCGCTACAATGGTATATTTCACTACCTACGATCAAATCAAATACAAATTGGGCTATCTGGATACAAATATGTGTGAAACAAATGCTGAAAAAACAATGTATTATTCATCTATCCCTATTTTAGCAGGGGCATTAGCTCGAGGTTTTTATTTGTAAAAAGTAATCCCTTTAAAAAAATTTTTTTTAAGTTGGCGCTGTAACTGTTATAAGTCCATTAGAATTGATCAGGACCAAAGTTCAATCTGTTCAAATTAATTACCCAGGTTACTTATTTTGTTAATTAATCCCATTATGGTTAAATATTATTTGCATTTAAAGCCGTTTTACAAGCTCTTAAACAAGATTTAAAATTAAATGGAGTCCTATCTTTGTGGAAAGGATGGGCACCTACAATACTAAGGGACGTACCTTTTTCAGGTTTTATTTTATTGAACTGACATTTTAAAATAATTTTTATAATTTTTGTTTTGTAAATCCTTATTTATACAATTACATATATTTAAATTATAAATATTAATAAGATATGATTATTTTTATAGTTAGCAATAGATTTAAGCTCGGTTAGTGGTAAAGGGCAACTTATGATATTAAATGATAAAGCAAATCTAAAAAGAATAATAAAAGACCAAACCGATTTTTAAAAAGTTCTGTTAAATCTCCATAAAATGACTACTTAATGGGGGTTATGTTTTGAGCAATATTTGGAACAACCCAGTGGCCAAGATAGAGTTGTTAAAATCTTCTTTTCAAATGTATCTAGATATATTTTTTAAAGATACAATTAAAATATATTGTTTATAATAATAATCATGTATGTTGAGCATAATGCCAAAATTGAAAATTTATTCATCAAACTAGGTAAAATTCCTGGAAACTTAAATCTTGAGAAAATTCTCGGGAAAATAAGGAAAAATTGCACAACAAAAAATTTAAAATAAATTTGACTAAAATTTCTGATAAAACTATATTCCTGATACACTTGTCAGAAGAAGATAATTATAATAGATCAGAATCTTAATGGCTAAATAAGTCTCATCTCATATTTTTTTATTATGGTCAACTTAATCACATCCACAAATATAAAAACAGACTCACAATATTTAAGCCATAATAAATATTAAAAAAGGAATATTAAAATATGCTGAATTCTACTTTTTCTTAAATTTATCTCAAAAAAAAATCATTATAATATAATGATCAGAAAATGGCTAAAGCTAATAAGAAATATTACCATATTTTACAATATAGCCCACCTACAAGTAAGTTGATGTAATGAGAATGAGAGACAATGTTTTTTTAGGAAAAAGTTATTTAAAATTTGGCTGAATATAAAACTGAAAAAAAAACTGAGAAATTACCATATATTAATAATAAAAACTAAATGGGAAGTATTCCCAGAGTAAATAAATCTACCCTATGTTTACATTACTACTTAAAACTCAAATATGAAGTCAACCTCATCAGTATCATAAATATTATTCATCAAATTTATAATATAATATTAATACCCTATTCTTATTGGTCATTCATTGTGTGAAATAAAATATCTTGAATTGAAAATAGAGACAAGATATTTAATATAATATAAATCACAAGATTAAATTAAATTATTTTTAATATAATAAAAAATACTTAGAATAAAATTATAACATGACGATGACAATATTTTTTATAAAAATGTATCTAGATATGTTGCTGATAATATTTTTTGAATCTAAATATTTTTACAACTTTGGGCAAAATTATTGACTTATAATTTACATTTACTTAAATTGCTTAAGCAAAAAAAGGGTATAGTCATAAAAATATCATTTATACATTGGGATTATTAAGTTCATGTAAGTTATTAGTGTATATATATATATACATATATTGATATTGATAATTGTTAAAACAAATGTTTTTTTAAATTATGGTTCTTAAATTATTTTAAAAATTTAGAATGATTAATAAATTTAATTTATATAATTTTTATCTAAAAATTAAATTTATCTTTCAGTTTATTAACTGAAACAAACAAATACGAAAAATAATCTACAATTTTCTGACCGCATGATGGCACTAGGGTATTTTTGTTGACAAATTTTGAAATTTGGGGTTAGGCAAGTTCTGAAGGTCATTAGTACAAAATATTTAGGAGTAGTTAAAAATTGATAGCTTTTTTTTCTTTTCTCCAGGGTAGAATAAGTCAAAATTCTCCAAGAACTTGATTTTGGATTGGATATAAAATTTTTAGTAGTAGAACAGTAATGCAAAACCTTTTGGAAGTTTTTGCATTAATATTGCTAATTTTCTTTACTATATGAGGGAAAATAAAAAAATATTTTGGGCCAGATAAAAAATTTGCATTACAAAACCTATTTGAAATTCATAGTACCGTTTTCCTTTAATCCATTAAAAATCTTAAACACGTTTAAAACAATTTGGTTGAAATTTTTCATTTTCCTTCTTGAAATATCAATTTTAAGTTAATCCAAGGGGTCTTATTAATTGTTAAACGGCTCATTTTGAGCCAATTTTATAAAACGGCTAACTCAATATTTTAGCCAGAAAATTATTATCTGTGTCTCAAGATTTCGTTAATATATGTCTAAACCTTTGTTCCTTCTGTGAGCAAAATCTACTGTCTATTTTAAACTACACCTAAAAGTTTTGTAATACGTTGTCTATTAACCAGAGTTGTCTTATTTGTAAAGACGCCGCCTAGTGGCCAGAAAATTATTGCCAATTAAAATATAAAGGTGATCTTTAATATTTAATGGGTATATACATAAAATATGGTTATCAATTCTATACATACAAATAATTTTTAGATAATGTTTATATAAATTATTATAAAATAATTATTAATACATCGAAATTTATTTTATATAATAAAAATTTAAAACAATTATTTTAATATTTGTTTTATAAAGCATAGTCAGGGTTTGGCACGTTACTTTAAAAATGGAACGGTTACCGTTACTTAAAAAAGAATGTAGAACATGTAATATTTATAAAAGCTTTTCGTTACATTAAAATTTTTTTAATCATTTATTTTGCTGCAAGGCATTAAATTAATAAAAGTTAGTATAAACATTTAGGAAATTAGTTGTAGTTTGATTGTGGCCCTTTAAGATCTCAGAGTGCTTAAGCAGTGCTTTTGGTTTTATCATTTTTATCAGTCATTTAAAAAAAAGTTTCAGAATCACTCATTACATTTACCCAAAATATGAATGAATTATTGAGCTTTTTTCATACAAAATTAATTAAATAAGAAAGGGAATTATAATTATAACTACAATATCCTAATTACATACCTGAAAAAATGTAATCTATTATACTTAATACTAATTACAAAAAAGTAATTGTACAAACTTGGTATCTAATAAGTTTATGGAGGGGATCATTATTAATATTTGATCTCCATTTCGATTTCATTTGATAAAAATAATGCACATTTTAGTATATTTCTATAAGAGGTAGTTTTGAATCACTTTTTTAATGCAGCATTAAAAACATTTAATGTTGAAAAAAATTACTTTGCGAGCATTTTAAAAGCAGCGTTACAAAGGGGATCTTTATATTTTATTGGTATTGGTCATGTCAGTTGGGCTGTGCCGATCTTTACAAGATTTTTATCGACCCGATATTTTTCGATATTTATAAAAACCGATTCGATACTGATCCGATGTTTTGATATTTTTATTTACCTTCTATCTTGAACCATTATTATAAAAAAATTAATATTTTCTATATAGAAAAATACACTATAAGTATAAACCACAACAAAAACACTTATTTTTATTTTCCGTTTCTCATGAAGGCGATATTTAGTGCATTATCACGAATGATGATCAAATGCATTTTATTTTTATTTTATTCCACCAAAATTAATCATACCATTTAAAGTATGGACAATGTTTATAACTGAATATGACTACGCTAAACATTTTTAATTTTTTTTTTGTTGCAGATAATATGACAAACAAATTAATTGAATTTTGGGTTTTATTCATATAAAATAAAAAAATATTTTATAATTATATAAGGCTATTGTTCAAAAATTTTTTTAAAATTTTAGAAATCGTATGATAAATTTTTGAAATTTATAAAATTTCCTAGAATTATGTTTTGGACTTATATTTAAAATAGCTTATTTATTTTAAAGTTTATAAATTTAATTTATAATCAGTCTAAGCAATAATAAAATAATAAAAAACAAAGAGAATGTCGGATCGAATCGGCCGATAGGTATTCGTCAGTTTTATTCGATACTTAATATTTTAACTAATATCAGTATCCGTTGGCATACCAGGATTTTTATGAAAGGGGAAGGGGGTAGGACTGGGTGAACTTTTAAGTGGCTTTATTTTCACCTTAAATTTTACAGGATATTTTTAAGTCCCCTCCTTGAAGAACTTTGATATATTACATTTTCAATAGTCATTATTTAAAAAGATTATTAATTTTTTACTTTAAAAAAAATATTGTTTATAATGATATGATATATTATATTCATTTTTTGGGGGAGAAGGCGCCAGGGTGAGTGTTGGTGGGAAATTTATATCTAAGAGAAATGAAAAATTTGGAGCCCCCCCCTTCACCGTTAATCAATATCAGTGTTAAATACACAGAAATTATAATCTAACCTTCATAAACTTAGATATTTTTTTATAAAATATAATATTCAATTTTTAAACCGATAAAAAACGAAATAAGTTATTAATTTATTCTTTTTTCTATTTTTTTTTACCATTTACATTATTTAAATTTCATAATTTAATTAAAAGTGATAAATAAAATAAAATAATAATACTGATAAATTTATTTTCTCTAACAAATAATATACTACATTATTTTATTTTGGTATCGGTTGTCTTGGCAAATATATATAGTATCGAGTTTTGTATCGCTATTGGCTAAAAAAGTGGCATCGGTATATTACTGAAAAAACTAATAATAAAAGATTTTATACGAATTTAATCATCTAATTATGTAAAATAAAATAGCTCTTTATTGGGTCAATTACGAACACATCAAATCGCGATTTATAACCAAATCTACCCCCAGGAAATCTCAAATTATGATAGCCTTCATCAGTGGCGGTGTTGCAGGAACGGTTATTACATAGTTACATTCAATATATATTTTTTTATTTTGAAATAATACTTTATTAATATAATTCCTTATATATATATCGTAATTAAGGTCGCATCTATTTTAACAACTCCTTTCGACGTTATAAAAACTCACCGGCAAATAGAATTGGGAGAATTGGAGGCCAAACATATAAATTGTTCAAAATCAAATACCACTTTTTCGCTCATCAAAAAATTATACCGAGTTAATGGTTTTAAGGGCCTTTATGCAGGTTTATATGACAATAACAAAAACCATAAAATAAATGAATAAATGCAGTAAAAAAAACCTTAAAAACCACTTCGACACACGGTCTTTATGACAATGATTTGAAAATATTTATTGGCCCCGATGACGATAATATATTATTACATGGACTGACGATTCATTCATTCAATGAATGTGTATTGATACAAATCATCTGGTGAGCCATTTTGAATTCCCGTGTAAGGAAAGTATATTAAAATTTTGTTACAACTTAAAGATAATTTTCCGAGTTTTATTATTTATAAAAATCCTGTATATGGAAAACTGGGGGAATCAAAATGGTATGCAACCAGTTGATTTGTCTTCAGAGTTGAGCAGATCCTTTTAAAAAAGATCAAGGTAAGGGTACAGCATCTTTATGAAAAATATATCTTAGATACAGATATAAGTTTCTTATTAAATATATCAAAAAGTTATATCCTAAGATACATTCACAAATCTAAAGCACCCATATAGATAAAATGATAAAGATTATGATAATTTCCATTGATGATTGAGAAAATTAATATCGATATTTATAGAAAAGTAAATTACATAGTCTTTATACATTTCTAAAAAAATTGAAAGCGTTCACGTTCAAGTTCGCCTTTAAAAAAAGGAACGCGTTCACGTTCATTTAAAACTTTATGAATATATTTTTTCTAAAATTTAATATGATATAAATATCCATATATTTTTTTAGCCATGTATAAAATTAATAGTTTTAAGTGAATAAAACTATTTTAAAAAACTTTTATTTATCATATAAATTTATTTATTTATAAAATATATAAACTTTAAATAGTTATCAACTATTAAAATATGCAACCTTTGATAAAATTTAAAAATAATAGATAAATTTCAAATAATCACCCTAAAAATAAATAAATTCTAAAAGATATTAACCATTTTATATCTATGTTTATTCTATATAATATTTAATGATTTTTACTTTTTGTATTTATATTAATAATCATCATAAGGAAATGCAATAATCTATAATAAATTATTAACAGGATACTTATACTTATATTACAATCAAATATAAATTAAAATTAGAACATGAAGATTTGAAACTAATATTTTATACTTTTTGTACACATTATACATTTGTTAAGGATAGAATTAATTTATTGAAGATATGATGTAACTGTAAAGTTTTTTTTTATATTTGGGCCATGGTAATTTTTTATCAGATTATGATAATGAGATAACAACTTCCATGCTTACGCTATTCTATAAATAATATTCAAATTAATAAACTATACTATAGGACAAAAATAGTGACTGGTTAAAAAATTCAAACGTGATATAGGAAACAATTTATTAAAAAATAACCTTTTTTTTCTTAAAAAATATGGATTAATTTTAAATAAATATTTTTTTATTTTCAATAAAAATGAGAAGATTTTCTAAAATTAAACGAACGCATTGGTCAAAAAAAGGAACGCGTTCATGTTCCAAGTTCAAAAACAAAAAAACGTCGTTCATTATTTTTTTTCAAAAAATCGAACTTGTTTTGAAGCTTTTGTTACAATAATAAAAGGGTATACAAATTTGTCAATGCATATAAAATAATTAATATAAATATGCACCAAGAAATCATAAAATAAAAATATAACTTACGTTAGTGATCTGCATCGGGCCTAATTTTTCAAACCCGGCCCGGCCCTAAATTTTTTTTACAAAAATTTTGCGGGCCTGGCCCGAACCCGAAAATTTTTAAAAAGTTTTGCCGGCCAGAACCCAAAATTTTTTTAAAAAAAATTTACCGGCTCGACCCTGTCTGAATTTATTTAAATATAGAAATTAATTTTTATAATTACTCAAAATAAAAGGCATATGTTATATGGCATCAAAATCAAATATTTTTATTTTACATAAAGAATTCAATATAAAATTGATAAATTTAGATATATTTAAAAATATTTCCACCCGACCCGACCCCTCCTCCCAATTTTTTTTGAAAAATATAGGCCCTACTCGAAGTCTGTTCGGGCCGGGAGATCCTAACTTGCATACAATCAGAGCTGGGAACATTACTTTTAAAAATTAACGTTTACCGTTATTTCAAGAAAAATATATAGCAAATAAGTTTCCACTTTTACCTCAAAAAAATTTAATTGTTCCTTACTATTAGTTAGAACATGTAACTGTTCTTATCATTACATAAAAAATATAATGAATTTACTTATTCAGTTTTCTGTAAAATCGAAAATAAATGCAATATAAAATATAAATTAAAACTATATTATGTACTATATAATAACAATCAAATTCATTTTAAACAATTGATAAAGGAACTAATTTTAATCATTTTCATTCTCTTGTTTGATTAATTAAATTCAAACGAAAATAAGGACTCTGCAAATTTGATCATATATTTATGCTGTCTATGAATTTCAAATGGAAAATCTTGAATATACAGGATTACTTTTGTTTTGACATTAATGGGACTCTATGTAGAATCCAATCCCGACTATTAAGATAATTTTTTTTTATCCTTTATATTAATGTAATGTGTAATGTAGAAAAAAGTCAAAGTGAAACTGTTTTTAGAATGAAACCTTATCTATTTTTCGTTTGATATTACAATCTATAGGATTAAATTAATCTTTCACAACACCGCTGTAATAATAATTTTTTTTATTGGCTGCCATGATTTAAGAAAATAGAAAACGAAATCATTGAATCCCACAAATAAGAGATTTGAATGAAAAAATCCTATTTCCACTTTTTATTGGTTCCTTGTCTTCCAAACACATATTAGGTATAAAATGTTTAATTAAAAAAATTATTTTTATTTTAAAAAATATTTATGTTTAAAAAAAATACTTTAAAAGTAACGAAAAACAAACGTTACATTACGCATATAAACATAATGGTTACAGAATCTCTTCATTACATTTTAAAAATGGGAGAATTACAAGAGCGCTTATGTAAGGTATTATTTTTAACTTTTTTTACCCAATCCTGATTACAACAATAAAATTGTCTCAAAATAATTAATAATTTTTAAAATATAAAGTTACTAATGAAAGAATCTACGAGAAAAAATAAAAAAATTTTAAACATCTGTATCTTTTGTCAAAGAAATGAAAAATTTGCACTATTATTTTGAAAATTTAGTATCTAAAATATAGATATTATCTCATTAAAAAGGACAAAAAAGATCTTGTATCTTAGATATAAATTCGGTATTGTCTAACCGTTGACTACGATTCGAGATGCCATTTAATGAATGAATAACCAGTCTAGGTTTAATTTCGCTAATTAAATCATCGATTAAAAATTGTTCTCTTAAAGAAACCTAAAATTGAACCAATTTTAAAAAAATGTAATGAAGAACCAAATAAATGCCTCAGGATTTCGTAATGTCTTAGGCAATATTTTTTTGGTTAAAAATCTATCAAGATTTTGGGCAATACTACTTACAATGATTACTATAAGAATTGCCCATGAGTTCCTTAGTAGGTATCCATTCCTTAATGTTATAACCGAGTTTACAAGCCATTTTAATACATTTATTTTGTAACCTTGGCTGATATATTGGTATATTAACTTAATTAAGTTAATATATACAAATAAGAAATTAAATTAATCCTAAAATATTTTACTATGTATTTTTTAAATAGGTGTCGTTCCTAGGGTTATCAAGGTTGCTCCCGCTTGCGCTATAATGATAAGCACTTACGAATACGGAAAACTGTTTTTTAAATCTTATAATCAAAAACACACAACTCTATCTCATATTGACATTACTTAAATATTATATTATATATTTTAATCGACGATCATTTAAGTTATAACCAATATTTTTTTGGTTTATAAAGCGTTGTAACCCGGTTCAAAATATAACTACTTTTAGTGCAAAATAATATATTTTTTACTTGTATATGATTGTATATAATTTTCTTCCGATTTTTATTAAACAAAATGTGATATTGCATTATGAAAGATTTTATTTTCTATTAATTGATTCTAAATATATGATAAAATTATGTTTTGTTTGCTTTGGCAGCGTTTCATTTATTTAGGGTGTGTCCAAAATATCAAAAAATTCTATTCGCAAACTTTTGAAACTTTATCGAAAAAGAAATATCAATCTTTTAATATAAAAATAAAAACATGTTCAAAATATAATTTTATGAAATTTCATAATTTAAATTTTAAAAATTTTTTTAAAAAGATTTTGGGCATAGGTTTATAAAAATTATTATAGTGGAAACCAAATTGGCTTGTTAATGTCACCAGCTAATTTGTATTTAAGCGATGATTCAAATATTGGGTGAAACTTTGTATAATTCACTGCGAATTTGCGCTAACTATGAATGCAGGTAGTGGTTATAAAATTTAATTAAAAAGTAGCATACGATATTGCAATACATTAAAATTCTGAATATCTATAGTATTTTTAAAAGCTACTATCAGAAGTAGCACACTTCCACCTCCATTACTTTTGAAAAAATAACCGCTTAGTAACCAGTTTTTATTTAAAAGGGAAATTTCATTACTTTAAAATATTATGTTAGAAAGAAAATTTTAAATTCAAAAGAAATATAACAATTATGAAATAGCGTCAGGTGTCTCTTATAATAACTACTAGACTTGCTATATATAATTTTTTTTACAATAACCCATTTAAAATTTCTATTGGATTCAATTTATCTGTTTTAAGATTTTTAAATTTTAGTATGGAAAAAGGAATAAATTCCTTAATAGTATTATGAGTTATAATAAACAAGATAATGTTCTAATATAATATCGTTGTCATCAAAACATCTTCGATCAATAATCGATTAAATTTAGACATTTTATCACTTATTCAAATATAATTATAATATTAAATTTAAAGAATTATTTATTCATAAATATAACTAATAATTCAATCAAAAGTAGTAGAGTAACATAAAGTTCCTTTTCAAAAAGGAAGTAACACGCTATCATCTTTTTTTATCGATATCCTATATAAATACCTTGTTTTTAAAAAAAATATTGTTTTATTTTATTTTTTATGAGAACCTTCTAAAAATTATCAATTTTATTTTGCTTCATTAAATGTTAACGAGTGCTATTTTAATTGTTTTATTTTATTTGAAGTTAATATTTTCAATTAAATTTGATTCTTCAAAATGTTATTGGCAATTCAATATAAAAAGCATCAAAGAAGACCACATGAATCAATACAAATATTATTATAATGGCTTTGCTAATGCTAATGGGACAAACACTCTCAATACCTTTCCAGAATATTTTCAAAAGCAAAAGACCAAAGTATATGTGAAATTAATGGTCGCGTGCAGTAATCTTTCCAACGATATGGTTTCACTAGGTCTATATTACCAAGGCATAGATCCTACATTAATTTTAATTTACGAATATTTGGTTAAAGATGGAGTTGATCACGGACCTTTATATTTGGAAATGATAGGAGCCCCTATACCTACATTTGAACTTACAAATCATTCAAATCTTTATGATGATGGATATACCTTTATCAAAAACGTAGCTTGGTATATACCCATACCATTTTTTGACGAAGAATTCTCTACGCGCGTGAACTTTCGTGTTACCGAAAATATAGAAAACATTAAAAACTTACATTACATACAAAATGGCAAAATATCATTCATCTTAGATTATAAAAAATATTTCACTTTGTTTCAGGATATCATAATAGATCACGATAAAATTATTAAGAAGGTAAATAACCTTAAGGGCCTTGGATTAAAAGGCAACTTTAATTCTACTTTAGAATTCCAAATGAGAATTGTCCCTGAGATTTCTTTTTTTTACACTGTTACGGGAATATTTTACGATACCTTAATTTTTACAACACAAGATGTAAAATATTTTTATGGATTCAATTTTTCATTTTTGATCAAACCATTTAAGCCTATATGCATTGAGTATAATAAAAGTTCAAAAATAATACTTTTCGATTCTATATCATGGTTGAAACAGATTATTACCGCCACATCTTATGGGCTATTTATTATAAAAGACACTTTTTTTGAAGAATACTTTAGTAAAGATGTGGACCACTTGACTAAGAATAATCGCGATATTCTCCCCTTCGTAAAGTTATTACTTTCAGAATGCGTTATAAAATTGGCTATGTCTGAAAATTTTAGATCGCCAAAGGTGCGGATAGTAGCTTTATCAAAGAAAAACTTTATTATAAATCTCTGGTTATGCGATCCTAATAATAATTTTGAAATTGGGAAATTAGATCATATTGTTATAGATATAAAAAATATGTTGAGTGGCAGAGCAAAAATATTGTCCTATGATGTCAAAGACTTAGCCATTTCATCCAATATAAGAACGGAAATAAGTGTACTTATCAAAGTTGAGTTGGATAAGATAATATATCTATTGGTAAACGTAGTTGAAAACAATGATTCTTTCGAAACATCTCATATATTACTTCCAACCTCAAAGTAATATTTAAAACATGATATAAAAACCATTACATTTTATTATATAGAAAAAAATCTAGCATGGGGATGGGATATACTTTAAAAATTCATCAATCTACATTGAAAACAAAAGATGAAACTAGCAAACAATCATTTAATGATGAGGTTCCCTGTTTTTACAACAAACTTGTATATCCTTCATCTTTCAGCAATAAGCTTTATCTTTTGGGCAGTCATTTTATTGAAACAGAGGATCTAGGCAAAGTGTTAATATTTTTAGACAATTACGATCGCAGATTGTACATTGAGAATTATCTCGATGTTAACTATACACAGCAAGAGGGAGAGAGAGTTATGATCACGAGTTTTGCCAACTTTGCGACCAAGGGGTATCATGCCTTTTTAAATGATAAAAAGGAACTATGGTTTACTACTAGTAATACCGAACAAATAAAACGATTGAGACCGTCCCTCTCTTGGGACATAATCTTTAATAAAGAATGCGATATTGGCGATAAAAGCAAATATTTTGTTTGTCTTGACTGGACATATGATTTGATGACAAATTCTTCGCATTTTGAATTATATTTTAAAATGGATTTATATGAAAATTATGTGTTTGTATGGATAATTCCCCTATCATTGTATTTTGATATGCACGGTAATTTATACGAAATCGTCATTTTAGCTAAGAATAAGGGTAAACTCATAGTATCTGATATATCTGACTTGGATTTTATTAAGATTACAAAACGTCTAATTAACTATGCGGATATTATTCATGGTAATTTATTTTCCAAAGTATTGATTAGGAATCAATATTATGATTATATTGATATGCTAAAACAAAGATTGGCACCTAAAATGAGAGAGACGGTGGATAACTTGGATTTGAAAACAGATTTATGTCCGTTTACAAATATAAAATTTAAATTCAACGATCTGCATAGTTTTGAAAGAAAAATGCGCTATATTTTTCGACCTCCAAGGCATTCAAACATGAACGGATTTCAAACTGACAACTCCTTTTTATACTATCATGCATTATCACATTATATAATAAATGAGGATATATTTTACAAGGATCCATACATCAAACAATATGTCTCTACGCTGGAAAAATGGATATTATCTATCATACCCTCGTTTGCTAATACTACGTATTTGTATCAAAACCAATTGCTTGAACATTCCGATATGAAAAACAAATTAGAATTTTATTATACCTATCGTGATGTTGCTAATTATGAAGCACCGCCATCTATTATAAAACAAACCTTGCCAAATGTATATTATAAAAATTATTAATTGCAAATAAGTTTATTTAATTTAACAATTTAGGTCATTTATATAGATAAAAAGAATGTTTTTAAATTTGTTATGCTCTTGCATCTGAAAGAAAAACTTGATTCAAAAGACATTAACAATCTTGATGAAGTAGACATCGAATTTAGTCTTTCCAAGATTAATATATTGGATGTTACAACTAAAAAAACTTTAAAACCCATTGAGGGATTAATGGAATTGGAAGTATCAATTAAATTATAATTATTGATTATTATATTTTAAGATAAGATAAAATTGTTTAGCGTTTCAAAAGAGTCCAGTTATTTTCAACATTCTCCTGGACAATTTTTGTTGCCAATTATTTTTTCGATATATATCAAAGGGGCGGATATGGCATGCTTCGAAAAATCTGACGATGACCAATACGAATTGCAATTCAAAGGATCTTATGTAATGCAAGTAATGGTAGGATGCCCACCCAAGACCGCTTTAATATTTGATTGGGCCAGTACAAAAAAGCAATTAAAAAAATTTAGGGAATGTCCAAATCGCTACAAAAGAATTGTCACCGATGATGAAATACATCAAATACCATGCCTGTATTTCTACCAAGATTTTAAACCATACTTTACTGTAGTAGATTATGTGGCAGGAATTTCTGAACCGTATTTAGGCAATTACACGTTCAAAATTATAGGCGGATTTTCACTTGAAAATTTAGAAACAGAATTTTCATTTCATATGTCCAATGCAATCGATAAGAGTTACTTACACATGTACAATGAAAAAGAAAAAATTCTCTATAATTGGCAGACCTTTGCTAGTAACTTCTTAATATGGGGTACAAATTTAAGTTCCAATGATATTGCATATCACGATATGACGTTAAATTATTCTGTCAATTTTTCTGATAACGTTAACGCGAAGCCAATACTTCTTCCAATATTTAATGCAAATACGTCTTTTTCTATTAAATGGTTGTGTCAACCTCAGAGTCCTTGTGGGAATAACCTTTCAACAAATTTCCCTTATAATCCAGAGTATTTTTTAATAATCGAAATTAGTAACGAAGGCCTTGATTCATCTACGTATTGTGACTACACCATGCGTTTTATAGTTCGATTGCATGGATTATATCTTGGAGTAAATAAATCAGCATGGAAAACATTGTTTATATTCTTGCTTTTATATGTATTAGTTCTACCCAATTTTATACTTTTATTTTTACATTACAATGACATTATCGATATCATTAAAAGTTATACAGTTAAAAAATATATCTAACATGGTTTTCTCATTACACATTCATAGAAGACATGACATAAAGCCAACGTAATTTTTTATATTAGTCTTACAATCAAAAGTTGTAAATTATATTCATTATAAAATTTTTGTTTTAAAACTCATTATAATGCTAATTTTGGGGAGTATTATTAATCATAGGGAATAACTAAAGGAGGCATTAGTGAATAGGAAGTAATTAGCAATATAATTAGTTTTAAAAACATTATAAAAAAAATAATTGATAATATTAATTTACAGATTACTTTAAAGGTATGACTATATTTTTACTTATGGCTTTTCCGACAGCCCTAAATTATTATTATGATTATATGTGGATTCCATGTCTAATATTTAATTTGTTGAGTAAAATGACGTGAAAAAAAATTACCCAAACTTGGTTGGAACCTGAGACATTCAGGTTCTTTCATTTATAAAAATGTATTGTTTTAAATTATAATAAAACAAATGATATTAATAGTTAATAATACCCATCTCCTCGTCCTTCAGTAGAAGGCCAACAAATTCATATTTATGATTGTAAGGGAATAATGGGTAATTTAACTTCAGTTCTGATTTACTAGTGAATTATTGGATAAATAGGGAATACAACAATTTCCAACTAAATTTTGGCAGAATATTAACTTACATTTAAGAATCAAAAGAATTGTTGCGATCGGTGTTATCTTAATATATTTTATGGCTTAAGAGAAATTTGACCGAATTCCAAGAGAAATTGCAGTGATTATTAGCAGTGTAATATATTGAAGAATTTAAATCTAAAAATAAAAATTCAAATAATTTTGCATAAATTGTAAAAATTGCCCACTTACAATATTTTACCATTAACTAAATAATTCAGCGCCAAATTTTTAGGACTTTATTAATTCCAAAAAAACTGCACCAAAAATTATCGAAAAAATAATAATGATGATTTTATAAAAGTTTTCGTTTTTACATAATTTCTAAATATTATAAGAATGCATATTCAAAAATTAAAACCAAAGTTCGTAATATAATAATTTAATTTAACAAAAAAAAATTAAATATTCAAATACATAATTATAATAAAATATAAAACTAATATTAAATTAAAATTACTATACAATAATAATCAAAAATTTCATTAACATAACTATTCAAATTATTTAACTATACAAAACAAATAAAATCCTATTCCAATATTCAAATAAATATTTAAATATACAATAAGAATCAATTCCCGTTTTATATTGCTTTCCAAAAGAAAAAGTTAAATATCAAATCAAAAATAATTGATGTTTAAATTTATTTCAAATAAACCAAAAAATCAATTAAATGATGGTTAAATTCATTTCAAATAAACCCAAAAATTTCTTTTGATTTTAAATTATGTTGAATAATTGAGAGATTTTTTTTTCCTATTTCCAACCCCTTTTATGTAAGAAGATAAGGGCTATTTAAAAATGGTTAAATTTAAAATAATGTGGTCAAATTTCGGGAAATAATTTACCTAGAAATAATGATTCAAATTTTATTATATAACTTAATAATCGCTCCATATAATTTGTATAGTAATATGTAGTTAATTACCAAAAACTAAAAAAAATACTATATAGAGGAAAAGTATAATTTTGTATTTATAAAGATACGGTGCTTGCTTTGTATTTATTAGATTGAATCTAACACTAGTCTAAAAATTAAGGGTTCCAGACTCATTCCATCCCAAAAGCGGGAGATTTAACAATGATTAAAAAATTTTTTTTATAAGAATTATAATATACTCACAAAATATTGAAAAATCAGTATTTATTTAGTTATGAAAAAATATAAAAGGCGAGAAACGGATTATGCAAAAAAATTAAAAAAATTATTATATTTAGAAAAATAAAATTAATACTAAGCAGTACTTTAATTTATGTAAATTTTGCCGTGTGTGTGTTGAACTAAGAGGGAAAAGGGAGTGTTTCAAAGAAACACTTGCAATTCTCTTTTAATATTTCAAATTGAATTTTTTGTTTGAGGGAAAGGGACTTGTTTTTAACCCCTGTTCATATTGAAATTATTTTAACCAATAGATTTAAAAATTTTAGGGATTGGGGACCAGGGTTTCCCAAAACACTAAAGATAAGAGGGATAAAAGAATTTAAAAGGGCCATTCAATTTATAATAATTTTATTCTAAAACTAAAATGATACTTTTAAAAATAAATATAAAATAAGGTATATATCTTATTGAATAAAATTAAAAATAGAGGTGCTTTAAGATTTTTGAATTTTAAATATGGGTTATAGATTGGTCTGAAATTTTTTTTGCAGACAGCCAGAACTGATCAAAAAACCATATGTTGAAGGGTAATTATTTAGTTTGTGTGTATGGAATTAAATATACTTTATTAAGAAATTTTATTTAAATATTAAAATTTAAGAGTAAAAGAGGTAAAATTGTTGCAATGTATACTGTGAGCATGTATTGGAAATATCAAAATTTAAAATAGTTTGTTTAAAATTTAAATTAGGATGAACATATTTTCAGAATGGTACTTTAATAGGTATTCATGAATTTCATATAAATACCAGGAGCTCACCAGTAGAATCATAGGTAAATCCGAAATTTATCCTTCATTTGATTATAATTTTGAAATTAGACAGATTTAATTCTTATAAGCCCCTTACATCAGACCTATTTTTCTGGATCAAATAAATTATTTGGGTGGGCTTGGGAAATTTTTTCACCATTAATATGGACTTGGACATAGCTTGAGAAACATTTTTCATAATTATTATACTCTAAGATTCCTGTAAATTTTTTAATTTTAAATATGGACTAGAAATTGGCCTGAAAATTTCTTTTGAAGACATGGCAAGGCCTGATCAAAAACCAAGGCCCATGCAACTTTCATATTCTGATTGTATTTTTAAATGCATTGTGACTTTTTATATATTTTATTTCAGTCCTCAACTATCAAAATTATTATGGTCTTTTGCGGGTTTGAGAAAACCTAGTGCGAGGACCTGGCTTGGGAATTTTTTTAATATTAGGCATAGGTGTAATATTTAACACAGACAATTTATATGGCCCTCAAGTAAAATCTAATTTAAATATATTTTTATTCAAAAAAATAGTATTCACTCTTAGTCTTAATGGATTGGCCTTTGTTGGAGTGAGCTAGACTAAAAAATAGATTGGTTTTTAGAGATTTACCTATCTCCAGGCTTTGAAAATTACTATCGGTTAGCCAGGTTTGAGAAATTTTTTTTATAAAATTATTATGAGTTGGGCTGGGCTTGGAAAATATTTTTAAATTATATTGGGCTGGGCTTGGGGAAAATTTTTCAAAATTATTATGAGCTTGGACGCTTGAGAATTTTTTTATTATTAATTATAGATCAGACATTGGCCCAAAACAAATTTTTTTGCAGGCCTGGGCTTGACCTGATCAAAAAACCAAGGCCCATGAAAATCTGAATTATGATAGTATTTTTAAATTCATTATGATTATTTAAATATTTTATTTCAGTTATCAACTACCAAAATTATTAAAATCTTTCATTGGGCTTGGAAGAATTTTCATAATTAATATGGCTTTGGACTTTGCCTGGAAATTTTTTTAAATATTAAATATTAGGTATAAGTAATCAGTAATATTTAACAAATAATATTGGTATTATCAAGTAAATGCTTTAAATTTATTTTTACTCAAACCATAGCACTTAGTTTTAATGGATTATACCTGGCCTGAAGGGATGAGAAGGTAAGAAGAATAAAAATTGGATATTATTTTCAAATAACAGGTAACATGCATAAAGTTAGAAGAAAATTTTCATTCCCCGTCATTTTTGATGGGCTATTTACTAGTATATATATATATGTATTATAAAAAAAACAATTTAAACGAAATACATAGTTTTTTACAAAATTTTATTTTATTAAATTTTTATTATATATCCTTAAAATATTTTTAAGCATATATTTTTGTATAAGAGTAAAAAATATTGCATGTTGAACCAAAATAATATAAAAATAATTTTGAGAAATAAATAATAGTCTTCCTAAAAAGGAACAATAGTCAAATTTAAAAATATTTAATTTCTATTCCTGAAATAATTCATATAATTAGATATCTTATATATTAAATTGGTATAATTGGTTATTTTTTATTCACATTCTTGGAATTTGAATTTATTATTAATTGTCATCATAATATTTAGATTTTCATATTTATTGTTTGTAAATTCTAATTTTTTTATAAATACGAAACGATTGTTATAATGAATTTATTAGTTTAATTTTTGAAATTATACAATTTTATAATGATCATAAAATTTTATAGGAGTTTATCAGGGGTTCGAACCGAACCCGAACCTGTAGAAGAAAACCAGGGTTTTTGGGAAAAAAATTTGAACCCGAACCGAACCTGAACCACGTTTATAAAATTTTCAAAACCCCGAACCGAACCAGGGAATTTTATTTGAACCCTTCCGGGTTCAGTGTATTGTATAAATTAATATAAGATATTTGTATAATTGTAAATACAAATATTAATAATTTACTTGACATTTTATAATATTTTCAAATTTCCAATTAAGTAAATTGTTAATAAATTTTAAACAACTTAATTCATTTATTCCAAAATTTTTTAAAATTTATTCGCAAAAATTCCTATTGGATTGTTAATAAATTTTAAACAATTAAATTCATTTACGCCATTTATTTTTAATTTTTAACTTTTTCTCAAAGATTATTAATTAGAGGAAAATGAAAGTGAACAAGTCAAAGTAAAAATTAATATATTGGATATTGTTAATTTAAAGAAATACGTCTAAATATATTTTTTTAAATCTATACATGACTATGCTTTGTATTTTTAACTATATTTTGCCTATAAATAAAATAAAAATTTATTTTTTATACCAAATTTATGTTTAATTATGTTAAATATAGAATATTTTTTTTTTATCAATTCAAACATTTTTAAACCTGAGCTGAACCCAGAACCAAACCCGGGGTTCAAAAATATTTCCCTGAACCGAACCCGAACCTACCTATTTTTTTAACCTTAAACCGAACCCGAACCGAACCCGGGCATAAATTTTGCCGGGTTCGCATCCCTGGAGTTTATCTTATAACCGAGCCATAAAAATATATTGATAATTGAGCTTTTAGAATTATAACTAATTTAAACATTATTAAATAAAAATATCTAATACAATTAATTTATTTAATAAAAGGTATTAACTACGTTGTTTATAGTCACCCTTTTTCATAAATTATTTAATATTGAAGATTTTTTTGGGGATCTAGAATTTAATAGCTATATAATTTTTATAAACTCTTTCGAGAGTCAGTATTAATGATGGCCATCTAGTTTAACAGTTTGCAGAAATTCTGACCATTAAATATCTTGAGAATACATAATTTTCCTAAAAACGGATACCCTTGTGAATCTGCTGAATTCAGCATCATTTTTTCCAGTATCTTGATGTATATGTGAAACTGAGAAGGTTAACATTTCCTTTAATATTCTTCGTAGTTTATTTTCTTTTTCATTTCGATAATATTTAACAAAACACGAATTGTTTATCTAATTCAATCAAAATCATGTAATCCATCAATTCACTATAAAAATATGTTTATTTTTTAAATCACAGAATAATTATAAGGAAAAAATTGATCACCACAATAAAATATATAAATTAAATCAAGAATCGAATACAAATATCTCACTAAAAACATTCCGCGAGAAAAACATAAAAAAACAAAGATTTTTTTATTTCCTTCATCAAAAAATCGGCAATAATTATAAGTTTATGAATAAATAAACAAAAAAAAATTTCAATAGGATTATTGGAAATATTTGAAATTAAATATAACAATTATAAATGTTATGATATGGTGACAGTCATTCATTTCCTTATTTTAAATATTTTTGAGATATTTAAGATATGACATTAAAAACTGACAATTGTCATATACATTATTTTTAAACTTTTATAAAATTTAAACATGGATATAACATAGAAGTTATGACAAATATTGTTACTTTGAAATCGCGAAAAATATATATTGTTAACCAGGTTTGCTGTCAGAACGGAGTTGCTCCATCCAATTTTAAAAAATTAGCATCCTAAATCTAATTTTTTTAAGAAAAAATATTGCACAGCATGTTTCTTAAATATTTGATGGCCTTATTATTAGAATACAGAATATTAAAAAAACGATGCTTTCAAACTTTTTTACTGCAATGAAAGTCGTGTTTTTATTTACAACTACATAAAATGGCAAGCCTTTCCGGGAAATAAAAGTCAAATTTAAGTCACAAGTCCAAGTTTTGTAAATATTTTTATGGGTTGTTAAATTACTTGGTTGGGTTAAATTAGCATCATTCTTGGCAAGATTTTTAGTCAAAAAATAAGCAAGACCTGTTCAATCAAATGGGTCGCTTGTTGACCAAATCTATAGACCAGTAAACCGACCAAGCCAATTTTATATAATATTTTACTGTATATTTTTTGAATTCGTATTCATATTTATGACTTGAGGAGGAATAGTTCAATATTAACATTGAAATCATTATCTTGTATTAATAAATTAGAATAATTACTTTTTCTCAGGGATCCGAACCTTTATTTATAACGGTTCAGTTTGGTTACGGTTCAGTATGTAAAAAATTATAATGGTTACGTTTTGGTTACGGTTCTTAAGAAGAAATTTATAAAGGTTTGGTTCGGTTCGGTTCGGCTAATTATAAAAGTTTATAAAGGCTCATTACGGTTAGAAATTTTTTTTTTATTGAAGCAACACCATCTTCTAATTAATTTTTATTATAAGCATCTATGAATTATATATAAAAAAAATATATAAGATTCAAAATAACTCATTTTTAAATATATTATTTGAACGTATAATATATTTTATAATATAAATGGATTCTTTTTTGTTCGTTGTGACGATAACACAAGCCCCAAAAAGCCCTTTCTACAGAAACTTGTGTTGGCGGAACCGCCAGTACATAAGAGCAATTTATATAATTCTGGATATTGAAATTATTCCTATTTCTAAAATATCAAAACTGAACTGGTTTAACCGTTTTTATAAAGGTTCTTTTTATTCCTTCAAAAAATATTTATATCAGTTCGGTTACGGTTAGGTTTCAGATATTTATAACGGTTTATAATGGTTTAACGGTTCGTTACGGTTCACTCCGGGTCCCTGCTTTTTCTAAATGTTCTTTTCTTTAATCTGAAAATATTATATATTTTTTTATTTTACTCTACCAACTCGAGTCACCAAATGCAGTTGTAATTATGAACCTCTATTGTAAAATAGTTCAAAATTAATTATCTTATATTAATAAATTTAGAATACTTATTTTTACAAATTGTTCTCTTCTTAATCTATTGTATATTTTTTACTTTACATCAACTTAAGTCTCGACTAAGTTATGAAAGGCCGAGTAATTCAATTCAATATTAACATCGATTCGAATTAATTGATTTAGAATACTTCATATTTTAGGGTTGGAAAAATAAATTAATAACTGTTTAAAAATAGTCGTTCTCTGTTTAATAATTTTTATAAAAAATAAGAAGTAAAGATAGAAAAAATATGGCATATCCGGATATTATTTTTATTCAACTATTTTGCATTAAAATAATCATATATCTATTTATTTAATATTATGAGGAAATTTTAAGTCATTTAATAATTCTTAGGAAAAAATGAGATAAATTTAACCGATATAATTCTATTCTGTTTTTATAGTTTTTTTTTATACATTTATAAACTATTATCTTTTATTTTTTTTCCATCCCAGTCTTATATCCTACATATTATACAACTTTATATGGTGTTTCAATTTTGTCATTTTAAAATTATTATCCTTAAATTTTGTAATAATTTCACTATTTAAAATTATTTTATTTATTCAAATAAGATAATATATAATATTATATAAATAAAAATGAAGATCAAAACTCAAAATATAAAGTTGTTTAACAAATTTTTATTTAGTTTGATTAACAAAATATCGTCTAAAGTAGATTTATTCAATCTAGTTCTTAAGGGTGTTACAATCCTAGCGCACTGAAGGATCTTTCTATAGACACTTGTGAACAAGAAGCAACTAGAATCTCGCGAGAGGGTGTATCATTCGGGATCTTTAAATTTTTTGGATTGCCAATATTGCAAAAGATTTTGATCGGATGACAATTTTTAGCTTGAATATATTATTATCAAACAGATATTTCTGCCGACAATCCAAACACTTAAGCTAATTGTTAGAATATTCATTCTTGATTTCTTCTGAATCCAATTTATAAATTTTAAAAAAATCTGAATTCATCCCACAGGCGTGAATAAATTAAGGTTTTGCCCCATTTTTATGAAAATCTTTATTATCATTTAGATTTTTTAACATTCGATAGGATATTCTACCTAATAACCGTGTAACACGGTTTGCAAGCTTTTTCAAGGGAATATAATATTTTATATTTTTGTGATTTAAACAAAATCGATCTTATTTCATCGAGGTCTACCTTAAGATTTTTTCATAAAATCATTAACCTCTAATTGGATTGTATGGGCACAACAACGCTTACAAATGAGCCCAAATGATTTTCTTAGATCATTTAATTCTCCATATCATCATTTACTAGTTCTTTATCATCTTGTTTGAAAATTTAAGTTTTCATAAACATCTTGAATTTGATCATATATAAGGTACTCTTCAGGCGGATTATCATGTATACACTGTCATTTTGCTGCAAATCTCAATATCATTTATTTGAGAATCGTTAAATGTTTAAGTAGACTCGTTATTAGTTAACGGACTCGTTATTGGGACAAATATTCTAAAAGGCATTCAGAAAAATCAATATGAGTAATGAGCTATTCCTCAGCCATCATTCCAACATTTTAAATCATATTCGCACCATCGTCAACCGTGATACTGTGTATTTGGCACAAACATATTTATATTATTTTAATAAATTAATTTCTTTCTTTACATTAGATGCCGCTTTACAATTTCTAACATCCCTAAAGTTCGAATTTCTATCTTATTATCCATAATAAACTGGGAATTATCCCCTAACACTGATTTTTGAAATCTGTTTGCCTTATCTATCTTCAACGAAATAAATTAATATTTTACTTGTTGCATTATCTGGCATCTTATTTCTATTGGAGCATATTTTATTTTATCAATTACGATGTGTTTTTTATAGTCATATCGATTGGACTATTGGATCTAATAATATCCTGAATGATTCAAATGTTAATAATTGGCAAGTTATTAATGGGAATTAATCCCATAACCAATTCGCAAACCTAAATTTTATTTTAGAAATTATTATATCTAAAATTAATAATTATTTTAGAGCCCTACAATTCTTCTTTCAGGTCAAATCAAATTTAAAAATACCTTTTATATTTTATTTTGTAATCAATGAGATTTTTTTTATTCTGAACGTAATTATTAGTCTGAAAAATAAATAAAACCCGAGTTAAAAAATATTTGAAAAAATTAAATTTTACAATTTACTAACAAAGGTAATGATTTGACTTATGTAAATATACTTCCGATTTGTTCATCATGATTTTAATTGTTTGGGGTGTGTTCTCGTTTGAATACAAACTTATGCTGACGTTTAACTTTATCTGAGTTAAATTAGCTGCATTATTAGGATGTTGACTGAAAATATGTCTTTTAAGATTAGCTATAAAATGCACATATATATCAATTAGGAAGTTAATAAATCATTTTTAACTAGGTAGGCCGAATGCGAAAATAAAACAATTGATGGTTGTTAAAAAAAGATAATCGGTACCGAACTGATTAATTCCGCTTTAACTCATTTGTGAACTATAGATTAGGTAGTCTGGTGAATGACTTTAAAATAGGAAAAAATAATATAAGCCTCTTTTTAATTGACCTTTAATTCACACAGTGGCGTATCCAGGATTTTCCTATAGGGGGGGGGGTAATTTGGGGGGGGGGGCTTTGCCCCCAAACTCCCTTTGACTGGCCTTCGGCCAGCTTTTCCCCCACCTTCAGCTGGGTCAATCTGTGAGCTATTCTTTTAAATTATTCATAATTCAATAATATTTATAATAATATTTTTAGCTTTTATTTACTCATTCGCACTTATGAATATTTAAAGAAGAAATAAAGGTTATAACCTTTAAAGAACAAGTTTTTATAACTTATTATCAAATACAATATTATACAAAAAATTTATTAAATACTAGAATTATAATGCGATTTTTAATTTTCGTGGGAAATTTGCCAATTCATCAAGAATTTCGTTTGTCGTTGGAATCAAACTCTGTGGATATTTAACAGAGCTAACCCATTTAGCCAAGATTCGGAAGTAGTATTTTTGTAAATAAGTTTTCCTTCTCAATTTGAAAAAGGTCCTTTCATCCGTAAATGTTATAATAGGCAAACATGCAAGAATATTAAATTAGAGATTTGCAAAGTTAGGCCCGGCCCGGCCCGTACCCGGCCTGAGTCCGGCCCGCTAATTCTATTTAAAATAATCGGGTTTGGGCCGGGCCGGGCCTAATATTTTTAAAAAATTTCAGGCCGGGTCGGGTCGGACCTTGGAAATTTTATTAAATATATCTAAATTTATCAATTTTATATTGAATTTTTTATGTAAAATAAAAAAATTTGATTTAATTTATTGAAACTAAACGCTATATAACATATGTCTTTTATTTTAAGTAATTATAAAAATTAATTTCTATATTTAAATAAATTCGGGCTTGGCCTGGCCGGCAAAACTTTTTAAAAAAATTTCGGGTTCGGGTCTGGCCGGCAAAACTTTTTTAAAAAAAATTTCGGGCCAGGCTTGAAAAATTAGGCCCGATGCAGATCACTCTATTAAATACCTTCAAAATATTTGGAAATTAAGCCAAGGTTTCCTTATACCGATTGAGCGCATAAACATGCTCAGGTAAAATAATAAACGTAGTAAATATTTATACCACAATTCGATTTCACTGATTAAATTGATTTCAGGAATAAAATTTTCAAAATATTTAATTTTACCAATAATGGCATCAGAAAACGAAGGGTATTTAGGTAATAAAATTTGTAGATTACCAAAGACATGTTTTTTATCTAAAAACCATACTTTAATTTGCTATAAAAAGTATCTTAAGAATGGGATGAAATTGGATATTTTATAATATTCTATAAGATTTAGTTTTTGATTTAACGTCTATATAAATATTATAAAATATTCATCTACATTCATTCTTCCTGTTCACATTTTACTCCAAATCAATAACTTAAACCAAATAGAAATTTGGTTTTTATAAATTTCTACATAGTAGTGAGCTATAGGAAAAGAATTTATTAATGCAACTAGCAGTTAGGATAAACTCTGCTTGATATTGAGAAATTTTGACGGGACAGGGGGAGGGGGTGGGAAGTAAAATTTTTATTAGCTTAAAATGATATTTAAGAAAACAATCAAATTTGCGATGGGGGGTAAAATTCCCCCCCCCCCCCCCCATTGGTTACGCGTCTGAATTCACAGGATTTGAGTTTTATTAATTTTTATTTAATTAGAATTGGGTCCGAACAACGGACTAGGGAAAAAAATATTACTTGTAAAGATATTTTTCTACGGGTATGGCAAGAAATTTGTAAAATTTTTAAAATTGAAAGTCTCTTAAAACGATTAGCTTAAATATACAAAAAAAGTTTAAATAATTATAAGAATTTGGGTTGTAACTATAAAAACCAATTATAAAAACAAAATTTATTAAAATATCTCACATGGAATTGATTTAAGATTTTTTTATGGAATGAGCTGCATGTTGCATAAATATTGTCTTGGTCATATAAAAAAAATTCGATATAATCAAATTTCTCTTCAATCATGATTAATAATTTAATTAAAAAATTTTTTTTTATTTAATAAAGAAAATATATTTGAAAGAAGAAATTAAATTATGATTATAATAAATGGAGTATTATTATTTTTTTTAAGTAAAATGAATTGAAATAAAAGCAGGCGAGGAACGGCGATGATTAAGCTAAAAAATAACTAAAAATATTAATATTTTTAGAAAAATAAAAAAACTTCTAAATAAAATCATATGCAACAATCCGTTCGGACCGGTCGGATCAACAGTCCGTTCCGACAACATGGTCTAATGATCTGGTCCGACCGAAGACCGATTAAAGAAGATAAAAGTTTACTATGAATTGCATTTTAGTTAATGTATATGAACAGATAAAATATGATTATTTAATGCTTATAACTTTATAATATCTTATTCAACATTTAATATTTATACCTTCCGTTTCATTCAATTCATTCGTCAAGTAATTTGTAGGGTAATTTGTATTGTATAATATAATAAAAATGTTTCAAGGATATAATTAAAATATTGGTAATAATAACATTTTTCATTTTTAATAAATTTAACTCAGAATAAAACTTTTATGACTTAATAAGGAAACATTTTTTTAGATGGGACCGTGGGACCTTCTGGTCTCACTTGACTAAACAGTCTATAGTCCGGTCTCATTTTAGAAAAAAAGGGCCGGACAGGACCGTTGCAAACACTACGAAATCCTTTTTAAAAATAAATTTGGCTCAATTAGAGATATGCATCGGACCTAATTTTCAAGCCTGGCCCGGCATAAAATATTTTTAAAAAAATTTGTTCTGCCCGGCCCGATCTTGAACAAAAATTTTTTATTTGTCTCAAAAAGCCCGACCTGAAATAAAAAATTAAGATTATTTTTTATTTTTTTGCAAAGCCCTGCCCCAATTTAATATATGGAAATATTTAATAGTTTTTTATTGTAAAAATAATATTCTATAAGTAAAAATTATAGCACCTTGTTTCTTGCAAGAATATTAAAATATATCAATTTGTTTCACAAAATTTAATGATATCTTATTTAAAAATTAAGCCCTCTATAATTGATACGATTATTATAACTTCATTTGCAAACAGAATGAGATAATGAGAAAAATATAATTGCAAATCTTTTCGAAATTGCAACAGTTATCTTCTACTTTCATAATTCTTTATTATTAAATGTGTATTGAGACTGATAGGGGATTTCTTAATAATTTTAATAATGATATCATTTTAAAATTTATATAACTTAGCTAATATAGTATGGCCATAAATTATAAAATTCTCTCTTTTTATTGGTTATCAGACAAAACATTGCAAATTTAAGATCAGAGGGTTTAATAGAAAGACGGATTTAAATATATTAATTTTGAAATTTCTTTTTTTGGGCATAATTTACACGATATTATTATATTTTTAAAAATTAAGCTTTAATTGCAAAGATTGGACTATGCAGAGACCCCAATCATTTTAAAAACTTTAGTACTTAAAATTCTTTCGGTATTTTTGCCTGGATCTTATTGCAAAATTAATTTTGATTTTTTTTCAGTAGTTAAATAATTATAAGGGTTTTTTTAGAACTTATCACACAGACACCACATAGATTATCCGTATAAATTTTTTCCATATTGTTATATTAAGATACAATTTTTTATACATAATTTTTATTAATAAAAAATTCCAATATTATATTAATATTTGGACCTTAGATAAACATGATGCAGTGATTTAATCAATATTTAATTTTTTGATAAATCAAAATCATTAACTTACAATTTTTAAATATATTTTTAAATTATGAAAGCTACAAATAAATTTGATTTTAATATGAAATGTTTCTAAATTGGGATTTCAGGGTGCATCACCTAGTCTCACGCGTGATTTCTTCACATATGGCAAATTATTTATAAAAAAATTAGAATGTGGAAGATTTTCTGTTTGTTTATATGGTATACTTCGTAAATTTCCAAAATCTGGCTGTGATGAGTTTAGTGTGGCATATTTTGATTTATTTAAAAAATTGTGGCACTACTAATCAATGTGGCAGACTTGGAAATCATGCAAATATGGCTCATTGAGCTAGCTTGATTATAAATCTATTTGTCCTTTCAAAATTTGGCAGTGGTATACTAATATCCCTTCATTGAACAGGTGGAAAAAAATCGCACGAGAAAATATGTGGGGTACCCTCAGACCGCAATTTAGAAACGCTATATATTGAATTCAAATTAATTTGTAGCTATATTTTAAAAATATTTAAATATTAAATATTATAAAATGATATAAAAAAATGAAATTATGATTAAATCACTGATACATCTTTTAGATTTACAGTAAACAAAATATTTCCTCAAGGAGCTTAAATATATAATATTATTTACCTCGTTAAAAACGTGTAATTTTTGTTATGGGGTCCTTTAGATGTACTAGAAGTTCTTTAGCCGTTTTGAACATATTTTACATAGTAAACATTAGCAAATATTTATAAATAATGTTTAATAAATTATAGATCATTGCTTTTATTTTAATAAGTGTAGCTACTTATGGCAGATTTTCAAACAAAATAACAAATATTGCAATAATTGGAGGCATTGTAGCATGTGGTGTGTTTTTATTATTTTTAGCTATCGTAGGTTTATTTGGAACATATAAACATCATCAAATCATACTATTTTTTGTATCCTTTTTTTACAAACACATTTTATATTAATTACATTACAATAATTAGTTTATATTTTCTTAACTCTTATCTCAAAAAAGTATATGATTATACTCTTCACATTATTTGTTGTACAATTCTCGATTGCTTCAGCATGCTTGGGTTTTGGTATGTATCGACAACAAAATCTGGCAACTAGAGGTTGGTTATTGGCAAATGACAATGTTAAGGCAAATGTTCAAAAATATTTTGACTGCTGTGGTTTTATTAATAATTCAAATATATTTGAACCGTCTGCGACAAACCCATTAGGTCATCCAACCTGCAGCAAAGTATATTATATTAGATTTATATTTTATTTTTTAAATTTTATAAATAGTTTGAATAAATAATATACTATTGAAATACCTGATTTAAGGTCCTATAAATTAATATTATTAAGTCAATGTTTACCATTTTAAATATTAAAATAAAATACTACAACTTATCAGTTATCCTTAATTTGAATATATCTGGGATGACCTCTTATCTCAAATTCCTTTCTCTACCTTCTATAATAGACATAACTAAGGGTAAGATCCGTTTTTCTCTTTGTTCACTCCCATTCCCATTGATGTAATCCTGTTTTCCTCCCACATGACTTTGTATGTATCAGATATATCATAAAACATCTCTTTTCTCAATCACACTTTTTTTTCATTCCAAACACTTTTTATCCTCATTATATATAGTGATTCAAAATTTCTCCATTTTAACGATTTTTAAAAATGGCCAACTCAATATTTTAGCCAGAAAAATAATATGCAAGTTTGAATATTTTACTCATAGATGTCGCAAACGTTTAGAAATCTTATTAGCTAAATAGAGGCATTATTCAGGCTAAAATTTTAAGTTAGCTTTTTTTAAAAATCAGCTCAAATGGAGAGATCTTGCATTACTAATTATAATATATATCATAAAAGTTCTTCAAGAATGAGTGGGCCATGAAAAATTAATAAAATCTACCCTTGGACTAAGGACTGAAAAGGATATTATATTTCCATTCTATTCCATTGCTTAGAGTAAGATATATATGAATTGTTGGAGTCATTGCTAAATGTACCAATAATTTTTATCAATATTGTATTAATACTCACTGGTATCTATATTGAACTGGTGTTCATAGTATTGATTAGTATCTATTGGCTGATCAATTTTATCCAATACCAGTAGTTGATACTCAGACTGATAACTTATGCTATTAAATTTTTTTTAGCCTATTTATGAAAATATAAAGAAGAAAGTGTTGTTAATATTTTATTTATTTCTTTTTACTTTAATTTAATAAATTTATATAAAAAAAAATGATTAATTATAAAATACCTTTGCTTTTTTACCCAATACATACATACTACAATGATAAATGTTTTTCAAAATATGATTTTTTTAAGTATGTTTAAACAAGTTTTTTGATCAAATTATATTTAAAATAAAATATCTTTTATAAGTAAATATATCTTCCTTAAAAACAATCTTCAATTTTGTGATCTTTAATAGGTATTTTGGGCAAAAAATCTTTAAAAAATATTTTAGATTTTTTTTCAAACATGCTTTTGATTAGCCAAAGTATTGGCTAATACCGTGATGATATTAGTTTTGGTATATTGGCTAATTTCCTGTCTGCTAATTGCTGAATATAAAAATTTAATATATAATAGTGTGCATCCAAATTGAAACGTTTATGTTGCGTTTTTTCTTCAAATACTTTATTTTAAATGATATCCTGCAAATTGGTAAACGTTTTTTTGTCTTTTAAAATATTTTAAAAACCCAAAATAGTTTTTTTTTAAAATTATTAATAAAATAATAATCACGGACGATAGTAATATATATTTTTTTTCTCCAACAAATATAAATATAATAATTTCATTTTGAATCTTATGTCAAGTTGAAATAAACATTTTAATTTTTCAAAATAATTATAATCGCTTAATTTAAAATAAATATTTTTAAAAACACAATTTAGAAATGTTGGCGTTATGTTTTTTTTAAATAAAAAAACTAAACTCAAACAACTCAATTTGAAGTACTAATATTTAAATAATATAATTTTTAGAAAATTTCATAATTTATTTATAAAAAGGCGGGCAGGGCCTGGTCGACAATGGGAAATATAAAGTTTATGTAAATTCATAATTTACATTAGAGCTGGGCCAATATTAAATCTCGAATCGGGGCCGATGTTTTATAAAGGCCGATCCTATATTAATGTTTAGGCTTATTTTATAATTATATTGTGGAAAATTTTTAAATGTTTCTTCTTTTGAAAATATTTTTTTTATGATATTGGTTCTAAGATAGATTTTAAATAAAAATTAATCTAAATAAATATATCGGATCGGTTTTATATGAATATCGAACCAGTGAAATATTTGTGGATCGGTAAACTCTAATTAATATTATTTTTATTTGTACCTTTTACAGCCCAATTTTTGCCTTTTTTTTAAATTTTAGCATAGATTGATTAATATAACTGTATTCAAAAACATATTTGCCTCTACCTTGGCCTGTTGTGTACAGTTTTATTTTAAATATTTTTTTTCAAGGTTAAAAATATATTTTGGCTATGAATATTTTAATAATATTTTTCTTACAAGGTTTATTTAATATTTGTTTTTATTTTATTTCATCCTTTTTGAATCTATTATAGAACCTTTTTCTTCCTACTTGTTTTTCACAGAAATAGTGATCAGTTTCGTCAAATCTTAGTTCCTGTACGCCTATAGGTCTAGATTTCAGGGTCAATGGTTTTTAGAAAAATCATTGCATTTTCGCTATTTATAATTACCTGAAAAGGTCAATTATTTTAATGTTTGTTTATAAAAAGGGAATCAGCGATATGGAAATAATTACAATTTCTTTTTCTTGAGTATGTACATTCCTTAATAAATCTGAATAAATATAGTTAAGGCAATTCTATCTTATAGATTAAATTTATTGTAAATTAAGAATTAGTGTTATATAATATGCTAATTTAATTAAGAGAACTAGTTTCTAAATTCTTGATTGATTAATTTTATATTCTCATTTTTTTTAAAAGAAATTATTACTATTAATGTTTTTAATTAGAATTTTTTCAACTTTCTTCATCTGCCCACTTTATTTTTAAATATAAAATGTGCGAAAATGAAAATATACTTTCATTGGAAGTTGAAGAAAAATGCGCACTTATTTAATATTTTAATTTCATTACTAATCGCTTTTTCCTGAGAGACCTATCATGTGAAAAGGGTAACATGATTTAACCTTCTACTCCATACTATACTAATTAAAGCTAAAATTTGTATTTGTATACTTTTTATTTTACCCAAAAAATGAGCTGGTTTTACATTGTCTCTTTTGCCAATCTTTGCACGCATAATTTTGTATTGTTATATTTTGTCCAAAATATCATCAATATGGTGATTTGAGGTAGGATTCCAATGATGATTTAATTAGGTAACTAATTTCGAAGTTATGAATTTATAGAATTTCGAGCTCATAACAAACTAATGTTAAAGTTAGAGTAAGATCGTTCTCTTTTTAACAATTGCAAGAAGAAAGTTAAACTAAATTTTTTCACAAATACTTTTCAATTTAAATTTCAATTGCCCCTTGGAATTCTAATTGATCCAATTAACTAGGAGGGAATTCTTGATTTATATTAAGAAGTAATGAACATATCAGTCCTAGTTAATAAACTTCACAATCAGAGAAACGATGAAGGACAATATTAATAAATTAATTGATCCTGTCAAATCTGCTTACCCTCAAAGGTTATTCATAGTGACAATATTCAATGATAAACGCAATTTACAAATTATCAAAAAATCGTGGATCAAATTTTGTTCATTTAACTCAAAATGACTCTATTTATCGCTACATGCAACAGAATGAATCATTATTTGGGCTGTATATTTTATAAAGTGATTTTAATTTTTATATCTTTTTTTTAGTTTAACAATAGGCCTATTCAAAAACGAATTCGTATCTAATAGTGCATTATTCATATTCGATTCGACGAATTGAATTGAATAATTTACTATTCGTATTCGTACGAATTATTCGAATAATTGAAATAAATTTTCTTAATAAAATATATCATGCTCAAATATATTGACAAATTTTTTTTGCAAATTTGATTTCAAACAGAAAAAATGATTATAATAATCTGATAATAAAAAGTATATAATCAATAATCTGATGATAAAAAATATGTAATCAAGTTATAAACAAAATTAAAATGTATATTATTAATTTAATTCATAGTTCTAAGCCAATTTTTAAGGCAAATAGTTTTTCTTATATTTTTTTCCTTACAACATGCGATTTTTTGACAACAAATTAGTTCCAACTAAGAAAAGCCTTTCACAAGCATTTGATGTTCCTTTTATAGATAGGTAACCACTAGGTGTGAATGAAACCTATTATAATGATTAATAAGACGGGGTGTTGTTTTGCCTTTACATTTTATAATGCTCTACCAATGATTGCAAGCAGCCTTTTCACCGTCTTTATTGATCTCATATAATCGCTCTTTTTGTGAGGAAATTTTGTCAACTTTTATTCTCCTCTAACATAATTAGGCTACTAACAATAATTTATTCTAAGATGTATTATATTTTTATATACCTTTGTTTGTGCAATTTTTTAATATAATTTATTTTGAGATTCAAAAAATAAACTTCTCGTGAGATTCAAAAAATACAGCAAATAAATTTTAAATATTGCTTTAATTTTCACAGAGATTTTTTAAATTTGTGCTAGTCTTTTTATAAACACATCACCTATCAGATTGGAAGGTCATCAAATTGAAATGACAAACGTTAGATTTATTAAAAGCAATTTATGAAATATTCCGAATAATTCATTTTATTCGAATCGAATAAATAATTATTCGTATTCGGATAAAACAAATATTTATTATATTCGAATTTTTTTTGAATAGGCCTATTTAACAATATACTAAGATATTAATGGCTAACCAAAAGAAGTAACTATACTATTTAGCAAAGAAATATAAAGATTGGACTTTTTCCGCATGGTCAGAAGTTGTTTTTGGCGATGGATCTAAGTTTGTATTTGGATTTGAAAATGTTAAATTGGTTATAATGTGTATTTTTATCACCCTATAACTTTTATCCATGTTCATGATCATTGATCAACCCAGTAAATAATAATTTTTTTAAAATAAAGAAAAGTAGCATTGATGCAGGCTATTACCTAAATATAGTTAAAAAGCCCTCAAAATTTCAAAACTATAAAAATCTTCTATTAACATTTTTTTAAAGTTTTGTAAATTTATAATTTCTACTTATTTTATACTTCCCACTTAATTTAAATGGGTCCCATTTTGATTAAAATAACTAACCATTTCTTATAATTTAAAAAAAAATTAATATGCTTCATTTTTTTCTTAAATTTTATAAACTTAAGATAAAATTTATTAAATTTTTATAATTTCTCTAACTTTAAAAAATTAATATAATATTTCTTAGTTTATTTCTCCTTTTTCATTAAAGTATGAAAATTTATTAATTATATTTTTGATATTTGGGTCGGTCTTAAATAATAATTTTTGAATATTTTTATTATAAAAATTAGAATAATAGGATAATATTCTTTGATTTATATTTTGATGGCTAATTTTTCTTTTATTATTTTTCTTCTTCGTTTATCGAGATCAATGACATATATAATACCTTGACTGACTATTCATTCATTAAAATGCATTTTTAAGCGTCGTTAAAAGCAAATCAGCTTGACCCGCCATTTTGGTAACACATATAGTAATTATTCTCATGTTAAAAACTACTATTAAATTGATAACTTGCTTCCTTACTATCTCGATGATCCGGTAATTCTTTAATAAAGTTTGCATCAGATATGGGAATAAATTAGGCTCTCGTTTAAAATTTTAATAATGATTAGTGTAACCTAGATGGCGTCCAGCTGATTTGCATTGATGTACACTTTTAATGAATGAATCGTTAGTCTAGGTATTATATATGTCATTGATCGAGATAGGCTCGAATAGGTAAAGTTTTAAACGTACATATGCTAAGGTTTTGAAAATTTCAAAAAATATTAACTAATAATACCTTAAAATCGAAAATATCATGTATTTATGATTTTAGTAAAATAACTCTCAAATAGGCCTACACTGATTTTTTTCCGATATTAAAATGTCCTGCTTATAAATGTGTGTATTTTGTAGTTGGCACAAGATTGACAGATATTTTTTAATACTTAACCATCTTTGTATGTTAATAACTCTTAAAAATATGTTATCGAACAAAAATAGGTGAGGTTGGTAGCGGCAAATAAAATCAGCCTATGTTTTGGATTGGCAAAACCGAACAAAATTCGACGTCTGATTCTAAATGTTTCCTTGAAATAATTTTGTTTTATAAATTAACTGCAAATCTGCCAATTCTGAGATATGCACATATATAGTTAGGTCATTTCAATATCGGAAAAATATTGGTGCAGCCCTAGCTCTCAAATAGCAACAAATGATAGGTTGATTAAAAATATACTACAAAGTTCCTCCTATTAAAATTTTGTTTTGATAAATATGTATTAAGAATTTAGAATTTTCTATATTCATGAGATTTACGGTTTTAATTATTACTAATATTATATAACCTAAAAGGTATGATTGATTTTTTAAAAAAATTTCACTATCAAGCTGCACTGTTGTACAAAAAATCCTATAGATTCCCTTTGTTGCACAGACGATCCAAAGGCAACCGTCGATAAATGCCCTTGTAACGCCTGTTGGAATAAATTGCACACAAAAATCGATTCCGCATTAAAGGCGAGTGGGGGTATAGGAATGTTTTTCAGTTTTACCGAGGTTTGTAAAGAATAAAATAAATGTACAACTAATTTTATTTCCATTATAGCTTATAGGTATTTATCTGTCCATGAAGTTTAGAAACATGAAAGATCCTTACGTAGAATTCAATGCTTTTCCTCAATAATGTCACATCTGAATTTTAACTATTCGGTCCCTTAATATTAATTATTTAGATTAATCGCATAAGGAATCACAAATTTTTAATTTATACCTTTTATTATTTTACCAATAAGTTGACCTAATCAAATTTACTACATAAATCGAGTGATTATATAGGCGTCGTCTCATTAAATATTTTTTCGTATTTCATTTATTTCACGACTATGCAAATATTTATATTTTAATTATTTCCCTTAAATTTCTAACTTATTTTCACACAAATATGATTTTTGGCAATGAAGAATAAATGTATAATATATTATATATAACATATACTTACGAGTAAATGGTCATAACGCAGTGTAATATCTAATATATAAAGATTTTCTTAAATGAGTACGACCATTTTTTTATTACTAAAGTTGTTAAATTTACGGAAAACTGGAATATAAGAAAAATACTTAAGGTCACTCAGGTTTAGTTCAAACCGCTCCAAAATCCGTAAAATTTTTAAAAAATGACCCGCCTATTTGGCCGAGAAAATAATTAGATTCTATTTGTTTTCTAAACTCGATTTGAATGCATTCTACCATTTTTTTTAGATTGTGGAGACTACGGCTGATCTTTAGTAAATAAAAATTGTTTACAAGTCAATTGTAAAACAAAAAAATTTAAATTATGATTTTATATAACATATTTTGAAGAAATTCATCAAAAATTTTGAACAAAAAGATTTTGGCATTATTAAGTAAAATTTGATCGAAAATCTGCTGTTCTACAAAAGCAATTTATTTTGAAAGTATCATTTCTATATTTGTTTTTTTGGGAACTTGTTGATGAATTTCGTCTTTCTATAAAATGAAGGTTTTCAAAATATTAGGAATTATTTTTCCTAAAGATTGTTTAGTAATAAAAAATTACATTAAAAAACAAATCTAGTTAGACTTAATATATTCGATTCCTTTTTAGGTAATGTCTAAAACATTTTCATATTTCTTGTACAGGTTCCCAAAATGTTTTTATCAAATATATAGCAGAGACCCGAACCGTTATGTATAATAGGGTTTAGCTGCACTATAATTAGAAAGCTAATAGTTCGGTTATTTGGAATTTTTTTTTAAGGTTTAATAGTGATTTGATTTTTTTTTGTTTCCAAATAATTTATCAATTTAAAAATTAACTATTCTCTTCCTTGAGTGGTATCTCGATAGATATTTATATCTTAAATTATAATTTAAAAAAATAATTTTTCAGAAACCAATTTATCATAGAATATAGGGCTCTGAATAATCGGGTTAAAATATAAACGGACTGTATATGGTAACAATTTAGAAATCTCTGGATTTTGTTATGCCCCAGTATACTGAAAAAACTATAGACTAGTAACAGATAATTTTTATCGGCGATTTGAACCTTTTCATTTCTAGCCGGGATCAAATTCAGTCTGAGATTTGAGAAAGATTCAGGAAAAACTATTTTGTTTGATCAATATTAGATATGTCTATTTATAAAAATGTCCACTAAATAATTCAAGATCTATAAAGAGGGATGGGGTTATAAAAAATGATTTTCCTACTGCCACTTGAGTGGTGGGAGTAGGGGCTATTTACGCTCCAATTTTTTGAAAAGAATAGGCATCTAAGGGGAGTGTGTATATCAAGCACAAATAATTTGTATAAGGATTCTTATTTAAATTTAGAATTGTGAATCCATCTCAGTGCTTGATGCAAAATTTTTCTCTCATGTATGTAATTAATTCAATTGATTTGTTCAAAACTGTTGTACTATAGGGGAATCGTATAATTGCTGCGTGTGGTTACTTGACCCTTGTAAAATTTTATTTAACACCATTGCCCATGTACTTTTGAAAAAAAACGTAGGAGCATTGGTTCGTAATTATGTGTAAGATAAATTGAGCCGTCGATATGAATAGATCATGACTTTTTTAACGCAGTTATGTATGATTTCCACCAGAGTTTTGCCATACTTATTGTTTCACCGTTTTTTGCTTAGCCGGTACCATGGTTGATTTGGTGGCTCCGCCATTCCAGAAATGAATTAAGATTTTAGTGAATCCTTATGTTTCCATCCACAGCATTTGGCGATAACGTATTTTTCGAATCATATCGGGATATTTAAGGAATAAGATTTCCTTCTCAAGGTCATCGGTTATATTTTATAACCAAAACTGGTATAAATAGTTAGACAAAGGTTACGATCAGAGTTGTTAAAGTAGCGCGCTACAGCTAATTTTTTGGTTATAGCTAATAGCGGCTACTTTTTTTGTAATTATTTAATTTTTTAACGCGCTACTTTATTTGAAAGTAGCTAAGTAGCCGCTACTTCGCTACTTTTAAAAAATATAATGAAGGTAAGTATAAACATGAAAATATAATATAATTAATTATAATTTTTATTATTTAATTTTGAAATTAAAATATAATTTCAATTTATAATTTATATTTTCACTTGTATTATAAACCTAAATCACGTGTTAATTTAAAATGTCATTGCCTATGGATATCCAAATCGTTGAAAGTGATTCAGACAATGTTATTAATGAAATGGAAGATACCAAGGGAAGAAAATGTTCTTAATAGCTATAATACAAAGTTCCCATTCCCTAGATTTGAAAATTTTTTAAAATAAATATATAACCAAAACTGGTTTCAAATTTATTTGTTTAAATGTAAAAAAAAATATTTCCCCAAATCAATCCAGTAGCTTTAACCTCAAGAAACACCTAAAGGTAAATTGTCATTTTTACATTCTAATAATATTTATTTTATAAGACTGTTCATGAGTTTTAAGGAAATGGAGAAACATCTAAATAATTTTGGTATAGGCGACTCTACATCCAAAAAGACTAATTCAAATCAAATTAATTAATAATGCAAATGACAATATTTATCAGAAATTGGCTGATAAAGTTATTGTTGATTTTATAATTTATACAGTTCAGCCAATGTCCTTAGTTGATAATCCATAATTTACTATGATGATTAAAACTCTATCTCCCTGGTACAACAATTTTATGCCGCCAGACACTAATGAATAAAATAGCAAATAACTTTAAAATGATCATAGATGCTCAAATAGTAGAGTTATCAGAGATATCATATATATGTACCACGGGAGATAGTTGAACACATAACAGAAGGTAAAAACTTATTTATATTTATAAATTGATCTGATTAAATATTTTTGAGCTTATTTGGGAATCACAGGCCATTGACTAGACCCTAGAACTTTAAAAAGAAGATCTGTGGCATTATCCCTAAAAATGATAATAGGATGCCAGACATACGATGTACTTGCAAATAAAATTATTGATAATCTATCTTATATTAAAAATATGCATATAAGATTAAATACGCCCTTAACCTCAAGTGCTAGTGTTGAGAGATATATTTAATAAGGCAAAACTTATACTTTCTGATCGTCGCTCTAGACTGGGGATGATAATATTGAAATGATTTTATTATTAAAATGCAACAAATTACCATAAATATTTATTTTTATTACATAAATTTTTTTATAATCAAAACTAACTATATTTTAATATTTATAAATGTTGATTTTTATATATTTACTATACAATAACATCATAAGCAAAAAATAAAAAATTTGTTTGTAAATTTTTTATACAAATACGTATCTCTGGTTACGATTTTAAATATTCCTTGATGTTGATAGGTCTTAGAGCTCCGACAGAAGTTACGGGGCTTAATGCCAGAAAAATTAATAAACCACAAAAATACTATTAATAGACTTTCTGAATTATAAAATATATTAGAATTAATTACAAATAAAATATACGATGATCGTAATCAAAAATAATGTCGGTTTTATATAGAAAATAAAAGGCACATAAATTTGAACAAAGTTAAAAAAATAATAAGATGTGTTAGTTTATCTTATATAATTGAGGAATAAAACAAACTTGCCTAAACTTCTCGGAATCTAATTATATCCCCGTATTTAGGACTATCTCAGGATTGATTATTTTAATATTTTTTAAGTAAATTATAAATATTTATTCGAAAACCATATCTAGTCTGTAAATTTCTTTATATCCTGTTTTTTTTATCCAATAATAAATCAACATCATTTCTTTCATATAAGTCAGTACAGGGAAGTATATCAACATCGATTTCAATACAAAAATATTCTCCAAAAATAATAAATAATACAGATGCAACAACAGTTTCGGAAATCGTATACATCTATCATGTAGTTCAATATTCACAGAACTATATCATCACAATGTGGGTCGAATCTTTCCCCATGATATTTAACGACTCCAATATAAGTGCAAACCTTACTTGTGGCAGAACAAAAATGCGCAAGGCTATCACAAGTATTTTAATACTTGAATCCTAGAGGTCAATTTTAGACGATTTGAAAGATGGGCATCCTTATGTAATTCTCAGATGCATAAGGGAAATATCAAAACATTTCCCTTGATCCTTCGCTATTTCAACAAGAATAAGAACATTTCAATAAAACTGTAAATTTTTTTTACTCGGATAGTGAAAAATCCAACGATGTAGCTAACCACATATAAATATAGCTAATTCATGGTTATCAATAAATTGCATGTCAGTATTCTGCGCTGATAATGCCTCTGTAAATTTTGGCAAAAACCAAAGTGTATTTATCGAATTTTAGCACAATAATGAATTAATACCAATTGGCTGTATATGCCATATACTACATGATTATTGCAAGAAGGCAATAAATGTACTATCTGTGGATGTCGAAATAATTGTGATGAAATGTTTTAACGAATTTAATTCATCAACTAAAAGAGATAATGAATTAAAAGAGTTGGTGGAGTGGTCTGACTTGGAATGGTGTGAGTTGTTGCGATATGTACTTATCAGGTGGTTATCATTAATACCTGCCATTAATAGAATTTTAAAATTTTACAAATCCTTAAAAAAATACTTTTTAAATAAAGATTTTAAAAGCTGTCCTAAAATTTTGAAAAATTTTTTCTAGTATGAAATGGCAGAAGCATATTTGGGATTAGTTTCACAAGTAGGAAATCTCGCAGTTAATATTCAGTTGCAATCAGAATATTCTTTATTAATAAAGATTCACAAAATCATGCTACAGATGTGTTCATCTCTACAGTTAAAAATTGATTATAAATTTTATAGCGCTATTGCTAAAAATATATTAAAATGTTCAAATATTACTCTAATTAATACATTTTTAAATGAAGCAGATATTTTTATTAAGACAATTTTAGAATATTTACAATCAAAATTTGATTTTAATAATTCTATACGATGTCTTGTTTGAGGAGATTGTAATCTCTCTATTTTTTATGATTCACTTGGATACTTAAAGTTAGATGGTCCAAAAGTAGAGGAGAAATGGGTAGAATTTTTTCGTAATAACAATAAATCCCCATGCCTGAAAAAATTGCGAGTATGTCTTCTCCTTACCTCATTCTAATGCCTTATCCGAGCGCATTTTTAGCCTGATAAGGACTGCCTGGATAAAGGAAAGAAATATGATTGCTTTAACAACATTAGAGGCCTAACTAATGGTTAAAAAATTTATAATATATCATGCCAGGAATTTTATAAATATCTCAATAACGACGGTAAACGTTTAGTTCCATTATTTAAATCTCAAATAAAATATAATTAACATTATAACTTTAATTTTCCATATTTTTTTTATTTATACATTCGCATAAAATAAATATATTTTTTACATTGTAAATCAAAAATAGAGAGCATTACAATATCCTCTCAAACAATTCAATGTTTATAGGTATTTTTAAAATATTTAAACATTTTCGCCATAAAATTTATAATTTTGAACACATCTGCAGCATAATTTTGTGAATCTTTGTTAAGATTCTTCTGAACGCAACTGCACATTAAGAGCATGTAGTAGATTTCCTACATGTGAAATCATTCCTAAATATACCTCTGCCATTCATTATTGAAAAAAATTTTCAAAATGTTAGGACAGCTTTTATAATCTTTATTTAAGAAATATTTTTTTAAAGGTTTATAAAATTTTAAAATCTATCGATGGCGGGTATTAGGAACGTATCACAATCAACATTGTGCTGACTCAATTCTGTAAATACACTCTGGTATTTTCCAGGCATTATCAGATCAGGAAGCTGACATGCAATTTATTGATAATTCCGCTGCTATATTTAATGGTTAGCTATGTCTTTGGATTTTTTACTATTTGAGGGAAAATATTTAATAGTTTTTTTGAAACGTCCTTAATTTTGTTGAAATAGCAGAGGATCAAAAGAAATATTTTATTATTTCCCTTATTAGATGCATCTGTTAGAATTGCATATGTATGCCCATCTTTCAAATCGTCAAGAATTGACTTCTTGAATTCAGGTTCTAAAACATTGATGATATCCTTGCTCATTTTTGTTCTACAAGTAAAGTTATCATTTATCTTGGAGTCGTTAAATATTACGGGGAATGATTCGACCGTGAATGTTGTACTACAAGATAAGTGATTACAATTGCTGCTACTGTAGTTGCATCTGTATTATTTATTATTTTTGGAGAATATTTTTGTTTTGCAATGAATGTAGATACACTCTCCTGCACTGATTATAATAATGTGATTGAACAAAAATAAATAAAATAATTATCTTTGAAATGGGTACAATATTACCTTATTATGTATTTAAACGCGATACGTGATAATTAAGCGCCTATCCCTATAATGTAATACATACACAAGGTAGATTTCCAATTGCGGATCGCCTAAAATATATTTTTTACATTGTAAAATTAAAATCGTTTGTTTTTTTATAAAATTTTATCTTGCTTACATTCTTTTATATTTAAAAAGGATCGTTATTTTTTTATAAATTAATATATTTTAATAAATCAAGATGTTATTTTATTTTGAAAAATAGTTACCGAATTTGTATTTATATAAACTAATTATAAAAAAATAATAGGCGGATAATTAAGCGGCCGGGATTTTGCGGGCCTTTTTTAGAAAATTTTTTATTTCTACAGCAATTTTCATATTTCTCCTCCAAAATACCAAATTTCTCCCGCAATTTGAAAATTTTGACCTGGCAACCCTGGTCCCAATATATATCCACAAAAAAAACAAAAAGTCCTAGTCTTTTATACCTTTTTTGGGACTAAGAAAAATAACTAGTTCTACACGTAATATATAAAATCAGGCGACTCTTTATAAATATGATAAATATTAAACAAAATAATTTTAAATAATAATATAACACGAATCTCTCATATGAACATAATTGTAAAACTATTCAGTAAAAATTAAATTTAATAGTTCCAAACCCATATCAAATAAAATAAAATTTTTCTTTAAAACGGGTGTGGGTTCTTTTCACTATCTTTTTAGGCGTTTAAGCATATGGACTAATTTTAATAAAGCCTAATATTTGCACAGATATCTGCAGCCCACTCAAAAACTGGTAAATGAATCTTGTAATTTTAAATTACCCCCCCCCCCTTCCCATATATATTTTTTTCCCATGATGGTCGTGAGAAGAATCAAGGGTAGATGTTCTTAAAGAATGACGATTTATGGGCATACATTTGGGGAAATATATTTTTTAGAAATTGGATCTATTTCAATATGTTTTAAAAATATGGTATAATGTATTTTTATCAGATATGTCATTTATGTGTTTTAAAAGCATTACAAATCAAGGCTGTCATATCACTTTGTTTTATATTGCATAGTATATTCATTATTTTTGATAAGTAAAAATATTTTTTAAGTGCTAATAAATTTCAGATTAAAAAAGATTAAAATAACTATTTTTAAAATGTTGATTTTCTAATTTTTAACTATCTATAACGTAGTATCGCCTATATGTATGATATTTGAGTTTTATATTTTGATTACTTATAATATATTTTATTTTGTCTATATAATTTCTTAAGAAGTTTTTTTATACACAATACCTTATAGGAGTGTTTAATAACTTGATTCTGTTTGATATTTAAAAATGGCCTGATTAAGATTATAACCTAAATAATATTATATAACACTGGAGATTTTGCTCAATATGGTAGAAAGTGGGCATCTACATACCAAATCAAGGCTTACTTAATATTATGTTGGCTAAAATCTTAATCAGGCTATTTTTGAAAATTGGGACACTATTGAAAGATAATTCAATTAACAAAAATATGAATGTGTATAATTTATATATTTATAAAGTATTTCAATACCCTTTATCATTCATTTTTAAAGGATGAATGTTTCCTTTTTTATTTATGAAGTAAAGTTCCTATTATACATTCAGAAGTATATTAATCAGGTACATAGCCAGTGGGTATGGGACCCCTTCCCCTCCCCCTGCAACAATTTTTTTAAAAAAATATATAAAATGGTTCAGAAATGTATCTAGTGTTAGAGGGGGCAGGCAAGGGGGGGGGGAAACCCTCTGCCCCATAGCAAGAATTTTTGAAAAAATATAAAAGGGCTTCATGAATTATGAATTGCTAAGTATTATATTTCAAATAGGTTATATTTTATTCTAAATGAGTAAAATTAATTTAATACTTATTTCTTGTATATTAATATTTTATCTCACTAAATTTAAAGTTTATTTTTATGGATATAATAAAATTTTATCAACCAAAAACAATTCTATTTATATCTCTACTAATAACTATAATTAGAAAATTTATAGAGTGTATGAATAGATATTAAAATAGATACATGAATTAATTATTTTCTAAACTTCTTGTGCCACAGGTAAGATGAAACTGCATAAAACTTGCATGACAAGATGGAGCTTTGACAAGTTGTTACAGCATTTTTTTGGATATAGAAGAACCTATTTTGTATGCCCTTGGGGAAATATCAGATCACTTGAAACAAATATTTTATCTGAAGTTGATACATTATTATATTTAATATATCTGTTGATTTTTATGTATTAATAAATTATTACACAACAATTTTATGCAATATTAAGATTTATCTGAAGTTATGAGAATTGCCAATATTATATTACAACTTAGAAGACCAGGAGATATCGACCAGGAATTTCTTGAGATTTATTTGTTTAGGTGAAAGCTAAATTATAGGATATTTAGATTCACAAGCCTCAACTTTACAGACAAACTACTTCTGGTTACAAATACTATATCTAACTCCCTCTGATCTTAGGATCAAATCTTGATGTTGAAAAATTAAATATTTAGCTAAATTTTATTCAGAGGATTATTTAGAGGATATAAATCTGTTTTTAGGCTAATTAATTTCAGGATTTAAATGGTATGAAAAATTTATTTTTGTCAATAATCCTTTAAGAAATACAGTAGAAGTATTGCATACTTTAAAATATATTTTATAAGTTTTTCAAATATATTAAAATTACTTTATATTTTGCCAATGGTATCAAAATTGGCACAATTACAAAGAAGATTAAATTTTTATTTATGAATGATATTTTGACTAACTTTTTAAATCATTATAAAAGGTATAATTTTATATTTTATTGTGATTTACATACCAGTTTATATAGCTATAATATTTTTTAACCATTTTATCCTTAATATTTTGTATTTTTTTAATTTATTATTGTGTTCAAAATTATCATATTTTCAAATATGATGCTCTAACAAATTTTAATGATAATTAGTTATAGTAAATCTTTAATGCTCAAAAAAAAATCATTTCAATATAATAATTATCCCCCCCCCCTTCCTGTAGAAAATTCCTGGCGACACACCTGATTATAATATCTATCATTAATTTTTGTTTTTGTAAATTAATTTGTAATTTTAATAAGAGCCCTATTAAAAACTTGGAGGCTCAGGATCTAATTTGGAGTGCAGTTTTAAAATGGTTTTAGAAATTTGGACCAGGCTTAGTGTATTTATAAAAAAAATTTATAAACATAGACTGGGTCCTAAAATTTTTTTGAGCAATGATTAATTAAAAAATTAGTTTTAATTATATTGATTAATCAGTTAGAAAATCATCTGAGGGATTGTTTTACATTCATTTACCTTTCATTTGATTTCTCTTATAAGAGTATCAAACAAAACATAACATAATTGTGTGTGATCATTTGTTGATAAGAAAAGTCTTTAGCTATGAATTAAAAATTATTTTGTCCATAATGTAATGGGCTACAGTTATTTTGCTTTATAAAATATAACTAGTTACAGTTACTCATATCAAATGTTACCTTAATTTTTTTAAAAGATTATAAAAGCTTATGTTAATATGAGTCTAATTGTAAAAGTACCATGTAATATCTCACAATAAAAATATAATTTTATTTCTATCTTTTTTCTTTTTCAGAATTAACAATATATATATAGATATAAATTAATCAAAATAAAAGGTTAAGTTACAAAAAGTTAATTTACAAAAGATTGAATAATCAAAAGGCAAAATAAAATAAAAGTACATATTAAAAGAACTAGTTAATAAGTATTTTTTTATAAAATAAAATTATGAATAATCTACGCAATAAAATAAGACAAGGTCAAATCATTATTCAACATTTATTTAATGATTAACAAAACAGCTTTATGAAAAATATAACCATTTATATATCATATAATAAAGAATCTTATATATTATTTATATTACTTTTCATCATTTTTATTTTAAAATATTTTATTAATGAGATCTTATTTATAATAAATAAGTAGAATCTATTTGTATTCAGATTCACTACTTTTTACTGGCTTGATATATTTTTATATTAGATTAAAATTTTTTGAATAATTTAATTTGCTAAAAATACAAGAAGCTAGATAAACTTCTTAAATCTAAAATGATTTTTTTAGAAAAATTACTTGCAAAGCTTTTTATAAATTAAACATTATTATATCATAAAATTTTGATTTTTAATATGATTAGGGGAAACAATTACAAACGAGGTTTATTTAGAATGTTAATTTAAAAAATTAACACATCAAGCACTTTATTTAAGATATAATAAAATAAAAAATTTTGATGTACATTCCCAAAGATATAACTATTTAGAAGCTAAAATAAACCTTTTAAAAGTGTAACTAGTTAGAGTTAAAATTATTCCAAAAAAAAACTAGTTATGATGTATATATTTGCTTTTATTATTAATCTACCATTTCATAAATTCTCCCCTTTGATCTTTTATTTATAATGTTGTAATTTATGGAAAATTCTCTTCAGTTTAAAAATGTTGCAATAGTCCACTTTAATCCATATTTTCGTTTCTTTCATTGCCATCCTATCAAGAAATATAGTTATTTCTTACATCACACATGTTCCATCTCTATTTTGACCAAAATATATTCCAATTCTTGTTTTAAAATAATCTGTTTAAGCATGAATAACCGACGATATTATTATGCCAGTTCCAGTTAATTAAAAACAGCCAATAATTTCAGGTTAAGCTACTCTAAATTGAAATATTATTTTTTATGGCAGATTCAGAGAACTCGCGTTAAAAATTTATTTCGAAAAAAATTGAGGAAAATAATCATAGAAAGAATAAAAAACATGGACACCAAGCTTAACAAATAAATCCTGATTTTCAATCGAAGCCATTAGCAAATATTAATCTTGAGTTATATTAAAAACGACAAAAAATCCTACACTAAGGCTGATTCATTGTATAACCACAGGCAACACAATATATAAATTAAAAAGATCTCATACCCAACAAGATTAAATAACTAATCTTTCATTTGAGAACATCGTGGGTAAGTTTGGTTGGGGTATATAAGTGGAAGGCTAAATGGTGCGCATGTTATTTGATTAAATCCTATGCTCTTATAGCTGCATTTATATATGTTCTATTGTCCTCTTCTAAACTTAATTCTTATATTATCATGTCAATAATCTATTAAGGATTTTAATAATTATTTTATTGATTTTAGACAGACATATACAGGTTAAAAGTCAATAAATATAAGATATGCAGTTAATGATAGAACCTCAACTATCTTCTGTTAATTAATACTAGTTGGTTTATCTATTCAACATGTTTTATATTTAGATAGGGGTGTCCTCATAAAGCGTAAATGTAACAATGTAACTGGGTCACAAGTACGAGAAAGGCGAAATCATTGTCTTGACCTGGTTAGCCATAATTATAGATATAACTACATGATTGAGGTGAAAGGAGTAACAGAAAATTGTAATTACAAAGATTACCCAAAATACTTTATAGAATAATATTGAACTGGTATTTATTATGCTCTTATGTCTCTCATCTAAATCCAACCTTTAAAATAATCAGAAATAAAGAAATCTTAAACGAGGTATATTTCTATTTTGCCTTTATTTTTTTCGTTAGATGGATGAAAAACATTATCCATATATTTTTTTTATTCTTTTTTGTAATTGTAATTTTTTTTGAATATTTAGCATTGGCCTAATAATGTGTTGTTTCTGATAATTTATATAAAAAATTATAATAGAAAGCGATTTTTTTTTATTATATATGAAATATGAATAAATGCTTTAAAATTATAATAAAGTTTTTATTTTAAAATTATAGATTTAGATATTGATGGAAGATTTAACCAATGTAGCCTTTTTCTCACCAAATTTTTATGGGATATATCGAGACATTGTGAATGCTCCCATATACCATTTAATGTTTGAAGCTTTTTTGGCCCTATGGATTATCAAGTTATTGTTTATCAGGAGTTACCGTTTACGTTCTAAAGTAATACAATTTTAAAAAGTTTTTAATTTTAGGTAATATGATATAATCTACAGAATATAATATATACTGTTATATTTTATTTTTTTTTAAATTAATTCCTTCTTCGAATTTTTGAAGAGAAAAACAACGATTTATATATATATTTTGAAAAAACATATTTTTATAATCTATTCATTTAAAAAAAAATTACCCTAAACCAAAAAAAGCATGATGGATTAGGAGCAGGAAGTTTGACTGAAAAAGAAAAGGAGGAATTGATCAGAGAATGGATTCCTGAACCCTTAGTTCCATTGCAAAAGCTTGAGAAATCTTCAGTTTTAGTTCCTGAAGATAAAGTTTTAGAGGAAAGAGAAACCAATCTGATCCAAGGCTTTAAAGGCGAATATATTTATATAGGTGTGTTGCTATATCCTTTTTTTTCAAAAAAAATTAAAATGTCTTGTCAGAATAATATGATTTTTAAATTATTAATCATAGTTTAGTTTAGATCCTGTATATTTATTTAGAATTAAATATTTTATAATTTAAGCAGAGATGCACCGACATCTCTTTTTTAGCCAACACTACTGTACTAACAATCGCCCGGCACCGCAAAAATATAATTCATTATTATTATTTTTTTTTAAATATCAGCACTTTTTTTCTCTGTCAGTTTAGAAAGTTGTATATGATTTTTTTAAAATAGATTCTTAGCTTAATGTAACGTTCGGTTATTTTATGAAAGGCGAAATATTTTTTGGTATCGGCCACTGCCCATTGGTACCATTACCATATTGCGCATCATTAATTTTAAGAATTTTATTATTATTTTTCCTTTCTTAAGTCAATACCACCGACAAGGCAGATTCGTTATCAACCATTTCGCGATTTCTTGATTTCGCCTCATACAACTTCCTTAACTTGACCGATTCGGAAATATATTACGATAGCATAAGCCAAGCAAATACATTCAATAACGATGAAAAAACACCGACTGCAAGTAAAAATAGTAATAGTTTTAAAGGGCAAAACTCATCGGATATTTATATCTTAAATCAGAAATATGAATGTGAGAATGATCTTATTAAAAGAAATTTAAAAAATTTTTTTTTACATGACAAAATTTTAATTAATTTTATCTCTTAAGTAAACTTTACTTTTAAATATATTCTCGCCTTGAAAAAAAACTGATTTCATAACAATTTATTGGCATTATTTAACATATAAAAACACATTCCAAAAGGGATTAGAAATAGGTTAGACGAAGATATCAATTATAAAAAGGAAGAAGCATCCAAAGATTATTTGATAAAAAATGATTTAAATGCTATTGCGATCTCCTCTTTACGTCGCTATGGAACTGGATCTTGTGGTCCTAGAGGTTTTTATGGCACGATAGACATCCATCTCGCCCTTGAGAATACTTTAGCATCGTTCATTCATTCATCAATACTTTGTTCGCCCACTTCCAACATTGTTCCTTCTTGTGATTTATCTTTAAATTCTTCATCTTCAACTAAACCATCCACCTTATGTAGTTCTACTCTTCAATCCTCTTCAGATTTTTCTAATTCTCATTCCTCTCTTACATCCTCAATGAACCCTTCCCATCCTAATCCTTCCACTTCTCAAATGGAGGCCTGTATATACTCGCTGGGCCTGGCTACTGCAGCGAGTGTTATCCCTGCTTTCGCGAAACGGGGGGACGTAGTTTTTGCTGACGAAGCGGTATGTTTCGGTATTCAAAGGGGCTTACAAGCCTCCCGTAGTGTGATTAAGTTTTTCCGTCACAATGACGTATCTCATCTGCGCGAGCTGTTGGAGATTCAAGATCAAGCTGAGACCAAGTTTATATATTATTTTAAAAAATATTAGGGCGTTTATAATTAGATTTTTGTTCTTGTCTTAAGCATTTTTCTCTGAATTTTTTAATTTTTTAAAATCGTGAAATCATAAAATTCAGAAAATTAAAAAAAAATAGTGGCAGGAATATTTTAGGTATACATAAACAAAAAGTATTAAATTATTTTAAGAGCAGTCATAGAACTTGTCTTACATTTATATTATAAAAATGAGTTATAAACATGCATGAAGTATATAATATTAAATTTTGCGATATTTTTTCAGTGTACAATTTTTAATTATAAAAATCCCTAAAAGGGGTCCCTTTTTTATAAAAAAAGAAAATCAAAGTTTCAATCGTGAAAGTGTAAGTGTCAATCAAAAGGGAAAGATATGCAAAGTATAAAACAACGTTAAAAAATAAAATGTTATGAAAAAACCGAACTATTTACGAAAAGTTTAAATATTTTAAATTCTATTAAAAAAATACTTTTTTATTTTTATATTAAAGATTTACATTTTATCTATAGCTATTGTTCTATTAACAATTTATAATACTTTATTTAATTTTATATACAATAATACCATGTATATATATATATATATATACCTTTTTTACAACTAATTATAATAATAATTTACAAAGTTGTATATAAAATTGAGACTGTAAATTAAACATATATTCAATTTATTACAACTATCCCATATAGTAAACAGCCCGATTTGAGCCGTTTTTTAAATATGGCTAGCTCAATATTTTATCCAGAAAAATATTACTAAGACTTTGGTCATAGATGCCACAAAGATTTGGACATCTATTAGCGAAATCTCGAGGCTTAGGAAATATTTTCTTGCTAAAATATTGAGTTAACCGGTTTTAAAAAATCGCAAAAATCTAGCGTTTAACAACACTAACCCTCAATTAACCTTAATCAAAATATTTTTGTGATTAACTTTTATAAATAAAATTCCATTTAACAATACTCTTAATAAACTAATAAATGATCAAATTATTCTTGTCTGTACTTTAGATGTCATTAAAAAATTTTCTGAAATAATACCTCTCCACCTTTATTCCCTTATCTAGATTTTACTGGGAAAGTATATGATATAGTGAGGGGAAAAAAAAGGTTTTTGTGAAGGAAGCATGTAGTATAGGGAATTTTAAATTTAAATAACGAAGATACGCTTATGAATTATAGAAGAGAATTCACCCGAACCTCACTCGGTTGCTGTATATTTAGTATTAAAAATCGGTTCTGATTAATTGTCCATTGTTCTATGACCAAAATAAGGCTGAAAATATTATAATTGTTACCAATATATTTATTATATAAGTGAAATGGTAAATAAAATATTAATTTTTATCATCAGTTAGTAATTATTATCATTAGTGTTTTTATAATACTTTCCTAGTTTTTTTCTCTAAATTTTATGGAAGTTGAAGAAAATGATATATTATCACTGATATTACAGGTATCGCTTGTTAAAAATAGTCGCGTCTACTATGAACGAGGTCTTAAAATGATGTAACATTATTAGAAATGCAGTTCCGTTCGAAGAACACATTTCCTGAAGAGATATCTAATTTTTATTTATAAAAAATTAATCAAATATTACATTCTAACTAACATAATTCTCGAAAAGATTCTCATTTATATTTGCGAATAATAATGTTAATATTAATTTTGAGATTTCGAAAAAGCAACTAAAATTAACTTAGTAACAAAATTATCATTGAAATTTTATATTTTTCGTATATAAATTTTGTATTTCAATTTTCAGAAATTATGGCTGTGATTTTATATGTATAATTTAATAATAATAAAATTAATTTTATAAATAAATTAATATTATTTTAAATATGATAAAAGAAAAAATTGTAATATATGTGGTTAATTAAATAGTATTGTTAGCAATCTGGAATAAAAAGAAAAAAACGAATATTTTTAAATCATTTAATCTTTTATTTATGATATAATTATGTAATAAATTAAACAAAAATTTTCGGAATTGTTCCGGAATCACCTTTTTTGTTTTGTAATTTTATCCAAGTACCATTCTATGTCCCTTGCTGTCGGCAAATAGTGCTCAATAAACTTTTCTTAAAAGTGTTCAGTTTAGTAAGCAGTAAATATTTAATTTACATTTTTTAACTATTTAAATAAGTTTTAAATAAATTTGGGAAAACTATCATCTCATTAATATGTATATGTCTCCCTAAATCATGTTTCAATATATACATTTAATATTAATAAGGTACATTGATATATTATTTTTATTGATTTTTTTATTGTATTAGAACCCATCCCAGATCTCATCCATCTTGAATCGGACAAAAAAACGGTGCCCCATTCTTAAATAAGAAAGATCGGTACGGATTGGCCGTTCACTACCACTAAGGGGAAGAGATTTTATCAAAGAAACCGTTAAAAACTATTTTAGAAATATCGGGGTATTATCGCATTGTAGTACAGTCAGGACGAAGAAATGGATGGCCTCATAACATTTTTATTATACGGATTTTAAAAAAAACTCTAAAATTAAAGAATATTAAAAAGTCGCAATAAATAAAATGAAAACTCTTTTTTTTACAAAATAATTTCTTTTTTTTAAAGACACCATATAATTTACAATATATTTCTAAGTGTATAATCATTATTTGCTTTGCCTTTTCTAATAACATATTTAGAGATCCAGCTAAAGCTAAAGTTACCAAAAAGTTTATTATAGTCGAAGGAATATATCAATACACTGGTGAGATGTGCCCTCTTCCCCAAATCGTGGAGTTTAGAAAGAGATACAAAGCTAGAGTATTTATTGAAGAAAGTATTTCTTACGGTATTCTAGGAACGACTGGGAAAGGAGTGACAGAATATTATGGTATCGATTTGAACGAGGTTGATCTGGTTATAGGTAGCTTGGAAAATAGTTTAGGTAAATTTTAAAAAATCAATATATATGTTTAATTATTCATGCATTTAAATCAATATAGGCTCTATAGGAGGTTTTTGCGTAGGCAAAAAATACATCATAGAAAATAATTATCTGTCTGGTCTAGGCTATTGTTTTTCGGCTTCTTTACCTCCCATTCAAGCTTCGGCCGCTAGAGCCGCTCTAAATCTCATCAAGGATAACCCTCAAATAATAAAAAATTTGAAGAAAAATTCTAATCTCTTTCGACGTTTAATGATTACCAGGATCGAAGATTATTCTCAACTTGCTAGTAATGAATATATAATACTTTTAAATCATCTGAAATGTTTTAACAAAATTTTATATGAAATTATCTCTACAAAATTTAAGGTCAACACTCTTTACGATTCGAATTATCCGGGCACCAGGATTCACCACTAGCTTATCTAAGAGTTCGATTTGTCAAAACTGATATCAAAAATGTTAGTGATACTTTAATTTATAGCGCCGATAAATGTGAAATTTTGGAGAAAAAATTTGCTCATGTAGCTAAAGAATTAAAGATTAAACATGGTATAATGGTGTGCGTGCCAAAATATCTGAAAAAGGAAGAAATGAGTATGATTAATCACCCTTTAGTGAGCTCAAAGGATGGCACTGGTAATTTACGAAAATCGCCTCAGTTCAATATCATTGGCCCCGCTCTAAAAATATGCATAAAACGTATGTTGACCAAAGAACAGATAACCCTTACAATAAATCATTTATGGGAAGAAATTGAATATGTGTTTTTTTGATTATTTATATTATAATAATGATTCATTATTATACTTTTCAATAAATGTATTTTATATTGCATTTTCTATGCCATTTATAATTATTTTGATTCTGATACGCCTTACGAAAAATTATACACTTGATAAATATTTATATCTATTTATTTTATATTATTTTGTTATGTATTTTTTCAAAATAATTAATTATTATACCTCTCAACATAAAAATAAACGAGTTGTTTAGTTTGTGATGATTATTAATATTTATAAAATGCTTTTAATTTTAGAAATATAATATTATCTATGACCCACCATCAATGTGAATTTTATTTGTTCTTTCCAAAAAGGGGATTCTATTTTTTGATCATGATTAATGATATTTATGGTTTGCTAATTAATGTCTCAAAATTTATTAAACTTTTTTTATATTTATTATCCCTACCTTATATCTAGCGACCATTTTAATCCTAACTATTCAGAAAACACTGACCCCCTGGAATCGAACCAATGACGCTCTGAATTTCACTTGATATCAGATATTTCTAAACCCTTTGAGCCACAACTGCCATTAAAAATGATAATTTTTTAATATATAATTAATAATTTGCCAAGCGATAAATAATTTTCATTAAAAGGGGTCTTTATTTTATAGTTTCAAGGCCCCCCCCCCAACACAGGCAAATATAACAAATAATACAATGTAAATTTTATCGCTGAAAGAATACGAATTATGAGAAACGTCGAGATAAAATAAGGGCATTACTAAAATACGCACCCCCTAAAAAAGAAGCCTAATTTAAATTATATTATTACAGAATCGTATTTTGCTTCATAGAATGAGTTAGAAAATGTTTTTTTTTAATTTAAAAAAATGGCAACATAGTAAAATTTTAAAAAAATTACTTTTTACATGACTAAACTACGCGCCCCCTATCAAAAAAGCTTAATAATAAAAAATGAATACAGAATCATATATAACTTATTAAAAGGAATCAAAAAATGTTAATACTAAGTTTATAACTTATTGAGATTTTGAAAAAACACTTAATTTATTCTTTTTTGACTAAATTTTTTTAAAATTTTTACTATGTTGCCATTTTTTTTAAATAAAAAAAAACATTTTCTAACTCATCTTATGAAGCTAAATACGATTCTGTATTAATATAATTTAAATTAAGTTTCTATGATAGGGGGCGCATAGTTTTCGGGGGCGCGTATTTTAGTCATGTCCTAAAATAATATTATATCAATATAATTATTTTAAATATTTTTTGTGACTAACCTTCAAATTTTAATTAAAATATAGTTGAAAACTAAAAGGATTATTTTAAATGATTAAAGCTAAGTTGAAAAAATACTTCGAGCTTATTAATCTTTCATTTTATATAACAATATAATATTTTTTCAAAGTTTTTAGATATATAAAAGATCTCAGAACGAACATTACATTAGATTCTTATTCAATTCACTTTTTCAAATCATTATGCATTCCTATTTGATGAATATTATTATTTTAAAATTTTCTTAAATACAAGTGAAACTTATTCATAACATTTCTTTTATATTATATTTTTTTAATTGTAATATTTAATATAAAATAATTCAGACACTATATCTAATCCATCATTTCAAAATCAAATAATAGCGACTTTTATACAGTTTCCCATAGTAGTTTTTATCGTAAAAAGTAAAATAATGCCAAAATTTAAATTGTTTTTCATTATATTTCGAAATATTTTCTATTTTATGACATCTTTTATTCATATTACAATTCCAGTTATAATTTATATTCCTATCAAAATGAAAATTGACCATTATATCCGAAATTTTTCGTAAAATGCTTATATTCTATATATTTGCTTATTTTAATTCATATTTAAAAGAAATTTTTTAAAATTTTCATAATCTATACAATCTTCATGTTTTTCAAATCCTTTGTCGCCTTTTGGGCCAAGGATTTCCTTTTTATTTTGAATTTTTTTTTTATAACCGATACATTTATTATGGCATGTTAAAAGAAAAATTTTCTTTTTCATTATACTTCACAATCGGAAATATTAGTTTAGACACATTTATTATAAGCACTATTATATATATTTTCAAACTTCTTATGACAATGAAATTTTTTTTTCCAATATTTCCCTTAAATAATAATTTTCGACACATCAAATTTATTAGAAATATTATTGGTAATACATTATATGCCTCTTATTTTTATATAATATATGAGAGCTGTTTAAGACCACATGGCCCATCTTTCTACACTAAAACAATCATGTGAATTATATCAACTAGATTTCTACATATTTCACCCTTAGTCGGTGTAAGAGGTGTCTTAATATTTTCAACGGCCGTTCATATTGGTTCTCTAAAGGGAAATCTCTTGCAAAAATTATGCTACCTGACATAGCACTTGTACTTGGCATGACCCCTATAACCGGACTTTTATCCATATTTATGCTACTATTATTATAATTAAAAATTTTATATATATCTCGCAGAGTTGTTAAAGGATCAAAGATCCTGCATTCGATCCTTATTTTTAAATTATTCATTTTTTACTTTTTCATTAAATAAATAAAATTGAATTTTTAAAATAATATTAGAATAAAAAATATCTATTTCCATCATATTTTAACAACCAAATTTATATTAATTTGCCGTTCATTTTAAATAGTATTCATGGATACATTTATTCATATAACAGATGCTTTTTCAAATATTGATTATAAAATAAATAATTTTTAGGTTTATCGATGAATAAATTAGGTTTAAGATGCGAATCTAAGAGATATTACAATTGTTGAAATGGAGAGGGAACCCGTTATCTTTTCCTCAGCTTCGTAGGTATTTTATTTTGTTAGAAATGGAACGAAGAGAACAATAAACATTTCTTAATATGAATTTACTTCACTTTACAAGGACTATTTCAACAATGTTCCACCCAAAATTCTAATTGACTTATTAATCTAGCACAGAGTAAGCGGGTAAAAGAGAAGCTTATTGCTGATTTGGAAAACCAACTTAATCAACCATAGTACAATTCGAATTCCAATGAGAATCATAATTCCGATTAAATTGAAACTTCTTATGATATCTAACTTGATGATTTTTTATTCAAATGATGAATCAATTAATGTTATAAATTTAAAATTTTATAGAATATAATACACCTTTGATTTGTTTATTAAGACATAACACGTTCCGAATGAAAAAGTAGGTGTTTAAATATAACATTAATTTCGAAAATTTTTTGTTATTAAAGGCTAATTTAGAAAATTATAAATAAATATATTTATTCCAGTATTATATATAAAGATAAAATTGTAGTTGTTATATGATAATAAAATTGTAGTTGTAGTGCCATGGGGGGAGGGGGGGGGAGTGGTAGGATTGAAACTTACCTCCTTTCATGGAAAATATAATTAAAGAAAATTTAGCTTTAGCTTAATACTTTTAAATTGATATTCATTGCCTATATGACAGATTATTCGCTGGAGACAAACCCCACAAAAACCTATACCCATCCACTTAAAAATTTTTTGCCGCTTTCGACAACGATATTCCCATATTATTGATTACAAGTTTTAATTATAGTAATCCCTTTATATTCTAAAACGATTAACCTAAATTATCGATACTCTACTACAAACTATCAAAATATTGTTGTATTATAATAGTATATTGTTTGATATGAATAGGAGCTTTTAAAAATATAGCAGAAAATTATCAAGAAATGAGTTTTATTTGAAAAATAATTAATTATATTCAATAGATTTTTTCGGTTCAATATATGTATATTATAATAGGTTATAATAAAAGTATTAAATAACCTCTACAGCTATATATTTTGCTCTATTTCATCTAAAATTTAATTACTAAATTTACATTGCCCCTCCCACCACCCACCCTCCTTTCAAAAAAATTTGGAGGCAAAATACTCATACCTTTCCGCGAATGTAGACGCTGGATATCTCGAATAAAATTTGCTTTCATTTTTTTTAAAATTGATAAAATCCCCTTCTTAATTTTCTTATAAAATCATCTCAAAATTTTTTTCTTCTACGTAAAATCCAAATAAGAGGCACATTTCCTTTTATATTCAAATTTTCAAAAAAAAATTGTTATAAATTTTATAAAAAAGTGGGACGCTTCCTAAATACTCTATAATTCTTATGAAATTGACGTTTATCCTTTTCTATTTCCAAGTGTAAAAGCGCACTACTTTACTAAACAAACAATATTAGCCCTTGAGGGTAAAATATATATCTATTGTAGACGTTTGCCATTTCACCATAACCAATCTTTATTTTGGTATTACATTTTCCAAATAAGCCACAAGTCTAGTTGACTACCTTTTGATACTATTGCATTCATTATAAAAGTATCATCATCGAGTCTTATATTTCAAAAAACGATAAAAATTTTATATAATGGTAATTATTTTAAAATATATTTCGTTTAATTAAATGTTCTTTGTTCGTTTCTTTCGTCTTTTTTGTTATTTATTTATGTAAATTTGTTTATTTTTTATTTTTTTTAAATAAAAATATTTTTTATAAATTTTTTTGGAAGTATATTTAAAAAAAAAAAATTGTATATAATTCTTAATATAAATATTATCCCTATATATAGAGCTATAATTCTTAGTTTCGATTATTACTTAAAACAATAATTCTTAGTTCCGATTATTATTAGAGTATATATATATTATTCCTTCCATACAAACTTATTTTTTTTCCTCTTTTTTAATAAAATGAATAAAGTAAGTGTATACTCAAAATGATGAAGCAACTTGTGAGTTTTGTTCAAATAACTTATTAATACTGTCAGGAAACATACTAGTTGCAATTCCATAACGCGGGTAGGAAAAACAAAGAGTTTCGAAATTTTAATACCATATTTCGATTTAATGAATAAAATTGCGTCATTTAATATTATATTTCGATTTAAAGAATAAAACGGGTCATTTATTAACATATTTCGATTTAATATAAAATTAAAAATTTATTTGATAAACTTACAAAATTCGATTTTTTATTAATGATTATATGTAATATTTCGATTTAATGAAATACATTCATTATACTCTTTTATTAAATTCAGAATTTTCACCTCGATAAATGATTTGTCAACTACTGACCATCGTTCCTACATATTGGATATATTCCCATAAAAGATGAAATGAGGATAACGGGTTTATTATCATGCCACTTACAAGCATTATTATTTATGTCTAATTTGAAATCAAGGAAACAGTTAATTGCTATGATGAAAAAAAAATTATCCATATAAATCTTGTGATTTATGAAAGGTGGGGTGGGAACATATTCAATCTTACAACTATTATCATCGCTTACACCCATGGAAGCCTTTATTGTGATTGTTGATTTTCGATAATTCCCGAGGATCTACATAACGAAAATTTTTTATCCTCCAGTGGGCTAGAAGGTATATATTCTTTTATTTCATAATAATCGTTGAAGGGGATCACCATTTTATCAATAAAAATATTTTTTCTTAATTTAATCTTACACGTTTGCCTACTGTGCATCTGTAAATGGCCTTAATTAAAATTTTGTCATAATTGGGGTTGAATGATATTATAATTAACATTCACATAAAAATATTTCCCTAATTCTAAAAATCGAATCTTACTCATATACAATGGTTCCAAGTCAAAATTTTCAAATTGTGGGAGAAATTTGGTAAAAATTTTTATTTTGCGGAAGAAATATGAAAATTTCGGGAAAGATGCCAATCTTTTGACGTGTTTGTAAAATGGCTTAGTTACTCCCCCAATTAATTCTAATAATTACTTTATATAGATACAGGGTCTTAGCCAGGAGGAGGGAGGGCAGCCCTCTAAATTTTTCGGCCCCCAAACCTGCCCCTTTAAAATAATTTTTAGCCCCCAAATTAAAAAAAAGTTATTTAGTTATTAAATATAAATTCACCATTAACAATATCTAAATGAAAATGCAGAAAAATTTTTTGAAATATTATTTATTTAATCTATATAAAATAATAAACAAATTTTAAAAACCTGAGCGCAAATTTTCATTATATTTTTTTGTAATACTAATCTAATTTACGATGTCTTTCTGCTGAAAGCACATTACTAATTGTATTTTAGAGCAACTTAATGAATTAAATATTAATTCATCGAATATAATAAGCCATGCATAAGATGGTGCAAACGTCATGTCTGTACAAAACGAAGGAATGCAAAAAGTGCTTAATAAAAAAGTACCTTATATCTTTTGTTCTAATTAGTATAATAATATTGTTATAATTTCTAATTTTTTTTAATTTATCTAATGCATTGTATAATTTTTTTAGGCGTTTTAACATATATGTAAATATACAGGCCATACTCTTAAGGGACTTTTAGACTAGAGGTGGACAGGCCATTTACATACATCTCATATATATTATATGAATTGAGGAGGCACTAGGTGAGGTACTACTTTACTTTTCTAATAGACCTCTTAACTCAGAGGTTTCCACTCATGATTCAGTCGAAGTTTTTGGTCTTTTATCTCAATGTGTTAATATAAATATAAATTACATTATATGGGTAATATTTATTTATGAGGTATAAATAACAATAGATTTACTAAATAAATATCTACAGTCAGTAGGTACTAATATAGTGGATGCCAAAAGTATTATTTCGCAATTAATATATTAAAAATAAAAGAAGTGATAATTCTTTTAATTTGATAAGAATTAAGGATGAAAAACTTATATCAATATTTAATCTCATCCCTCAGAAATCATCAAAAGTACGTATAACGCCTACAAATCTTCAAGATTTTTTAGGATGCCATTGAAATTTGATTGCCAAAATGATTTAATTTTTCTTTAAAAAAGAAATATTATAAAATTATTGATTACTTTATAGAGCGTTTTTTTTAGATAGATTTAAAAAAATATATATTGTGCCTATTTGACCCTAATTATTTTATATCAGATAAAATTACCCATTTGAATTATTATCAAACTAAATATGGAAATTTTACATCATAATATAAAAAAAGAAAAGGATTATTAGTTAGAAAATATCTTAAATATTATATATAAAAAAATATCATCTTGCATTTAAAAAATTCTATAAATGCTACTAGCAGCCATCATCAGTATACTAAAGGGGGTTCCATTGAGCACTATGGAATCTATGAAAGGCCAAAAATTTGATATTAATGGTTTATGGAAAAATAATAATAGACAATTTAGCCTTTAATTCACTTATGTTAAATTTAAAAATAAAAATGGTCGTTTACAAATTTTTGACAAAAATAGCAAAAAATTTCTATGAGTGTCTAACTATTTGTATTTCAAAAAATATTGCCCCCCCCCCCTTAAATAAACAATTAATCCTTCAAAATTCCTGGCTATGACCCATTATAGATATTAAGAAAGTCAGTAAAATTTGGTAATATTTTTCAAAATAGGTAATAGAGAATACATGCTTGCATATTTTTCCTAACCGTGGTGATTTATCGTTATTATGGAAAAATAATACCCATTTTTCCAATTCTTTTGGAGTATTCTGGAGAATATAATATAAAAGCATATCAATCTCATTAAACAAGATATCATAATCTTGGCTTTTTAAATATATTTATCAAATTACAAAATCCATCAATTGTAGGTTTTTGTTCCAAGGTCATAACATTTATAAATTTGTAAATAGAATTATTAAAATCAAATTTTGATTGCCAATATTAATAATTTTAGTAAAAATATATGCTTCTTTTAAAAAGCCATTAATTAGACCAATATTTAAAAAAATATAACATTTTTAACAATAGAACCGTTGAATTTATTATTAATTTTTAGCTGTAAAGATTAACATAGCTGTAACATTATTTGTGAATCTGTATTAATAAAGATTCTTTTGATTGCAATTGCATATTAACAACATGTATAGATTTCCTAAATAAATTAAAATTGCTTCCGCCAATGTATTTTAGAAATTTTTTTGAAAATATATGGACAGCTTATATAATTTCCATTTATAAATATTTTTTTAGAGAATCGTGATATTTTAAAATTTTATTAATTACAGGTATATGATAATAATTTGGCAGTGGCATATCGTAATAACTCACACCATTCCATATCATACGTGGGCTAGAGCCATTTGTTAAAATAAGAATTAATATATGTTTCTTCATAATTCTAAAATATTGAGGAGTTGGGCAATGCTATGTTTTAAATAACTGGCTATAATAATAATGAACTGCTCTTGTTTAAAGTGAACTATAACAAATAAAATAATTATCTTATAAAAATAAGTCCGATATCATTTATAATTATGTTATGCAATTAAATAAATAAAATGATAATTTAATTAAGATAAAAGAGATTCATGAAATATAGTTCTGTCCAGATAATATGTTCCTATCCAAATTCCCAGAATTAAGTAACACAAACACATAGTTATGATGTTGTGTTATTTTTGGATAAAACTTATTAGAAGAAGGAAATTAGCAAACTAGACATGTTTTTTGAAAAATAATTTGAAATTTAATAAAAATAATCTACTGTTTCTCAAAATTATTGTTTATAAATTAAAACGCTAAAAATTTTACTGCAGAAAATTGCGAGAGTTTTCCAATTGAGGAAGGATGATGTCCGCGTGTAAACTAAATTAATGCGGGAATCTAATGCTGTGGGGTTCGCTGGAAACCTTGTTCATACATTGAATTCGGGGAATTTTTTCAAAATCTAATATTGCCGAATTTATGACATTTTTACAATTCCTTTCTAAAAGTGAATTGAATTTGTAGATTTGCTTGATTTTAAAAGGAATATCTTTTTGTTTGTTTTACAGATTTTAATATTAAATTTTTATCTATAAATTTTTTAATATGTTGTAAGGGAGATGTATCTGTTTCTGGTGTGAAAAATCTTTCTTAAATTTAGCCATTCAAATTTTTATGTCACCAAACTGATTTTTATTAAAAATCTCAATACTATCATTATTATTATGCATTTAAGTGTCCATGATTTTAAAAATCAATTTAAGGTAAAACATCATATGTTAAATCCAAATTCATTGTTTGGACATTATTTTCATGATCATCATCTTTAATATTTGCTTCAGATATATCCTGATATTAGAATTGGAGTTATCTAGAAGAAATTATATATTTAGGTAAAAATAAATTTTTTTTTATATGTAATGCATTATACATGGATTTCCAATATTTATAAATAAATTATCATTATTCATGAAGAAAGTCCTACGTTGCCAATTGGCATTTTCATCATGATAATAATAATTATTTAATGATGATCAATTTTTTTTAAAAAAACTGAAATGATTTGATCAGTGGCGTAGCTACGGGGTTTGGACACCTCCCAGAGGTAAATCTTTTTTCTAGATTATAAGTTCAAAAGACTTAAAAGTGACTTTATATTAAATAAATGCCATTAATATTTATATTTTTCTGGTTTTGATGTTTGTGGAAGGATATTATATTACTATTGAAATTATTCTGGATAGTATTATTATAAAGTCATTGAGAATAATCTACTAAAAATAAATTTATAGGGTCTGGGGGGGGGGCGAGGCCCTCCAGGCTTTTATATGTATGGACCCCCTCTAAGAAAAATTCCTAGCTACGCCACTGGATTTGATACATATTTAATAAGTAGAGATTACCAATTGAAAACTAAGTAAATTTTGGCGTATGAAATCTTTTTTTTTTTAATATTTACGTGATACGTGATTTATAGTGCTTATGCCCACCGATGTTAATCAACAGAGCTAAGCTAGGTATTCATCATTTCCATTTAACTGGAACTAATTTAATTTAAGTGAAGAAATAAAAATGTGGAGCCCTCTACATGTTTATGGGCCAGCCGCACATACTTGTACGTACAAGAGTCCGAGAACTGTTATTTAAACGTCCATAGGCTCATAAAAGAAGAGTTGTGCAAAACAAAAGCCTATGCCCGAGAACTAAAGTATAATTTAAATACTTTTAAGGTGGAAGGTAGCTCATCTTAAGTTTAAATTCTTAAGTGTAAATATTTGATTATTTTCATTATTGAGATTTAATGTTCTTATCATTTAAATTTCGATTTATCCTAAAAGAACAAAAATTATTATATATTATTTAACTTCAGGTGTGTTCAATTTTAATATACTAGTTAGATTAATATGGTTTTAAATCTTGATTTTCTATTATTTACATTTATTTTTTATATTATTTTAATAAAAAAAACATACAATATAGATATAGTTTAGAAAAATTTAATATAAGAAACATGTTTAAGAATTATATATAAAGATTAAAATGAATTTAAAAATAGTGATTCCAAAAGCATCATAGGACGTGAGATGGTTAGTAATATAAAAAGGCACATGTACTGCACAGAAAGCTACTTTAATTATGGTATTCTAAATTCAATTTATTTTTCTCGGAGTAACAATTTTTAACAAATATTTAAAAAAATCTTATTCATAGATCTGCCTATTATAATTATGATAAAAAAGCCATAATTTTATTCTCCCCCCCCCCCCCAATGATTTTAAGTATTACGCATTATATAATTTATATAATATATTGTGTAACATATTTAATTTTAATACCAAATTTATATATTTTTACCTTCAATTTTATATAAGTATATTAAAATCAAGTAGGCATTAACTGGTTCGTGTCATGAAAGCGGCCATTTGTCATTGTGAATCAAAACTTAAATATAAAAAGAAATTAATAATAATTAGGAATGTTGAAAGTAAGGCTTTTGAGACCTAAAATATAAAAAGAAAACTAATATATATATATAAAAAGAAATTAATAATAATTAGGAATCACGAAATCAATTTCATAAATTATAACATTATCAAATTAACAAAATTATAAAAGTAAAAATAATAAAAAAAAGAAAAATAAAATACAAAAAAGTTAATAATTAAAAAAGATTCTTTTTGTATGGTAAAAATTGGCCTTTTTATACTCCTTTCAATCTTCTTATAACTAATATTCATAACTATTCAAATATAATATTTTTATCACGCGTTATAATAATAAATCCAAAAGAATTCTTTATGCAAATTAAATATAAAGTACAACAAAATCCAAAAGAATTCTTTATGCAAATTAAATCTAACATTTACAACACCTCCCTACTTAAATTAGACCCAACATTCTGCGAATGATCTTTCTTTTTTCGATCTCGACTTATTCTTTTTAATCTTTGCTGTCTTCTAAGTTCTAACGAAGGCTGACTCTTGTCTAGTATTCTTAGTTTCGAACGACCGTTTGTATCCGATTGTCGCTTGAAATTTTTGGATTCTATCTTCTGTCGCTTGTCACCCTGTTAAACTATCAGCTTTTTATCTCTGTAGGCCACTGACGAACTTGATACACGCCTGTTTTCCACTATCCACGATTGATGAACGATTATCGATGACATCCAGTTTCTTTTCCTCTCTTGTTTTTTACTAGTCTGTCTTAATCTTTTTTACAATTTATCGTAGCTTGTTTCCTATCATTCTCTTGTAATCGATTGGTTGTTGCCTCTAATTCTTGTAATCGTATCTATCTTTTAGACTTCCGGGTCTTCTACGACAGTTTGCCCTTGCTGAGATATCAGGTAATCACATCTAATCTACTTCTACCTAAAATAATTTATTTAAATAACTTCTGAAATATTTTATCACTTTTTATATTTATTCTCAAATATAAACTACCTAATACAATTATACTAATAAAATATATAAATATACCAACTTCATCCTAATGTCTACATTTATCTCCTCTAATCTAATTCTACCTTTAATAAATGGCGTAAATTATACTAAATCTTACATTTATAATACGTAACAAAAAAATATATAATAAATTATAAAAATATATAAAATTCTATCACCCCTTTCCCCTTAATGAAGCTTAGACACATATTTTCATTGAAAAATATACTTGTACTCATCCTTTAGCTATTGATCCTCATCTTCTTTTCAGCCATGTCTATACTAAATTTATATCTAAAAATCCTATTCTACAATATATATCAAAATCTTTCTTTTACTCAAGTCTTTAAAAAAAAACTGCTGAAATATATAAATCTCTTTTCATACATACGTTGTCGAGAAATCAATGACATTTAATCATAAAAGTTTTCATACTCACGTTTATGAACAACCTATTAACTCTAATCACTATGGTTTTCACCCCACGTCTTTGAAGAACTTATGAAATCTAAACATTATAAATTTTCGCACAACCTTTGTTGAAAACTGATATGTATATTTCTAAAGCATGTTTTTCTTTCTATTATTAGAATAATGTTGCATAATTGATCTCAAATCTTATTTATGATTCAAAAAAATAAAAATCCGATCTCTAATTGAGCTCGATTGCGGCATAAATTTTCTAATGACGAAAGCCGTTTCTCTTTATGAAGATTTTTGGTTAATCTACAACCTAATATACTACATCCACATTAATCCTTAAGGCTGTTTTATCTCTCGCAGCCCTTAAAATAAAAGTTAAACGTAAATCTTCAATAAGAATTTAATCAACTATTTTGTAACAATAAAGTTAATTCTAATCTTATTCACAGAATTTTTTAATTATTATATCTTAGCATAATATTAGTTTAATATTAACTTTCGCAATTTATGTTTCTTTTCTTTGTCATAATTATTTCTAGTGATCAATTAATAATAATTCTAAAATCTAAAATATCATAGTCTTTATTAGTTTCAAAATTCCAATGGTTTTTAGTTTACCAGTAACTTCTAAATATAAAATTCCTAATTATCACCTTTAAATAACTAAACACAATTATATCTTATCTACTATGAATGTTACCTTTGTCTTTAATATTAGATTTTATATTCCTATAAACCTAATCTTATTAAAATAATTTCTCTTTTTCAACCTACATTTTAAATATCATCTTGTCAAATTCATATTTTCCTTACCCCTTTTCTGTTTTGAATTTCTTTCTTTGGTATGGAGTTTAGTTGGTATTAGACTGAAAGTTGTAATGGTCCTGTCGCCTCCTCTCTCCAACACCATTGTCACGAAGTGGCCATTTGTCATTGTGAATCAAAACCTAAATATAAAAAGAAATTAATAATAATTAGGAATGTTGAAAGTAAGGCTTTTGAGACCTAAAATATAAAAAGAAAACAAATATATATATATAAAAAGAAATTAATAATAATTATGAATCACGAAATCATGAAATCAATTTCATCCTTTATTCAAAATTATAACATTATCAAATTAACAAAATTATAAAAGTAAAAATAATAAAAAAAAATAAAATAAAATACAAAAAAGTTAATAATTAAAAAAGATTCTTTTTATATGGTAAAAATTGGCCTTTTTATATTCTTTTCAATCTTCTTATAACTAATATTCATAACTATTCAAATATAATATTTTTATCATGCGTTATAATAATAAATCCAAAAGAATTCTTTATGCAAATTAAATATAAAGTACAACAAAATCTAAAAGAATTCTTTATGCAAATTAAATCTAACATTTACAACAGTTCGAATCTTCGTCATGGCACAATTTTTAAAAATGTATTTTTTGTATTTATATGACCCATATTTTATTATCTTCATTTCATAGGCGTGGCCAAGATTTTCCAAAGGGGGGGGATCAAAAAATTACGGGGCTTCGCCTCTAAGTCTATATAGTCATAAAAAATTTTTACGATAGGAGGTTAATTTTAATAAAAAAAGAAGCCTGGAACAAATATGAATTATATTTATATTAGTTTATATAAAATATAATAAATATCTTATATATATATTAATATAAAAGCATGGTAATAATTTATTCCAAACAATTATAAGAAATTTATTTATAAAAAATAAGTAGACATATAGTTGATATTCCTCTATTATATAAAATTAATTACAAAATACTAGGTTAAATTCCACTTTTACAGACATATTTGACAGTTAGAGAATATATTACAGTTAATAATTTAACAAATTTTACTAATCAATGCTCTTTATCATAAATATAGCAACAATTTGCATTCAATTATTTAACGCCATCTATTTATTTTAAGAAAAAATAATATTAAAATTTAATCTTCATATTATTCATCCCACAATGTCTTTAAAAGATATTTTCTGATGTCCTTATCAATATTTTATAGTTTTCTGTAAAATATTTAATTCGTTATATTGGTAAAAATTACTTGATTGTGATATGATAATTGATAAAATTAGATATATTGTAAATCTACGACATATAATATTCTACTATTTGTATTGTGCTATATTTTTTTTTATTAAATTTATGATATAATTATATTTTACTTTTATTAAGATAAATAAATTAAAATTACTAACTTTATAAAAAATTATATTTGATATATTATAATATTGTGAAGTTAATATATCAATCTTAAATGTCACTTCAAATAAATTCCTTGAATCATGATAACATATGAAATATAAAAAAGGCACCTTGTTTTTATGGATTCTCATCTTAATTATATTGATTATTTACTATCATTACCGTATTGATAATGTAAAGGTTTATTTATATTGAAAATATATCACATATTACCCTTAAGATTAAAACGCTTAATACAACTATTATTAATATTAAGAATGAAATACAAATTCAGATCAAAATTCAAAATCAAATTCGTCATGAACTATTCATGTTAGAAGATAAAAATAAAGTTTCAAGTTTGTTAAAATCATTTTCAAATTTTAAACATTTTATTAAGTTGTGCTTCCAATATTGATATTTGCTTGTAATCGAAATACAATTACCAGAACTCTAGATCAATTGCTAAAGTAATTATATATCATAATTGTGATAATTCTCTTATAGGTTTAGGCCTTCAAAAACACAATTTCCTATTTATGTTAGCTTAGGGTGCTTAGAAAGCGATATTGAAAAGAGTTTACATTTTTATCAAGATGAAATCACTATATTAATAGTTAGATTATGTAAAAAAAACCATTTGTAATATAATATTTATTTAGCATACACCATTAAGTTATGATTATAATAGCAAAATATCTTTTTCCTTATGGGGTTATTACAAAATATCAAGGCACTATAATTGGTCATTAACCCAAATGTTTGGTGTAAAAAAATTTGAGGCTGTTATAATTGTTGAAGGTTGATTACAGTAATTTTAATAATTTATTTTTTTAAAATGCATATGAGATATATACACATAATTTAAATATAGTATAATATTAAGCACATAAACACATCTTGCTAAACCAATATTACCTATTCTGTTCATTGTTCATAAAGGTATTACAAATTTATCTGCCTATCTAATGTTTAAAATTGTTTAACATACCCATCTATTTCATTGCAGACTTTTATTCTGTATATTTATACCTGAACCCATTTTCTTCTACATTTTTCTTTCTAGACTATTTAGATAGTCTTGGTGTTCCAGATTATTGTTAAGAATAGATGAATGTTTGGTAGCCAATGACTTAAGGTAATCGAATTCTGAATCAACTTCTGTCGTTTCAAATTTTATTAATTCGTTCGTGTAAGGCAACAGAGAGGTAGCGTGTTGACATAAAATTGCACAGGAGTAATATTTTTGATTCCATATATTCATTTACTATGTTTATAGATTGAAATTGAGGATCCAAAAGTGCTCCTAACTACTAAGTATAAATAATTAATCAAAGGGAAATAATATAAAAAAACTCATTTATTAATTTTAAAATACTACCTGAAGATTGGTTATTGGAAATCTATTATCAAATTTAGTAAGCATATTTTGTCTAAGGGATGCTATGGGAGGACTATATTCTTTTATGATTAAATGATTTATAATTTTACTAAATAAATTCTTTTTGGGATTCAAGAGTTTTTTTTGAAGGTTTTAAGAAATTTAAAAGCTCATGCCAAGTCCCATTTGGAGTTAGATAATTTGAGATCCAGTTTCTCCATTCTAATTAATGGAATTTTTGTTTTTGCCACTCACACTTTCCAGTATTATTTAAATACTATGCCAACATGTAGACAAATTTATTTTAAGGTTTTATGTTTTTTTCTCATATGAATTTTGATTTGCACTATCATCATCTAACCCAAAACGATCTTCATAAAAAGGATCATTATCATCAAAATCTAAAATATCCGATGTAAATGATATAGATTCAAAACATTTCCTATTTTCGATATCTTTTATATTTTCAAAATCAGCGGTTTTAAGATAACTAATTTCTCTCACTTTTTTAATGAGATTTTCTATTTAATTAACTTTTTTTATTCCATCAACTGTCACTAGATTATGTATCCATCCCCCAAACATAAATGATGGTCATATTCTCCTAGACAAACACTTTTCTATACATTGGGTCCTACATCCGTAATCATTTGAATTTTCTTGGACCTTAAGTCAAATTATTTTCAACTTTTTCTATACTGGAAAGAATAGTTTCATCAGTATGTTTTTGAGTGACATGATGTGTCACCAATGTATAAAATACAATATTAAAATTATTATTATTTCGTTAAATGTAAAGGTAATATAATTTCGCCTATGGTCCTGATATCAAAAGTTATAGCACAAAATTTTGGACCTATATTAATTTGTTGACATATATATGTTGTTTTCATTGATAAATAAATACACATCATCTAATCCACTCCTGATGTGTTATTTTATCTGGTAAATCTTTTGTATCTGAAATAATGCCATATTTCTACATAAAAAGTTAATAATAAAATCATAATGCTTTGAAAAATTCTAAATGTGATATTAGATCAGTTTTATTTAAATATTCTATTATAAAATAATTAGATATTTTAACAGTTAAAATAAAAATTAAGATTGCACTATAAAAAATTATAATTAATTTACAAATAACCTTTAGAAAATCTTGCATTCCAATATTATTTATAGAATAGAATGACATTAAATCCTTGCAACACTTGAGAACATAATTTCTTACCAGAATTTATTTTATATCTTTTATTGGGTCAGATGTATCATTTACAAAGGTTTAAAAAATAATTTAAAAAAATTCATAAATATTTTAAAACTAATTAAAAAATTTACTTATGAAAATATATAATTATTTTCATCCTTACCATCTTTATCAAGTACTATTTGCAAGCATATATTGCAAAAGACTTTATCTGCATTAAAACTGGTTCTCTTATTATTTATGCCATTAATATTAAGAATCAAAAATATTTCCATGCAAAAGAAGGTTTTGCTTGTGAGGATATATTGGATTTTATTACAGGGTATTGCAATGCTGCATCCATTATATTTGTTTTAGTCCTGCTATGTTTATATATGAATGATAAAATAAATCATTAATTAAAATTTTTTATGATAAAAAATAAATTTTATATGATAAGTTGTAGATTGCATAAAGAAAACATTGTATTACTCTATATAATACTTGATGGTCTTATATAAAAGATTTTTAACATCAAAAATTTAAAGAATAAAATATATAATAGTATTTCATTATCTTTTCTGTAAATTACTAGCCTAATAATATATCATCCTGTTACAAATCAAATGTTTTATAGCAAATAATATTTATTAATAATTTTAAAAAATAAAATCGCATTTGTTAATAATTTAAAAAATATTTAATATTATTTTTCTTCTAATTACAAAAAAATATGTATCACGCCGCCGAATTTTTACATCGGTGGCGGTGTGTTATATGCCGAGACTTTTTTGGCGGCGGTGTCGCCTGGTCAAAAATCACCGGCGGCGCACAGGTCTAGTTAAAGGTTATTTTATGAATATAAAATTATATAAATTATTTTTAATGATAAATCTATTATTTATATGATAACATTTTACACAATAAATATAAATAATATAAAAATTATATTATGAAATTTAAATAAATTTTTCAAAAAAAGATTCCATTTTATCGGATCGGTTTGGGAAATTTTATAATAAAGGCCGATAACCGATATTTTAAAAGGAAGAAATATCAGCCCGATCCGATAAAAATATCAGTATATCTCTATTTATAATTAATGCTATATTTAGCAAGAATTATTAATTATTACTCTGAGTAATTCCATGACATATCTACTGAAATAACGCTATTTTAGATGACCCTTTTTAAAATGAATTATCGGCATATTAGCTATACAGTGTATGTTTTATAATCAAGATTTTAAAGCTCTAGCCCAAATATATTTTAAGTTATGAGCTTTCAAAGTCCAATGATAGCCTTTTATTTTAACGAATCTCAAAATATTTACCACTGAAAACACATTTATCATTAAGAAAATAACAAAATTATTGTAGAAATATTTTCAGTGACATTGTATTTTGGGTAAAACACACAATATGCATTTTGAGAAACCTGATTTGAAACGAAAAGCAGGGATTAATGTTGATTTGTCATGGAATTCACCTTGGGAATTTTTTTAAATCTTATTCTATTTTTTATTTATTAATTGAATTTCCGGAGGAGACAATTAATGGTACTTCCAGTAGCCTACAGGATACCATTGTTATATCTCCAAATGGTAACCATATCTTTTCTGAAATTATATTTAAAAAAATGAAGCGAATCTAAAAATGTTTGATATTGTTTTTGTAAAATCGTATCTAACCACTAAAAATCCTCATATATACATGTTACAAATCCTCTGATTTCGTTAAAGATTATTATCCTTATCTACATATATAATATGAATATTATGACTATCAGCTTTTGAATATTTGTCTTAATTTTATTCAAACCTGGAAATATCTTGTGTATTTTTAGAGCCATGAATTGTGCAAGCTTGACTGAATCTTTCACGCGATTTATATTTTCTTCATTTAGTCACATATGTAAAATTAATTGCTAACATCGTTTCCTAGCAAAATTATATCGATTTTTAATTTAATCCTTAGCGAAATCAAAGGATTTGTTACATCTATTATATCATGATTTTTGGTGGTTAGAAAAAAATAAAATTTCCAAAGAACAATTCCGGAAAAAATATGGTTGCCTCAAAGAAATAATACTGTAACAGCTAGCGTATTACTCATAAATTTTCCACTGAGGAAATTCTATTAAACACAAAATGGAATAATATAGAAATAAGGCTTTTTCCCAATATATATTTTTTTATTTAATATAACCTAAAGATTTTTATTACATAATATTATTTATTTTTTAGATTAGCTTCTAAATAATAACGAAAGACAATATTATTTATTGTCCTTGCCTCAGAAAATCTAGTTGGCTAGCCCTCTATGATTGATTTTTTTTGAATTCATAAAATTATAAAAAACTAAATAATATTAAATTCTTATTTTCTACACTAATATTTTTACCTAAAATTTATATAATATTAGTAATAAACATATTACTTCTCAAAATATTTTTTATCTAGTAATTTGAGATTATAAAAACCAAGATTACACTCTTATTCGACTTTAAAGACCCATAACTCCTTTTCTATAAGCGAGAGCTTTAAATATTTGATTTATATAAAATTTATACAATTTTTACCCATTTTTAAAATGGTCATCCGAAAACTGAGTGTTCTTATTTATTTTTTTGCTTGGATCAACACTACCACATATGGTTATAATAAAAATCATCGTAATCAAAAAGCTTTCGGAGGCCTAGGCCTATATGCATAAATCCCTAATCCAATAGTTCTGGGTTCGAATCCAACAAGGACTATATTTTTCTTCTGTAGCCACTAGGTGGTGCCGTTCTATGGGAATCGTAGGGGATATTTTGTTCTAAATATGGTCGTCTAAGTCCCCTCTGGAATACAATGTGTGTCGACAGTTAGGGCAAATGAAAAATTATATATTACTAACAGACTAAAGGCTCAAGGGCTAATAAGCAGGTATTGGAATTGTTGGAAAAGCATTTGTCAAAAATAGTATCACCGGATAGCCTTGGTTGTTATACCAAAAGGATTGCAATTTCATTTAAAAGCCCAAAGAATCACAGGGCCCACTTTAATCCTTCAAAATATCAGTGGCTTCTATGCAAGGGAAATAAAAGTACTAATCCCAGTTTTATGAGGTGAAAATCTGTACGACGGAGTATATCAAAAAATGTTAAACGAGTGCCGAGAAGCTTACCCAATCCCAAAATTCGTAATATATTGCGTATTAGCCAAAATATAACGAGATAAAGCCAGCTGCTAAAGGCATCAAAAAAGTGGCGTGTGAAAAATGAGGGGTATCACCTTATTTTACTACAACTAATAATTGTTTTGCAATTTTTCACCAAAACTAAATTTTATATATATATAATTTTTTTACACAATTTTGATTTTACAAAAATAAAAGGTGAAAATTTTATCTGTTTATACAATTTATATTCTAGTTGACATACTGTATAGAACATAGAAATATCTCACAAATTTTTAAAAAATTGTCATGTTTATATAAATATAGAGAGTAGAAAAAAAGATGTATTATATAATTTTCATTTTAATTTATATAGCGTGCAATAAAGGGTCAAGTATTCCAGTTATTTTTGTTCGTGATTTATCTCTGTTGGTGGAATTTTATATTTTAAATTACTTGATAAATTTGATTTATAATGCAGATATATAAATCTATATTTCCAAATTAAATAAAATGTAAGGATTATAATTTTAAAATGAATTATAAATAAATTTAGGCATGTTTGTTATATAAAATTTGAAAGTATCAAAGTAATGCACTGCTTAGCTAATCTCTAAAAAAAAGAAGTGCGCTACTTTTAACACGCTACTTTAAAACTGGTAACCAGTAAAAAAATATAATTTTATTTTCGATCTTATTATTTTTATACAACAATATATTTTAATTATTTTTTTAAAGATGATTTTGACATTTCTCCAGACTTTTTTGAGTATTTTCATGCTACTTATTCACTTTTACAAATGGACCCTACAATATGGTGCATATCTTGCTGGAATGATAATGGACTTGCAAATTTAACCATCAATGATCCTGGTAAATTTTTAAACATTTATTGTATTCATATAATAGTTGTGTTTGGACAAATAAATGTTTTTAAAATTAACAAAAAATAATTCATTTACTTATTAATTTATATTAAAATTACTTATTGAATATTAATGTATTTTTCGAGTAATGAGGAGTATCAATTATAATAGTCTTTAAAATGTTGAGTAGTGAAGGTCAACTGTCCTGTATATCGGTCTTAGATTGGGACCAACTCGATGGGCCGAACAATCTTTTTTCAGAGGACCATGGTCTGGATCAGTTTTAATATTTTATGGCTTGGACTGGCCTTTTATTAATATTTAAGTTTGCTTTAATTTTCAATTCATAAATTTTTAAATTTTTTTTATGTATTTTTAATTTTATATAACTTTTCTAAAACTGAGATACTTTAGTATTTATGACTGTTTTTCTTTTTAGTTCATTTATTTTGCAATAATCTATGAAAACGAAAATTTTGTTAAAAAAAGAATTATACTTTTGAATTATAACTTTGTATTGTTAATTTGGTAACAAAAAATAAAGTATAAATTTTAATATAATAAAATATTCCGTTAAACAAAGAATAAATGGTTCATAAAAAATCTATTATCAATTTAGTTATTCTTTAATTACATTGTCTTATCATTGAAATCGCCATAATAGCTTAAGTCATTATCAAGTAGGACTGATAAAATTTTATTATTTTTTGGCTAATAATTTTATTTTAACAATTGACTAATCATATATTGTAAACTATTATAAAATTCATTTATTATTGCCTTCTAAGTGCAAAAGTACTTTTCAAATTTTTTTACAGATGACAATTTTAATTAGAAGGTTAAAAATTTATCCGTTTGCAATTACCCGATATTATTTAATCATATATGAATATAAAAGGACTATACCTTCACATTTCTCATTCAATATTTTAAAAATGACTCATTCTTTTCGCATTTAGAAAATTGCAAGGTATTGGATCATATTTAAAAAAAATGATCAAATCTTATAAAAAAACGTGTATCCGATATTTATTGGCGCAACTCTATTGTTAATAAATTTGTTTTCCCATTAACGTAAGTATAAAATAAAATATATAGCGTTCTTTTTAACTATGAATTTTATTAATCTCATTTATCAAAACAGCTTTATTACATAGATCTGATTTTTTCCCCGGTCTTGGGTGGCTTTTATCTGAAAAAATTTGGCACGAATTAAGGTCTAAATGGCCTGATGCTTTTTGGGATGACTGGATGCGAAGGCCGGATGTAAGACTAGGCAGAGTATGCATTAGACCAGAAATATCTAGGGTTTACACATTTGGGGTAGATGGAGTTAGTCGCGGACAATATTTTGAAGAACATTTGTCGAAAATAATGCTCAACATTAGGTAATATAATGACAAATAAAACTTGTATAATTTTGTTATCACGAGGTATACATATTTTCACCAGGTTAGAGAATTTCATGTTAACCAAGATATAGTATCAAATATTACTTAAATTATTTAAGTTTTTATACTTTATATTCATTATTTATAATTAATTTTAAATTAAAATACATAAATTACTAAAGAAGTCTTATAAAGATTATTTTTTAGAATGTAGCAATTTAAAGTGTGACTTTTACGTAATGTCAAAAATAGTGCTTATAGGAATTTTGAAGATTCATATGAAACTTATAAAATATTATCTGCAAATAATATCGATAATTATTATTCTATATATCAATCACAATTATGAAATCCCCGTTTTTTTACATCTTACTTACATCCCTTGGTCCTGGGTTTATTTAACTGGTAATTTTTTTTTGCGAATTTGTAAATGATGTTAGGCTTATTCTATGCCCTTTCTTAAGGGCTGCCAGCTTTAACATTGAAACCTAAATCATAAGTTCAATTCAACTCTCTGAAAATTTCAAATCTCAGCAGTTTGCTCCCGAAACAAACTGATTTTTGATCTAATCTTCACTAGCACGTTTAAATTTACACCTAGGCGCTAACATATTGACTATTCAAACATCCATTTATTTTCTCACAATCTTATCTAAATCTTTTAAAATTACTGCTCTTAGCATTATTTCAAAAAAGAAAGTTATGTTTGAAAAAAGGAACGCGTTACCATTACTCATTACCTTATGAAAAAATAACGCGTTATTTAAAAAAATGCAAAATTTTTTAATTTATTTTTTCCACCTATAGAGAATATAAATAATATATTATCACGATAAGTTCCTTTTCAATAATTTTTAATTTGTTTTTCAAAATTTTGACCAGATAAACAAGAACGCTGTTAAACACAGCTTTCGCTAGGCTAAACACGTTCAACTGGCGCAGATAATGGGAGGGTTGTATTATATATATAAAAATTTTAATTGGGGGGTATATATAAGAAATATTTAAAGAATTTTTATTTAAAAAAATTAGATCATTTCACGAATCTTCATTCAGATCCTCATCAATTTTTTTTTAAAACGATATCAGAATTTAATATGAATCAATATTTCTACCTTCATAAGGGCCAGGGCAAAGTTAAATCAAAGATTGACATATATTCTTTTATAATATTAAAGAATATAATAAACATACCTTGATTCTATTAATTTAATAATATAATTATATTATAATTTCGTTATATCGACAATTTATATCAAGGTAAGTTATGATAATAGTAAAAAATATAATATTAGTAAATCACAATAATATATAGTCATTAATTCTTGCTATTTTTTTATTGATTGAGATCTGATTAAATATTAAATTAATAAAATAAAAATTAAGAACTTTGGTGGCTAATCTGAATTAAAAATTCGACTTAAATTTATAAAAATATAGTATATATTAAAATATATTTCGTCTATATTTTTTAAGAAAAAATTTAAGCTAACGCTTTACGTTACCGTTACTCAAAAAAGAAAGCGTTACCTTGAAACAAGACAACGCTCTTTGCAACACTATTTAAAATCCATGATACACCTTTATCTTGTATCACATTTTTATAATCATAATTTGTTTTTATTTAATCAAAATTTACTTGTTTAATTTCAAAAGGAAACATTAATTTTTTACTTGAGATATTACTAAATTCTATCCTAAATTAGTTTCCTTTTGAATAAATCTATATCAATTTATGGATAATTCCATACCAAATCGATAACTTTTCGGCCCGACCTTTTTAATTTCGTAAAAATTTTGCATACTGAGAGAATAACATTAGAAAGCATCGAATCCAAAATTTTAGCCTCCTAGTGCTCATAGTTCCAGAGATATCATCAATAGTCAAAAGTGCCAAAAATGACCTTTTTCCGAAAAATACGATTTTAAAAAATTGAGAATTAAAAAAATAATGATTTTAAATATATAAGTTATATGCCATTTTGTAAATCTATTAAAGGCCTTTTATTAAATATTAAGGATTTTTTTGAAATAATATTGTTGCGGTTTATATTTACGTTATAAATTTTAAACATAAAAACTCCAGGTGTTTCGCTTTTCAAATTTTTTTGAATTTAATATTTTCTTATTCTCTAACCTTATATCTATTCATAAAAAATATTTAAACTTGGGACAACCATGGGTTTTTTAGTTATTGGTATTTAAAAAATAAATATTTTTTCGATGGCGCTCCTTTATAAAATAACGTGTTAGATAATTATTTTTTTAAACTTTTTTCTATTTTTAAACATAGCGAGATTCTATCATTAATATCATGAAATGAGATTATTTAGCTGCGGTTATAATCATTTTTTTTCTTATAAAAAATTTTAATTTTCGAAAATTTTGTAGATATAATAGATAAATTAAAATTCATGAAAGATATTACCTATTTTCGGTTTTTCATTAAATTTAGTTTTTTTGACACCATGATAATTTCGTGTTGCGATAAATTATATTTACGCCTAGTAGCCGTTGATAGGCTAACTATTGTTAAAATATTATTTTTTGGTATGAAAAGGATATCTTGTGCAGCTGGATAAACAAAAGAATTTGCTGGTCCTTTAGGGTGAAGAAAATTAATTTTTACTTCATCTCTAATTACACTCACTTCTTGTACAAATCCTAACCACCAATCGTTTTCATATGCACATGTTACATATCCTCTAATCTCATCGATTAATTGATCGTCTGCGAATTAGAATATAGTTTAGTTAAACAATTATTCGCCTTAAAATGATTATATAATTTTTCAAATTATTAAGAACTAACCTTTTTTGAGCTTTCGCTCGTTCCCCCTTTTCAATGCTAGACTATGCAATCTTTTTTTAACTTCATCACTGCAGATTTTTTTTTAACAATATCAACTGTTTTTTGATTGAGATATTTTTGCAGGCTTTCGAGTTGGAGTTGAAAGAATTTCCTTTTCTTCTAAAACGATTTTGGAATTATATGCCATATGATTATGTGGCGTTGAATCTCGTTTTTATTTTATTTGCGCTCCAATTAGGAGGCAGAATGGTCAACAATTGATATTTTTTTTATTTTTAGATAAATTAGGATATTGTAATTTCATATTATTGAGTAATATCATTATTATCTTTTATATTCAATTCTGGATTGTTAATTATTATATCTGAAATAAGCTTTTTATATTTTCGCTATCCTTTTTTTTGGATAATTTTTTTCGGTTAGTTTTTTTTCTCAATAGGAGATATTCCAATTTCGTTTAAGTTATATTGATTGTATCTATTGATGTTGATGCTGTGTTGATATTATTTACATATTAGCTATCAGAATATTTATATTTTCAATATTTTTTTGTGATAACCGTTTAGGATATTGTGTCATCCACGTCATGACTTTACGCGGGTTCTTTTTATAATTAAAGTGTTTAGATTCTTTAAAAGGAATTTATATTTATACATTATAAATAATTTTAAAAAGAAAAATAATTAATATCAAAATATTTGTAAAATAAAAATTAATTAATATTGGGGCAGGTGAGAACTTGCTTTTATCTTTCAACAATTAATTATCATATTTTCTTGTAGGAGATATCAGAATCTTAACTATCTTTTTAGGAAATTTAATCATTTATTATAAAAACAACTAATTTTTACAAGTTATCAATATAATAATAATAAATAAGCCTATCAAACGATCTATATATAATATTTTTTAATGATAGTAATGCTGAAAAATCTTATTATTTATGTTTAAAAATGAAAAAAAGTTTAAAAAAATAATAATCTTAACAAAACACGTTATTTTATAAATGAGCCCTATCTATTTTTGAAGAAAATATTTATTTTTTGATTTTTTAAATCGTAATAACTAAAAAACCCATGGCTGTCCCGAGTTTAAATTTTTTCTATGAATAGATACAAAAAAATTTGGAAAGCGAAACACGAGGAGTTTTCATGTTTAAAATTTATAACGTAAATAAAAACCGCAACAATATTATTTCAAAAAAATCCTTAATATTTAATAAAAGGTCTTAATTAGAGTTGCATAATGACATATAACTTATATTTTTAAAATCATTATTTTTTAACTTATCTCCATTTTAAAAATCGTATTTTTCGAAAAAAGGTCATTTTTGGCACTTTTGACTATTGATATCTCTGAAACTATGAGTACTAGGAGGCTAAAATTGTGGATTCGATGCTTTCTAATGATATTCTATCAGCATAAAAATTTTTATACAAATTTTAAAGGTCGGGCCGAAAAGTTATCGATTTGGTATGGAATTACCTTTATAGGTGTTCTAAAATTATGTAAAATATTGGTTATATATTACAATTACGGTCATTCTGGATGTTTTATAATACCTAAAAGTTCTAAAAAACAATATTAAAATAAAAATACATTGTCTTTTCAGGATATTTCTATCACTAAAAAGTCTCAAAAACCAACATGTAAATATCAATTTAATAATACATAAGCTTTATAATTAAATTAACTACTTTCGATAATAATAGAAGTTATTAAAACCAGAAAAACTAATTACGAAATATATATTTTTTTAAATCAAATGAAAGAAGGAAAGAAAACGAATGGATATAAAATTAAACCAAAATTGGATAAAATTATTCCTTGCATCAATTCATTCTGAGGTTGTCAAAAAATATATAAAAAATTTTCTTTCAATTTGGTCAATATGCTCTCTTTTTGAACCCAAACATATCTGAGGTCATTAATTCCAATAATATCCTTTATTATTTTTAATACCATGTTTAGTCCTCGATCAATAAGTTGACTTTTCTAAATTGATATTTCATTTTTTAGATTCGTACACTTTAAGCAAATGACCAATTCATTAATGGGACTACTTAAGGTAAACCTACAATATCGAAAAAAGTACAATTTATAAAAATTATCCTATGCAGCTGATTTAGCAAAAATCCTAATGACATGCCTCTAAAATAATAAATAATGAAACTTATAGGAATGAGTTGTTTTTTTTTAAAAAAATGTTATTTTTTATTAATCATGTAAAATATTTGAATTTCATATTATGTACTGAATAAGATATCCAATTTGAATTATTCGATTTTAAAAAAACGAATACTGATTTATTAGATTTTTAGAGGCGTTAACTAGAAGAATTATTTATACCTTTACACCTGAAAGAAATTATTTGTCCAACCATGGCCGAGTTTATTTGGAGATGAGTAATTAATATTTTTACAAAATTGTAATATCAGGCATCGCCATTTCTATAATTAGGCTCGACTGGATCCAAAAAATAATTTTAAAATTGGCCCCATTTGGTTAGTTATATTTTTTTTATTTAGGATAATGATAATGGAGTTAGTCCTCTTGCTAAACTTTATTTTTGATACCCAAGGATGCAGCCACCCGTTTAGGTTTAGAAAACAACCCGATTTGAATCTAGAACTATATGATCCTGATACACCCATTGAACTGATTCGGACACAGACGCTACTGGAAAACCAAAAATGCTATATAATTACAATCGCTTGTTAAAAAATAATATATTTAACAATTTTAAATTTAGAAAAATTATGATCCAAAATTCCTAAATGATGTTTATAATGAATCTGAAACAATTACGTTAGCAAGTTTACTTCGCAAACACCCACTTGAATTAGGTCGAGAGCCTCTAAACCAACGCTTAAAGGATAATCGTTTAATTAAACCCAGCTACAAAATTATTTATCATAATCAATTGCATTTTGAAAAATTAACAAAAACTTTAGGACTTATGTCAGATTATAGGGTATGTATTTTGAAAATTTTAAATTCCACAATATTTATATTAAGTTCTTTAAAAATAAGCCGATTTTAATAAATCTCAAGATTTTGCCAAAAATGTACATTTACTTTTCATCATTTTGTGAAATATCGGAAATTTTTAACACTAGTTAAAAGTAAATTTGTTCAATTTACAATTTTTTAGAAGTGCATATTAATTTGTTTTTATAATCTGTCTAATATGCTCCTTGTTAAACGGCTCAAATTTTAAAAATGGCTAACCCAAACCCAAAATTTTAGCTAAAAATAGAGATTTCCCTCATATTGAATAAATATTAATGAAATCTAAAAGCTTGCGAAATATTATTTTAGTGAAAATCTTAATATAAAGTCAACTAAATCGAGCCGTTTATATGATTATCACTAAATTATATTTTAAAAAATGATTTTGGAAATTTAAAAATATTTACTGTATTAATAGGGTGGCGTTTCAAGAACTTCCTATTTAGGTATAGTATCGTTTGTTCATAGAGGGCATAAATTACATTTGATTCCAATGATGCAAAGCATATTATATGAATAAAATATAAACTCTTTGTTAAAATAATCGATTTTTATTATAAATTATATATTCATTTATACATATGTTATTATTTTTTAAATTGGGTGCAAAATAAATTAAATAAACCATTATTGTAAAATAAATTATTTCTTAATTTTTAACTTTCCTTTGCAATATTTATTTTCTAAACTTTGAAATAAATCATTCATGTCATGTTCCCTTGTTTTTTGTCTTTGATTTATCAATGCTACCAACGATTCGGATTTTAAATTATCTAGACCCAATTTTTTGCCATAAGCTTCTGCTTCTTTAGCCTCTTTTTTGGCCTATATTTTTTTGATGTCAAATATAATATGTCTAAATTAAACTACCTTTCTTTTCCTTTTAGATTTTTTGGAAGGGGTTTCATATTTATAAACTTTGTAGCAAGTTAAATTTTTATTGGCTATTTCTTCATCAATTATAGCCCTAAATCTTGTTTCATCATTGTCATCTGTAGCTTTTGCACACATAACATTTTCCAAAATACATTGCATTTCTCCTTTACATTTTTTGTAAGCATCTATTACATCCAATCGTTCTTGTTCAGAGCCTGTTATAAAATATATGGTAATCATTGACAGATCTCAGTAAAGTTTAAGGAATTAAAAAAGGAATATGTACCTTTTTATACCACTATCATTATTTTATAAATATAAGGGAGATAAGCTCGATTAAAAATAAAAATGGGGATAAAATCTTTTATAAAATAAATTTTTTAAAAATGTGTCCAAAGCATCAAAAAAATTTAATTTGTAAACTTTTAAGAGATTATTTATCATTAGATTTGCTTTTTGAAACCATGTTTAGGTCACAATCTAAACAAAAAATAGTTAACAAACACTAACAAATTACAATAATAAATAACTAGACCATTATACAGTTAGAAGCTAAAATCTAATGAAATCATAATTTTTAATTATTGTCCTGAATAGAATTAAAGATAAAATTAATATTAATAAATAAAAATTGACCTCATAATATTTTAAAAATCAATCAGTTGTTAAATCATGTTAGATAAAATCCCACTATGAATCTAGCATATGTTTTAAACTATTTAGATTATTAAATTAGACTGAAATACCCAATCATCAAAGTATCATTAGTGTTAGCTTATATTTCATGAAATACATATTGTCAGATTTATGTGGAGGTGAATATATCATAATTTAAAATATATGAATTTTATTTATATTATGAACAAAAAAATTGTATCTGAATTTCCTTCAAATTTAGAGGTTTACAGATCTGTTCTTAAGATACTTTGCATATTTATCTTATAAAATAAAAATTTGTAAGATTTACCTTGAAAATTTACTTCAAATTTTTTAATATCATCTAAAGAGATTTTTTTAAAGAGTTGCCTCCAATAAGAGATCCAATCTTCATCTTTACTAAAACTTATATTTTCATCATTTAATATACCTATAAAAATTATACAAATTCAATATTCACGCTAAAAATTTACCAGTTTCATCATATATTTTTCTTTTTTCTGTATCACTTAATATTGAATATATTTTTGATAATATTTGAAATTTGGATGTAGCTTTTTGGGATGACCTTATATCACTTATTTTATCTGGGTGGTATTTTAGTGACAATTGATAGTAAGCTTTTTTAACTATGATTTTTAAATACTATATAGAGGTAAAAAAAAATTACTTTCATTTGGCTTAGACTTTTTATTAATCTCAAAAATTTTATATAGATCAAGTGAACCAAATAAAAGTTTACATTGATTTTCTAGATCACTCATATCGCAAATTACGCGGGATAAAGCTACTGTGGTCAATATATAGCAGACATTGCATAATCCATTTTTATTATTTAAAATTAAAATTTTTTAAGGTCAATATATAGCAGTCATTGCATAATTCATTTTCATTATTTAAAACTTTTTTAAGCTTTGTTATGACAAATCTGTAAGCACAAATTCCATCCAATAATCTTATTATACATGAAACTATTTTTCTTAAAAATAGATTTCATAAAATATTAATTTAATAATTATATAGAAAACAGGGTATAGACACGGAAGAATTCGGTTGACTCTGAACCTCCTTACCCCCTCCCCCCCCCCCATTTCATTAAAAAAATTTTTTTTATAAATATTTATTATCGTAGACCATGAGTATGTAGATGGAAAATATGTTTAGGTAAAAAAATCTCATACTTTTATATTTACTTTTAGAAGAAAATATACTTTCATTTCTTTTAAATTGATAAACCACCTTCCTAATTTATTGTATAGATAAAATAAGAAATTTCTTCATCTATTTATTAAAGTGTATAAAAAAATTTACGAATAAACAATACTATAAATACATTTCATATAAATCAAAAGGGTTATAGATTATCAGAGTTATTAAAGTATCTTGATATTATATTACGTCTGCTAAATACACACTTATAAAAAGACGTATTTTGATATACTTTTTAAACTTTTTCATATTGAAAATAAAAATATTTTAATGCAAAATTCATTTTATTTCATATGGGCATATAATTTAAATAAATATATATATTAAAATATATTAAAACTAATGTAATAAAAAAGATATGTAATATAATATTAAAGTTTTTATATATAAAAAATATATAAATATTCATTATATTTTAGCCCCCCCCCCCCCCCCCCCCAATTTAAATCTATAGATATCAGTTCAAGGTTGTGATGGATATTTTTATAATGTAAATTAATTTAAAAAACAATACCATTGATGCACAAAATTATTTTAATAGATATTCCTCTGACTTTTAATAAGTAAATAATAAGATTAGTGTAAAAAATTTTTCGTGCTTTAAGTATGTTTGTGTTCGAAAACAACAGAGAACCTTGTACATAGGCGTAGCCAGGATTTTTCTAAGGGAGGGGGGGAATTAAAAATTTTCTGGGGCTTTGCCCCCAGATCCTATTTGAGGCTAGCCTTTGGCCCGCTTTTACCCGGCCTTCGGTCGGGTTACCTTAGTCATAAAATATTTTTACAAGAGAGGAGGTTATTTTTGATAAAAAAAATAAGTCTAAAACAAATATGAAATATATTTTTATTAGTTTATATAAAATATAATAAATCACTTGTATATACATTAATATAAAAGCATGGTAATAATTTATTCCACAACCACAAGTATAAGAAATTTATTTATAAAAAGTAAGTAGACATATAGTTGATATCAGCGTCTACATAGCTGATGGGGGGGGGGGGGGTGAAGGGGTAGGAGACAAATGCCTCCAAAATATATTGGCATTTTTGGGGGTTGATATTGACATTTAGGGGGTAGGAATTAATATTTTGAGGGTAGGTATTAATATTTTTGGGAGGTAATTTTTGTTTTGAATTATAATCTTTTTAAATCCATTAATTGATACGATTATGATGGTTATCGTTGATTTTCTAACAAATGTCAATTAAAGTAAAGATATTTGTTAATTAATAAATAATATAAACTTTCTTTGTGCCATTTTCATTTACCATTTTATCCAGTTAATATTTACACATTTCCTATTTGGTACTTTTCTTAGAGGTTAATATATTTATATTATGTTTTTAATAAATTTATAGATTTTTTTTAGCAGGATAAAGTTTGGAGGTAATTTTTTTAGTCATGCTTAAAAACATATACCAACAAGCAAAGAATAATAAAAAACATAATATGTAAAAAATAATTAATTATTCCATTCTAGATGCCTAACAGAACCTTATTTAAAGTGAAATGTGATTATATTAATTGTAAAACTTCTTAAATAAGAAGTGACAAGATACATGAACATTTTAAACATAAACATCCTCATGTAAAGCTAGCTGATATGAAATTTACAAAGGTAGCCATCAAACGAGATAATAATAATTGAGTATCCTTAAATTGTGATATTCCATATAATATCACAAATGGAGTTGAAACCCAGTTGCAAAAAAAGACAATAACATCTTACTTCCGAAAAGTAATATTTTTTATTTCTTATTGTAACTAAAGACAATAAATATTATTGAAAATAAACCTTAAATTTGTGAATTAATAGAAACTGATTTTTTTCACAGTATATTAATATTAAAATAGGCAGGGTATAGAGAAAATAAATTATATATTTTATTATTAAATATTTTTTTAACTGTTTATCACACTATTTTTAGATCTATATAACTTTATAAAGTTCAATTTAACAATATGAATAGGTTTATAATAATAATTTAAAACTAAAGTATTAAAAAAACTTATTAAGTTATTATAATGTAGTAGAATTTTTAATTTAAATCTTTACATATTTAATTGAATTAAGATTTCAAAGTTCTTTTACTTTTTTTTATATAAATTTTATCCTTAAAATATGAATTGGATTCAGCTATTTTCAAAATTTTATCTGTGAATTTCATCCCCTTTATTTACATTATGTGTTATATTAGGTATGTTTATATTATTATCATTGTTTAATTTAGCTATTAGAATTTCTTTAGATAATATACTTTCATCATGAATTTCACAATTTTTATACTAATTTTTCTATTGATACGATTACTATTGTTTTTACAATCATAATATTCTTTTATGATTTCTTCAGGTGATCGCAGTTTTATATTAATCTGCATCTATCATGCCTATGAATCTTTCAAGTATATTTTCAAAATGTTTTAACATGATCTTCCTAACAAAGACATTTTATTAATGTTTATGATTAACGCGTTCAAAATTTGAGGATTCCCTTTGTATTCTACATTCACTTGTGCTGTACCTATCACTTATATCGTCTTGCCATTGTAACCTGATAACTTTATGTTAAACTTCATAATATTTATAATGCCTGTTTTCTCAATCATGTATTCTTGTAGAATTAAAACATTTATTAAAAACTTAATTATAATGTAGATAAGAAAAAAATTACCATTTGGCTAAAATTTTAAAAAATATAGTTTTCATAAGGAAACAAATTATAACCTCTCTTAATTTATAGAAAATCTCAGTTATTGAAGATTCACAAATTGTATTATCTCCTCATTCAATCCCCAGTTCCAGTGAGGCGCTTACTTTGCATGATGAGGTATTTAATTTAAATACGAATTATATGATAACTTTTGAAGAAACTAAATTATGATTATTAGGATATTTAAATATTTCCAACATTTATTAAAAACTTAATTATAATGTAGCTAAGAATAAAATAACCATTTGGCTAAAATTTTATTAAAACATAGTTTTTCATAATTAAACAAATTATACTCTTTATTTATAGCAAATCTCCATTATTGAAGATTCACAAATTGTATTATTTTCTCATCCAATCCCCGGTTCCAGTAAGGCGCTTACTTTGCATGAGGTATTTAATTTAAATAAAATTTATATAATAACTTTTGGAGGGAATAAATTATGAGGATATTCAAAGTCCAAGTCTTATTCAGCTATACAAAAAGAAGCAACCAAATAACCCATTTCACTTCATATTATTTAGGATGACAAATATTTTGATTAATTTCATAATTGCTGTAGGCCCATGTCAGCCATGTACAAATAAATTTTAATATCCTGTTACTCACAAGAGGTTTTAAATAATATATAATTTTCATTAATTTTTACCCATCCGTTATTTCTATACCAGTATTTATTTATTTTTTTACTTTTTAAATAGGAGCATGAATAATATAGATGATTCTCCCAACCTCAGAAATTGGCTATCCTATAGCACTACTTTAAACAAAGTATTTTGTCTAGTAATATAGCCTTTTGGGGTTCTAATTCGAATGAAGGTAATTTTATGTGCCTCATAAAATTAATGGCAAAAAGGGTCCAACTTTACGTGCATACATGGATAACAACAAAAAATTGCGGAGAAAAAAATCAGATAAAATTTCGAGATCTTATATAAATTTGAAATCATATAGCCACGTGAAAAAAATAACTGGAATTATTAAGATAAAAATAACAAAAAGCATTTTTCAAAAAATTAAAGAGAATCATGCCTATAGCATCATATCAGATGAAACATATGATGTTAAAAAAGAATGCATAGCTTTGCTTGTACAGTTTATAGAAGATGATCTGCATCCACATCCTGTAGAAAGGATCATACATGTTTTTACAACATCAGAAACCATTGGGGAAAATATAAAGAAACATATTTTTTCTAAGTTTAATGATCTTGGTCTTCCTCTTGATTATTTGGTTGGACAAAGGGAGATGAGTATACAAAGGAATGCAGGCTTTAATATTGAAAGAGGCTTTAAAAGCCATCTATATTTGGTGTCATGCACATCGGCTAAATTTAGTAGTTGCTCATGTTTGTGGATGCAAAATTGGAATGAAAAAGGTAATGGGAATATTAGATGATTTATATAATTTTATGAATTGAGTTAGACGTCAAGGTGTGTTTGTTAAATATCAAATGAGAAAGTTCAAGAAATCTCATAAAAGAATTAAAAACACGACAAGGTAAATTAAAAGAAACTATTTAAATTACTTCTTTAAATTAATTCTTTTTTAAATCAAATTTATTATTATCATTTCTTTATATCTAAAAACATAGTATATATATATAAAAAGTTAATTGAACATATTAAACAATCAACGTTAATATATTTTAAAAATAAACAATATTCAAATAAAACTAAAATTTATAATATAAGATTAACTATCAAATTTAAGATTAATTCTTTAAATTTATTTAAATATATGATCAATCAACATTCCCCCTCTTCTACAAAGAACGAAGCTTCTTCTCAGCAGTCATCGAGAGCTTGTTGTACCAGAAGTTTTTTCCCGTTTCGATTGTACTCGGTTTTATCTTGGAGCGCATAAGTCTCAAATGTTCTCGTAGGCTTGATTCTATCACGTAGGTTTGATAAAATCGTTTATTAGAGTTGCGTGAGTTTGTACGTTTATTGTAGGCTTGAATCAATCGCGTAGGTTTGATAAAATCGTTGAACGTTATCGTTGGCTTGATATCCTTATCATATGTTGTTCACATTTCTCAAAATTGTTATTATCATGTTTCATAATTAATCCAGTCGAATATTGGAATTTGGAATAAATCGGAATATGTAATTTGGAATAGTTGATCAAATCAAATATATGAATAATATGCACGAATAAAATTTTGAATTTCGGAACAATAAAATATGTAATAAGGAATGATAATTTAAGGAATAAGGAATAAAATCCAAAATAAGGAATGATAAATGATTATTATATTATTTTTTAGGTGTTAAGTTAATCATAGCGTTTTATACTTTTAGCGTTTTACATTTTTTGCGTTTTACATTTTTTAGCGTTTCAATATTTTAGTAGCGTTTTAATATTTAATTTATTTTTATTTATTTTCAATCTCCGAGGTTAAAATATGCAAATATTATGCACATTTCCCTCTCTTAAAAAAATTTAAATTTCACACAATATTTTTTTAAAATAATGATGTTTAATTTTTACATTGTCTTCAAAAGCTTTATTTCAAAAACATTTTTATCATATTAAGTATTACTTATAAGGGTTATTTAAATCAATCCCTTTTAATTCATATGTTTTAATTACACTTTAATATATTTAAAATTAAAGTTTTATCTTCTTGTTTAGGATTTATAATGGTTTATATTTAGTTATATCTAAGAATTCATTTTTAGGATTAGTTGTTAATTTACAACAATTGGTCATCATTCAAGAAATCAAAAAATAATATTTCACTAATAATTTAAGTAAATAATTTTTTAAAGGCTTTTTGTGTGTTCAAATATATCCATTATGATTTTACATTTTAGTGATTTTATAAATTTATAGCATGCCTTTATCCTGGCATAAAATTTTAATTTTTAATAACTTTTCTTCTTACGTGGATTAGAATAATAAGTAATCATCATTGGTCTCACAAAATAGAATTCATAACCTATCGTTCAACTTCCATATCAGTTCTTCCTAGGTTGTCACATTAGGTTAGGTGCTGGTTATCATATTCCAGTCCAACATCCAAAGCCGGGACACCATGAAGAAAGAAGCTTTTTGCATGAAAGAACGTGCTAACATCTCCATAGATTAGGCATTGGTCATATCAATAGATTATGCAGTCACAATAAATAAGGTAGTCATAATAGATAGTCATCTCCATAGGTTACGCAGTCTCCATATAGATAGTCATCTCAGTAGATTAGGTAGTCACAATAGATAAGGTAGTCATAATAGGTAGTCATCTCCATAGGTTAAGCAGTCTCCATAGGTTAGATAGTCATCTCAGTAGATTAGGTAGTCACAATAGATAAGGTAGTCATAATAGGTAGTCATCTCCATAGGTTAAGCAACCTCCATAGGTTAGATAGTCATCACAATAGGTAGTCATATAAATAGAGTCATCTCAATGGATTAAGCAATCGTCACAATAGGTAGTCAAATCAATAAATAAGGTAGTCATCAATTTCAAATTTAATTTAATTTATACTTTTTTATTTTAATTTTAGGCAAATTTTCTATATTTTCTTCTTTTTTTTTTTAACAAAAACGTAACGGGGCGCCATAAAAGAAACAAGAAGTTAACAAGTTATATTTATTCTAAATAAATTTTTTTTTTACCTTTTATAATTTTGTAAATTTTGATAAAATTTTGACTATCGAAAAGAAAAGTCAAAAAAATTTTATATGTCCTTTTATCATCTCCAATATCGAACGACGAATTTGATAAGTAATTCCTTTACTTTTTATTTTTACAAAAGAATTCAAGGTAAGGATATTTTAAATTTTATTTTTTTAAACTTTTATTATTTAACTTTATTTTATTTTTTAAAAAAGAAAGAAAAACGAAAAACGTACCACCGTAACCGGGGCACCATAAAAGAAATTAATAAAAGATTGCGAATCATAACTGACTAAAAAATCGATCAATAAAGGGAATGTCAAGATATATCTACGTAACGACGCCAAACCGAAAATCATACCACCTAGACGGTTACCTTATTCAAAGATAGACGCTGTAACTAGAGAACTTATGAGATGGATAGGAGATGGAGTCATTGAGCCTGTAACAGATGTACGATGGTCAAGTCCGATAACCGCTGTCTACAAGGATAATGGGAGCGTTAGGGTTTGCGCCGACTTCAAAGACACTGTCAACCCAGCCCTTGAGGACTTCAGATACCCACTTCCAAGAATAAATGATCTTATCGCTAAGCTCAAGGAAGGGAAGAAGTTCACCAAGATAGATTTCAAGGATGCGTTCCTACAAATTCCCATCGATGAAACCTGCAGAGACATATTAACTATATCTACACACAGGGGGTACTACCGGTTTACCAGACTTCCTTTTGGGTTAAAGACTTCATCTGCGATTTTTCAACAAATTATGGATCAAATTTTCAGTGACATGAAAGATGTCATATTTTATATTGATGATCTACTAATTACGTGAAGTAGTGACGAAGTTCATTTCAATAACATAAAGAAGGTTTTTGAAAGAATACTATCTCATGGTTTAGTGCCTAATTTTGCAAAAAGCTTATTTTTCAAAAAAAGTCTAAGGTTCTTAGGACACGACATCGACGCCAAGGGGATCCACGCCAACCATGACAAGATCGAGGCGATCGTTAAAATGCCGGAACCAAAATCAGCTGCGGAATTGTCAACGTTTCTAGGTATGGCCGGGTACTACAGAAAATTTTTGAACAACTTCGCTGAAATAGCTGATCCTTTATACAAGATTGTTAACAAAGAAAAATGGGAGTGGAATTTAGAACACTCCAAAAGTTTTGATGATCTAAAGACATTGATTAGTCTTCCTCCAGCTTTGACGTACTTTAATCCTGAACTACCTATCGGAATTGCGACTGATGCATCTAAAAGAGGTTTAGGAGCTGTTTTGTTTCACACTGAAAAAGATGGCAAAGAAAAACCGATAACTTTTGCATCAAGAACTTTAGCAAAATCCGAAACAAACTATACCAATATTGAGCGTGAAGCTTTGGCCATTATGTTTGCTATCAAGAGATTTCAAGAATACTTGATAGGGACTAAGTTCACTATTATAACGGATCACAAGCCGCTAATCCATATTTTCACCAAAGGGCTCAAAGATAATAGCACCATGTCATTAAGGTTACAGAAGTGGAGTATAATTTTGGGGGGTTACGACTTTAACATCAGATATAAAGCTGGTAAATACAATGTTGTTCCCGATTGCCTCTCAAGACTACCACAAGTAATTGATGATGACGTTATTGATGATATCGCGATTATAAATGACTTTGGCGATATACCTCTTAGTTTTGACCGAATACGTGATGAAACATCCAAAGATTTTGAATTATCTCAAGTTATGAATGACATAAGAAATAATGTGCCTATCCAAAATAAAATTTATGAAAATATTGAACAAGAACTAAGTATCATTAAAGATTGTCTGTACAAAAGCGACAAAATAATAATTCCGTCAAGTCTGAGAAAGAACGTACTGAAGGCGTTACACGAAGGTCATTTGGGAGCAGGTAAAATTAAATCCTTAGCCAAAGATCGTATGTGGTGGTCTGGTATGGTCAACGATATTGATTTGGAAGTCAAAAGTTGCGATGATTGTAATATTTATCATGACAATCCAAAGAAAATACAAAATCCATGGGTAGCAGCAACTAAACCATTTGAAAGGATACACATAGATTATGCGGGTCCGTTTTTTTACAAAGAATTGGTTGATAATCGTTGATGCTTACAGTAAATTTCCGGTTATAGTTCCGGTAAAGAGTATTACGACTGAATTCACGTTAAAGGAAATTTATAAAACTATTTCACTATTTGGTATACCTGAAACCATTGTTACAGATAATGGTACCAATTTCACGAGCAAAGATTTTGAAAAATTTTGTAGCAATTATGGTATAAAACATGTACTACCGTCGGCCTACCATCAGCAATCTAATGGACAAGCTGAACGTATGGTGAGAACATTTAAAGCTCATATGAAAAGAAACATAAAGATTGACTTAGAAACTGCGCTGGACAGATTTTTGTTCAACTATAGAAACACGCCGAATGACACTACGGGAGTTACACCGTCCAAAAGAATGTTTAACCGCGACATTAGAATAAAGTGGGATTTATTAAAACCTTTGGAGGATAAAGTTGGTGAAGTCTTCATGTCGTTACCACGAAATCGAACTTTTAATAGAGGAGACTATGTTTGGTATAAGAAACAGGGTGATGATACGTGGTGCAAAGGCAGCATCAAGCTTAAAGAGAGTAACACCATGTTTCAAGTTTATACTGATAAAGGGATAGTAAGTAGGCATCTTGATCAGTTAAGGAAAAGAGAATGTTACAACAGTTTAAAATATTATGAAATTGACCCTAAAAATTCCGGGGGAAGTGTGGACACGAAGAATGAGATTAAGATACCAATTACTAGACCAATAAGAATTAAAAATAAACCTGATTACTTAAAAGATTACGTGCTTAAAATTTAAATATAAAACGCTAAAAATAAAACGCTAAAAATAAAACTAGCTAAAAATAAAACGCTAAAAATATAAAACGCTTAAAACGCTAAAAGTATAAAACGCTATGATTAATATAATAATCGTTATGATTTATCATTTCTTATTCTGGATTAAAATTTTATTCCTTATTCCATAAATTATCATTCCTTATTACATATTTTATTGTTCCGAAATTCAAAATTTTATTCGTGCATATTATTCATATATTTGATTTGATCAACTATTCCAAATTACATATTCCGATTTATTCCAAATTCCAATATTCGACTGGATTATTTATGATACCTGATAATAACAATTTTGAGAAATGTGAACAACATACGATAAGGATATCAAGCCAACGATAACGAAAAAACTTCTGGGACAACAAGCTCTCGATGACTGCTGAGAAAAAGCTTAGTTCTTTGTAGAAGAGGGGGAATGTTGATTGATTATATATTTAAATAAATTTAAATTTGAATAGTTAATTTTAGTTTTATTTGAATATTGTTTATTTTTAAAATATATTAACGTTGATTGTTTAATATGTTAAAAACTTTATATATATAGATACTAAAAAGAAATAATAGATATAATAAATTTTGGTTTAAAAAAAGAATTAATTTAAATAGTTTCTTAAATCTAAATACTTTCTTTTATGGTGCCCCGGTTACGGTGGTACGTTTTTTCGTTTTTCTTTCTTTTTTTTTAAAAAAAAATATAAAACAAAGTAAAATAATAAAAGTTTAAAATATCCTTACCTTGAATTCTTTTGTAAAAATAAAAGGTAATGGAATTACTTATCAAATTTGTCGTTCGATATTGGAGATGATAAAAGGACATATAAACTTTTTTTGACTTTTCTTTTCGATAGTCAAAATTTTATCCAAATTTACAAAATTATAAAAGGTAAAAAAATTTTATTTAGAATAAATATAACTTGTTAACTTCTTGTTTCTTTTATGGCGCCCTGTTACGTTTTTGTAAAAAAAAAAGAAGAAAATATAGAAAATTTGCCTAAAATTAAAATAAAAAAGTATAAATTAAATTAAATTTGAAATTGATGACTACCTTATTTATTGATTTGACTACCTATTGTGACGATTGCTTAATCCATTGAGATGACTCTATTTATATGACTACCTTTGTGACGATTGCTTAATCCATTGAGATTACTCTATTTATATGACTACCTATTGTGATGACTATCTAACCTATGGAGGTTGCTTAACCTATGGAGATGACTACCTATTATGACTACCTTATCTATTGTGACTACCTAATCTACTGAGATGACTATCTAACCTATGGAGACTGCTTAACCTATGGAGATGACTACCTATTATGACTACCTTATCTATTGTGACTACCTAATCTACTGAGATGACTATCTAACCTATGGAGACTGCGTAACCTATGGAGATGACTATCTATTATGACTACCTTATTTATTGTGACTGCATAATCTATTGATATGACCAATGCCTAATCTATGGAGATGTTAGCACGTTCTTTCATGCAAAAAGCTTCTTTCTTCATGGTGTCCCGGCTTTGGATGTTGGACTGGAATATGATAACCAGCACCTAACCTAATGTGACAACCTAGGAAGAACTGATATGGAAGTTGAACGATAGGTTATGAATTCTATTTTGTGAGACCAATGATGATTACTTATTATTCTAATCCACGTAAGAAGAAAAGTTATTAAAAATTAAAATTTTATGCCAGGATAAAGGCATGCTATAAATTTTTAAAATCACTAAAATGTAAAATCATAATGGATATATTTGAACACACAAAAAGCCTTTAAAAAATTATTTACTTAAATTCTTAGTGAAATATTATTTTTTGATTTCTTGAATGATGACCAATTGTTGTAAATTAACAACTAATCCTAAAAATGAATTCTTAGATATAATTAAATATAAACCATTATAAATCCTAAACAAGAAGATAAAACTTTAATTTTAAATATATTAAAGTGTAATTAAAACATATGAATTAAAAGGGATTGATTTAAATAACCCTTATAAGTAATACTTAATATGATAAAAATGTTTTTGAAATAAAGCTTTTGAAGACAATGTAAAAATTAAACATCATTATTTTAAAAAAATATTGTGTGAAATTTAAATTTTTTTTAAGAGAGGGAAATGTGCATAATATTTGCATATTTTAACCTCGGAGATTGAAAATAAATAAAAATAAATTAAATATTAAAACGCTACTAATTAAATATTGAAACGCTAAAAAATGTAAAACGCAAAAAATGTAAAACGCTAAAAGTATAAAACGCTAAGATTAACTTAACACCTAAAAAATAATATAATAATCATTTATCATTCCTTATTTTGGATTTTATTCCTTATTCCTTAAATTATCATTCCTTATTACATATTTTATTGTTCCGAAATTCAAAATTTTATTCGTGCATATTATTCATATATTTGATTTGATCAACTATTCCAAATTACATATTCCGATTTATTCCAAATTCCAATATTCGACTGGATTAATTATGAAACATGATAATAACAATTTTGAGAAATGTGAACAACATACGATAAGGATATCAAGCCAACGATAACGTTCAACGATTTTATCAAACCTACGCGATTGATTCAAGCCTACAAAAAAAACGTACAAACTCACGCAACTCTAATAAACGATTTTATCAAACCTACGTGATAGAATCAAGCCTACGAGAACATTTGAGACTTATGCGCTAACCAAGATGAAACCGAGTACAATCGAAACGGGAAAAAACTTCTGGGACAACAAGCTCTCGATGACTGCTGAGAAGAAGCTTAGTTCTTTGTAGAAGAGGGGGAATGTTGATTGATTATATATTTAAATAAATTTAAATTTGAATAGTTAATTTTAGTTTTATTTGAATATTGTTTATTTTTAAAATATATTAACGTTGATTGTTTAATATGTTAAAAACTTTATATATATAGATACTAAAAAGAAATAATAGAGATAATAAATTTTGATTTAAAAAAAGAATTAATTTAAATAGTTTCTTAAATTTAAATATATGATCAATCAACATAAATAAAATATTTTTAATGAAACTTATATATTTTTAGAAATTGGTCATCATCCTACAAATCTGTAAAAATCTTTTTATAGATGTTTATGAACATATTTTAGCATCATTAGTTGAATTAAAAGATTCTAATGACCCAAGCACCTCTTCCATTGCCGATGGATTATTATCCAGAATTAAGGATGAATATTTTATATTAAGTCTATTTATTTTGAAAGAAATATTAAAATGTACCCATAAGGCTTGTATTGAAATGCAAGCAGTTGGTAATAATTTGGCTATGGTAACCAAATTAATACAACATACAAAGAATAAAGTACAAAGACTAAAAGGTTAATATTAGTTACTATTTCTATAAATAATTTTAAAGTATAGCTAATGGAGACAATATTTTTTTAAAATTACATTCCTTATTTAATAGTTTTTTGAAAAAGAATAATGTAACTGATTTGTATAATATGAAATCAATATTCAAATTGGATCAAACAGAATTCAATAATTATGTTGAACAAAAAAACAAGTTGAATAAATTAAAATTTTTTTAATTATTATTTATTGTTATAGATATAAAACGGAAATATTTTTCCCTGTGCTAAATGCAATAATTAACCACCTAAATGATCGATTTAATTATGATTGTTTAAATTTTATCACAAAATCTATTTTTACTCCCTTTGGAACTATGGATAATGAAAAAAATAGAAGGATGGCAAATATCCGAAATTTGTCATACTTATCAATTGAAATTCCAAAACATTGTTGTTGAATTGATTTTCGCTCTTTATATTTGGAGTCTCAATCAATCATTTTTTACGAAGATCTTTGGAAAGTTAAAGAAAATGAAGTCGTTATATATTGATGAAAGTAATTTATTGATATTTTATTTGTAATTGTATATAATTAAAGGTATTGCAAACGATCAAACTACCGAAGAAAATATCAACAGCGAAATCATGACCAAAATAAAAAAAATGGATAATATATTCTTTTATATTACCATACCGACTTTTAAATCAATTAAATTTTTATTCTAATTTAAATTTGTTATATAAATATTTATTAACCCTTCCTACAACTTCCTGTTCAGCCGAAAGAGCCATGAGTAAAGTAAAAATAAACAAAACTCGAATGCGGAATAAAATTTGGGACCCATTTTTAGAAAATTTACTGTTAATATCCAGCGAAATTGATGTTTTTGAAAAATTAACAATTGATGATATTATAACATAATTTACATTAACACAATGACATTAATACTATAGACTGCCGATCGTAATGCTAAAATCAAATTTGAAGTGGCAAAAATTGAAGTGACTGGTGGCCATTTTGTGTTTGTATCTTTTACAAAAGAAGCATATGATAATTTCATAAATTTCAGGTATATTTTTATTTTTATTATGTTTATATTTATAATATATATATATATATATATATATTCTAATTAAACACCAATTTATTATTTACCTTATATATTATAGTATATATGAATCAAATAAAGGTCACTACTGAATATTTTACTTGAAATATTTCTGCTCTTTATTAACATTTGCAATTTATTATTTAATAATAAATATCTTTTATAAGAATTCAATTTAATATTTTTTAATTACTAAAAGATTTAAAATGGTAATATATTGCTGAGGAAGCAAAATTTCCTTTCATAAATGATATCTCAAATTAATTATTCTATTGTAAAAATTATTTATGGCAGATTTCCTATGAAAGATAAAATATTATTACAAAAGTGGACCCATGCTGTGAAGAGAGAGAACTTCAATGTAACAAAATATAGTAATTATGTTCAAAGCATTTTACACCAGATTCATTTATTCCATCTGTTACAAATCATGTTCAATTAAGAGAAGGAGCAATACCATCAATTTTTAATTTTCCAAAGCATCTTCTAAAAGTAACAAAATAATGAATAATAAATCATAACATGCAGGTTTCCTAGAAGCCAGATTAATTCAAAAATACATGAATATTTTTTTTTATAGAAATCAATTCTAGATTTCTTTTGTATTTTTATAATTTATGTCTTATGTCTTTTATGTTTTATTTTTGCTTATAATTATGTTATTCCTTAATAAATATAAACTATCCATTTCTAAATATATTTCTTTATTTAAATTTAATTCACTAAAGTATAAAAATCAATGTAAATATATATCATGAAAAATACAAATAATATATATTATGTTATATTTACATTAAATAAAATAATTGTATTATTATAATTAATATGTATCGCGAAAAGAAAATATTAATCTTATAAATCAATAATAAATACAAATAATATATATATGTTATATTTATGTCTAATAAAATTAATTTATTATAACCAATAAAGTTATTAGAAATTTTCAGATAATTTGTTCTTCACCTATAAATATTTAAGTTAAATAACATATTTTTATATTACTTGGTTTATTGTCCTTGAAAAAGTACAGCCTTGTTTAGTTTTTGCCTGATATTTAATTGTAATTTTTGATTTACTTTATTACCAAAATGATGCATTCTTATGTGTAGGTATCTGAAAATAAATTTTTATTAAAATCAAGTAAATATTAAATATACCTTTTTATTATAAGTCTTATTATAATTTGTTAATGACTTAACCCTGCCTCTTGATCAAACATATGATCTTGCAGGTCACTAAGGATATTTGTCCCTAATATTTTTGACAATATTAGACATTCTATTTTTTTAACAGCATGTCTTTTGGTTATTTCATCTACTTTTTCAAAAGCCCTGAATGAGCTCTCTGTTATTTTGCATAAATTTGACACGCTTTGGGATGGTATTATCAATCCACCATAATTCTTAATTTTTATTAATGTATAATTATTGTCGTTTGCGGAATTATCAATTAGGGAATGTAAACAGATATCACATCTAACTTTCTTTTCTTCATATTTAGTAGTGACCTTTATTTGATTCATATATACTATAATATATAAGGTAAATAATAAATTGGTGTTTAATTAGAATATATATATATATTATAAATATAAACATAATAAAAATATACCTGAAATTTATGAAATTATCAAATGGTTCTTTCGTAAAAGATACAATCACAAAATGGCCACCAGTCACTTCAATTTTTGCCACTTCAAATATATTAATCGGCAGTCTATAGTATTAATGTCATTGCATTAACATCTATAAGGTTATCCAAATTATTAATAAAATAAGTAATGTATCTTTTTCACAGCGAATATATACGCTTTTAAAAAATGTAAATTTAATTATTCACTTATATATATTTTATGAAAATAAAGTGAATATCAAACAAATTATGAAAAGATTGCATTATTTAAATATAAGTTGATTATCACCTACAAATTTTTAAATTTTTTTTCCCTAAATAGGCTTGAAAGATTGTAAATAGAATTATGTTATAAGGTTATAAATGGTGGCTTATTATAAGATTTTTTAAATAAAATCACTATACCATCGTAGGTATGTAAAATTGGCGGCCGAAGGGCGCGGATTTTTTTTTATGTGGGTATGGGTAGATTTTGGAGGGGGCTTTGCCTCCATCAAATTTTCTGCCATGTAGACGCTGGTTGATATTCCTCTATTATATAGAATTGGCTACAAAATACTAGGTAAAATTCCACTTTTACAGACATATTTGACAGTTAGATAATAATATTTTAACATTTACTAATCAATGCTCTTGATAATAAATATAGCAACAATTTGCATTCTATTTAACGCCATCTATTTATTTAAAATAATGATATTAAAATATAATCTTTATATTATTCATACCACAATATCTTTAAAAGATATTTTCTGATGTCTCTATCAATATTTTATATTTTTTCGTAAAATATATAATTCGCTATATTGTAAAAATTATTTGATTGTCATATGATAATTGATAAAATTAGATATACTGTAAATCTACGACATATAATATTCCACTGTTATTGTGCTTTTATTTAATTTATGATTTATTTTATCAATAGTTTTATAATTATATTTTACTTTTATTAAAATAAATAAATTAAAATTACTCACTTTATAAAAAACTATATTTGATGTATTATATTATTTAGTTATTTTATGGATCTTTTATTAATTATTATAATACATTTCACTTTTGTCTTAAGACTTAGGCTTATATTCCATTTTTTAAAAGACATTTTTGGTTCACTTTTTTAAAAAAAAATGCTTTTTTCCAAAAATGTATAAATTATGATGAATAGTTTTATAAAAAAATATAGACTTAAATTCTTTCAAATTATTGTTTAAGCTATATGTATACATTTTTTGGAAGGGAGGACTAAGGGGGATATTTTTTATTAGCTTAAAATGATATTCACAAAAAGTGATAAATTTCCGAAGGGTGGGGGGATTTCCCCTTGCCCTATCACCTTGGCTATGCCTATAACCCTTTATATAAGTAGGATAAAGTAAAATTAGTATATTGATACGTTTTTAGATGATGTATCTATATCTAGATCCATTTTATGATTTATCTGAATACCAACTTTGTAAATTATATTTAAAAAAAAATAAAGGACGCTTCCAACAGATGTTATAATTTACTTACTTGGGATAGGGGAGTTTAACCTTTATGACTTGATCTTTAGAATTATTGCTTCCAAAAGTTTGGAAAGTTTCATGGTTAAGGATTGTGTTTTAATATTAGTCAGATTCATATCAAATCTTTGAAAAAATTTAATGATATTTTTTATCATCTAAATCTATTAATAAAAAAAAATAATAAAACTTAAAATTTATTAATATAATAGAATCCATTGATAGAATCATAAGATTTAAAAAGACATTTTGGATCGGGGGAAAAATTACACTGAATTTATTAGAGTTTTAAATACTCTTATAAATATAAATCTTCAAAGATTTTTATTTCTGAAGATTTTTTCCTCAAATTTTTTATAAATAAATCTTTTATGATTTTTATCCATACAAAATTTTTTAGATTAAATCACAAATTTTTAAAAAAGATTTTGGTCTTTAAATAAAATTTTCAATTTTGTGATCTTCGATTATTTTTTTCTAAACAAAATTTTTATAATCGCAATTTAGTATCCGATATTTAAAACTCAGCCTACTTTTAGTTTAATTATAAATGGTTTTTGTTTATTTACTAAAAAAAAACTGATTCACGAAAAAGTAACTACCAATCAGGCAACTGGCTCACTAATAAATACAGTGCTTCCATAATTTTCTTTCTAGATAAAAATTTTTTTAAATAATGATGTACTTTAATCTATTTACTAAATGGGTTGAATGAAGGTTTAAAAATTAAAATATACTACTAATAAATATCTGAATCGGACCTAAATATCATTAGATCCGGTTCGGAACAGCCCGGCCAATTAAAAATTTTTTTTGTCATAGTCCGAACCAATATTATTTTCAAATATTAGACTCATATAAGACCAAAGTAAATTTGGACCTCGGAGGGGGGTGGGTCGAAGTGGGTCTTGCATATCACTAGTACTAAATAAGCACTAATTATTGCATAAGTTTGAGTTAATTCTTCCAGAAATTTAGCTGTCTTCTTATTTAATGCCGTGATTAGTTTTTATTTTATTTTTAAATCTGTTACTTTTTTTTGTGGCTGATAAAATTGATTCAAGAATTAATAAGCAAGGCGCTAAATATGCAAATCAGATTAGAGTTTATTCTTCTCCGTTCATAATAATTTCCTATTTTACAATGTTCCCCCTCCCCCCTAAATAATCTATGAATAATGCTAAAAAGGAACTAATAAAACAATACTTAATGGTTGGTATAAGTTTCAGAGGTATTGTTTCCAAAAACTTGGTTTATTTCACGTTTAAAGCGTAACATGATAGTTTTCATTTTTATAACTGAATCTTTTTATAGTTCTCAAAATTGATGATTTAATAAGTACTAAACAATATTATAGTGCATCGAGTTTTAAGATGTTAAAACTATTTCAATTTAAATTAAACTGCTCATTGAGATGAGCCGCATGAGTTGACTTTGTTTTTGAAACTATTTACTTATATTATTTTCTCCAATGGGAAAATATTACAAGTACTACATTTTTAGCCGAATTATTGGAAGTTCTAGGATTTATTTGTGCGTAAGAGTATTATCATAATGTTATTAAATCACTTCAATAAAATGAATATTCAAATTTAGACAATAAAAGGAATGAGAAGGGAGTTATATATTTATTTATAGAAAACAGTTAATGCTCTGTTTAAAATAAATATCTTATGAGTTAAACTGTTTAGATGAAAACTGAATAGAGTTCACAAATAACTGGAAATATTTATCGATATTATCATTAACCAGGGATTTAAGCTATAAAATCAGCTAATTATGCCCTATTTATTTTTAATTGTTTAAAATAACGATTTGTTTTTAATATTTATGCCATTTAATCTTTCGGTTTTTATAAACAAGTGGGACCGGAGGAGATAAGTAGCCATGTTTAAATCTACAAATTAAACTTGAAAAATTAGCAAAAGTAGCAAAATATAGAAAATTTCAATTAAATACTGATTCACTTTCTAAAATTTTTATAAAAATAGCAATTAATTTTAAAAATGATGCTTTAACTTAAATATTAATGCTGCCCACGATTTAAGAGGTTATTCTTTCAATGTCTTTGTTAAAATACGATTCATTATTTTGGTCAAGAAATCCACAATGCGCGAAAAACTTTTTCAATAGCCACTGCTATTCTCTTTCAGGACAAGAAATCTTTTGCCATCATTAAATCAGCAATTGGCCATCGTCGCTCCATCAGATTAAAATATCTACGTTGAATAGAGCGATTTTCAGATATTCTTCTATTTCTTCTCTAGCTTTTGGTATAAAAATATATGATTCTAAAAATACAGTCGTAGCCTGGCCTTTGACGTGGGGCCCGAGTATCACAACTGGCTATAAATCAGAAAGTAGTATAAATCATGGTTAATAACAAATCTTGATGGATCATAAATATTGGTAAATCAAGAGTTAAAAAATATATAATATTATATGATATAGGGTTAAGGATCAATTTAAAATAGGTTTATAAAGTTAGCTGGCATTTCTCCCGAAATAAAGAAGAAAAAATGATAATGGGAAATTTATATACATTTTTTACTAACATAGAATAATGAATCACGAACATTGTTCAGAAAAGTTGGCTACCATCAAAAAGATAGGATACTTAAGAATAAATTGATCATAAAATTTTATTTATATAATAAAAAAAGATTATTATATCTTCCTTCCTACAGCCAAATATAATAATCAAAAGTTTATTATAATAAATGTAAAAAAATTTTAAAAGTAGTTTGCCAAAAATAATTTAAATAAAGCAATAATTAAAAAATGGACAACCAGATGCACCTTCTAGCAGGGTTGCCAGATATTCTTCACTTAAAAATGTGAGTTTTTCTTTTATAATAATTAATGGGAGACTTCGCCCCCCCCCCCCATACCCCCAGTTTGCGGGCCTTTGGCCGGTAATTGATGTAGCATACTCATCTAAGTTAGTGAGTTATATTTAATATAACAAGATTTTAAATACAATGAAAATTCTTTATTGATTTACTAATAACAATTATGATATATATTTTCTCATGTTTATAAATATAGCATAACATTAATTAATATTTTATGGATGATTTTAAAAGAGGCAATAAAGATTTCCCATCGGCACTGTGGAGATCGGCTGAAAACTTTTTGCATGAATAGTTATATTTTCAGCTTTCAATGATGACGTTCTTTTCGCCAAGCAGTAGGGGAGACCAGGGCTAGTCGGCGCAATTTTTGTCAAAATCATTATAGCTCCGAAAATGATGATCATATAAGATCTTACAAAATACCAATAGATACCTTAAACATCTACCTATATATATATATATATACTGTTATATTTTTTAAATATTTAATAATTATTTATCTGGAAAGATTTAAGTAATTTCAAACTAGTAGCCCCGAACCCGTGGTTAGTCGGATCATCGATGGGGCTAGTCGAATCAAGTGGTTTATTAGGCTTCTTATGGGACAAAAATTTTTTTTTCAGATTTTAATATATAACTATGATACTTTATTTATATAATATTCTATTTACATTTATAACAAATAAAATAACAATCTTTTTTGACAGAGAACCACTCTATATTGAAACCAATCTTCAAAATTATGAAAACTTTTATAATCCTGTTTACATATAATGCACACATCTTTTATTAATTTTTTATTAATGTATTTTTTATTAATAATAAATTTACTCAAAATTTATCTAATTCTATATTTAATTATATAACATTATTTGATTTTATTATCAGGCTAAATATAATCTGTGTCCAATAAAATGAATTAATTTGATTCATATTATATTGTCAATTAAAATATATATATAAATATAAATATTTGTTTGTTATATATAATTCATTTTAAATATATTGATATTATAGGCTAAAATTTATATATGCAATATATATATGACAATATATAATATATTATCACAATATGTATATGGAGATTTTGTTTGCTAGATATTTATTTAGGTCTGATATTATATTAAAAATGAAATGTATTATGAAAAATATATCACATTAATAAATTTATATAATAATTATTATTTAATATATTACATTTATAAAATATTGTATTATCTGTGACAATATATAATATATTATCACAATAGGTATATGAAGATTTTAGTTTGCAAGACATTTATTTAGGTCTGATATTATATTAAAATTGAAATGTATTATGAAAAATCAATCACATTAATAAATTTATATAATAATTATCATTTAATATATTACATTTATAAAATATAATATTTTAACCTGTAATAAATGGTATTTTTCATAATGAAATATCATTTTCATACAGTTTTATAGTTTCTTCATAATCATTTTTTAGTAAATTATTATTTTGAATTTTGCATATATATTTGGGTGCCAATAATATAATAAAAATTGACTGATTTCGCCGACTACCCACGATTCTACTAACCTCAATGGTGGTAATATTACTAATTTGATCTTAACATATATTTAAGCATTGTATATCAATCTGAAACTTTCCCAAATATTAAAATAGATATTTAACTTTCATATAATGTTCATTTTGTCATGTTTAAACTTTTAATTTTTTAATACAACCTTATAATATTAAGTAAAATTATATTGTAATTTTTACATCAAAAACATGTCATAATAGATAAAAATTTAAATTGCTAAATATTATAAATTATTTTCATCCCCAATTATGGATATTATAGAATTCTATTTTAGAACTAAATTTCAATTTTTAATCTTTACTGGTTTTTAAATAAAATCCTTTGAACCAACAAGCCCCTTGCGCCGACTAGCCCTGGTCTCCCCTAGTCATTAGACTGAATCTGATCATTTGAATGCGGGCTAAGATATTTCCATATATTATCTATAATATCATAACGTTTTTCTACATATTCTATAATATTTTTTATAAATATCTTTGATTCATTTTTGAAATTTATTGCCTTTTCTACATTATTATTATGTTGTAAAATATTTTTAGAAATGCTTCGATAAAAATTTTGTTGAATTTTTAAATTTAATGAATTCTTTAGTTTTAGGATAAAAGCATGTATATATATCGCTAATACATCTTCAGATTTCAATTGTAAATTTATGTTATTGAAAAGTGCCAACGTTAAGGACAACACCTAAATATGCCTCTGCAAAATCATCTCCAAAATTATTTTCAAAATTGGTGAGATTGCTGTTAAAGATAAAAAATATTCTTTAAGGGGTTGAAAATACTTAAGCATCCGCTTAATCGCTGGAATTAATGTAAGCCAGCGTGTTGGAACATGGCGAAGTGATTCTGACCATTCTAAATTGCACCATTCTACCAATTCTTTTAAAATAAATCTTTTTGTCGAGTTGCTAAATTCATTATAGCATATAATTACTATACTCTCAATACCATATTTAAGAAAAATTAAGCCTTTTTAAACGAATTGTGAAGAATGTGGCATATACAACCCATTGGTATGGCTTTTCAATTCTGTTCAAATACTTTAATTTTTCTCAAAGTTTACAGATGCGTTATCTGCACAATAGGCCGTTACATTAGCAATATCAAGTTCAGCGAATTTTAAATTTTCTAGCAAGTATCTAGATATGCCTTTAGAAGTTTCACTGTCAGACGAAAAAATTTTAAGTAATTAAACATTTATTCCATTCTTTTTGTTGAAGTATCTAAGTAATAAGGGAAATGTTTTTATATCACCTTTGTTCTATAAATTCGTTAGTATTGAAAACGGATGATTGTTTTTTAGATCTTTTATAACATTTGCCCTTAATTTATTTCATTTAAAATTTTACGAGTTTTAATATAAGATTTATAAAATCCATAAAAGAAATGTATAGTTATTTAAATTCATATTATAATTATACTTGATAAACTTTCTAAAAATTGAATTTATGTTGTGGGTAATTATGAATATGATTGGTTAGTTAGACTATTAACAAATACTACAATTTTTTAAAATATTTTATAATAGAATTAATTTAAAATTTTATATTTGTTTTTGAAAAAATTTAAAAACGTGATGTGAGACTAAGTGTGATTATTTTAATAAAAAACGTGAGAAAAGCGTGAAGTGTGAAAAAACGTGGGTAAGTAAGAAAATAGGTATGAAATCGTGAGAATCTCGGCTAAATCGTGACATCTAGAAACCCTGCCTTCTAGTAATAGAGATGCGAAATCATCAGTTGTTAAAAGATACTTTTTAAATAGATCTAGATACAGATACATCGTCTAAAAATTTATCTAGATACAGATACAGCTTTTAAAAAGTTATCTTGATACAGATACAATTTAAAATGTATCTATGTACATATACAATTTAAAATATCTATGTACAGATACATTTTTTATTATACTCTTAGATAAGGTTTGAATAAACCTAAATTAGGATTCTATTGTGAAAATTCATGAAATGATCTAAAAAATTTATTGACTCGATATCACATATATCAAAATATAACTAAAATAAGGATTTTTAGATATTTATATAATATATGATTAATATAAATAATTTTTGTATATCATTAATAAAATAATATAATATATGATTATAAATAATTATTAGATTTCAGTAACAACCACTGTCTGTCGGCAAATTATATTTCTTTGTGGAGCTAATGTTTTGATCATTTTTATAAATGAAGGATTTTCAACAATTAAAAATGGCTGAATGCTATCTATAATAAAATCAGTTATTAAATCATCTAAAGTAGTTTGGGTAAAAGTCTGAGGTCTCTTGGAAAAAAAATCAATGGACGATGAGCCTAGTCCAATATTTTCTTTAATAGATTTTTTCTCCTTCCCCTTTTTTATTTGGATTAAGAGTGTTTGATGTTTTCTCTTAAGATTTAAAATTAAAATTGTAAACATTTATTTAGTATCTATACCCTTAAATGTTTTACAATGTTGCAAGTTGAGGTAATGCTAACTAAAATTTGCATATTTTTTGGTAGACATGGCAAACATTTTACTAAGAGAGATTTGTTTTCTTTATTTTGAGTTATTATTTTAAAATATGGTCTATAAATTGGCCATGGAAGAATGTCGTCATTAATATTAATTAATATTATAGAATAAAATACCAATTCGCAATAAAAATGGCAAATTCCTTGAGATGGATTGTAATATCAGAATTTGCTTGTTATTGATAACTCGGACATAATATTTAATTAATATTTATTATTCCTTTTTTAGATAAGTTTTAATATTTTACATATATATATAATTTTTTAATATATATATTAATATTAAGTTATATTCTCATATGAAATAAAATAAATTTTACATTCAAGTATTTTTATTTATAATATAAAAAAGCGTTAAATAGAAGTATATCAAAATGTATCTTAAAAAGTATCTAAAAACAGATACAGATACCTCTAAAACAATATCTAGATACAGATACTTTAATCAAAAATCTATCTAGATACAGATACCACATTTTTATATCTAGATACTTTAACAACTCTGAAAAGCATAGATATATGAATAAGACGCGCAAAAGAAATCCCGGTACAGGGAGATATATTTATAGATTTAAGAGCAAAAATTTTATCTTTTGATGTGGGGAGTCTATATTTTTAAATACACTTATGATCAAAATCTCAAAATATGTTTGAAAAAATATTTAAAAAAAAAATTAAATGCTAAAGAATTAATAATCTAGTGATTAATTAGTCATTCCGCGATCCTACCAATCTAAGTAACCTACTTTAAAAATGGAATTACATTCGAGATTTTTCGCCCTATGTAAAAGATATTTTAATTATGCATAATATTTTAAAAAATTTCGCCTAAAGCAAATATATTTTTAGTTCAATAGACAGCTGATTTTTTTGTATTAGAAGTATCAGAGTTGTTAAAGTAACTAGCTATGAAAATGGGGTATCTGTATCTAGATACACTTTATAAAAAGTATCCTAATCTAGAGATTTAAGGTTTAGATATATTTTGATATAATTTTTCATTTTTTCTATATTATAAATATTTGATTATATATTACTTGATAATTTATTTCATTAAAAAAACAAACCAGACAAATGTTATTTTAGACATTAATATATTAAATTATATTTAATATTTATACTCAATTTTTAAAAAAAAATAAATCTGATCAAAATTACAAGTGATGATGAAGAAACAGAAGAAATAATAAACACAGCATCAGCGGTTAGAATATTGAATCTCCTTAGCCAATTTACAGAGCCTTTAAAATGCATCCTTATTTCTAAATTGATTGGAATTAGATACAAATGGAAAAAAATTTTAATTAAAAAAATAATTAATGCAAAGATTAGTTGATGAACTATCAAAGTTTATAACCTATTGTAAACAGATATTCTCTGAAAATAATTAAATAAGCTGATATGCGATATATTTCAACACCCTATAGAGGATATGATTATAAATGACGAAAATTTTAACACTCATCAAATTTTGAATGATTAAATGTGTCAGGATTTAAGTATATTTAAAGATTATCCCAATATAAAATTGTTATTCATAAAGTATAACACAATACGTTAAGTGCTCCTGAAGAATTTTTTTTAGTGTGGCTAAAATTGTCATTACAGATAAACGAGGGATCTTGAAGAAAATTTTGAGAATGTTCTATTCAGGTTTAATCGATCCTTTTATAAAGATCGAATCCCGATCTTTTGGGAAAAAGAGGATCGAAATCCAGGATCGACTTTTTTTTAAAAAAAGGATCACGATCCTTTTATTATTGAAATTTCTGAGATCGATTCAAAATTAACTAATATTAAAAAAAATAAATATGGTATAAATTTATTGTAATTGAATAATATAATATAAGTATAACTTAGAATATATTTATTTATAATTAAATTAGCCTTTAATAATAAATTTTTTCTAAATTATCATCGTTTAAACAACCACGTTTTTCATTAAGTACATGTTTAGTTTTACTAAACAAGCCCTCCACAGGAGCGCTTGATGGTAAAGGTGTGTTATATTCAATAAATGTTTTTTTAAATTAACATCATTACTAAAAATATTCACTGAATCATCATTAGAATAAAAAAAATTATTAATGGAAAGAGCATTTTGTTGTATATTTTCTAAATGGACAATTAACCTTTCTTTTAGCAACTTTTGTGGCAAAAAAGGTTAATTGAGCTTAAATTTTGGGTGAATTATTGATGCCATTATATTACTGTCATCATATAGTGAAGGAAATCTATAATTTTTATTATATGTATATTGATTGTTATGATCTTCACTAGTATTTTTACAAGAATTAATTACTTCTAAATGCTTCTTTAGGTTTAAACTGCTAATCTTTGAAGAAGATATTTTGTTTTTGCATAAAGAGCATTTTGCATAGATCATTGTATGGTTACTTCCATCTGTTTCACATAAAGTAAAACTTACGTAAATTATGAAATGGTAAAAGATTCCTATTCTCACTTATATCTGCTGTCACATCAATAGAAGTAGATGTATCATCTTCTAAATCTATAATGGAGGACATTATTAAAACCTAGAATTTATATTATAACATAATTAATAATTAAATATAACTTGTTCTTACAAAAAATTTGGGAAATTGTTGAAATATCAAATCTGGTGGAATGGTGGTTGATAAAATATGATGTAGATAGATATTTTTTTAAAAATAATATTTAAATTTAATTTTCAAATATTTATTTTATTTATTGCTTTTTAAGTAAAAAATAATTTTTAAAAGGATCGGGGAATATTTAAAAAAATGATCTCGATCACGATCCACAATTTAAGGTCAGGATCTTAAATCCGAGAAAATTGAAAAATTTAGGATCGAATCCAGGATCGGCGATCTTTTGATTCGATCTTTTAACAACCCTGGTTCTATTATAGAAATCTAACAATTATTATTTATAAACATTCATATATATAAATGTATTAGTAAAATCGAACAATTGCTATTAAATTATATGAGATAGATATCTACTCATAAATTTTGTAGCCCACATTAAAATTTGAATTAGAAGTGGGCGCGGGCCATGAAATTAAGGGTGACCCATCGGGTCATGGTGGAGTGTGAATAAATTTTAAACCATTAGGCGTGACGGGCCTTCTCAAAATTTTTCCCGGGCGTGATCGAGCGTGAACATAAATTTCCAGTGAATCATGAAAATTTTAATTTTTATAAATTTGCAATTTTATAATTATATTATATTTTTTCTAATTTAATTTTAGTTCTTTTTTTAAAAAGAATAATTTTTGAAAAAAAAAATCTTCCGCATAATGTAACTATATATAGATATGTTTCTAGAAGATGAAAAATCAATAATTATTATAAGAGGTTATCAAATTTTATCTATTTATAAAAGTTATAAAAAAAATTAAATAACAATAATGTCCTTTTCAGATACTAACTTATTAGGGTAATAATTAAAGTTTATATATTTAATTATTATTATGCCTAATTTATTAAATTATCACGTGATATTTAAAACAAATTTCATTTCAAATGGATTTTATACTATATAGATTTTTTTCAAGTATTCCTAAGTTTTCCTTCAGCTTTTTTTCCTTTTTTTTGGCATTTTTTTCCGTTCAACATTTTTCCAGAACCTCTTTTCCAATTACAATTTTTTTATAGTCACTGTATTTTACCTCCCTACTGAATACTGATTATCAAGTTACATCACTGAATAGTAATATCGTTCATGTTTGACAATAGGGGGGAAAGAAATTAAGGTATATAGCTTTTTGGAATATTTTGCCCATATGATTAATATATATGATAGAGAATAACTACATCGAAGGAAAAACAAAATATGGAACCAAAACCATAATGGAAACATGCTATCAATAGATATATAAATATAAAATAATTGTGTTGAATCACCAGAATTGATAAAAATTATTAAATGGTTAATGGCAAATTTTAATTTATAAATTAATTTAATATAATAAGTCATTTAAATTATTTTTATAGGTATATTCTTATTCTAATTTAATTTTTATATTACCTAATACTCAGCAGATTGACTCAAATTAATTATTGAAATAAATTTTCCTAAGCTAATTTCACTGCCATATAAAATACTGGTGACAAAAAGAAATATGAATTAGAAATTAAGATTTAGAATAAGAACCAAGAATTCAAATAAATCTCTTATAAAATAACTTTCAATAGTTTTAATAATGATTGATAACATCATAAAATTTTATCACTTTTTTAGAAAGTCCTTTGATAAATTACGAAGTTAATATAGTTAAATTTCTATTAAACAAAATTGTTTACAGTTTATAAACTTTTGTTGTATAAAGATAGTTTACTTTCAAATATAAATAGTTGATATTTTAATTTGCGATTAGTACCAAAAAAACTTTGGCTTCAAGGTAATCAAATATAATAGTGTAGCAAAATTTGTTTATTATTTCTTTGTAAAGCCATCAATATTTTATACATTTTTTTAAATTATAAAGTTTTTAGATAAAGAGTATCTTCTTTGACTAAAAAAAGTCTTTTATAATACCAATAATGATATTCCATCACCTATATTTTTCACACGTTAAGAGGTATGTATTGCTATTCCTTCTTTTTTTAGCGGTAAAAAATTATAATTTTTTTAATATAAATATATTCCATAATATAGCTAATGAATAATGTATCAACACAAAACACTAATTCATCATTGGGGACCTTTACTATCAAAATTAATATAGAAAATATTCTTAAACAATTTATGGAGAGGAGTAAAATAATATATTAATTTATTTTTGTAATTGACTTGTCCAGCCATTAATATGGATTTTTTAAAATTTTTTTTCTTTCAAATACAGGATATTAAGCTTTGTTTTTGGTATATGCTAGTTTAATTTAATTATTTTGAGTAGACACGATGTTTACCCTTTTGTAATTATATTTTTATAATAGATTCAATAACAACAACCAAAATTACACCGCCAACTACTCCCCTATCAGCTTCGTCACCTACAATTAAGACAACACTAGTCCCAACAGCTTCAGCCAACGTTACTAATGAAACAATAACTGATGATAACTTTTTCGGTATTTTTGATAATATCAGTTCAACGTTAACAAAATTTGCCAAAAATATTACCACACCAAAATCTTTTTCAAGCGCTGATAAATCTAGTGAGAATATATGTTGTATTATATTAAATAAATTACCTGAAAAAAAATTTAAGATTATTTTAATTGTAAGGTGATTTAGTTTTTGACAACATAAGATATAATTATAGTTAATATTAGATTTTTTAGGTAATTCTTTTTAATATTAATGTTTCTGTGCTGGAGACGTTTACTAATAATACTAAATCTCAAATAAAATCGCACCCATTATAAGATAATTCCATCTAATCGATAATTAAGTATTTTTTGATGCAAATATTTGACATAAGGATCCACATACAAAATTTAAATACTTGGTACTATAATTAAATGAACAGCATCGTATATTCCTTTTAAAAAAATATAGGATTAGAAAACCCTACGCCTGCACCTCTTGAGCCCAGTTACCCAAGATCGGAAAGAATGCTTATAGCAATATTGGTACTTTTTTCACTATTACTTTTAATGGCTGTAGTCATGGGCTTTATATTGTATTTCAAATATTGCCAAAATTGCACTGGTACTTCACCCAATCCCAATTGACATAAAAATCATATAGTTAAATTGTTATGATATATATGAATTTGTAACTGTGCGAAAGATATAGTAAATTATTGTAAATTTTTTATTCCATATTTTATAAATTCATAAAAAAACTAACTAATGTTGTTAATCAAACATAAATGGATATTATAATATTTATATAATTGTAATAAATGCCTTAGATAATCATTTAATATATATATTATTAAGATACATAATTTAAAATCCCCCAAAAGGTTAGAATTATAATCAATGATAACTCTAGGGAGGGCTTGTTACTAGAGATAGCACTACTCGGATCTTAAATATTTTTAAATGTTTTATGGGCCCTAAGCCCGATCCGTAATAATTTTAGGACAAATCACAAATTTGCATTCTAAATTTGTAGAAAAATAATTTTTATTGCATAGCAAAACCCGATCCGTAATAATTTTAGGATAATAAATTTGCATTTTAAGTTTGTAGGAAAATACCTTTTATATATTATCAAAAAATCTGATATATATTATGAATAAATTCTTTATGAAAATTTTTTCATACCCAAAAAAGGTCATTTTGAAGATGTTAGCTAAAAAAGGTCTTATGAAAATAATTTCAAAAATTTTTTTTGAACCCTCTGAGATTAAATCGAGTTTTTATAATTTTTTATATTTACGGTCAAATTATTCGCAAATATTAGGTATATTCAAAAATATTCATAAAATTTAAAATTATATGTAACATCTTCCTTGCTGAACATTTTATTTTTAAATACATTTAATTTTTTCTTGTTATGCACCTGTTTTATCAATTCAAGATTACTAATTAAAAAAAAGATTCTACCAAAATAATTTATCTAAATATTTAATTTTCAATTAAAATTTTTAAAAGAATAGTTTTTTTACACTACAAGCGCTTGCTCAAATTCTTGGTGAGGAACTAATTGAAGAAAGAGATATAGTTATAATTCCACTAAACCCCTCTGAAATAAGAAAGAAAGAAAATTTCAACGAAAATGACTTAACAAATGACAGAGTTTTTGCTTTCAGATACTGATGGTGAATTAGAGATTCATAATTCATTTGACAAAGATATTCCAGAACCATCTTCTACAAGAAGATATTGTAATTTCTCGCAAATTAAAATGGAAAACAGATATTCCACAAGACTATTCAATAGAAAAAGGAAGATATAATAAATTTGCATGGTAAAAGTCCATCAGATATATTTTCTTTGATTTTCGACGAAGACTTATATTCCCTAATTGTAGATCATAGTAATATAATATGTGCCTATTTTTACTGAATATTATTCGTTCCCACAAGAAAGAATGTATTGGTTTAATGATAGTGACAATTTTATCAATGTAGCTTTGGTAAATCTGGAAATTCGTGAATCGAGATGACAAGAAGAGTTTGCTTGCATTTAGGAGAGAAGTTATTAACTACCTCATTTAAACACCAGTATAAATTGTAAAAAAATTTAAGTACAAGGCACGCAAGCCAGTTTGCATTACAGAGAACCCTATTGATTCATCTGGACATTATTTATCCAAAATTATAGATGAAAAAAGACTTAGTAGATGCAGACATTGCCATATGTACTCAAGATATGTGCTAAACATGTCAAATCGCACTTCATATTAAATATTTCAAGGATTTTCATAATATATGAACATCTCGTTTTTATTATAAATTACAAAAAATTTCTGTTGTTTTTTGATCTTATAGTATATTATACATAATTTTTATCTTTTATAATATTTTACAACATTAAACTTGACAAATTATTTAGTCTTAAACTCGTTCGTTTATCTTCCATGATCAAAATCATAAGTTGAAAGCTTAAATTACACTAGGCTATAGGATAATGCACCTACACAGTTAATAAAATTTTAATAATTACCAATATCTTTACCGATATATCGTCGAAGCCCATCATATTTATTTATAATATTTGGCAGATTCGTTTTATTTGCTTTTGGCCAAATCGCATATCTAGGTTCTTAGGCCGTTTCTTTTTGAATATAGGATATATTGGAAAGAATTTCTTAAATAATTTAAAAAAAAGGATTTAGGTATTTTAATCTATTATACGGGACTGAATGATGCTTTCTGGAGAATTATTAACTGGTATATTTTTAATCTTATAGTTTTGTTTATAAATGGTATATTTATAGATAAGTGAAATTTCTGAATCGAGCGACATCTGTAAATATTTGCATTTATACAATGTCTACATGAGAGGGGAGGGGGATAAGTTTGTCACCAATTTTTTTGAAGGGGGCAAGGGGTTTACACTCAAAAGGGGCGGTAGGATAAAGTATAAATAGACACTCTTTGTAGATTAAAGATAAATATAAATGATAAAAAATTTTAATTTATAAATATTTTATTTATTCACATATAACTTTGATTATTTGTTACTCATGCCTAAATATGAGGACAAAGAGTTTAATTAGAATTATTTTGACGTTATAAATGGTGGCTCATCATAAAATTTTTAAAAATTAATATCATCGGATTATTAGAGCACAATGGGTGGGTAAATATCGCGGCTTACAGCGGCTAAAATATTTAGGACGTAAAGTAGATTTTGGAGGGGATTTGCCTACAATAAATTTTCTGTTATGTAGTCGCTGCCTACATATTACATGTTCTAAATGATTCATTTTTTTATATATTAATCAATAAAAGAATGGTTAATTGGCAAAAGAACACTTAAGAACCTGATAAAAAAATTTCTCAATTTATTAATTCTTTTATAGTAAATTGATTTATTTTAACAATAACCTACCTATTGAAAATTTTAAATTCTTATTTAAACATTTAAAAGATTTTGTTAAAATTGATCTATTTCGTGCCTGTAGTGTTGTTATATTGGCCAAATCATAACAATCGAAAAACTCGCTAAGCCTTAAGACAAGAGTATATTTTTGATTGAGCTATTCTTTAAGTTTAAACCTCGATGGAGGTTAAGATGATTGTTTTCGCTTAAAAATTCGGTTTAGCCTTTTTAGAGTTGGCTTTAAATCTGTTAATTGAGCTATTTACGGTTGGTGGTGAACCACATTCTATATTTTAAATAAAGCAGAAGAGGCTGCGACTTATAAAAATATAAATAATTGAAAAATAAATCTATTTCTCAATTCTCTGTAGCTATAAAAAAAATATGAAAAAGATTTTTGACCAGATAAAAATTTTAATTTTTATTACAATAATACGAAGAAAAGGGATTCAGATCAGTGTTGTTAAACGCTACTGCTTTCAAATGAGTAGCGCGCTATTACCTACTTTTTACGCTATTTTGATTTTTTTTAAAAATATTTTTTACATAACTTTATTTTCACAAATAAAATATTGGTATAAAAACATGACTATAATTTGTTACATATATATATATCTATATTATAATTTTCCGATGTCCTCACTACGTCACCGTGACGTCATGTCATCGGTACGTATTTATTTATTTATTATTTGTTGATTTTATTTATTTATTTTATACAAACAGATGATCCTATAACTTAAATTTTTTATTAAATTAATATATTTAAGAAACTAAACTAAGTATTAAGAGGTATCATAAATTGTTCAAAAGGAATGAAGATTTTCAAGAGCGATATGTTCACAGATCAGTATTTTCTCATATTCAAGAAGCTAAATTAACAGATTATTTAATTAAAGGATCAAGATTATTCTCAGGATTATGCCCTAAACAAGTATTTTAATTCTTAATTTTATATCATACAAATTCTCTTTAAAATGAATTTTGTTAAAACAATAAACCTGAGAACAAATTAATATAAATTTTTTAATTATTAAATTCATTATATGTTAATGAAACATCTTTATTAATATTAAAATAGTTTAAGTAAGAATTTAATATAAGCATTAGAATGATATGTAATTATGTGTGTGTGATATATATTTAAATGAAATATGTTTTCTCCCAAAATCCTACCTTCAGCCTCATCGTGGCGGAGGAGTGGCAACGTCTTTTGGCGGCTAATGGAGGTCTAAAAGGTTCCCTGTGATCTGGGTCTAGAATAGAATCACAGTCTCCTCGACGGGGTGTAAAAACCACTTAAAGAGGTTGATGTCAGGAAGGGCATCCGATTGTAAAAACCTTGCTACAAAATTTCCCTATGGTTACAACAAAGCATGGGCGGGGTACAGCCCAAAGTACCCCGTGGGCCTCCTCATCCGCCTACGACAAAAAGAAGGATGGGAAACCTGGTGGAACCACTATTCATGAAAATGAAACTTATGACGGCCATAAACGACCTGATAAAAAGTGGAGAAACCAGTTTACGGGTGATCGAGTTAGAGTCGCGATGGAATGTTGGGAGTATGACGGGAAGAGCGGGAGAAGTCGTCGATGTATTGCACAGAAGGCATATAGATGTGTGCTGAATACAAGAGACTAGATGGAAAGGAAATGGGACCAGAATGATTGACAAGACTAGCGAAAAGTATAAATTCTTTTGGCAAGGAGGTAATGATGGTAAGGCTGGAGTTGGGGTATTGGTTGCGGAGAAATTGGTAGACAAAGTAGTCGAAGTGAGAAGGCTAGACAACCAGATAATGGTTATCAAGATGATTTTTGGTAGAAAGCTATATAATATTATCTCGGCATATGTTCCTCAGGTTGGAAGAAGTGAAAGATATATTTTGGGACAGTCTATTGGGGGTGACATCGAGACTGGCAAATGAAGAGGGGATTATTCTGGCTGGTGATCTGAATGGACATGTGGGAGCGAGTAGTGAGGGTTATGAAGGAATACATGGAGGGTTCAGTAACGGCATGAGAAATTTGGAAGGAGAGAGGATTTTAGATTTTAGTGATGCTATGGATATGATTGTCTGTAATACAATGTTTAAGAAAGAATCAGAGATGCTGGTGACTTTAGTACCAAATGTGCAGTGGATTACTTGTTATAAAGGAGATGTGATCGATGTATCGTAAAAAATGTGAAAGTGATACTGGGAGAGGAATGTATAAATAGCATCGACTAGTTGTAAGAGATCTCACTCTTAAAGGTACCAGGGTCACTAAAAGAAAGTTTGTCCGAAGGCTGAAGGTTTGGAAATTGAAGGAGAGTGCTAGAGGTCAATTCAATATGACAATGGCGATAAGGGAGGCGGAAGTGGCACAAGCATCTGGGGTGAATGATAAGTGGGAAGCCATGAAGAAAGCCTGGGTAATGACAACTGAGGAGGTATGTTGATGGACAAAAGGGCCGCCTAGACATAAGGAGACTTGGTGGTGGAACCCGGAGGTAGCGAAAGCCGTGGATGAGAAACGGAGGTGTTTCAAAGTATGGTATAATAGAGTGATAATGATATTTACAAGATGGCTAAAAAAAAATGCTAAAAAATTAATAGCGTAGGCTCAAGAAGAAAAATGACATGAGTTTGCCAAAGAAATGGAATGCGCTGATGGAATTGGAAATATGGTTCGAATAGCAAAACAGATGTCAAAAAATAGGCAGGATGTGATAGGTGTAAAGTGTTTGAAAAATATGGAAGGAAAAATGGCGATTGATGGTAGTGGTATTAAGAACACCTGGAAGATTTACATGAAAGGACTTTTGAATGAAGAAAATGAATGGGATAATAATATTAGTTGTGCAAAGGTAGAAGGTCCAGGGTGTAAATTTGGCAAGTACGAGATAACGAGAGCAGTGAAAAAGATGAAGAAAGGGAAGGCATCGGGTTTAACGATGGTGTTATCAGAGATGTTTAAAGGTTCTGATGATTTAGGGATTGAATGGTAATGAATTTAGCCAATCAAATTGTCACAGAAGGTACTATTCCCGAGGACTGGCGAAGAAGTATAATTATCCCAGTATACAAGGGGAAAGGTGATCCTTTAGATTGTGGGTCTTACAGAGCTATTAAACTCTTGGAACATGCAACGAAAGTATTTGCGAGAGTGTTAGAGAAGCGGTTAAAAGAACAAATTAAAATTGATGAAATGCAGTTTGGTTTTACATCGGGAAAAGGCACGACAGATGCAATTTTTATGGTGATACAAATTCAGGAGAAGTATCTCGCGAAGGAAAAGAAACTCTATTATGTGTTTATTGATTTGGAGAAAGCATTTGATAAGGTGCCGCGTGAGATTACTAGATGGGCCTTGAGAAAATCAGGTGTGGAAGAATGGTTTGTTACCGCAGTGATGGCGATGTATGTTGGAGAACAAACAGCAGTATGGACGGATTATGGTGATAGTGACAGCTTTGAGGTGAAGGTAGGACTTCATCAAGGACCCGTGCTGAGTCCATTATTATTTATCTTAGTAATGGATGTGGTGGCTAGAGAAATGCGTGAAGGACTTCCCTGGGTGATATTATATGCAGATGACCTTGTATTAATGGCAAACAGTGATGGAGAATTGAGGGATAAAGTTGGTAAATGGAAGATGACTATGGAAGCAAAGGGCCTGAAAATGAATGCATCAAATACAAAGATGATGATTAATGGGGAAAAACTAAAGATGGAGGAATCCTGTAAGTGGCCTTGTGGTGTATGTGGGAAAGGAGTTGCTAGAAATTCTATCCAATGCACCAGATGCCAGAAATGGGTACATAAAAGATGTAGCGGGAAAAAAGGCAGTTTGATGTAAGAAAGAATGACCATTATTTGTAGAACATGCATGAAAGGGATACATAATAATGATAACCTAAAAAATGGTGGTCTGGATATTGGCAATGGGCTAACCCTAGAAAAAGTGGATAAGTTTTGTTATTTAGGTGATATGCTAAACGCAGATGGTGGTGTAGATTATGCCGTTGTTGCAAGGATCAGACAAGCATGGAAGAAGTTTAGAGAGATGTCGTTTATTCTTACAAATAAAAAAGTTTCTCTGAAGTTAAAGGGGAAAGTTTACGTAAGCTGTGTGAGGAGTTGTTTAGTTTATGGCGGTGAAACATGGGCAATGAAAGCGACTCACGAGGCCAAATTAGAAAGAACAGAGATGAGGATGGTTAGATGGATGTGTGGGGTATCTCTGAGAGAGAGAAAAACCAGCAAGGAATTGCGAGCAAGATTAGGTATAGAAATGATTGGTATGGTAATGCGACGAAATAGACTAAGATGGTTTGGGCATGTGGAACGTATGACAAGAGATGACTGGGTAAAGAGATGCACAATGATGGAAGTAGGAGGATCAAGACCTAGAGGAAGACCCAAGATGACGTGGACAAATGTGATAGCGGCAGATATGAGAAGCATGAATCTTACAAGTATTGATGATCAGGACCGTCAAAAATGGAAAAGAAAAATCAGAGGGATAACTGGCCTACTTGGGTAAACCTGGAAATCGCCATAAACGGAGAAGATTCTGCCATGTATATATATTAATTATAAAATGATTTATATTCATTGATTAAGCATTAAATTATATCATGCATTAAAACATAATTAGGTTCTTACCTATACATTAAAGATTTAATTATGCATGATATATTTTAAATGATTTTAGCAGAAGATTGTATATATTAATTCTAAAATAAATTCAGAATAAAATTTAAGAATTAGGATTTTAATGAGATTGCCTTGATATATAAATAATTTAATATCTAATGTTTAAATATAGGTTAGAGTTTTAGCATATCAAATGGCTAAGTGTAGTTTAAAAGTACCAATATCTTGGGAAATTACTCAATCAGCTGGTGAAGACTGGTTTGGAACATTTATTAAAAGAAATCCAACAATATCTTTGAGAACACCAGAGGCTACAAGTATAGCCAGGACCCCTAATTTCAATATGAAAATGGTTGAATTATTTTTTAATAATTATTTGACTGTTTTAAGGGAAAATAACTTTCTCCCAGGTGATATATATAATATGGATGAAAATGGTAAATTAAATATATGTTTGATAGCAAATTTAATATTTTCATAGGATTAACAACAGTTCAACTTTGTCGCTTTTTCCATCAAAAATAAAAATGTCAACAAGGATTTGCTCTTAATTTTATCAAATACATATAAATTAATCCTCATTATTTTTTAAAAAAATTATCCTAAATTTATATGTCAATAAAAAAAATATCTTAAAAAATATATAAATAATTTGCTAATAAGTTTCATTAGTGTTTAATAGCATTTTTGTAATTTAAATAGATAGCATTTTTTTTATAACTTAACATAAAAATATATATATCCCTTATCAAATTCTTTGACAAATAATTTCGAAAATGCAAGACATACATTAAATTTAGCTGAAAAACAATAACCCTATATAATAAACAAGAATTTATTTTTTAGATATACTTTAAATGATCATATTACAAAAAGTATAAGAGTCGGTTATTTTTATTTTATTTGTCATGATTCTCTAATAAGTGGTTGCCCAGGCCTCCCTAGTTTCCTTTAATACGGAATTTACAGTTTTTTTTCCATATTAGACTAATTGGTAAATCAGATATTTTCCGTTCATGTGATGATATTAAAAATTTAACTATATCTGAGGCGGGAAAAATTTTTCAAAATTATAATGGGTAGGACTGGGCTTGGAACCTCAAAATTAATATTAGCTTGCACCTGACTTGTGAATATCTTTTACAAATTATTAAGGGTTGAGCTGTGAGATCTTGGATGCTTCCTAATATTGTGAGATTGAACCTGGCATGACATCTATCGTAAAAAATGAATAAAAATCTCATTTCCCGTCATTTTTGACGGGCTTTCTACTAGTATATATAATTTATTTAATATTGCACTTTAATAATAATAACATTTTGTACTCGACGATCAGAAAGTATAAGCTTTGCCATACTAAATAATCGTTCAGCAGTAGCACTTGAGGAATTTAATAAACACACTTTTTATATGAAAAAAATCATCAAAGATATTTTTATGAGTATTTTTAGATTTAAAAAAAGCATTTAGAGGTTCAATAATATTATTATTTATTTTAAAAAAATCGTCTATGGAAGGCCGCGGTTTCGATCTTGCTATAGTATTAGTATCGTGGTTAGGCAGCATTTTTTAACGTTACCATCAGCCTATCAAGTTGCCCTTTAGATTCAGTCAAATTAATGTATGGCCAATTTAACTAGAAACTAGGATGAACGATAGCAGCTATTACGTTATCATCATCATACAGATCTGGAAATCTAACTTATATAAAGCGATTGTATTAATTATAAAATAAGAAGAATACCTTTTTAATTTTCAAAATTTAAATTTATCTGAGATTTAGATTCATTTATAAAAAAATATTAAAATAGCATTAAATTATGGTAAATAAAGATTTTAAAAATATAATTATTATACACAAGGTAATTAATAATATATTAATTTTGAATTTTATAATTGTGTTGTAAATTAAGCCAATTTAAATTGGCTAATCAAGCAATAAATCATTCATTTTATATAATTGTATAATAGAAAATAAAAATAATGTTTTGACCTTTTCTCAATGCCTTTTAGTATAGACTCTACCAGTGGTTGGCAAAATTTCTTGCATCGAAACCGATATCCAGTAGTAATTTTTTATTCAAGATTAAAGTATTTTTTGAATTTTGGGAAAGGATAATCTATATTTTTCTAATTTTCCAAAGAAATTTTACTATCTTCAACAATCTCACACATTTTTAATAACTAGATTTATAATGTATATTTTTAAATATAAATTTCAAAATTAAATAAAATAAAAGGATTATAATTTTAGATTTAATAAAAAAAATTTTTTAATAATTTTTAGATGTATTTATTATTTAAGCTATTTCGCTACTTTCTAAATTAGTAGCGAGCTACCGCTATCGCTATTTTCTAAAAAAAGTAGCCAGTTAAAGCTACCGCTACTGAAAAAAGTAGCGCGCTATTTTAACAACACTGATTCAGATTCAACACTTTTGAAAAAATATTAAATTTTTTCTCAAAATTTAGAAAAAGGGCTAATAAAAAAAACGTGGGGGAGGGGGGATTTAGCCTACTTCCCAATACACTGACGCGTTTATAAATAAATAAAACTTATATCTAATAAAACTTTGATAATATTTTATTTTGATGGATATTATACTCATAGACACATTCTTGTCCTTATTAGGACTTTCAATCAGGCCCATCAAGTTCCTACTATTCCAGAGATAATTTATGCGGCACACCCGCTATCCACTTTAGCATACTCACTTCTATTGTAGCTAAACTTTATTCAATGCCCACGTCTCTGATCCACATCAGACAGTTGATAAAATCATCGATTCATATAATTTTTTTAGTAAATAATAACCTATTAATTCCAGTGCCCATTCTCCCGTGCTTATCTCTATATTATCGTCTTTACTCTTCATGTTCCATTTTATACTGATTTACTCTTAAACCAATTATCTTCGAAAAAAAATACAACAACCGTAAATCTCCCTCCCCAAAAAATTTTTCCCTACCCCTTAAGATTCACTACTATTTCTTTAAAATGGAAAATCGTTCACTATTCATTCATATATAATTATTTATGAAGACATGATTGAGAAAGGGGATATTTTAAGCAAAATGAAAGAAAAAGAGATAAGACGATGGAAGAAAATAAAATTTAAGCTAAGTAATAAAGGTTAAAATAAATTTAAAAAACTTGGGATCAATCTTTAATAATTTTTAACAGTATAAATTGTTTTGATATATTTGTTAATGGTCGTGATAAAAACTGTTTTTTAAAGGCTATTTAAGAAAAAGGAAAATCGATTTTCCAGTTTAATAAAATAAATAATAATGTTTGTGTTACACGCTGCTATGTGAGATATTTACAAATTTATTTTATGTGATGATAATGTATAACTTTTACATGCATTTGTTTTAATAATTTTTTTCTGAATTGGATTTATCAAGTAAAAGGGAGATGCATAGCAATATTATTTACAAATATTGAATAAATTTTGTTTGACATGACAATGGAAATATTGAATACAATAACATCCGCTTCATGCTTTAGCCCCACAGCTTTGACATCAGTCGACATTGTGCTATTCGACAATATAAAACATGGTTTAGAACAGGCTAAGATCAAGAGACAAAGTCTATTCTCTATTTTAAAGTAAAGTTTTTCAAAAAATAACTATACTGTATGTATATTATTATACATTTATAATATAATGAATATAACTTAATAGCTTAAATTGAATTAATCATTCTATTTCAAAGGCTTTAGTGAATTGCATGAAAGTTTCCATATTACATGAATCTTTTCTCAATTAATATATTTCTTCCTATGTAAAAAATTCAGTACTATTTTTATGAATTAGCATTATTTGCTCATGTTAATTTACTTTCATTAATAAATTTAATTTCCATGGCATAATTTTTTTAGAATATAATTTAATTTTTACATAGCCTTTATAAATAATATGCCTAGAAAAATATTTGATATCAATTTTTTTTTCTCTAAAATATCAAGTCTGGCAGTTATGGAATTTGCAGACAAATATCAAAATTTGCTAATAGAAGATAACAATTCAGAGTTAAAAAACATTTTCGCCATTCTTGAAAATATCTTAAAACATCGACTTAAAAGTACAAGTATTTCTATATTTAATTGCATATTTTATTTAAATTCGATATTTTTAATGTTGACAAAGTGAAAAATTGATAAATAATTTCATAAGCAAATGTTATTCTATTTATTTAGGAGACCGCGTCACTCAAACCTTATTTTTATATAAAATCTATAAAATTGAAACATTATAAAATATTTGGCCAAATGGCTTTAGTTCTCCACTTTCTGATAAATAATTATAAACTTTTTATTTTCTTTTAAATTTTAATGGGGCCATGTTAGAGGATGTTTGGGAAAGACAAAAGTTTGGACACCCCTCCATAATTTTTTTTCTTTTATTTGAATCATTTTTTTAGATATAAAAGCTAGATATGCCATCAATTATGGCTTTTTTTTTAAATATACAATATTGTACCATAGAAAATTGCAAAAAAATGTTAAATGCAAAAATATCGATAATAGACATAAATGTTTCTATTGGCCAACGTGCCCCTACTATTACTGTTCACTTATTATAAAAGCTTATATTAATTGAGTTATTAGTGCTGTTAACGTTACTATCAAAAAGTAACTAGTTACAGTCACATCCTTAAAAATAGTTATATTCAAAAACTAGCAATATTGAAAGTTGCTTTATAAATTATTTAATATTATCATTTACAAAATATTGCGATTTATAAATTTTAATTAGAAATTAAAAAAAATTTTAATAAAAAATAACTGTACTTGAAAAAATATTTATTTCTAAGGGAAATATAAGTGCTGGCGTCCATTTCGCTTAAGTTTCTCTTACTTTATTTCAAGAATAACCGTTATTCTCTTGAGTATACTTCTAAACATATTTTACATATAATCTGCTTTTATAATATTTATTTATAACTCATACTTTATTAGCTAATTATCTTTTCATAAATATTTGCAATTACTTAATTTTTTATGGAAATACTGTGTAATTAAAAATATTTTTTAATTGTATTATACAGGAAGAAAATGTTGGTTTGGTAGTGAAGGAGATACCATATCATTTTGGGATTACATTAAAGTAATTTGCAAAAATATTTATAATGGTTCTTGCGTTCAACTAGTTGAAACTATGAGTTATAAAACTTCAAAAGCCAAAGTTTGTCAATTATGTATTATGATAAAATTTGGAATAATATATGTATATTTAACATTATATTGTAAGTAACATAGTTGGTGATAAAAATTTTAGACATAATAATGGTAAAATTATGAATAAATTATTCAATTTTTGATTTCAAGGACTTCTTTTACATTCAAAATATAATTATATTATAATCACAAGGGATTTTCAATTAGATGTTAGTGCAACATATGTCCTCAGAATTAGTATTTCATAGCAATTTTTAACCTGTTATATACCATTTTTCTATATTTTATTATATCTATTTTCATATTTAAATTTCTGTGAAGTAAATCAATAAAAAATTTTTTAAAATTAGTTAACGAATTCGGACATGAGTTATAATAGACTAAATATTTCTTTAATCCAAATATTAAAATAACTCTTATCGAATAAATTAATCGACAAAATAAACTTAAAATTTATTCTGATATCATATGACTAGAATATATTAAAGGGTATATTATTACTAATTTTATTATAATAGGGAAGAGCATGGTTGAGATTGGCTGTTATTGAAAAGCGTTTACACTTATATTTGATGGAAATATTAAAATACAAAGAAATATTAAAGTAATTTAATGTAATATACAATTTCTAATGGTAAAAAATCGAAAATATTTTAAAACACCCCCCTAGGCCTTATTATTTGAAAGGTGCATTTATGTTGTGTCAAGAATCTAAACTATTTCCTGAAGTTTTATTAGAATTAAATAAGATTGATATTACGTAAATTAAATCCTTTGATCGTATATATTTAGTGAATCTCGAATCTAGGATGTGTGTCAAAGATATGAAACTAGATTTAGTGGATTACGACACAATTGATTATACAAATTTTTTGAGACCCATATACAAGTATACAAGTATAAAATTATTAAATTTTTTACTAAAATAAGTTTATTTTAGAATTTAGCAATATTATTAAATATTTATTACAATATAATCTGAAAAACATTATGAAACTAATAATATTATCAGAAAATATCAAATATTTTTTCTAACGATTATGTTAAGCAGATATAATAAAAAAAATTATCATAAAAGTTAATTATTAATGAAAACAAATTACTTTTTTAAAGTTAGATGTATATAATTATAAAAAAATAAACAATATTTGAAATTATGAAAAATGGGTTCTCATAAAAATAAAATAGATTTCTATATAAAAAAAATAAATATAATTTCTGACCAATTCGAATATTTAAAAAACACATTATTAGGAAACGATTAATTTACATTATAAAATATTTTAATTAGAGCGGGAAAAGTTTCAATGATATTAAAATTAAAGAAATAAAGAAAAAATAGCTGCACAAACTCATAAATTATCAATCCTAATGTTTTTTCCTCCTATATAAAGTAAGAAAAATCAAAGGGTGCATATTAATTCAAGCGAATCAAAAGACAATTCAAATATTTTAAGATCGGGAAATGCGATAACAGTTTTAATGATGACCCCGTCGAAAGAAAACAACAAAATTAGCGACTCGATAGAGGGCGGAGATGAGGAAGAGATGGAGGAAGAAGAAAGCGGGATAGGAATTGATGACGTGCAAAATTTTTCTGCATTTGCGATGGAGTCTGCAAAAAGTGATAATCCTTGGAAGTATTTGTTTTATAGGATGGAAGATATGTATAAAACTGTCGCTTCTCAAAAAGTTATTATTAATACATTTATAACATCTTTTTTTTAAAATGATTTAATTTAAAAACTATAGAAAGTAAAAATGCACATCTTTATTTATTTGAGGTTGTAGCTATTTTTTTTGAATAAAAATTATAATGCATTTATCCTTATTGCCGATAATTGACTAGTTTTAGTAAATGCCTCATTATTCAAGGTCTTCTTAATAGCTATTTTCATGAATAAAAAATATAATGTTTTCTCTTTACTACCTTGTCTAAATTAACCAGTTTTATTATTATGAATTAAATTAAATTTTTATTGTTTATCTATTCTTGAATTTTGATATTCCATCAGCAAAAAAATATATTTTAGGGGCCAGGTCGGCCATGCAGCACTCTAAAAAGAATTTTTAATAAGAAAAGTCAAGTCTGTACCAGTGTTGTTAAAAAGTTCAGATTTTTAAAAACGGCCCGATTAAAATTTTAGACAAATTTTATTATATAGCCTGGAGATCTTGTTTATTACTGGCAGAAATTGGACCTATACTTGACAAATCCGACTTACATATTAATTTTATCTAAAATTCGTGTCTTTATTAAAAATCAACCTAAATTGGGCCTTTTAACAACACCTGTCTGTACTTAGAAAATTATGCGCCTATTATAGTTAAAAATATCTATTAATAATTTATGTGATGACATCGGTATGAGAGACCGAGTATGTTATCCCGGGAAAGGTATTTCCTTATCATATAAATTTATTTAATACCTTGGGATTTGTAATTTAAACCCTAAACTATTTTAATAAATACTTAAATTGTTATAAAATGTTTTACAAAATATTATCATTAAAATTAAATTCCAAAATACATTTAATAACACTTCAAAAGTAACCTTTAAATTTTTTGTATTTTTATTAATAAATTATATAAAAATATTCAAACTAAATGACAAAATAATCTCAAAAAATATAAACAATTTTTATGCGAATTTAATATCCTACAATCAACTTTTGATTAAATGTGAAGACTTGGGGAAAGTTTTTCCGGGAGGAGTGTTAACCATTTTTTAATTTTAACAATGTATTTTTTTTTAATATTAACATTTTTTATATAAAAATTAATAAAATCTAATAAAGAGGTTCTATAAACGCCCACCACAAAAGGCTAATATAGGTACCCCAGATTTTTTTTATATAATTTTTAAAATTTTATATTAACTAAATTTTTAAAATATTAAAATCTATTTTCACTGTAGAGGTGTAAAGATTAAAATCACGTTAAATATTTTGGGAATTTCTTCAACTATATTTTATGGCCCTTCAATTTTATATGGATAATATAACCCCCATCGTTCTCCCCTTTCTGATTTTACAACATATATTTAATACTTAAACTATAATAAGCCCATAATTCAATTTATAGTACAGACTAGACTTTCTCCTATTGACAATCCTCCTTAGAGTCCTGCATGGTCAACCGATGACCCTAAAAAGTCTATATTTCTTTTATTTTTTGTCTGACGGAATATCACAATTAAAGATACAAGCAGGAAGAGTTCAAAATATATTAGGTGGAGGATATTTTATTTTCACGTTCATATCCTATTTTACAATAAAATAGATATATATTGTCAGTGATATTGCTAAATATTTAAAATTAATGCATAACAACATTATAATGTTTATTCATAAAAACAGCCAAAGAACCTAGAATCTGAGTATTAATTAAAATTGTAAATTTTGATAGGAAGAGCTAAAATATCGAATAATTATTCGAGCATTTAATAAAACTAATTAATTTGGAGAAGAAATAAGACAATAAAGCTCTTGTAATTTAATTTATGCCGAAATATTTTGTTAAAGTGATTATTTTAAACAAAAAATTTCGTGTTGCAAAATGTCGCTTTCATTTTGAGAAATACACACAGAATGCTATTATGTGTTTAATACACTAATATAACTAAAAAGGTTATAGTTAATTTTCCTATGAAATAGAAAAAACTAGAAAAACTATTAGAAACAAGAGATGAAGATATGGCTACACTAATCAGACGAAATGATATATTATCGGCCGCACTAAAAAATTATGGTTTTTGCAATACTATTGAAAAAGAAAGAATAGATGGCGTTATATTAGGATTGGAAAATCTATTGTAAATTATCAAAATAAATATTAATTTACAGTACATTTTATTACAAAAAATAATATTTAAAAGAATAGATATATCAGACAGAAAAAAAGAGATGAACGAATGTTTGCCAAATCGTATGAAGGCCTTAAAGTATAAAATAGTTAATAATAAAACAGATGATGTTGTGGCTAAAATTCCAGAATCTTATTTATCAAATAAAGATTTAAAAAATGAAATTATATTTGGAGGCCTCAGAGGAAACGTTAATATTAGAAGCCTAGACGATTTAGTGGCTTCAGGTACTACTTCATGTAATTATAATGCAACAAGGAGTAAACTAAGCAAGGATACAGATTTAAAGACTAGGTTAAATTACATTAAAGTAGATTAATAACAAAATACGGCATATTTAGATTGGCCTTATTCGGTTTCACAGAAAACTCATTTGTTAAATCGCATACTTACTCTCAAGATAAGTCAGTCTCAGGAACTAATTCATTCGAAAATTTGGATACTAACGGAACTTTCAATAAACCTAGAATACCCTCTTCGCTTACAAATGAGGAAGTTTTAGGAAAATTATCCAAAAGCATATCTTGTAACATGATGGCAGACTTTATAGACCAAAAATTAATAGATATAAATGATATATATAATTAGAATATAATTCTAATTCACATTCAGTTGCATTTTAATTAATAATTCAGTATTATATTATAACATGCTTTATAAAAGTCTTCCCTAAATAGTTATTTTAATTTATTATAAGGGTTGATTAATGTAAAATGATTTGTGCCTTCAGAAATTATGATTAGATAAAAAAAAGGAAAGGAAGATAAAATTTTAGTTCGTGTGTCAGGTAGATAATTTATTCTCTGGTTAATATTTAGGCCTTTGTTAAACGTTGATCGTCATTCTTTAAAAATAACAGGAGTGTTCTAGATAAACTTCTACCTAAGCGTAACAGTTTCGAGATGGAGTCCATGTAGAATAAATATCAGACCAATTTTTTTTGCATGAAAATATTTGTTTTAATTCACTGAATGAAGGATTGCCCATACTTTAGTAAATTCATTTCGATACATGTTCTATGCTGCATATTAAAGTCGTTTGCAAAAATATTAAGCTAGTAGCTTACGGCTACATTAAATACATATAGCCAAAAATAAATCATTCATTAATACTATGACATTGAGAATTCTTTCAATAGTATAAACGAAATATTGTATCACCAGAACCAAATTTAATGTACATCAGAGACTGCGGGCCCGGGAACACGAGCCAGGTCGTATTTTAATTTTTTGAAATATAACCGGGCCGGGCCTTAAACTTTTTTTGAAAAATACCCGACCCGGGCCAGCCGTATATTTTAAAACCGAATATTTTACATCTCCGTTTTGCTATAAAGTTATAAATAAATGTAATATATTTCAAAAAAATCTGGACCGGGCCTTAAAATATAAAACACGGGTTGGGTCGAAAGCTTTTAAAAAAAATCCAGGCCAGATCGTGCAAATGGTACCTCTGCAGGTCTCTGATTTTATGTCACGAAATAGAGTTATCAAGATTCTTACTTAAAAAGACGCGCTTATAAGCTAGTTATTCCCACTAACATTAATAACTCCATCAGAAGTTTACCGCTGTATTTTTCTAATGCCTAAATAATATATCCAATTACGATATAAATATTCGCAATTTGTTACCGATATTTAATAAAATCCTTTTCTTCCACATAATTAAAAAATATGAAAAACTGCTTTTATATAATCTATCTAGAATGCATATGATTTTAAAGTTGTAATTTAAAGATTTTTTAGTGAGAATTTTATTAATTATATAGTGATAGATTCCCTTTTAATTATTACAATTCAGTCATTCTTTTAATTCTAAATTAGATGGTCCTCCGAAATCCAGAATGCCAAACATTCTGTAACCTTCTAATTCATCATCTGATGAGCCTGAGAACAGGTGGCTTAATTTTAGGTCTTTAGGTAAATCCTTAATTTGGAACTTTGCGTCTCCTCCAAAAAATGTTAAATCAAATCCGTTTGATATTGTCGCTGAGTAAATAATCATAATTAATTAATTATGGTTTTATACCAATCGTTATCACTTCCCTTAGATATCTATCAAGTGGACCTTTAAGTTTTTTTATTACAGTCGGCAAAATCAGAGCAATTACATAAGAATTCAGAACATAGACAAATTTTTTCTAAAACAATAAATACAAATTATCATTTTAAAATAATTATCTTGTTTTTTTGTAACTCGTAGTCCCATTTCCGTTTAGAGGATACTATTTTAATCAATAAAATAATTAACATTTTTTGCTTAACTTTTTAAATGATTCCGAAAATCACCACTATAGAGATAGGCAATGTATAAACAAATTTTCAATTCAAGTGCCTTTTCCAATTCTAAAAATCTTTGTGAACGATGGTATCATTCATTTACCATCACCATATGTAGAGAGTTAAAATGCCTTTAGATTCCTTGTGGAAATTATAGCAGAAAATAAATAATCAATTTTTTACACAATGTTTTGTTATAAAAGTTTTTGAAAATAAAAATTTTGAAATATAATCAAGTTATTTTATTCTTATTTTTTTTTTTGCAATAGAGAAGTCAGGAATTGTAATTTGAAAGATAGATATTTTTTTTCAGTTTTATGATATTAATTCATTTTCTAATCTATTTTTTTCAAGTGGGCAAGAGCCAAACAGCCCCAGTGAAGTCTCCACCAATGTTTGTTATCTAACACGAAGGGAAATTTAGATCATCCCTGAATATACAATAATTATTTCGAGTTAAAATTTAAATGACAGATTTACCAGCATTTCTATGCTAAAAGAGATGAATCTGATAGATCGAATTCAAAATCAGATATTTTGAAACTTAATAAACTTTCGACAAAGGCAAGCAACTAAGTTCAATCAGTTCAGTATTAAAAAAAATTTTGCTTATATTATTCAGAAGTAAAAGCATCGAAACATTTTCTGGATTTTATGAGATCTTAAGGTATAAGATTAAAGACATGTTTACAATTACTCAAACCTAATTTGACATTACTCGCATCTAGTGTTGAGTTTATCAGTTTAAAAATAATCATGGAAACTATCATTATATAAACTGATAAAATTAAAGCTAATAAATGTGCCAATATAAGATGATACTGAAGGTTTATGCTAACAGTTAATGGTGCATAAAATTAAGTAGATTGGAGGAGAGATATTCAGACTTATAAATCTGAAAAATAATTCAATAATGAAAAATTTATGATATAAAAATAATAATCTTATTAAAATTTGTAGTAAAAATGATACTAATGAGAAATAGTATGAATATTGCAATAATTTAAATGATGAAATATATTGGAAGACATGCCAAAGATGTTATATCTTTATCAATTAAGGTTGCCTGCAATAGCCACATGAAACAGGGTAATTTTGCAAATTCAAAAAAAAATAATAAGAATTACCAAAAGCTGAACAAGGTAAGTTTAAGAAATAATATATTAAAAGGTGACAAAATTGAGCCAAACTAACTATGCATATTAATGGGTTAAAAATGGAATTGATAAAGGAACACAATTATCTTTGACTAAGGACATGAGTGCCAAGATTGAACAATCAAGCCAATTTGCCCTTAGCAAAAATCAGTTGAAATAATATCCTTGTTTTTCTTAGTCAGAATAGTAAGATGGTATGTGACTCCTTATTCCCACATTAATCCTATCAAAAATGATTTGATATTAGATTCAAAATTTACTAATACCAATAATATTATTCACAAAAAATTCAAATCTAATGATAAAAAAAACTTAACAATAATAAATTTAAATAATGAGTATAAATGATTCCTAAATTTAAATTTTTGAAAATAATTTTAATAAGCAATTCATAGTTTGAAAATTAAAGAATCTTCAGAAAAGAAATTTTTAATCAAATTATAACTAAAATGCCAAATTTTTTACAAAAAAATCTTTTATAATTTTTATACCAAAAGTTTTTCATTTAAATCAAATTTTTTTAAAAAAATCTTCTAAGATTTTTGCTTAAAATTTTTTTTTAAAATTGTTAAGCATTCACAATTATTATTTTTTAAATTAAGGCTACTAAAATTAAATTATGTAGTTAAAAAAAAATTGAATCCAGAGATGAAAAAATATACTCTATGTAGAGCATCTAGTTATGAACTAAATATAATGCAAAAAGCTTTACTATTAACATTTAAAAATTGTAGAAGCATATGCATTCAAAATTCTATTCTTTATAAAAAAATATTTTATAAATTCTCATTAAATAAAATCATGAATTTATATAAAAAATGAAATACATTATGCTATAATTGGGAACAAAGTTTTTAAATAGATCATTTGTAATCTCATTTAGATGATAAACAAATGTAGGAAAAGAAAGGAAATGATGAAATATATGGATCCCATTTAAAACTTGAGTAAGTACGTTTTTTAAGATTTACATTTTATTTAAACATAGGATAGACCTGAGTAGTTTCTTTATTCCTACAATTCTTATATATATGAACTCTTTGGATATCAATTGCTTTTTTATAAAGGGTCATATCCATTCCATCTATGCACCTATAAGCTTTAGCTAAATATGTATTAATATTTTTTGTTTTCTCTTGTAATTCTCCGAAAAATTGGTACAAGGAATTTTCATGAATATTACATGTATCTATTAAAGAGGTATCAATGATTAAAATGTGTGATTTATCCCTTAGACAACTACCAAGTAGTATTTTATTTTCTTCGACTTTATATTCCAAAACTCTTTATATTGTTTTAAAAAAAATTAGTTTTATGATATACAAACTTTCCAACTACTATCAAATATTTATTATTAAAAAAATTTGAATAACATGGTACAATTTCTTCCACAAATATTATATTTCCCGCCATATAAGTTAAGGGTACAGTATAAAATAACTGCCATTATTATCTGTCATGTCAAATATTGTATAAATTTATATCAGAATTTGAACGTTCTCCAAAAAAAAAATATTGATATTTAAAGATTTTTAAAAATAGATTTTTAAAGAAAAATAGGTTCTTAGATCAATTTTACCCAGAATTTTAAATAATTGTAAAATATTTTTATAAGTAAATCTGTTATTTTTATTCATAAAAATATCCTCCCCTCTCTGTCATCTCCTGATGGGACATATTCTAAAAATATTTCTGTCAACATAATTTTCTACCTTTTTTCAAATGATTAATTTGAATATCCAAATTTTCTTGTTTGAAAATTTAGCAAGGAATTAAAATAAGATTTAATGAATATCTTGTTAATTTTTTATTTCAAAAATATTCACTAGCCCATTTCACTGCCATCAAAATATAGCAGCATTTTATTTCCCTTCACATTTTTAAATTCATATTGAGAAAGTTCAAAATCTTATATAAGAATTCATCCAGATAACTAACTGACTACAGCTCTCAAACTTTGAGAATATGTCGTCTTGCAAAATGATTGTGATGTCTTCCTTCAACGTTTCGTCGATTATTCACCTTCGCCACAGATTTGATTAATTTCAAATTTGCGAACCTCAATACGAATCGCGATAGATCAAAGATTTATATTTGGTTAAAGCTATGTCGCGCGAAGAATATAAATAGTTTTATTCAATTATTGTTATTATTGATTAATTATTCTTTTGTATGTAATAACTATTCTGCAAAATATAAATTTTCGAAAAGTAACAAGAATAAAATTCAAAGCTGAATTATATTTTTTGGATAGGGAATAGTTTAAAAAAAATATATAATTGGGTATGGGAAGAGAGTATCTAAAAGAAGGTTAAAAGGAAGTCGAAGAGATAATTTTTTAGGGATGAAAGCTTAGTTTGTTTATATTTAATATTTGCAAAGGAGTTTAAAAAGTCTAAGAGAAGGAAAAATCAAAAGAAAAAATATTTTTCTACTAATTTGCAAAAAAAATTTTAAATTTTTTATAGATTTTTTTATCGCGAACTTGAAAAACTAAATTCGAATTTTTAAATTAAATAAATTATGTTATAGCGAATTTTATTAAATTAATTTTGCCATTGTTGTGTTCATATTCATTAAAATCTAGAAAATATTTCTGGAATTAATAGAAAAATTTCTGTAAGAAATTCAATTTCTAGTAGAATCAATTTCGTTCTACCCAAAATTTTCAAAAATATAATATAATACTGTAAAATTAATTATTTTTTTTAAATGATGTACCCCTTGACACGATGTATCCTTTAATACAATGTATCATTTTATGTTGATTTATATTTCTAGGCATACGGTATAGCCGAAATTAAATAACAAAAATTTAAAATATTTCGTTTATACGTTCGAAAGAATTTTAAAAATTAAAATTATTCTTTATAAATTTTGAAGAAATTAAAAACATTTAAAAAAAAGTACCCCTCCATTACTTCAGGGGAAAAATATAAAGAAAGTCTAAATGCTCCATCTACCTCTAAGATTTAACTGACACTGTCAAGCCTGATTCATTCTCTATTTATGTAAGTATGATCAGCGTCCTCTCATTAGATAAGATTTATAAATTTAATATAAATTTTTTGGAAATTGTTTCTGGTTTTATAAGTTTCAAAGTTGCTAAAATATGAAGAAGAAATAGAAGTTTAAGAGGTATTAGAACAAGACATGATAAGGAAGGGAAAAATAAGAAGATGGATAGAGGAATATAGTAAAGAATTAAGGCATAGAGCAAATAATTAAGTTTCCCAGTGATACCGATTAAGAACCGTGAGATGTTCATATTTCATTTGGAATTTTGTATATAAATATTAGAATAGTTTAGGATACAAATTATGAAAATGAATTAATTGGTTTATGAAAATTTGAATGTGGAGAATGAATTAAATTGAGCGTCGGATAGACAGTATATGAGCGAAAAATTATAATATAGTACTACTTCCTAATGAAATATATGAGCAATAAACACTTTATGAATTTATTTTGTCCAAAATACTCCATTTCATGCAAAATAAGTAGAGGTGACTACTAGATATCTACAATGGGCGGGCTTTCTAAAATTTAAATATTGAATAGTGAGCGGGCGGTTTAAAAAATATTTTTAAATAATGAGCTGGGGATGGGCGAGTGAATTTTAAATATTATTCGTGTGAAATAAACGAAACAGAGTTCTATTTATCGATTTATAAATTTAATTGAATACTTTATTAGTAGTGTTGTTAAATGGCTCGTTTTGAGCCGATTTTTAAAAACGGCTAACTCAATATTTCGTCCAGAAAAATATTACGCAAGCCTCAAGATTTTGCTCATAGAAGGAACAAAGGTCTAGGCATACATTATCGAAATCTCAAGACTTAGGCAATATTTATCTGGCTAAAATATTGAGTTAGCCGTTTTAAAAAATCGGCTCAAAACGAGCCATTTAACAATACTATTTATTAGTTAAATTAAAAATATATTAAAATAAAATAAATAAATAGCCAAACTAACCATTAGTAATGTTAAACGGCTCCGTTTGGGTCTATTTTAAAAACGGCCCGATTAAGATTTTAGCCAAAATAATATTAGGTAAGCCTCGGGATTTGGCAAACAGGGGTTCAAATCTTTTTGCCACCTATGAGGAAAATCTTCAAGCCTACATAATATTACTGTGGCTAAAATCTTAATCGAGTCATTTTAAAAATCGATTTTTAACAACGCTTCCCACCATTGAAATAATTTTTAAACATTGTTAGATAAATAGGTGGGTGGCGGGTGAATAAAAAACATGGGTGGGCGGGATAGCGGATTACTTTTTTTAAATGGCGACCATTACAGATCTCTAGTAACATGTATAAATCATCATGTTATATCTATATATAATTCATGTATTCAATAAAATATTATATATATAAAAAGAATTTTGCCAATAATTGATTATTTTTTTCATGTATTCTTTATCATAATTTAAAAAGGCACTATAAAATATGATAGGTAGCGCATATATAGTCAAAATTATGGAAATAGTGCAACAATATTAACGACACCGAAAGATCTTTATATTTATTGGTAATTATAATTATAACTTTAAATTTAATCCTAACTCAAATATCTTATGTCGAGTGGAACACTCCTATTTTAGACCTACTATATTGTATTCTATAAATGAGGGGAAAATATATTTAAACTTCAAGCACATATACATATTTCCGAAAATAAATAAAAATAATATATATCAATCCTGAAATTAATAAATAAATTGGGAAACGCGTGCTTAATTTTTAATTTAAGGAGGCTTCCACTTTGGGAGAGGAGTATTATATAATATCGCCATTAAAATTGGAGGGAGAGGGGATGGTAGTTTGATGGATGAATTTAGGGATAGTATGGGGTAATAATGCAAAGGGGTTAAGGGGGGTAAAATTTCAGCGGGGGTTCTAGGAGACAGGTGGTGGTAATATTGTTGGCTAAGGCGGGTGTAGAAATCCCTGTTTCCCTATCTAAGGGTTTTGTTGATTCGTAGATTTTTAACTGATTGAGAGCCACATGTCTAGGGAATACAGTTAACCGAATAAAATAATCTTTACGAACAAATAGTTTACATATTTAGAAAAAAATATAATAACGTCTCGAAAATTCAATACATTTTTTGTTAATTTTTTGGAATTCAAATTGTTACATTTTGAAATATTTTAAAAATGAATTGATTTATTTTAGGTATGGTTAATTTAATTTTAGTAAATATATGACACATATGTTCATAAAAGTTAAAAAGTTGTGAAAAATATCGATATATTATAAAAAATAATAATTTATTTTTTAAATTGTTTTTCTCTTTTTAAAAGCGTTATATAAATATTATTTATTGTGTAATTCATTTTTGTTGCAAAAAAAATCTTAACATATTAGTAAAAATCCTTATATCTTATTTTAAAATTTTATATATAATCTAAAAAAATTCAAACTGATTGGATCAATTTATTTTCTCTTTTTTTAATTTTTTTTACATATCAAGGTCATTCATAAAGTTTTTGAAACAAAAAAAAATAAAATTATTTAATAATAATTTATTGTAATAAAATTTTGGAACCCTGTTTAACCAAATTATGTGATCGTAATTTTTCGATCAAAATTTCTTATATTTAATCCAAATTAATCCTGAAATTCGAAAACAAAGATCATTAGAAATGCCGATAATTTCTAATTTGATATCTTCCCAACCAACTGAATATTATGTTAATAAAACGCCTAGGCATTCATCCCACCAGAATATTCCACGTAAAATTGGGACAGATAACGAACGAGTAAGCAATGATTATGATAGATATTACATTAACAACGATAGCACTCACCCGAAACGTTCATTTTCGAAATATAATACTAACAATAATCTGAGCGGTTATAACGAATATCCTTCCTGGAATATAAAAGCTAATCCTAGAGCGAATCAATATTCAATCATGTCAGAGTCTTACCCAGGTCCTAATGAATACAATACCTCTCATATTTTTCAAAATAAAGAACCAAACAATGCTTACCCGATAAATAAACGCCACTCTATATATGGCAATTTCCCCACTTCTTATAATAGTAAAACTGATGGGATGCCCTCAACCACTCATTCTGCACTGAGGAATATAAACTCAAAAATAGATGCCTACCTTGCTTCGACAGATCCATCACGGGGGGATTATGAATCATCTCCTCATCCTCCTTTTCCCAAATCTCCCAGCAGAATCAGGCCTAAATATTCGATTCCATCTAATTATTATTACTATCGCACGGTTAAAGATAAAGGTTCCCCTTATTCCAGTGATAATAACAACTCCCTTTTTGCTCAATACAACAAATATGAAAAAGATCCTTAGTAAATAAATTATATTAATTTTAAAATTATTTTTTTTGCTCAAAATGAAGCAAAAATTTAATTTCTTTTAAAAGATAATAAGACCTCGTTTATAGTAAGTGCGATAATAATGCGACATTGCTCTACATCGCGATGCCTACAAAATCATGATAATAATTTAGCTGTGATATCATATAGTGATACTTATCATATTGTTTAATCAATCATCGGATCGGCTTACTAGAAATTAGGCATTTTTTTTTAAAAAATTTATAATTGAATTTAAAGAGACCTTTTTTTTAAAAAAAGTGTAAAACTGAAATAATTTTTTTAAAAAAATATAACCCAGTCAAAGACCTACGATAAGGGGAACCAAAGGTTTCCAGTAAATGATATGAGGGAAAGTTTCTCAAATATTCTCTTTAACCCCCCTTTAGTAAAATCTTGAAGCTATGCTTCTTAATAAACTAAGCAATAATGGATATTAGATAAACATTAGCATTAATTTTAATGATAATGATAGCTCTTATTAGAGCCCTATACCGACTGACCCGAGTCCCTCTTTCAAACTCTACCGGAATGGACTCGTATCTCTACTTTAAATTATTTTGTTTTTCTAATATCTTTATGCCTATTATTTTCAATAAAAGTAACCAAAATTATTATTCTCATACAACGATTAGAATTTTACTGCCTTTGTTCAAATATCATGAATTTTTCAACAGTTCTATACATGAGCCTATTTCTAAAATTTAATTTCCGATCGAATTGGGCTTGGATCTTTGAAAAAAAAAGGATTGGATCAGGTGGATAAATTTTTTTAGATTTTTTTCTCGGACTGGTCGGTCCCGAAAAATAGGCCCGATGCATGGTTCTATATTTTATTAAAGGATGTTCACACAAATGACATTATTTGGGAGCGCAGGAGGTGGGGAAGGGGGGGTCCTTTAAAAAGTTCTTTAAGAGTCCCCGAAAAATTTTGATTAATTGTTTAAGTCCCTGTGCGCCTTACACACACCTCCCACCTGATTAATTATAAAATTTTTAAATATAAATTTCTGCCTCATGCAAAACCTTTTAATTTATAAAACACTGTTTTTGTAAAAGTTTATGGCATCAAGTATTAAAATGAGAATTGTTCCTTCTAATGTAATTTATTAATTAATCGACTACTCCCATAGTCAAATATAAATGATAATTTTCCGATAATTTTATGATTTTTAGGACCATCCTAGCCCGACTATAATGGCTTCGGACCGACTTTCAAAGCTCTACAGCAGACCCCTCCCCCTCCTACCAATGATGCTAAGGACTAAAATTTAAAATAAGTACTTAATAATGTTGACTAAGTGGATCACTTGAGTTAACTCACGCAATTGCCCCCCTGGGAACCTTTGATTTGATGTTATTAGTATTAAATATTTTCTGTAAAAAATTTAATTAGAAAAACTAAAATAAAAATATTTTTGGAAAACGAGCTTGATTATAAATGTTATATTATTGTTTTTTGTCACCCAAATAAGGAATTATTTGCTTTTTTTTCAGTTCGGCCACAAAAAAATCTCTTCTATTATTCGGATAGTATAAAACGTTCCTATAAAAATATATAATCTCTTTTATTAAAAATTAATTAACATTATTTATTTTTCACTATTCTACCCTTCATTATAGCTGTATAATTAGACTACCGCTGCGTTGCGGATGCCGCCCCAATTTTGAAATGATATTACATAGATTTAAAAATTATCGGCGAGCTGCCGATTAATGATAAATTATAGTTGAAAACATATATAATCATAAATTATTAAAAATTATGATTATGACATAAATTTATAATTATAAATTAAAATAAAATAAAATATAATATACTATAAATAAAAAATTCATAATTTTCCGAAATTTAATTAATTTATTCTTTTAATTTAAAAAAAATCTTATATAAGGAGTATTTCCGTACACGAATTTATTATCAATAAACAACAAGTTAATATTTTTAATTTTAGAGTTCGTATAATTATACAATTTAGACTATCTCTTCATGAAAAAACCCAATCAATCAATTTAAGGTCTAAATTTTTTTTAATGGATACAGGATCAAATTTCAAGAAAATTGTCCTGTTAGATGAATCGAACATTACCTCTGTTTAGGACATGGATTACGCAGTAGATCGAAAGTTAGATACAATTGAAATATTGTCAAAGAAATTGTGGAAATTATTATTGAGGTAAGATCTAAAACTTCTAATTTAGAAGAAGTATTCAGATTATTAAATCTTAAATGTGCCTATACTTTGGCATAGCAGTTTACTGATGATAGAAAGTGTCAATGGAACTGTCAAAGGTCACATGATTATATCTCTCTCAAACAAAATATGCGTAATAAATTGTATCATTTCATAGTTTTGCAATAATCGATCTTCACTACAGGTATTAGTATCATTATTTGCATATATATTTTTGCAAGGTATTATCCATATTGCTAGACCGTCAAAAGTTAAATATATCATTAATTGTTATCTTATAGAATAATGTTTCCCTCCCTAATTTTATGCGATCGAATTATTGCATTACAAAAATATGTAACGGATAGTAGAATGCGAGAGATGTTTATTCTGAAGTAAATTATATACAAAAATTAGCGGACAAATATTCATTCAATACTCAGGTGAGAATCGATGTTTTGAAAGATTTACAACAAGAATAATTTCTTCTCTATTTTAACTTGTAGATAATATAGACTTTTGATAAATGAGAAAATTAGAACTCCCTAAACTTTCAGTTCTAACCAGAAAAAATATATACTAGCTACAAGCACTCCTAGTTAAACGGCTCGATTTGAGTCTATTTTTAAAAATGGATAACTCAATATTTTACCTAGAATAATGTAGCGTTAGCCTCGAGATTTCGCTAATAGATGCCCAAACCTTTATGCCTTCTATATCTTCAGACGTACGTGATATTTTTTCTGGATAAAATCTTGAGTTAACTGTTTTTAAAAATCGGATCAAAACGAGCCGTTTAACACTAAGCACTCCCAATGAATTTTTTATTCAGTCGTTGGGCTTGCTTAAAATTAAAAAAAATCCTTACTATATCCTTCAAATTTAAACAAAATAATCTTTATACTTGATTATTATAAAATAAAAATATTAATATATATTCGAATAAATTTTATCTGGCAAAAGTTGTTTCAGATAAATGGTTAATTTAATTGTGTTCATGTAAAAACATTAAAAAATCGAAAATAATTTTTTTGGGACAAAATTTTGGCCTGCTATTGCGCCACCAAAAGGTGGCGAGGAAAATAATGCGCCGCTAATCGCTGATAGGTTTAAAGCAAAATGCCCCTACCGCCAATTTTCCAATCGGCCCACAAAGTATAATGAATAATACAAAATTTGATAATGAAGTTTATATTATAAAAAAAAATATGTCAAGCTTTCTTGTGTTATTTTCTTTATAGATGCATTTTTATAGCATTTAAATTAGCCCTTAGCATTACTTTTTTAAAAAGTCTAACAATAGGAATAACTCAGGGCCAGTATATCTATGTTATAATTTAATCTCTTTATATTATAATCATCGGGGGGGGGGGTGTGCTCAGAGTCATTGACTGAGAGGGGTAGTTACCCTGTATTCACAGCGAATTCGCTGCAAAGAAGACAATATACGATATAAATATAGTAATTTTGCATTCATTTTTGTATACTTCACCGCTAAATTCGCACTAACTGTGAATGCAGGGTTATAAGGCCTTCTTTATCACTAAAACAAATAAATAATAAATGGTTCATTCGCTGGTCACTTACCAAAAATAATCCATTAAAGTGGTAATACTAAACTAATGTTTTGTTTATTTATTTTTTTATTTATATAAAAACAGTAAGCGATGGAATTCTTCGTTTTCAAAAGAAACGGCACCTAAATATAGCAGTCAACTCAACTTATCTAACTTACAAAATGACAATAATCGATTTGACGACTCGAGCAATTACAAATATTATAAAGAGTGCGATAAAGGTGACAGACCTTACAGCTCTTTACCCATACAAAGAGCAAGATCTCTTTTCCCTACGGACAACCATTATTCAGCGAGGATAGAGAGAACAGAGAGAAGCGGTGTCTCTCCTTACGAAACACGAACTTACAAGAATGGGCCTGAGGCCAGAAAGCGTAGTGCATACATAAACTCCTGCATTCCTGAAGATTTTAATGAAGATGACGAGGCTTTAAAGGATAATTTAATTGTGAAAGATACTAAAAAATTATCTAATCAAGAGCTCATCGCCACTATTCGTAAAATTTATCCCAAAGGATCCTTTGATCACACACAAAATAAAGATATTATCGAAACAAATGAGTTTAACAATGAAAAAAATCAAAAGATTCTTGGAAAGAGAGATTTCTCTGCTACTGACACTACTAGAAATAGAAGCGATAGGACTGAAAAGATATTCGATAAATTTAACCTTTCAGATGGCTCCATTGAAAAAATATCCAATTCCAATTATGATATAGTTTATTCCCACCCAAAAATCTCTATTACAAAAGAAAAAAATGATGATTTCGACGGCTCCAGTGAAAAAAAATACCAAGATTATTCGTATCCTAAAACTTCTATTACAAAAGAAAAGCAAGATGATCTCGATGCTTTTAAGCCTTACCTCCCAAGGGTTACCCATAAAGATGATATATTATTAGATTACAAGCCAGAAAAGTATCGCAACTCTTTGATAGACAAAAACGATGAATCCATATTGATCAATGGCTATGATGAAAAATCGGGTTTAACACCGATAGCAAATAGGTTAAATTTTGAAAATAGTATTTTGGATATTCCACGCAGAACAAAAAAGAAATTATTTGATGTCGATAATAAAGATTCGACAATTAACTTAATACCTGCAATTAGCGATTGCACGCAAATAACATACATACCAAAACATTCTTCAAATTATGACAATGTAGTAGACATAAAGCTAATTGACCCGGTTATAGCTAAAAACGAACTACTTAAAGTAAAAACATTCATAAGATTAACCCCCCCCTCTAATTTTCATCCATCTAAAAAAAAGAAAGAAAAAAAACTAATTTTTACAAAATTGTAAGAAAAAAAATTATCCTAAATAAAAATAACAGATGTTTAAAGATTTTTTTTTAGCTATATACAAACTTGAAAATTAGAAAATTTATTTATTGATAATAGAATATTGATTTTTGATTATTCTCTTTCATTTACGTTTGATGAATTAATTTTTTTATACATTATATCGCCACCGCCTTATAATTTTTCTAATATTTTACGCTCAACTAAACTATTTTAGGCTTATATGCCTATTTTTTCATTGATTTTATTAGGGTAGATAATAGGTATTCAAATCTATGTTTTACTCATCACTAAAGTCATCCTACAACAACTAAATTATAATTTTTTTCCTTTCTTCATTGTTTTTTTTTTCTCTCTTTAATATTGATCTTTTGATAACTGTAAAATTCAATTTTTATCATTTTAAATTAATATTATTTTTTGTATAATTATCAGAGACCTGCAGAAGTCAAAATTTTGGCCCTATCCCGGATTTAAAAATGAATTTCAATATTATGTCCGTCCCAGGATTTTTTAGAATTTTTTTACTCGACCCGAATTTTTATTTTTGAACATTTTTTGATACGTCTCGGGAATCTTTAGTTTTTTTTTTATTTTAAATAATTTTGGCTGTTGTATTTTGGAAATTATTTCAAAGAGAATTCTAAAATATGAGCAGTAATTGAATATGAAATGCTTTTTATAAGATTCTAACATAACCTGATTAATTAACTAATGTAATTTAAATTAAATCTTTAAAATCGGCCATAGTCTTGATTTTTAATTTTTTTATATTTTTGGGATTTTTGAAATTATATTATTTTCGAGCCCGGTTCTGGGCTCAGATCTCTGATAATTAGATTTGACCAATTAAATTTGTTAGAGAAGAGAAGAGAGAAGAGAAGAGACTTTTTTTTTCTTTTCTTTTCTTTTCTTTTCTTTTCTTTTCTTTTCTTTTCTTTTCTTTTCTTTTCTTTTCTTTTCTTTTCTTTTCTTTTCTTTTCTTTTCTTTTCTTTTCTTTTCTTTTCTTTTCTTTTCTTTTCTTTTCTTTTCTTTTCTTTTCTTTTCTTTTCTTTTCTTTTCTTTTCTTTTCTTTTCTTTTCTTTTCTTTTCTTTTCTTTTCTTTTCTTTTCTTTTCTTTTCTTTTCTTTTCTTTTCTTTTCTTTTCTTTTCTTTTCTTTTCTTTTCTTTTCTTTCTTTCTTTCTTTCTTACCTTGAAGATTTTGATTATATGTTAAATTTTTCCAGAATGGTTCAATAAACTTATTTATAGGCGTCAACAAATAGCGGGCCAACATGCCTCAGTCTTCCTTATTGTATACAATTATTTTAAAATGCTTTTTTGAATGTTTAAAACCATAAAAACTTGCAAAAGATGTTTAATATATTTTTAGCGATAAAATTCCTCCTCCCCCAACTTTGTATTTAAAAAAAAAACCACTACTGGAAAAATTCCTATTGGTTCGGGTATTAAGATTAATGATTGATTGGGATAATTCGATATGTTTTAATATATATATATATTATCAATGAATAGACGAATAGTTACATTACAAAAGATAAACTCGGAGGAGGATACAAAAATGAGGAGATCGATATTAATAATTTAAAAATAGATAATATCACCCCGACTCCTCCGTCAACCTATCGGTCAAGAAGGGAACGAATTAAAAACGAGCAAGCTAGCGAAACAGTTCAAACCGGACTTCGTGGTTTGGCTAATTTAGGAAATACTGTAAAATATAATTCTTAATGTAAGACCTTAGTTCATTTATATAATTATTTTAGTGCTTCATGAATTCCATCATTCAAGTCCTCAGCAATACGAAACCATTATTAAAATACATGCAAAATGAAAGTTATATTAATGATATTAACCCGAAAAGCCCTCACCACGGAGAAATCATAAAAGGTTTTTTAAAATATTATAGGAATTTCACTTATTCATCGTTTTTGAAAATTTATTTTTAAAGAATTCGCCCAACTACTCAAAGAAATATGGGGATCTGAATACATCGATAATAAATTTAGTATTCGGCCCGTTAATTTGAAGAAGAAAGTGGAATTGTATGCCCCCAGATTTTCTGGATATAAGTTTGTACTGTTTTTTTTGTCAATTTCTAGTTTCTTTGGTTAAGAGTCAACCCTTTTGATAATGTTAATTCGATAGGAGCAAGGGAATTATTTTTATATGTTATATGGTACCCAAGATAAATTTTTTATGTTTTTTGCTTTACTCTAATTATAGTTAGTGTAAAGGAGGGGAAAACAAAAACAGAGTTGCTATGTAGAGTTAATATATATTTTTTACCTTTTAGGTTAGGGTAAAGTATAGAAAAAAAAACATAGACCTTTAACATTTATTTACCAATTTTCGCCTTTGAATACTTTTATAAATTCTTAGACACTTCTATAATTTTCTTATTTTTGTCCTTACAGCCAACAAGATTCCCAAGAATTTCTGGTATATTTGTTAAATGGATTTCACGATGATCTAAATCAAGCCATACAAAAAACCGCTTCTTCGAAAAGAATGTAAATTAATTTTTTTACAAAATATTTCACATAATATAGTGCTTTTTTTAGCATATTTTAAAACTTAAATTATTTATAGCTCGCGTTATTTTTAAAATTTTTTTGTCCAACACGTATAGAGTTTACCTACCACCGAATTTTAGACAATTTTTGCTACCTACTATAAAATAAATGAGTCAAGTTTTAAATGTTTGCTCTAAATTCATATCAGAGAAACATAACCCTGAATTTACTAAATTTCTACGGCATTCACACCTAGTTTTCTTATGAGTTTTATTAGAGTTATGAAACATAATGATAATATATAGGTGATCCTCCTTTTCTAAACAAATTTAGGTTTAGATTTTTATGAAGGAAATGAATAGACTAGTTTACTATGTTTAAGAAACATAATTTACAAGATCCTCATTTCCACTTAAGTTTAGAGCAAGTATAAATGGACTCATCTGCCTGGAAATTCACTTTTTATTGAAATTAGCGTCATAGTTATAATGATTTTGTTTTATCTTTTCTTTTCCGTTATTTATGCCTTTATAATTAATCACCATATGAATTTCCCAGTCATTTGTGGTTTTTAACACTAGTTAGTAAATATAATTACAAAGAACTCTTAATAATAGTTCAAGATTTTTTTTTTATTGCAAAAGAATTAAGTTTTAAAATAAATTAATATTTGCTCAGTTAATTTTTTTTTAAATTACAAGGTGAACAAATCATTTTAAATTAGGCCACTCATTAGATACTAGCGATAACTGATTTAGGTGAAATTTTTATATATTACATTCTCAGAAATTGTATTCATGTGAGGATTTAAGATCTTGATATTATTTTTTTATAAAAATGATCCGATTAAAATCATATAGGCAAATAAATTTGATTTTGCAATTCACTCCATACATACAAATTGATAATGTGGAGAAGGTTTAGTCATTTTTATTAAAATTATATGAATGTCTTTTTATATTAATTGGGGGGGGGGGCTAAATGAAATGCGGTTCTAAGTTTGGTTTTAATTATGTCAAGATCATTTATAAATTTTATCTCATGTATAATAAGTTAAAATGACTGTTAAATCAAGTTATATATAAAATTTTTTTAAATTCTTTTTAAATTTAATCATTTAAAAAGGGTGTTTGGGCCATAATATATTTGCTTTCATATTAGCTTACTATATTATAAAATATTGTATCGTGAACAATATCATATAATAATAGGTTAAAATAATGATTTAGCCAGTACCAAATTGCCAGTCAATGTTTACTGGCCCAAAAATTATCTTCTATAAAATTTCTTAAATATAAAATTAGCAAACCCCGCCCGGGTAGGATTTAGATTTCACGGCCCTGCTAAATTTGTCCCCGGAACGGTTCCAATGGGTTTTTTTAATATAAGGCCTAACCCGAATATGTAGTTGAACACCAAAATGCACAACTATTTATAATATTGGGGAGTGATTAAATTAAAAACACTATACTTTCTGGATTGACATTTCTATTAAACATTGAACCTGAACCGAGCCGTTATTATTTACTGAACTCAAACGAACCTGATCCTTTAAAAAATTTGTAACCAGAATCTGAACCTAACCTCGTCTGCTAACCGGGTTTCACCTTTTGATATATTAACTTTTTTAAAGATGATTAATAATCAATTTGGATTTATAAATTAGCAATTATTTGTAAGCTGCTATTTGACGGTTCCAGCTGCTTAAAATATAGAAGTGTTCTTAGTCATATAATTTATTCTTCATTCTTATAGATATAATTGAAAGAAGAGAATCTAGAAATTTTTTAATTGTATACGGCTCAATATTCTTTTTTAGAGAATGGAGATAATATTTTAAAAAAGATATTCTTTTCTTTACAGAATTTTGATACTCTTGTATGTGAAGAAGTTTGAATCGATTTTTAAAGTTCAAACAGAACCGATATTATTATTTTCTACGAACCGAACTTGAATCGTTATTTTTATCTACCAGAATTCGTTACGGTCTGCATATTTCTGTCAATGTTGAATTGACCAAATTTTGAGATTAAATTAAAATTCAAGATTATGATAAAAAATATGAACATAAAACCTAGTAATAATGTAAATTGTATCAACCTTATTTAAATAGGGTTTTTCAGAAATTTTAGGGTAATATAACCCCGGTCTCCCTTACTTTTATTTTTCATTAGGTTTAAAAAATCGTTTTAAAATGAATAGTGCCATATATACAAAGTAAAACGGTTTTAATGGATTAAAATAATTAATTATCTATTTGGTTATTAAGACCACAGATATTTTGCAGCTTACTTTTAGTAGTGTAAATGGCTTGATTTAGTCAGTAAATTAAGATATTCTCCAAAATAATATTACGCAATCCTCTAGATTTCCTTAATAAATATAATCTTTCTGCCATCTATGAGAAAAATCTTCAGATTACGTAATATTTTTTGGCTAAAATATTGGGTTGGCAGTTTTTAAAAGTTGAGCCGTTTAACAATATTAACTTTAAATGGTGGATTCGCTGATCATGATCAAGATATTTATTTTTTTCATATCTATACCAAAAATAGGAGTATTGAAAGCGCTACCGAATTATCAGCAGAAGTCTCATGGAAAAAGTACCAAGAAACGAATAAGAGCAAAATAGTTGGTAAACGCAAATTTAAATGCTATTAATTAAAAATTAAAATCATTTGATATAAATATATATACTTAAATTTATTTAATTATATTTGAATTACAAAAAAAAAGATATTTTCGGAGGTCAATTAAAAGGTATATTGATTTGCGATGTGTGTGCTAACAAAAGTCTAGCCTATGATCCTTTCTGGAATCTATCTTTATCAATCGCTAATGATGTTACCACACCAAATATTTTTGATTGTCTTAATAATTTAATTAAGGAAGAAAAATTGACAGCGGATAATGCTCCTGTAAATAATATTATAAATAATATTATATTATAAATGATTTATATGTTAGCGGCAATATTTTTCCATCTTAAATCATTTTTTAACGGCATTTTTTTTAAATTTAAAAATCTGATTTTAACGGAAAGAAATGCATTCCATTCCAACATGTTTAAAATACATATCTTATGTATTTTAGACAATCTTACCACTAGCCTTTATAATTTATATTAAAAATCCGGAAAAACAAATATAAATTATATTAAGTTCATGGCAAAATTGTCTGAAATTCAGAGAGTAGGGGAGACCAGGGCTAGTAGGCGTAATTTTTGTCAAGTGCTATATAGATCCGATTGTTGGATTTGAATTTACAAAATACCATGAGATAGCCCAAACATCTACCTAATCACTGATACATTTTTTAAATATTTTATATTCTTTTCTTAAGATTGATTCTATTAAAAGTGAATTTTTGCTCAACAAGCCGCGAACCCGGGGCTTGATTCAAATAAGTCTTTCATAGGATAATTAATATTTTTATTCCATTTTTTTCATGGACAATGTTTTATTGATATAAATATACTATATTTACACAAAAATAATTCATATAAAAATAACAAAATATGACATTATTTGGATTATAAAAAATTTGTAAAATTTTTATTAATTTTTTTATGTTCTTTCAAATTTTATTGTATTATCACCTAAAATTGATTTAAATACATACTATAGTAGCCGACTAGCCCTGAGTTTAGTTCCTAGTTACCAATATAATTGATACATTTTTAAAAGTATATTTAAACATGATATATGATTATGAAACTTTCTGAAATGCGAAAAGAGGGTTTTAAATTTCATAAAATGTCATTATATTATTTTTAAACTCATCATATTTTAATACCATTTAATATTATGGTGTAAAACATTTTGATTTTTACCTAAAAAACACTTTTTATCTTAAAAAATTTAAATAGCTGAGGGGTATAAAACATTTTTCACTTTAAATATACAGATCATACAATGCTATTATATTTGAATTTCTAAACATGTCTGCTTTTTAAATAAACGCTGAATTGCTAGGCCTGGTTCCCCTAGGTATTCCAAACGATAGAATACATTTCCGGTAAAATTAGATTTTTAAATTAAAAAAACATGCTCAAAAAGTAATTTAGAGTTGAAAAAAACACATTGACGCTAACATATATATATCAGAACTAATTATTATATATTTATAGTCACTATTTCCAGACCGACAACTTTCCATATAATTTCCTCGGACATAAATTATTGAAAAACGGGACAAAAATCCTCCATTCAAAAATTTTATGAATTATTAATTTGGGGGAAAAAATTCTTATAATTTTTTTAATACTAATTAGTCTTAATGAGAATGCTCTCAAAAAAATTTCAATGCAACTTTTTAGTAACTAAAATATTTCCAGGAGGATAAATTTTTTTTTCCGATGGGGTGAGGACAGTTTAAATAGAATATATTATAATATTTTGAACACAATAATTTCAGATAATAAAATACTCTAAAGTATTATATTCAGAACAACTATAAGATATGTTTTTACAGTTTAGATTTTAGATAAATTTATCGATATTCAGCATCGCATCATCCTTTAAACAGTATTTTCAGGGCGGGACTTTTGTGGTATTTCCTCTCTTAAATTTTACGAGTAAATATTTTAAACTTTTTAAATGATATCTAAATAAACTTGCAAATTTTTCAAGAGAGAGCTCCACATGATTGACTATGCTTATGCTCTGAAAAAATGCCAAATGTTATGTCGATATTTTAAAGTAAGATATTGGTCTGTTTCCCTTAGAATAATTACTTCTGAATAGTGATCTGCATCGGGACTATTTTTTCAAGCCTGGCCCGGCCTGAATTTATTTAAATATAGAAATTAATTTTTATATTTACTCAAAATAAAAGACATATGTTATATGTCGTTTAGTTTCAATAAATAAAATCAAATATTTATATTTTACATAAAAAATTCAATATAAAATTGATAAATTTTGATAAAAAAATTTCCAAAATCCGACCCGTAGGCCCGGCCCGGTCCGAGTTTTTTTTTAAATATTAGGCACGGCCCGGCCCGAATTATATTATTTTAAATATCGGGCCAGGTACGGGCCGGGCCTAACTTTGCAGATCTCTACGAGGAAGTTTTGACAATTACCGTGATTGTTTTTGATAAATTTTGATGGAGTTATATTAAAATTATGAAACAAATCAATAGCAGAAGTATTTATTTTGGCTTGGTGATCAGAATATATTTGGTAAAATTTGGCTTTTTAGATAATTTGATGACTCCGGTTTTAATTTTTTCGGCTTAATGCCCTGGGTTTTAACTTTTTTTCATCCCGACAGAACCACGCTTTAAAAAATTAATTGTTTGTGGTAATGATAATAATAATATTGATTTATGCTATTTATTTCCATCTGAATTACAGTAAATTTTTATAGCTAGCAATAAAAAACCATTCTAAATATCTATTTATAGGGTGTAAAATTTATTTTAAAAAGTCTTAACTATTTGCTTTTATTTTTCATTCTCGGCTAATTTTTGTCCGCGGGATTTTTATCCGATTATTGGTTAAAACAAATTGCAACCATAAATGATTTATATTTTAAGTATTTATTTATAAAAATTTTAACATTATGTATAGTTTTGTGCAAAATGCGGTAAAAGGGAAAGCGCTACCAAATCGTTCAAGATACAACGGTTCCCTCAAATTTTAATTATACGTAAGTGTCCTATTATGTAAATATGAATTTAAATTTAGGGGTTTCTTCTGGTAACTCTTACATTTGGAAAGTAAATTTATAATTGGTAAGTAATCAGGAATCGTGAGTAAACCGAACCGTTATACCTGAATAATACTTTATAATTTCCTGAACCGTATCATAAGTAACCCAATATTATATCGCTAGAAGCGAACCGAAACTATAATTTTTCTGAACCAGTTTAAAACCGTTTTACTATATACATATGAATTTTAAATTAAACCCATATATTTGATAAGTAACACTTTCCTGGTTAGCTTTTTATTAATTTTATATTGCTAATTTTTTAAAATTAACTAGATTTTTATTTAAAATCACATATTACTTAGGCCAAGAATATATAAGATTTATTCTACGGTTTGAGATCTTTAAACATTTAATAACATAACATATATATTATATATTTCTTCTATTACAAAATATGGAAATTATTCTGAACGAGTAAGCAGATGATAAATTTTTTATGTGCAAATTTTCGAAATGTCTAAATTTTTTGAATTGATTTCCAAACGCTTGATTTATAGCTTGATATCTTTTAACATTAGCCTTCAAAAGCTCTAACCCACTGGATGTTCTTAGTCTGTTTTATTTTTACTGATAAATCTTAAATTTTTATTATACTTTGTTATTATTTATCACATTTTTGCCTGTTTCTTAGATTTTTATTTTAAGATAAATTTGTATAAATATTACATAAATTTCAAACAAACCTTTATATTTTTCAAAGACCATAACACCTATTTAATGTCTCATCTTTGAACCTTGACACCGAACTGAAACTTTTCAAGATAATGGTTTGGATTACTTATGGTAACATAAAATGTTACTACTTGTCAAGTGCAACTTTATTTTACCAGGCAAATCAGTAACGACGCTCCATTCATTTCACGGGCCCATAGGTAGGTGAATGGTATAGTTAAGAATTTTTTTACCCTCTTCGGCTGCATGTTACGAAATGAATTTTAATTTTGCAAAATTGCTTAGACTAATTTTGCTTTGGCTTCGATTTTTCCGAAATTTGACTATGATTCTTAAATTTAAAAATACGAAATACGATAAATTTCTTATCCAAATGTTAAATTATATTATGATTAATATTTGATTTTGAAAAAATATATTTCATCAAATAATTAGGGATAATATACCTATATATTGCTACTTAGAAGTTGATCCGATATTGCCAATATCAACCGATTCAATTTTTAAATCGGTGAAATAATAAAAATTTCATGAAAAGTGGCAAACATTCATTGAATTACGTTTTATTAATTCAATCAATATCAAATTAATATATTGGAGTTCATGGATGACGTTCACATAATATAAAATTTTGGTTTGTTCTTCCTTTATCTTACTATTAAATAAATAATTGCACCCCTTCCCCCCTCCAAAAAAAATATTAATTAAAATTATATATATTTTATTTTCTATATAGTATGAAAATTCATCAAATGATATATTTTTATTTTAAAGATATTTCGATAGATGTAAGTAAGGCGCATAGACAGGAGTTTTCTATGGGGAGGGGGGGGGGGATTTTTTAAAATGTTTTTTTATATTTCCTCCCAAATTTTCCTGATTCTTTTTTGGAACATTAAAAACTTATTAGAATCATCATATAAATTTTATCCAAACAAATTATTTATACAAAATGACAATTTCTAACCAGAAAATATTGGGACAAAATATTTTAGAACGAATATAATATTGTAAAAAATTGATTTAAATTCAAAATATTGATATAAATGATAATTTAATTTTTTCCGATTGCTTAAATTTTTCAATAATTTGTTTAATTGAGGAATCTCTATCAATTTTCTGATGTCATACTTCAGATATGTTTTTATTCTCCATAATGAATAATAGGTCCTCTCATTTATACTTGTACTAATGGGTAATGTTGCCAAAATATACATTAATAGATTTAGAAAAATTAAGATATATTTTAAAGTAAGCATCCATGGCGTTTCTAGGAGGATTATTTACTAATAGTAATTTTTCATACCAATATTTAAATTCTGAAATTATTGGTCATCAGATATGCCTTCAGATACATTTATATCTTCTGAATAAAATTGAGAAAAGTATTTAATTGCAATATCAAGATTTAATATATCCTAAGACGGATTTCTAGGTAATAGTATTTTTAAATTGGATAGAGCCATTGGATAAATCACAAATGGTATTGATTTGAGTCAAAAATATATTCAAAAGCGGAATAAAAACGGTTATTCTATAATAATCCTTAAATTAGTCCTAATTAATATTGAAACGATTATTTGCCAAGATGGACGAGGCTCGGAAATCTTAAAATCATTATAATCTCGCTTTCGCTCTTATTAATTTCTTGAGATTATTGGTCAATATTATCTCTTAGTTAAGTTGTAAATATAATAATATTCGTGTAACCACAGCCAAATCCATATCATTTTTTTTGAAAATATTGCATAAAATTGTTGTGTAATTAAGTAATTTATTAATACATCTCAATGCGAAAAAAAAATCGGATGTTCTAATGAATCTAATAATGTATGCTTTAGGTGAAATATCTGTTTTCTGATATTTCTTTAAGGACAATTAAAATAAGCTCTTCTAAATCCAAAAACACAGTAACAGCTTAATGTGAGGGCCCATGTGTCGGGCATGCTATTTTCAGGTTTCCACTTGTAGCACAAGAAGTTTTAAAATTAATTCTATTCAGATAATGTCTAATGATTACTACCCCCCTAAAAATCTTATTTCTTCCTTATCTATCTTTTTAGATTCTTCATTTTGTTCAATAGTTTTATTTGCAATTATTCTGCATCAGACTGTGAAGATGAATAATCAGAATTTCCAGTACTGTTATTAGGTTTGGGTTATTAATATTTTATATTAAATTTTACTTTTTTAGGTTTTTGGTAGATAAGGTTTTCTTATATCTATCAGTGTTTAAGGTTTGAAAAAATGTAAGGAAACATGCTTTAAATTTTCTGGGAAAAAATGCAAGGAAAAAATATAAAAATAAATTTAACTTTTTGCTAAAATTTAAAATAGAATATAACCTATTTGAAACAGTTATAATTTTTCAAATATTTTGCTACAAGGGACGCTGGCTACGCGCCTGCTTTAAATTGTTTGCATCATTGATGAATTTTCCATTATAATATATTTAAAAAAGTAAAATATCATCAAATCAATATTTCAATATTCTAATATGATGTATGATTTGAAGAGTATTTACTTTCGCATAGTTATCATATTCGAAATGCGCACATTATAAAATTAATTTCCCAAAATTTTATTTTCATACATACTGGAATTATTCTACATGTGTATAGATAATTATGCTATTATGTAATTTAACAAATGATCTATTCTCTTAATTAATTCTTGACTATTTAATTATAAATATTTTATATTATAATTATATAGATCTTAAAAGATTTGCTGCTCAAAGCAGAAACGGGATAGAGAGCTTTATAAAAATTAGAACAGCGGTGGAATTTCCTTTCAAAGGACTGGATTTAAAAGATTTCTCAAATACCTCTAATAGATCCTACGATGTATGTCTGAATGAAGCCAGTAATTACGATCTATACGCAATTACATGTCACACTGGAAGTATTTCATGCGGCCATTATTTTTCTTATTGTAAACATCCGACTGATAGGAAATGGCACTTATTCGAAGATAGCAAGTAATAAATAGATAACCTTTTTATTTTCGAATTTATATACAGATAATTTTTGGGTGCATTTTAACCTCTTAACGGAGTTTGTGTGAAATGGGCATGTTAAATATAAATTTAAATATTTTGTGGGATATATTTATATATAATGATTAGTCATTTATCATTCATTTTTATATTATAATATAATATATAATTTTTAAGGGTCGAAGAAGTAAGTGAATCCAACATCGATACCAACAATGCATATCTATTATTTTATCAAAAAAGAGAAGATTGAATCATAATATATTAAATAAATATTTAATTTAATTTTCAAATGCAAAATAATATATATAATTATATGTACTATATTAAATTGACTAAAATTAATGTTTTATGATATCCTAATAGTTTTGATTATCTGTGATAATTTATGACAATCATACATCGTAAATTAAATTATAACACTTTTGTTACGACCATTTATGATATCCCATTTTATTTATAAATTATATTATTGCACTGGTTGATCACTAAAAAATATTTATATTTAAAATATTTAAGGTCTCAATTTGAAGTTTTATAATCTCTAAAAGTTAAGATTAAATATTATAATATCTTTCATTCATTTATATAATTTTTTTATAAAGCGGAATAATACCCTCGAGTTTATTAAAAACGACCTCAAATATCCTATCAAATTAATGATAAATATTTTAATATATATTTTATTTATTACCCGATTGTCACATAATTATTTTTGTAAATATACATAAATTATTTATAATATTTGATAGTGTATTCAGTATTATTCGAAGAAAATTACCCGTAATGGGTAAAAAATTCATGGTTTACTTACAACCAGAAAGTTATAAATTATTATATAATGATATAAATTTATCATATTTAATTTAATTTAATTTCATAAACAAATTATTCTTCACTTGGTCAAAGCCTTGTCATTTGTTATAAATGGATATCTTATATAGCACACACATAGATAATAGTTATGCACGCGTAATAAGGAAGATATGTTAATTAACAGAAGAAAAAGTGAGAAAAAATAAAAAAATTTCATATCAATTTTTTTATATTCAATATGTTTATAACCATCATTGTTGTTTAAAAAAAGAAAAATTTTTTAATTTATAATATGTAAAATTAAATCTTCTTTGGAAATGAGCTAATTTTTCAATGATTTTATCATTGCTTGGGTCAATTCCCTATTTATATTAAGAAGGACTAACAACCATTCAATCAAATTTCTGTAGTACTACATAGTAGCGTTGTTAAACGGCTTGATTCGAGCTGAAAAAATGGTTAACTCAATATTTTATCCAGAAAAATTACGCAAACCAAGGTTTGAACATTGGCAACATATCAAGGTTTGGGAAATATTTTTTTAGGTAGAATATAAAGTCAGCCGTTTTTAAAAATCGGCACAAATCAAGTCACAACACTACTTCTCAGGTATGTTTTTTCAAAAATGTGTTTGAAATTTTGCCAAGCATCCAATGCATTTTCGGAACATTATCAACCATATTTAACTTTTTATATTTTTGCATTCATCTAATAATGCATCATGGGTTTTCGCATTCAGCTACTAATGCATCATGGGATACTTTAACATCCTCCCAATTAAAATCTGCCAAATTTAAAATTTCTCTATCAAGATTTGAAATAGATTCAGAAGGATTCTGCGAAAGAATGTTAAGCTTAACTAAGTTTGTTCCAGCATAATAGGTAGACCTGTGCGCCTGCTGGTCACACGCCGAAAACGTCGCCGTTTATGAAAATAACCGCACCTCCGATATTCATATCGGTGGCATATGGCCGACAAATTTTTTTAAAAATAGCTTCCATATTTTATGCCTTATTATTCGACTAATTGGTCAACATCACTTTTGTAAACTTTTTTTTATGTCAATCAGGAATTTGACGAATTTTTATTATAATTATTTTGACATAATTTTAGAATTCAATAAATCAGAAATCTTAAATTTCAAAATTTACCATAAATATTTTTAAATGGAGACCCAATGTTAGGTAAGGCGTTTAATTTGATGAATATAAATATCACTTATTCTTAGGTCATAGTTTACATAATCTGGTTACAGTGGATGTTTGTTGAAAATCTTATTAAAAGAATAAGAGAGCTAAGCAGTAACGCCCTGAAAATTTTGAAGAGCCCCTTTAAAATTAAAAAATTTTTTTTATACAACTAAAAAAAAATGGTTAGTTATCTAAAAAAGAGGTAATTTTGTAATGTTAGCTAAAATAAAAAGGTTATTTTGAAAATAAATTTTTGAGCTCCCTGAGATTGTAAAGGTAAGTGACGCCCTTGGCTCTAAGAAATATAAGTGCAGATATTAGATTTGAGCTCGAGGCAGATCAAAATGCATAAGTATAGTAGACCAAAAAGAAATAGTTTAATTTCTATATGCACAAAAAGGCCTACTTCAAACTTGGCATCACTTTTTAGAATTAAATTGAAACAAATTTAAAAGTAAATAATAATGATAGCTCAGAAATATTTCCCTAAAGGAAAATGTGCTAAAAAAACCTGCGTTACGATTTCCGGTTTTTGATCTGCAAATAATAATATATAAGTTTGTTCATTTATTTAATTTATTTTTTATTTCAAAAATAATCTAGGTGTTGGCTTCCCTTCTATACCCAAGATTTCAAAATTTGAATTTGAAAATTGTATCTTAGTATTTAATAGAAAAAAATTACTTAGCGTCTAATTTATTATAAAACACGATTATATTAGGGTAGTATATATATAGCAGTTGAGATGAGGCTATATTAAATTCGAATTATTTGACAAAATTATCAACCATACATTCAATAACGAGTACGAATTGGGATTCCACTTTAAGTGAATTTATAACAACTATTCTTCTCTGAAAATGCCATTCACAAGATATGAATGTTCTAAATTTCTGGAGAGAAAAGTGCCATTCACAAGATATGAATGTTCTAAATTTCTGGAGAGAAAAGAGGATTGAACTTCCTAATCTTTCCACGCTAGCTAAAGAGAATTCCTTGTGTTCCGAAAACTAGCACACGTGAAAAAGTTTTTTCTAATGTTGGGTTGATGTTCAATTTAAGGAGATTATCAATTATTCGGGAAATTTAAATAAAATTATAAAATTACAATACGATTTTAAATTTATAATGAGTTTTCTCTTCAATAAAGATTTAAAAGTATGCCGAGATATCCGTAGTGTAGTGTATATTTTAATTTAATTTTTCTTAAAAATATTAATTAGCAATTAAAAAAATATATGTTATAAAAAAATTTACAATGGTTGCATAGATTTACGCCGCCTATGCTGATAGGGCTAAAAATCGGCTCGTCGCAGACAGCTGATTAGATTTTTGAAACTCGCCCGGCTGCTGATAGTTTTATTGGCGAATGAGATATAGGTTATTATATATCTTATTAATTTTAAAAAAAAGAGCATTGGTATATGATAAATGGACATTTTTAAAATTATTTAAAATTAATTTTAGAATGTAAATTTTAGAATTACATTTAAAAAATATTTTATTATAAATGGAAATTAAAGTTGTAAATATTATTCATGGCTCTGAACCCTCCTTATAAAAACAATGCAAATTATTTCCAAAATCGAGATGTTAAAATTAAAATTTCCATTTTTAATACCTAACTTTGACAGTTTATTGCAACTTTCATTTAATAAAGTTATTATACCTTGTGAGTGTGTTCTTTTCTTTGGTATTTAACTTAATGATTCAACAAATAAAGACAAATATTTCAAAATATATATTATTATAATATACATGATCTATTATAGAAAAGATGCTGGTAAAATTCTTACATAAAATAAAGTACTCTAAGCTAATAAAAAGAATTCCATGCAATTTTCGCTAAAAAAAGTTTTTATATTGAAAATAAATAAAAATTGTGTTTTATTCTAAATTTAAAAAAAGGATTCGGGTTTGGTTCGGTAAAATATTGGGTCTAGGGTTCGGATTCTAGTTCTGGTTCACAACCCTCATATAGTTAAAATTATAAAGTTGTATTTGGAATAATAAAAATATGCATAAAATAGTTTGATATATTTTTTTTAAAATAGTAAATATTATTCCTTTTGATCGGGAATATGAGGACCTAAAATCAAAAAATATTTAAAAAAATTTACCAATATATGGTTTTTCTCTAATTATTCGGTAGTATTATTATGAAATAAAAACGGATGTATAAATAGATTTAAACTAGTGTTTTATAACATTTTCGCATGTATTTTTATTGTACATTAAATAAAATTTTATCATATTATAGATCTTGTGACACTTCTTTGTGGTAAATGAAGAAAGCATATAACTTAAAATCGGAATAATATAACCTATAATCTAAACTAATAATGGATAAATAGGGGCTCTGAATAAATAGAAAGGAAATAATTCAAAATTTTATTTTATTTTGCGACAAATCCTCTATATCTGTTCAAAATTTAGTGAGCAATATTGACCATTAAGGAGAAATTCTTTTTAAACCTTCTTCCAGATAATATTATATATTTCAATTAAAAAAATTGATGGATTTTAAGTAATATTTTGCTATTGCATCTATTTTTTAAAGTTATTATATGGTGAATTCCATAATAATTCAACAAAAAAAATTTTAGGGTTTAAATGAATGTGATATTTTGGGCAAAATGAAAGGCACTCCATTTAATTTTAGATATCTTTGAATATAATTGAGGTAGAAGCGCATTTAAATTTCTATATATAACCAAATGATAGGCCTTTTATAATGGTAAATATTATTAAAAAATCGGAATTTCAAAAACTAATAGGAAACCGGAAATGATCATAAAATCAAATCGGCATTTTTAGTATCTCTCAAAAAAAATTTGATGTGCAGATATAGGATTAGCGCAAATTTTCAAATTGGGCCGAGCACACGTTTAGGAGATATAGATTTTAATTATTATTTTATTGCAAATATTCTTTATAAATATTTGATAATCAATGTTATTTAAATCTTTTTTCTTTTTATCATGTCTAGGAAAACATTGAAATGAAAAATCCTGAAAAATCAATTATATTTTTAGCTTCAGAATTAATTATTATAATGAAATCAGCCTCACTAAAAGCGAGCTTTTGTATCCTAAGAAATAGTATCAAATTAAATATCGATTTCAAATAATATCGATTATTTTATACTAGTGTTGTTAAAAAGCCCGATTTGAGTCGATTTTTAAAAAGGTCCGAATAAGATTTAAGCTAAAATAATATTATATAAGCCACGAGATTTAATAAATCGAGGTCCAAACCTTTCTGCCATCTACTACAATAAGCAATAGTTAAATTAGTCCAACTAGACGCCTTAACAGTTAAACGCTATACATACTTTTAGAAAAGAAGAGCTATCCGTTGATTCCGAATTAATATCAATATATCTTGATTATTTGAATTCAACATTTGATATATTCTTAAAAAATTTAAAATTTTTAAATAACAAATTTATAATTATTGTCATATTCTTTCAAGTTAATGGAAACTTTTTTAAAATTTACCATTTTATGTTATTAATTTTATTAACTTTTATTTTGTTTTTTTAAATAATTTATCAATGAAAAGAAAGGTAACTATTTTTATGAGAATTAAAAAGATGATAGTTATTTCTATCAATTTTTTTTATAGATTTTGGATATATAGACATTTTTTATATTTAATATTATGTTTTGAAAATATGTTTTAAAAGTATAACAAAAATTAAAAATAGAAATCACGAGCCGGTTAGAGTTAAGAATAAGAATCTAAAAGGACTAGGAATTTTTAGTTAAATTATTTATTTGCAAAATTATATTTTAAGCTACAATTATAATAGGGAAAAAATCATCATAAACGCATTAATATAATTAATGAAAATTGAATATATTCATAAATGTCGTCTTAACAAATTTATGATATCTTCCTGAAGATCAAAAAACTCTTCAGGAAGCTTCCTTTTCTCATATACCATTTTCAAGAAGCCTTTCAGGTTGTATAAAAATTTAATTCGTTTTTGCTCTTCATCATCCTCAAAATTTCCTTCACTAACAAATAATTAGAAAATAGTATAACAAATAATATTGTAGCAACATATGATTGAAGATATTACGATAATAATTGTTATCATATAATAAACGGAATTCATTCTTTAAAATTAAATTAGTATATTTTAATTAATAAATAAAAAATACATATTTTGGGTATTTAAAATTGTGACCCAATATCTATTAGAATTTTTAAAAAAATTAAAATAATTAACCAGAGAGTTTCATATAGTTGATAAATGATAACCATCATCTTTGTTATAATTATTAAGTTTTTTAAGATTTTAATAGATTTCTTGTAATAATTGGTATCTAAGCCAAGACCCTCAGGTGAGTTAAAATTTTTTTATATTTTTTTTGAATAATTTATTTTCGATTTTATAAGTTATACCTTTTATGTAGGGTGGGAATATAAATTATAGGTTTTTACTCTTGGATTTATAAATAAAATTATTTATATTTTGTTAAATATATAGATTTTAAACAAACTAATATAAATATATGCAATCTATAAATTTTATGACTAATATAACAACATATTTTAAATTTATATACATTATATACCTTTCTATATCTTTTGGATATCTTCTTATCAAATCTTTTATGTCATTTTTAGATAAAACCTCATTCAAGAGTTTTTTGACACTATCTATACTAGTTCTGAATTTAACATATAGAAAATCCTCTACCGGCTCCTCATAAAACACTTCTTCGACATTCGAATTTTGCACTCTCATATTGTAAATATTATAATATTAATTCAATTTGTAATAAATATATATATTAAAAAAAATATTATATTAACAATTTTATAGATAGATATCAAAATTTACTTTGTTTTTCTTACATTCATTTCATCATAGAACATCATATTTTGTAAAATCTAACTTTATTTTTATTTCAATTTAACATTAATTTATATTTTGTCTTTAAAATATATTATAACATTTTAACAATTCTTCAACATTATTTAAAATTAATTAAACATTTTCATTATTAGCTCTGGGATTAGACATGGTCCTTTGTTAGAGATATTCACTCTCGGTAACATATATCTGATATTTCTCATAATTTTTATACAAAGAGACTTTGGAAAAAAAAAATCTTCGATTCATTTGCCTCTCCGGACTATTTGCCAATGGTTGCATGACATTTGTTTTCTATGGATAGAAAGTCTGGGCGTTGGTGAGGGGAAACTTCCTTTATTTCCTTAGGAGGAGGGAGAGATTTACTAGGCATTGAATGTTTGAGCAGCTCATTATTGTCCTCCTTTTCCTCCTTATTATCTTTGTCGTCTTTTATCTTATCCTTCGAGCCCTTACGATTCACATAATATTTTGGTGAATTTTCCTTTTCTATACTGTTATTCTAACAAATAATTTTGTTCCCCGTGATTCGACCCGCATCCACCTCTAATGATCATATTGATGCTCAAAATATTAAAAAAATTTATCAACAAAATTATTATTTTCGCATTTAATATGTTTTGATGTAAAAACTACAAAAACATATATTTAAATTTTAAATAAAAACTACATGCATGACGCATTAAAAAAATTTTCCTTAATATGTTTTCATAAAAAATGTCAAAAAATGAGTATTTTGAAAAAAAATATTTTATATTTTTGGGCATAACCCTAGAGGTTAGAACCAATTTCATAGTATGTAAAAAATAAGGATAAACACATTTTTAAAAATAAAAACATATAATCTTCATTTAGAAAGAAATTAAATTAATTTTTTTATTCATTATGAAGGCTGTAATATTTTTTATAACATCTTATCTCCTGATACACTCTATAATAAGTAAAGATATAATATACACATTGCTGGTAACTTATATATAAATTTAGCACGTCCTGGGAAATTGAAGGAAGTTGGTGTATATTACCATAGTTCGCCCAAAGTTGAATTAACCTATCTAGTACTAGAATTATCTACCAATACAACATTAATTGATATTAAAGATGCCGTCAACTCATTAAAGGTATATAATAGTTTACTAAAATTATTTATATCATTATATTAAATGTCAAAAGGGAATTTTTGCTCAACTTAATTTTAAATTTTTACTATGATTTACTTAACTTTGAATATCATTTACAATACGTTTCTTAATATATAAATTAGACTACTTATAAATCTGTCATTTATAGAGGTAAACATTATTAAAACAGGTATATTCTCATTAAAAATTATAGATAATTAATCAATTATTCCGTGGGAAAACCAAAATCTTAGTAAACATTCAAAGATATAAATACTTCGACAAATCAAACATTTTGGACACTACTCAAGTTGAAGCTTATTTAGACAACTTGTTAGAAATCGATTTTGAAAGTAAATCTATAAATTACTTGAATATATAGTTTTTAATTAATATCAAAAGATCTTAAACAATCCCCTAGTTCAAAACATGTTAAAATTAGTGATGATGTTTTGAAAACATTATCCTCCGACCATGATATTGTCGTCCTATTGATAACAAATATTCATAAGGACAGAAATAATATTTTTAACATTGCAAACAAATATCCTCATTCTAATAAAAGTATTTATGCTTCTATACATTTAAATATCTAATATAATTCCACATTTGTGTAGGAATAGTAGTCTTCAATTTTGTTGTAAGCTCCACCGCAGACCAAGCTGATCATAATCATAGAGGAGTTTATCTATATCCTAACTTTTCCCAATTGAAAAAACACGTCAATGAAATTTTTAGCCTACACTCATAAGAGATAAAGCCCACTTTTTAAAATATTTGAATAGCTTTGCTAAAATATTCGTTTCATTATTATTGATTATTTAAACTATTAAATTATAGTATTTCATACTAGTTTATTAAAATTTGGCTTTTGTTCCATTATATAATTGTAACTGTGTAAAAAAAATAATATCCACTATAAATTAATCTACATAGTTTTGTAAAATCTATATTTTAATTGTAGTTTTTAAAATATTATTGGGTTTTTGAAAAATTTCAAAATAAAACGTTTTATTAGATTGTTAAGGTTCATTATTAAGATTTGAAAAAAAATTCGTACTAAATTACTTTAAAAAATTAAACTATTCAGCAGTTGTGAAATCAAATTTAGTCTATAAAAGCTGGAAGCCTCTGAAAATAATTTTTTGATTCTTCCTTCATTTAAAAATAAACATTGAATTACATTGAAGCTTAAATTTATACCATTTTAAGATAACAAATTTTTTTTAATTCAAATTTTTTGCATAATATATATTTTATAAAGTAGTATATAGGCCACGAATACGAATAATAATAAAAAGACAAAATAATAAATTTGATTAATTATATAATCCTCTTATTATTTGCAAATTTTTGTAATTCATAATAAGACTTCTTCTACGTCATATGAATGTTCATTTTCTACAGACACAAGTATGAATACCAAATCGCATGTCCCTAAAAGAAGAAACAATTAAAAGAATTTGTTTTTAAATTGAATATTAAAAGAATAAAAATTCGCAATAAAGTATTTGAAATTTTGTGTAATATATAATAAAAAATGTAATTTATTTAAAAAAATTGAATTATTCATTATTCGTATTATCGGTGGCTAGCTAGGCAAGGGGGAGGTGGGGGGATGGATTTTATTTTCTTACATCATATTTAAAAAAAATTAACAAACTAAATTTAAAAAATATTTTGGCAAAAGGATAAAAAAAATAACTTGAATTCAGGTTGATCGAAGTTGGTAATACCTAGACCTGAGAGCCGCAGGCTCACGTCGACGCCCACGGCAATTTTATTCATGCCAAAAAAGCCGCCAATTAAGAGGAGCGGCGTTCCAGGCCCGTCGCCTTTTAACGCCGGACTCGGTGTGTGGAATCTTTAGAAAAGCTATTTAATTATATTTATATATTAAATTATTATTTAAATTTGAATATTAAAAAATAAAATATAAATAATATTGATATAAAATAAATAAGAAATCTAATCAGGCAAAATTGTGTTGATGTACTGTTTAGATTTAATGCTATTTGATTCTATAAACAATAAGGGAATAACTGATTTTCTAAAGTTTTAAATAAAATTATTATTAAAAAATAAATTGTCTAAAAGATAGAAAAATATAGGATAATTGCTTCCTCATCAGAATTGGCTGATAGGACAGCAATTAATCAGCGTGCTCTAGACGATGTTTATTCATATATAAAGGCACATGTTTATCTGATTGATTATACACCTTTGTTCTATCACTTTTGATTGGACAGATCATTTCAGGCGTCGAAATTATATCACGTTTAGTCTTCATCATTTAAATCAAAATTTTGATTTAAAATATTTTTCCCTGTCAACTAGAACGTGATGCAAAAGCTTACTGGTGAAACCATATTATCTGAGATAGATAGTAAAGAAAAGGAATTCCGTTTAAAAAACAGTGGTAATAATGATGGTGAAAATGTTAAGAGAAACATCGAATTGGGGGATTATGAGCATCATTTATGCAGAATTGTAAATGCCTACAAACAATTTATGAGGTAAGTTATATTTTGGATAGATGATTATGATCCATACAAAAACATTTTGATAACTCTGATGCTGATAATATAAATGCATTGCACCAGATATTATTACTATGAAAACTTTAAAATTAAATTGCCTTATCCGCTGGCACAGCATTAATTATGCTATAAAGTATCCGTAGTGTTAACAAGATTCCTATAAATAATGTTCAATCAATATAATAGAAAAACAATCCTCAAAGCTTTTTAATAAAGACTGGGATACAATTAACGAATACACATATTAAATCCATTCCGAGAGTGGGTGAAATTTCTTTCCTTCCAAAAGGGATCCGCAATAAATTCAGAGCTATTATTTCGCGGTGAAATAGAAACAGATACAAATCAATAAATCTGATTGCTCAGATATCATTTGCCTAAAAGAAAATATGCAAAAGGTAGGTTTCTAATTACCAACTTCTAATAATTTTTTTTATATTATATTTTTATTAGTAAAATTATATTTTAAACATTAGAGATTAGAGACACCACTTAATCCAAGATTTTAAACTTAAAGTTATTTCAGAATGATAAAATTCGAATTTTACACCATTGCAATTTTTAATTAAACATTTATAACTTTTTGGGCATGATAGAAATGCACAAAGTGAGATTCAAGTTGAAGATAATGGGCAAACATATAGTTCATATATCGCTAAAATAGCTCGTAAACATTCCCTTCCAAGCAACGATTATAATAACATTAGCAATCTAACAAGAATGTAAACTTTTTCACAGCTAAAATAGTATACGAAAAGAGGAGCATTAACTTTAAAAAAAAAGTGACACTGGAAATTACTAGGCTTGCTAATTTACTAGGAAGGTTCTTTGGCCCAGCGAAATAATTTTTTTTCCTTTGCTGGATTAATACCATCTTTATGTCCCACGAATCTCGATAAAATACTTTATTCAGGACAATTATAATTTTACTAAATCTGATTTCTAATTTATTATATTTCATATATCATATTTTAATTTGTTTTAATAAATTTTTTTAATAAATAGAGGCCGCAGCCACTGCTAATTTATTAGGCAGCGGCAAAATCAACGCGCAGCCGAACGCCGATAATTTAAAAAGGCCGCTACCTTCAATTAAGATTTGGCGCATAGATCTAATTATACCCTCAAAATATCTTCATAATTGTCATGATTCTAGGCATTCTCCAGAGAAAACTTTGTTTTCTTATTCCATTCCTTTCGTCTTCAATCACCATATTTGTTCTACCTATATTTACTTTCATGTCCTTTGCTTCCATACTCGTCATTTTATCTTCATATCTTTTTTCTGTTTCACCTTTTCACAACATAAGATTATCGTATCGGCTTATCCCTTGTCAACTTCACTACTATCAAAAATAATTGGAATAAAGATAGATTGCTGAAGTAACTCTACTTTCATCTTATTCTATCAGGTGTTCTGCTCATGCCTCCTATTCGATTCAGCAGGCGTCAAAATATATATGCAACCCTAGTGATATTATACAATACTCTATCAAATCCCCCCCCCCCCATATTTACAAATTAATAAATAATACAACTTATTGCCTTATCTAATTATTTTCGTGCATTTCTTAATTTCTTCCGGGGAATTGTAACTAAGCTTTATCTTATCAAAATAATTTCTAAAATTTGTTTTTTGTGTATCATATATTATAAAAACAGTTTTCTAATTAAATTACCAATTAATTATGCAGTATTTCACCTTGTATTGATAAATTATTTAATTCTAGCTATTATAAATTTGAAAGACCTTGAAATTTTTAATTAAATTGAAACTTAGATATGTAATGGGAAACTAATTTTTAAGATAAGACTCAAATTACTTTTTTCAATATTTATGTTATTTTTCCAAATAGTCATAGGTAATAATAATAAAAAATAATAATTATAATAGTATATAAAGTAACTTAATTTATACGATTTGAGACAAAAATATTAAATATGAAGCCTATAATATTTTTTATAACATCTTCTCTTCTGGTTAATTCCATACTAAGTAAAAAATAATAATATTGTTTCATTTTACTCTAATATTTTGATATAAATATTTAGCACGCTCTCCTAAATTGAAGGAAGCTGGTATCTACTATCATAGCTCGCCCAATATTGCATTAACTTATCTAGTGTTGGAATTATCTACCAATGCAACATTAGTTGATATTAAAAATGCTGTTAACACATTAAAAGTATGTAACAATTTATGAATACTAATAATCCTCCTTTCAAAAAATTTAAGGCAGTATGCATGTTAAGCCTCAAAAATTAATATATATATTAAATAATATATTTTCCCTTTTTTTAATGTTTAAGAGTTTTTTTTAAGAAAAAAAGGTGTCGATTTTAATATATTATAATTAGTGCTGTAAAAGTTTGGAAAAATGATTGCGTTATTTTTTTCGTTATAGTGCAAAAAATGTAACATGTTACTTAAAAAATAGGCAATTTTATATAAAATTTTATTTTCCCCCCATAGATAAAATAAAAATATATATTATATAAGATAGGTACGTTATGTAACATATTTATTTAAACAATTGATTCAAAATATTGAACAGATAAACAAGGACGCCTAAACACAGCTTTCGCTGGGCTAAATAAACAACCAATCCGATAAATTAGTGATTTAAATCAATATTTTTAATAAAATTTTATTTATTAAATTTGAACAAAATACTTAACGTAGAGTGAGAAATTATTTAATATTCTAAAAAAATATAATTAGTTGTTAATTTCAGGGCTGTGAATCCTCCTAAAAAGGTTTCTGGTTCAGTGAAAAATCTCTGAACCCGAGAGTTTGTAGTGCAGAAAAATAAAGAGTTATTTTAGTAAAAGTAACAAAAACATCAGTTTTTTATACTATATTTTAGCATTTACGATAAAGAATAATTTTATCTTTATATAGAATAAATAATACAATTTAAAAAATAATAGTCTATTTGTTTTTTAAAATTTTACAAGAGAATTATCATGATATCTTCCAAAATCTAAATGTAATTAAAAGATCGATTTTATTTTATGCCTAACTTTGACAATGCATTTTTCATGTATTGAAGTATAATGGTGTAGCGGTGTGTATACATTATTTCAAAGTCTTTTATTTTATTATTTGGTTGATTTTAGGTTTAAATTCTTTAGTGTAAGTCTTAAATGATTTATTGATATTTAGAGATTTAATGTTCATATCAATTGGATTTATCCTAAAGGAACAAAATTTAATATATATTATTCAATTTCTGGTAAAATAGGCAATAAATATGGCTGAAAAAGTTCGGTAATAACTTTTTAACCTTGATATTTTATTTGCATTTGAAGCATCCGCTTGCATAGGTAAATCGAACCTTTTCATTTTTAGAAATTTATCTTCTAACCTTAATATGAATAATAAAATTGTCACCAGAATCCAAAATTAAACAAATTAAGTGTGCGAATAAATATAAATAAACTTGTCAAATGATCTAAAATAATTCTTATAGAACTAAATAATACAATTATATAAATGCTTCTACTAAAACATTCCTATCTTTTTTTGTTATTTCTCGCTATATTCGATGTAAGTGGTGTCGTCGAATTCTTTCTACATATTATCGTGTCTTTAATTTCTCTTACACTTGAATTTATATTTTTTTAAATAAACAGGTTTTCGTGTTAACCTTTTTTGGTCTACTCTTTAACATGTTTATTTTCTCTTGATAATCAAACACTACTCGACATTGGTATTAAAAGAAAACTAGTTTTCCTAAACTATTCCTAAGTTATTAAAATACTCCATATGAAGAAAATACTCTACTGAAGCTGTTGATTGGCTTACAACGAATTAAATGGCTCTGTTAACCATCATTCATTTTTTTATTATTTCTGAAAACATAATTTTATTAACGGGTAGATGTAGCTTGTAATTTTATCATGATTGATAAATATTAAATTGGTTGAATATATAAAATTAGCCACGTTTCATTGCTATTTTGATTTCTTTGTTTGTAAATTTGAAACATATTTGGTTGTTAGAAGATAGGAGTCGATGAAATATTATAATAATATTGATTTTCAGAATGGTGGGTTATAAAAACAACCATATAATAATAATTAAATAATAAACTAATATAGATAATTAATTTATTTTAAAATTTTGTCAAATAACCAAACGTTATAAAAATGATTAAATCGCTTGTTTGATTTGTGTATAATATTTTGTTATAAACAATTGATTTATCCTCAGAAAAGGGGCTAATTAAACCATATTTATCATAATATAATTTAAAAACTAGACTATCATAAAAAGGGAGGAGAGGGAAAGTTTCATAAATGTTAATTTTTGAAACATACTTAACAATTTCACAAGGCTAATAAATGAAGATTATTTTAAATGGGTTAACTATTTTAAATTTGGCTAATACATCATGACATCCGATTGAGAAATAACAGTAGTGAAAATTAAAAATAAAACCACCATTATATTATTAGTCAAAAAAATAAAATTTTAAATTTGGTTTAACAATTTTATTTGAGGATATTCATAATGGTATTCGTTTTCGAAAATGAATGATTTTCTTTCCAGCCTGATATCGTCTAGTTAAATTTTTTTAAACTGTTTGCACATATCAAATTTGAGTGATTCGGTTTTTCATTTGACAGGTATCAAATTAGCTCATGAATTATCAATATTTTTCAATAATTTCGAGACCGGATCATCACCTGAAGTATTAAATTTTTACTTTAATAAAGAAATATTATACAAAGGTAAAAAAATTATGATGAATGATTTTTTCTAATTTAAATCTGTAATCTCTAATTGAAATATTAGTATTTGCATTTGAATTAAATTGCAAAAAATTGATTTTTTATTTTTTTCCCCCAAAAATTTACAAATTTTGTCAACCTTAAATATATATAAAAGTCGCAGGTTTCGATAATTATCAGTGATCTAGTCAGTGAATGCGTGTATCATTTATCATGTTTATCTAGGTAGAGGCCTTCAAAATAACTACGAACAATAGAATCATTATTTGATTCGATTTGAAAATTTTTCTAAAGCTTATAAAAAATAGATTACATTTTGCCAGAGTTGTTAAGGAGCAGAGCTATAAAATAGGCGTTCCTCCTACACTTTTCCTCCAAAAACACCTTGAGAGGGAGCTAGCCTTTTAGGGCTAGAGTGGAGGAGCGCCGCTCCACCGCTCTTTTAAATTTAATGTGGAAATTAGATTAATTTTTAAATATTAATAAATCTATTTACTTGTAAATTAAAATTTAATAAATATGTTCTATTTTATTTAAATGTATGCAATATTAAATGTTGAGCAGAGTTTTATATTGGTTTTTCATCTTATCAGGTAAAATATTAAACATCTGTTTTTCTTTCTTTTTATATTGAAAATTTCTTGGAAAATCTTGTAAGTCATATTAATATTCATTTTATAGATATATGATAAAAGATAGTTTTTGATATTATGGATCCAGACATCATAGAAGAAGAAATCGAATTTCCATTTCCATCATTCAAAGAATATTTTTCTCTTCTAAAAGAGTTAGATCCTAATGAAGCGAATATCAGGGCCAAAAACTATCATTTTCAAAAGTAGCCTCATTCTAAAAAAGCATCTAAAAGTAAATAATCAATAATATCTCAAAGTACCTTCCAAAATTGTCATATGGAATGAACAAAATATGTCTACTAATATGGCAGATAATATTTTAAAAAATTGGGTAGATATCTGATATGCCCAATCCACTAGATAGAATTCGTATTATTGAATTGATTTTGCGAGATAAAATATTAAGTAAACAAAAAGAATAACCATGGGCTTATACGTATGACTCTCAAGAACGCTAATTTATTAAAGAGTATAGCCATGTAAATATTAATATAATCCTTATCTTATTGAAATAAATAAATTTTAGGTTATGGAGCCTTTGGCAAAAGTTTTAAAAATCCATGAAGGGGAGCTTCATATGGAAATGGGTTTCTTAACTCCAACCATTTCTAAACTTATTTCAAATATAAATGACTTAGGAGATTTAGAGTTTTGCCAACCTCTTGTAGAGTCTCTTATAAGCGATATTAATATAAGGTTTATAATAAAAAATAAATTTTCTATTTAAATAACTTTATTGCGGCTATTATCCATTCTGCATTCAAATTAAATTGAGAATGGATAAAAAATGCACAAACTATGGAACTAAAATACAAATTAATTCATTTTTTAAGAAAATAAGTTCCTGATGCAAAAATAGCTACTAGTTCACGGGAACCTGCAATGATTTGGATTTTTGGATTCCATGAAAATGATCAACAGGAAGATAATATAATGAACAAATTTTTTAAATAATGGTATCAAAATTACTATTTTTGATAAATTTCCTGAATTAAAAAATATTTGTATAAAATACAATATCCCACTTTCCTCGTGCTTCGCTAAACAAGTTTTAAGGGAGAGGCGTGGATGTTTGTTAGATTCAAATTTAGAAAATTTATTAATTTTAAAAGCTAATAAAAGATTATAAATATTGTAATATAAATAAAACTTTTATGACAAAAAAATATGATTTTGTTTCGTATACTTTCTTAAAAAAGAAAATCAAAGGAGCGGCTATGGAGTGGCACTCCATTAATTGGAGCGGGATAGCTCTTTTTAAAAATTAATTAGCGGGAGCGGGAGCTAGCTATTTTGAGAAGGTAGGAGAGGGAGCGGGAGCTAGCTACTTTTAAAAAGGACGTTAACAACTCATATTTTGCAAAAAAAATTATAAACAGATGTTGATGTTTTAAAATGACACTTTTAAGTATTCTACTAAAACTAATTGTCATTGGCATATCAAAATTTATAAAAATAATAAACGAAATAAAACCCAATGATTTTATAATGTTATCCGAATAATTGACCAAAAACACCGGATTTCTAGATTAGGAATTGCTTATAAAAAAAATAATAAATTCTTATATATACCTTATTTCTTCAATCTATTATTCTAAAAGTTTATTACAATTTTTTAAAAATGCACGATGATCTCATATAAACATCAAAATATAATACAGTAAAAAATATAAGTATGCTAGATCCGAATTTGATTACAACCAGTTTTTCAAGTATAAATTTCTAGTGATTTCTTCCTTCAAAGATATTACCACTCACTGAAGCCGAGGATCCCTAAATGGATAATATATTAGTTGCAATTTTCGACAAATGGGAAAAATGATCTCCATGGAGCCTCCAACATTCTAATGGACTATTACTAGAAGCGATTCTTAATTCACTAAGATACATTTCAACCTCATGATATTTCGTCATGTATAAAGGAACTATTGTGTAATCAGAGTGTTAATATCATATTTAATTTTGTATTCATTAAATATTTTCTTAAATTTTTCTGATAAAGTTGTTGTCTTTATGTTATATGATGTAGGTAATTAAGAATTCCATTATAAATAATTTCGAATAGAATAATTACGAATATGTAATTTAGAATAATTCGATTCAAATAATTAAGAATTTATTATTTGGCGAATTATTCATATTCGATTCAAATTTTAGAATCAAATAACTGTTCTTTAGTATTCGTAAAATACGAATCGAATATTGAAGAACAAATAATTCGGTAGGCTTATCTGGGCTCAATCCAATAAGGATTGGGTTGTTTTTTGAAGCTAACTTACTTGTGTGCTGTGGGGATATAATATAAAGATTGGAAATGACCACATGATTCCATTTGTTATTATTATATTAAAAGTGTAAAAGTGGGTTTTATTGAATTATATATTTGGTCGTTAGTATATTGCTATATAACCGAATATTAAGTGATTGATCTAAATTGAAAACTCGGCTTAAATTATTAATAAAATTTAAAAAAATATACATAATAAAATATATTATTTCTATGTAAAAAAAATTTTAAGTAAGAAGTAACGCGCTCTTTTTGGGAAAAAATAACGAATAGCGCTCTTTTCCTTCAACTACATATAATATAAAAAAGAATGAATTATATAATTTTAAAAGTGGCCGATAGATATTTATATCGAATTTTTAAATAAAATAACCTTGATTCTTAAGAACTCTATCATTTTGAAATAAATATACGAAGTAAAATAAACGCTCAATAACTTATATCCTTATTTTATTAAATGATAGTTAATGAATTCATGGCTCACCAACAAAAGCAAAATCATAGTGAACATTAAAAAATATAAATACTTCGATATATCAGATGTGTCCAACGTTGTTCAAGCTGAAACATATTTAAATAATCTATTAAAAATGGATTTTGAAAGTTAATCCAATAAATTAATTTAGTTAAAAAATAATTATATATTTTAAGAGACTAAACAATCTCCTTGCTTAAAACATGTTATCATTGGTGATGATGTTTTGTCCAAATTACTACCCCGCCAAGATATTGTCGTCCTATTGATAACAAATATTCCTTTCAAGGATAGAAATTCATTTTATATTATTGCGAACGAATATCCCAATAAAAGTAACAATTAATTAAATACATATATATTTTAATATTCTATATTTATATAGGAATCGTGGTCTTCAATTTTTTTATAGGCCACACTGCAGATCCAGTTAAGAATCATTATAGAGGATCTTATCTATATAAAACTTTTTTTCAATTATTGGAACATATTCAGGAAATTTATGATTTTCATGAAAAGCCTATTTCTTAATTATATGATTAAACTAAATGTAACTAAGGCCTCGTTTAAAGTAACTGTGAAATACCGCGATGGCGCTCAATCGATGCTCATTTATAAAATAGACAATGTTAAATTATATAGCTACGCTATCGTTTAACGATGATTTACGCAACATTCGAACCACATCGCGTTGTTTGGTGGTTACTATAAATGAGGCATAACTAATATTTGTTTATAAATTATATAAATTATAGTCTTTCATTACTAATATATTAAATAAATTATTTCAAATTATTTTTCGCATTTATTTCGTTTTTAAAGAAAATTTACAAAATTCACATATTTTTTCTGATGTTGAAACTATATATTAAAAAAAGTTATATAGTATGTAGAAAAGGTGCTTGAATCATTCATATAGGTATAATGCCTTAGGGTCAAATGTTGGTTGAGAAACCCTTTTAAAAAAGAGGTTGATTTTTAAGGTTATGTCAATTAAAAATTTTAAATATCTTGTCTAATTTAATAATTTACATGCATATTATTAATTGAGTTGGCAAATAATTAAATTTGGCAATATATAACGAAATGTCATTTTCTAAACAAAGTATGTCTTTTTATGTTAAAAAAAATTGATCGAATATTTGGATGTTGACTTTATAAAACACAAAAAAACCACCAAGTAAGAGAAGCCCATTTGGTAGGTGAGGACTGATTAACATATTTTATTAAAAACAGTTTTATTCATTCTATTATAAGAGCTCAATGTGTTTACCACAGGCTTAGGTCCTGTAGAGGCAACCGTAGATCTGGGCTGTAAAATCATTGATAAAATATAGGTGTTGCCCTAGCCAGAGAAAATATTATTTTCATATTTTCTTTCCAATTACATTTTCTTTGATCAAATAAATATTAATTAAAGTATTAAAGGAATTTTTTTATTAATTTAAGGGATGGGAATAATATTTTTAATAAATAGATCATAAAATTATCAATCATTGTCATTGCCGAATATTCAAATTTAATAAATAACATTAGAGAATAAAATAAATGTTTTAGTTATTCGGGCTAAGACCCAAAGATTTTTTTTACTTGGTCTCGGCGACCTTTTTTTAAAAAAGTTTGTATTCAAACAAAATATTTAATAGGACCCAAGAATCAATATTGAGAATGAGAAAAAACTAAACATTTACAAATCTTTTGGTTTGAATTATTTATAATTAGGTTTTCGACTAAATATATTTAACAAAAATATATTAAATTTAACAAGATAATCCCACAATCAATAAAGTAACGTTAATAAATTTGCGTATTTAATTTATGATTTAATCTGTCAATACTTCTGCGCCGCTCTCGGTTATCATAATAGTTCTCTCAAATTTAGCCGTTCGTCTCAAATCTTTAGTTGAAAAGGTACAAGTATTCGGCCATAAATAGACCTTCGGTTTTCCTTCAGTGATAATAGGTTCTATATTAATTTTTTAAATATTTTAAATTACTTTAATCATTTAAAAATAAATATAATTAAAAAACTACTATGAACCGACTTAATTCAATTTTAAAGTGTTTATAAAGGTTCGATAAGGTTCTGAAAATTAAATGCTTCATTTCCGTTTTCATGGTTCGGTTTGATTGGGGATTAATTAAAATTTGATAGCTTTAGTTGAGAATTCAACATTCTGTTATTTATAATCCATTTATCATTTATATAATTTTGGTTCGCTTCTCTGTCTTTATTTTTTTTAAATTTATAATTCCTATATATCTAATTTTTAAAAAAACCTTAGATTAGGACGATTTGTAATAAATGCCCTCTATCTACAGAACGCAAATTTTAGTTAACTATTTTTAAAAAAAATATATTATTTTATATTGAAATTCAAATAAAAAGCTGTAAAATATAATTAAAATTGTTAAATAGTAATTTGGAATAATCAATGAAATATAATAGTTTTGATATTTTCTTTATAACCTATAGTAAATATCATCCCTTTTTCCATATGACCGGGAATATAAGAACCTTAATTAAAATATATATATTAAAAAATATATATAATTTTTCTCATAAATGATGGTCTAAAATTTATCCGTTTAATTTAGATACATACGGAAGATTTCTGCATCATTTTCTTAACCTAAGAAAACTCGAATGCATAAATATTGATTCAAACATCGATTTTGACATTCAAATCAGAGACCTGCTCAAGTAAAATTTTAGGCCCGACCAGGATTCAATTTTTTTGTTCAGCCTTGGCAAAATTTTTCGCTTTGGGCGGGCTCAATTAAAATATTTTGTACCATGATATTAATTTTTTTTAATATCAGGCTGGTGAATTCTAAAAAAATTATGTTTTCTCTTGTTTAACAAAATAAAATAAAAAGAGATAATTAGTGATAGGACAAAGCAATTAGTGATCCTTACTTTATTTAACTTCATAAAAATTTATTTAAATTATATGTTAATTAAAATTTTCCGGCTAAGCACCTAAAATAAAAATATGAACCAGGTCAGTTTGAAAAATAAAAATTTCGGCCTTGCTTGAGCCAAAAAAAAAATTGAATTTGCAGGTCTCTAAAAATTTTATACTTCTTCCATATCAATCTGGATCTTATATCTTTCTATAAATAATGTTTATATATTTAATTATATTTTGTAATAGTTTATAATATATATTACCGTCAAAAGTTATTTGAGGAGATTCGTATAGATTTTTGCCTATTCCATGACCAGCAAACTCAGGAATTACAGAAAATCTAGAATTCTTCAAAGTTTCCCTTTTTAGAGCAATTTATATGTAATATATAAAAATATAATTTTATAAAAAAGAAATAAAATTTTGATAGAAAAACGTTGTTGGTAGAATAAAATTGCTTTTGTAGTTGAAAAGGTAAATTATTGAATAATGTCATTGAAAATATTCTAAAGTTAAAAAACCTTGATTTTGTCGATTTTAAAAAATAGTGAAATAAAGATTTTAACCAAAAAAATGTTTCATCAAATGAGGGCCAAACCTTTCTGCCATTTATTTTACATGGTTTCCAGATAGAATTTTTCTAGAGGGAAAAAATATTATTACAATGGTAAAATGCACAGACACATTTTTTAGAGAAAAAATTAACAAATTTATTATGTTTTATTGTTAGTTATTTTGTGCAATGTTAAAATTTTTACGTCATTCTTGTGCTTTATGAATACTTTTGCATTTTTTTAGATTGCATCATTTTTTGTGCTGCTTGCATATTTTGTGAAATTTGGCATGCATTTCTATTTAAATATTAAGTTCCTTGTGGAACTTTATATTTTTTATTTTTGCCAAATCTATAAATCGCTTTATTAAATTTTGTTTCATTTTTGAAAATATTTTTAAAGAATTTAAATCAAATATAACAAATCGATTAATGATTTTATTTTCGATTTTGAAAATATTTTTAAAGAATTTAATTAAATTGACTAATGCTTTTATTATTGGTACAAATATGAATAAGGAATACTATCAAACGAATAATATAATTAATTGATTCAAGCAAAAATATGAATTGAATAGGATAATGCAAATATTCAATTTTATTTTATATTTATGTAAATATTATATCATATTTGTATGAAGGATCAATAGAACTACCTCACAATTTTTCCTATAATATTAAAACGTTGCCCTTCTTTACAAGATGAAATTATATTATATGTACATTTTTTTGCCATTTCACATAATTCAAGGGCCTGTTTATCAACATCACCAATCAAAACTGTATCAGCTATATCAATATGATACCCTTGATAATAAACTGCAAAATCAACAGTGAGAATATCACCTGCACTTAACAAATAAAAATCCGGCATGCCATGATTGGCAACATTATTAGGTGATATAAATGAAGATCTTACATATTTTCTATATCCAAATAAAGATGGATAGGCATTATTTTCAATAATTTTTTGATATATGATATAATCAACACTATTTGTTGTCATCCCTATCTTTAATATAATAAATGAAATATATAAATAAAATAAATAATATACAGCAATATTTTCAAAAACATGTTTCATTATCTTTTTAGCCAATCTTCCTACAGTCCTCATTCCTTCTATGTCAATTTCATTATATGAAATTTTGGGTAATATTACAAAATTTTCTTTAATATCTTCCCCTACATTGTCATATATGTATTTAGGTCTAGGAATTGAAATTGGGATAGTATAAATACGTTTCCTGTATTGTGTAGTAAGCATAGGACGAAAGACATAGTAGTTAAAATATAAGTCATCCTTGTTTAAATACTTTATAAGTTTTTTTAAAACCATATGGGAATTTATCTGAATGCATGCTTTATGGAAACCTCTATTGATTGCGATTCACGAATTAATTTGCGAATTCCGGTGAAATAATCAGCCTTTTGTAAAATTTTCTATCTCTGCTTCTTTGATAAAGATCAAGATTTAATGTAACCTTTAACGTGGCTGTTAAATTTAAAATTTTGACTAAACTTATCTTTAACGATGCTGTAAAATTTAAATCATTGACTTGACTTATTTATGTTAAAATCCATAGTCGTAGAGAGGGGGAGGGGCAAGGTTAAATATCCCCCCTTCAGAAATTTATCACTTTTTGTAAATATCATTTTTAGTTAATAAAAAATATCCCCCTTAGTCCTCCCCCCACTCCCTGACCCTCAAATATGTATGCACATATCTTAAATAATAATTTGAAAGAAAGAATGTAAAAGTTGATATTTTTTTATAAAACTATTCATCATAAATATATAGATTTTTGGAAAATAAATTTATAAAATGAACCAAAAATGTTTTTTAATAAATGGAATATAAGCCAAAGATAAGTCTTAAGACAGAAGTGAAATGTATTATAATTATTAATAATAAATCCATAAAATTATTAAATAATGAAATTTATCAAATATAGTTTTTTATAAAGTGAGTAATTTTAATTTATTTATCTTAATAAAAGTAAAATATAATTATAAAACTATTGATAAAATTAAATCATAAATTAAAAAAATATTAAAGCACAATACAAACAGTGGAATATTATATGTGGTAGATTTACAGTATATCTAATTATCAAATGACAATCAAGTAATTTTTACCAATATAGCGAATTATATATAAAAGTTTGATGGAAGGCAACAAATAAGTTTTAAATATTTTTATCACATAATACTTTATTACTAAATTTTATATTTTTCTAACATGTATTTATATCAATTCACAATCAATTAATCTAAAAATGTTAATGCTAAAAATGGTTAATTTAATAATAATAACAAATTAATGTATGAATGTATATAAAAAACAAATTTAATGATTCTAAATATTGTCCATCTCTAACATTCCACCCTCCAAAGAAATCCAGCCTAGGTCTCTTTGAGTGCCGAAAAATCGTCCCGATGTTCTTGATTTTTTACTATTATTATCGTTTCATATGTCACTTTGCTTTTATCTTTTAGCGTTGTCTTGCTTTTGTCACGTTTTATCGTTGGCTTGTTTTCACCTCGTTGGTTTGTTATTAACGTTTCGTCTCTTTGCTTATTTGTTTTTGTTCACCTTCCATAGTCATTATTATCATTTTTTTATATTATTTTTCAAATCATTATCATTATTATTAGTTAATCAAGAATAATTAGGAATCATAAGAATAGATCCAATTGAATATAAGAATCGATCCAATTGAATATAATCATCATTTAGAAAATAATATTGAATTTGTAAGAATGTATAAAGAATCGCGTTTTAATGTTTTTTTTTTTATTATTTGTGTCGCGTTTTATACAATTTTTTATATTATTTATTTTGCGTTTTATATCGTTTTTTTTTATATTTATAATGTTTTATATCATTTTTTTTTTATTTATATATTTTTTGTTTATTTTTATTTTACATTGAGTTTTATATAGTTTTTTTTTATATTTATTTAGTTTTTTTTTGTTTATTTTTATGTCAAAAAATAATTTTCCATTGATAAAGTCAAAATTAAAGATTTAAATGAGATATATTATTAATCATATCCTTTTTATAACTTCTCCCTCCTTAAAATTTTAAGAGATTTTTAAATTTAAATCCTTTCATCTTAAGTATAAATAAGATTTCACAGTTCCTACAATTACTTTTTTTACTATAAATCGTGGATTCTATTTTATTTAAAGTTTTCCATATAGAGATTTCATCTATTTCATTTGTGTTACTTGTTATATTTGTATCATCAGAGTTTTCTTTATTTAAAATTTCATAGTTATTAAAGTCATTATACTGAAAATTTTCATTAGTTGACATTTCATTGTCTTTATAATCATCACAATAATTATTTTCACATTTTGAATTTATTATAAGAGTTTCCTTAATATTAATGTTTTCTCTAATATTAGTATCATCGACTTTTATAGACATTTCATTGTCTTTATAATCATCACAATAATTATTTTCACATTTTGAATTTATTATAAGAGTTTCTTTAATTTTAATGTTTTCTCTAATATTAGTATCATCGACTTTTATAGACATTTCATTGTCTTTATAATCATCACAATAATTATTTTCACATTTTGAATTTATGACTATGGAAGGTGAACAAAAACAAATAAGCAAAGAGACGAAACGTTAATAACAAACCAACGAGATGAAAACAAGCCAACGATAAAACGTGACAAAAGCAAGAAAACGCTAAAAGATAAAAGCAAAGTGACATATGAAACGATAATAATAGTAAAAAATCAAGAACATCGGGACGATTTTTCGGCACTCAAAGAGACCTAGGCTGGATTTCTTTGGAGGGTGGAATGTTAGAGATGGACAATATTTAGAATCATTAAATTGGTTTTTTATATACATTCATACATTAATTTGTTATTATTATTAAATTAACCATTTTTGATATTTTTATTTATTTGAAAAATTAATATTTAATCCAATTTTTTAACAAAAAAGTCTTATATTTTTTAATCAGCTGTTTTTACTTTTTCCTCTTTCATATTGCAATTAACGAAACCAGCATTTTTCAATTTTTTGTTAAGAATCATAATTTTTAAGATGGAAATAGATATTTCAAATGATATGAATTCCAATAGAGAAAATGCATTTTTATGAGTTCCAACAAGTATTACGAAGTGGAATTTTTCAATTTTGACTTTCTGCATTATGGACATGGATGACTACAACTCTGTGATATTGCGCCCGAGTGGTTTGAAAGGAAATTTTATCATGTCCTCGCTTAATATAAATGGTTTAATGAATAAATTAACCATTTTTCTAAGGCTCATGGTCGACGAAAAAATGGATGTGATCGCGATACAGGAGACCCACTCAAAAGATAATAATATGGCTACCTTTAATAACTTTGAAATGTATAGTTCTGGCACCACTTCCAATAATTGGTCGGGGGTTGCTTTCTTTATCAGCAAAAGATTATGCAAATACGTGGATAAATTTGTGCCCATTTCGGAGAGATGCTGTTTACTATACCTGAATACCTGCTTCAGGCAAACAATCTTAGTTAATGTCTATGCCCCGCCTAGAAGAAACGAACGGCTCGCATTCCTTGATGACCTCGAAAACATTGTAAACTCTCTTCCTAGGAGTCGTAATTTGATAATCCTTGGGGATTTAAATACTAGGATCGGAAAAGATGACTCCTTTATTAGAGATGGGGTAATTGGGAATGCAACTCTCTCTCAATTAAACAGTGATGACAGCAGAAAGTTATTGGAGATGTGCAGGAGTATAAACCTCAAGGTCGAAAATACTTTCTTTTCACACAGTGAATTAAATACCCTAACCTTCAGTAGAAATAATATCAAGTCTCAGATTGATTTTATCATCTCGAACATCCATAGTTGGTTTATCGATGTAAAAGTAATGCCAAATATTAATATTTCTGATCATAAATTAATCAGAGCCAGTATTACTGTGAAAAATTTATGGGGAAACTCTCGGCGTCCTTCTCTTCAACCCCAGCCGAGATACCTGTCCTGGAAGAGAAATGCAACACACCTGCAACGCCCTGCAGTCAAACTACAGCTCGATCTATTCTTAAATGATAGGGAGGCAACTTTCTTATCCTCGTCGGAGTCTCAATCTGTCGAAGAATGTTGGGCGTCTTTCAAAAACAACTTGTTTGATGCCTACAACCATCTCCCTAACATCAACATTTCTCCACCAAGACAGGAATGGCTATCCGAGGACACCATTCGTATGATAGCTCAACTCAAGTTACGAGGTGAGCGCGATGGTCAATTATGGACCTCAATTCATAGACTCCTAAGGAGAGATAGAAGGATCTTCATTGCTAAAAAGGCTTTTGAGATAGACAGGGATATGAGGGAAAATAGAACTTTCGACGCCTACAAGAAACTAAATTATTTTTGTAAAGCCAAAGTGTTCAAGACACTTCCAACTATAAGACTGGATAATAATAGGTTAATTACTGACCCCGACGAACAGATAGCGTTATGGCTTGACCACTATATGGGAGTCTTTGATTCTAGGAGGCCTACCTTAATCCCATCCACTAGTCAAAATGCTGGACAATTGGACGCAAACTTTTCATCGGCGGAAATTGTGGCCGCTATTAAGAAGCTTAGGAATAATAAATCTCCGGGTACAGATAACATTACAGGAGAACATCTGAAAGCAGCTCCCTTAACGATCTCTCGGTTCTTACTTCCTTTGTTTAACAAGATATGGTTGACTGGGATGATGCCAGCGGATTGGAATAAGACTATCTTTTGCAACTTCCCGAAAATTCCAAATCCATCTAAATTCAAGGATTATAGAGCCATCGCTCTCACGTCTATTGCATCAAAAGTTTTTATGGTTCTTTTAAAAAATCGCATTCTTTCCTCTACACCAAACCTTTTGTCTAAATACATTTGTGCTTACCGTCCAGGTAGAAATATAAACGAACCAATATTAGCTTTAAAGATTATAATGCAGAAATGTCAGAAGTATAAATTACCTTTTTACTTTATTTTTATCGACTTTAAACGTGCTTTTGATAATGTTAACCATGATGCGCTTTGGAAGATTTTAACCGAATGTGGCATTGACTCTAATATTATAAGGATCCTTAAAACACATTATAGTAGTCTTTTTGCCTCCTTAAAAATCAATAATAAGGTTTCTCCATCTTTTAGGACAAAAAAAGGGGTAAAACAAGGATGTGTTCTTTCCCCGCTTTTGTTTAATATACTTATGAATAAAATCATAGTAGATACGCTGGCTACTGCGAATCTCTTAGAATTAAGTTCCAGTCAGTCTTTTTTCTTGGAAAATAGGGTGATATCTTATGCTGACGACATAGTTTTGATAACAAAAAGTTTGGAAGAAACCCAAAATTTGATCGCTATATTAAACTCCTTTAGTCTTAAGGTTGGCCTGGATATTAACTTTGATAAAACAGTGATAATGCCCTCGTCCCAGGCGCCTCTTCTGAATAATTTGGTGGTGGGGGGAAAGTTGGTTAAGGTGGTAGAATCTTTTAAATATCTAGGCGTAACCATTGACAATAAAGGTAGTTGTAAAGAAGAACTAAAAATTCGTTTACAAAATGCTAGGGCGGCTTTTTATAAATTTTTTAAACTGTGGAAAGCTAGAGAGATATCCGTTTTCACAAGACTCTGTATTTTCAACTCAACCATCATCCCGATTCTCTTTTATGGCGGTGATACATGGGAGATTACCAAGACCGAAACTAGGAAATTACAAACGTTTGTAAATAAATGCCTTAGAATAATAAATGGAATCTTCTACCCTAATATTATCTCAAATGAAAATCTTTGGAAGAAATCTAACCATACCCAGGTTCACGTATCTTTAAAAAAGAAACGTCTTACTTTCTTTGCCCATATTTTAAGAAATCATAGCAACAATAGCCTTGTTATTGATGCCATTAATTGGTTATACTCCTTTAATGGGAAAACATATTGCAAATATAAGACATTATGGTTCTACAGAGCCTTGAAGGACATAATGGATCTAAACTTAAATTTGAAGCAATTCCTAAGGCTAAATAAAAACAAAAAATCTATAAAAAAACTACTAAAAATTAAATCGAATTACCTAAACCTCTCATAATTTTTTCTGTATTTTTCAGGTTATTTAATTTCTTCATCTCTCAATTTTACCTCTTGATTTTGTCTTTCACCTTTTCTGTGAATTACTTACTCCACTGACTTCAGCTTTTATTTATCTTATTTTCTGAAAAAACTGCATGGTTAACATTATCAATAGCTCTGTTATAATTCACAAATGTAAAGCAGAAGGGGGTTTTGTACTTAGTTTTTCTGCATGATTATTTTTTTCTAAATTAATTTTTGGATCCAGTATTTTCTTTTCTTGGCCTGTATATACTTATGTATTTTTGGTGTGGGTGATATGCTTTTTTTCCATGCTATAGGATGTATAAGCCTTAAATTTCTGTGGTCTTAGTTTTTGGGTAGTTACTTAGGTAGGATTTTTGATCCATCCCACTGCAGTAGTTCCGCTCTCCCATATTTTCTATTTAAATGAGGGCAAATAGGTAGCGATATTGTTATAGATGCTAGTTATTTTTTGAATTTTCTGCTGTGATATTATCTGGCCCTGGAGCTTTTGCTTTTTCTTAGTGTTTTTTTCTAAGTCTTTGTTCACTTGTTATTTCATTTATGGAGAAACCAGTCGACAGGGGGGTGGCGAGGTTTGTAAATATGTTTTGTTGGTAGAGTCTTTCCGTGAATGATAGACTATCATATAACAATCAAGCCAAAATGCCTTTTGTTTAATCCTGGCCAACAATTACTTTTCCATTTTCCTAAAACTTACGGAGCTGGTTCCTATTTCTGCGTCATAGTTTCCTTTCTCTCATATCGTTATCACTATCAAAGACCTTTTTCGCTATATAATCTATCTATCACTCCATAGAGTATTTTTGTTTCTCTGGAAAAAGGAAATAATAACCGTTTGTTGTGTGGTGTTCGTTGCTGGATAGTCATAAACCGATTACTGACTAGTTTTTGCCTATTCACTGGAATTTTTACCTTTTAAACAATTTGTGGTAAACCCATTTTAGCTTTTCCTTATTTTCATGAATAATTTCTATTCTCAATGGATATGAACATATTCTCAATTAGTTCTAAGTAACTATCAAGGCTTACATTAGATGTTAAACTTAAAATTAGCCACCACCCACCCTTAAAGTAATTAAATTATTTTGGCAGTTCATGGGTATAGGCTTTTGTTTTTGCCCATTTCTTTTGTTGATTAGCCTATAGACGTTTAAGCGACAGTTCTCGGACTGTTGCGCGTACAAGTACGTGCGGCTTGCCCACAAACGTGTGAAGGGCTCCTCATTTTTTTTTCTCCCCTAAATTAACTATCCAGTTTGATGGATTTTGAGGAAAACCTAGCGTAGCTCTGTTTCCACAACCAGAGGGCGAAAACGCTTTTATCACGTATCACGTAAATTAACCATTTTTAGCATTAACATTTTTAGGTTAATTGATTGTGAATTGATATAAATACATGTTAGAAAAATATAAAATTTAGTAATAAAGTATTATGTGATAAAATATTTAAAAACTTATTTGTTGCCTTCCATCAAAATTTTATGGTGGCAGCGGAAAAAGTATCAATGGACACTGGAATGGTGGAAATGGACATTGGATTACTCTAAATGAAATAAATATCAAGTTAAATATAATTCTGAAAGATTATAAATTCTATTGGATATCATGTAAGAAATTACAAATTAGCAATGAAACCATTAGAAATAAAATAAAAAAAATGATATAATTATAAGCACAAATAAAAATAATTATAAAATAAAGTACATATTTGATGAACTTAAATTTTTTTTGAAATAAAGTAAAATTTTATTGATATGAATTATCCTATTGGGAGTGAAGACAATATAAGGAATTATATTGACGAAGTAGAAATTTTTTTTTTAACTAATGAAGTTAGAAATAGCAGTAGATATTTAATTTATAAACTGCCTGATCATCTATATGTAAAGATGAAGGCATTTGAACCAAGAGACAGAGATTCAACTTTTGAGGAAGCTATTACAATATTGAAATTATTATGTAACTATAAAGTAAGAGCAAATATAAAAGTCAATGATACTAATATTAGAGAAAACATTAAAATTAAAGAAACTCTTATAATAAATTCAAAATGTGAAAATAATTATTGTGATGATTATAAAGACAATGAAATGTCTATAAAAGTCGATGATACTAATATTAGAGAAAACATTAAAATTAAAGAAACTCTTATAATAAATTCAAAATGTGAAAATAATTATTGTGATGATTATAAAGACAATGAAATGTCTATAAAAGTCGATGATACTAATATTAGAGAAAACATTAATATTAAGGAAACTCTTATAATAAATTCAAAATGTGAAAATAATTATTGTGATGATTATAAAGACAATGAAATGTCAACTAATGAAAATTTTCAGTATAATGACTTTAATAACTATGAAATTTTAAATAAAGAAAACTCTGATGATACAAATATAACAAGTAACACAAATGAAATAGATGAAATCTCTATATGGAAAACTTTAAATAAAATAGAATCCACGATTTATAGTAAAAAAAGTAATTGTAGGAACTGTGAAATCTTATTTATACTTAAGATGAAAGCATTTAAATTTAAAAATCTCTTAAAGTTTTAAGGAGGGAGAAGTTATCAAAAAAGATATGATTAATAATGTATCTCATTTAAATCTTTAATTTTGACTTTATCAATGGAAAATTATTTTTTGACATAAAAATAAACAAAAAATAAATAAATATAAAAAAAACTATATAAAACTCAATGTAAAATAAAAATAAACAAAAAATATATAAATAAAAAAAAATGATATAAAACATTATAAATATAAAAAAAACGATATAAAACGCAAAATAAATAATATAAAAAATTGTATAAAACGTTACACAAATAATAAAAAAAAAAACATTAAAACGCGATTCTTTATACATTCTTACAAATTCAATATTATTTTCTAAATGATGATTATATTCAATTGGATCTATTCTTATGATTACTAATTATTCTTGATTAACTAATAATAATGATAATGATTTGAAAAATAATTAAAAAAAAATGATAGCTGCCACCATAAAAGTTTGATGGAATGGAAGGCAACAAATAAGTTTTAAATATTTTTATCACATAATACTTTATTACTAAATTTTATATTTTTCTAACATGTATTTATATCAATTCACAATCAAACCTAAAAATGTTAATGCTAAAAATGGTTAATTTAATAATAATAACAAATTAATGTATGAATGTATATAAAAAACAAATTTAATGATTCTAAATATTGTCCATCTCTAACAATATATTTTACAGAAAGCTATAAAATATTGATAAGGACATCAGAAAATATCTTAAGACATTGTGGGATGAATAATATGAAGATTAAATTTTAATATCATTTTTACTTAAATAAATAGATAGCGTTAAATAATTGAATGCAAATTTTGCTATATTTAATATCAAGAACATTGATTAGTAAAATTTGTTAAATTATTAACTGTAATTTATTCTTTAACTGTCAAATATGTCTGTAAAAGTGGAATTTTACCTAGTATTTTATAACTAATTCTATATAATAGAGTAAAATCAACTATATATCTACTTACTTTTTATAAATAAATTTCTTATAATTGTTTGGAATAAATTATTACCATGCTCTTATATTAAGGTATATACAATACAAGTAATTTATTATATTTTTATTTTATATAAACTAATAAAAATATATTTCATATTTGTTCCAGGCTTATTTTTTTTATTAAAATTTGTAAAAATATTTTATGACTATATATAGACTAAAGTAACCCGGGCCCAAAAATGGGGTCTGGGGGCGAAGCCCCCATTAATTTTTTAATTCCCCCCCCCCCTTATGAAAATCTTGGTTACGCCTATGTTAAAATCAATTATATAAATTTATATTAGGATTTAATATACGCAGCCTAAAGGATTTGGAAATCAAGATTTGACATTTAATTAAAATAAAATTTTTAAGTTTATAAATTAAAAATATTGGTATAATCTTTTTTTTTTTGAAATGTAGGAAGAAAATTATCATGATATATTAATTTAATGCCTGTAGTGATAGGTAAATTTAAGGGTGGTAAAAGGGCTAACTTTATAAAGTTTTCTAAGAATAAATGAATGTTACGAGTTCAATTTTATTTAATTTAGAATAAATCAAAGTTACGAGTTTAATTTTATTTCATTTACTTTAAAATTTTACATTTATTGTAAAACTAAAATATCATGCTTATATAACAATTTAGATATTAATATAATAATTTATATAAAAAAAATCAATCTTCACAATTTATAAAAAAAAATCAATTTATATAAACACACAAAACAAAACAAAAAAACAATTTAAAGGTTAGAATCGGTCATATCAACACTTTAAAAGAAGAGCTATAAAATTTACCTGATTAATGAAATTCTACACAAAAATTAAATTATTTTTAATTAAATATATTTTAGATAATAAAATTTTTATCTAGAATTATGAAGGAAAAATAAATTTTATTGTAAGATTTCATCAAGAATAGAGGTATATTAAGGTAAAAACTTTACACCACATATTGGTGTTAATAATTACCCTTTTACTTAGTGGTATAAATAAAACTCAAAATCTTGAGGAGGCTCTTCAAATTTTTTAGGTGGGCTTGAGCCTCTGCGCCCCCCCCCCCTCCTCCTAGTGACGCTACTGATTATATTTTTAGGGGTTAACTAGTTACATAGCTTAATTACATAACCTAAAATATAATTGAAGTTTCTCAAATTGGTTTCATCTAACCCTAATTAGATTTAAGCAATAGATTCAGATCTTCCAGATTTTAATATCACCCAAGAGTTATTTCTAAGGATCTTTATGTCTCAATGCTACCTTTTTTCTAAGATTATAGGTTTATATTTTTTATTGATTCTCTATTAAAATTATACAATCAGCCATATTTGTGTTCCAGAGTAATTGTAAAGGTTTCATAAATCATGTTGTCCTTCCTAAATCAGCTTTTTTAAAATTCAAGTATGAGCAGAGTTGTTAAAGGATCGAGATCAAAGAATCTACGATACTAGATTCCTGGATTCGATCCTAATTTGGCAATTTACTCTGATTTATTTTCTCTTAAATTGTTGATTGTTATCGAGATTATTTTATTAATTATTCGATCCTTCGTTTCTTTTAAAATTAATTTTTTTTACTCAAAAAGTTTATAAATGAAATTTAAAAAAACATACAACTATGCGACAGTAAATGAGAACCTTTTACTTTTTCAGTTTCCTCAGCTCCGTATAATAATGTTAATTATCATTTCTTAAAATATAGATATTTTTCACTGTGTGACGAAAGTAGCATAGCATATTAGCAGCGATAACTCACCCATTATTTAAGCTTATTGGCCTTATATCAATCTGCTGCAAAATCTATTACCAATTTGAAAAACCTGCAGGATCAACCACATGCAGATACCTTATGAAATTATTGTATAGATAATACTAATACTTTCTTTGAGAAAATATTTTATCAAAATTCTATTCTCCCTTAATTGACATTTTTTTTATTATCTTGTTTACATATTTTGTGCTCATAATAAAGGTTTTTGTTTAATGTATCTGTATCTAGATACCTTTTAAAATGTTATATTTGTATCAAGATTTATTTAAAGAGCATCAACAGCTCTGATATTTATTAAACAACTTAGAAAAAATAACATCTATGAAGATTATAAAATCATAAGATTTAAAAATATTTTGAATTGAAAAAAGAGAAATCTTAATGTATTTTTACGAAATTGATTTTTAAAACTAAGATTATTTAAGATTCAGCCTTACGTGCCGAAATTTTATGTCGAACTGGTTTTTATCTATTGACTGGACAAACTGATTGTTGAATTAGCACATAATGATCATGCATTAAATATTGTTCATTGCTTCTAAAAAATTTTTCTAGCATGATGTCAATCATGACGATTTTTTTATATTTTGCTAAAAATGTTTTTCTTTAAACTATCTACAAAACGGATTGAACTAAAAAAGTATAAAATAAAATTATTGATATAAATTTCAGAGTTCCAGATGTTTGGATACTATTAAGACGTTATATCATACTCATTTTTCAGGATATATTTTTTAAACGGCTACGAAATTGATTTAAAAATAAGGCACTAAATATTAATGCAAAAGATAGTTCAAACTTTTATATTATCCGTTCTGGTATGATGCTAATTTTGACAATTTTTTATTTTTTTATCAATAGTTCTTTTCCTCATTAAGCCAACTACCACAGAATAAAGCAATATAATATACTAATGAAGACCTACCTAATGATTTGGTATAAGTTTCAGAATTAGGGTTTCCAAAAGCTGCTCACTTTAAGCTCAAAGCGTGAGTCATAGTTTTAATTTTGTTTATAACTTAGTTTCTTTTCGTGGTTCTCATATTTGAATGAGGATTTAATTACAAGTCAGGCAATAAATATTAGCACTCGCCAAATATGTAGTTTTCTTTATCTATTCCATTATAGCCAAATATGTCATTGATTATAGCACGATATTTATTTTGGCAATTTTATTTTCCCTTTATAATGTCTACCATAAATTAATAAATAATTATGATTTATACATTGATTAAATTTATTGAATTTTTCAGTCGCTTTTTAATCTTAAGGCTGGTCTGTTACTAATAATTTTTTCCTTTATACAGACTGCGTTGTTACTTGTTAAAGCCAGAAATTAATAAAGCACAAAACATTGTCAAATTTTAGAATTAGAGTTTCAAATTTAGGAAATTATATAAACTATCCACGGAAAAATCAATAATATATAATAATTGACTTGGCCTGAGGCGAGTAAAATGGGGTTAGGGGGCGAACCCCTAAAATTTTTAACCCCCCCCCCCCCTCTACCCATTAAAAAATCTACCATAGCAAAGAAAGCAGATATATTAAGAAATCTAATTTACAATTAACAGGATACGATGCTAATCACATCAAAATAGGTACAACTCATATCAGCGTAAGTTATGACGATTACTAAAAATCTTGATGTTATTATCGCTGAAAGCAACAAAAATATTCTGATTGGAAGAATTTAGCTCAATACTTTCAAAAAATTTTCTAAATTTATGGAAAAAATAGATATTAATTTCATTGACAAAATTTATATTGGTATTATCAAAATTTTTTCCCAATAATAATAATTTCTATTAAGAAGTATCATTATCTTTTTTAATAATTTTGTACTTAATTTCATTAAAAAGGGACGAAATTTTTAGTTTCCAAATAATTCTTTCATTATTTTTATATTGGCAATCATTTACATAATTTACAAAATCTCATAGTCCAAATATAAAAAATTTCCTTAACTACATGGGTCGTCATATTGAACTCAATTATGTTTTCATTTTTATAAATACTTCGACTGATTTTTCTAAGTTTTATAATTATAGTTACAAAACTTTATAATTCCCCTCCAGTACTTAGTATTCCTAATTTTTTATAGACCTCGACACTTAAGTTATTATTGAAATGTCGACTTTAATCTCGATACCATAAACTATTATAGTAAGTCTATTTTTTCTATAGCTCAGTAACTACTGTATTTTAGAAAGTTATGACTACATTTGGTCTCGTTTTGATACTAATATAATTACTTCATAATTTGATAAAAAATAAGAAATAGGTAAAGCTAAAATATATATTACATTATTTGAATAATAATATTCAGCAGATTTCGCCAAAATATAAAATCGAAAAATAAAATAAAAAACAATTTCTTTTAAAAAGTAACCAATGTGAATATCATCATAAATTAAAATGTTTTTGGTTATAAGTTAATTTTTAACATTTAACAATGTAAATATTTCTTATATTAACAATTTTCAGAAACATGTTTTTATAGTTTTTAATTAATTTTTATCAAATAGAAACTAAATTAATTATCTACCAACATATAAATCTATTTTATTAAATGAAAGAATTATTAATTTTCTATAGATATGATTATGTTTAAATATTTTTAAAATATTTGTCTAAGGCATAAATTTTAATTAGGGTCTCCTATGTTCATTATTTTCTTTTGCGTAAAATTTTTTTAAAAAATGATTGCTTTTCGCCAAAGTTCAAAGGGTGGTAAAGAAAGTTATAAAATAACTTTTTCCTATTTCAAATATTTGTTGCGTTTGGATGATTTGGCAAACTTAATATATGTGTATTCTGTTTTCGATTTAGAAAACGCATCAATACAGCTAAAATCCCAAACCAAATATTGTCCTTTCGACCAAAACATAAGAATGACACCATCTGATATTTTATTGTCAGAAATATTTAGTCTAACTGGTTCTAAAGGGGAAGGAATATAAGAGTACCTTAGGAATTAGAATTAATTGACAAATGGCGTAAGTGCTCACTGTTAGAAAATCTGCAGTGTAAGGAATGATGTCTTTTAATGTCAACCAGTGTTGCAAAGAATGCATGAGTGTGGAATGACAAAAGTGCAGTTAAGGCGGAGTCCTAATGGTATCCTGAGTTTTTCAAGATGAGAGATGTGTATCTAAGTTTTGACAGATGATGGCATCGAGCCATTTATCCATACTATAGTTGTTGATAAAAAGAAAATTGGTAAGTGCCTCTGATTGCAGGTTCATGGAGAAAGTATATAAACTGTGCAATTAGGGGAGAGTTCAAATCTTTTTTAGCTTGATGCGGGAAATGAGCAGGGTAAAATATTAACCTTATAGATGGTAAAATCTGTCTAGATTTATGACTGGTCAGAGGCACAACTGATTTATTTACTCATTGGGAAAAAGGCGCGAAGAGATATATGGTGCTAGAGATAAATAAATTGTGGATCAGTTACCCATACCCCCAGATTTGGAAGGAAGGAATTCTTGCAACCATGACAAGAAAGAAAATTTGATAATTAAAATGGCTTCTAAACAATCCTTAATTATGTTTCTCGAAAGAATAATTAGTCGTGATGTAAAAAGATTGCAAACAACCATTGAATAAGTCAAGGAATAGAAGAAACAAATTGTAGTTATAAATATGTTTAAACAAGAGCTAACTGTTTCAGTTCCTCTGGGTGCATCCAAGTGTATGGGTTCAGATCCGTTAATATGTAAGAAAGGAGGTCATCTCGCATTCGCTTGTATTGCTTTCTTTCTATGTATACTAATCAATTATTAAAGTCTAGTTTAAAAATATATATAGTCATTGGTCTTTTCGAGGATAATGCGAGTAAAGTGGGGTAAAACGGCCCAGCTATTATTTTCCTCATAATCTAATTTGTGGGCTATAGCATAGTATTTATACTGTTTCTTATTATTTTTGCTGCTCTTCTATGGATGACTGATTCTATGGCAAATTTTAAATAATTCACTGGAGAAGATTTTAAAAATTGTATTCTAACATGTGTGAGTATTTTGAATTTGATACAATTTTAACCTTAAACTTATATGTCTACATATATACCTTTAACTAATAATTTAATTCACTATCCCAATGGTTAATAAATATATATATATAAAACATATAAGTAAATCGCTTTTCATTACTAAACAAACAACTATAATTATAATATATTTATAATCTTTTTAATTTATTTAAAAACATACACATTATCTTATTTATTAAAAAAAATCTATATAAAATAAAAAATTTGTTTTAATTAAAAAAAATTTAAAAATCGATTTTTAAAAAAAAAATTGGGTAGAGGAAAATTATAAATTTTTTTAATTCGTTGAGATCTTGGACGTTATCCATTTATAAAAGTTGGATACTTTGGTATATACACCCGGTTTCGTTCCACAACTTTCACCCCAAGAAGTAATCCCCGTTAAAAGCCAATCACTTTCTAAACACATTAATGGTCCACCTGAGTCACCCTAATGTTTTATTTATTTTTTAAAGAATTATTAATTTTTAAAAAAATATAATTATTTTATAGTATAAATAAAAAGTAAAAAAATATATATAAGAAATATTTGAACGCGGACATGAACTCAACATTTATGCAACATATATTTTATAAGATATACAATTTGCAGAAAGACTGTCTATTATGGTATATTTGCATGTTTGTTCATATAAATATAATTTATACTGATTATACAATCATTATTTAGAAAACTAAATGAATGGCATGCTTAAAATCTTAATTTCTTCTTACTTAATAAATTCTTTTTTTGGCTATTTAGTTAAAAGCCGGCTAAATAGCCGGCCATTATGTTATAATATTTTTAAAAACATGAAGAAAGATTGGAGATCAAGTGAGACAATCGCTATTTCCCCACTATCCCATGTTAGTCTCGACCGATTATATTAATATAAGCTTAGAAGCGACTGACTTATATATAAGAATTACCGAACAACTATCCGTACCTCCTTCAGCAAAACCTGCGCAGAACATATTATTTGTTAAATGTCCGTTATATATGTTTGAACTATTACAAGTTATAGTATCAATATAATCGATACAGGCTTGATTCAAAGCGTTTTCATTTCCATAGCCTTTTAAAGGAAAATTGATTAACTTTGTAAAAAAATATTGTGACCTCCTGTTTTTCCCCAACCAGCCACACAGCAATAGGCATCATTCGATAAATTATTAACGTCATTATTTGGAAGTCTTGCTGGCTGAATTTTGTCTGTAAATGATATCTTAGTAAAAATTGTTTTAAAAATGATTTGTTTAAGTTTATTAAATATTAATGGATTCATATAATCAATAAATACAATTACAAGAAGCCTATTATATTCTTTAAAAAGATTAATCTTACCACCCTTATAATAGTTTTAGCTAAATAAAAATACCACATGACGGCTATAGTTGTAAGTAATATTACAAATAATATTTTATATGGCATTTATATATATGACAAGCAGGTGATATATGTATAACTCTAAAATTTAAAGATTTTTTTGCCTATTAACTCTTTTTAAAAAGGTTGACTCTAAAGAAGTTTCATAAATACAACAAAGGATCATAAATAGTAGTAGAAATCATATATTGTAATTTTGAAGATTAAAATAGATAAAAAATATTTTTTTTTACCTTTTCATTTAATTTTACTAACGCAATGTCGGAATCGAATCTTTTTAACTTATTATAATTAGGGTGTATTATGAGTTTGCTAAAGTTTCTGATAACAACTCCCGAATCTTTTGAATATTTATCTTGCCGCCCAAAATTTGCTGAATAATAGCTTAATCTATATCTATAATATATAGATAGTGTCTTATAAAAAAATAAAATACATAAAAGAAATAATTTAAATAGAACTTGAGCTATACTTGAATATAAATTTTCAATAAAAAAAAATAATTATCTTATCATACACCTAACTATTCTTACATTCATATAATTTTTACTTTTAAAAATTATAATATTTAAATTTAAATTCTAAAATAATTTTATTCAGGTCGGGCTCGGTCGTGAAAAACTTCTTCAGGTTTCTAATTGTGGTTAATGGCTTAAAAATGTGTTGTTTAATTTTGACACAAAAAACAACTGTTTCTAGATAGAGCACTAATATCAAAATTCGTTTTAAATCATTCAAACCTTGATTATTTATAAATACTGAAACATTCCTTAAAAATATTGAATGAGAGAAAATATATTTTCTAAATAGAGGTGATTCTTCTGCAAGTTTTATAATTCTATATTCCAACAATTCTTCACAACCTTTAATTAGTATTCATATAATGGAGTGAAAAATTATAATAATTCTATTTTTACTAAGGGAAACCGGGGCACATTGGGTACAGGGAAACATTATTCCGCTTCATTAATCTAAACTATATTGTATATTAATATAAATAATTAAATCATACATCACTGGCTAAAAAAATTTAATATTTTTATTTTCACAGAGGAAAATATGCTTATTTAGCATACCATAGTAACAAAATTAATTGCATACTTTATCCTATAAATATATAAAGTTTTTAAATTCTTATTAAATTGATTTTAGACAAGAGTAACACACATTATTTTATGTGGCAATTTTTCAGAATTTAAAACATGAATTAATACCATTTAAATGGCAATTGTGAATTTAGAGGGCATAGTATTGGTTGATCCGAAGTAATTTGGTTTTATTAATTATTGAGTAATTTTTTATTTTGATTAAGGTAAGCGGAAATTTTTTAAGGAATGCATTTAAAGTGCTCTAAACGTTACTTCAAAAAAGAAACGCGCGTTACTCGTGACTCGTTAAGTTTGAAAAAGGAAAGCTTTACCGTTATTCGTTACCTTGTAAAAAAAGGAACGGTTACTCATTACTTAAAAAGTAATAAATATTATATGTAAATTTTTTTAAATATTTATTATGTTCCCCATTCATAATAAAAAAAAAATTATACAAAAATAATATATTATAATATAAGTTCTATTTGGAAATTAATTTATTTTCAAAATTTCAATGAGATAAACAAAAGCGCTTAAATGATCTTCATTTGAGATGCTCATCAATTTTTTGTTTTTTATCTTTATCAGAATGAATTTATTTTGAATTTCCATTTTTATCTTTATATATTTTTTAGATTTGAACTGCTATACATCGAGTTTGAAATATTTGAACTAGGGTACAATCTACACTTACAAAATGCAGAAAATACCCTTAGTTTTCTTTATTTCTTTAAAAAATGTTTAATACTGGAGCCAAGGCAAATTTAAACTCTCATCTAAAAAATATGTATACTATTGAACAAGGGTTGGCAACTCAAAATAATTAATTCCTAATTACAATTACTTATAAAATTTTTGTATTTAATTTTAATAATTCCTTTTTCTAAAAACGGTATTAATAACATGTAATCGTGATTTTTTAAAGTAATTGCAAATACATATTTACAATTCCTTTTATAGCTAAATTAAAATTTAAGTAGGATTTGATTATAAATCTCATACATTATGCCATAATTTATAATTATTTTTATATGAATATTTTTATACTGTAAATTTAAATCAATAAAACATTTTACATCATGGTAAAGATATAAAAAAATATAAATTTATCTTATAGACAGGGGACTTAATAAACACTTTATCCGACTAGTTTTAGGGGTGACTCTACACGCAAAATCTATTTTTGCTAAAATCGATTTTGAGAATAGAGATTTAAAAAAATTTGGTCATGGTATTTTAAATTATGATATAATTTTTATCTTCATATGATGACCTGGCTGCGCCAACTAACCCCCCCCCCCACACTCTCCAATTTCAATTCCTCTATATTATGATTGATTTATATATTATATATCAAAAAAAATCCATATTTTCTATTTTTGCTCAGACATAGTGTTGCGTAATCGGCTAAAAACTACGCCTAAGCCTAATAAGGCTAAGCCTAAAAATCGGCTAAGCCTAATTAGGCTAAGCCTAAAAATCGGCTAAGCCTAATTAGGCTAAGCTTAAAAATCGGCTAAGCCTAATTAGGCTAAGCCTAAAAATCGGCTAAGCCTAATTAGGCTAAGCCTAAAAATCGGCTAAGCCTATTAGGCTAAGCCTAATAATCGGCTAAGCCTAATTAGGTAAGCCTAAAAATCGGCTAAAACTAAAATTCGGCTAAGCCTAATTAGGTTAAGCCTAAAAATTGGCTAAGCCTATATATATCTGCTAAAATTAAATTAGTCAAAATTCTGCATCGATGCTTAGTATTAATTATTATTTATTTATTTTAGTAAAATAAATTTATTTTATTTATATTTAATGTAAATATTTTATTATTATCAACAAATAAACATGATATGATTTAATATTTTTTATTTATATTATTATATTTTGAAATGAAAATAAATTTATTTATTTGATGTTATTTTAATAAAAAAAATAATATGCTGCTATATTGTAAAATTGTAATATTCTTTTTAATATAATTTATTAGTGATTTTTACAATCTTCTTTATAAATACATCTTTTATTGAGGAATTATATTGTAAATTTTATTAGATAAATAAACAATCTTTTAGGTGAAATCTTTTATAATTTTTTTATCATTTAAAATTATCTATTTTTTATTAAATGAGGTGGATTTTATGAAACTTTTTTGATGATTTTATATGATCTTTTTAAGGATAATATTTTAATGTGACAATTGTCATAATCGTTATTTTATAAGTTTTTTGAATTTTTTTGAAGAAAATAGGTTAAAAAAAGTATTAATAACATGTGTAAATATAAATTTAGTGAAGATGTACCAAAGAAAAGTGACAATTGTCATAATCGCTATTTTTAAAGTTTTTTGATTTTTTTTGACGACAATATGTTAAAATAAGTATTAAAAACATGTTTAAATAAAAATTTAGTGAAGATGTACCATAGAAAAGTGACAATTGTCATAATCGTTATTTTATACGTTTTTTGAATTTTTTTGAAGAAAATAGGTTAAAATAAGTAGTAAAAACATGTTTAAATAAAAATTTAGTGAAGATGTACCATAGAAAAGTGACAATTATCATAATCGTTATTTTATAAGTTTTTGGAATTTTTTTGAAGAAAATTTGTTAAAATAAGTATTAATAACATGTGTAAATATAAATTTAGTGAAGATGTACCATAGAAAAGTGACAATTGTCATAATCGTTATTTTATACGTTTTTTGAATTTTTTTGAAGAAAATATGTTAAAATAAGTATTAAAAACATGTTTAAATAAAAATTTAGTGAAGATGTACCATAGAAAAGTGACAATTGTCATAATCGTTATTTTATACGTTTTTTGAATTTTTTTGAAGAAAATAGGTTAAAATAAGTAGTAAAAACATGTGTAAATATAAATTTAGTGAAGATGTACCATAGAAAAGTGACAATTGTCATAATCGTTATTTTATACGTTTTTTGAATTTTTTTGAAGAAAATATGTTAAAATAAGTATTAAAAACATGTTTAAATAAAAATTTAGTGAAGATGTACCATAGAAAAGTGACAATTGTCATAATCGTTATTTTATACGTTTTTTGAATTTTTTTGAAGAAAATAGGTTAAAATAAGTAGTAAAAACATGTTTAAATAAAAATTTAGTGAAGATGTACCATAGAAAAGTGACAATTATCATAATCGTTATTTTATAAGTTTTTGGAATTTTTTTGAAGAAAATTTGTTAAAAAAAGTATTAATAACATGTGTAAATATAAATTTAGTGAAGATGTACCAAAGAAAAGTGACAATTGTCATAATCGCTATTTTTAAAGTTTTTTGAATTTTTTTGAAGAAAATATGTTAAAATAAGTATTAAAAACATGTTTAAATAAAAATTTAGTGAAGATGTACCATAGAAAAGTGACAATTGTCATAATCGTTATTTTATACGTTTTTTGAATTTTTTTGAAGAAAATATGTTAAAATAAGTATTAAAAACATGTTTAAATAAAAATTTAGTGAAGATGTACCATAGAAAAGTGACAATTGTCATAATCGTTATTTTATACGTTTTTTGAATTTTTTGAAGAAAATAGGTTAAAATAAGTAGTAAAAACATGTTTAAATGAAAATTTAGTGAAGATGTACCATAGAAAAGTGACAATTATCATAATCGTTATTTTATAAGTTTTTGGAATTTTTTTGAAGAAAATTTGTTAAAATAAGTATTAATAACATGTGTAAATATAAATTTAGTGAAGATGTACCATAGAAAAGTGACAATTGTCATAATCGTTATTTTATAAGTTTTTTGAATTTTTTTGAAGAAAATATGTTAAAATAAGTATTGATAACATGTTTAAATAAAATTTAGTGAAGATGTACCATAGAAAATTGACATTGTCATAATGGGTATTTTTAAAGTTTTTTGACGAAAATATGTTAAAATAAGTATTAATAACATGTGTAAATATAAATTTAGTGAAGACAATGAAAAGTGACAATTGTCATAATCGTTATTTTTAAAGTTTTTTGAATTTTTTTGACGAAAATATGTTAAAATTAGTATTAAATTAATAACATGTGTAAATATAAATTTAGTGAAGATGTACTCTAGATAAGCGACAATTTTCATAATCATTATTTTTTAAATTTTTTGATTTTTGTTGACGAAATAATAACATGTGTAAATAAAAATTTAGTGAAGATGTACTATAGAAAAGTGACAATTGTCATAATCGTTATTTTTAAAATTTCTTTGATGTAAATGGGTAAAAATATAGATTGTAAATTTAAAATTGCCTGAGTATATGCCATAGAAACACATATGGTAATAATAGATTCTTCCCCAAAAACAGGAGCAGGCATTTTATTACATTTGTTCATCGGGTCAGAAATTAATATGCAATATTTATATCATAATATCTAATCCTAATTTAGAAATTATTATTTTTTTTACCAATTTTCATCAGACAATCTTGTTTAAAATTTGGGTAAACTTTTTTTTCTATTTTAAAATCAATATCGATGCAAGTTAACTATTTTCGTCAAAAAAAATCAAAAAACTTTAAAAATAACGATTATGACAATTTTCGCTTATCTAGAGTACATCTTCACTAAATTTTTATTTAAACATGTTATCAATACTTATTTTAAAATATCTTTGTCAATAAAATTCAAAAAACTTTAAAAATAACAATTATGACAAATGTCACTTTTCATTGGTACATCTTCACTAAATTTATATTTACACATGTTATTAATACTTATTTTAACATATTTTCGTCAAAAAAATTCAAAAAACTTTAAAGATAACGATTATGACAATTGTCACTTTTCTATAGTACATCTTCACTAAATTTTTATTTAAACAGGTTTTTAATATTTATTTTAACATATTTTCTTCAAAAAAATTCAAAAAACTTTAAAAATAACAATTATGACAAATGTCACTTTTCATTGGTACATCTTCACTAAATTTATATTTACACATGTTATTAATACTGATTTTAACATATTTTCTTCAAAAAAAATCAAAAAACTTTAAAAATAACGATTATGACAATTGTCACTTTTCTATGGTACATCTTCACTAAATTTATATTTACACATGTTATTAATACTTATTTTAACAAATTTTAGTCAAAAAACTTTAAAATTAACCATTATGACAATTGTCACTTTTCATTGGTACATCTTCACTAAATTTATATTTACACATGTTATTAATTCTTATTTTAACATATTTTCGTCAAAAAAATTCGAAAAACTTTAAAAATAACGATTATGACAATTGTCACTTTTCTATGGTACATCTTCACTAAATTTATATTTACACATGTTATTAATACTTATTTTAACATATCTTCGTCAAAAAAATTCAAAAAACTTTAAAAATAACGATTATGACAATTGTCACTTTTCTATGGTACATCTTCACTAAATTTATATTTACACATGTTATTAATACTTATTTTAACAAATTTTAGTCAAAAAACTTTAAAATTAACCATTATGACAATTGTCACTTTTCATTGGTACATCTTCACTAAATTTATATTTACACATGTTATTAATTCTTATTTTAACATATTTTCGTCAAAAAAATTCGAAAAACTTTAAAAATAACGATTATGACAATTGTCACTTTTCTATGGTACATCTTCACTAAATTTATATTTACACATGTTATTAATAATTATTTTAACAAATTTTCGTCAAAAAAATTCAAAAAACTTTAAAATTAACCATTATGACAATTGTCACTTTTCATTGGTACATCTTCACTAAATTTGTATTTACACATGTTATTAATACTTATTTTAACATACTTTCTTCAAAAAAATTCAAAAAACTTATAAAAGAACGATTATGACAATTGTCACATTAAAATATTATCCTTAAAAAGATCATATAAAATAACATCAAAAAAGTTTCATAAAATCCACCTCATTTAATAATAGATAGATAATTTTAAAAAAATGATAAAAGATTTCACCTAAAAGATTGTATATTTATCTAATAAAATTTACAATATAATTCCTCAATAAAAGATGTATTTACAAAGAAGATTGTGAAAATCACTAATAAATTATATTTAAAGAATATTACATTTTTACAATATAGCAGCATATTATTTTTTTTTATTAAAAAAACATCAAATAAATAAATTTATTTTCATTTCAAAATATAATAATATAAATAAAAAATATTAAATCCTATCATGTTTATTTGTTGATAATAATAAAATATTTACATTAAATATAAATAAAATAAATTATTTTACTAAAATAAATAAATAATAATTAATGCTAAGCATCGATGCAGAATTTTGAATAATTTATTTTAGCCAATTTTTAGGCTTAGCCCATTTTTAGGCTTAGCCAATTTTTAGGCTTAGCCGATTTTTAGGCTTAGCCAATTTTTAGGCTTAGCCGATTTTTAGGCTTAGCCTAATTAGGTTTAGCTGATTTTTAGGCTTAGCCTAATTAGGCTTAGCCGATTTTTAGGCTATACCTAATTAGGCTTAGCCGATTTTTCCACCTAAAATCTCGGCTAAGCCGTTTTTAGTCGGCTAAAATTAGCCGATTACGCAACACTACTCAGACATGACTACAACTCTAGCTTTTATTTACTTTGCTACTAAATTTTATTATTTATATTGCCTACCTAACGAATTGTAGCACTAAGTATTGATGTGCATATTGTAATAAGATTCAGAAATAGTGCTTTAAAAATTGGATATATGCATAAGGCGTGATGTCGGAATTGTTATTTTGATAACTCGGTTTCTGTAATGACTATCAACAGCAAGACGGATTATGGAACTAAAAAATACAAATCAGGTAATAAATTTCACTGTTCTGAATTTGTTTCTATTTTGTATATAATGTTTTCTATACAATTTTAATCTACCAAACGGATTGAAGCATAAATAGGAATATATTTTCAGAATTAGGGCTTTAAATTTGATAAAGATTTAATTTTTTTTTCTCTGCTCTGGCCAAACTAGATATTTATTTAAAATAAATCAACAAGAATAATAAAGGAAAAGAAATATCAAAACGAAAAATCATATTTAGAATTTCATACGGCAGGACCCGAAGAAAGGGAAAGAAGGGGTCTGAAATTGGAAAGGGTCGAGGCCTTCCAAAGGAAATATAATAATCACCTTATAAAAATTTTGCTTGCCATGCCCAAATTAAAAATAAATTCTTCACATTCATATATTAACAATATTATTATTTAAATTCTCATTTTCAGGTGGAATAATATAACACTCCATAACAAAACAATTTAATATTTTGATCTGGCATTTCTTAGTAATGTTTGAGATATCAGAAAATATGATTGAATATTTAATTATAGTTTTCATATGAAAATTAATAAAAAAAAATTCAAATTTTATAAGCTAAAATTTTTAGATTTTATAAATTATCATGGCGTAGGCATGCCCCCACCTAGTGTTGTTAAAAGACTTATTTTGAGCCGATTTTCTAAAACGGCTAACTCAATGTTTTAGCCAGAAAAATTACGCCTAAGCCTCGAGATTTCGTTAATATATGTCTAGACCTTTGTTCCTTCTATGAGCAAAATCTTTAGGCTTGCGTAATATTTTTCTGGATGGAATATTGAGTTAGCCGTTTTAAAAAATCGGCTCAAAACGAGCCGTTTAACAACACTACCCCCACTTATTTTAATTTACTAAATTGATAATATAAATGCTTAAAATTTTAAAAACACCTAGTTTTATGTTATCAATTTATAAATAATAATTTTGATCTTCAGTATTTGATTATTTTTATATTCTTTAGATTTAAAACATCTTACAAAATCTTGTCTGGTTTATCACATTCCTTTTTGAAAAAAAATCTACTTTGTCATTTATTATGAAGAAAAAACAATCATTATTATTTCAAAAAATTTTAAACACAGATATGCTACACGTCTATTTGACTACCTTTTATGCCTCTATTAAATATAAAAGTATCGAAACTATTCAAATATTTTAAAAGATGAGAGGATTTTTTATAATAATAATAGTAAAAATTATTTAGTTTATTTAATTTTTTTAAATTTCTTTTGTGCTTCTAGAATCTTCGTTCTATCTTCTTTTATGAGTTTAAATTACTTCTATATTTATTAAACAAATTGAAAAAAATATTAACATCTATGAAGATCATAGAATCATAAGGGTAATAGGAAAAAAATCCCCGGAAAAAAACCCCATGGAAAAAAAATTCAAAAAAAAAAGAAAATCGTTATTTTTTAAAAAATTTTTCTTGTCAATTTTTCTTAAATTTATTTCTCAATTTATATTTTTCTTCCCATTTTTGCTTTAAGTCATTGTTAATCTTTATTTTTCTGATCTTTTCTCAATTTTCTTCTTCTCCGCGTAATTTTTTAAGTATAAACCTGGCAATAATTAATATTGATAAATAATTTTATAAGCGAATGCCACAATCATTAACAATTAAACTCAAAAAATAAAAAAATACTTACGAAAAAATATTCGAAGTAATAATGTCTAAATGTCAAGAACGGGATTTATTTCCTGATCCATTCAATTATATATACATGGATTTCGAAAAGTCTGCTATGAGCGCGGTTAAAACTGTGATTGGTATGATTATTATTAATAGGTTAAATTAATATTTATTTTTTCAATTAGGGGATCACATCATAATCAGAGGATGCTTTTACCATTTGTGTCAAAGTACCCATAGAAAAATTCAAAAGCTAGGTCTGGAAAGCCAATACATAACCTATGAAGCCCTAAGCTTCTTTGGTGGCATGATGGACGGCTTAGCATTTGTTCCTTTATGTGATATATAATAATGATTTATCAATAAAATAAACAGATCTTATTGCAAATTTTGTCAAATTTAGTCTACTTAATATAGTAATTAAGGATGGATATTGTATTTATTACTATAGCAAATAATTTTTACGAATAAATAATACATGGGTTATTTTACTGGGATATATTTTTTCCCAGTACCAATTTGAACATCAGCATTTTTTCTTGTTTAAGCATTTTTTATGGAGGGTAAATGAGTAATCTTTAAGTGATGAATTGGGGCCTAAAAAAATTTATTATTTAATTATATTTTTATAATATTTTTTTCTAAAATACTAATTTGTCTATACTTTATTAAATCCAAATAAAAATATACCGATATTATTAGGTCTTAAGTAAATTCGAAAAAAAACTTCGGGGTTTCCGGGGGTTTTTTTTCCTGGGGTTTTTTTCCGGGTGTTTTTTTCGGAGGTTTTTTTCCGGGATTCAATCATAAGATTCAAAAAAATTTCCGTTTCACATTTCAATTTTTTTTAACACACCATTATTATAGTTTATTAATTTGAATATTATTGTTTATATTTTAATTTAATAGATTTGCATAAGTATGGAATTATTATTTCATCATTATTATCTGTTTCTGAAAATTCAGATGTATTAACATTACCATGGCCCAAATATGACAAATATTTTACAGTAACATCCTATATTGAAGGAACTAATTCAATCATATGTAAAATGTGCCCAAAAAGTATTATATAATTTCAAAATCATCAAGTTCCAATTTAAAACGACATTTGTAGTAATATTAATTATTTTATTTTATATAATATAATATAATATAACTAATTAAATCATTAAATTTGAAAAAAAATGCATTTAGATTATTTGACCCCAACAATAACGATATTTAAAATTAAAAAAAATTAGTGGCCTAAATTATGGTCAACTATTGATAAACGCATTATTAAATGCGATTAATAAAAATATTAATCCTATTTCTATAAAATTAATTACATATTTTTATTTTTTTTTAAGATTTGAACATATATATGAAGATCACTATGTTCTTTCTGCAATTATACATCAATATTCAAGCTTCAATGGCCATAGATAAAACTTCCTCAGAACGAACCTATAAAAAATAAACTTATAGCGTTATTGATGAAAAAATGCATTGAAAACCCTAGAAATGATAATGCAAGAACTGTTAATTTCGAGATATCCTTTATTTGACAAGTAAAGGATGGATTGGAGGAGGATAACTTATCTCAATTTTTTGAAGCAAGGACAAAACAATAAATGTTTTAAATAAATTCCCTATGTTAAAAGCGTAGTTTATTAAGTATAATATTGCACTAATCTGCCCCTGTAGAGCACGTTTTTAGTAAAACTAATGCCGTATTAACTGCTAAGTGTTCTGTCTATCAGATGAAAATTTTGAAAAACAATTGTTATTAAAATTTTATAAGGAAAATTTTTTATAAATAATAATATTTATTTTTTTTCATTATATTACATTGTATTTATAATTATATTTACAAAATAAAACTATATTATTTTTTACATGGCTAATATATTGTGTTAAAATATATGACATTTGTTTAATTAAATTAAATTTAAAAAAATTTATCATGAACGCGTTCCTTTTTTTGGAAAGTGAACGCGAACTTGAACGCGTTCAATTTTTGTCTATGAACGTTGAACGCGAACGCGTTCGATTTTTTTAGAAATGTTTACAGCACTAGTTTTTTTACAACATTTGCGTTATATTAAGTTTTTTTTAATAAATTACGTCGTTTACTCAGCTTCTTTTTTTTAAGAGAGAAGGGTGAGGGACCTAGGAAGAGTTTTTTTATTAACTTAAAATGATATTTACAAGTAAATTAATGTTTGAAGCTTCGCAGGTTACGATAACTTTTGTAACTTTGTTATTATTGAATATAATTTTAATTAAATAATCATGATAGAATAGATAAATGTTTGTTTATATTTAATAAAAACAAATTTTATTTTATTTTATTTTGAGATGAAATATATGTTATAGCACATTTAATTCTGGGTTGCTATAGGATCCACTTGAGTATCTTTAATCAACTATGTATCTTTTATTTAGTCAATCAAAATAAAAAATAAATTATTCTACAGTTTGGTCTCTATTAATTTTAATGTAATAGTGTTATGCTTAAATAAATAGTAAAATATTGAAATATCATATAAATCCAAATTTAACCCAGGAAAACAATGGGCTGCTGTTAGAATCCAGGATTCTCTGATAATAGCACCTCCGCAAAATTGTCTATCTCTTATTCTTATTTGAACCATCCATGGCACCTCTTCAATTTTGACTTCGATCCCCCCATATATTTTGAGTTCTTGACCTTTAGTAGCGTTTAAATCTTATCATTCATTAACTATAAATTTTGCCTTACAATATTTTTACTTGTTATAAATGTTGAATATATTTTCATCAAATACATAAAATAGAGTATTTTACACATTTTATTGCCGCTTACATAAAAATTTTTAAGAATTAGATGTTAGTTTGGGGAATATTATGTTCCATGATAAAGATTAAAATCGCAACATATATTTTTATAATATGTTTTAAAAATATATTACATTATCTTTGATAACATTTTTAAAAAATAATGCAAACCATGACCTTAGGTGTATGTTTCTTTTTTATATTAATAGATCGATTACTGTAAGATAAAAATTCCTTTTGTAATAAGTTAAGATTGAAAGTCATATAGAAATTGACCATGTCAAAATACAATATATTTATTATCATAAGCCATAAAAATCATTAATGTAAACCATATTGTTTAAAAGAAATACAGATAAAATCAATCAACAATTTTATAAATAACTGGCACGGAAGCATGTAATTTAATATATGACCACCCAAATTAAATTTAATTATTTTTAATTTATCATCAATTATTACTATCCCGAACCTAAATAAAGTATATTCGGCTATTTCCAACGTCACAAAAAATAATAACCATGGATGGCTATACTTACAAGTCCCATGAGAGCTAGATTGCAACCGACAATTAATAATGTATAAAAAATTATAAAACAACACGGGAGATATGAATATTATATATGTTATAATTATGAAAGTAAAATAATATATTTTTTTCATGGCACGTCCACTAATTTTTGAATTTTGAAATTGTGCAATTGCGTTATTTTTATATTTGATTTCTATCCTGACATTTTCATTATTTATAGAAATCGTGTTTGTTTTATCAATATGTCTACAATCCCCCTTATCATTTAAATTAATTTTCGATATGATTATTCCATCTTATTTTTAGACTTTCGAAAAGTTGTAATATATATAAAGTAGATTGAACGATTATAGTATTTAGAGAGAAGTATAATCAATCGTCTTGAGTGAATTTAAAGATATTTTGTTCTTATATTTATGCGTTGTTTGATTCGGATGATTTACACAAGCAATAGCATATTTTTATATAATCTACCCTTACGAATAATTTTAATATCATTAAATTTAACTATGCATAGATATTTATCAAAGTAAACAAGCCTTTCTTCAATCTTGTATATATATATTATAGTATTTAATATTATGTTCGCTAATTTTGGGGTATACAAGGGAGTGAGACAGTTTTTTTGTAAAATTCTATTATAAATAAAAGTTATCTCGGTGATTTTCAATACATAAGGGAAACTATTTGCGATACTTTCAGCAAACAAATTATTTTAAGATAATAATATCCGTTCTTAAACCGCCTATTCATTTTTGTCATATTGTAATAAATGCATAAGTTGAACATGACACATGCTATCGTGAATATGGAATATACTATGGCGAATAAGAGAAAAAAGGGTAACCGGAAATTATGTCTGATAAGTCCATACCAGACATTACTAAAATTACTTTTTGTAAAATTTATGAAGGGTCTGGAGATGTTGAATATAATAAAATTGACTTCTTTTTATTTTCGTCAGAATATAGGTTTGTAAATTTATCGTTTTTTTATCGATTTACGTCACTATAAAGCCTAAGCCGATTATCGATTTTATGTTATCTATTTATATCCTTTTTATAAATCCTCTAATTTACTTTACTTTTTTATAAAAAATTATATATTTACATTTTTTTTGTTTAATATAGATTTTACAATAATTCTAATAAAATTAAGATTCTCATTTCTAAACAGCCTTTAAATTTATTAGTATATGAATATTATTATTTTAGCCTAAATTTATAAAAATCTGTAATTTACTTTGGGCTATACCAAAGGTTAGATAAAAAAAAATTGTTATAAATGGCTAGGACAAACTATTTTTGCGTTTTCAACCCAACGTAAAAGGAGTCACCCAGGGCAACCATATTATTTTGTAGAATTTTAGTCTTATCTTTAAGGTGTAACTGTCAACGACCTTTTTACTTAAACAACCCCCTCCTCCCCTTCCCATATGGATGGACAATTTGATTATGTTCGAATGATCATATTTCTGACAATACACAAATGAGCGTTAACTTTAATTCTTCGTTAAATTTGGTATTAACACCTCTGCTTTATTGTCAAATTAATATAATCATTTGCTCAGTAATCTTGTATTCTGTTGAAGAGTTGTCAAGTATTTCATAGAATAGAATGATGAAGAAAGATATAAATACACAAACATGTGATTCTTAATACAACTCTATTCAAATATCATTGAATAATGTTGAGATTAATCTCAGATTTTTGATTAATATTAATTCTTTGTGGTGGAATTTTAAAAGGCAGGTAACGGAGGGTACTATTGAAAACAACTAACAGATGATGTAACGCTACACACTTTCTAGATATTTATTTTACTTGATATTTTATTGATATTTCAATTATTTTTTATATTAATTTTGTTTATGTTTAATATATATTTAAAATAATATACTATTGGTTACAGCTAAAATGTAAACTTATCTAGTTTACAAACTAACTATAGCTAGCTAACTTAAAACTAGCTATTTATATAATTTTAAATATATTTTCTTACCTTTTAGTAGGATTTGTCATTTTTTTCTATTTTTTTCAACCCATTATTTTGACACATTTTGTATTTTTTTTCCTATTTTGAGCAATAAGATTTTTTAAAGTTTAATCTACTTTCAATTTTTGGTACATTTATATTTTATCTATCCATTTTACGAGGCTTTGAAGAATAGACTTTAAAAGCATGAATCACTTTATTTTTGCTTAAATTGACGTTTTTTTTATATAAAATAATATTTTACAAATTATGACTAAATAAAGATATATTCAATTTTATTATAATTGAACAATTACAATCCTTTTTTAGAGTAATTTAAATTCAATAAAAAACTCTAGTTACATTTTTAATAATAATTCTATTTTTACAAAATATATATATAATATATTCCACAATTATTTAAGGGTTTGGTCCTCTTAGAGTAGAGCTATTAAATTCAAATGGAGAATAATTTAGCGGATATTCAGAATAAGGATTTTGTTGCAAAGCGAAATTAGTCAAATCCACTCCATTATTGTCTTGACCATCTAATAGTTAATAAAAAAATCTAGTTAGAAGATGTAGGAGGAAAATGTAAGTACTAGTAAAGATGTTTTTTTTTAATTTTTATTGAAGCATTTTATTATAATAAATGATGATTAAAATATTATTTGTCTCTAATAATAAATTTAGCACTTTATCTCTCTACAAAATTGAGATTTATAAGATTCCTTAATTTAATTGATATTTTATGCATAAAATGATTTTATTTTATATTATAATGCAAAGGTAAAGTTAAATGGAGATTATTTTTTTTTGGGGGGGGGGGTAACAGCATTTATTATCACATGTGATATCTGTAGTGTTCAGACATCTTCCAATCTCTAGTTTTTATCATTTTAGACATATTATTATTTATAAACACTTTTATCTTGAATTAATTTAAATAAATAGTTTAAACCTACAACCCACTTCTTCTCAGAACAGTGTTCATTTATACTTGAATTTGCCACCACTATAATAATCTTATATTTTGGTCTTGCGAAACATAAAAATTTTTTAAGATAATTAATAAAAAACGATATAAATTTTTGTGTTTAATATCACACATAAAGAAGCCAAAATAATTATTATCGCTCTTTATTACAAATTAGTGCTAAAAATATGGAGTTTTTTTTAAAATGACCACGCAACAAAACGAGAGTGTATTTCATGAAATATTTGTCCCTTATTTATTTAAAGATATAAAATTTTATTTAAAAAAATTACATATCTAAATAATTTTTTAAAAAAAATCCTGTATAATGTACTTTGACCTGACAAATAAATTTAGTCGCTTATAAAACGGAGTTCAATATTAATAGATATGAGATAACAAATATAAAATAATTCTAGCCAAATTAAAAATTTCTTTCTTTCTTTCTTTAAATTAATAAATATTACTTCTCAAAACAGGTTGGACATTATTAACTTGATATTTTTTCAATAAATGGACCCATGCAGATAACCACAAAATTAAAACTAGGCCTATAGCTAAAAATCCAATTGTGGCCAAAAATCCTAAGCGCCATGATCCTTTACTGAGTAGATATTGATTCTTATAATTTCCATATATATTGTTTTTAACTAATTCATTTTTGGCGGATAAGGCTTGTTCAATAAGAATATTACTAGGAATTTTAGAACAATCTCTCCCGAGCCATATAGAAGGAAAGGTGCATGTACATCGAAAAAGATTGCATTTTAATCCTGGTGCCATTATTTGGCACTCTTTATCATCAAAGCAAGGTGAGTTCAAGAAAGAAGTTTCTTCAGATCTTTTACCAAAGTTTGAATAAACCCAGTCGTATGAATACCCTTTTAACCCTAAAGCTTTTACAATACTTCCAATTTTGGCCTTCATTCCTTGCAATTTGATTAAAGAATGTGCTTCAATTTTTTTGCCTATTTTCTTAGAAGGATCGGAGTCGTAATCTAGATCATTTAAATTTTCATCATTTTCATCTTCTTGCTTTTTTGTAACATTTTGAAACTTTTTAACAATTTCTTTCTTTGTAGATAGATCGTTAGTACGCATACTTTCAAATTGAATTTTAAGCGATACGATTGAGCTTTTGTAAGTCGTAGCCTTCCCTTTATTATTACTTTTGTTTTTATTTTGAAGAATTTTACCAATGCAATATATATTTCCTTCATACTCTTGAGTAACCCTCATTTGTAGATCTTGACCATTAACTTAATAAATATAAAACGATTATATTTGTACATTGAATTAAGCTTTGGAAAAGTTTATAAACTTATTAAGACTATTAACTTAATAAAGATTCTTCGAAATACCAAGAAAATGCAAAATCTGTAGGATTTCCAAATAATGGATTACACACAAATTTTATTGTTTGTCCCAGATAGGCAAGAACTGGGATATTTTCTATTCCAGATTTGGATGATTTTTCATTTGAGTTCAAAATGTTTTCAATGTGTAAATACAAACTTATACCAATGCCTTCTAAATTATCAACAAATGTTTTGTGATATAGTGTAATACTGTTTGGCACTAAAGTCCGATGATTTTCGAAGTTCCAATAACACCTTTAAATATTAAATAATATGACATTTTTGCTGTTAATTATACGTATAGCTAAAGTTCTTAAGTTGATCTCTGGGAATTTCATATGGAACAATGTAATCGTGTATTCTGGATGTATAGCGCATATCGGATATTAGATCCTGCATCACAATGTCATATGTTCCATCATCAAACTCGATTCTAAGTGATAATCTTTAAAGAAAAAAAAATATAACTAATCCTATATATTTAAGTACCTTATTGGTGGGATACACCTTGATATACGACATCTAAAATTGAAAATATATATTGGCCTGAGAGATAATACTTCCATAGAAGCATGTATAAAAGAAGGTAACAATAAAGTTTTTCTAACTTTGAGGATCACCATCTATTAAATTTTCCAAAATATATCGAATATTTCATATTTATAACAAATTGTAAATTTCTTAATATTTTTTTAGCGAAAACTGGTATCTAACATCAAATAATTCAATTTCTTTTAAGTTATAGTTTACTTGTTTGCCGAAATCAGAACATAAGCAAGATTTACGGTTGGTTGCATCGGTATATAAGCTAAAATATGAACATTCTAACAAGGCATCATGTTCTTTCATATTGATAGTTATAAATCTACCTACATCAAATTTTTCCATACTTAAATCTTCTTCCGAATGGGAATGAGTACCGTTGATTAAGAACGAGTCTATAGGTGGAATGTAAAAAGTCGTTCCTACATCAACCTCGTGAAACTTTTCATCTAAAGTTTTATATGTCATCAGAAGTGATTTTTTAAACCCACAAACATTATTGGCTACAAATTTATTGAATATTTTACATTGTTTCGCATTCAGGAAACCATTTTGTACTATTTTCTTTATTTGACTAATAGTATCATTCAAGACTGATTTCGGTAATGGTAATTGATCATTTATAATATTCGCATCAAACCCTGGTAAATTAGTTAAATTTCGTGGAGATTTTGAAACGTTAGTATTAGATTTTAAGGCAGATGATATTCTACTTCGATATCCCATTAAATAAGATTTATTTATCAAACTTCTTAAGAGCTTGTTTAGCTTATCATTTACGCTATCCGTCTCTATTTCACGAGGAGAGGATCCCTTATTTTTCTGAATAAAATCAAATAAAAACAATAGCATCACTAGGTATGAATTTGAAGAGCCTCCTCAAAATTTTGAATTTTACATTTTATACGACTAAAAAATGTATAGGTAAGTTAGCTATAAAAAAGGTAATTTTGAATGATGTTAGCTAAAGGGGAGGGGTGCGGGCAATTTTGAAAATAATTTAAAAATTTTTTTGAGCCTCCTGAGATTGTAAAGGCTAGTGACGACCCTATATAAAAATGAATATTATAAATTTTAAATATTTTATAAGATATTGTACTTAAATTTCTATGGTAAAATTCACGTCAAATAAAATATAAAACATTACCTTTAGAATTTGATATTTTCTTATAATTTGACCAAAAGAAAAAATGTAAATGGTACAAACTTGTAAAATCGATTTTAAAAAAAATATCCATAAATTTTTTTGATAAATAACATTTTAATTACTTTGAGAATCATTCATCAGAATCTGAGAGGATTTGATTAAATCATTTGAAAAGAAATCAACGGTGTATACAAATATAATCAAACTCAATTTTATGGATTTAAAAATATAAAAGAAATTATGGTTTATACAATTTTATGTGTTGGGTTAAAAAAAATTAAACATTACTTTACGCAAAGATGTCAAAGATGGCAAAGATGGTTCAAGTTCAGCAGAATTTTTTTTGTTGGATAATTTTTTGTCTTTTACATTTATTTTATCGGAGATAGAACTGTCGGTAGAATTATCGGAATCATTATTTTCATATTCTTGTGGTGTTGGTATCGATTTACTTTCAACGACTCGTAAATTTAACCTTTTTAAGGCATCAGCTTTTACCTGAACATTAAGCTTTGATGATATTTTTATATTTTTATTAGCATTATCTATAGGGTTTGTAATATAATAGCATAAAATAAAATAGATTTGACCTGATTTTTTCGAAGCGTTTAATTTATAAAAGATTTGAGGATTTCTTTTGAGTTCTTCGTCTATCGTACTTTCGTCATTTTGGATCGCCAAATCTTTTCTCTGCCTCTTTTTCCTTAATTTATCAACTAAAACATATAAAAATATTTTAAAAAAATATTGGGAGAAAATAATTGAGGACTTAATAAAACTTAATTTATTATAAAATACAATCTAACGAATATAATCTAAATACCGATACTCATATTTAACTATTTATATCACAAACACTTGCCTAAATTATCATCGTTAATATTATTATCATCAAAATCTTTGGCTTTGGCATTAATGGCATTATAATTATCTGGGAAAAAACAACCGATTTGGATGGTCTCTCCGATCACAGCATCATATTCTACGAAATATCGTTGCTTAGTTTGACTAAATGTTTCAAATCTAGGATCAAATAAATTTAACTGTGCCAATTTGGAACCAGTTTCACAATGAAGGCTTTGTTGATTTAGAACACTACTTGGGCAGGCCATATTGCACGATATTAAAATGATTTTAGATAAATTTATTAAATTTATCAGAATAATGATGTTTGAGAATGTATATAAAAGTTGACGATAATATTTGTTATGTGAAAGGTCTTTTAACATGGATTTTTTAAAGATTTTTAAATAGCATCACGAATAATAATTTGTTATAACAAAACGCATTTAAGGTAAACTAATTTTTACATTAATAAGTTCTTTAAAAATATTTTATTTGTATTAAGATACTTTAAAGAAAAAATTATAATTCTTCATATTCAAAAAAACGCAATTAAAAACCTAAATTTAATAAATGTTCAATTCTAAACTTCTAGAAATAATTCATTTTACGCTTAATAATAACTATATCACTAAAATTAAATGCCTATAGATTAAAAGTTCCAATATTAAATTAGACAATTTTTCCCTATAATATTATATACAAGTAAGAAAATAGTGTTGGAACTGCTTAAAATTAAAAATGTTTTTTTAAAAATATAAATTGTATGTAATCAAAATGAATGATAAACAATCCCAAGAGTATTCGTATGCCCTTTTAAAAAAAGAAAGAAAATCAGATATATATGAAATTAACGAAAGAGGTGGAGAATATGTAGTCACCAAAGGAGACAATAAAAAAGTCAGTTATGATAATCCTCTAACCGATGATATGATTGATAAAGTAACCAAAATATTTGGCAACCAGGAAAAAAGCATCACCAATCCGATTAATCCAACATATGACGGTGATATTGCTAATTATCAAAATGAAAACAATAAAAAATCATTTCCTGACTTTTATATTTTGAATACAAGTATTGATAAAAACATTCATAACGAGTCTATAACGCGGAGAAATCATAATCATATACACTCAAAGTCCAACTATGAAGAGTTAAGTAAGGATTACTTAATTGAACCATTAAATCAATCGGAGATATCCGAGTGTGATGAAAGGGAAGATGAGTTTGGGAATGAAGACAATGGCATATTATTTGATGATAAGCAAATTGACCCTTTATTTTATAGTGGAAATAAAAGTATAGCGAACGATTTCGAGCATTACTATGATACTTATAAACCTTACATATCATCTAAAATTAATGGAAGCGATATCAAATTAGTAAAAGATTTTGAATCTCAGGAACCAGTACCGATTATTGAACTACAGACTTCCAACTCAAATAGCTCTCATAAATCACGAAGTATTATTGCTGATTCAGTTAAATTATTTACTAAAATATTTCCAAATACCTATACATCGATGGATAAGCAATATACAAATACATCCGATAATTCTGTCAAGAATAACATGAAATTATCACATTTTAATAGTAAAATTAATTCGTATCAATCTATCCGAAAAAGCAAACCTTATAAACTTTTGAGGAAAAGCCTACGGTCATCAGGTCTACACGAAAATACTTTCAGTAATTATGGAAAAGGGAATAAAACAGAATATGATAGTGATCGGACTTCGGATGAGACAGGAGATAAAATTAAGGACGAATCTATGAATTATGATAGGTAGTATACTATTAAAAAGGTATTAATTTATTTATAAAATATTATAATTGTTTTTAGAATTGATAAAATGATCGTCAAAGATACTAAAGATTCGATACTTTTAAACCAAATTCCTAGAATAAGATTGACATTATCTCAAAAGGTTATTTATTAATTTATCTTATTTATGATTTCTTAATTTTATTAATCTTTTGCCTTTTTGGTTTGTCAAGATTTATCTTATGATACCGATACTAAAAAGTGACACTTTTTTTCATTAAGGTATCAGTAAAAAAGATACAAGATATATTTACTCATTTTAAAAATATTTGCTCAAATAAATAAAATACTGACAGGAAACCCCTATGTTGCATAAATATTGGAAAAGGTTATGATAAAAGTCTTTTCCCTATTGATAAATCTTACTATTCAAAAATAAAATTGATACGAGGTATACTTAGAATTATTGATATATATAATTGTAATAGCATTGGATAAACTAAGGCAGATAAGTATACTCTTTATTTTATTATAAAATTAGAACCCATATAATTTAGCAAAAATGGGTTAAGAAAAAAATAAATTATTTTAAGATGTTCAAATACTACGATTTATTTTTATAAACTTTTAACATTTTCAAAGAAATAATTTTAATTTTTAAAATTTTAAAATTTAATAGAAAGTTTTGACGTTAGTGTTGTTAGAAAGTCCGATTTTGGGTCAATTTTTAAGGCCCGATTAAGATTTTAACCAAAATTTTATTATGTAAGCTCGAGATTTTAAAAATAGAGGCCAAAACCTTTCTTCCAACTATTAGCAAAATCTCCAGGCTCTCATAATATTATATTGGCTAAAATCTTAATCAGGCCGTTTTAGAAATCGACCCAATTCAGGCTTTTTAGCTACACTATTTGACTGTTATTATTTTTATATAATAAAAGATTATTTATTTCTAGGTATTGTTAAACGGCTCGATTAAGCCGATTTTTAGAAATGGCTAACTCAATATTTTATCCAGAAAAATATTACGCAAGCTAAAAGATTTTATTCAGAGATGGTACAAGGGTTCGGACATTAGCAAAATCTCGAGGCTTAGGCAATATCTTTCCGGCCTAAATATTGAGTTAGCCGTTTTAAAAAAAGTCGAGCTATTTAACAACACTATTTATTTCTATTAAAATTTTGAAATATGTTAAATTTTTTTCTTCAAATGGACATCATTTTGTTAATAAGACTGAAAAGGTCTATTTAGTAGAACTGGGGAAGAGGCGGCGACATAAAAATGTTCATGGGGGCTAATTTCTTTAAAAACTATATGTTCAAAACTGGAAAAAAATAACGTAAAAATTTTAATTAATTTTTAAAAAAATATCAAAAAAAAACGCTTTGGGTTTTAATTTAATGCAGAAAATCTTAATTCTTGTTTCTGTTAGAATTTTTTAATATAAATTACCATTAAATAATATTTACTAAATATGCTTTATATCATTTTTATTTATGAAAATATTCATTATCACATTTTAATCAAGTCTATTGCTTTTTCTTTTTAATGTTTAAAATTGTGATATGATTTAGTCGTTGCTGTTTTATAGTAGAACGTAAATAAGATTTAAGACGTGTTAGTCCTGAAACGATCGTTCCGCAGAAATAGCAGTTGCGAGATGTGTTAATAGCATTTTAATAAATTTTTCATACTCCAAATTTGTTTCTTTTTTTTTGATGTCCTCTAAAAAGTGTATATTTTTCCAACTTTGAGTACTTTTTTTATGAAGAATTGGATGCTATTTCAAGATTATCTGTATAGTATGCAAGACATAATTTCCATCAAGTTTTTGAATTGCAAAAATTTCTCCATATTAATTAAATTAATCATTACTGGTTTATTGAAACAATTTTTTATATATGTAATTGTATGATCTAAAAGTTCATAATAAATTTGTCTAATATTTATTACCTAACCCGAAATGATGGTATGATAAATTCGAGCCTTCTTTGAATCTTAAAGACGTTTTTTCTGTTGATATAATAGGCTCCACCAAATTTAATTCCTATGCCTTTATTAAATTCTCTCCGAAAACTTATTGAAACTATTATATTGTCACATTGCATTTAAAATTTGGATCGGGATTTCTATTTTAAATTTAATATTCTGAAAATATAATGAAAAACTTTGAATTTCAGCAACACTTCTACTCTCTTAAATATTGTTAGTATCATTTTAAGAAAAATTTTCAAAAGGATTTATTCGGATTTGCTCGAGATCTCATTGGTTTGTAAAAACCGGATATCTTTCCCCTAACATGCTCTAACACTAACCTATTCATCATTTTTTTATGAGGGCCCAGCGAGAGAGGGAGACAAAAGAGCATAGCAATATATAATATGCTTCTTTTCTCTTTTTTCAAATATTGGAATTATATCTTTTTATACCATTTCTTTTGTAAAATAAACTATCTAAATCTTGTATCTTTTGTATCTGTATCAAACATACATTTTTTGTATGTCTATATTAAGATATTTTTATTTCTAAATTTGTCTAACTGAGAAAAATTAATTGTTATAATAAGTTATTTGGTTGAATGTAAAACTATATATATATTCTTAATTTATTTAGTTGAATTATAATAATTTATAAAATAATTTTTTTAAACTAATAATGATAAAAAAAAATTAAGGAAAAGATATATCTTAACATCTTAAGAAATGTTGCTTATGGACTACAAGATTTGGCCCTTGTTCAGTGTATTTTAATAGTCTTTTTGTCAGTTACAATTATATTTATGTGGAGTTCTCAACCTTGGCAACTGGGTGAAAAAATCGATTTACACAGATACTATTTGAAAACAGTCTATGAAGATAAAGGGCATATACGCTGGACAAATTATTTTAGAATTTTATTTAACAGTAAGCCGCAAAAAAGTATAATTACTGAATGGGAATATTTAGGACAATTTTGGAAGGATATTCATTACTTATTCTCCAAAAATATTGGATATATGTGAATCCGAATTTGATATTAAAAACCATATAATATATACTATATTTCTCAAAATATTTACATAAACAAAATATGCGCGTTATATAATGCTTTAGTGTCATATTGATTTTGTTTGTAGCAATTTGTATGAAATAATTAAATGCAATTTACTTACATGTAAAAGATAAATAAAGTTGATCTTAATTTGAATTTTTTTTTTACCTATGAGGCAATGACAAGAATAGATATTAACAATATAGAATAAATATAACCTAACCTTTTTAGAAATTAAGGATCTTCATCCTATAAAAAATGTCAATGTTGAATTGTAAAATATCAAATAAATGGGATAGTTAATCCTGGACCCTTCCATTCCTCTTCTCCTGGAAAAAATAGCGGAATTCTCATTCCTCCCATTCACTTTTCATAAAATACCTGAATGAATATTATCATGTGTCATCCTATGTGAGCGACTAACCTTAACTAACTCCGGTCTTTTTAGTATATATATATAGAGAGAGAGATCTGTAAATCCAGACCCGGCTTATACCTGGCCCAAATCCTGGATTTGCCGGGCCTATTTATAAAAAATAATTTCGGGTTTGAGTCGGCCTAATATCTTTAAAAAAAATAAGCCGGTTCGGGTCGGGCTTAAAATTAAATATAATATCACTAAATTTTTAGAATAGATTTTAGGCGCAAATATTTCTTATTTGTACAATTAAAAAACTATTAAACTTTTCTATATTTAAATAAATGGCAGGACCGGGCAGACAAATAATTTATTTTTTATTGGGGACTTTTCGGGTCAAATAAAAATTTTTTTATTCGAAATCGGACTAGGGCTGACAAATTTTATAAAAAAAAATTTTGGCCCGGCCCGGACTTGAAAAATTAGGCCCGATGCAGATCACTAGTACATATATTTATTATGAGTGACATGGCAATTTTTTTTATAATCATAATAAATATAACCTCAACTTCTCATATAAACTAGCTCCCTCACCTAGATCCAGGCGCGTACGCAGGAATTTGGTCTGGGGGGGATAATAAATTTTTTAAAGAAATATTGTTTTTTAAAAGTATCAAGCATAAATTTATTAGGACTAATAACTATAATACACAGGCGCGTACGCAGCGGGGGGGGGGACAGGGGGACAAATCCCCCCCCAAAGCCAAAAAATGCAGATGCCGGATTATATTTTTCAAAAATATTATTGTTAATATTAATTTATATTTGTTAATATTTATTCTTATCTCATATATACATATATATATATATATTTTATTTATCACATTCATCTACTAAGTTATTTTATCAATCAATTTCGATTTCAAGTTTTCCTTGGCGTAATTTACCTATTATTTTCAAATTTTAGTGGCGTAATATTTATCTAAATTTCTAATAAAATAATAATTATCTCTGAAACTCCTTGTCCAACAGGGAGAAAAAAATTGCAAGCTTGTCCAACGAGATCGAGTCTCCGCCACAGTAACAGCTATTTTGGAGTTAGAAGAGCTGATTATTAATGCTATTACTGAAATATCACAATGGCTTGAAAGAAATATTTCCTCAGAAGCAAGAAAATTATTGGATTCAATACTTATTCCAAATTTTTTTTCTCATTAGAATGTATTACTTAATTATACAACTATTTTATGTAATACTTTTAAAAACATAACATTGACTTGATTAAGAAGATGAGAATAGCGGAGAGCATTTTATTAGAACTCAAGGAAATAGAGCTAGTGTTGTTGAAGAATTTCATATTTTATATGTTATTGTTGAGTCAAAAGCAGAGCTATACGTGTTAAATATTTGTCCCCCTCGACTTGCAGCAAGCAAGCTCATCATCAAAACATTAATATAGGATCAGTAGAAGAGTATTATAAAACAAATGTCCCCTCTCCCAACCTTTTTCATATGGTGATAGAAAAAAAATATAAATATTTGTTATATTTTTATCATGAAGATGTTAAAATATCTTATGATGCCTTATTAGCTGAATAACTATGATTAAAAGATTAACTATGGTTGATACAGTCCCAAAAAATGCTATGGATGCTTTTTATTTCAAACACATTTTAGATTATACTCCCAATTATTAAAATGGTTATATATATATTAGCAGCTCTTTAGTAAACTAATGAGAGAACATTCACTTTTTAAAGAAGAATAACAGAGCCTTGCAGAGGTACCATTTGCAAGACCAGGCCCAGATTTTATTTTAAAATTTTTTCCGGCCCGGGTTTTTTTTAAAAAAATTTTCAGGCCCGGCCCGGCTGGCTTAGCCCGAATTTTTTAAAATAAATTATATTTATTTTTGATATTTATAGCTAATAATGGCGATTTCAAATATTTGGTTTTAAAATATACAACTCGGCTCGGATATTTTTTCTTAAAAAATTTTCAGGCCCAGCCCGGGTGTTTTTAAAAAAAAATTACGAGCCCGGCCCGGGTATATTTAAAAAAATTAAAATACCGTCCGGCTCAGGGGCCGGGCCTGCAAGTCTGTGAAAAACATACCTATGAAATACAACATCTGAAAGTAGATTGAATGATTTGGATCTTTTGAATATTCATAGACATTTAACGCCAAGCAAGGATTGATAATTGAAAAATTAGCTCAAAACATACAAAATACAATTATTCCTAAGAAACTTTTTGTGTATTAATTTATATTTACAACATTTAAATTTTTTATACTTTATATATTTTAAAAGCTCAAAAAATTCAAATTTCAATTTTGGGTCATTTAGGTGATTCATATCGTGGGTTATATTCACTTTATATTTTATGATTCACATTTAAATGCCGGTTTATATATATAATTTTTTTAATTCACATTAGTTTAAAATTGTGTATTAGAAAAGTTATTAATCCTAATAAATTTATGCTTAGTATTTTTAATTAAAAATATTATTTCTTAAAAAAATTTATTATCCCCCCCCAGACCAAATTCCTGCGTACGCGCCTGATAATACACAATTTTAAATTTATGTGAATTATAAAAAAATTATATGTAAAGAATCACTTAAATGACCCAAAATAGAAATTTGAATATTTTGAGCCCTAACACAAAAAGTTTCTTAGGAATAATTGCATTTTAAGTGTTATATATTTACAATGTAAAATCCATTCTTCGTTGTGATTGAGCTAATTTTTCAATTATCTCATCCTTGCTTGTCGTCCAATGCCTATGAATATTCAAAAGATCCAAACCTTTCAATCTACTTTCAGATTTTGTACTTTTTGGTATGTTTTTCAGAGACCTGCAGACCCGGCCCCCGGGCTGGACAGTATTTTAATTTTTTAAATATACCCGGGCCGGGCCCAAAATTTTAAAAAAAAACACACAAGCCGGGCCTGAAAATTTTATTTTAAAAAAAGCCTGGCCGGGCCTGAAAATTTTTTAAAAGCAGAGTCGGGCCTAAAAAAATTTTAAAAATAGCCGGGCCGGGCCTGAAAATTTTTTAAAAAAATCCCAGGCAGGGTCGTAAAAAATCTTTAAAAAAAATCCGGGCCGTGCCCTGTAAATGGTACTTCTGCAGGCCTCTGTTATTCTTAAAAAAGAGAATGTTCTCTCATTAGTTTACTAATGGGAAGAGTTTATAAACCCTTTTAATAGGAATTTAATCTAAAATGTGTTTGAAATAATGCAGAGCATCCATAGCATTTTTTGGGACTATATCAACCATTGTTAATCTTATAAACATAGTTATTCAGTTAGTAAGGCATTATAAGATACTTTAACATCTTCACAATAAAAATCTAACAAATATATTTTTTTCTATCACCATCTGAAAAAGGTTGGGAAGGCTTTTGTGGAAGTAATATTTGCAGATTAGTAAGTGCTGCATGATGAATTAAAAATTCATTTATTTGGGTTATAAATGTATCTGCATCTAAGATATACTCTTCTACTGATCCTATATTAATGTTTTAACGATGAGCTTGCTTTGATACAAGTCGAGGGAGACAAATATTAAACACGTATAGCTCTGCTTTTGACTCAACAATAAAATATGAAATTCTTCATCAACATTCGCCCTAATTTTTTTTTCTATCACCATCTGAAAAAGGTTGGGAAGGCTTTTATGGAAGTAATATTTGCAGATTAGTAAGTGCTGCATGATGAATTAAAAATTCATTTATTTGGGTTATAAATGTATCTGCATCTAAGATAAACTCTTCTACTGATCCTATATTAATGTTTTAACGATGAGCTTGCTTTGATACAAGTCGAGGGAGACAAATATTAAACACGTATAGCTCTGCTTTTGACTCAACAATAAAATATGAAATTCTTCATCAACATTCGCCCTAATTTCCTTGAGTTCTGATAAAATGCTCTCCGCTATTCTCATCTTCATAATCAAGTCGATGTCATGTTTTTGAAAAGTAATACTTAAAAGTTGTACAATTAAATAATACATTCTAATGAAAAATAAAATTTGAAATAAGCATTGAATCCAATAATTTTCTTGCTTCTGAGGAAACATTTCTTTCAGGCCATTGTGATATTTCAGTAATAGCAAATAATTGGCTCTAACTCCTTAAAAGCTGTTACTGCTTGATGGCAGAGACTCTATCTCGTTAGACAAGGTTGCAATTTGTTTTTCCCTGTTGGACAAGAAGTTTCAGAAATAATAATTATTTGACTAGAAATTTGAAAATGGTAGATAAATATTACGCCACTAAAAATTTGAAAATAATAAGTAAATATTACGCCGGAAAACTTGAAATCGTAATTAATTGATAAAACAACTTAGTAGATAAATGTGATAATAAATGTAATTAAATATATATTTAATATGAGATACGAATAAATATTAACAAATATAAATTTATATAAACAATAATATTTTTGAAAGATATATCCGGCATCTGCATTTTTTGGCTTTGGTTCTGAGGTTTCTTCCTGCAAGTCTTTTCATTTTTTTTCCCATATTACTATTATCAATATTTTTAAAGTATTTAAGTTGACCACAACTTTAATAAATGCGATATATATTTTTTACAGGGCTTTAGACTCCATCCATATTTTACAGGTATTTGGGCGGTATGCTATTTAAAAACGACTTTGCCATTGAATGACTTGCAGGTCATTTTATAATGATGTCATTTAAATATGCTACCCTATTAAAATGTAACTGTATTATTTGATGAATCAAAGTTAAACAAGTATTAGGAAAAAAATCAGTGGGATTCATATTGTAAAAGTGCTAATAGTAGCATAACTCAATTCAATTATGACCGGAGCACATCGGGGCAAGGTTCACATAAATCTAACTTAATTTATTTTAAAACGAATTAAGTCTAAAGTCTGGAATGTAATCCTATGATAATCATAATATACACTTATTGTTAAAAACTATTTCCCTTATGTCAACTCATAAATATTTTATACTAAAAAATATATCCTAACTACATATATATGAAGTTTTATATCACAAGATTAACGATTAATATATAATCTTTTGTTGTGATGAGATCTTGAGGCAGTCAAGAAGAGGCACGCAGGGTCATTTTATATCAATAAAATATTACCTTTTTACTCTACATTTATTATACTATTATTTTTTTTAAATTAGATTATATAATTTTAGATCTTTACTCTTTTAATCCTTACCTTATTAATTAGGGGAATAATTTCTTTTATATTACGATATGTGTAGTCGGTCCTACATACCAAGTTATATTCAATACATTTTTTAAGAAAATATATATATTGAATTGAAAACAATTTTTTCCTAATAAAAAAAATCAACAGACAAGATAAGCTACTATTTAAGATATTAGTCAATATTTATATGTAATGAGGTTATTACAAAATCTAATTATATTAACCCTAGTCTCCATTATAGTTAGTGTGTGGAAAATTTGAAATAATTTTTAAATATTTGCTTACGCTTAGTGCTGTAAACATTTTTTAAAAAAATCGAACGCTTCATGAACGCGTTCATGCGTTCAAAATTTTTTGATAAATTTTTTTTTAAATTTAATTTAAAATAAATAAATGCCTTATATTTTTCAACACAATATATTAGCCATGATAAAAAATAATAGTTTTATTTTGATAATATAATTATAAATACAATATAATAGAGCGATAAAAAAATTAATTTATAAAAAAAATTTCTTATTAATTTTTAATAATATTTGCTTTTCAAAATTTTCTACTGATAGGCATGAACGCTTGGCAGTTAATACAGCGTTAGCTATACTAAAAACTCGCTCAACAGGGGCAGATGAAGGGATTGCGGTGTTATACTTGATAAACAATTCTTTTAAAAGGGGGAATTTATTAAAAACATTTAATGTTTTATCCTTTGTTTCAAAAAATTGAGCTATGTTATCATCCTCCAATCTGCCCTCTTCTTCCTCGTCAAAAAAAAAAGATATCTCGGAATTGACAGTTCTTTCATTATCAATTCTTGGGGTTTCAATGCCTTTTTTCAAAAAAGCTATAAGTTTATTCTTTAAAGGTTCATTTTGTGGAAGCTTTATCCAAGGCCATTGAAGCTTGAATATCGGATGTATAATTGCTGAAAGTAGATATTGATCTTCATATATATGTTGAAATCTTAAAAAAAATAAAATATATGTAATTAATTTGATAGTGATAGGTTTAATACCTTTTATTAATCCCATTTAATACAGCATCTATCAATGGTTACCCATATTTTAGACCACTGAGTTTGTTTAATTTTATACTAACTATTGTTATTGTCGGGGTCAAATATCCCAAATGCATCTTTTCCTCACTTTCTAAAATAGTGAGAGCTGTTGCAATAGGCTCCATGATCTATTTTAATATTTAAAAAAATTCATTATAATATTTATTTTAAAAAATTTTATTAGGACTTACAATACAGTACTCTTCCAAAAATTTTTTATCATTGTTTGAGAGTCTAGCTAATCCTCCCATATCACAGACTTTGTCAAACAAACTAGAATTTTCTTTTACTAAGGAATCTATTAATTTCAAAGAATTATAATAAGAATTCCATCGGGTAATAACAGGCCTAATAAGTAATCTTGACAAATTACTCTTTAAGTCTGCAGCAAATGATGTTGACTGATTTTATTTGTTCAATAAACTTTTGCATTTATCAAATGCACTATTTACTATTCTTTTAAAAGATACATCTATTAATGCTTTTTCAGCATCAACACTTGCCACTAAATTAAGATTGTGGCAAGCACAAGAGTGATGTTTGGGGAGATAGATAAAATTTTCCTCCCTATTTTGATTTTCAAACACCTCATTTAATGATAATGATTCAATTTCATCTTCCTCATCTTCAGATATTTTCTCAAATAATCTATAATTTTTTTTAAATATAAAAATTAAATTATAGACTATTTATTTATACCTAAAGGCCTTTAAAAAGTTTCTTGCATTATCAGTGACACATAATGTTACCTTATTATGTATTTTAAATTTCTTTAGAAGGTTTGAAATTGTTTCAGCTAAATAATCATATGTGTGTTTGCTAGTTAGCCTTTGGAAAGCTAAGCATGCCGATTTTCTTTCTAAAGTGACAGCATCTAACCAGTGTACAGTCATGCCTAAAAACGAACTAATAATATAAACAAATTGATATATTCAAAGTTTAATGTACAAAATACTGATGGTATGATGACCATGAATCTGCTGTGATGCAAAGAATTGTTTGATTGCCTAAACAAGTTATCATTTTATCTATCATGATATTATAATCTTTTGATATTTTTGACACAAGGGCGTGCGTGACATAACCTTTTTATTTGGTTGTAATATGGTTATCATTTTTACAAAAGCAGGTTTTTCAACGATATTAAAAGGCTCTACTTCTTCTATAATGAAGTTAATTATTGCATCATCAATTTGTGATTGAATCACATTTGATGCATTTTTTTTATAATTTAAGAGTGTCTGTTGTTTAAATTTCTCAGCCTTTACTTTTTTTTTAATTGTATCACTATAATTTGTTAAATGATCATTAATTTCTTGCATCATACTATCATGAGAACTCTGTAAAAATTTAGGAATTTTTGATAAATTATGCTACAGATAATATTATTTTATTAAATAGGTAATAGCAAAGTTATGACTTATAAAATAATTCTAAAATCAGTGTTTGGCAGTACCACAAATACTTGTATCTAAGATACAAGATCCTTTTGTATCTTGTACTCAGTACTTTTTGACATTTTTAACTAGTCTGAAAAGAATCTTTTTCATTTTTTTGACAAAAGATATATTCTTTTTAATATTTATGTTTTTTAAAATTTTACATATCACAGTATATATCTTATTTTCCCCTATTTTAAATACATTGATAAACAAAATTAGCTCCCATAAAAATACTAGCCTTTCATATCGCTAAGAATGGACTAATACTAATATTAAAATGCCTTATTATAATTAACTATATAATATTATGTAATTATTTTTACTTAGAACAATTAAAATAAATTATTAACTGGTTATATAGTTATACATATTATATAATATAAAATAATTAATGTTACAATCAGATGTCTTTTTAAATTGGAGCTTGAAGATGTTGACACTGATATAATACTTTTTGGACACATTTTACATTTGGTAACTATTGAATTACCTTTTGATTTTAAAACAGTGAAATATTTTTGATATTTGGGTCATGGTAATTCTAATTCATCTAATATTGAATTTTGATTTTCAGAATCTGATGATGAAATATTTATATCCATGCAAATGCTAATCTATTAAATTAAAATATAAAATATTCAAATTAATAAACTTTAATCTTATCTTCTCTAGCAGTAGCACGTTATGGTACGTTAATTGCAATATGAAAGAGGAAAAAGTAAAAACAGCTGATTAAAAAATATAAGACCTTTTTGTTAAAAAATTGGATTAAATATTAATTTTTCAAATAAATAAAAATATAAGACTTTTTTGTTAAAACATGCGGATTAATATTAATTTTTCAAATAAATAAAAATAAAATTTAAAATTGAACGAACGTAAAATTGAACGCGTTCATCATTACAACACTACGTTACGCTTATTACTAGCATATAGAGCTGAACCTTGCCCCCCCCCCCCCCCACCCAGATTTCTTTTTAGACCTTGATGGACTGAACACTTATTTTAATTTATATTTAACTTAGGCCAAGCGAAACAAATGTTCTCTCAATCAAATCTTACGCCTGCAAAATATTTAAATTATTTTGTTTTGGTTGCTTTAGTAAATCTTTTGTTCTAGAAAAAAAGGCAAAGTTTCCTATTTTATGAAATACCTCTTTTCTTTTTCTATGTGTGACGATTCTTTTTTAATTTAGTAGGTGAGAGATTGGGCTATATATTGAAATAAAAAAAAAATCGCTTTTATTTTTAATTTTTATAATAAAAATGTAAAATACCAATCGTTTTACCAGGATTAAACCATATCAGGCCAATGATCAATATTTAGAGTATTGGCATCTAACCTTTCTTAAGTTACATGCCCGATGAAGTTGGTTTGAGTTTAAAAAAATCGTCCTTAGTTTACTGAACACATTATTTCTTAACACAAATTAATGATTTGCGTTCATATTACTTTGTATATTATTAGCGATTATAACTGAGCTATTATGAATTTCAATAATTAGAGAATATTTGTATTATTATAAGCAATGACTTCCATTTTCTTATAAAATCGGAACTAATATAAAAATATATAAAAGCTAATGAAATGTTAAAAAATAATAAATGAAAATCTATATAAATTTTTAACTATCATCCCTTATGCTTATATTCTAAAACCGTTTAAATGAATAAAAACAACGAATATACATTTTTAAAATAGGTTTCTTTATTAAAATAGTTACAACAATTAATTTTCTTTATAAATTTGAAACCGATAATATGATTGTTGAAATTTTTTCAATAGATTAAAAATGTTTTTCTAATACTGATATCAATATGGATGATCAGGAATCACAAGAGTATTCGCATGCACTTATAAAGAGGGAAAGAGAATTAGATCCATATGATGCTGATGAAAGAGATGGAGAATCAGTATTCCCAGAAAGATATAAAAATAAATCAAATTATAAATATTTAACTGATAATATATTCGATAAAATAACCAAAATATTTGACCGCGAAAAAAGAGTAGCTAATAATGATAATTCTATGTATACCGGTGATATTGCAAACAATCGAAATTTCAATCAACCTTTCTATACTACCTTGGAAGATTCGTATTCACACGCTAACAATAATACTTATAGAGAATCTATTACTGTAAAATCTCGTAATCCTAAACATTCTAAATCCAAATATCAAGAGTTATTTAAAGATTATATAATTAAACCATTAAATCAATCTGCGACATCAGAGGGTGACGATGAAATAAAAGAACAATCAGAAGAAAATAAAATATTATTTGATGATGATAATGATGGCAATTTATCCTCCAGTGTAAATAAAAGGATAAAAAAATATTATGATAGTCACAGAACTCAAGCAAAACCCAAACACAAAGGAAATATTATAAAATTAGTAAAATATTTTAATTCTAAGGAATCAATTTACAATAGAACTACTTTTACCATCATTAAAGACAAATGGTTCTCATAACTCACAATTAGTTAAAGCTTTTATCATAATATGCCTAACCCCTAAAACAGATATAAAATATTCTTACTATGCGAAAATAAAACCAGTTATCATATTTTATTCATAAAATTAAGTATTTAATTCTTTTGGTAGACAACCATTTTCCAGGGTAGGCCAATTGCCCCTCTAATCTCTTTATAATTTCCACAATTCTGATCATCACAATTAGTGAAATCCAATTTTTTCATGTCTATCTACCATTAGACAGCATATCTAAAATCACCATAGAGGTATCATTCCTGTCACATCTAACAGTGCATCCTTTCACCCAGTTGTACTTTGATACAGATTTGTTACAAATATTTTTTAAAACAATGTGCTGGTGGGGGAATTTGAAATATTTTTCGAAAGGAATGAGCTTTATTTTTCTTTCTCAGACAGGGGAAACTTTTGGCGGTCCAGAGAAAAATGAATTCGGCGGCACCTTGAAAAATCCTAATTTACATAAGTTTAAAAATCATAAAATAACTAACTTCATCATACTTAAGGATTTATGTAAATAAGCAGCTAAATTGGAAATATGGTAAAACATTTTTTTTAAAAAAAAAAATTCGTTCGTTTTTTATTTATCATCATTAAAAAAACCGAATATCATTTAAAATTCTAAATGTTATGTTTATTTAACTGCATTTAATGTTAATAAATACTGAATAACACTATGTTATCCTTTGGATATATTTTTATCTTATATATTTAATTTATAAGATAGAATATAGTGTATAAAAATATAAAACAATAAAATATGATTTATAAATTATAAAAAATAACTGCTTTTAATTTGAGTAGAAATAGACGAGATTGAAAGCAAGATGGAAAATATCTTAAAGCTGACAAATTATTTTAAATTCAAAAAATGAAGAAGAGTCAAAACTTCAAACTAAAATTCAGAAATTTCGAAACTTTAATGAAAATAAATATAAGCAATTTTAATCTAAAAACTTGTCCAAAATAATTCTTTAAAATTTTATAAATTTCAAAAATTTAACACGCTTTTTCATTAAAATTTGTGAATTGAAACTCCTCTAATTTTTTTAAAATACTTTTGAACATAGCCTAAAATACTTATTTTAACCTTTTTTTTAAATTGAATGAACGTAAAAAATTAATTTTATTCACGAATCTGTTTAATTTGAATGCATTAGTTTAAATATATTATGGTATAAAATACAAATAATTTGTAATAAATATTTTCAGGGCCTAAGGCTACTGCCGGATCACCCTACGGGCCTGCATTCCAATCTCAAATTTTTCTTTGGCTTGGTGACTAGTATTATTGCCATATCTCGCCACCGTAGACTCACACAATCACTCTTGCATTCCCCTGAACTACTGGTACGAGTGTGAACCGTCTAAAGATTACCCACTGACATCAATGACTCAGCAATTTAACCTCCAAAATATTCAACCGCTTATTTTTTTAAAATTTTTACCCTTTCCACCTCCCACCCTCTCACTAAGAAAATAAGAGATCTACGTGCAATTTGTCAAAATATTTTTACGGGCTGGGTAATTTATGTAAAATATGTTTTCTTACCCAAGATAGGCCCGGAATTTTAAATTTTTTAAACCTTGAATAATGCAAATTTGAATTCTCATTTATAAAACAATAATTATGGGCTGGGCCTGGCACCTTACATTATAACCCTGAATTTACCCCGAACCTCGGTCATAAGAAATTTTTAAAAATTGGGCCAGGCCTGTTAACTTCACTAGATTTCATCGTTGTCCATTTTTTTGCACACTTAACTTGGAGAACTGCAACTCTTGTGACCAGCGAGCTCCGAATTCATTTCTAACGTTCTGTGAGTGAGGGGTGGGAGGGGGTTAGAAGTCAACTACATATTTTTAAGGGGTTAGAAATAATTATTGAAGGGAGGGGGGGGGGTGTTAAAGTTAAATATCGACGTGCCTGCTCCATTTTTTTATGAAGCAGTTTCCAACCTTCAAAACTGAGAATTGGAATTTGTCATTTTTTACTAAATATCGCTATATCAATTCTTCTAACTCTAGCTGGGTACTTGGCCTATTATATTGCCTTAAAAAACGACTCAGCCAAATTTTTGGCCAAATCACTAGCCTAGGTTTTTTTTGGAAATATATCTCACCTTTGAGGAATGCATAAATAAATTAACTCTATCAATTCTTTTGCTGCACGCGCAGGTAAATTAAGCATAATGAGACATTTCTCAACTACTCCCAACCATCGCTACTTTTAAAAGTAGCGCGCTACCGCTATCTATTTGTCAAAAAAAGTAGCTATAGCTACTTTTATAAGAATTTAGAAACAATTTTTTATTTATTTTGCATATAATGTAATTGTATAGTAAATAATATATAAAAATCAACATTTATAAATATTAAAATATAGTTAATTTTGATTATAAAAAAATTTATGTAATAAATTTTAAATATTTATGGTAATTTGTTGAATTTTAATAATAAAATCATTTCAATATTATCATCCCCAAGTCTAGGGCGACGATCAGAAAGTATCAGTTTTGCTTTACTAAATAATCTCTCGACACTAGCACTTGAGGGCAAGGGATTATTTAATCTTATATACATTGTTGTGTATCTCTGATATTTCTACTATTAAAGCATCTTTCATCACTTTAAACTTATTTGGTATTTTATTCACAATTGTCTGGCGACATAAAATAGTTGTACCAGGTGATTTAATCATCATAGTAAATGATGGATTATCAACCAAGGATATTGGCTGAACTGTATCAATTATAAAATCCACAATAACTTTATCAGTTAATTTCTGAGAAATATTGGCATTTGTATTAGTAATTAATTTTGTCTGAATGGAATTAGTCTTTTTGGATGTAGATTCATCTATGCCAAAGTTATTTAAATGTTGTTCAATTTCCTTAAAACTATTAGCATGAACAGTCTTTTAAAATAAATATTATTATTTTATGTAAAAATGATAATTTACCTTTAGGTGTTTCTTGAGGTTATAGCTACTGGATTGATTTGAGGAAATATTTTTTTTACATTTTAAACACATAAATTTGAAGCCAGTTTTTGTTTTAATATTTATCTTAAAAAATTTTTGAAATCTAGAGAATGGGAAAATATTGCTATGAATATCATTTTTTTCCCTGGTATCTTCCATTTTATCATTGCATGACTCTGAATCACTTTCAACGATTTGGATATCCATATGCGATGCCATTTTAAATTATTAACAGGTGATTTAGGTTTATAATACAAATTGAAAATATAAATTACAAATTGAAAATATATTTCAATTTCAAAATTAAATAATAAATCATAAAAATTATAATTAATTATGGTATTATATTTAAATTTTCGTGCTTATACTTACATTCATTATATTTTTTAAAAGAAGCGCGCTAAAAAATTAAATAATTTCAAAAAAAATAACCGCTATTAGCTATAGCTACTAAAAAAGATAGCGCGCTACTTTAACAACTCTGCTCCCAACCAACAATGCGGCCAGATTCATGTCACTTCTTTACATTTTTCTTAAAAAGCCATAACTGTTTCTATTCTTTTCCTTAACATACTACATTTCAAGCTAAATTATAGCAGCCGTGCACCCCTTAATAGCTCTCAATATCCCAACATGCCACTTCAGGTGACTACACAGTATTCTTCCCCTTGCGAGTGTCATCACCAGCATTTTTCCCCTCATCACTTCTGTTAACTTAGGACTACACGTAAATTAGACAAAATATGTATTTCCGATTTTGACATATTCTTTATTCACTTCCAGTACTTTGTCCATCCACTTTTCCGCGACAGAGGACCTTACAATGTAGATGATTAATTGTCATAAGCCGTTTTAAAATTAATTTCGTTAAAAACTAATAACCTTGTCAATAAAAAAAAATTGTAAATGTTAATTATAAATAGGGCTGTGCCGATCCACATATTTTTCACCGATCCGATACCGATCCTATATTTATATTGATTTTTCACCACACCCCTTAGAATCAAATGTAATTAAGAAATCAATATTTTTTAAGCAAAAAATCGAATTATGCATTAATTTAATTTTTTTATTTCTATAATATAAAAAAAATTATATTATAATAGATAAAATAAATATATTTAAAAATATACCCACTTTATGTTAGTATGAATTATAAAATTGTAATATTTAATATTATAATATATTAGATTTTTTAAATAAAATATTTCCATAATTCAGATATCATATTTTAAAAAACTCTTTTATTTAAAGTATAAATAATAAAATTGGCGTTATTATTTAAAAAAATATTTAAAATAAATAAAACTTTGAGTGTTCCTTTCTATTTTTATAAAAAAACTTTTAAAATACTGAAAATCAAAAAAATAAATATATAAGGGGTGTTGTGCATTTGCATTGTTTAAAAAAATTTTATTTAGAAAATATTATAATGTAAAATAAATATACATAACATAAAATAACAAAAAAGGAAAAGTAAAAAGATCGGATCGGTTTTTTACAGGTATCGGTCTGCGATATCTTTGGGAAATATCGGTGCCGAAACGATATTTAATATCGGCACAGCCCTAATTATAAATTCAATGTGCTAATTCTTACTTCATTAATTTTTCTCACCATTGTATTAACTATATTATTCCTTGACCTTCATTTGATTTACGCTGCCTAATTTGAAGTTTATTATAAAATAATGATCAAATCCTTTTACCTCTTTTTGCTTCGGGAAAAATATTTGTTTGATTTTAGTGTAGGTCTGGTGAATGTATATTTTTGTCCTACAAGGTTTGCTTTTACGAATAGATTGATATTAAATAAATTATTTTTATAATTAATGCTTATAAAATGTTTAACATTATAAGCAATAATACTATATGAGTTGTGATAATCATTTGATGCTGGAAATTGGTTTTTTGTTGTCATGAAACAAATTGTACCTTGTAATAAGAAATTATAATTCTTAACCCTCTATTGCGCGATATATCAATAAGTGATATAATTTTTTTTTTAAAAATTTATTTTTGTCATTAAAGAGCTCTTAATAAAGTAAACCGTTAAAAAAATTCAGTGTATATTTAAATACACAACGCTGTAAAAAGTATTGTATTACAAAATAAAGGCATATACTTTTATTATTTGATAAATAATATAATAAAAGCAAATTTATAATTTTCATTTCAATCGTTTTTTGAAGTAAAACATAATGATATACCACATTTGATACAAATCACTTTCGTAACCAATTTACACCCAGGGTTCTTGCATCGCGCCATTTTACTATATTTTGGCCAATGTCTATTAAATCCTGTCGTATTTCTTTCCTCAGAATAAAACGGCCCTCTGCGAGATTTTTCTTTATATTTGGTTTCAATTGATATTCGTTTTTTTTAAGCTAGTGTTCATATTTTTGTTATATTTACAGAGTATCTCTGCATAAAATTTTAAATGTTAATAATGGCCTCTTTTAAGGTAACTTTAAAGCTATAAAATCTCGTCTGTACATTAATCAAGAATTTATGAGCATCATGTCAAGTATATACGGTGATACCATTTAGGTGATCTTATGTGAATTCAATATAAAGCAACCAATGTATCCATTAAATCTACACCTCCCATATTTTTATTGTAAACATTTATAGCTGCTGGACACGTTTTAACTATAGATAGCAAATAAAGAACATTTAATATAAAAAATATAATCAAAAGAGCCCAAATTCATATGGCATTTGTGCGCATTATGTATCTGTGTACATGTCATACCTTAAAATTTAACACTATTAATGAATATAACTAACAATATATTTTTATATAAAACATTTCTTTTACCTTTATTTAATAGGATTTTTAAATTCCTATTCCTTAAAAATTTGTACAAGAGAAGAGATATAATTTATAAATTGGAAAAAATGCAACTGTTCGAAAGTTGTTAACTACGTATTTTCGAATTTTTATCCTAATAGGTCTTTCATTTTTGACAAAATTAACTATATAAATAAATAAAATATATGTGTATCTAAATACAGTATGCGTATTAAGCTGTAAAAATTAAATTAAAATTTATACCTATTTTAATGGTATGTGTATTCAAATATGATTACGCAGTAGAGGGTTAATAATTTTTATAGGTTTAGAAAAAATGTTATTTTTACTTAGATTATTCTGTAAAAAGATAATTAAGCGCGGCTAGCCCGAATTTTAATAAAAAATAATAGGCCAGACCGAGCCCTAAAATATTTTTAAAACAGGTCGGAATTTACAGATCTTTATTTATGTCAATGAGTTTATCAAATTAATATAAATATTTTTCTTTATTTAGTTTTATAATATTCTATAAAATATTTACAATAAAAAAAATTAAGGAGAATATATATAGTACCATCTTAAGAAACTTGGCTTATAGACTACAAGATTTGACCCTTGTGCAATGCTTTTTAATAGGATTTTTGACATTTACAATTTTATTTACATGGAGTTCGAGATCTGGGCAATGGGACAAAAAAATTGATTTACATAGACACTATTTGAAAAAACTCCATAAAGCTAAAGGTCATATGAGCTGGATAATTTACATCAAAGATTTATTTAACCATAAAAAGTCTCAAAAACATATTATTACCGAGTGGGAATATTTGGGACAATTTTTAAATGATATTTATAACTTATTCTGGAAGAATATTCATTAGATAGGAATTGATCTAAATTATTATTTTCTAAAAACATATTCAAATTTATTAAATAGTCATAAAATATTTTTAAAAAAAAATATAAAATATTTACATAAATAGAATTTGTGCGTTATAATGTTTTAGTCTCATATTGCATTTTGTCTAATTTGTGTAAACTAAATAAATTAAATTTATATGCGTACATATAATTTAATATATAATAAAACAAGAAATAAAAGGTCGTTAATACACTCCGAATAATTCATCCTTTTATAACAGCAACTGGTCTCAATTTGATGCATTTTTTACTAATACCCACAGCATGGCCTAATTGTATTAAATATAAATGTAGCTTGAAGATTATAACATTAATAGGAGTTAAAAATTTTAATTAAAAAATGTCTTGCTTAATAAATAATATCACTTTACAAAGAAAATATAAAATTCAATACTAATCGAATATTTCACAATTTAACAATTACCTTTCTATGGGTTATATATTTATTAAGAACATTATAAAAGAAATGCACAGATATCACCTTTTTTTGATATAGATACCAATGTCGATATTAAAAAGTATCGACCTATAACACCGATACTAAAAAATAATGATGTATATTAATTATTGGCAAAAAAACAAAGATAAATCTATTTTTCATTTATAACTAATTTATGAAATTTATATAGTAAATTAAATAGGAAGTAGAGATTAACGGCACCTTCTTTCTTTGCTTTCATCGGTTCAGAAAATTTTTCTATAAATTTTTTAATTATAAATAGTATAAGTGTAGACTATTTATTTTTAAATTTAGCAAGATAAATTAGCATTTTTAAGTATCGCCCATTAATATCGGTTTTGAAGGTGTAGGCCAATATCGATTAATTAACAGTGCATCTCTGTATTATTATAAATATAAACAAAATTACACGTGTTCACAACATCGGTTACGTTTTTGTAGGATTCCGGAGCCTAAAATTTAGATTAATAATATAAATTTTATTTAGAAAATAAAAAAAAAATAAGTAACTTCTTCCATGACTAATTTAGGAGACGCAACTCTGATTGATATTCCCATCTTTTCCAATTTGTCCAGCACTGATTGGTAATCCAAATTTCTTCTCGATTTAGCACGAGATATAGCCCTACCCTAATATAGTGATTATTGTATATAAAAAATTTAAATCTTAAATAGATAACCCCTTTAAAATTTACACAAAACTCTTAAAATGAAAAAAAAAGTTTCCTGAAATATTGCTGAATGTCAACGTCTTGTATGCCTAAACTTTTCCAGATAATCATTTATTTAGATATAATAAAATCTTCACAATTCCCTAATAAATTAAGGGAGAGGAGTTAAAATACCCGATAAGCTTGTCTCAATTAATAATAAATATGAATTGAAAGTTATAATTTTAAAATAGGGCTAAACCGATTTTTTGCCGAAATTTAAATGGCATGGTTATAAATGTGTATACTTCGAAATTGGCACAATATTGAGAATTTTTTGATATACAAACATCTTGTAATATTAATAACACTTAATAATATATTATCAAACAAATACATTTTAAGGAGGGGTTGGTAGTGGCAAACAAAATCGCCTAGGTTTTGGATCCGGGAAACCGATCCAATTTTGAACAAATTCTAAATCGTCAGATTCTAAATGCTTCCTATTATTTTTGTTTATAACAAGTTGTAATGTTATATCGATAATTCAAGATGTTTACGCATGAAAATTAGCCGCCAATTTTGTGCCAATTCTGAGATATAAATATTTATAATTAGTCATTTCAATATCGACAAAAATATTGGTACAGCCCTACTCTAAAATAATTTTATATGTCTATAGAAAATATAAACATAGATGTATCTTATCAGGCTAAAACTAGTGGCAGAAATCAGTATATGTATCCTGCCGATACTTTAAATTAACCGATACCGAAATTCAAAAATCAAACTTTCATTATTCAAAAAAAATTTAGTCAACATTAAGCCACAAATTAATAAAATAAATTATATAAAAGTATGTAAACCAATAAAAAATGCTGCTAATCTTTATTTCCTATTTTTTAAAAAAATTAATTTTATAGAATAATTATAAATAATAAATAAAAAAAGAATTTTTAAACAATGGGCTGGCGAACGCCTGTGTTAAAAACGCGCCCAATGCAGACCTCTCTCTGTCTATTATTACCGCGCCATGGCAAGTAGTCCCAAAAGTTTCCTGCATACCCTTTTCTGTTCCGGTCAAAACATAGCTACATGTTCCCATTGTACCGCCAATCAAAACTGGTTGCCCTGTTAACTTATGAAGAGTTGGAAATTTTTATATATATTAACATCAATGATATTTTAAAATGGATAAATATGCAACAAAACGAATAAATAAATGATAAGTCAAATGTTTATGCTGACAGGAATATTATAATCTTTACTGCTGACCTCTAAAATTTAGATTCCAATATTTATTATTTCTAAAATATAGTCTTAATAATATTTAAAATTAAACGTAAATCAAACTATAAGCATAAAATTGATCATATTAAAACTTGGTAATCAATTGGTATAAGTGGATGATGGGGTGGAAACGCTCTTGTGGATCCTTTCCTATGCACTAATAGAGTTTTGATAGCTCCGTCGACATAGTGTTCCTCTATTTTGGCGATATTGTGGCTTACATCGTATATTACTTGCATATCCAGATCATCGGGGGTGCAGGTAAATACTTTAGCGAAAGCCTAATATGTAAAAAGAGAAGCTAGTATATTTTGTATTTCATATTTTCTCATTATTGGTTTATGAATAAAAAATAAAGCTATATGTTCAAGTTATTATTTTATATACGTCAATAAAAATTACTTTAGCAAAAATGTAAATATATAGAAAATATTAAACTTGTCTAGACAAAAAAGTCATGGAAGCCCGATTAACCCAGGCAAAATTAGAGGCAGCGGCCATAGATTTAAGATAATTTTTCCCTTCAGTGGAGTTGATGCGAGCACAAGCCAATTGTCTATCATTAACTTCAATCTTGTCACGCTTCATGGCCTTTTCCATTTCGACCAGAGCATCTAAAACATAAAAATATATAGATTGAATCAGTGTCCTTTTTCAGAAACATAATGTCATTTAACAAAGGAAAAGAACACCATGTTTTTGAAAAATCATTGTTTCTAGAAAAGGGCTATATTTGTCTAAAAGAGAGCTATAATATAAGTTAAAAATAGGTAAATATAGAATAACGCTTTAGGAAATAATTTGTTTTGGCAAATAATTTTTAGTTTTAAAATATGTATAAGATGAAAATTCTGATAATATGTGACATTTTGGTAATTTAACGAGATTGTAATCATTTGGTAATAAATAGTATATGTGATGTAGAAAAGATTTCGATAATAACCTATTAACTTTGTGAATTATAATATACAAAAGATTACAGATAAAAGGTACCACATTTTTTAATCACAATCAATAATAGGAAAATTCTAATTTAATACCTGTGGCCACCTGATGACCAAAACCACGACTTCCACTATGAATCATAACGCATACTTGATCGACATGTTCTATACCCATTTTTGCCGCAGAATGCTTGTCAAATATTTCTTCCACAACTTGAATTTCGGCGTAATGATTACCAGCTCCTAATGTTCCAAGCTATGGTTTTTTAATAAGATTAAATATGTAATATAAAGTATAAAACTAATAATGGAATAACAGATTTGACATTTCGTTATAAAAAAATTCTTTCGAAAACTGATATGCATCAATAAAGCACAATTCTAAAGAAATTAAATAATTTATAAATTTTAAGTTTTGATTATCAAATTCATAATATCTGTTTCGTTTTTCATATACTTTAAAAAGCACCAAAAATTATATTAATAGTAAAATTTTGAATGAACCTTGTTTGTGTTGGATTTAAATCTGACTTTATTATCACTTATTTTATATTTGTATGTAAAAAAAAATTTTTACCAAGCCAATTTTCAATAATAAAATAAAAATTAAACGCTGTTCTATGATCTCTTTATTTCATTTTTTTCATTTGTCTGGGCTGAGAATGTCCACAAATTCTCGGCCTATGCAGACATGATTAAAAAAAAATATGTAATAAAACTTGAGGCAATCCTCTTTTTTTGGCTCTATTACTAACACAAGAAGGATCAGCTTGTAGCATTCGCCCATATTCTTCACAGTGCTCTTTGTCTTCTGCCCAGGCATAACCTAATTTAATTTACAACAAATAAAAATAATTAAGAAAACGTATAGTATGTTCATTATACACAATATATATATAAGGTTTCCTTTCCAAAAAAGGAAGAGTTCCAATCATAAAAGGAAAAGTGACAATCAAAAAAGGAAAAATGACAATCAAAAAAATGAAAGGTGACAATCAAAAAAGGTAAATCCCAAAGGCTTAGGAAAAAATACGATTAAAAAAGGAAAAGTGTCGATTAAAAATGAAAAGGCCCAACAAAAAGGAAAATGGTTATTTTTTTTTTAATTTATGGTTTTCCTTATTATTTTTTGCGATCTCTTTGAGTCATTTTTAATTTCTATTTCTCTAAATCTTATCACAATTTTTTTTTCCTTCTCGTTTTGATCAATCTTTTTAAAAATAATTTATTTATTTTCCTTGTCATTTTTCTTTACTCCTCTATTTTTATATTACTTTTAACATTTCTTTTTTCCTTTTTCTAACTTTTTATGATTATTTTCTACTTATTTTTTAATTTTTTAAATTTCACTTAGTTTTTATTTCTCTTTAGCAATCAAATTTTTTTTATTAATATTTTTTGCATGTAAAAATATTTCATTACAATTACGATGTATATATAGTAAGAAACAAAAATTTATATTAATCATTAATAATTTCCCCTCTTCTACATTTTGGAATATAGGTTTCTATCTAAAACAATTCTTTGCATTCACAGATATTTCTCCCTCGCCATGCTCTATAAAATGAATTAATTCCTCCTCGTTACTAGATCTTAATCAAAATCCTTTCAATGAAAAAAACACATTTTCAATGGGATTTAGATAAGGGCTGTATGTTGGTAAATATTTTAATGTATGCCCTCTCCTCTCTATCAATTCTCTATTTGTATGGTTATGATAAAATAGAACATTATCCCTCACAATAATCATATTCATTATATTACTTTCTTCAAAATGATTTTTATTTCATTTACAAAGTTTCTAAAGTGTATAGATTTTCAAGGGCCATCAAAAACCTCGAATCTGAATATTCTTGTAATCATGAGAGTAACAATGATAGTAAAATTAATGTCATTATCCCTCGTACATTTTTAATAGCCTTTATATCTATTTGTGAATAACCATATAACCCTTTCATTGATATTGAAAACCTGCTCTCATCGATAGATTTTCTTTCAAGACTATACCCACAAATCAATTGATGTATTCTATGCGAATCTCAATATTTGAAATGTAGTGATATCCTTAAAAAACGATACCTAAATCCAGATAGTAACCTTGATACCTTATTTTTTGATATTTCTGCATCATATCCCTCTTTAATCATTTTACATAACTTTTTTAAGGATAAAGTGTAATTCAAATTTACATAATTTAATGTATATTCTTCTTGTACTTGATTTAATTTCTTGCATGCAAGTGAGCCTCCTTTGGGTACATTATATTTTATTCCATTTTTGAGATAGGATACTTTATATTTGTCAGTTTTATAGTTTACTTTAAAACATGATGCTATATTTGTGATACTATTTTTTAAAGCATCAACTAAAAGCTTTTGTTGCACTATTAATATTCTTTTTCCTCATTACTACCATATCTTCCTGATTTTATTTTTCAAAACACAATAATTTTTTCTAAAGATACTCAACAAATAGAATGATTGACAAAAAAAACTGAAATTCTTTAGATTATAATATTTACCTCATTTTTAAGTTTAATTATTCATAGATCAAAGAATATACTACAAAAAAAAATATTTACTTGATCAGAAATATTGAATGCTTGTATAAATATTAGAATTTAAAATAAGAATACATATGATTAATTTATTAATTTACATATCATTTGATATTATAGTTCAAATTTATTTAATTTTAAAAAAGTACATTATAATCAAACGCTTAATTTAATTCAGCAATTATAGTGATAATTTGATAGGCAAAAAATATTAATAAAAAAAATTTGATCGCCAAAAAGAAATAAAAATTAAGTAAAATAAGAAAAAAATCATAAAAAGTCAATAAATGGTAGGATGAAGAAAGGGGAAAAATTTGTTAAAAGAAGGGGAGAGAAATAAATTATGGTTAAAAAGACAATAAAAAATGATCAAAAATGAGAAGAAGAAAAATTGAGAAAAGATTAAAAATGACTTAAGGTAAAAAAAATTAAAAAAAACTAAAAATTTAAGAAATAAATTTTTTTTTTAATTTGAGAATTTTCCTTTTTTTGATTAACACTTTTCCTAAGCCTTTGGTACTATTCATTTTTTGATTAACATTTATTCTTTTCCTTTTTTGTTTTTGATCGACCGTTTCCTTCTTTGATTGACACTTTTCCTTTTTTGATTGGGACTTTTATTATTTTTGAATGGGAAACCTGTATATTCATAGAATATCATACTAGAAGTTGGGACATAACTGCTAGGTTAAGTTGGGAAATGACTAAAAATAGGCTAATTCAGTTCACTCTACAGACGAGTGCCAAAGAAAATCTGCTAAACCTTGAGGTGCGAGTTAATCTATTTCTGTTTTCTTCAAAATTGAGTTATATTTTCAAGAAAAACCACGATTATTGTGACAATAATAGAGTAATTACTAATTACCCAACTTTCTACAAGAGCATTTGGAGTATTATCTAAATAATGTATTTAGAAATTTAATATCATTAAGTTTTTTTTGCTGATCTAAAATGATTCTTTTTAAAATCGCTATAATTAATGTAGTTTACACAAATTGAAATGTTTGATAGCATGCAAATTGGTAAACGTTTTTCTTGCACAAAAAAAGCAAAATAGTTTGTTTTTTTTACATATTTTAAAAATGGTACCATAATGTTACTGCTCAATCTGTAAGCATTATTAGTTTTAAAAAGTTGGAAATAGTGATAAATTAAAAGTCAAAATTGGAACAATTTTTGAAAAATTAAGTTTCCCACATATGAGAATCCAATCTATAAATGATAATAATACAAATAGCTCTACCTTAAGATAAACTCAAAAAACAAAACTAGAGTTTTACTAATGAGGTCTAAATTACATATATTTGTCATTGAACAAATTTTCCCTCCTTGATATTACTCATTCCTTTTAAACATATACTTCAAATATAAAAATCAATGAAGTAATTTAATTAAAATAAAGTTACCTTAAAAAATTATATTTTCATATATATAGTGTTGTTAAATAGTCGAGTTCTACCGACTTCGACCGAGTCAAGTTTTGAGTCGATTAGTCGACTCATTTTTATAACACGAGTTCTGAACTTGAGTCGTGAACTCAAGTCGTGAGCTTGAGTCGTTAACTCAAGTCGCAACTCGAGTTATGAACTAGTTATAAATTTGAGTCGTGAACTCAGGTTAACTTAAATTTTATGAAACTCGATTACTTATATTAGTGTTGTTAATTGTTGATTGTTAAATACCCAGACCTGGCACTTGGCTCTAAAATCGACTAAATCAGCTATGGCATGAACCCTGAGCACAGACACATATATTTTAATATTTCTTATTGAATTTATTAAAGTATATAAATATATGGTTATTAGAGGTATCAATCGATAGATAATTTATATACGAGTTATATACTTTAATCAACTAGAAGACGAATAGTTGGGTCCTTTTTTCGACTCAGACTCAAACATCGGGTCGTTTTTTACGACTTCAACCCAAAGTTGTAGTCATTTTATTCTGTCAACAAAAAAATATTTTCTATCCGATCTAAAATATGGGTTGTTTTTTAAAGGACTATCTAAGGTTTGGGCTGCCTTTTTTTATCTGACCCAATATACAGATCATTTTTTCGATCAAAAGGCTTTCGTTTTTTAAAGGACTATCTAAGGTTTGGGCTGCCTTTTTTTATCTGACCTAATATACAGATCATTTTTTCGATCAAAAGGCTCTTAGGGTTGACTCATGTACCGTTTTTCCGCGCTTTAAAAGGCTATATCTTAGCGGGTAAACAGTGTTGGAAGGTAAAATTTAATTTTTTTTCTTAGTTATAGTATATACTACCAGTATACAAAATTTAAGAAAAATTGAAGGGATATGGAATTCACCATATATTTACAATATGATCGGGTGCCTGATTTCATAAGTGCAGAAATTTTATTTTCTGTGCAAATTTCAATAATTTTATCTGTAATTGATTTTATATATTGATATTGAGTATGTATTCTTTCATATTTAACAAAATCATATTGTACTTATTAAAAAAAAATTTCTTATGGTAAAAATTTTACAAAAATTTTTTACTTTTTTATAACTTTTTAAAATAGCATAGCCCAATAAAGATAGATTTATTTTGGGAGAAAGAAATAAGGGGAGAGATTAAAAAATAATTCCCCCCCCCCAATTTTTTATAAAAAATTTTTTAAACAGCTCTTGATCTTATTTATTTTAAAGTATCAAGAAAACAAATAAAAATAATATATTATTAAAAAGAGGAAAGGAAAAAGGGAGTGATTATTTTCGTTATTAAAAAAAAAATTAAATAAAAAAAACTATTAATTTTATATACCAATAAAATTATTCCCCCCACCCCTTAATTAGGTGCCAGCTAGGCGTTAACAAATTATAAGAAATAAGAATTTATTATTTCAGAGATTTAGTATAAAATTATTATTATTTTTATTTGAATGAAATTAAAAAAATATATATTAAAATTTTAAATCCATATTTTTTAATAAAATTTTTAAATTATAAATCCTTTTTTTAATAAAAGTTTTTATATGATGGATGAAAATGATATTATTTTTTTAAATAATATATATTATAATCGATTATGTCTAACCACTATTCTTGAAGATTATAATTTTCCATATTTAAATCAGTAAAGAGTTCAGGCAATAATAAATAAGATAATTTCCATACATAACGTTTTTTTCAAACGGTTTCTGGGTAATGTTAGGAATCCTTTATTTCCAAAAGAAGGATATTAATTTTTGGAATTTCTATTAAGATCATGTTAACAAAATTTCCATTAAATAGAGTTTAAAATTCCTGAACCCAAATTAAACCCTAATTTGGCAATCTAGCGGATATTTTTCTCTTAATATTGTACAAAAGTTAATAAAATGTTAAGGTCTAAACATGCCCATTAAGAGAAATACGATGGTCAAAAATTTTATACGAGTAACTAGTGTTGTTAATTAGTTGATTTCTTCCGACTAAGACTAATAGTCGTAGTCGAGGAAATCGACTAAAAACTTTAGCGACTAAATTAGTCGACTAAAACGACTAATTAGTCGACTAAAAGCGACTAATTTAGTCGACTAAAAGCGACTAATTTAGTCGACTAAAAACGACTAATTTAGTCGACTAATCAGAGAAGATAAACAAAAAGAAGTAAAGTGAGAATTTGTCATTAAAATAACTATATGAGTTATATATAAGTTATTTTTAATATTTTTTGAATTTTTTAAATTTCAGTGAAGATGTACCATAGAAAAGTGACAATTGTCATAATCGTCATTTTTAAGTTTTTTTTAAATTTTTTGAAGCAAATGGGTAAAAATTTATATTGTAAACATGTTTTATTTAAATTTCAGTGAAGATGTACCATAGAAAAGTGACAATTGTCATAATCGTCATTTATAGGTTTTTTTTTAATTTTTTGAAGCAAATGGGTAAAAATACATGGTGAATTCCATATCAAATCGACAAAAAAGTCAATTTTCAACCCTACCCTTTTCATTTTTTTTTAAATTTTGTACATTGGTAGTATATACTATAACTAAAAAAAAAGCTTCAAAAAATTTCAAAAAAACATATAAATGACGATTATGACAATTGTCACTTTTCTATGGTACATCTTCACTGAAATTTTAATATAACATGTTTACAAAATATATTTTTACCCATATGCTTCAAAAAATTCCAAAAAAACTTAAAAATGACGATTATGACAATTATCACTTTTCTATCTTGACTGAAATTTAAATATAACATGTTTACAATATATATTTTTATCTAAAAATTTCAAAAAAACTTAAAAATGACGATTATGACAATTGTCACTTTTCTATGGTACATCTTCACTGAAATTTAAATATAACATGTTTCCAATATATATTTTTACCCATATGCTTCAAAAAATTCCAAAAAAACTTAAAAATGACGATTATGACAATTGTCACTTTTCTATGATACATCTTCACTGAAATTTAAATATAACATGTTTACAATATATATTTTTATCCATTTGCTTCAAAAAATTTCAAAAAAACTTAAAAATGACGATTATGAGAATTGTCACTTTTCTATGGTACATCTTCGCTTAAATTTTATTTTAACATGTTTACAGTATATATTTTTACCTATTTGCTTAGAAAAAATTTCAAAAAACTTATAAATGACAATTATGACAATTGTCACTTTTCTATGGTGCATCTTCGCTTAAATTTTATTTTAACATGTTTACAATATATATTTTTACCCATTTGCTTCAAAAAAACCTATAAATGACGATTATGACAATTGTCACTTTTCTATGGTACATCTTCACTGAAATTTTAATATAGCATGTATGCAATATATATTTATACCTTGCTTTAAAATAATTTTAAAAAAGTTCAAAAATAACAATTTAAAATTTTAACCTGTTCCTTCAAAGAAAAAGAAATTCAAAAAAAAATATATTAAAAATAACTTATATATAACTCATATAGTTATTTTAATGACAAATTCTCACTTTACTTCTTTTTGTTTATCTTCTCTGATTAGTCGACTAAATTAGTTGTTTTAGTCGACTAAATTAGTCGTTTTAGTCGACTTATTAGTCGTTTTTAGTCGACTTATTAGTCGTTTTTAGTCGACTAATTAGTCGTTTTAGTCGACCAAATTAGTCGACTAATCGACTAATTTAGTCGCTAAAGTTTTTAGTCGAATTGTTTGACTAAAACTATTAGTTAGTCCGACTAAATTTAGTCGATTAACAACACTACGAGTAACCATATTTTTTTACCCCCCTCCCAAGTCAAACGTATATACACCATATTTAGGTAGAACTAGGCTTATTTGATACCAATCCATCATATCAATATTTGGTGCAGATAATAATCCTAACCTACGTAGTAATTGCCATAGAAAGGTGGTGCTTGGTTAGCTAATTATTCAATAGTTCTAATTAGCTATCGATTGATGTATCTAATAATCATATATTTATATACCTTAATAAGGTCAAGAAAAAACAACTTAAAATATATTGGTTGTGCTTATGGTTTGTGCTCATTGCTAGTTTAGTCAGCCACGAATGTGGGTTTTACACAATTAACCAATTATAATCAATTGAGTTTCATAAAATTTAATAAACTATTTATTGAGTATAAGACTCAAGTTCATAACTTGAGTTTGTATCAAGTTCATAGCTCGAGTCGTAAAAATGAGACGATTTTTTTGACTAAAAACTCAACTTGAGTCGTAGTTAAGCCGACTCGACTGAGTCGTTTAACAACACTACATATATGGGGAAATAAATAAAGAAACTTCTATCCAGGTATTTCTATACCCCTCTTAGCCAATGACAATATTAACCTCTCACACTAATTTAAGAATTGGCAAAAAAGGAAATTTAATTAGAATTTGCTGTTATATCTCCTATATTTTGTCCACCCATTTTATTTCAATGAAGATCTTGCATCCCCGTGTTAGAAATACCTAGACTCCTTCTCTCTTAGTTATTCCACTAATACAATTTTTTAAAAAAAAGATCCCTCCCTCCAATTTGAAATTATGGCTATGGGACTGTTTATTGTTAGAAATTTTTCTATAAAATAAATATATGGTCTACCTTCTCTCAATGACCAATCCATTCCCATTTCTAGAGCTTCTTCTAAATCCCTTTGTAAAATTTTTCAATAATAAATTTGAAAAATTAATTGTAAAGGTTAAAACAATATAAACTAATTTCATATAAAATTGAAAATGACCTTAATATAAAAAATACTTTTAAAAGATGTGATAATAGTAAACCTTGCATTCATTGGAATGATACCTTTTGATCCCACACCAACTGGAATATGATCAAATAAACTTTGAGCTAGTTTTTCTTTGACAGGTAGGACATCTTTTAAGGTTAAATTTGTTCTTAATAATCTAACACCGCAAGCAATATCAAAGCCAACTCCACCTTGTATTAATTATTTTTTTAAGCTAAACATATTTTAAATACCAGGTGAGACAATTGATTGTGGATCATTAATGTCAAATGCAGCCATATTACCTATATCCTTTTAAATAATTTATCACATATTTTAAATAAACCTATAGCAAAGCCATATCCAGAATGAATATCTGGTAATCCTATGGAATGCTATTTAATATATATTTTTTTTATTTTTATTATTGATTTACTCCAACAATTCCAGGAAGAGCAGCGACATTCGCTATTTGTTTAACTGCAGGTAAAAATCCTCCAGTACCACCATATTTACAATGTTGAAGTAATTCATCAAACATTAACCTTTCTAAATAATCATTTATATAGAAAATGCCTTCTACCTAAATATAAATCTATAAATTATATATAATATTATCCAAATACCTTCATATTAGGCACAAATCCTTGCTTAATTTTCCAGGTATTAGCATTTATTTTTTCCATAAACTTTTTCTCATCTTCAAAAGTTCGTACCATGCTTAATGGATAGCTACAAACAAAGTTTTAAGAAAAACTAATGCTCAACAATAGCCAGTGCCAACAAATAATCAACTAAATAAGGTATCAACAACGCACGAATTTGTTAAATTTAATTATAATATATCCAGTTATATATATATATATATGAGAGAGTTAAATATTTTTTAAATTTATAAGAGCTATGGAGTTATTTAATAATTTAAAATTAAGCAAATGTAGACTATTTTTTTACATTTGGACTGTTGTCAAAATTTACATAAAATAATATTTTAAAATTGATATGAAAACCCTTATTATAATTTTAAATCTTAATTAGTGGGTTTGGATAGGATCGGGTAAAGCAGATCAAAATACTACCATTATTTAATTTTTAACTAATTTCGGATATTTCGAAACTGCGACATTTCTGAGATTTTATTCTATGTATTTCAAAAAAAAAATTTAAAAATTAATTTTACTTTTTTAAGTTTAATATGCCATAAATATAGTTTTTTTATAATTTTCCCTAGAATAAGTGGGGGCTAATACCTTATAAGCTTCTTCATCTACATCTCCTAAACAAATAATGTTCCTTACATCTTTATCCATTCTTTAAATTTTTTCTAACCCCTAGCTCTATCCTACTTTCTTTTAAAATATAAATTAAAAGATAACTATTTAAAACTATGTAAAAAATAAGAATATATAAATTAAAATTAAGCCCCCCCCCCCCTAAAATAAAAGGCTTGCTTTATATTTCCCACCTATAGACTTGAGCCTGGGAAGCGTGTAAAATATTAAGTTATATTAATAACAGGGCCTGGGACTCGGTCTGGAATGGGCCTAAAATGGTATGATTTAAAATCAGGGCCGTGCAGGTGTAACGTTGAAAATTGATTTTTAAATATCAACTGCTATCATTTTACTTTACCGTGAACAGCCATTTCACGACATGTGAAACTATTGTAAAATGGCTGCTATAAAATTATTAGTGTTATATTTCAAGCTTCATACAACTATTTTTTAATCAAAATAAAAGTTTGGTATTAAAATGGCTGTGTTTGATTTTAGTATTAAAAATTAATTATTTTCTATGGAGATGGTGGTTGAAATTAATTATACTGCGATTAATATGACTGCTAAAAAAACTCGCTTTAGAATGATAGCCATTCTTTCTGAGAAAATTGATGTTTAAAAATAATTGGTATTAAAATGATTGTTAAAAATATCAATTTCTAGTCAAAAACATTGGCAGTTATATTTTATATTTGAAATATTCATTATTTAGCTTAGACAAGATTGTTTTTTTAAGTATATCTAATAATTAAAGTGAATACGAATTTTAAATATTTTTTGCTCATCTAAATATTATTTTAATTGAAAGTAGTCAAGTGTTTATTTCTTTTTTTGCTAATCTAGAGCTTAGATCTTATTTTTACTAAATGAGTGTTTGTTGATACTGGGCTATGCAATCGGGGGTGCTAGCGAGATAGTCATTAATATTTTTCATCTATTTTGCTTTTTTAAATTTAGTTTTTGTAAGTTTTGATATGGATTTCATCTTTGTCGAATACGAGTATGAATTAATGATAATTAAGAAACAGTTAATTTGAATATAGAATTTGTAAGATAATTCAAAAATTGTAAAGATAAAATTGAAAATTTTAAATTATAAGCAAATTAAAGGACAATTATATAAAATAATTACCGAGGTTATGTAAATTTTAATAGTATAAATATAGAAGAAAAAGAAAAAAAAACTAATATAATTTTTTTAGTTTAATTTTATATTTTTACGTTTTAGATTATTTATGTTATTTATGAATGATTTTGATTATATTTAATAAATTAAACTGGCATCTTCAATTCGTGTTCATATTAATTTCAACTTGCAACAATCTTTTTATTACTAATTTTAATTTTATTTTTTTCATAGTGCTTAGGTAAAATGGATATTTTTAAATGGCCGTCAAAAATATTTCCTCTTTAGGTCATCAAGAGTTATTGTATATCCGGACATTTTATTATTTTACCTTTTTCTTATAAACAGATTTAGTTAACGACATTTTTTTTCATCATTTTTTCATCGCAATCTCAACTTTCTAGATTTTAGATGAAAAAATCGGCTAAGTCTAATTAGGCTGTTCCTAAATTGGCAAAGCCTAATAAGGCTTAGATATAAAATCTACTAAAACTTAATTAGTCAAAAATTCTGCATCGGCTAAACGTCCGTCAGCGTTCCTTATGCCTAGCATTAATTATCATTTATTTATTTTTAGCAAAATGATTTATTTTATTTATATTTAATGTTAATATTTTATAATTATCAACAAAAATTTTTTTATTTATTTATATTATTATATTATGAATGAAATGAATAATGATTATATTATGAAAATGGATTTATTTCTTTGATGTTTTTTTAATAAAAAAAAGAAGGATGATATGCTGCTATTGTAATATTATTTTTGTTACAATTTATATTTTTACAAAAATCTTTTGAAGTTCAAAACGATTTTTGAAGTTCAAAACGATTTTTGAAGTTCAAAACGATTTTTGAACATATTTTGATTTGATAATTTTAAATCCTCTTTGTAAATAAATCTTTTTTGAGGAATTCTTTTATGAATTTTATTATAAATTAATAATCTTTTATCTTTTATAGTTTTTTTTAGAATCATTTTTGTAAAATTAGCTATTTTTTAAAGAGATATTTTTTTCTAAATAATTTTTTTTAAAATTTATATTAAACTTTTTTATGTTATTTTATATGATTTTTTTAAGGATATGTATCATAGATAAGTGACAATTGTCATTTTTTTGATTTTTTTTGACGCAAATCAGTGAAAATATAGATTGTAAACATGTTAAATTGAAATTCATGAAGATGTAGTATTGACAATTGTCCTAATCGTTATTTTTAAAGTTTTTTGAATTTTTTTGACGCAAATGAGTAAAAATATAGATTGTAAACATGGTAAATTAAAATTTCATGAAGATGCACCATAGAAAAGTAATTGTCATAATCGTTATTCTTAAAGTTTTTGAATTTTTTTAACGCAAATGGGCAAAAATATAGATTGCTAACATGTTAAAATAAAATTTCAGTGGAGATGTACCAGAGATAAGTGATAGTTGTTAGTTTTTTAAATTTTTTTGACGCAAATGGGTAATAATATAATTTGTAAACATGTTAAATTAGAATTTCATGAAGATGTAGCATAGAAAAGTGACAATATAATCGTTATTTTTAAAGATTTTTGAATTTTTTTGACACAAATGGACATTAGATTGCTAACATGTTAAAATAAAATTTCAATGAGGATTATCATAGATAAGTGGTCAGTTTTTTTAATTTTTTTGACCCAAATGGGTAAATATATAGATTGTAAACATGTTAAATTGAAATTCATGAAGATGTAGCATTGACAATTATCTTAATCGTTACTTTTAAAATTTTTTGAAGCAAATGGGTTAAAATATGAATTATTAACTTGTTCAATTAAAATATCATGAAGATAAACCATAGAAAATGGCAATTATCACAACCCTTATTTTTAAAGTTTTTAAATTTTTTTGACGCAAACAGGTTAAAATATAGATTGTAAACATGTTAAATTAAAATTTCATGAAGATGTACCATAGAAAAGTGACAATTGTCATAATAGTTATTTTTAAAGTTTTACAAAAAATTTTTGATTAATTCAAAAAAAGTTATTTTGTTTAAATTTTATTGAAATAATTCAGAAAAGTGCCAATTATCACAATATTCGTTAACTTTTTTATTTTTTTGAGAAATGTGTTTGTAGCATTTGGCGAAACAAAAGGCAATTTTCATGTTTATAATTTTTGTCCCTTTTATCCTGCTTAAAATATGATAAAAATATGCAAAGATATTACTATCAGAAAAATTCAACAAACTTTAAAAATAACAATTATAACAATTGTCATTTATCTAGGGCACATCTTTACTGGAGATTTATTTTAACTTGTTAGAAAATTTTGCAAAAATGATTAAAAAAAACTATAAAAGATCACGAAAGAATTCCTCAAGATTTATTTATAAAGAAGATTTAAAATTCTTATCAAATCAAAATATAATCTTTTTGAACTTAAAAAATATTTTTGCTTAACTTTGGGTGTGAAAATCACTAATAAATTGTAACAAACAATAGCAGCATATCATTTTTTTTATTAAAAAAGCATCAAATAAATAAATAAATCCATTTTCATAATATAATATAAACATATTTCAATTTCATTTCTAAATATAATATAAAATAAAAAAAAATTAAATCTAATCATATGTTTTTTGTTGATAATAATAATAAAATATTAAAATAAATTATTTTACTAAAAATGAATAAATAACAATTAATGCTAGGCATATCTTACGGAACGCTGACGGACGATTAGACGATACATAATATTTGACTAATTAAGTTTCAGCATATTTTTCGGCTAAGCCTAATTAGGCTTAGGCGTAGGTTTTAGCCCATTACGCAACACTAGTTTCAACGATATTCGAAAATGGGATTCATTTTGTAAATTTTTTAATAAGAATCCAGCAAAAGCCAAATTATCAACAATGCTAGTTGCAAAGAGAAAGATTTTTAAGATCTTGCTTACATTTTCCGTTTTTTCACCATACGAAATTATTTTAAATCCCGCAATGTTCCCCGTAAAATCGAATAGCATTATTATTGGTGTCAAAATGCGATAATAATTATTTCACGCTATGGTGTCTATCATTATATCAGGATCCAAATAATTTGTAATCATCTAAGTTAGAAATATAATAATAATAACAAATTGAAAAACCGTTTCTTTGTAGATTTAATTAATTCCAATAAATATTATTAAATGCACAATTAATTTTGATAATAAATTATTAATTAATATATTAAAAGGTTTAGTTAAATCATAGGTGATCCAAAAGATGGTTCTTGCGGCAAAAAATATCGATCGAAATTCGCTGATTCAAGTGTATATCTATCGGGTCATTAAGTCCCACAGACTTAACCTAAATAGTTTTTTTTAATATTTTTCAAAATAGTATTGTCCTATTTTTTTATAGAAATGTTATAGAATTAGATTTATATATGTTTTAACATTTATAATAAAAATTTTATTTTATTGTAATTTTTTAATATTGAATTTGAAGATAAAGATTTAAAAATAAATATTATTATTTTATACTTTGCTTAATAATGTGCCATTAATCGCAATCTCTCTTTAACATGTCTTAATATATTAAAAATATTACCTATATACAATGTGAATTAAATTCATAACCGGGTATTCGTTGGAAATCTAAAATAACCTGATTTTGATTGTTACAGTCAATTCGATAGTGTAGATAGGTCTCAAGTTTGAAAAATCTTTTTGGATTAAATAACACTATTTATAATGCAATAAAGGCCAGTTGCAAATAATGTATCACAAAGCCTAATGCAAGGAACAATTTAAATATTCAAAATAATTCCTTCAAATATTATCTCGATAAGCAAAATTTGTTGATTATTTAATTTTTTATCTAACAGATGCCTGCCTCTCAATTTCAATTTCTTTTTAAGAATTCCTATTCTTATTCTGATTTAGAATACATTAAAAGATACGATACATCTATTTATAAGGATTATTTTTACAAATTAATATTTCATTGATGATTTTACACATCAAACTAAACCAAATAGCATTAATTGTTATCCCATTGATTAAAAAAATTTAATGTAAAACTAGAATCTGATACAAACGTAATAATAATTTTCTAACTACATAAAAAATTAAAAAGGTGCATATTGTTGTATAATTAATAGATCGATTGAATTTTTTAAGTTGTATGTGTGATAATTTTTAAAGGGATCATGACAATCCGGATCTTCACGGGATTTTAAAGGGATAACTAAAAAATTAGGGTTTTAAATTAAGGAATGATAATACGGGATTATCACGTTTTAATCGTGATAAAGAGGAATCTTATTTTTAAAGCGTTTTTCACGAGTTTCATACCCTATACTAGACATATCTTATTTCATAAGGCCAAAAAAAACAACTTTGAAAATTAAAAAACGCAACGAAACTCGTGGAAAACGCTTTAAAAATAAGATTCCTCTTTATCACGATTAAAACGTGATAATCCCGTATTATCACGCCTTAATTTAAAACCCTTATTTTTTAGTTATCCCTTTAAAATGCCGTGAAGATCCCGGATAGTCATGATCCCTTTAAAAATTACGACATATGTATAGTTAATAATTAATAACCGAAAAATAAAATAATATTTAAATTTATTATTATGAAAATTATTAACATAATTTAAATTAAATATCCTCATTTGTTAATATATTATGAAATGAAATCTAACTAACAATAATTTAATTTTTATTGTACATTACATTACATTGCCTATGCATATTAATCATAATTAATGTTGTTCAGTGTATTTCACTTTTTTTTCCATTTTTCCAAAAATATTTAAAAGATTCTTATCTATCGAAAAGAAAGTTTTAATAGTGCAAAAATATTCCTCCTGTAAATAGAGTTGAAAACCATAAAGACGTAAAATGCTCCACTTATATAAACATATTCCAAAAAAATAAATCCTCCAAAAATCTGATGGAATCGTTTTAAATTGACTCGTCCCATCAAAAAGGTTCCCAACATTTTAAATATTGTTAGAGGCAGAAAAAATTCAATAAAATTTACCATCAATAAAATCATTATCTTAAGGTTCTTAATATTTTCTTCTTTAATTCTTTTAATTTTTAATTTTCTATGCTTCATAAGTTCATCGTTAGCTTTCGAATTGGGTCTATCATGGGTATTATCTGTAGTAGTAGTAGTTGATAATAAACTACTATTATTTTCAGTTAAAAGATTGAGAGGAGGAAACATACTATTTCTTTCATGGTTTTTCATTATCGATTTGCTATATAGTATAGAATTTTTCGTGCTTGTCATTTTTGTATGAGTATTTAAAAGAAATAAGGGTTTTCGTCTGATGTAAACTGCAGAATTAAAGTAAATCGAGATTATGAATGGAATAATTTTTGTGCATACTTCTCGAAGGGTATTGTAAGCCGACCAAGTTTTTGACAATACTGGCCATTGAGGTACAAAAGGTACTCTGGCAAATATTATACTTTGCCAGCAAATGATAGGTTTGAGTATTAGATATTGCGATGAAGGTATATTCCAAACCAAACAATATACAAAACTGACGAAAATAGCCCATCTCGCATTTTTCAAATTACATAATCGTTTATAATTGAAAGGGATCGTTATGGCAATGTATTGGTCTAATGATATCAGAACAGATATTAGGTAACCAAAGTCCATTAGTGTCATTGTCAATGGGAAATGGTAATGGATCAAATAAATGTTCCAACGGTATTCGAAAAAAGGTTTTATTTTGTAAAAATTTTCATAAGAATCTAGTAAAGGCCAGGGCAACATCAACAAACAATTTACTGTATTAAGTGCAAAGTAATTCTTGTTTAAGATTTCGCTTACAGTTTTTACCTCCCTTTTGCCACATATTATTACAAGAAATCCTAATAGATTCCCTATCAAACCGATTATCATTATTATAGGTGTCAAAATACGATAGTATATATTTGACGCTAAGGGATTTAGCATCATATCGGAATCGGAACAGTTTAAAAGCATATAAGATAGAATAAATGAGGTGTCTAAAAATTTAAGTTATAGGTTATATCAATTTTTTTTTATCAAATCAATCTTTTTGTCAATTTAATTATTTTTATTATATTAAATCTATTTTTAAATTAATTACAAGTATATAATTATCAATGCTATTACCTAATAAATTATTAATTAAATTTATTGGCACATCAATCATATTAAATATTTTTAATTTTATTATATGTTTCGTTAAATTTGTCAGAATAATGGCAATCCGATTCTATGGAATACATTTTATAAAATAGGTAGGGGAGACTGGGGTTAGGTAAACCCTGGGGCTTGGCAAACCACTTAATCTCATTTCAAAATTAAATACACCAGAAGGTTAAAATTTTATCCTAATATAGTTTTCATTAGTATACATCTATGGACAAAATATATTTTGTAATAATTAATTACTAAAAATTTTATTTAAGAAGTAAAATTTTGATGAAATTTTCAAAAGATTTTTACATGACAGAATTTTAATTTTTATTAAAATATATATAATCATTTATATGTAAATTAAATTTTATTAAAAAGTTTAAACATTCTTCTATAATTTGGGTAAGTTTTATGAGTATTTATCAAATCTAGATATTATTTCAATCATGATTTGTCAATTTAGAGCTAGCGGGGTTTGTTAAACCATACACGTCAATTATGGCAATTAATAATGAAAAAAATTCAAAATCTTGAAAAGGCAATTTCATGGCTGTTTATGATTGGTATTTAGGATTTATGCTAAGAAATCTTAATCTCTCCTTAAAATTCATATATTTTTATGTCCAAAATGTTTACTAAATTAGCCAAAATTAAGTTTCAATTTTTATATATAATTAATTTCAATTTATAATTATTAAGATATTTTGAACAATAAAACAATAAAATTATTCTATACATATCATTATTAATAAATAAAAATGCATTTCAATTTATTATGGCCTAAAAATACCAATGGTTTAAGAAGCCCCTTGAAGTGGTTTGCCTCACCCCGCTATTAGGGCTTGTTGAACAAAATTTTCACTTTTACAAAAAATAAATTTAAAAAAAAATGATTATATTCTTAAGATTTTTTATAAGGCACCTTTATAGAGTATAGTTTTAGGTATCCAATCATATATTATTTTTTATATTATCTATAAAACAACAAGAGCTATAGCCAATTTTGTAAAAAATGGCTCGACTAACCCCAGTCTCCCCTAAAATACATTAGAGATCTTCAAAATAAATAGGTCGATGGACATCAAATATCACAGTGTCTACTGACCTTCTTTTAAACAAAGTGACCTCTTAAAAAGAATGACTAGATTAAAAAAGTATTCTGTGTTTTTAAAAGCTATAAATAATAAATTATTGAATAATTGGGTTTATGGGCTACTTAGAACTAATCAATGGAGTTGGTTACAACATGATTAATTAAACCACATTTATTAAAATGCCATAATATTTAAATTGCCACTGTATTCTCTCCAAATTAAGTTTTATTTTTATATTTTTTAGAGTATAATTGTTTAGTTTTTAGTAATAAGATAGATTATTGTGGTTTTTAAATAAAATTTTACGAAAACCATGCACAAAAATATAAAAAATAATTAAGATTAGGCTAGTTAAAATAACTTCTCAATTATTTTGTAGTAGGATATAACAAAAAACTTTAATGATCAATTTTAGCTCAAATTGGGAATATATAAAAAATTTTACTGTAAAACGTAACTCGTTATTTTAAATTATATAAAAAACATATTTTATTGAATTATAAAATTATTTTTTTATTTTTTAAATTATAAATTTCATAAATAAGCCGAGTATTTAAATCAAATCAACCAACAAATTCCTTCATTTTTATTTTAAATTTTCCGTCAAGATTGTTAATCCTAATTAATATTAAATCAATCAAGATATGTTAATTTATATTCTTATTCGCTAATATTATAATATATTTTATAAAGAAAATATGTCAAGCCGGGTCAATTTTTTAAAAATAATTTTGGTAGGGACGAGTCGAGTTTAATACTTTTTGAAAAAATTCGGGTTGGGCCAATTTTTAAATAAGTTACCATTAGATTTTGTGAAATAAATCGATATATTTTATTATTCTTGCAAAAACAAGGCGCTAGTATTTTCTATTTGTTGAATAATTTTTTTTTACAATCAAAAAAAAAATTAAATTTTTCTATATTTAAATAAATTCTGGGCCGGGGCTGGCAAATAATCTTATTTTTATTTAGGGTCGGGGATAAGAAAAAATTTATTCGGAATCGGGTTTAGCAAGGTAAATTTCTTTAAAAAAAAATTGAATTATTAAATTTATATTATAATTAAATAACTTTTTTTATCTTTCTGGTTAAATTTTATTAATAATCAATAATTCTTGTCGCGCTCAAAGTTAATTAAATTTAAATCAGCAATAACCGAATAAAATTATCATAATAATAGAAACAAATGAAAAGAAATTTAGGTTAATCAAAACTAAATAATATATTTTAAAAAAGGTATATAATTATTTGATTAATCTAATTGGCTAAAAAAAATAGGGAAAAATGGCTTTCACGATAATTACCTTCAAAAAAAATTGAAGTAAAATTATTTAATTACACAAACCTATTTTGATGCATAACAGTTAAATTCTCACTTTGTGCACTTTGGTATAATCGTTCCGATACCAATTTTTCCGGGTTAATGTTTTACTTCGTTTCGGGTTCATTGATAAAAAAAACATTTCTTTCTATTATATATAAATTTTAAAAAAAAATCATTTGGATATTAATTTCAAAAATTTATATAAAAAAACTAAGATGCTTAAGCTAAAATATTTTTTCTGTTTGTCATAATATTGATTTTTTTTAGTGACGCATCAACCAGGATAGCATAATAGAGGACTTGGATGTCTAAAAAATTTTAAGGGCCCAAAAAATAATATTAATCCTACAAACTTTTTTTTATTAGAAGTTGGCATAAAAAGTTTACTTGAAAGCCCGCAGCCTCATTGTTATGCCACTGATTATATTGTTCCAACTTTCCTGTTATATTGTACATAAATTGCGCATTTACAACTATATTTGAATAAGGCCTCAACTAGTTTTCTACAATGGGTTAGGTTTTAATCTGTAGATAGAAAAAAAATTACTCAATGAGTGAGCTGGCTTTATTTTATAGGCGTGTTGTGTAGAACTGGCTAATAAAGTATAATAAAAGAAACAACTAAATAACTAAATTCATTATTATAATAATATAATGGGCCAATGGGAGGATTTATATCTAAAATTATATTTTTTTTAAGATTAACAATTGGTAAGCGAGTTTGGGGGCTAAAACCTACCCATTGCAAACATCAATTCTCTGCTATTTTTTCAAAAAAATATTTTTTATAGCATAGTGCAATTTTTTTATCATAATTGAAATAATTTAATACCAAATTAGATCGCATAGAAACTAAGCGAAATTCGCTAATTGCGAAATATATTCAAAAGCCTTGAGCTAAATGTAATTCTTATGTTTGTATTGACACATTTTATTCAAATAATAAATATTTAAACACGTTACAATGCTAATTTGAAAGTTAAATAATCATGAGCTTTCAAATCATATAATAAAGATGATTAAATTGAATTATTAAAAGAAAAACATAATTGTATTCGTTTACTCCCTTCTGTCCAATAGACATCGTTTGAAGTAGTGGAGTTAGTAACAATAATATTGGGTTACTGATATGAACTTCGTCATTAGAATAAAATAGGATGAAACTGAAAAGTTATTGATTTCTAACTCGGATCGCCAAATTAATATTTATAAATGTGATTTACATTTATAATTCAATTTATAATACATTTATAATTCAATTTATAATACATTTATAATTCAATTTAAATTTATAATACATTTATAATTCAATTTAAATTTATAATACATTTATAATTCAATTTAAATTTATAAAATAATTTTAGAAATATATGTATTTGTAACATGATATTTGCTCTATTTTCATTTAAGTCCTTATTAACCAAACTACTCTGTACAATATCAAAAGGAAGAAATCTTCTAAAATGTTTTACTATTTGGCAAGGAACCTATTGCTTTATAAACCTGATAGAAAAGCCTTTAATTGTTGGTTAGGTTTTTTATCGAATAGTATCAAACAAGACATCCATAATTAAATGTAAATTTTTAAAACTTTTTTCTAATCAATTAAGAATTACTGTAAAAAGTGAGTGTATCGATTTCCATGTAGCCTGCATTTTTTTCATAAAATTTTTCAAAGAATAACGTCCTTAGTTTTAAACTCGCTTTTGGATGCTTTCAAGAGTTTATATTGTCACAGTAACTCTTTCATTAAAGTAAACCTGAATACCATTCGTATATAATCAATAACGGCTCCCTCTTTTCTACAACATGGTGACTAAAGAATAGAATCCCTTTTGGGAATTCAGCAGTGAGACATTTGTTTGCCTGAATGTACAGAATATTATAATTATTTTTCAATCTCTTGGACATTTTTTTGCCCTTTGTTATTTAGACGAAGGTTTTCTTGGTTGACCCTCCTAAAAAATATTGCAAATTCTACATAACAGAGCTCTCACTCCTTCTACACCCTTCCTTAATCTTTTCAAATGATATATTATACTTTGAAACTGTGAAATCCTGTTCTAATTCTATTCTCAATATCAGGATATCATTACTACTAGCCATTCTAATAGTGAATTAGAATTCAAGCTTTTAGTATCTCTTAGAGCTTCTTATACACGGGATTTCATTAAACCACTTTTATTAGAATAAATTCTCATCAAGTATCTTTCTTAGTTAATTAATTTTAATAGGTCAAATCATCTCCCACTTTTAAGATCAATTAGAATAAAAATCTATGAAATATAGGCTCTAACCATGGCCTAGGGAATTTTAAAATAATTTTTTTTAAATTATTTTCATAGTTACCCTATTTTATTTACATTATCTAAAATTACCTTTCCTAGTGATATAAAAAAAAATTTAGAGGGGGTTCTTCAAATTCTTCAAGACTACCATAATCAATTAATGAATAAAGGAAATATTCTTTAAAAAAATCAGGAGATCGGAAATATTCATATTAATTCTCATATATTAATTTATTTTGTAATAAATATAATAAAATAGATAAAAAAAATTAAATTTTCAGGGTTATTGCTGAATATATAAATTTAATACATAACATTAAGGTAAGGAGTAAAATAAATATTTTGAGTTTGGAATATACTTACTAATTAAAAAAAAAGTCGGACGAACCTGAGAGAATCTAAGATTGAATATTTTTAACACCAGGCTTCAGACAGGCTAAAAAAATAATTTGATTTTGCAGGTTTCTAACATCGCTTAAAAATTATCGATGCGAAAATAAAATCTTTAATCAAGGCAATCCTTCACCTGAACTTTGCATAAAAATCTTGTTTCTAAGTCCTCCTTTTAATCCAATATATAAAAATTTGATTCCTAACAATATCTCTACCAAGGCTTTTATCCTTAAGACACTTAAACATAATATATTATTGATTTCTCCCTCACAACCAACTCAGATATTCTTTTCTTGCGCCACAAATTAAAATATCTGCATCGATACTTCACAACATTCCTTTTGATAGCTTGTTTAATATACTTTAATTCTCAAGAAATCTATGGAAAACGTTCACTTCAAAGAAAGCAGAAAAGTGGATATGAAATAAAACTAAATCCTTTCAAAAAATCTAGATCGCATCTGTATCTCTTTTTAAAGTATTCTCCGAACAAGATGAATATTATTCCATAGTTTGCAATCTCAAGAGCTGACACTTGTTACTGTGAACAATATAATCGTGAAAGGCTTTAATCAACTTACGCTGTCCTTTTAAACCGGTTGATTTAGATATGGGCGAAAAGACCCAATGGCTTTAGAAGAATACCAAGGGATTACCCCACATACATGAATATATTTACAAAACATTTGCACAATCCATTTTCGGTAACTGGAAAAATATATATTATTTTAATTAACCAATATCCATTTTATTCCATTGATAGCTTTAGCAGTAGAAAACTTTGGAAAAAAAGTCCCTATTTAAATTGTCTAAATTAACCTTCCTATCATAATCATATTGAATATTCTTACCTTGGCCAAAAAATAGGACGATAAACTTATGCCTCTATTCTTTTAGTGAATTATTTACATATTTTTCAAAAAAATTTATGTATGGTTTTTAAAATAATATACAATTATTATAGGTCCTTGAAGTTGGCCCCACAATTTTTGATTTTCAATGGTTTATCAGTTGGTGTGATTAGTACCCGATTTGTACAGATTTGTACCGTTTTCAGTTCGATTTGTACCATCACCGTTTTTGAGACAGCCCCCCAACTTTTTAACTTAAAAATAAAAAGTGAATAGGTCGATAGAGAATGATTTGTACCGATTTTTACCGTTTTCAGTTTGATTTGTACCATCACCATTTTCCAGCTATTGACCGTTGATAATATGGCGCCAAAAATAAAAAACACTCAAAATCTATTTTTTTAAAAGTTCTTTAACGTACAACGGTAGAGAATTTTTTTCTCTTCCTAATGATGTCTCAAATTATGCTTTATCTTTATTATTTATTTCGGAAATCAAATTTTAAACCTTATATTATAGCGTGAAGTTAGCCCCCCCCCGATATTCAAAATTTGAGATTTTTCAAATTTTTAAAACGGGATTGATTTGTACCCGATTTGTACCGTTTCAAACTCGATTTGTACTATTAACGTTTTCCAAGTATTGACCGTTAAAGATATGGCGCCAAAAATAAAAAACACTCAAAATTTATTTTTTTTAAAAATTTTTTAACATACAACGGTAGAGAATTTTTTTCTCTTCCTAATAATGCCTCAAATTAAGCTTTATCTTCATTATTTATTTAAAAGTACAAATCGAGTTTGAAACGGTACAAATCGGGTACAAATCAATCCTGTTTTAAAAATTTGAAAAATCTCAAATTTTGAATATCGGGGGGGGGGGGGGGCTAACTTCACGCTATAATATAAGGTTTAAAATTTGATTTCCGAAATAAACAATGAAGATAAAGCTTAATTTTAAGCATCATTAGGAAGAGAAAAAAAATTCTCTACCGTTGTACGTTAAAAAAATTTTTAAAAAAATAAATGTTGAGTGTTTTTTATTTTTGGCGCCATATCTTTAACGGGCAATAGCTGGAAAACGGTAATGTACAAATCGAGTTTAAAACGGTACAAATCGGGTACAAATCAATCCCGTTTTAAAAATTTGAAAAATCTCAAATTTTGAATATCGGGGGTAGGGGGGGGGGCTTACTTCACCCTATAATAAGGTTTAAAATTTGATTTCCGAAATAAATAATGAAGATAAAGCTTAATTTGAGGCATCATTAGGAAGAGAAAAAATTCTCTATCGTTGTACGTTTAAAAACTTTTAAAAAAATAAATTTTGAGTATTTTTTAATTTTGGCGCCATATTTTCAACGGTCAATAGCTGGAAAATGGTGATGGTACAAATCGAACTGAAAACGGTACAAATCGGTACAAATCATTTTCTATCGACCTATTCACTTTTTATTTTTAAGTTTAAAAGTTGGGGGGGGGGGGCTGTCGTGAAGTTAGCCCCCCATTTTGTTCTTTGAATATCTCAAAAACGTAGATGGTACAAATCGAACTGAAAACGGTGCAAATCGGTACAAATCGGGTACTAATCACACCAACTGATAAACCATTGAAAATCAAAAATTGTGGGGCCAACTTCACGGACCTAATTATTATTTGTTTGATTTTAAATGACAAATAAAATATGGTATATTAAAAGAAATATTAAAATTTTATTTTCACCATAAATTTCAATTTTATCCCGAAGATATTTTAAATTAGACTATATTTATATTTTATTCAAACATAAATTTGATTTCAGTTTCAATTTAATTATTGTAGGAGGGAATAATGTTGTCGAGTCGGCTTAGCAGCCATTCGAGTCGAGTTTCTTGTCAAAAAATCGACTTCAGCTTGAAACCGCTCAATGAGACGTATGAGTCGACTCTTGAGCCGATTTTATATAAAAAATGTTATAAAATTATATATAAGAATTCATAAAAAAAATTTCAATCTTTTTAATATTTAATTTAATAATCCTCAAAAAATATCTATCATATTTATCCAATAGTTATCTATAGTGTTGTTAAATAGTCGAGTTCATTGGACTTTGAATCAGAGTCTATAGTCAACTTACTTAGTTCACAACTCGACACTAGTTCAAAATTACCTTATTAAAAAAATAATCATTAATTTTCATTTTTATTTTTTTAGAAATTTAAATAATAATATAGGAAGAGTCTCGCCTAGCCAATTTTTTGGTAAAACCCTGTTTTTCTGTAATAAATTATGTTTTTTCTGTAAAATCTTGACTTATTTTGTGAACCGAATCGTTTAATTCAAAATTAAAATCAAATAAAAATATCGGAAGAATTTTGATTAAGCACTTTTTTCAATCAATCATTTTGCTTTTCCCATATTTACAAAACGAATTATTTTCTTTTCCATAATAAATTAAAGATAATATATTTATATTTAAAGAATAAATCAAATTTTTTTAATATTTTATTTTATCTTTAAAAAGATTTCGGGGGGTATAATGTCTTATTTTATATATTTTATTTTATGTAGTATTAAATTTTTATCCACTATAATAACGGGTAGACATCAAGTATGGGATTTACATATTAGTGAAAATATATGATGCACGCTTCAACGGTGGGTGATGTATTTAATTTTTGCTGGCTTGGTAATGAATGAATAATGAAATTAATATTAAAAAAATATATACATTTTTTGGATGTTGTCCTATGTCTATATGGTGTGTCTTATAGGAGAAACTCTTGTTATTAATATCCTTTGTACTAGTTTCAGAAGTTTCTTAGAGCTCTATTAATAGTCGGTTCCTGACTATCATTATCATAATTATTTTAAATCTGATCCTCAGTTGTTGTTGGTATGTCGAATATGTGTTTCAGAGGGAACAGTATTTGTTTTCTTTCATTGTTATTTAATATAGTAATAATTTTTCTCCAAATTTTTAAATAATAAAAATAAACAACTTAAATTATAATTTTTTATAAAATATTATTGTTTTGATTTATTCTTTATTTAAAACATCTATTTTTAAGAAATACCATATAAATTTACGTATCAGGTCAATTCAGCGAAACTTATATCGCGAAACACTTTTTCGCTAAACTTTTATCGCGAATGTCGTTTATAGCGAAAAGTTTTTATAGAAGGTAAAATCGCGAAATTAATTCTGCGAATTTATCTCCGCTAAACATTTATAGCGAAGACAATTTCGCTAAGCCATTGTCGCGAATTTATTTCCGCGAAACTTTAACCGCGAATTTATTAAGTGAATACATTTTAGCTAAACATTTTACGCGAACACTTTATAGCGAATTTTTTATCGCGAATATGTTTGCACGAAGTCATTATCGCGAGCGCATTACCGCGAAACAATAAATATTATTTGATGTTTTTTAATAAAAAATGATATGCTACTATTGTAATATTATTTTTGTTACAATTTATTAGTGATTTTCACACGCCCAAAATTTAAAGCAAAAAAATTTTTTTATTATGATAAAAATTTTAAATCTTTGTAAATATATCTTTTTTGAGGAATTCTTTTGTGAAATTTATTATAAATATACAAATTTTAGGTGAAATCCTTTATAGTTTTTTTTATCATTTTTGTAAAATTATCTATTTCTTAAATATATTAAAAGAGGTGGGTTTTCTAAATAATTTTTTTTAAAATATTTATATTCAACTTATTTATGTTATTTTATATGATCTTTTTAAGTTAAATAATTTAATGTGACAATTGTCATATTCGTTATTTCTTAAGTTTTTTGAAATTTATTGACTCAAATGGGTAAAAATATCATTTATATTGTAAAGATGTTATATAAATTCAATGAAGATGTTTCTTGGAAATATGGCAATTATCATAATCGATATTTTTAAACTTATTAGATTTTTTTTAACGCTAATGGGCAAAAATATGTATTTTTAACATGTTAAATTATAATTTCAATTAGGATGTACCATATAAAAGCGAAAATTGTCATAATCATTATTTTTAAAGTTTTTTTACAATTTTTTGACCTAAATGGGCAAAAATATAAGTTGTTACATGTTAAAATTTCAGTGAAGATGTACCATAGATATAAGTTACAATTGTCATAATCGTTGTTTATAAAGTTTTTTGAATTTTTTTGTTGCAAATGGGTAAAAATATAAATTGTAAACATGCTAAATTAAAATTTCATGAAGATGTACCATTGAAAAGTGACAATTGTTATAATCGTTATTTTTAAAGTTTTTTGAATTTTTTTGACCAAAATGGATTAGAATAAATATTGCTAGCATGTTTAAATAAAACTTCAGTGAAGATGTACCCTAGATAAGTGACAATTATTATAATCATTATTTTTAAACTTTTTTTGAAGTAAATGGGCCAAAATAAGTATTGATAACATATTTAAATAAAACTTCAGTGAAGATGTACCCTAGATAAGTGATAATTGTCAAAATCGCTATTTTTAAAGTTTTTTGTATTTTTTTAACGCAAATGGATAAAAATATAGATTATAAACATGTTAAATTAGAATTTCATAAGATGTACCATAAAAAAAGTGACAAATGTCATAATCATTATTTTATAACTTTTTAAAAATTTTTTGACGGAAATGGGCTAAAATAAATATTGCTAACATGTTAAAATAAAATTTCAGTGAAAATGTATCCTATATAAGTGACAATTGTCATAATCGTTATTTTTAAAGTTTTTTAATTTTTTTGACGCAAATGGGTATAAATATAGATTGTAAACATGTTAAATTAAAATTTCATGAAGATGTACCATATAAAAGTGACAATAGTCATAATCGTTATTTTATAACTTTTTGAATTTTTTTGACGTTAATGGGCAAAAATATAAATTGCTTACATGCTAAAATAAAATTTCAGTGAAGATGTACCATAGATAAGTTACAATTGTCATAATCGTTGGAATTTTTTTGTTGCAAATGGTTAAAAATATATATTGTAAACATGCTAAATTAAAATTTCATGAAGATATACCATTGAAAAGTGACAATTTTTATAATTGTTATTTTTAAGGTTCTTTGATGTAAATGGGTTAAAATATAGATTGTAATCCATTTTAACCATAATAAAATCTTAACATTAAATTTATAGGAAGTTGATTGTATCTACTAAATAATATTCATATGGTTTTTAAGTTCTTTATATAAAAATCCTACCCTGAATTCAGACTCAGCACTATTTTGCCACGAGTATACAAAAATATTTGCTAACTGTGAATGCAAGGTTATACATTTTTATAATGTAGAATTAAAATTTATTAATTAAAGGAATAAGATTGTGAATCCATATCTCAAAAGTTTAGAATTTAACATAGGTTACATTACAACTATCTTTAATAATCATTTTGCATATTTTAATCAAATTTTAAGCAGGATAAAAGGAGCAACGATTATGAGAATGAAAATATCGATTTGTTTTTTTGTTTGGACTGAAATTTTATTTTAACATGTTAACAATTTACATTTTTGTCCAATTGCGTCAAACAATTCAAAAACTTTAAAAATAACGATGATGACTATTGTCACTTATCTAGGGTACATCTTCACTGAAATACTATCTTAACATGTTAGCAATTTATATTTTAGCCCATTTGTTTCAAAAAAATTTAAAAACTTTTAAAAATAACGATTATACAATTGTTTACTTTTATATGGTACATCAAAATTTAATTTTACATTTTTACAATCTATATTTTTACCCTTTTGTATCAAAAAATTTTAAAAAACTTTAGAAACAACGATTATGACAATTGTTACTTATCTGTGGTACATCTTCATTGATATTTTATTTTAACATGTTATCAATTTCTATTTTGGCCATTTGCTTCAAAAAAATTCAGAAAACTTTAAAAATAACGATTATGACAATTGTCACTTATCTGGGGTACATCTCCACTGAAGTTTTATTTAAACATGTTAGCAATTTATTTTTTGCCCATTTGCGTCAAAAAAATTCAAAAAACTTTAAAAATGATTATGACAATTGTCATTATCTTGTGAACATCTTCACTGAAGTTTTATTTAAACATGTTATCAATACTTATTTTGGCCCATATACGTCAAAAAAGGTTTAAAAATAACGATTATTACAATTGTCACTTTTCTGTGGTACATCTTCATGAAATTTTAATTTAACAAGTTTACAATCTATATTTTTACCCATTTACATCAAAATAATTTAAAAAACTTTAAAAATAAGGATTATGAGAATTGTCACTTATCTAGGGTGCATCTTCACTGAAGTTTTATTAATACATGTTAACAATATTTATTTTAACCAATTTACGTCAAAAAAATTTAAAAACTTTAAAAATAAAGATTATGATAATTGTCACTTTTATTTGGTGCATCTTAATTAAAATTTTAATTTAACATGTTTAAAGTTTTCTAAAAATAGATGAATGTTACGAGTTTATTTTATTTTATTTAGAATAAATCAAAGTTACATTTAATTTATTTTATTTTAAAATTTTACATTCATATCAAACTAAAAAATCAGGCTTATATAACAATTTTCATATTAATATATAAAAAAATCAATCTACACAATTTATATAAAAAAAAATCAATTTATTAAAACATAAAAAAAAACAATTTAAAAGTTAGTATTAATCGGCCATATCAACATTCCACCCTTTAAAAAATGATCTCCACTCAGGTTTTTATTGTTGAATCTTATCGTGCAGTTTGTCATAGTCTTGGAAAATGATATTTATTTTGGTTGTTCATATGATTGTTCAAGTCGTTCATAAGTCATTGTAGTCGTTGGCTTGATTCTATCAAGTTGGTTTGTTAATATCGTTCTGAGTACGCTGGCTCGTCGTCAAGCCCCGTCGTTATCATTGTCAATTTTACAAAATTGTTATTATCACCAATTGTAAAATTATCATTATTAAATAGGATTTCGGAATATATGAATAATTAGAGAATCGATCAAATTTGGATGTTAGAATAATAAAAGGATGATAAATCAACAAGATTGTTAGATATTATTTTTAGCATTTTTTTATTTTTTATATATATTTTTTTAATAAAAATGATTTTTCGATTATTTTATTATTACACGAAATAAATTGCTTTACCCCTTGACCCTTGTTACCCAAAAATTAGGCGTTTACACAAATCAAGATTGGGCAGCAATATCCGTTGGATAAAATATCATAAAACGGCCATTATCAGATCCACACAAAAAGCTATGGATGAACACAAAGAAGAATTGGAACGAGTCAAGAACCTCATGCTAGACGGACAGAAAGCCAACGCTAATGAAATGGCCAACATAAAGGCACAACTAACAAGTGCCACGGGCCACATTACGAGACTTCTGAGTCTGATGGACTCCAATCGAGATTCTAAGACCCCCATAACCGGAGGATCACCTAATTATAATTCGAATATAGCAGGACCAAGCAACATCAATAAATTTACTGTGGTAGACATACCGCAAGTACCGCTTGACGGACCTGAAAATTCGGTAGAATTTCTACTATCAGAGGAGGAAATTAAAACCCTCAACATCATGGCGGAAACGGATAAGTCTAAATTAATAAGGATCGCCGGTCACTTCCGAAATGCCATATCCCTCGCGGAGAGAGCCCCTGGTTACCAACTAAAAGGAAGAGATGCACACGAATTCCCCTCGCTCAAGCTGTACGTCAAAGAAATGAGCCTAAATTCGTCAATCGAATTCCTAAGAGATGTCGCAGCAAAGGCGCAAATTTACGCGAAATCATGTGCGTGGGATTGGGAACAAATTCGCTTCGAATCGCAAAACAACCTATGCAAATTCGTAGGAGGTATGCCCCCAATGCCCAACCTCCAGCCCTTTCGTACTACCCCCGCCTCATCAAGCGGCAGAAAGGCAGGGGGAACCGGGAGAGATAAATTCGCCGCAGCACACGACGATGAGGTCATTGAGATTTCCGATACGGTCTCAAAGGGCGTTTTCCCTCAACGAGGGAAGAAGCCGTCCAACAGTCGGTGAAATCATGGATAACCTACCACCATCAGCACTAGAATTTGGGGTCGCGGAGGCTCTAGCGCCCTGGGCGGAGACCTGCATCTCGGAGATCGGCGAGCAACAAATCAAGCGTTGGATCCGAGACGTGAGGCGCCAGAAGTTTTCGCCAGGAAGGGCGATATCCGACGTGGAACCAGCTGATGGTGACGAATTGGAGGAGGATGACAGTGAAACCTCTAGCGTCGATTTACCCATAACCGAACAATTCGACGTCAATGGAGAGCCGATCATAATGGCCAATATATTCTCAAACAGGATATCGCCTTATAGTGCAGCTATTCTTCCCCCGTCTGCGCCGACGGTAGATAGCGCCACGATCGGCCGGTTTCACAGGCTGCTTAGACTTATGGGCATAGACACGACAGATGGAGCCGAGCTTAATCTCCAAGCCCGACTAGACTTGTCCATGGTTACGCTAAAGCCACATCCCCTCCAATCCTCGTTCACGAGAAAGATAGCTATCAGAGGGTTTTGTCCGAAGTTTGACAATCAAGCTATAGCTGGAAATGGAGGCTTCTTTAGAAACAGATTTATCAGGTTAGCTACCAAATATATGCCGATCGTCAATCAGCTGGTAGAAGGAGGAGTCATAGAACAGACAGACACGACCTTTTGTTCACCACTGTTCTTAATTCCCAAAAAAGATGGAACCCCGAGGGTCATCTCCGACTTCTCCAACGTCTCCAAAAATTTTATCAAATACCCCTTCAAGCTGAAAACAATCCCGATGATCGCGCCTATGCTGGCAGGGGCAAGAAAAGCCACCAAAATTGACCTGAAATCTGCGTTCTACTCCATCCCGCTAGCGCAAAGCAGACGTCGTTTCTTCGGATTTGCCACGGCCAGCAACAAGTATAGATACAAAACCCTGCCAATGGGAGCGGGTTTCTCCCCATACGCGCTCCAAAACATAGTGCTGGACCTCTGCGCGAAATCAGTCAAAACAGCGAATTATTCGGTTTATCTAGACGACGTCATAATATTCCATGCCGACGAACATATTATTTTCCAAGATACCATAGCCTTCCTCAATATGGCAGTGGAGTGGGGTCTCACGGTTAATCATACCAAATCCATCACCATTCCAACGGAAAAGATATGTTATCTAGGAAACGACATAGACTTCCAACAGAAGACCGCAGCGGTAGATAAAGATATCAGAACAAGACTTCGCTTCTGCCAATTAGTACTTTATAAACATACCCTGCAGGCAATGTCAATCGAACGTGACATAGCGCTAGAGGTACTGGGTATCCTGAATCATTACACCTATTCAATAACGGGGCTATCCAGAGTTTTCGCTCCCTACTACCACACGATGTTAAACACAGAGGAAGCACCTCCTATTGACTACATCAAAGCCTACCCAAAGGCAGTGGCAGCGATAAAAGCTCTAATGAAACCGTTTCCGTTTACCTTCCCAATCAACGCTATCATACACGTGGATGCGTCATCGGCCCACATTGGCATGGCTGACGGGATAGAGAATCGTTTCTCCTTTACTTTCGAGGAGGCGAAACACGCGCTGGATATACCGGACCAAACTACCCACCACATCAACCAGAAGGAACTCCTGGCCATATGGGTGGGTTGCAAGTACGCGCTAAACAAATATGGTACAGTCCCAGCCCTGGTAACCGACAGCCAAGTTGCCTACACGATCGTCAAAAAAGGAGGATCAAGATCCCCAGCTTGCGAATTCTTAGTGACGAAAATCATGTTAGCTATCGGTTTCCTAAATTTCGTCCACCTAGCAAGGAACTTGACCTAGATAGCGTCTGAAGAAAACCTAGCGGACCAACCAAGCAGGGCATGGACAGGAAATGAGGAAGCCCATAACGTCTTGCACGATATCAATGTGGAGGGTCTACCCCCAATTGATCAAGCCTTCCCGTTCATGAGAGCCTCCACCCCTATCAGATTGGACGAAGAAATTGATGGCCAACCTTTCTCCTTCCCGGAAGTATCCAATATCGAAGCATTGGAGCAAGAATTCGACCCCGCCATATTCGAAGACACCCTTAACCTCACGGATACTGACGAAACAATAGCATCGTCCGTCCTATTAGCTAACGAGGAACAAAGAACCCTTGGCCCCGAGGAACATTAGCCCTCATACATATCTTGCCCCTCGTTCTTACATGATTATTAACATATTATAAATAAATAAATTGATTATTATTCATCGAAAAACCATTTAAATTATTAGCTTAAATAGAAACCAAATGCCCTCCCCGGAAGTTTAATAACCTAACTATCCCAAGGGGGGGGGGAACACACAAGGACTGGCAATACCCCTCCTTGGTAGCTATTTAGCTAAAACAACGTCGAACGTCTATGGGGGAAAAAAGTTCTTGTAATGGGTACAAGTCCAGCTCACAACCCAGTGACTGGAGAAATAAAGTCCTATACCTATAAATAGGCAAGTCTGTACAGCCATCTCTCTCTTCAGAAATTTAAACTTTTTGCCCTTATTTTTTAATTTATAAAGCATTTTGAAATAACAATTATTCATAAGATTGTTTTTAGTAAAAAATAATTTTTTGAGCGTTAAATTTTTAGAAAAAAATCTCTTCATCACATCCTTGATTCTAGAATGAAGATGTTTAGTTTTTATATGACTTCTCTTAGTGATACTTTTAATCATAGGCGTAGCCGGGGGGGGGGGAGGCAATTGGAAATTCCCCCCCCCCTCCTTCAGAAATTTATCACTTTTTGTAAATATTATTTTTAGCTAATAAAAAAATATCCCCCTTAGTCCTCCCCCCACTCCCTGACCCTCAAATATGTATGCATATATCTTAAATAATAATTTAAAAGAAAGAATGTAAAAGTTGATATTTTTTTATAAAACTATTCATCATAATTTATAGATTTTTGGGAAAATAAATTTATAAATATGTAAAATGAACCAAAAATGTTTTTTAATAAATGGAATATAAGCCAAAGATAAGTCTTAAGACAGAAGTGAAATGTATTATAATTATTAATAATAGATCCATAAAATTATTAAATAATATAATATTTCAAATATAATTTTTTATAAAGTGAGTAATTTTAATTTATTTATCTTAATAAAAGTAAAATATAATTATAAAACTATTGATAAAATTAAGTCATAAATTAAAAAAATATTAAAGCACAATACAAACAGTGGAATATTATATGTCGTAGATTTACAGTATATCTAATTATCAATTGACAATCAAGTAATTTTTACCAATATAGCGAATTATATATTTTCAGAAAACTAGAAAATATTGATAAGGACATCAGAAAATATCTTTTAAAGACATTGTGGAATGAATAATATGAAGATTAAATTTAAATCTCACTTTTACTTAAAAAATAGATGGCGTTAAATAATTGTATGCAAACTGTTGCTATATTTAATATCAAGAGCATTGATTAGTAAAATTTGTTAAATTATTAACTGTAATATATTTTCTAACTGTCAAATATGTCTGTAAAAGTGGAATTTTTCCTGTATTTTATAACTAATTCTATATAATAGAGTAAAATCAACTATATGTCTACTTACTTTTTATAAATAAATTTCTTATAATTGTTTGGAATAAATTATTACCATGCTTTTATATTAAGGTATATACAATACAAGTAATTTATTATATTTTTATTTTATATAAACTAATAAAAATATATTTCATATTTGTTCCAGGCTTATTTTCTTTATTAAAATTTATAAAAATATTTTATGACTATATATAGACTAAAGTAACCCGGCCGAAGGCCGGGAAAAACGGGCCGAAGGCCCGACAAAAAGGTGGTCTGGGGGCGAAGCCCCCAGTAATTTTTTAATTCCCCCCCCCCCCCTTATGAAAATCCTGCTACGCCTATGCTTTTAATTGTCTTCAAATTTATAAGTCTCAATTTTTTTTATCGCATTCAGTAAGAGTTTTTTTAATTTTATTATTTTCTTTAATCTTTGTTTCATTGTTTTCTTAAATGTTTATTTCCCTTTTTTCTATAATCACGAATATTTCAAAATTATTATATAAATTACTCTTATAGTTTATAAGAATCTCTTTCATTCTGAATATTTGGTTTTAATTCAATATTTTTCAATTTTTTGTTACTAAGAGATTTATTTTTATTAGAACGATTTTCTTTTATTTCTGTAACACATAAACATTTTAATGTACACAATGCTTCATCATAACTTGAATTTAACTCTCTTGGAAACACAGTTTTCATGACTAAATATAATTCAACTGGTAAATTACCTATTAAGCTTATTTTTAGTATCATGAAATTTTAAATAATCTTCTAATTTGTCAATAGACTTTGTTTTATTATTATTGTCCCATATAGGTTTATTCATAATTTAGAGATTTATCATTAAAAGTTTTAATTATTCTTCACTTTTTCAAATTAATCATTTCTTACGTGTTTATAGAATGATATAAATATTACATTCCAGAACTTTTTTATCTAGTTGTCTATGTTCCAGTAGCTAAAATCATATTGTCTGTGGATTTAGAATATTTTGTAAGTCATTATACCCCAATTTTATTTAGTTCGTCTAATTTGATATATACCTCATCTGGTAGTCTTCTTGTAAAGGAACCTGCTTTTTCGATGTCCGAGATCTGAGTGTCCTTGAAGATGTCTTCTACTCAAAAAAAGATCGCCACTGCCTGAGTATATTGGAAATTCAATATTTATATTAACATTATTATTGGGAATCTGTTTAATATTTATTTATTTATTTACGATTTCCTCGAATATGTAGAACTGCCACCATAAAGTTTTCTAAAAATAAATGAATGTTACGAGTTTATTTTATTTTATTTAGAATAAATCAAAGTTACGAATTTAATTTATTTTAAAATTTTACATTCGTATTAAACTACAAAATCAGGCTTATATAAAAATTTTCATATTAATATATATAAAAATCAATCTACACAATTTATATTAAAAAAAATCAATTTATATAAACATAAAAGAAAACAATTTAAAGGTTAGTATTAATCGGCCATATCAACAATGTTAAAAATACATATTACCGTAAAAAAAATCTAATATGTTTAAAAATACCGATTATGACAATTGTCATTTTTCCAAGGAACATCTTCAATAATGAATTTAAAATTGTCAGATTATATTATTTTCCTTAAAAAGATCATATACATAAATAAGTTAAATAAAAATATTTTTAATAAATATTATTTAGAAAACCCACCTCTTTTGATATACTTAAAAAATAGATAATTTTACAAAAATGATAAAAAAATCTATAAAAGATTTCACCTAAAAGATTGTTTATTTATAATAAAATTCACAAAAGAATTCCTCAAAAAAGATTTAAAATTTTTATCAAAATATGTTTAAAAATCTTTTTGAACTTAATATTTTTTGTTTAAAATTTTGGGCATGAAAATCACTAGTGTTGTTAAACGGCTCTTGAGCCGATTTTTAAAAAGGCTAACTCAATATTTTATCCAGAAAAATATTATGCAAGCTTAAAGATTTTGCTCATAGATGGTACATAGGATTAAACATCTATTGGCAAAATCTCGGCGCTTAGGCAATATTTTCTTGGCTATAATGTTGAGTTAGCCGTTTTAAAAAATCGGCTAAAATTGAGCCGTTTAACAACACTAAAAATCACTAATAAATTGTAGCAAAAATAATATTACAATAGTAGCATATCATTTTTTTCAGAGTTGTTAAAGTAGCGCGCTACTTAGCGCGCTATCTTTTTGGTAGCTATAGCTAATAGCGGCTACTTTTTTTACTTTTAAAAAATATAATGAATGTAAGTATAAGCACGAAAATTTAAATATAATACCATAATTAATTATAATTTTTATGATTTATTATTTAATTTTGAAATTGAAATATATTTTCAATTTGTAATTAATATTTTCAATTTGTATTATAAACCTAAATCACCTGTTAATAATTTAAAATGGCATCGTATATGAATATCCAAATCGTTGAAAGTGATTCAGAGTCAGACAATGATATTAATGAAATGGAAGATACTAGGGAAGAAAATAATATTCATAGCAATATTTTCCCATTCTCTAGATTTCAAAAATTTTTCAAGATAAATATTAAAATAAAAACTGGCTTCAAATTTTTATATTTAAAATGTAAAAAAAATATTTCCTCAAATTAATCCATTAGCTATAACCTCAAGAAACACCTAAAGGTAAATTATCATTTTTAGATAAAATAATAATATTTATTTTATAAGGCTGTTCATGCTAATAGTTTTAAGAAAATTGAACAACATTAAAATAAATTTGACATAGGTGAATCTACATCCAAAAAGACTAATTCCATTCAGACAAAATTAATTAATAATACAAATGTTAATATTTCTTAGAAATTAACTGATAGTTATTGTGGATTTTATATTTGATACAGTTCAGCCAATGTCCTTGGTTGATAATCCATAATTTATTATGATGATTAAAACTTTTTCACCTGATACAACTATTTTATGTCGCCAGATACTTGTGAATAAAATAGCAGATAAGTTTAAAGTGATGAAAGATGCTTTAATAGTAGAATTATCAGAGATATCTCATATATGTACCACGGCAGATAATTGGACACATAACAGAAGGTAAACATTTATCTATATATATAAATTGATCTGATTAAATATTTTTAGAGCTTATTTAGGAATCACAGGCCATTGGCTAAACCCTAGGACATTAAAAAGAAGATCAGTAGCATTAGCCCTCAAAAAGATAATAGGATGCCAGACATACGATGTACTTGCAAATAAAATTATTGACGTCCACACTTTTAGGATTCATAATAAAGTTTGCAAGATGGTGACCGATAATGGGTCTAATTAGCTGAAGGCCTTCAGTATTATAAATTAATTTTTAAAATATTTAGAGTAATAAAATTAAATCAAGTAATAGATAAGTTATTAATTAAATTTTTCAATATATTTAAAAGTTGTTTAATATTTCACATTATATATAAAACTTTTATTAACTAAATACATACATATTTTAGTAATATTATATCATAATTTATATCAAATTATAAAAAAATTAGTGAATTTAACTAATAAAATTTACAACAGAGATGGATTATTTCATTAGTTTATTGCACATCATTGAGCTTAACATTTAATATGATATGGTTATTGAATATTTCATGGATGATTAGATTTTTACTATATTTATTTCTTATTGGTTAATATCCATCAATTTATATACAGTACAGGGAATTCAATGTATTCATTTGATAAAATATTTTTACTTAGTTACATCATAATTCCTGAGGTTTAAAATTTAGAATAGCAACCTGATGATATTACCACTCCATTTTTGATAAATATCACTACACATTTCTATTAAAAACGGGATGAATAATTTTTTCTATTTAATATGAATATAGAATATTTGGTGAGGATAATACTGAAGGTGAGACACAGAGAGATTATTTAGTAAGGCAGAACTGATACTTTCTGATCGTCGCTCTAGACTTGGAGATGATAATATTGAAATGATTTTATTATTAAAATTCAACAAATTACCATAAATATTTAAAATTTATTACATAAATTTTTTTATAATCAAAATTAACTATATTTTAATATTTATAAATGTTGATTTTTATATATTATTTACTATACAATTAAATTATATGCAAAATAAAAAAATAATTGTTTTTAAATTTTTTTTATAAAAAGTAGCCTAAAAGTAGCTAAATCTACTTTTTAAAAATAGTAGCAAATAGCGAGCTACTTTTTTTAAACAATTAGCGTAGCGGTAGTGCGCTAATTTTTTTGACACATAGCTATATCGGTAGCGCGCTACTTTTAAAAGTAGCGATTAACAACTCTGAATTTTTTTTATTAAAAAAATATCAAATAAAAGAAATCTATTTTTCATTTCATAATATAATAATATAAATAAAAAATATATATCAGTTGATTAATAAAATATTAACATTAACATTAAATATAAATAAAATAAATTATTTTAATAAAAATAAAAAAATAATAATAGGCCGCGTTATATTTCGCGAAATAGTTTTCGCTATATTGTCTTCGCGATTTATGTTTCGCGATATTGACTTCGCTATAAAACGCGATTATTGATTCGCGATAAAAATTTTGCTCTAATGTATTCGCATTAAAGGTTTCGCTATAAAAAATTCGCGATATTTGTTTCGCTATATTGTTTTCGCGGAAAAGTATTCGCTAATGTGGATTCGCGATAATATCGCTATAAAATTCATTCGCGATAAACGACATTCGCGATAAAAGTTTAGCGATAAAAGTGTTTCGCGATAAAAGCTCCGCTGAATTGACATGGAACCATAAATTTAATATTTTTGGTAATAAAAAAATATTCTATAAAAATAAGTATTAGCGCCTTGTTTCTTGCAAGAATTTTAAAGATTGCTATTAGATTGAATAAATATGATATTTATTGGAGATTATATATATAATTGATTGAATAAATTTTTATGAATTCTTAAATATAATATAATTTTTCTGGACTAAGCCGTTTTTTACGATTCTGGCTCGAGTTCAGAGAGAAAAAACTTGACTATTTAACAACACTACGAGGATACTGCAAATTCTTAAAGAATTTAATAAATAATTATACAGTGAAAATTGAAATTTTTGAATATAAGAAAGGATTTGATACTAAATTTATTTTGATATAATAAATATAAAGATATTTTGTAAAAATTATATTCATAAATTTATAATAAGTTTATATATTCATTATATTCGTATTATTATTTTGATTTGTCAACCAGTCGTTTATTAACTTTTTGTTACTCTTCTTCCAATTCGTGTTAACATCAAGAGACTCTATTATTTGCTTGAATCCTAACGAAATTTCCCTTTTATTATTATAAACATTCATCTTAAAACAATTTATACAATAAAATACCATTTGATATGTTCCCTGTAAAATTTAAGGAAATCTTTGATCTCTTCCTTTTTGGAGATATGTTTTAGGATTGGTTTCAATAAAGTTTCTTTTTCTTCCTGCGTATCCCCGACCAAATGTATCAATGATTCCCAGTGTATTTTTATAAAATCCCATACTAATGGCAATCCTATATCATGGCCGTTGGATATTTTAGATATTACAGTTCTTATATCCTGCGTTTTTATTTTCGTTTGATCCAACATATACGTCAAGAGCCTATAAAAATTTCAAATGCATTCAATTCATTTTGTATACTACCTGTTAATTAAAATTGGATTCTGGGTAGATGTTAAAGAAAATAGAAGTTGTTCTTTCAAAGAATGAATCTGAGTATTCGTATAGCGTACCCATATATCGTTCCAATCCTTTTCAGTACCATATTTAATGGCGGATAATAATATCGGCGTTAGGAGGTTAGGATTAGGCTATAAAATATTTTTTAGAATAATAATTAGATATATAATAGTGTTTTTTATTTTAAAAAAAGGATTTATATTGGCTAGCTATTAAAAAAGATAAAAATTATTACGATTATTATAGTAAAAGAAAAATTTGATTTATTTCTATGCAGCTACAAATTGCTAAATATACAATCAGATAAATTAACTTCATAATATATTTTATTTAAACCTGATTCCTTACTTGTCGAATTAATTTAACAAATTATGAATGATCAAATCATATATTTATCCCTAGTTATGTGACTAGTTACATTTTTTGCGAAAAAAAATTTACATTATTTTTGGAATGTAATGATAAAGTAATTAGTTACTATTTTTTAAAATATATTAAATAATATAATATTTTATTCCTTAACTTTATATGATGATCTTACAAATTTAAAATTACTGTTTATTAAATATAATGACTTACATCAAGCGCTCTTATAGTATGTATAGGGAAGCAAATTTAAACCCTTTTTATAAGAAATAAATATTAAAATTTTGTTAATTTATAGATTTTTGTGCAAAATAAATAGTATATTTTGATATTTTTTTTTTCAATGCAAATAAATATCATATTTTGGTATATTATTTATTTATTTAAATCCTTTAATTAAAACTTATAAATAACCAAATTATTTTTTATAACAAAAAAAACAATTTTAAAATTGGTAAGTTATTTAAATAATTTATAAAGTAACTTGCAATGTAAAATGTCACTTATGAATTGAAACCTTAAATAAATACTTGAAAAATGATGTAACAATATTAAGTACAACACTATTTATTTATAAATTAATTTAAAACTAACAATAAATCGTTTGGAATTTCTAAACGAGTTAATATTTTATATAAAGGCTAGGACTTAATTAGAGCGCTTGAGCGCTATAGGGTTTCAATGTATTTCTACTAATTTTTAAAATCATTGTTTAAATTAACATGGAATCGATCACATGGATCGCTCAAACACGCAAAATCTCCAATTAATACTCTGCTATAACCGCTGTATGTTTAATTTATAGTTAAACAATGGCATCATAGTATAATTTGACATTATGTATTTTGTAAATGACGCGATGTCGTGCTATTTTTGCGGTTGCTATAAACGACATCTCATGCCATAGCTTAAATACGTAAACGTTATATATTAATAACTTATTTATTTCGAATATAATTATATTTAACCATATAATCATTTGTATTAATGAATCTCTTGAATATTGAATAAGCAGTTTTTATTGTCTCGTTTTGCCCCAATATAAGAGCAACAGTGAAAACCTTGCTTTGTAATATTCTATATATTATTTTTAAAAAATAAGTTTATTATTATATTGCAACGTAGAAAGATTACTTTTCTAAATGGCTTAGGTCGTTATGATCCCAATTAAGAAACTTCGGCCATCTTAGAATAGCATTTAGGAATCTTATTAGTAAAGGATTCCACGAAGTCCCATTGTTAATACCTATACTATGCCGAAAAGACATCAATATATCAAGTAAAAACATATTAATTAAAGGATCATCTTCTTTAATTTCTCCATCTATGGCATACATAAAAAAACTCAAGGTAAAGTCACCTTTTAGATGACCATATCTAAAAATATTTTTGATTTATATATAAGTAAACAAATAATTAATTATCTTTTTTATTTTAATTTATTTTACTTAATATTTCTAAATTTTAATGATGAATCACTACACGTTACATAATATTTGAAAAATATTACATTTTTGACTTATAAAATGTCAGGTGTAACTTATATTAGGGGCAAAATATCCGAGGGAATATCTCCATATTTAAAACGTCCAGAGGACAAAAAAATCCTATTATTATTTATTTTTTATATTGAGATATGAGAAATTATGGTTCGCAAGTAAATCAAATTTTTTACAGGTATCGACCTGAAATGAATATCGGTTCAGTTCAGATTTGGGCTCATATCTGTTCACTGTTCAAGTTTGACTTGTAAAGAGGAATAATATCGGTTTGGTTTGAACTAAAACCTGTATGAACACAATTATATATTAACTTACATTCGAATTCTGTATAGAGAGGCACATTTTTTTAAAAAATTAATTGCACAATATAAATGATATCAAATTAACAAATTATAACAAATAAATTTAAGTTATTAATTTCAATATTGAACACTTATAAAAAGTAGTATTGAGCCGTTGATTAAAAAATTATCTACTAGCCAAATTATATATTTACATACAGACAGTATAAATTATACTGTTCAAAAACATCTCTCTACGCTAATTTGACTAGCCGGCACTGACAATATAACATCAGATCATTTATATAATTCGGGATATTAATTTCTCTAATAGTCTAAGATATTTATTTTTTTTAAGCGAATCATTTAGAAAAATTAACTAAATATTCTGATCTTTCTAAAAGATTTTTTATGTTCATGTATGTTCTTTAATTCCGCCTTCGAGAGTTTGTTGCCTTGATAAAATCTTTATATTTTTTGTTTCTTTTAGCATTTGTTGTGATATTTTGTTAACTTTCATAAGTTTAGAGGATGATTTTTTTTAATGTGAGGCTCCAGAGCACCTTTATGGCCTTACATATATCACAATCTGTAACTTAACTTATGTATGTATCATTTATGATGCTATAAGTGAATATTTATTGGATTTAATTTATCCATAGATATTAATAAGCTTTTTAAAATTAAAATATAAAAAAAGTTAGTTATTTAAAAAATGTTCTAAAATAGCAATGTATTAACATTTATAAAAGGTCAATCAATCACAATTGAATAATAAATTTCAGAACAATAATTTTCGCAATATATTAATATAATTACTTTCGCATTATTTTATAAGAATAAAATCATGAGGTTCAAACCGGTTCACATGCATTTTTAGTGGTTTGGATCAGGTTAGGATGGAAAATGATTTAACGGTCTGGTTCGGTTTAGGTTCGATAATAAGCGTTTCAGCTTTTTTATCCATAGTTTCTATTGGAGACTTGAATACCAGCGACCAACATCATATGGCTGTTTATGACCTCTGGAGCAAAACGCTCTTAGCAGCTCATATCCAAATTCTATTAGGCAAAGAGACTAGAATTTACCATGATACAACAACACGTCGAATACCTTCACTCGAAAGCTGTTCAAAGGAAATCTCTATCGCTCTTTCTCCACCTAAACACAACCCCAAGGATATAGAATATCAATAATACGACTCTTTTACCCGACCTGATAATTCCAGCCTCAGCCATATGCCACCTAACGAACAGTTAGAAACAATACCTAATTCTAATAGACTTGTTACTAATCAACGATGATCTTAGAATAGCTATCGGGCTTCGATTAGGCTGTGAAATCGTAAACCCAACATTATGTGTCCTCTGTGAAACTCATATCGATAGCCTGGGCCACCACCCTCTACACTGTCTTCAAAAAGCAGATTACCCAGGCTAAGCCATCAATTAGATCTTAAACAGAATCTTGAGATCCACAAATATTTCTTATATGCTTGAACCCCCTGGCCTCCACCCTGACAATCAAACCAGATCTGTTAGGATGACTCTTGTTACGTGGAACTAAGATAAACCCCTCGCTTAGGAATATACTTGTGTAGGTAGTTTTGCCACATATTTTTCTGTAAAATCAATCATGAGGAGAAAATACAAACAATAAATTTTCTGCCCTAAATAATCTACTTGTTTGTTCCAGTAATTCAAGACACCTGTGGATCTTTGGACCCCAATCCCTAAAATTATTCAAAACAATAGGGCAAAGGTTAATTAAAATCACGATCCAAGAGAGGGCTTTTACGTGGGATAAAAATATATCGGTTGAAATTCGCCACTCTAACTATATATCTATTCATGGGTCATTAATCCCCACTAACTTAGTATTTATTTCTTAATCACCCTAAATAAATTTATTTTAAAATAATTTTTATATGTATATTTTTAATATTTATAATCAAAAATAATATCAAATTGTAATCTTTTTTAATATTGAATTTCAAAATAAAAATTTTTTAAATAAAATAAAACAAAATAATGATAATAATAATAAATTTATTAGAATTATTTATTTTCATCAAACAAGGATATCTTAATCCGGACATATTGACTGCAGATATTTTGCCCAGTCAACGGATTATGACATAAACATAACTCTTACTATTTACCAAAAGATTATTAAAAATAACATGTTACAAGCATTAAGATAATATACCTTAGTCATCATAATACTGAATGTTATATAAGTAATATAAATAAAATCAAGCCACTTTAAAAAGAAATAAACTTTGTCAGCCAGAACACGCTATCAATCAGATCTATTCTATCACTTGGGCTAAATATTAATGGATTAGAATACAATTGCTGTTTTAAATTGTTCCATAATTTTTTACTATAATTTATTCTGTAGTATCCATAATTATTGATATTACCTTTTACCCATTTCAATTTATCAACATTATTCTGTTTCAAAAGTATAATAGCTAATCCAAAAAAAGTATATTATTATATATTTGTTGTAGAAATAAATTTAGCAAGTTTATCAAAATATCTCAATAGAATAAAAATTAAATAGAATAGATATTGTGCTTTTTTAATTATGTTTTTGTTACACCAGAAGAATTTCGGACTTGACAAAATTTTTCGTCAGGTTCGTGTCGCATCCAATTTAAGAAGGTTTTTTTAAAAAAAAAGGATTTCTATCTATGTGAGTCCAAACAAGTTGAATCTAGGTTCGGTGTAAATAAATAGAAATTACAATTAAATTACCCAAATTTAAATAATCGGAAAGAATAAGATAATCAAACTGATATTGTATACTAAAACAAGAGAAAAAAGCTTGCAATAGAGGACTAATTTTATTACATCTAAATATTTACAGGTAAAAAAAAAATAAAAAAAGATAATCAATTGTGAAGAGTTCTATCTTAATGCATTAGGAGTTAAATTTTAAAAAAATTAAATTTGTAAATTTGGACTTAACCGTCCGGCTTTACAAATCTAAATATTTTAGGGTTCAGATTTGATAGTTCGGAAAAAAAGTCATATATCCTTATTAAGAGGTCTAGTTATAAACCACCCTGGTTAATAACGGTATAAGCTCGAGCAAATAAATTAAAAGATTCCGCCATTTTTTATTACCCAATGAATTAAAAATAAAATAAATTTTTAAACTTGGTTTAAGCAAAAAAAAGTATGGATGGTCGGGACACATTAGCTCGCGTTTTGTTCAAACCTCAATAAATTTAATGCTATTAAAATATTCTGGATAGGTGGAACATATTGTAATTCCTCAAAGTGTTTTATAGCCTTTTATAAAATTTAATTTTGAAAAATATTTTTGGTGCGCTCGTCCAATAAATCTAAATTTAAAAAATTCGGTATAACAATATAGAGACTTTTAACAAAAAGGAAATAAAAAAATATAAATCTTAACTAAAGGTCTTTTTCTATCATAATCCAAGCAAATGATTTTGCGATTCTTTTTTTAAATATTTTATTATTGCATAAACTCAAAAGTAACTATAAAATTGAACTAAAATACGATATTAACTTTTCTAGCACCAACCATGACCTCGTTCTTAACAAAAATTTTTTTTCAATTTTCCATAATTTACATTAATATCACTCTTATTTAGAAAATATTATATCTATTCTAACAACTAAAAATGATATATAAAATAATGTTAGGGGGGGGGGGGTGAAAGACATAATTGAGTCCCTAAAAAAAGTAGTAATTATATTTAACTATTTATATATGCATATTTTTGTCTTAAGAAAAGGAATTATTTGACCTCCAATCTTTGGACTCGTATTTTATGAGCCAAAATTTTTTTAAAAAGGAAAGTGTTAGGGGCAAGATGTTTACTGGTGGATGTGGCAATAGGGGTTAAAATAAACTATAAGTTTTGTATTTATTTATCTTTTTTGTTTCGTGAGTAGTGTATTACTATGGATAATTATGAGGAAAGTGACAAAGCAAGTATATCCCAGATGAATTACTAATATTCCAGAAAGTTGTGAGGCATCAAGTTTAAGCCATCATCTGATAAAAGATTAGGAGGTTCTAAGATATTGAGGATTTGAACTTTTTTGAAATGCTAGGAAGTTTATTTAGTGACTAATGGCGCTGTTGATGGTGCTAGGGTTTTTGATACAACTTCACCCATGCCTTAAGATTAACTATTAAGTTGAAAATATTAAGCAACTATGAGGTATTAAGCCGTGGCCGAGTCTATGACCTAAGGTAGCCCTTAATTGTTTATTAGTAAAGAAGTTCCATGAGTTTTTATTAGGCAAGGCTTATGACCACTCAAGTCTACTATTTTGAAAGAAGTGTGGATAAAAGGGAGTAGAATTATGAAATTAAGAGTAAAAAGATATTTTTGTGATTTGTCCTATCATGAAAAACTGTATCTGTTAAAACATTGCTCTGCCACATTGCAAGGGCCTAATCCAGTAGGTTATCATTAAGGAAGATTAAACTGGAAATTAATGAGTTTTAATAGTCGGGAAGAAAGGAAAGATAATAATGACAGAGTATAAAGGGATAGGTCAATGCTACCCATTTTTTCATCCCCAAAAAATTTCTAAATAAAAACTCCAAAGGCTTGATAAATTCTTTATGTAAAAAAATAAGATGCACAAAAAATGTAATACTTTAGGAACATCTAGGCATTTGCGAAGTATATATATGTTTCAGATTTTAATTGAAGTGGGTTGGCATGCCTCTATACCCAACGTGCCTAATATCCCTTTGTAGAATAGTATTACATAACTTTTGTGTAATTAAAAATTGATATACTACTTTTTCCCTTACCCAAAGGTAGAAATAGTATAAGTATTTTGTTTCGAATTTTTTTAATCAATATAAAATTTTAATCAAAAGTATTTTTTAAATAATTGGTAAAATGGAGGTTGTTATACTTATTAATATTTTTCTTCTCAAAATGAACATTATCATAATTGTATTTTTTGGTTTTTAATTAAACTTAAATAGAATCCAATGATAATGATCCCAAATGATAGCCTATAGTTAAGATTTATTTAGATTGATAAAATTATATATGTGTCATATAAAATATACAATATAAAAAGGATTATTGCAAAATTTTTATTAAACAAATCTTACTTAATTTCAGTCAAATCTGATGAGAATTTTAAGTTTACAGTTCAAAACTGTAAGGGTTATTTTGTAGAAGAGGGAGAGATTAATCAAAAGATATTTAATAAGAAAAAATTCAAAAATAAAATTAAAATCCATAAATGAATATTTTTATCAAAAATAATTCTAAAAAAAGTAAGGTGGTTTTATCTTCACACTCCCTCTTTCCAATATAGCACTATTATAAAATTTTTGTTCTAAGATAATTCGATTAAATTGAGCATGTGTTTAATTAATAAAAGTTGAGAGATACAACTTACGCCATCTTGCTAAATTATAAAAATTTTCATAAGAAAGGCAGTGATAAGTTAACCATAACGTTTAAATAGCTTAATAACAATTTTGACAGGTAATTGTGGTTTGCCAAAACCCAAAGGTAAAAAAAAATTTTTATATTTACATTTAAAATAAAAATTAAACACAACGCAGTGCAACTAAAAAGATTTATAAAGTAATTTTAAAAGAAAACTATGCGGTGGTTTTATAATAGACCTGATATGTTTAGCAAGGTTTCACTCCATAAAAATTTGCATTATCAAGTTCTTAATAAGAAATTTAATGCATTTAATATAATTAACAATTTAATTATAGCTTTTTGTTTTTTATACTATATAATATATCCTTCATAATTAGTAAACATTTGATAAAGAAATGTAGAAAAAAATCTGAAACTGTTTCTATTAGTAAAATGGACAATACTAATTTTGAATTAAATATGGTGTTCAAGAGATTGAAGGAACAGATAGAAAATGTCCCGATGTATCGTAAAAGGTATCAAATCAATTGAATAAAGATTCCGTTGCATCGGATAATGAATAAAATAATGGAATTGGAAAGTAATTTTAATGTGATTTTAAAGGAAATCAAGAATGATGAACAAAAGGTGGTTAAAAATGAAATGTAAATATTGATGATCATTCATAATGTTTGGAGAGATATTATCTTAAAAGAGTTTAAATAAATTGAAAGATTAATCAAGTTTATATACCAGGATGCATGTAAATTGAATAATGTGAATAATAATTTATGTAAATCTTAAATATGTGACAAGAATGGTCTTAATGAAAAAAATGATTTTCCAAGGGATAAAAATTGGGTACATTTTAATTTTTAAAGATATACTTTAGATAACATTATATGTAACTAATGTTGTTATTAATGGCATAAATTTTTGTGTTGGTTTTCCTTTAAGAAAGGCGGTACTGGGGAATTCCAATTTTCAGGTATTTCCACGAATAAATTTGAAGTGTTAGAATCAGATAATGATAATTCACGCTTTTGTTTTAAGTGTAAAAAATCTGGACATGTGGCCATGAATTGAGCAGAAATGACAAATAAGGTAAACTGACTATATGGTGTGGTGGGTCATATAAAGGTTGAGAAACCCTGTAAATTATAATAATAAATTTTTTAATGAATATTCTTCTTCTTCTCCGTTTAATGGCCATTTCCAGGTTTACCCAGGTTGGCCAGTTTTCCCTCTGATTAAATCATTGTGGTAGAAAAATCCTGAGAGTATAATAAATAAAGGAAACCATTGTTCAGTGTATGATATTTGTAAAACGAAATGAACTCTCATAAGAGGAGTAATTATAATAGAAATTTTTATTATCATGAAGATTAAATGAAGAATGTTAAATATCATTATAATCTGAATAAAGGGGGTTATAAAAATTTTAAATGAGAAAAATATCCTATGGGTATTGTTAAATAATATATTATTGATGTTAAAAAGCCTCTAAATTACGAGCTAAATTTATGCATGAATTTAGATTCTAATGAAATTAATATTTCAGATAGAATCAACATAAATCAGCTGATTAAAACATATAAAATTTTAATGACTGAAAAATTGAATGAACAATGTCCTTGTCCTCGGGTTAAATTGAGGGTAGATCATATGTTCATTGACATGTTGTTTGATTTGGGTAATTTCTATAATGTATAGGTAATATTTTTATAAATATTAGCCACATGGCATTATTGAAGAAGAAAATATGTGTGAACCTGATCCCATAGAAATGGGGCCAATTCTATGTTTGAGACTATTCTTGTATAGATCCATGCCCTATCCAACTAAACTTCAAACTTACTCGAGCAAAAAGAGCAACTTAAAATTTCCAGATATTCGGAAATTTTAGATTATATCCAAATTCCAATAATATCCACAACCTTATCTTTTTTTGATCAGCTTGCATTATCCTTCTTAAAGGATTTGGGATATCACATCTGTAAGCTTACTGGCCATCCTTGAAAAGTCTTTTTCCTGCGACAACTTTTTAAAATCGACTAAATCAAGAAATTAGCCAGAAAAACATTATATAAGCTTCGAGATTTGACGAATAGATAGCAAATAGCTGTAATCACCTGTTGGCCAAATCTCAATGGTATATTATTTTGAAAAAATCTTGATTTAGTCCTTTTTTAAATAGGCGAAATCAAGGTTTTGACAGCATTCGCTTGACTAAAATTTTAATTATAAGAAATAGTTATGACCACTTATTACCAATAACTAACTAAAAAACGTTTTAATTAAACAATAAAGATTGTCTTTTTTAAAAAAAATTTATATATCAAATACCATCTAGAGAATTAAGCAATATTGTTTGTATTCTGAAAGGTTTGAGATTCGTTACAAATGTAAAGGGAAATTCCCATTGACGTAAATCATCAACAAATGTCTCATTTAAAATTTTGGTTTTATCATGATCATCATAAACATTTATGAAAGGAGTTTGATCAATTTTGATTTTAAGGAGGCTCTCATTTTCCCATTTAATATCTTTTACGGTTACCAAAGGGTATCCTTTCTTATCAAAAATGCATTAATCATTTAACAGTCATATTTTTTTAAAATACCTGATGTAACCATGACGAAATCCGGTTAGGGTTAAAGCTATATAAAACAGTCGAATTAAATCCTTCAAAGCATTTTAGCAAATCAAAGTAATCTGTTACATTATACATGTACTTGTTTAAATAAATTTGTATCCCTATTTTAAATATATCAGGCGATAAAAATAAGTTTTCTAGCATTCTTATTATTAAAGATCCTTTTTCATATTCAACGGCATCAAACGAGTTTTCGATGGAATATAACTCGTTGGATAGATAATCATGATTGCCTAATAATGAATTAACTAATGGGTGGGATGTTTTTAGGGAGTCTAAACTAAAGGCATTGTTCATTTGTTCAATAATAATTTGATCCATCATGCGCCATTCTGGATATAGAAAAGATGTGGCTTTATACTCCATGTAGGATGCAAAACCTTCATTGAGCCATAAATCATCCCACCACCTCATTGTTACTAAATTGCCAAACCATTGATGAGCTAATTCATGTGCTATGACTGTCACGATTTTCTGCTTAACAATTTCAGGGCTATATAAAGGATCGTATAATAAATCACTCATTCTGAAAGTAATTAAACCCCAATTTTCCATTGCTCCCGCGGCAAAGTTTGGTATTGCTATCAAGTCTAACTTTTTCAATGGGTAAGGTACGTTAAAATAATTTTGATAAAATTCAAGAAGGGCCTTAAGAACATTCAAGGCAAATCTAGTTTGTTGAATTTGATGCCTAGGAGCATAGACGGAAATATCTATTTTATTATCAGCTTTATCCGAAGTAAGTCTGATTGTTGTATCCGAAAATGAGACAAAATCACAAATAATAATTACTACTAAATATGTACTCATCAAGGGGGATGCATCATAAAAATCAAATATGTAGTCTTCGACCTTTTCCCTATAAACTAATGGTAGTATTTCTAGATTTACATTCTTCCAAAGTTCGGATTTAATTTTATTAATATTAGATATACTAATCATCGACGGAGGTCTCCCTAAAATAATTTTAAAAATTGATTTAAATTCTGGTTCATCAAAAGATGGGAAACATTGTCTTGCAAAATTTGGCTCAAATTGACTCGATATTATAAAATGTTTTTTATTTACTGGATTAAAATAAGAGCTCTGATATAACCCTTTTAAATTTTCTGAATTTTTACCTTCAAAAAATATAAAAATTATAATATTTTCATCGGCATTAATATAAGTGACTTCAAGTTTTATTATAGCAATTTCGAGTTTAGGGCAAAATTTTACATATTTTATAGGAATAAATATGTTTTGAGAGATTAATTGAAGAGATATATCTTTCCAAGTCAATTTTTTGGAATGAATAATTATAAAGGATGATGTTTTAATTTTAACAGTTGCTTCAATTTTAACGGAGCCAAAAAAAAATTGGGTTCCTATGATTGGAACGATACTGACTTCATATATGGAAGGTACTATGTTTTTTGGCAATCTTCCTGGAAATGACAGCTCACATGTTTGATCATTATCAGGAAGTAATCTTATTTGACCATCACCTCTAATAATTATAGAAAATAATATCAGGGCAATTACATAATAATAGTTCCAAATATATTTCATCTAATTTCATCTCTTGATCAATTTAAGATATTTAAAAATGAAATATAAATAATTAATATGAAACATTAATATAATATTTATTGAAGTTAGTTCTAGAAAAACAACAAATAATTTTGTTTTAGTTTGCTTATTATTCATTCATTATTATCATCTAAATAAAATTTAAATATTTTCCCTTAAAAAATAATTTTACTTTTTAGGTCTACTTATGTTGTACTATCCTATACTAAATGTTATTAATTTATATACAAAAACTTGCTTTATTTTTTTAAATATATTTCTAATATAAATTATCCACTAGCTTACATCGTGCTTTTTTTCATGCTAAATATAGAGAAGATCAATGGGGCATGTCAAACCATTAATTTAATTTTTCACAATATAAGACAGGGGATATTTAAATTTTATCTTAATATACACTGTTTCCCAATTAAATTGATACCTTTCTGTTTGGCAATAAATCTGTTAATTCTAAAAATAATTCACTAAAATTTCATAAATTGATAAAGGAATAAATTATCAATGTTTTTGCAAATTCCATTAATAGGCTTCAAAGTTATGCACATTCAAAGTTGGACAAACAAAATTCGAATTTTCAAAGATGAAAATTTTTTTTATATTTTTTATTAACTTTACAATTCGACAAAAACATGAAAACATTAACATTTAAAATAAATTTGAGTCAAATGTTATTCTTCAAAGTTGATGTTAAAAATTCCCGCTATAATGTTTTTTGGCGAGCTCGCCATTCATTGATTGTACGATTAACAATAAAAATGATACCATTCCTCGACAAGTCTCTATTTGAGATGGTCAATGTCACGTATGCGGGTCCGATAAACACATTCTTGGACGCTCCATATCTTGTAGTCGGCCGGATTGAGATCAAGGCGATTTGGGGAAGGGGAGGGGGATTAGGTGATTTTTTTAATAGTAAGCAAGAAGTGCTCCCCGAATGGGAAAGGAAAGGAAAGGTATGTACCATCAATTTTCCCTTGAATCGATAATGATAGCTCTGTGCAGTCAAGACTTGATAATTTTACTAAAAATTTAGAAAAAGAATGAATAAGAAGCAATCGATTGACTGCAACTTGTTCTCACAAGATCGGCAACACACTTTCATTTGCAGATTTACCGGTGGAGCTACTGTAGACAGCTTTTAATCCGTGAACCACACGAAATATATAAATCACTGCTAAGGATACTTTTGTAGAAGCTGATTGGTGCTTACAGAAATTCTTACTCGTTTTAGTTAGGTATGTCTCTTTTAAAAATATGTCAGCTGCAATTCTTTGTAAATAATCCGATATAATTAAGTTCGTGAAATATTTGTTTATCAGGATATTAGGTCGGTCATCTTGATTTCAACAGAATCATCATTTTTCACATTACGAGCTGTAGGTGGTCTACTATCACCATATCGTTTTTCTGCTAATCCAATGGCATCAATTTTTGCAATCATTCGATTCAAGGCTGCGATAGACCAGTTTCTGTTAGGATTCAAAAACTTTTTAGTTCCACAATGTTTTTCTTATTTGAAAATTTTGACCAAACTAATTTCATATTTACTGAAAACCATTTTGTTTTATTATCATCTGCTTATGTGGAAATGACTAAGCTCCATTTTCCCTCTATGAATTGCTTTTATTTCCTTTGAATTACTTTTCCAATTACTTTAATTTCCTTTGAATTTTCTCTTTTGAATTATTTTATTTCCTTTGAATTGCCTTTATTTCCTGAATTATTTTATTTCCATTGAATTATTTCTTTTGAATTACCTCTCGATACATTACAAAATGTTTATACTTTGCCTCAAAAAATTTAGAAGATATTTAATTCATTTTCTTTTTTATTAAACAAAAAAAATATTTACAATAGATACGTCGGTATTAGATAATTTAAGCTCTAAAATGCGAAAAAATGGGCTACTTATTTAAAAATGGATTACAGATTTAATAATTGCAACTATTATTTGAGACATAAGACTAATTGATTTGCATTTTTAAGATTTAATAATTGCAACTATTATTTGGGACATAGAGTCAATTATTTGACTTGCATTTATAAATAATAAATTCCAAAAGAGAATTCACCAGCTTCCTTTTATTAATTATCTTAATGTTTAAAATAAAGGGTTAAATCAGGACTACCTAAACTCTCTATAATATTAAGCTAGCAATTAATTATTTTGGTCGTTTGTTGGAACATTCACACATCTTTATGCAATGCAAAATAAATCTAGAAATGGTTGTTTAGCTGTGTAAAAATTCCCAAAGCTAAAAATACTTTTCACCGGTGCTAATGACGCTATTCAAAAATATCTGTTTGATGATAATCTATGAGCAAATCAAATCCTTTCTTTCTAAGAAAAAGGGTTGAGAAATATTAAGGGGAGGGGGGGGGTGGATAGGAAATAAGAAATATATTTTATTTGTGAAGATGCATTTAGGATATCTTGAGGATAGGCATAGCGGGATGAATGGAAGAGAGATCAGAGTCTACAAGAGCGATAAGGGGGGGGGGGGCATTTACCTTAAAATTTATGAAAGGGTAGTAGGGGATAGGCATTTAAGGGGATAAACTAGGAGGATAGGGCAAATTTATTGGGGGGGGGGGGGGGTTTATTAGAAGTTATATATAATTGAAATGTTGCAAAAAACATATATTATATATTGCAAATAACATATATATATTGTAAAAAACATATATATATCTAATAGTATTAATTATTAGCTGCCTTACGTATATATCTATTTGACTATTTATGATTATATGACCAGTCAGATTTGACTACTTAGTTTAATTTTATTTAAAGTATTTTAGCTATATCTTAACCTTAACCAATATATCACCTTTAATTAACCTAACCCTATCTTTCTCATCTGTAAGATTACTATTTACTTTAGATACTTGTTTGATATTAATATATCTATTCAACTAAAAAATTTATTAGTCATATTCCTTAAGTTGAGTTACATTTAACTTGATTAGCATCCCATTGATCGCCGGATCGTTATAATTACCATATGAAAAATATTGCAAATTTGAATTTCTCAAATATCGCAGATACTATTTCCATTGAAATTGCTTCGGCATTGTTAGAATTCAAAAAATACGTTAAATACTTAGATAGATCGACAATATTAGCAAATTCATTAACAGTCCAATATATTAATTTGATTACTTATGAAAATGAAAATTATTGTATCAGATTAAATATTAATGGTTGGTGTATAGTATCTAATACCTTTGATGACGATAGATATAAAAATTCTTCAAGAAATTTGCAATATTTTGAAACACTTGGTTCACTTCTAGATAATGTAAGCTTAGAATATAGAAAACTTTTTTCTGAACATTTAAATATAAAGTTAATACATTTTTACCTATATGATTTAATCAAAACTTATATAGATTGCATGAAATAAAAAATTAAATAATTGTTTATTTAATGGAAATACATTTAAGTAAGGGAACTCTCTTATTATATGAAACACCTTATTCCTATATGATTATGAATTCCTTAAGGACCAAGAGATGTTCTTATTGCTTGTAAGGCATATTTATAATTTTTTATTTAAATATATCATATATAAAATTATATTTTCACCATTTTTCAAAATTTATAAAAATATAAGATAAGTTGTTTATTTATTTCATTTATATATTATATTTCTTCCATAATAAAAAAACAATAATAAAAGTATTTAACAGAATAATAAATTGATAAATATAATTAAATATTTCTTTATAAAAAAAATATAGAATGGAAAATGATTTACAACAGTGTCTTAGTTGCAATTTATTTAAATATTGTAATAAAGAATGCCAAGTTATTTATTTAATTCGTATTTTTATTATTTGATAAATTTAGAAAAAAGATTGGAATGAACACAAACATGAATGCAAAAACATACAAAAAATAAGTCATGATTTTAGAAGATCTATACCAGCCACGGTGTTAATGATGGCACGAATTATATACAAAATTCATGTAATACTATTATATTGTTTTAAACTGCTCTAAATTATAAACTATAGTGTCAGACCAATCGTATCATCAATAAAATCCTAGCCCAACCCGTGTCCAAAAATATCAATTTATAGTTCCTTCCAGGCACGTACGCAGTGCCCCCACCCCACCCCCTAGTCCAAAAAATGCAGATGCCTGATTATATTTTTCAAAAATATTATTGCTAATATTAATTTATATTTGTTAATATTTATTCCTATCTCATATATATATTTAATTACATTTATTTATCACATTCATCTACTAAATTATTTTATCAATTAATTTCGTTCAAGTTTTCCTTGACATAATTTACATATTATTTTCAAATTTTAGTGGCATATTATTTATCTAAATTTCTAGTCAAATAATAATTATTTCTGAAACTCCTTGTCCAACAGAGAAAGAAATTGTAAAAGCTTGTCCAACGAGATGGAGTCTTTGCCATCAAGCAGTAATAGCTTTTATGGAGTTAGAAGAGACGATTATTAATGCTATTACTGAAATATCACAATGGCTTGAAAGAAATCTTTCCTCAGAAGCAAGGAAATTATTGGATTCAATACTTATTTCAAATTGTTTTTCTCATTAGAATGTATTATTTAATTATACAACTATTTTATCTAATACTTATAAAAAACATGACATTGACTTGATTAAGAAGATGAGAATAGTGGAGAGCATTTTATTAGAACTCAAGAAAATTAGAGCTAATGTTGATGAAGAACATATTTTATATGTTATTGTTGAGTCTAAAGCAGAATACGTTTTTAAAATTTGTTCCCCTCAACTTGCAGCATCGTCAAAATATTAATATAGGATCAGTTGAAGAGTATTATAAAACAAAGGTCCCCTTGTTTAGATACATTTATATCCCAAATAAATGAATGGTTTTTAATTCATTAAGCAGCACTTACAAATTCGCAGTTATTATTTCCACAAAAGCCTTTCCAACCTTTTTCAGATGGTGATAGAAAAAAAAAATATTTGTTAGATTTTTATCATGAAGATGTTAAAGTATCTTATGATGCCTTATTAGCTTAATAACTATGATGATACAGTCCCAAAAATGCTATAGATGCTTTGCATTATTTCAAACACATTTTAGATTATATTCCTTTTTAAGTGTATTCTAGATACCCATAGTTGATATTGAATTGTATTAAACGATAGAATAAGTATAACAAAATACTATTTAAATTATTCAAAATTTCTTTATTTCTTATAATTTTTTTTTAATGAATTAATCTTTACAAAATAAAAACTAAAATTATATAATTATTATTTCTTCTTTTTTTATAAATTTAACAAAAATTTTTCAATCAATTAATTTTACAAAAAATATATATTTTCAAAAAAATATATTATTATAATAATTATTATTATTTTTTTACATTAAATAATAATAATTTTTTTCCTCCAATCAGATGTCTACAATCCATCTGATTGACATTTGAGGCTTATATATATATACATTTTTTTAACATACTAAGACATGTCACCCCTTTATGGGTCAACGACATTCTTCACCATTAAATATAATATTTAATATATATTTTGAAAAATATTATATTATTAATTATGTTGTTATAATAAGAGAATTTTTTTTCTTTATAATGTATTCATAAGGAAAAATACAGATATCCAGTTGTTCCTTTTTACTCCATATTTATATACTCTTGAGCTTGATTACTAGTTGTACCGATAATCATCATGCGATTGCAGGCTTGACTCGAATAACGATAGTCAGCATTTAATCGTTGGCTTGATCTGAATAACGCCGGCCCTCCATACATCAATTGAAACGACCGAAAATTTTTCCCGAATTGTTTTCTCACTTTTGTGAATCCCATTGGTTCAATCACAAGGTCAAAGTTTATAGTCTTAGTTCAACCATAAGGTCAAAGTTTATAGTCTCTTTATTGTCTAACACAATTTGAATCTTTTTTCTTTATACCATAGCAACATCAAAGTAAACCGTCCGTGAAAACAAAAAAACATAACTTTCTTTTTCTTTTTCCACTGACCATCCATCACAAAAATTTACATTTTTTATTAACTTTTTCTTTACTTTCCTTGAAAAAAAAACAACTGCTCGGTATATAACATAATCATAAACGATTCCCTCGTTATACCATTTAATTACTTATATTATACTCCTATCACTCTACAATGAGGATACTCGAGTATATAAAATAATCAATAAATTAATAAAATACTTTCCTCCGATGGACTTTAATACCATGTAACCGAAAGCATAAATTACCAAAACACCCCCAGTTGTTCAGTATTCAACTAATTCATTAAGTTATATAATTTTGTTTTGTAATCCACTAATTTTATCAATTACGTGATTATTTAAATAACCAAAGGAATCTCTTCCTTCAAGGGAAAACAAAAAAAATTGTCTTTGCCCTTCAATACCCTGAGACTCAATTATAATCCCGTATAATTATAGGATGTTGAGTTCTCCCTCCGAAATATAAAAATCCCTTTATTTTCCAGGCTTTTTAAAGTTTCAATTAAGCATCCTCTAATGGATTCCATTAACACTTAATCCCAAAGAAGCCTACCCCTATCTTTATGATAGTATCTTACTCCCAATACTACGCAAGTATCGTTATCAGAGTATCCCAAAAGAATCAATATTTTCATTATTCACATTTAACATATTATGCTATATTACTACAATAAATTTCATTATTCATCTTTAACACATTATGCTATATGATTCCAATAATCTAAGATTCTGGAAAAATAATCAGATAAGATTAATATTTAAGCATTTTCACATTATCTTTATCCTTTCTTACTTTCTCCTAACCTTACGTGTTCATTATGTCTGATTACCGTTATTCCATTTATTAGCAAAATTTCATTTAATTTGGAACCAAGGTTTTCTACTATACGACCTTTTTCCCATTTCTTCCCTTTGTTATCAAACAAACGGGCCCATACATTTCTTCCCACAGGATTATTACAATCTTATCAACCGAAGGTACACCAGTTCCATCTTTGGATTTTAAGAAATCCAACGGCATTCTGGTCCTTCTTCCCAAAAATAACTCCACCGGAGTAATTCCCTCTCGGTTTCTGGAATTATTATAATATAAATGGGCCATCCAAACATCATTACTTTCTTGTTTGGCCCTTTTAATCCAATTTTTCACGATAGCTACCATTCTCTCCGCCAGTCCATTGGAACTGGGATGATATGGTGGAGCTAATACGTGTTTAATTTCCATCGCATTACAAAAATCTTTGAAACTTTCACTTACAAAGGCCGGACCTCCATCAGACACTATGTCTTTGGAATCCCAAATCTAGCCCATAACCTTTGTAACAATTTGATAACAATTCTAGTGGTTAATCCATGAACCTCTTCATATTCAATCCACTTAGAATATGCATCAACAACTAAAAAATACGACTTCTTGTTTAAGTCAAAGAAATCCACGTGAACACGCTCCCACAGCCTTTCAGATCTCGGCCAATAACTGCCTATTTCCTTCCGGGGCATAACGGCACACGAATTACATGGAATACAACTCCTTGTAATCTTTTCAATATCATCGCTCATTCCAGGCCACCATACATACTCACGAGCCCAAGATTTCATTTTATCCCGACCCTGATGTCCTGCATGCAACAATCGTACAATTTTACTCCGTAATTTCAACGGAATCACGGCTCTATTACCCCGCATCAAACAATCATCCACTACGGACAATTCATTTTCAATTTTTTTATAAATTTACTATTATTTTTCCACGGTTCTTGTCCCGTCAAAAATAATTTTACTCGACCCAATTCCTTATCCCCTAAGGTATTGCTTTTAAGATCCTCCCAATTCGTAGGACCACCCATTAACATATGTGATAAAGAACAAATTAATACCCTGTCTTCATTCACCATTATACTTTTGTTACCGTCAAGATCCCCTTCACTGGATCCTAACCTAGATAAAATATCAGGCAAACAATTTTCCTTGCCCCTGCGATATCTGATTTCCACATTAAAACTTCCCACCAGTAACAACCAACGTTGCAACCGGGGAGACAGCATTAACTCTTTATTATCTTTTTTAAATAAATGAATTAACGGCTTATGATCCGTGTAAATTATAAATCTTTTACCGATCAAATATTCACGACATTTGGTTAATCCAAAGATAACCGCTAGGGCTTCTTGTTCAATAACCGAATATCTAGTTTCCACTTCCCTGAAAACTCTCGAAAAAAATATGATGGGTCTTTCCACACCATCCATTAAATGTAACAATGCACCTCCAACCCCCTTGTTGGATGCATCAACTGCCAATATGATCTCTAAATCATTATTAAAACATACCAAAATCGGTTCCTCACCAATTTTTCCTTTTAAAATATCAAAAGCATTTTTCTGTTCAATTTTCCACACAAAATGAACACCTTTCTTTAATAAACCATACAATGGAGATGCCAATTTTGCAAAATCTTCCACATAACGATGATAATAATTTACCATTCCCAAAAATGATTGCAACTCTGCTTTATTGGTTGGCGGATTCATATTCGTTATATTTTTTAAATTTTTTTCCAGAGGTTTCACCTCCATTCCATTTATGCGATGTCCTAAGTAGATAACTTCCGTTACCCCAAGAACACTCTTTTCCTTGCTGGCCCTCAGACCCTTATCACGAATCCGCTTGAAAACCTCTTCCAAACGTTGATTATGTTGCTCTGGTGTTATACCAGTCACCAACACATCATCCATATAATAATAAACTCCTTCTAGGCCCTGGAAAACTGATGCCATAGTGCGCTGAAATATCGGCGCTGACACACTTAATCCAAACGGTAGCCTACAAAAGGCAAATAATTCTTTCGGAGTCGTTATTGCAAATAATTTATGAATTTCTTCTTTCAAAGGCAATTGCAAATAAGCCGAAGAAAAATCAACCTTGGAAAAATACTTGGCACCTTTTAAACTGGCCAAAATTTCCTCAATCCTAGGCAATGGATATTTTACCTCCACTACCCATCTATTTAACGTTACACGGAAATCAGCACATAGCCTTAACTTTCCATTCGATTTTCTAACAGGTACCAATGGTGTGGCCCACTCACTATATTCCACAGGAATAATGATGCCATCTCTAACCCATTGATCCAATTCTTCATCGATTTCCCTTTTCCACTCAAAAGGAACTCTTCGACAAGCCAAAAAGATGGGTGAAAAACCCTCTTTAAGTTTAACGTCTACTTGATAATCATTTAAACGTCCTAATTTTTCTTCAAAAATTATACCATATTTTCTAACCAAAACAGGTATAGCCAGATCGATCCTTTTTAATCCATCGATTTCAATTTCCATAATTTGATCCCTATCAATTTTACCATTTATTTCTGTATGATCAGAACTGATCCCTACCCTTTCAGGAGTTTCAATAAAATTATTATTACCGACAATCCTATTTTCATCATTCAATAATTTAGATATCCCTTCTTTCTGAAGTTCATCTCGGATATTATCCGCCATTAAATCTCCTTTATCACTAGCTAATCCGCTATCAATAATAAATAAATTCCAATCATTATTATAGGGTCCAATTGGGGTAATCTAATCCCACCCCATAATAGTTTCCACTGCTTTTCCCACTATCCATAAATCTAAACTTATGATAGTATCATTAAAAACCACATACCATTGAGTTTTACCCAAAACCTCAATTTCAGAACCATCGAACTGTTTTAAACACATATTTTCCTTAATAATCACGCCATTAGGCCAATATTTATAAAAATTTTCACAAGACATTATCGAAATGCTCGCACCAGTGTCAAATAGCATATCAATATACCTGCAGTCAATTCTCAAGTTAACCCTAGGACATTGACCCAGTCTATTTATTCCATCAGTCCTTAAAATTTCACAAGTTTTAAGGGGCTGATCGCTATATATTCCCTCTGAAATATGCATTTCATTAAAATTTAAATTTCCTCCTAAATTCAACTCAGAATTTCGAGGCTTTTTACTAATATAACTATATTTTTTCATAATATCCCGAGGATATTTCTCCCATTTAAAATTATCAACATTTTTCCTATTTGTATATTTCACAATGCTCTCAGGAAATCTTTCCCATTTAAAAGCATTATTTTTCATTATATTCACATTAAAACTATAATCCGTTTTAACTTTATCTTCATGATTACAAACATTTTCATTAAAACCATTAAAATTATGAGAATCCCATCTCTTTTTATTATAATATACTTTCTTAAAATTTTTATTTCCCTGTATTCCAACTGCTATATGATTACATTTGCTATCATATAGTCAGTGTAAAGCACAATTTATAGCTATATGTCCCGTCTCTTTACATTTAAAACATAAACGAGACCCATCCAAATCCGATTTCAACGAATCAACTTTATTTACATCTAGGCCTGAAATCTTCCTTACATTGGAATTTTCTCCACTAGATTTTTGCAATGGAAAACCCATTCTAAAATTCTGTTCCTTTACAATACAGGTTTTGGCATAATGACCCTTGTAACCGCACCGATTACAAATTATGTCAGCAATAATTTTTGGAAAACTCTTTCCATTCGAAATAATTCTATCACCGAATTGTTTCTTATCCCCTTGATTATTCATACTAATCAACCTGGATACATCACTATAAATATCTTTAATAGATTCTTTTATATCGCATATTACAAATTTCTACTTTAAAATTACGTTATTACAAAAAGAAAAAATATTTTTCCAAACTACTTTGTTAATTAAAATTCACAAAAAAAAATTTAAACCACAAAAACGTTATTATTGCGTTGTGTCCTAAGGTAACCTATAATATGTAAAATAAAAAAAAGTTTTATTTTTTTACCTTAAAATAATGAATACCCTTGAATTTCCAGGTTCGAATCCTGGGAGAACGGTCAACACTTTTTAAGTGTATTCTGGATACCCATAGTTGATATTGAATTGTATTAAACAATAGAATAAGTATAACAAAATACTATTTAAATTATTCAAAATTTCTTTATTTCTTATAATTTTTTTTTAATGTATTAATCTTTACAAAATAAAAACTAAAATTATATAATTATTATTTCTTCTTTTTTTATAAATTTAACAAAAATTTTTCAATCAATTAATTTTACAAAAAATATATATTTTCAAAAAAATATATTATTATAATAATTATTATTATTTTTTTACATTAAATAATAATAATTTTTTTCCTCCAATCAGATGTCTACAATCCATCTGATTGACATTTGAGGCTTATATATATACATTTTTTTAACATACTAAGACAATTCCCAATGTATTAAAATGGTTATATATATATTAGCAACTCTTCCCATTAGTAAACTAATGAGAGAACATTCTCTTTTTTAGAAGAATAACAGAGCCCTGCAGAGGTACCATTTTCAAGGCACGGCCCGGATTTTTTTAAAAAAAATTATATTTATTATTGATTTTTATAGCTAATAATGGCGATTTCAAATATTTAGTTTTAAATATACAGCTCTCGGCCTTGATATTTTTTTAAAAAAAATTTTTAGGCCCAGCCTGGGTGTTTTTTTTAAGAAAAATTTTGGGCTTGACCCGGGTATGTTTAAAAAAATTATAACACGGTCTGGCCCGGGGGCCGGGCCTGCAACTCTCTGAAAAACATACCTATGAAATACAACTTCTGAAAGTGGATTGAATGATTTGGATCTTTTGAATATTCACAGACATTTAACACCAAGCAAGGATAGATAATTGGAAAATTAGCTCAAAACATACAAAATACAATTATTCCTAAGAAACTTTATGTATTAATTTATATTTCCAACATTTAATTTTTTATACTTTATATATAAATTTTAAAGGCTCAAAAAATTCAAATTTCAATTTTGGGTCATTTAAGTGATTCATATCGTGTTTATATTCACTTTATATTTTATAATTCACATTTATTTTATAGTTTTTCAATGCCGGTTTATATATATAATTTTTTTATAATTCATATTAATTTAAAATTGTGTATTAGAAAAGTTATTAGTCCTAATAAATTTATGCTTAATATTTTTAAATAACAATAATATTTCTTAAAAAATTTTATTATCCCCCCCCCACACCAAATTCCTGCATACGCGCCTGATTCCTTCCTATTCTCCATTTTTGGCATGAATGATCACAATTATAAAATTAATCTTAAAAATAGAAAAGTTTAAAAAAAATTAGTAATTGGGAAATATTTATTTTTATATTTTTTTAATAAACAAAATAAAATAGATAATCATTATTAAATTGTCAAAGTTATTGCTAAATATGTAAATCTAATGTATAACATTAAAATAGAATAAAGTAAATATCTAGAGTTAGAAATTTCTTCCCTTTAAGTTTTTTAAAAAATTCAGGCCTAATCAGGCCAGTCCTATATCTAAAAAAATTTTGACACCTGACTGGGGATTGCTTATATCAAAAAATTTACGTTTTATAAGCAATTCTACTATGATACAGGGTCTAAGAAGTTCAATAAGCTCCCCCCCCCCCAAACCCATAGATATTTTTGTTATGGCTTCCAATATCTTTATTGTAACTTATCTTTATAGCCAACATTTATTTAATACCAAGGCGAGCCTCATAAATTTTAGGCATCAGGGGAAGGGACTGTTATTGCTTCCCAAACCAATCGTTTTTATATTATAATGATGGGAGACTCAGATGGTTCTGAGACAACTATATTTCTTGACCCTGACCAAGACCAGTTCACAGTTTTATCATTATAATTTATTAATGAGCATATGTAATTTATTTATTTAAAGTATTTAAGTATATATTTATAGTAAAATGTGAGTAACAATAATTTATTATGCATCCCTAATCTTATATTAACAGATTAAACAATTAACGATAATTTTATAAATGTATATTATATATGCATGGGACAAGTTATCTTCTGGAGGGGGGGGGGTCATTAGTTCAGAGATAAAGTTTCTGAGATTAAATTTGAAGTGTCAAATTTACCAATGATTCCTATAAGAATTTTGGGTCAAACTCTGTGAAGTGTAAGGAGTAGAGTTCCTAGAGTGTTTCATCTAGACTATTTGTAATCGCATGAAGCAGATTGTAAGCCCCCATTATGGGGAAAAAGTTAACTGGTATTTATCCGGCGGTGGGTTTTGTGGTGAATAACCACTTATCTTCCATTGGTTTATCCTTATCTATTCTCTGCTTGGGAGGTCAACGGAGTTTTCGTCAGTTAGGTTATATGCTGGGTTGCAAAGTTGTGAAACCCTATGATCCTCATAGCTGTTACTATTATTTCACACGATAGGCTTCTGAACCCTTTCCTTATGATATGGAACGAAACTGCACTAGCCTTAACTATCACAGGGCACATAAATCGTGAATGATGTTTGTAATGTTTATAACAAAAACCCCATGAGTAGCAACGTGTAGAAGTATTTGATAATGACCACCATGAATCCCGAGGAATTTTTATCTAGATGATAATGGAATTGAGAAGAATGCTTGTTTGAAGTCGAACTTAGTGCTATATTGAGTTGTTGCAAAGGAATATGAGATAATAGGTATCGGGTTTAGCTTAAAAGGATATTTAGTAAAATTTAGAGATTATTTTTGGTTTGCCATTGGCCTTAGGTATGAAGAATATCGGCGAGCACATTACTGGTTGCTCTTTTTATGATTTCCGTCTTCAACAATTGATCAATAAAGGGCTAAAATATGGATGCTTATCTTATGAATCTGGTCTTATAATAATTCTCCTGTTATTTTCAATTGCTCGATGATCAAATTTCACGCAGAAACACGCCTTTGCTACCCTTTTGGGGAATTGCGGTTATTCGTTTCTCCTATTAGCGAATTGTGAGCTTCAATCTAGCATCTATCCTTAAACAATCCTCGAATATCTGTTCTAATGATTTTATCCCTGACGTTGGCCCTACATATTCCTGCGTTTTCTGCGCGAATAACTGCGTTCACATAATGTTTCGCTAATTTAATTAGTTTCGCTTTATCTATTTCGATATTCAAGTCAATCACGATAGGTTCATCCTGTAATAAAAAATAGCCTCACATGGGCGAATTCCAGGGGTATCTTGTTGATTCTCAATTGAATATTAAAGGGGTTTTGTTGTTAAACGGCCAGTTTTGGGTCGATTTTTTAAAACAGCTTATTAATTTTAGCCAAAATAATGTTATGTAAGCCTGAAGATTTTGCTCATAGATGGTAAAAAGGTAAATCTCTAGCTAAATCTCGAGGTTTACATAATATTATTTTGGCTAAAATCTTAATTGGACCGTTTTTTAAAATTTGAATTCGGACCGTTTAACAACACTAGTGCCTGGTATGTCTTGAGTAAACATGGGTTGTGATGTTAGGGTTTACCTCTTTGATATGTACAGTGCCTGGATTGACGTAGTTATCTTGGAATCAGGTGAGTATATATTGTGCATCAAGGGTTGGGTAGAGTCGCAATGGTTGATTGCGAGCCTCCACGACTGCCCAGAGTTTTTGGATTAGGGAAAATGGGTTTTGAACTTCAAGTGCTGGCATGGTTAAGGTATCCATTTTGGCTTCAACTTGGCTATTTGAACTTGTAATTGTTGTTATATATCTAGGCTAACTTCTGTTTGATTATTGGTAGCTGAGGCCTGGGTAGTTGATGGTTTGAACTCACTGGCTTCACTATTCTCGCCTGCTACCGGATCATAGGATTATACCTTGGGCAAGTGGAACAAAAAGACATTTTTGAGTTATTATAATTTGAGAATATAATAATATCATCAAGCAATTCTTTATAATGCTGTATTTATTCATTATTAGTCGGATTTTATACACTTGTTTTTTAACGTGATTTTATTATTTCAGCATTTTTTGTTCCTAACAACTTTATAAACCTCATTTAGTTGCTTGTAATAAAATATAATCATTCAATTGAAATTCTTATTTCTTATCGCCTCCACTTATAAAGATTTAAGAGTAACATTTTTTTTACATATATAATCATATTAATATATCTATCTATGAACAATCACATTATGGTTTCATTTTTTTATATTAATGCAATTTGCTTATTTTTTTATTAAAGTTTTATTATATGCTTAAAAATTTCCCGATACCCTTTTAATATCGATCCCCCTCAAAACCCCGCTGAACTAGACGTGTAATATTTATCCACCCTTTATGCACTTTTCTTTAATTATTATAAGTTAAATATATTATTTATAGAAAAATCAAGTTTGCGGGCAGTCCAAACTACTTTATTGCAATAAAAATGTCAAATTTCCTGAAAATCGAAATTTTAACGAGTTGGTAAGCCATTATGACAACATATCAAGGGACCAATATAAAATGGAATGTTTGAATACTTACACTCAGGCGTTGTTTAGAATATTACCCAAACATTTATATGAAATGTATCAACATATATTTAAAGATATTTTTTGCAAAGTTAAGTTCAATATTTATATTTATAAGTTTTATTTATAAATCATTTCTTTATACATAGATTTTAATAAATTCATATTCGATTTTGGACGAAGAATTATGCCCAGTTGCTCATGCTTTATATATGTGGTATTTTATTATTGTTTATAAAAATAATATATTAAACTCACTAAATATAACTTCTTATAGTGCATCCTATTTTAACCATAGTTGTGTACCTAACACTAATTGTATTTTCAACGGTCCCAACATATTTATAACATCAGTTGAGGATATAACATTAAAGCAAAATAGTTCTTCATTACAAAATTCGGTCTCAATTTTTTTTTCTTTATTATTAATTAATTTAAATTTTAGATATTTATAAGATACATTGATCCTCTAGAATCTTATCAAAACCGGCGAAAGTCTTTGATGGAAACATATTATTTTCATTGTGCTTGTCAGTTTTGTCATATACATGACGATCATCATAACCATGAGGAAAACGTGCTAGACTTTTTGCCTAAGTCTACCCTAGGTTTTTTAATACTTAATTTAAAAAAAATAAATTAATAAGCTATTATAAAATTATATGACAATTGCGCCTATATGACTTTTTGCCGATCAATGCCAAAGGGCCCGCCCAAAGCCCTGTAACAATTTGCTTTATAGATAGAGCCGATTTTTATAAATAAAATTAGAAGATATATTTCAAACTCAAAATATTAATTTTATTATACGTTTTAATACTATGAAAATGTAAATATTCAAAAAAAAGCTTTGATAATTTAATTGTGTTTATCTATTTTGTTACAAAATATGATATGAAAATAAATTTGATGAATTATTTCCACTTCCATTTTTTTAAAAAAAATTCAATTTATAATTGTGATATTCAATCAAAAAAAAGGAAGTTTAACATTAATTTTTTTGACCCACGGGTTGGACCCATAGTTTATTGATTGTTACACCCAACGATCGGGTGGAGTTATATCCTATATGTAGTTTTTATTTAACCACAATAAATTTATTTATTATAAAATTTGTTAAAGTAAAAATAAATGGGGAAAAAATTTAACATAACTTAGATTGTAGATTAAAAACTTTTTTTTAAAATGTTTATTTCATCGCTTAACGCATGTTTAATATTTTTTAAATCAATTTTGGGTATTAACCACTGGTTTGGTTAAATTGAGAGTATTGACAGACCGATCGGGATAACCTTTAAATGACTTATTATATAAATAGTTATATATCATATTTATAGTATTAAAAAATATTTATTACACGTTTTATTAAGAAAATGATACCCTAAACATTAACACTAGACAATCTAGCATAACCAATAAATTTATCGATGAATTATGTTCAAAATTTCAAGAATATCAACAGTCCAGCATTTCCTTAAAAAATTTTAATGATTTTTTCCCATCTTCGAATAATGTTATTTATAACAAAATATTGTGGGAAAAATTTCAACATACACATATGCCATTTATTAATAACCCCAATGATCTGACAACAGTTGCTGACACACATCTAGTGTTGACCTATCAGATTGGTATTGCTTTAAATAGAGGAAACACTTTTCGGTAATTTATTTCATATTAGAAATTTTCATAGATATTTATATAATTTAGCATTCGTTTTTGCACTAATAATTTAATATCCTTGTTCAAAAATTTACATCTAATAGTTTAATTTGTTAAAAAATGAAACTAAATTTTATTAGAATAAATATTGTTTGCAACAAGAAGGTCCGAACAGCTGATCGAAGTAGTAAAAGTTATCGGTGTGGGACTACATCAAGAAATTTATTTATCTTATTCAAATGGATGTGGTGACTAGTTGCGCAAAAAACTCCCGAGATATTTTAGTGATTACATCCAATGTAATTGCTGTGTATTCAGAAAGTGGAAAAGATATAAATTATATTTGTTTTTGGGACACGTGAAAGGCATGCAGGCTGATGGAAGAGTTAGAACATCTAAAGAAGTTACTTTGAACAAATTGGGTTTTGTTACCTAGGTCTTGCGCTGAGAGCAGATGAGAATCTTGGCTTGAAGATTGTGACAAGGGCCAGCATGCATGAAGTTTAGGGTTATAATCTATTCTAGCTGATAAAAATGACTCCTTGGATTTGAAGGGAATAGTTTAAGTATATAGTAAAAGTTATATAATGTACTCTAAAATACACATCAATAATGGTTACATATGAAGCCAAATTGGAAAGAACACAAATGAGAATGGTTAGATAGATAAGAACAAGCAGAGAATTACGTGAAAGGCTTGAGTAATATAAAAAGGTCTGAGACGGTATTTAAATCGGTGGCTAAGGACTATTATGTGAAGATATGTATATTGGATGGGAAATAAAACGCAGGTGTAGATATAATACCATGTGAATGAATGTGAAGAAATGAAAAAAATAAATAACAAAAACAAATAATAGTGCTTCTAAATGAAGGCGAATGGTTTAGATAGTCTAAAGAATTTATGGAAAAAGATGATGTTTTTATTAAAATATACAAATTGATAATATAAAAATTAAATTAATATTATATTAATCGAATCATATATATATATATTAAAAATAACAAACAATTAAATCAATATCTAATGTAACAGTTACGATACATTAATTTCCTCACTACAAATTGAAATCCTCATGGGAAGGTAATGGGAGTTTCGAAACTCTTTTTGTTAAGGTTCGTCTTTTATCTTTAACGCTATCTACTACCGTCATTGTTATCTCCTTTGCTTGTAGGTGAGCCTTCCCCAGTTAATCGGTATGCTTGTTTTTTACTATGCCATCGCTCAATATCAAGCACACACGCTCTGTCCCTTCATTCTATCCCGCAGTTTCGTTTTTTATCCAAACCTTTTGATTATTTTCTATTTCCTGAGACTCAACTATCCTGCCTTTATAATATTTTTATTTTCCATAATGGGTTTTCGGTTTCTCATGGATTTTCCACTAATCGAACATCGTTCTGGGCGGCCTATAAACATTTCGAGGGATTTACCGGTTTTTGCATTTGGCGTTTTGCCATGAATAATCAAAACATTTGCTAGATTAAGCTGGTCTGGAGTCCCACATCTCCTCTTTGCATAGAAACGCGTCTTTATCATACGAATGTAGTTAGCCAACCCATTCTATTTGGGACTGGGGCGGACCTAAAAGGTTTATGTTTTTAAAAAGAAACATTTTAGTTCTGATCCGCTAAACTGAGCACCGTTATCTGAAACAATGTTGAGAGGTAACTCAAATCTAGCGAAATAATTTCATTATTTATTATACTCGCCGAATTAATATATGTCCCATTCTCGCCTCCAGTTCAAAGATTTAGATAGTCTTAAGAATTTATAGAAATAAAATGATTTTATTTAAATATATGAATTGATATTATAAAGCATGAATAAATATTTTAATCGTATCACTTTATATATTAAAATAAATAACAATTAAATTGATATCTAAAATAAGAAATTCGATTACATTAATAAAGTAATCGATATACGATACATTACAAAGGCGTTTGAATTTTGCGTTATATTTCAAATAATTTATCACTAATCGCATTGTGCAAATTGAAGAACTTTATTTTGCGTTGATATTTAAAAAAAACCAAAAACTATTTTATTATTTATTAATATCAGAGACCTACAGAAATGACATTTGCACAGCACAGCCCGGATTTTTTTTTTTAAAAAAAAATTTCTGCCCGGCTCAGATTTTATATTTTTAGGCCCGGCATGGCCCGCATTTTTTTAAAAAAATACATTAAATTTATTTTTAACTAATGGCGATTTTAAAATATAAGTCCCAACCCGGATATTTTTTTTTATAAAAAAATTTAGCCCCGACCCGCATTTAAAATTTTTTTTAGCGGTCAGGGTATAAATACGGCCCGGCCCGGCCCATGCTTAAAACCGGGCCTTTAGGTCCAATTCATATGTTTTTATAAACGCTCAAAAGAACTTTAAAATCCCCATATAAAAATGAAAAGAATATACATTTTCAGAGGGGAGGGCATATACCCTCATGTACCCAGCATAGATATCACCTGGTTAAAATTTCAAAAAATGAATTGTACAATTCAACGATTTTATTGAAATTCGAAAACAAAGTCATAATTTAAATGAGTAGAAAATAAATGTATCACTAATACAGAAAAATTTAAATATTTGATTAACACCTCTTTTAAATAAAATGAATCTTTTGAATATTCATAATGGTTAATACATTAATCGTCGATTATATTATATAATATCGTATATAATTTGGAATTTCCAATTAATTAAATAGGAGTTTTATATTATAACTTAAATTAACATATCAGAAACCTGCAAGTCTAGCCAAAAGTATGATCTAAATAAAAATCCGGGCTTAAAAATAAATTAAAAACTCCAACGTGCCAAATTTTTTTAAAGGATTTTATAAATTTTATCGATTAACTAAGTTAAAAAATCCTACTACATTCGATTATTAATATTCATTTTGGAACTATTTACAAAATTATTTAGGTTTAAATCTGACCCAGTCAATATAACATCTGCAGGTCTTTGATATTTATTATTAATTTGTGTATGTGCATCCTTATTTTGTTTTAGATATTTTTTTTAACATCCTGATTATATTACAATAGAAAATATTACCCAAAATACGATATTTCAAGAGCTTATCATTTATTATGGTTATCCAAATTGGCTTTGTATTTGAATGACTTAAGCAACGCCAAAAATTATGCAAATCAAGTTTGCTTTATAATAATTAAATTTATTAATATTATATATATAGTGTATGGAAATTATTGATATAGCATATCCTCTAGAAGCCGTACAACATTTAGACAATTTTGAATCAATATTATCAAATATAAAATATAATTTATCACACATTCTGTCCCAATTGAATTTTTAAATAAATAAAATTTTTATTAGCGTCTAATAATTTATCATTCATTTTCGTATGCATTATATAAAATATAAATACAAAATTTTACATGTAATGTACAATAAATTTCTTTCTTTATTTTGATTGTTATTTAGACATGAAATAATGTATAATATCATTAAATTACATTAAAATAATAAATAAAATGATGTCCCAAAACAAGATAGTTATATCTGAACCATATTTAAAATAAATAAGGTGTTTATTATAAAGACCCTCACTCATGCATTTGATCAATTGGATTTTCTTCTTGTCCATCATGTTCATGGGGGGATTTTATTGAATCTTCATCACCAACGGCAGAAGAGGTCTCATGTAGTAAAACGTACTCTCTAGTACTAAACCCAAACTTGAGGACGTCGCCTTCCATCAACTCGTAATATCGACTGGCCTCAATGGGTTTATTGTTCAGGAAAGTACCGTTAGCAGAGCCTAGATCGATTATGTAGGGTTTGACCTGGATTCGCCTTTTTTTACCTGTAAAATATAAAAATTATTATCCTCAATGTTAAATAATTTCATTTATGAAAAAAGATACACCAATATCTACTTGTTATTGGGCCAATACTTTAATTTTAAACTGATACCAGTGACTAGTGTTGTTAATCGGCTTATTTTGAGCCGATTTTTAAAAACGTCTAATTCAATATTTTATTAGGAAAAATATTATGCAAGCCTCTAGATTTTGCTCATAGAAAGAACAAAGGTCTAGACATATATTATCGAAATCTTAAAGCTTAGGCAATATTTTCCTGGCTATAATGTTGAGTTAGCCGTTTTTAAAAAAACGAGCAGTTTAACAACACTACCAGTGACAGATACTCAAAAGTGATAACCTTCATAAATAAAAATTTATTGTTAACACTATGCTATAAATTTATAAAATAAAATTTAAGCTAATAAGAAAAAGTGAAGTTGCTGTTAATCGTTCCTATTGATAAGGGTCATTCAATTTCAAATTTATCAGTGCCATTCCATTTCAAATATATCATAAAGTGGCCGCCTACCCCTTTTGAGTTTGGCAAATCTTTTTTTATATACAAAGGTTTGTGTAACCTAAGTGTTTTATATGTGGAAAAAATACTAAGTTCTGCAAAGAAATGAAATATTTATAAATTATTTTGAATAATTATAAATTATTTTGAATAATTATAAATTATTTTGAATAATTTGATCGAATAAGAAAAAAAAATTATTTGAAAGATAATAATTTATCCTTATTTGTATGATTTAAAATTTGACAAATAATTTTGAATTTGTATGAATAATTTGTTTTAGGTATAAATCAGATTGTGCCTAAACCAGTTTTTCAGTTTAACACAATAAACATTAGATATGACAATTTTAATTTTATTAAAACATCTTTTTAGCAAAACCCTAAACAGCCCAAAATTGGGCCAGGCAACTTAAATAAAAGGATATTCATGGTAAGACAGGATAGTTAAAGCAAAATATCATTTGGGCCAGCTCAGAATTTTTTTAAACCTTGAATACTAATTACAGATTTAGTAAAAAAAAAATAGGGTTGAGATATATGTAATGAATAGATGGGCTAGGCTGAACTGAAATAAAATCTTTTTAAAAATCTGCCCAGGTTGGAGAGCTATTCTCTATTGTGTATCTGGTTCATTTTGAACTATTTGACCAAAATATTAATTTGGAATCTTTGATAAAAATAATAGGTAGGATTTCAATAATATAAATTTATTATAATTATACCATCTTCTAAATCCTGATCCTCTAATAAATCTGATGGAACAATATCAGTTTCTTTGGGGTATATGGCTCTAAATTGAAGGACAGCATGTTGTTTAGAACATGAGGGGTGATCTACAGGAATTTCACATATCTTTCTATCTCTACCAAATAGATAAGCACTTTGTCTATGGAGATATAATATAGGAGAAAGAGCTTCACCTGATTTGAAGGGATATAGGCGCCATTTTATTTTAGATATTCTATCAACAAAATTATATTTAATTATAGTTAAAATTCAAAATAAAATTTAATGCGAATAATATTTATAAGTTAACCTTGCTTCAGGTGGTTCATTGTATTTGATAATTACTCCTTTGTATTTGTTAGTTTCTTCAACTAGTTTACCTGATAATCCAAAATTAGGCTCTTCTTTTGGTTTATCAATATCTTTATTATCTTCTGATTTTTCAATATCAACTCTGGTAGCATTTTCATTCTGATTTTCATAACCATGCCTACCCCAACTTTCTCTATTAGATTCTTTATTTCTAGTAAGTGATAAGCCTTCATGTTTATATTTTTTCAAACCCTTATTGTCCGTATCAGTATCTTCTAAATGGCTCATTTGTGGTGACATGGACCAATTTTTGGATTTAACTTTTGTTTTATATGATTCTTTATCATTTTTAGGATTCGATTTTGTTTCTGTAGGATTTCCAGATTTGCGATGGTTCTTCGATATTTTTTCAGACTTTTTAAATGAATAATCATTCTTAGGTTTATTTGATTTTAAATGTGAATGTTTTTTAAATAAATTTTCAGATTTTTCTTCTATCTTTTTTTCTTTCATTTTATAACGTGATTCCGAATTTGCAAGTGACAAATTATTTTAAACAGCTGAATTTAACAGGATAGACTTTGACACCTGTCTGATAATTCTAAATTTGAAATATTTATTCATTGTAATATACATATGGTGAATTCCATATCAAATCAACCAAAAAAAGTCGATTCTCAACCCGACCCTCTTCAATTTTTCTTAAATTTTGCATAATGGTAGTATAAACTATAACTAAGAAAAAAATGAAATTTTACCTCCCAACAAGGTTTACTCGCTAAGATATGGGCGTTTAAAGCGCGGAAAAATAGTACATTTTTGACAAAATGTGCCTCATTTATTTTAAAATATCTCGAGAAATAATTAAGTTAGAAAAATAATTTAAATTTTATTATGTAGCTTAATAATAGTTCTTTAATATGACATAAAAATAAATATGAAATAAATTTGATGAATGTCCAAAACCGGATGTATAAAACCGGAAATGGCCATAGAAAAAAAAAGGTATTTCTTTTTTTCGAAATTTTTTTTCCGTAGATAGATATAACACTGCTTTATATTTGTGCCAAATCCTAGCCTGGGATGAAAAAGGGTCTAGGAGTTACGACTCTTTATATGGCTTAAATTGATCAAAAATATCTTCATTTAATGAATACTTATGAAATAATGTTTTTTTTTAAATTATGTCTAAATGATAGGCCCTAACTTTTTTTTATTTTTAATTGTTAACATGTTGTGACTGAAAATTACTTGACAAAATAATTCTAAACCAATTTATAACTTTATTTTTCTGAAATGCATAATTACATATAATATAATAATTCATAATTATGTTTACAATATATCATATATTAAATTATCTAAAGAATTGGTATAAATTTTAACTTTAATTTTATTTTGATCAAGGGGAATATAAGCATGGTATTTTTGTGTTCCCGGAATTCTTTTTGCTCTCAAAAATCTGCTTTCTAGATGATTTTCCATATTATTGTATTCATTATTGCTTACAAAAATGTAATTTACTCCATGTATATTATTTGTTGCAAAGTCGAATAAATCCATTGGTGTCAAAATATGGTTTTGATATGGCAGTTGCAAACTAGCTCGAGCTGCTAGCCGTTTTGTAATACCTCCTAAACTGTCGCACGGACTTATTCCATGAGCTGTAGCAAAAAAATGCCACTCGGCCTTTATACAAAAATCACATTCATGATTATAGAGATTTATGAAATTTTTTTTATTTTTATATTGGATTACGGCCCCAATCAGAAAAATAATAAATTTTGGTCAATGTATCAAATCTTTCTTTTAAAAATAAGATCATTTTAGTTTGAAATAAATAAAAGGCACAGGCATTATGCTTTAAGCAATCTGATATCACCACTAAACTTATATGTTTTATAGTGTTGTCCTGACGATAATAAATGATAAAAGGGTGAATAGTGGACTGATTATTTGTCCAATGAAATCCCTGTGCATGGTCTTGCACTATAAATGCATAATTTTCCGAAAAGTCAGCAATAACTAAGTATTCGCCAACATTTAAATTAGATTTTAAATTGTTTTGAAATAATGATTGTTGTGATGCTATAAATGAATGTGGAATCAAATTGTCTAATTTCTCAATTAAATAATCTAGGAATTCATAAGCTGATTTTGTCAACGTTTTGAGCGTAGTTCTATCAACTACCAACCATTGTTTAAATGATATATAATCTATTGAATTCGTATCAAATAATATAATAAGTCTTTCTTTTATTTGGGCTGATCCAGGACAAAATTTACATTTATTGAAGTAACATCCAGGCTGGGCAGGATTGCAAAGACTTTGTGCAATACAATGTTTATAATCGTTTATTGGAGGATAATTATAATGATCATTATTGTTTGTAAGCTGTTTTAATTTTCCCCCTATTAAAATAAGCTTAAAATTTTGGTGTAGTGTGCAGATACACATGGTATGTGTACCTGGACCACCTGCTAAAACACAGTTTTTGGGTCGTAAGAATGCAAATCTATTCACTCACAATATGTTAACAATTAAAAATAAAAAAAAGTTAGGGCCTATCATTTAGACATAATTAAAAAAAAACATTATTTCATAAGTATTCATTAAATGAAGATATTTTTGATCAATTTAAGCCATATAAAGAGTCATAACTCCTAGACCCTTTTTCATCCCAGGCTAGGATTTGGCACAAATATAAAGCAGTGTTATATCTATCTACGGAAAAAAAATTTCGAAAAAAAGAAATACCTTTTTTTTTCTATGGCCATTTCCGGTTTTATACATCCGGTTTTGGACATTCATCAAATTTATATCATATTTATTTTTATGTCATATTAAAGAACTATTATTAAGCTACATAATAAAATTTAAATTATTTTTCTAACTTAATTATTTCTCGAGATATTTGAAAATAAATGAGGCACTTTTTGTCAAAAATGTACCATTTTTCCGCGCTTTAAACGCCCATATCTTAGCGGGTAAGCCTTTTTGGGAGGTAAAATTTCATTTTTTTCTTAGTTATAGTATATACCACCAGTATGCAAAATTTAAAAAAAATTGAAAGGGGTCGGGTTGAAACCTTGGTTGATTTGATATGGAATTCACCATATATATTGTATAATTTTGTCAAATGTGATAGGTAGCGTAGATCAGTTTCGATTAATCCAAGATATTTATTATAGTTGTCAAGGGCTATTTCTTAAATTTGTTTTGTACGTTGTCACTTATAATTCTAATATATTCGGATTCCTTTCTCATGAATGATGAATTTAATCATTTTTACAAAAAAATTAGGGATAATTATAAAAATTATGAAGATAAAATTATAGATCTGAACAATTACCATAGTGATGATCAAAGTATAATATTATTAAAGTTGAATAGCGAAATTTCTATTCCAGATGAAATTGGATTAAATCCATATAATTTTTGGAAAATACACAAATTTAATTCAATACCTGGATTATTTTTTATTAAAAATATATTTACCAATATTGGTCAAGAATATTGGATGAATAGGCATGTTAGCTAAACACTAAAAGATATTTAATATATTAATATTTAGTTGCTTAAATTGCTACCCCAAATCACATAAATCAAATGTTCAAATCTTAGATCAAAAACATAAATTTTCTAAATTAAGATGGGTAACATTAGGTTATCATCATAATTGGGATACAAAGGTTAAACCTTAAATAACTATTATATATTTAAATAATATTAGATATATTCTCATGATGATAAATCTGTTATGCCTGTTGAGATTAAATCATTATGTAAAATAATATGTGAATGTATTGGTTATGAAGATTTTGAAGCTGAAGCTGCAATTATCAATTATTACAGTAGAAATTCATTTATTAGAGGACATATAGACCATTCTGAATATAATTTAAAAGCACCTCTAATTTCTATAAGTTTTGGATTGAGTGCTATATTTATGATCCAATCATCCATATCCAATGTTATTGATTATGAGCATGATTCGATCATACCATTATTGATTAGAAATGGGGATGTATTGATTATGAGTGATGAATCAAGATTAGCTCTACATGCTGTTCCAAAGATTTTAGAGGAGAGCAATAGTAATAAAGAAGAAAAGAACCATTTACCTTATGATAATATTAGAATAAATATGAATGTAAGACAAGTTTTTTAATTTATCTATTGTATCATAATTTTGAAATAAAATATTACAATAAAATCAACAATTTTTTTATCCTAAATTCTCTCAAATTTATGTATTCCTTTAGATGTGTCTTTTTTTTGTAGAGATATACCAATATCCAGAAGTTAATAATCGCATTAAAACTATTTGCAATGATTATAGGTAGGGTTATACTGATATTTTTCATTCACCCATTTTAAAATACCGGTTATCGGCCAATATAAAATTTCCAATCCAATCTGATATAAAGGTGTCTTAAATAAAATTTTAAAAAAAAGTTATATCTAAAAATTTATTTTTAAATAAAATCCCATTTTTATGTATATTTTTTTTTAATAATTAATTAATAAACATTCTGCCATATTGTTTTATTTTGCGCATTCTGTTATAAAAGTGTGCGATAATCTCTTTAGAATCTGTTTTTATTGAAACTGGTGATATTGACAGTTACTATTGCCGCAAGCTGACCTCTATAAATTGGAAATTTTGGTATTTTTAAAAAGAAATTTTTGAAATATTAATGTTAAATATTTATTTCAAATTTCATAATATATTTGTTTATTACTTATTATGTATATAGATTAATGTTATTATTTATTATATAAAAGTGATTTAACAATAAAAATATTTTATATACTTTTAAAATTGCAATTGAATTGAATATAAACTATAACTGATCATTTATTTAAATGACATAAGTTATGGTATAAATTATAGATGTTATACTAATAAAAAGTATATTAAAATTAAAACCATTGGTATCTTTACCTAATACAAAATTACAAATGATATCGGTAATCGACCGATATCAATTTAATATCGGATCAGCCTCCAAAAAGTAGTATCGGTACACCCCTATTTATAGATGACAATTTTTAAAAAGGCTTAATCAAGATTTTAGCAAAAATATTATTACCTAAGCTCAAAATTTTGCCAATAGAAGTCCAAACCTTTCTGCCATCTGTGGTCAAAATAAATAAGCTTGGGTAATTGCTCCTGACCAAATTTTGAGTTGATTGTTTTTATAAATTAGCTAAATCAATTCATTTAGATACACTAGCTGGATGTGAGTCATTAGATATTTTAATTTTGTTGCAGATAATATAATAAAAAATTATATAAAATTTTTAACTATTTTTTAAAACATTACAAACAAATAAATTGTATCTTAGTTTCATCATTAATTTTATAGAAATTATAATGAATAACTAAAAACTATAAAAATATAAGTTTTTTAAATAATATCGACCTGATCCAATATTTTTTAAATTAATATCAGTTCCGATCCGATATTAAATATCAGCACAGTCCTATCAAAAACGATTATGAATCGAATAATAAATAAAGAAATTGATTTGGACTTCGTTTTTTTAATATTAAAAATTAATTCACATGGGCTGTGCCTATATTTAATTTCGGATCGGCACCGATATTTTTTTTATGTTTTTGGTTATTTTATAATTGAATATATAATCATATAATTTTTTTTATTTTATAAATAATTTCATAATAATAAATTAATTAAAGAAACTAATATACAATTTATTTGTTTTAATGTTAAAAAAATAGTTTAAAATGAACTATTTTTTGTTATATTATCTGCAAAAAGAAAAGGATTTTAAAATATCTAACAAGTCACATTCAGTTAGTGTTGATAAACGACTCGATTTAGTCAATTTTATAATGATTAACTCTATATTTTGAATAAAAATTACCCATGCTTATTGATTTTCCCCATAGATATCAGAAAGGTTTAGACTTCAAATGACTAAATTTCGAGGCATAGGTAATAATATTTTGATTAAAATTTGGATTTGGCCCTTTTTAAAAATCGGATAAATGGAACTGTTTAACAACACTATATTCAACCATAAACATTGCAAATATTTTAAATGAGAATATTAACTTATGAGAAATAAATCAAATAAAATACATTAATCATTCGTGAAAGTTAGTTGATTTTTTTTAAAGTAAATAATGTTTATATATTTATGACATTAAAACAAAGATCGATGGTAAATAAAGATCAATATAAATATCGGATCTGTTTTTTGGTAATATCGGATCGGTGAAAAATTTGGATCGGCACAGCCCTATTCATTACCTAAATATTATTTTTTTATTGCACATATTATTTTTAACTGAAAACATTATTCTAATAATCTAAAGATAAAAAAAATATCATGCGATCATATATTCCAATTTTTAAGGGAAAGAATTTTTATTTTATTTTCTACTTTATGCTAGTACCTTCAAATTGCATGATTTTGATACTGAGTATAATCACAAATAATTAATTTAAAAGATAACGTTGAAATTGGCGCTATTCTTTTGTTATGTCAAATATCATTAAAGCGATTCAGGTGGGTCAAGGCGAAAAATAACCCCTTCCGCCAAAAAATGCAGATGATTAAAATATTTTCAAAAAAGTTTTCACTATTAAGCAATTACGTATTTTATGAAATTAGGGAAGCTTAATTAGTGAAATGGCACAATGACCTGGAAAAGACTTCATTCAGATGAAACTCGATATTAGAACACTTTTTTCATTGCATTAAAATATATCAAATAATTATTTAATTCTACTAGTATTTTATGCTCTTTTAAAAAATAGATATTAATGAAGTTGGCATCTGAAAATCGTATAACGTTGTATTAGAGCTTTAAATTATGTCAAATTATCTAAAGATAGATATAAATTAGATATTCTCATACCTTGACTTGGACTCATGCCCATCTTTCATATATTGCAAAAGCAATAGAAGAATATTATAAAATAATTCTCCTTGACCCATCTCCATTTTTTATGTTGTTATAACCCTTAATTTACCCTATTTAAAATGCTAAAATCATTTAGTAAAAAATATTACTTAATCCTCGAGATTTTACTAAAAGAGAGCCAAATCTTTTCCAAGCTTTTGCTGTGGTGACTAACCAATCATCTATGCCTCAAGATTTCGTTAGTGGTCTAACCATTCTGCCGTATTTTGATGAAATATAATCCTGATAACGTTTTTTTTTTAAATCTTTCAATACGAGGTTTTAACAACCCTACCAAATACCGATGAAATCATTTTAAAAAATTAGCACAATCACATAGGAGTATAATTGTAATTACCATATTTTTAGCCCAGCTAAAAAATCGACTAAGTTTCTAGCCGAAAACTATCACTTTAACCTTGGGGGTTTTCTTAAAAAGATAACAGCTTAAATTTGGAAGAAACTAATATATTAAACTACCTTTCTACGGCAGGCGCCTGAAGATTGAACCGAATTAGCCGACATTTAAATATTGCCCAACTATACAGAGGAGATTGCATGTATTTCTTTGTAAATACTTTGGATGTTTATATGCAGTATTTTAGAATATTTTTGAGCATTAATTTACATTTAAATTTTTAAATATAATTTATATATTAGAAAATAAGTAATTCATCTAAATTTATATATTTTTAAATGTTTAAAAATTTCATATTTTTACAAATTTTTTTCAGTAAATTTATTTTATAGTTATTTATAAGAATAATAGCTCCATTTTTATTAGTCAATTCCAAATATGGCAGAACCGAATTTTTAGTCGAATATCTTCAGCCTTGAGGCTATATACATTTAATATTAATAATTTATAACAGCATTTTTGCGCATTATATTTCGAGTTTTGATAAATTAACAGATTACTTATTTAGGTATTAGTAATTGCTAGTGCTATAAACATTTCTAAAAAAATCGAACGCGTTCGCTTTCACCTTTAAGAAAGAGGAATGCGTTCACGTTCGTTCAAAATTTTAGAAATTTTTTTAAAATAAACTTAATATGTCATATTTTTAACATTTATATTAGCCATGTTAAAAAATAATATAGTTTTATTTTATATAATTATAAATGCAATAAATATGGCTAATAAAAGATATTTTTATTTATAAAAAATTTTTCTTTTAATTTTTAATGAACAATTGTTTTTCAAAATTTTTATCTGATAGAATGAAACGGTCAGTGGCCCTAACACTTTCTGAGGGATGGAAGCAGAATACCCCCCTGAAAAGTCCCCCTCCCTCACCTTCTAAAAAAATGGTCAATTATTTTTTACACCCATAAATTTTAAAAATAATTCTTATTGCAACAATCTTTAATATATACTTTGCGGAGTTTGGTGTATTTTTCAGCTGGGGTGAGAGGGACTATCGGTGCGACACGGGTGGTGGAAATGACGGGTGGTGTTGGTGCGCGGCCTTCTCGCCGTTTAGGAGTGGAAGTATGTGGAATATTATTTTTAAATTAATAATTTAAATAAATTGGGAAAAGAGAAAGCGAAAGAATTTATAATTATATTATTATTTATTGCAGAGACCTTCATGGGCCTTTATTTTTTGACCAAGCCTAGCCCAACCTCGTAGAAAAATTTTTTTTTAGGCCCAAGCCCGGTCCGGCCTATATCTAATGTTAAAAAAAAATCCTAAGCCCGGTCCAAGCCCATGATAAGTTTCAAAAAAATTTCCCAAATCCGGCCCAAGCCCATATCCAAAAGTTTAATTTTTTTATTTAATGAAAATAAACAATATTTAAATATATTTAGGCAATTATTTTGTTTATAATACTGAAATTTATTATTATAAGAAAAAAAGGTATTTCTTTAAATTATTAGCAACTAATTTAAATTTAATCATTTTAAACCAAAACCCAGCCCAAGCCCATTAAGAAAATTTTTTTTAAATCTAGGCCCGGCCCAGGCCCGCTAGAAAATATAATATTAGACCCATACCAGGCCATTAAGTTGTTTAACTAAAAAAAATTTCAATGATAAAATTAGATTTGTCTCCTTCATAAAATCTTGTGCTTTTGAAAAAACATCCAAAAATTCAGTGTTATTATCTGTTAGGATTAAAAAATAATTTAAAACAATATAAAGTATACTTCTCAAATTAATCAGGCAATCTTTTGCCAATTAAATTTGATTTATTGAAAACCCTATATCCTTCGAAATGGTTTGAAATTTTGTACAAGCAAAACTTGTTATCAACAATATTTTATTCAAAACTCAAAGTAATAAAATAAAATTTTTCTATTCTAAAGACTATAGCACTAGCCATAGTGGAAGTGGCAGTATCTTCAGAATCCTTTAAATTTGTTAAAGCTGCCCTCAATGCATCATAAAGTAGAAAAAATTTACAATAGCTTTATAAGATGATAGCCAGCTTCTATCTAAACAAATAAGATAATATTACCGAGTGGTATTCTTGATGCGCCGAAATCGTTGCGATTTTGTCCATATATCTTTTAACACCATTAAAATATATATAATCACGTCTAATATTCCTAAAACATTTCGTATTTATTGATTGACATAATTGAATAATGATTAAATTTAATCGATGACCAAATAAAAGCTGCCTTTGGCGCCTCCGCTTTAATCAAAGCATGCACTCCATTGATTCTTCCACTCATGTTTGAGACGCCATCATAGCTTTGCCCAACTAGGAATTCAAGAGGTAAATTCATGGAGCCAAGTTTGGATATTATATTCTTTTTAATATCGAGACCAGTTGAATTTCCTATACAATATAGGTCTATCAGTCAGTCTTTCAATAAACTTATGCGTCTCACTATTTTCATATATTACTATCAAAGCTATTTCTTCTGATTTCGAAACATCATATATGTGCCATCAACTATGATTGAAAAACACCAATTAAATTCATCTCATTTTGAATTTTTTTTATAACCATATTCATGGTTTCAATGAGATTGAGAATATTTATGTTATTATATGATGAAAGATTTGAATATAATTTCGTTTTTAATCCCTTATTTTGTTTTCTCCCAGTACAGGTTCAGAATCTGCAATGAGTTTAATAAGGCCCATCATATTGCCTTATTGTTGCATGTTCCCCCAGAATGCTTGGCTACGAGATAAATAACCTAGACATCTTATTATTATTCTTATGATAGAACGGTTATCTACACATTCTTTCTGGAGTATTATAAATTGTAATATATAATTTTTATTGTGTAAAAGCCTTCCATAATCGGCCATCTTATGTGTCTGTGAAGATTCATGCACAATAATATCACTATTAAATTTCATGATCATTAAAAGAGTCAGATATTTTATTTTCTTCTAACACATTTTATTTTTTTTGGTTAATATTTTTGGGCATATTTTGAAATTGGAAAAATAATTTATGACAAGAAATCTCGGATAACAACCTAATTTACTAAATATCGGCCAAAATTTCCGTCAATACTAATTAAATTAAATAATAATGGGGGGGGGGGGGTCTTATTATTACTTACATAACCCAGAAATCAATTGGTTATGGATGGATGTAGCAAAACAATAAAAAAATTAAATTTAAAATAAAAATTTTTTTAAAAAAGGTACCTCCACTCAAAATTTTTTTTTTATTAAAAAGTGCCCCCACTCAAATTTTTAGAAGCAGTTGCTTCGGACCCCCCTTCCGTTGTAGGGGCCACTGGAAATGGTTGGCAGTTGATTCGACATTAACTATATTAAAAACACGCTCTGCATGGGCAGATGAGGGGATTACGGTATTATACTTAATAAACAACTCTTCTAACGCTGGCAATTTATTAAAAACATTTATTGTTTTGTCCTATGCTTCAAAAACACCTCCAATCTATCCTCTACTTCCTCTTCAAAAAAAGGGATATCTCGAAATTAACAGTTCTTGCATTATCATTTCCAGGGTTTTCAATAACGCTATAAGTTTATTAGTTTTGTTCTGTGGAAGTTTTATCCATGGCCATTGATGCTTGAATATTGGTTGTATAATTGCTGAAATAACATATTTATTTTCATATATATGTTCTAATCTTTAAAAAAATATATGTAATTATTTTGATAGTGATAGGTATAATACCTTTTATTAATTCCATTTAATGCTGCGTCTATCAATGGTTAACCATATTTTAGGCCACTAATTTTTTTAATTTTTAAATAACTATCTTTGTTGTTGGGTTCAAATAGTCCAGCATTTTTTCTTCAATGGTTTTATTTAGTTATATTTAATAATATAAAATAATTAATATTGCAATTAAATGTCTTTTTAAATGGGAACTTGAAGATTTTGAAACAGATAATACTTTTTAAGCACATTTTACATTTGGTTAGTATTGAATTAGTTCCTTTAATATAGGATGTTACTTTAAAATATTTCTCATATTTAGGCCATGATAATGTTAGATGATGCTCATGCAAATCTATTAAATTAAAATATAAACAATAATATTCAAATTAATAGACTATAATAATAATGGTGTGTTAAAAAAAATTGAAATGTGAAAAGGAAAAACAGTTGTTTATAAAATATAAGATTTTTTTCTTAATTTTTCAAATAAATAAAAATAAAAGGTGTTTTTAAAATTGAACGAACGCGTTCATCAAAAAAAAAGGAACGCGTTCACGTTCAATGTTCGCCTAAAATAAAAGAAACGCCGTTCATCATTTTTTTCAAAAAAACGAACTTCGTTCATGAACGCGTTCAAAATAAACGGGTTCGTTTACAACACTAGTAATTGCCAATTTTTTAGTCACTAGTAGTGTTGTTAAATGGCTCGATTTGAGCTGATTTTTAAAACGGCTTACTCAATATTTTAGCTAGAAAAGTTTATGCAAGACTGAAAATTTTGGTCTTAGATAGCACAAAGGTTTATACATCTATTAGCGAAGTCTCGAGGCTTAGGCAATATTTTTCTGGCTAAAATATTGAGTTAGCCGTTTTTAAAAATCGGCTCAAATCGAGCCGTTTAACAACACTAGTCACTAGTCCTAATAAATTTACGAAATTTTAGATGATCATTAGTTACTTTAAGGTAAATTTAAAAAAAATTATAAAAATTAGTCTCCCAAGCCCTAGCTACTCGCCTTTTGCGATTCATTTTAATTTTGAATATTGCTTCTTAAGTTTCGACTAAGCTAGGTACGTTTTTTCTTTCTTTTGATCACAATATCTATCTCAAAAGCCATTTAGGACATGCACCTTTTACAGCAAATAAGTTTTAAACAGTGAAAAGTATTTCACAAGCAGTTAATATGTCCTGTTAATCACATTACCTGTATTAAAAAGTTATCAATCTAAATGACAAATGAATAAGTTTTATTAATAAACATTAATAATTATTCGTCGAGTATTCGAACTATTCCTTTCATTTCAACAAAATAATTTCTTATTCAGATTCGTGTTAAAATGAATAATTTATTATTCATTGCTATTCAATTTGAGTAAAATTATTCGAAACGAATTGGGATACCACGTTAAATATTGGATTATGTCGGGGCTAATATTTGCCGTTTTAAAAAAATCGGATCAGGCAGATAAAAACCGATCTGTTTAATATGTTTACGATTATATTTATGATATAATATATTTTATTTTATATATAATTTACTAATAATAAAGGAGTAAAGGGAAACAAAATTTAGTTTATTTATAAATTATTTTGTAAGAATGAATAATTAAAATTAAAATATAATTTTCTTTTCATGCTATCTGCAATAAGAAAGATTTGAAAATATTTAAAGTCACATTCGGTCTAGATGTAGGCGCGAGCCTTGAAAATCCCCGTTATTCGGGTTACGCAGTGAGTGTGAATAAATTTTGAATTAAAAACTAAAATTTCATAAAAAATCATGTGTGATTGTGCATGAATGGGAATTTTGCGCGATCACGAAAAATTTTTAAAAATATAATTGAAAATGAAACATTTTCTTTACACATTTTTTCCCACAATAAACATTTTGGAATTTTCAGAAATATAATCTGTGAAAAATTAGCAGATCGGCACAGCCATAACTTTTATGTGCTAAATTTTATTTTATCTATTTAATTTCACTTTGATTTATGTGCCCTCATTCTTAAGAGATATATGTTATATCAGGTTTAGAATTGTTAGGATCTACTAGGTCCAATCCAAATTTTATGAAATTGCTTGCATTGTTTTTCCTTTAAAAAAATTAGCATCATGATCAAAATCCTCGTACCATTGATATTAATCGAATTTTGATCTTTTTATAAAAATATTTTTTTAATTAATATAAGATAAATTAAAAAATGAGAATTGAATATAAATCTTATTAATTAATAATAATAAATTATATCCCTATAAATTTTTAAAATAACTTCATTGCAATCTAAATCCAATCAATAAAAAAATGTTTAGATAAAATAAATAATTTATTTAAATGAATCAGTATTTTATCTGTCTGTTATATAAAAGGATCAAGCGATTAAAATAAAAACCAACAAAACTTTCCTCTTAAAATAGTAAGATTTCCAATATTCCTTTCGACTTCTCCTTTTATATACGTCCTCATCTCAACCCAACCCTCCATACCCAATTATATATCAAAAACAACTATCCCCTTTCCAAGTTTTTATAGAGCGATATCCCATTCCATATATTATATATATAAATAATAAATGGGTGATAGATAGAACTCAAATAAATTTGAGCCTTCCCCACCCCCCCCCTCCATTCAAGGGTCATGACTTATATTATCTGAGAAGTTTTGAAATTGCAAAAATACGCCCTTACCTCTTTCGAGTATTTCTTTCTAAAAAATCAGTTTTAATTAAATTAGGATATTTAATTTGATATTCACCTATATCAATAATTGATTAAAAAACGATTGTTTCAATTATTAGATTGGTTTATAATCCAATGGAAATATTTTAATTAGCTACTTAATGTTTTTTTTGAATTACGCGGAAAACGAATATCTACAAAAATAAAACAAATTATAATTCCAAAATAAGTGAATACTTTTGAATCTGTTTCTTGTTATTAAAATATCTCTAAACAATAAAAATATCTTGAAATACTAACTATATTAAGAATGTAATCGAAGTCGGCTGTTAGTAATTTCATTGGCTGTGGTAGACGCCATTGAAAGACATTTCGTCAAAATAACCTTCAATATGGGATTTCTCTCTCTATGCTTATCTCTTTTATTGCATTTTATTGAATATTGAACGGTCAACTTAGCTTATAATTAATATCATTGATTCAAATATTAATATATAACAACCATCTATGTATTTTTTAAACATCTTGATTGCGTTAATTTGTAGATATTTGTTTGCCAAATAAATAATTTAAGAAAACAGGTAATCAGTTAATAAACAATATAAATTAATTAAAAGTCATTGTTCTTTTAAATTATTAAATATAAAAAATAATATTTTTGTATTTTTCGCCCTAATCATCAATCTTTGACTTAATAGAAAGTAGAAAAGTCCAAAGTTATATTTTTAAATTTTTTATATAAAGTTTTATGTCGCCGCCGCTTTTGCTTTATAAAAATTAAAAAGTATAGTAGATTCGCCATAAACAAGTAGTGGTGCTAAATATCTTCATTTTTAACAGGTTTCGTCTGAGCTAATTCTAAAAAGGCTATTCAGAATTTTTGGGCAAAAATTATCATTTTAACCTAGATCAATTAAACTTAGAAAATATCTCAATTTTGAAAAAAAATATACTCTTGCTTAAAGGTATAGCGATTTTTTTCTACTCATAGAATTTAACCGATTTAATAACACTGCAGGCAAGAGTCAAATTTTAGCAAAATCTTTTAAATTTTTAAATAGATAGGTTGTTAAAATGAATCAATTTATTTTGAAAGAGATAACAAATTGGGATATTTTTTTTTAGTTTCTTCCTTTCGCCAATAAACCATTTTTTTTATATATTCATATTCAGTGACCCCTACAACGGGGGGGGGGAATGGGGGGCCGAAGCAACTGCTTCTAAAAATTTGAGTGGGTTTTAAAAAAAAATTTTTTATAAATTTAATTCTATTATTGTTTTACTACATACATCCATAACCAAGTGATTTCTGGTTGATATCGGATTCGACCTTGTGATTCCGTTAATACATATTAAATTAAATCATAAATGGGAGGGAAGGGGAGGGGGGTCTTATTATAACATTTTAATAAATTTTGGTTGATATTTATCAAATTAGGTAGCTATCCAAGATTTCTTGTCATAAAATTATTTTAGAATATGCCCAAAAATATTAACCAAAAAAAATTACAAGTGCCTAATTAATAATTACACGTGGTATAATATAAGAGATATAAATGGACAGACCACATTAGAAAAAGACATGGTGGGCTTAATTTTAACTATATAAAGAATAACCATAGTAGCTTTTAAGAATATTTCTCAAAATTGGTCGAGTAATTTTTTCAGAGTTGTTAACATTCCTTTTTAAAAGTAGCTAGCTCCCGTTCCTACCTTCCCAACCTCATAGGATTTTCCATCCTATGTTTATCATTCTTTTCATACCCCCAACGTTTGTATTTTTAAACTATTTTTAATATTATAAATTTACTAAAACAGAGGTGTCTTCTCTTAGAAGAAGTAAGAGTACCCCGATATTAGTAATTATATCAATATTGTTAGGTTAAGAAAAATATAGATAAAATAATTATTACATCCCCAATTCCTTAATTCATATTTAACATTGGGTGCTCTCCTTCCTTTTATTCCCTTAAATTATTATTTTTCTCTTAATTTATATATATCCTATTATTTTTAACACAATTATTCTAATTTAAATTTCCAAATTTATTTTTACTCGAATCTCTGTAGGCCTTCATCCCTTTATGGTCCCAATCCCCCATTTTATTTCTAATTGAACTCATCTCCCTATTAATTCGTCCACTCTATTCCTTAGTTTATCAGCTAAAATCTTCTAATCAAAATTTAAAGGAAGATAGAAGTTGTCTTATCTCAAACTCCTAAAGTTTGTATTTTTTAAACTACCTTTAATATTATAAATTATAATTATAATAAACTTTCCTTTGATTAATAAACTTTATTCGGTAAAAAAAATTAAAACATGAACATGAACATTTATATACACTATTGAATTAAAAAATATATATTAAAAACAAAAAAATCAATATAAAAACATATAATTAAAAGAAGGGAAATTAAGAAGAAAAAAAATTAAAAAATACTATCAATTATAAGTATTTTTATAATCTTTAATAACTATATAGGAACTTCTTTATACATCATTTTTCGTTTAGAGGTATGTATATTTACCTTAATTTAGAGTAAAAAATTTAAGAATGATACTCGAATCTCTATAGGGGAAAAAGGGCAAACGTATACTCTACTTTTTTGTCGAGATCTGTTACCCCCCCCCTTTTTATTTTCTTATTCTGTTGCTGCCCAATAGATATGTCTTCTAGGAAGAACATACCCTAAAAATGGCAGTAAAATAATGCCTGAGGATCAAACTATGTAATTTTTAACGAAGGACCCGTAAAATAACCCATGAAAGATATGTAAATAAATATAAAGGATGCACCTATGGAGTGAATATAAAATTATAACCCGAATAATAATCTCATATATGCAAAGTATATTAACATACCCCATTCTGTTGTGTGGTATCGTTATTTGTACCAGTTAATATTATTATAAAGTCATTCTATAGTAATACCCATCGGATCCCAAGTAGTTGAACCACCATTTATCATTATAGGACAAATACTTAGTAAGTATATAATTAGCTTTAGTGCAATGATATTGCTTTAGTGTTAACTATTTTAAAATGGGTAGATGGGATAAAAACCCCCGTAAATGGGGTAATTACGAGAAGGGTTACTATCATTTTATAGTGTCTTTCCGCTACTAAATTTTTAAAAGGAGCTAGCTCCCGTTTTAGGTAATAAAGTGCCACTCCATAGCCGATCCTTTGACCATTTTGTTTGGAAAGTACACGAAACAAAATCATATTTTTTTTATCAAAAAAGTTTTATTTATAATAAATGATATAACAAAATATTTATAATCTTTTATTAACTTTTAAAAGTAATAAATTTTCTATCCCCTAAAACCTGTTTAGCAATATTAAACAGGAGCACTAGAGGGAAGCCGGGTATTGTATTTTATAACAATATTTTTTAATTCGAAATTTATCATAAATAATAATTTTGATATCATTATTTAAAAAATATTTGTTCAATATATTATCTTCCTGATGATCAATTTCATGGAATCCAAAAAAATCTTCCAGATCATTGCAGGGTTCCCGTAAACTAGTAGCTATTTTTGCATCATGAATTTGTTTTCTTAAAAATTTAATTAATTTGTATATATAGTTCCATATTTTGTGCATTTTTTATCCATTCCCAATTTAATTTGAATGCAATATAGAAAATAGTTGCTATGATATTTTCATCATTATAAACACTTGAAAATCTGCAATAAAGTTACTTAAATAGATAATTTATTTTTTATTTCGATTTCTTTTTCTATGATATCTGGATCCATATCGAAAAATATTTTTTATCATGTGTCTATAAAATGAATATTAATATGACTTAAAAGATTTTCCAAGAAATTTTCAATATATAAAGAAAGAAAAACTTGATTTTTAATATGTTAACTTATTAGATGAAAAACAAATATGAAACTCGGCTCAACATTTAATATTGCATAAATTTAAATAAAATAAAATTCCATTTTTAATAAATTTTAATAAAAAAATAAATAGATAATATTTAAAAAATAATTTAATTTATACATTAAATTTAAAAAAGTACTCCAGTCCTAAAAGGAGCTAGATCCCGCTTCTTCTCCTGATTTTTAATTTTAGGTGTTTTGAAAAAGTAACAACTTTGAATTTTTTTATTAAATATTTATTTATACTTATCTTTCTGAGACTTAAGATTCAGACTAAAAAAACTATTCGTTTTATCGTTTACTTTTAAATTTTTCTGCTTTCTTTCATTTAAAAATTTTATATAAATATTTATTAACCATTCCTACTATCGCGTACTGCCGAAAGGGTCATGAGTATCATTAATTAAACAAGACTTCGTATACCATGTTAACTAATTAAATAGAGGAAATTATAAATTATTTCGCTTTCTCTTCCCCTAATTTCTCTAAATTATTAATTAAATAATATTTTTAAAGTATATATTTTTTTACATTTTATTTATATTATATATTATAGATTGATGCAATAAAAACTATTTTTAAAATTTATGGGTTTCAAAAAATAATTAAACATTTTCTCGAAGAAGGGGGGGGGGCATTCTGCTTCCATCGCTCATAAATTGTAAGGACCATTGAATATTATTTAGGAATGTCGGCATGACCTCAAATAACCTCTTCCAAAATTTGCCCCTATATCCTATATATTCATGGCCTTAGATTGTAATATTTACCCCCTCATTATGCTCTAACAATAATTACAAAATCTTATAACCCGCAATTTATAGCTAAAAAACATTCTAATAACTCTTTCAGGCCTCGTGATTAATTAGTCTAGGAATAACAAATAGTCATTAGTTGCTGTTGCAATACACTAAACATTAATTTATTTAATAATACAACTAATATGTTTTTTAGTTATATTTAGAAACAAATTATACAAGTTGTCATATAACATATATTAATATATTCCCATTCAATATACAGATTTAAATGAATTACAAATTGAATGATTTAACTCGTTTACATGACTTTTACTTCATTATCTTAATATATCCAAATCAAATATTATTTTAATTATATATAGTGTATATACACTTCGATTTACTTCAGATATGTAATATAATATTTAAAAATTTTGATATAATTAAAAAAATAGTTTTAGAAACCCTGCCCATCCATTAGTTACAGATAATAATAATCACATAGTTCTTCCTAACCGTATTCTAAATATTGGCCATAAGTGTATAGTGTATAACTTTTACTAGAGACGTCGCTAGCCTTAACAATTTCAAGATGCTCAACTAAAACTAATTAAAAATTTTGCGTCTAAAGAATTGCAAGTGATAAAAGTTAATTAATTGACACATATGCCTAAATTAAAGGTTTTTAAAAACCACATTGACAAAAGGTCATGAAATGAATATAACTGTTACCATTTTGGACAATTTTTTATAGAATGGACTAATAAGGAAAAATTTATAGACCCAACCAAATATACAATTCTTGAAGAATATAAGCCACCAATTCAAATCATAAAACTATAAGGTGGTTAGAGCTTCCTCTTAGATGACGTGATGGAAACTAGATAAGTAATCGAGAAAATTTTTATGAGATATTATATTTTTAAAAAATTATCTTCCATTTTTAATGATATATAAACGACTACACAGTTGACCATTATTGCTTATCTAAAATATGCAATCATATGCTCACAGCTGCTTTAGTAATAATCTTAAATTACATAGCCACATAATTAATAGATGTTGGTTAATTTGCAGTCACAGCCATGGCATTCCCGATGTTAACTCATATCAGAATTTATTATGTTAGGTATATTGATAAAACAAAAACATTAAATATTTTTAGAAAAAATATGCAAATATATTGAAGCCTTGAGTTATTTACACGGCAAGGATGCCATATTAGAAATGAAACATTTTGTAACGATAAAATAAGAACCAGATTGATATGATGAAAGCAATTAAGATTTTATATATTATTGGCGCATCACCTCAAGGGTTGCCATGTCTCCCCCCATCAGCGGGAGACTCCCACAATTTTTTAGTTTACACGCAGACATCTCTCTCCCGCAAAACTACCGCAATTGGTAATCTACCGCAATTTTTTAATTTCTCCCGCAATTTTTTCTTTTAGTATTTTAACGTTTTTAATATATAAATAATAATTTTGAGAGACATTAATTGATTATTTTTATATTTTTAAAATAAATTTTAAATATTTATTTGAAAAACATGTCTAGTTTGTAAATTTATTTCTATCATGTTTTATTTTTATCCAATAATAAATCAACATCATTTCATTCATATAAGTCAGTAAAGGGGAGTATATCAACATCGATTGCAATACAAAAATATTCTCAAAAATAATAAATAATACAGATGCAACTACATTTGCGGAAATCGTATACATCTATCATGTAGTTCAACATTCACAGAGCTATATCATCACAATCTGGGTCGAATCTTTTTCTCATGATATTTAACGATCACAATATAAGTGCAAACCTTACTTGTGGTAGAACAAAAATGAGCAAGCTGTCACAAGTGTTTAGTACCTGAATTCTAGAGGTCAATTCTAGACGATTTGAAAGATGGCCATCCATGGCAATTTTAACAGATGCATCTAATAAGGGAAATATTAAAACATTTCCCTCGATCTTTCGCTATTTCAACAAGAATAAGAACATTTCAATAAAACTGTTAAAAAATTTTCCTTGGATAGTAAAAAATATAACAATGTAGCTAGCCATATAATGGTAAATATAGCTGATTCAGGGTTATCAATGATTTGCAAGTCAGCTTTCTGCGCTGATAATGCCTCTGTAAATTTTGGCAAAAACCAAAGTTACCGAATTGAGGCAGCACAATATGAATTAATACCAATTGACTGTATATGCAAGAAGGCAATGAATGTACTATCTGTGAATTTCAAAATAATTGTGATGAAATGTTTTAACGAATTTAGTTCATCAAGTAAAAGAGTTAATGAATTAAAAGAGTTGGTGAAGTGATCTGACTTGGAATGGTGGGAGTTGTTGCGATATATACCTATCAGGGGGTTGTCATTAATACCTGCCATCGATAGAATTTTAAAATTTTACAAACCCTTAAAAAAATACTTCTTAAATAGATTTTAAAAGCTGTCCTAAACTTTTGAAAAATTTTTTCGAGTATGAAATGGCAGAAGCATATTTGGGATTAGTTTCACATGTAGGAAATCTACTTCATGCTGTTAATATTCAGTTGCAATCAGAATATTCTTTATTAAAGAAGATTCACAAAATCATGCTACAGCTATGTTCATCTCTACAGTTAAAAATTGATAATAAATTTTATGGCGCAATTGCTAAAAATATTATATTAAAATGTTTAAATAATACTCTAATTAATACATTTTTAAATGAAGCAGATACTTTTATTAAGACAATTTTAGAATATTTACAATCAAAATTTGATTTTAATAACTCTATTTACAAATGTATAAATATTATGACCTTGGAACAGAAACCATCAATTGATGGTTTTTATAATTTAATAAATATATTAAAAATACCGAAAGACATTGATGTCTTGTTTGAGGAAATAGTAAATCTCTCTATTTTTTATGATTTGCCAAAATACTTAAAGTTAGATGGTCTAAAAGCAGAGGAGAAATGAGTAGAATTTTTTCGTAATAACGATAAATCCCCATGATTGGAAAAAATATGCGAGTATGTCTTCTCCTTACCTCATTCCAATGCCTCATCCAAGCGCATTTTTAGTCTGATGTGGACTGCCTGGAAAAAGGAGAGAAATCGGATTGCTTTAACAACATTTGAGGCCGAGCTAATGGTGTTAAGGTTGGCAGGGAGTAAGGAAAATAAGACAAATTTTTTATTTAATAAATATATTTTAAAATGTTAATATATCTAAAATGAACTATAATTTTATCCTTTTTATATATAAGTAAAACTATTAAATAATTAAATGAAACTATTAAGTTAAGTTTAATGAAACTATTAAGTTAAGTTAATATAAATGGTGTTAAATGAAACTATTAAGTTAAGTTAAATGGTGTTAAATGAATGTAAGATACAAAAATTTGCGCTATATAATAACCATTATAAATAATAATCCATGCTCAACAAATGGTTAAACAAATATATAATATGTCATGCCAGGAATTTTATAAATATCTCAATAACGACGGTAAACATTTAGTTCTATTATTTAAATCTCAAATAAAATATAATTAAGTTTTAGCAATGGCGCCATATAATTTATTGACAATTTTTAACTGTAAAGATGAACACATCTGCAGCATAATTTTGTATCTTTGTTAAGATTCTTCTGATTGCAACTACACATTAACAGCATGTAGTAGATTTCCTACATGTGAAATCATTTCTAAATATACCTCTGCCATTCATTATTTAAAAAAATTTTCAAAATGTTAGGTTTATAATCTTTATTCAAGAAATATTTTTTCAAAGGTTTATAAAATTTTAAAATTCTATCTATGGCAGGTATTAGGAACATATCGCAACCAACATTGTGCTGAATAAATTCTGTAAATACAGTCTGTTTTTACCAAATTCACTGAGGCATTATCAGGTCAGAAAGCTGACATGAAATTTATTGATAATCTCGAATCTGCTATACATTGGCGTACGCAGCGGGGGAGGGGGGGGCAGATCCCCCCAAAGCCAAAAAATGCAGATGCTGGATATATTTTTCAAAAATATTTTTGTTTAGAATGTTGTGCAGATTTAATTTAAACATTTCCATATTTTTTAATTCGTTTGTAAATAAAAATTTTAACTTGTAAAAATTGATAAGAATATATAAATATGTTATTTTAACAACTTTTTACAAGTAAAATAATTTTATTTTCAAATAAATTAATAAATATGGAAATGTTTTGAATTAAATTTACACAGTACATTACATATTAATTTATATTTGTTAATATTTATTCCTATCTAATATTAAATATATATTTAATTACATTTATTATCACATTCATCCGGCGTAATATTATCTTATTATTTTTAAATTTTTAGGGGTGTAATATTTATCTACCATTTTTAAATTTCTTGTCAAATAATAATTATTCTGAAATTGTCCAACAGGGAGAAAGAAATTGCAACCTTGTCCTACGAGATAGAGTCGCCGCCATCAAGCAGTAACAGCTTTTATGGAGTTAGAAGAGCCGATTATTTGCTATTACTGACATATCACAATGGCCTGAAAGAAATTTTTCCTTAGAAGCAAGAAAATTATTGGATTCAATGCTTATTCCAAATTTTTTTTCTCATTAGAATGTACAACTATTTTATGTATTACTTTTCAAAAACATGATGACTTGATTAAGAAGATGAGAATAGCGGAGAGCATTTTATTAGAATTCAAGGAAATTAGGGCTAATGTTTATGAAGAATTTCATGTTTTATATATTATTGTTAAGTCAAAAGCAGAGATATACGTGTTTAATATTTGTCTCACTCGACTTGCAGCAAGGCAAGCTCATAGTTAAAAAATTAATATAGGATCAGTTGAAGAGTATATCTTAGATACAAATACATTTATAAACCAAATAAATGAATGGTTTTTAATTCATTATGCAACACTTACCAATCTGCAAATATTATTTCCATAAAAGCCTTCCCAACCTTTTTCAGATGGTGATAGAAAAAAAAATATTTGTTGGATTTTTATCATGAAGATGTTAAAGTATCTTATGATGCCTTATTAGCTGAATAACTATGTTTATAAGATTAACTATGGTTGATACAGTCCCAAAAAATGCTATGGATGCTCTGCATTATTTCAAACACATTTTAGATTATATTCCCAATGTATTAAAAGGGTTTATATATATTAGCAACTCTTCCCAATAGTAAACTAATGAGAGAACATTCTCTTTTCTAAGAAGAATAACAGAGCCCTGCAGAGGTACCATTTGCAGGGCACAACCCGGATTCTTTTAAAGATTTTTACAGCTAAGCTCAATTTTCCGGCCCGGTCTTTTTTAAAATAAAATTTTCAGGCCCGACCCGGATTTTTTAAATATAAATTATATTTATTTTTGATTTTTATAGCTAATAATAACGATTTCAAATATAGGCTGTTTTAAAATATACAGTCCGGCCAGGATATTTTTTTTAAAAAATTTTCAGGCCCGGCCTAGATGTTTTTTTTAAATTCAGGCTTAGCCCGGGTGTTTTTTATAAAATTTCGGGCCCGGCCATACGGTTCGGCCCGGGGGCCGGGTATGTAGGTCTCTGAAAAACATACCATGAAATACAACTTTTTAATGTAGATTGAAAGGTTTGGATCTTTTGAATATTCATAGGCATTTGACAACAAACAAGGATGAGATAATTGAAAAATTAGCTCAATCCCAACGTAGATTGGATTTTACATTGTAAATATATAACATACAAAATACAATTATTCCCTAAGCTTTTTTGTGTATTAATTTATATTTCTAACATTTAAATTTTTTATACTTTATATATAAATTTTAAAGCTCAAAAAATTCAAATTTCTATTTTGGGTCATTTAAGTGATTCTTTACATATAATTTTTTTATAATTCTCATTAATTTAAAATTGTGTATTAGAAATAGTTATTAGTCCTAATAAATTTATGCTTGATATTTTTAAAAAACAATAATATTTCTTAAAAAATTTTATTACCCCCCCCCCCCCCAGACCAAATTCCTGCGTACGCGTATGCTGCTATATATACCATTATATGGTTGGTCGTTGGATTTTTCACTATTTGAGAGGAATACTATTTATAGTTTTATTGAAACGACCTTAATTTTGTAAAAATAGCGGAGGATCAAGGGAAATATTTTAATATTTCGCTTATTAGATGCATCTGTTAGAATTGCATATGTATGACCATCTTTCAAATCGTAAAGAATTGACTTCCTGGATTTAGGTCCTAAAACATTGATGATAGCCTTGCTCATTTTTGTTCTACAAGTATAGTTTTCCTTTATATTAGAGTCGTTAAATATTATGGGAAAAAGATTCTACCAACATTGTGATGATAAGTATCTCTGTGAATGTTGTACTACAAGATAAGTGATTACAATTGACGCAACTGTAGTGGCATCTGTATTATTTCTTATTTTTGGAATACCTTATTATATATTTAAACGTGATACGTGATAATTAAGCCCCTATCCCTATAATGTTATACACACACGGTAGTTTTCTAATTGCGGATGTTTTGCGGAAGACATTCGCATAAAATATATTTTTTACATTGTAAAATTAAATTCGTTTGTTTTTTTATAAAATTTTATCTTGTTTATATTCTTTTATATTTAAAAAAAGATCTATGTTTTTTTTTATAAATTAATATATTTTAATAAATCAAGATGTTATTTTATCTTGAAAAATAGTTCCGACTATGTATTTATATAAAATAATTATAAAAAATCATAGGCGGATAATTAAGTCAATTCAAAATCCCGGCCCGGCACGCAAAAAATTTTTTTAAGCAATTTTTATATTTCTACCGCAATTTTTATATTTCTCCCGCATGATACCAAATTTCTCCCGTAATTTGAAAATTTTGACCTGGCAACCCTGATCACCTCCAGTTCTTAAATAATAGTAGTTTGTAATAATATCAAAATATACTGGTATTAATAATTTAACTAAAAACTGTTTTACAAAGAAGAAGAAATTAGCTTTCCTAAAAACAGGTAAAAAGAGAAGAAAAGATATCTACTATTATATCCATTGTGGAATAAATAATAAAATGTTCACTTATTAATAATATTTTAAAAAAATAGATGACGTAAAAGGATTTAATGCAAATTATTACTTACATTTATTATCAAAAGCATTTATTAGTAAAATTTATTAATATATTAACTGTAATATATTATAAATACGCCTGTAAAGGTGGCATTTTACCTAATATTTTATAACCAATTATATAGGTTAAATAATAGTGATTATACCTTTTGGTCAAAATTTTATATTAACATTTTTTTATATTATTTTAACGTTACATTTTTTGAATATCAATTTGTATTAGTTAATTTGTTATTATTTAAAAAAAGATATATAAAGAGAAATTGTTTTTGTTGAAGAGAAAAAATAAAAAAAATGTAATTTATCTTTAAAAATAAAAATGTAATTTATCATATAATAAAATTTAAATTATGATTAAAAATAAAATATATTTATAATCAATATAAAATGTGATATAATTATCTATCAAATAATAAATGTGGATTTTAATTCAATTCCAACATGGAGGCCAATCTACGTCTGAACTTTGCATAAGTATTATCTCAAAATTTGATCTTGATTTTGCAATGTACATTTATTCTATTTTACACCTTTATCGATTATAATTCTCTTATGATGGATGCTTTGAACAATCACATATATGACTGAATTTGTCAAGCTGGATTTTCCCAAATTTAGTAGCGATGACAGCGCCTACATAGGGAAATTGCAGAATTTCTTCAACACCAGCAAGATTTAAACGGAGAAAAGGCTGCTTTATTTCTCCAAAGTCTTCCAGATGACGAATTCAATAACATTGGGGCAATTTGCACTGAGGCAAACTTCCAGGATCCAATCGTTCTGCTTGGCAAATTCAAGCTACAACATCCATCGAAGACTGAGAATGCCAAATTGTCATTATTTTATGCTGCCACTCAAGGCAAGGAGGAGACGTTCTCGGCTTGGGTCACATGCGTAGCACGACTCAATAAAGAATGCAAATTCAATAGCATTCAGTGCATTATTGAGAAAGTGAGGTTTGTTTGAATTCCAGCATCTGGTGGCCTGGAATCAACACTGACATAGATAATGACGTTAGAAATTGCGAGTCATGCAATACATGGGGAGATAATCCAAAAAAAATACAACATGCTTGGACTGCCGTTAATAAACCTTTTGAGAGAATGCATTTAGATTTCGCAGGGCCGTTTCTGCAAAAATACTGGTTGGTAATGGTCGATGCATACAGCAAGTTCCCCATCATTAAATCGATGAACTCCATAACGTCTGAACAGACTATCATCGAATTGATGAGAACTATAAGCTTGTTCGGGATACCTGAACAAATCGTTACAGATAATGGCACCAACTTTACCAGCAAGTTGTTTGAAAAATTTTGCAAAGACCATAGGATTAAGCACACTCGAACGTCAGCATATCACCAGCAATCCAATTGGTGGAGAGGATGATTAGAACCTTCAAAACACACATGAAAAGAAGTCTGGTAAATAAAAAGGTAGATGAGAAGATCGCACTAGAAAGGTTTTTGCTTTACTATCGGAACACACCTAATGCTGCAACAGGTGTTGCACCTAGCAAGAGATTATTCCTGCATACAACAAGAACTGCCTGAGATTTGCTAAAACCAATAAAAATGATTGATAACTTATTAGAGAAAATCATATCACCTGCAAGAGCTTTAGAGATTGGTGACAAAGTGTGGTACAAAACGTTTAGAGACAACAAATGGCACAAGGGCATGGTCACTGACAAAGAAGGTAATTTGTTATACAGAATAGACACGGGGTATGCTAAAATCAGGAGGCATCTGGATCAGATTAAAAAGAGATTCTCGAATGATGTTCCAGTAGCCACGATTAAGGACAAAGGCTCACTAACACCATCTATATTCGATAGGCAAAATGACGGATATCCTACAAGGTCTATCATAAGAGAAAGGGGCAATATGAAAGAATCAATGAATCCAGCTATAAAGACTGCTCGATCGGTTAGATTTAAACAAATACCCAAACATCTGGAAGATTACATAAAGAACGTCAATAGAGTTACCACCCAACTTATCCAAGGAAATCGTAAGCTGAATTTCTTTGGAGGGTGGAATGTTAAATAATAGTGATTATACCTTTCGGTAAAAATTTTATATTAACATTTTTTTTAATATTATTTTAACGTTACATTTTTTTGAATATCAATTTGTATTAGTTATTTCTTTATTGTTTAAAAAAAGATATATAAAGAGAAATTGTTTTTGTTGAAGAGAAAAAATAAAAAAATGTAATTTATCTTTAAAAATAAAAATGTAATTTATCATATAATAAAATTTAAATTATGATTAAAAAAAAAATATAATTTATAATCATAAAATGTGATATAATTATCTATCAAATAATAAATGTTAATTCAATTCCAACAATATATAATAGAGGATTATAAATTATATGTATACTTACTTCATATAAAGAAATCTCATATACTTATTTGGACCTTGAAAATAATTTTAGGAAGAGGCATGGTAATTAAATTTAAAAATGATTAATATAGTTGATTACTGATTTTGAACTCGGCTAATTCAGGGGCGTCGCTAGCTTTCATAATCTCAGGGTGCTCAACTAAAAAAATTTATAAGGGGGGGCTTCGCCCCCATGTCCCCCAATTTGCGGGCCTTCGGCCCGTTTTTATATATAATATATTATACATTTTTGAAATTTTTTAACTCTGAACAATTATTCTGAATTTCATATTTTGTCATTTATTATATTGCATACAAAATAAACTGGCATATAAATAATTAAAACATATAAAACATTTCTAAAAATAATATTTTTTAATACAAAATCTATTTATTACAGTATAAAATATTTTCGATAGCTGATATAAAAAAAAATTGCGTCTAAAGTATTACAAGTGATAAAAAAGATTATTTACATATGTCTCAATTGATAATGATTTTTCAAAAACCACATAATACAATAATATAATTCTTAGCAACTTACATTGACAAAAGGTTATCAAACTAATATAACTCTCTGTTACCATTTTAGACATGTTTGATAGACTTTCTGAGAGAACCAAGGATTGTTCTTTTGTATATATAAATCTGTTATGTAATAACGCATGGGATTAGGCACTTAATATTACGTAAGGTAAAAAAATTAATGATTTTAAACTTTCAAATCTGACAGATATATAATGTCAATCATCTCAATTTATTAAAAATTTACTTTATAAAATTTAGAGCACCAAATATTTAAGTTACCACCATGGGACTTAATGCTGAGGATAATTTCAATCTACTCTCGATTATCATTGATTTGAATGAATTGTATTGGGGAAACCTAGAAATTTTATCGAAAAATAATAAGGATAATTTTTTATTAAATGATTTTGTTCTTACCATAATATCATTTTCAAATGCATATTTAATCAATAACCCGTTAAATCATTTAAATATAATTGCTACTTCCACATCTAAAACGAAAATATTGTTTAATAGTCTTCATGGTATTAAATTTACCAATTCATCTATAGAACTTACTAATACTTACACAAACTTTCAATATCTTCATAAACTCAAAGATATAACCATTAGCAATGTTAAAGAAATGTTTACAAATGTGAAATTAAACTCAACACATGGTACACTAATTGCAGCTCCAGTATTACAAGCCTTATCAATCATGAATAAATTTGAGAAGCAAATATCTCACATCGGTACTATAAATATAACTAAATATATAGTCTCATAATATATTTATATAGGACAAAAGAGCATGAATCGTATTTTGATTATTAAAACAGAAGGAGATGCTCCTAATCAATATATAGATTTAATGAATGCCATATTTGCAGCACAAAAAATGAATGTTATGATAGATGGTTGCATATTAGGAAAGGATTCTGATATAATTCATCAGGCTACATTTATGACAGGTTGATTATTAAATTTTATAATTTTATTTATATTTAAAAATTGTAAACAACTCTTAACATGTATATAATTTATATTTAGTAATATAAAATCTAAAATTTTTTTCTGATTTCTATATAATACCTAAATATTTATGTAAATATTTCAATGCTATCAGATACTGCTAATTTTTTCAAGATGTCTTATTTATATTGAAATTATTTTTTTTAGTTTTCAATGGTAAAATAATAATATAATAAATATGTAATTTGAAAATCAGTATTTAAAATGATATGTTGAAAGAGTTTGTACAAATTAATACTTAAAATTTGAACAAACTCACAAAGCTCCTCCCCTTCCCTTTATAAATAATTAAAAAATAAATATTAAACATTGCTAAATAATATATTCAAAATATTATGTTTTGTTTGAATTTTTATAAATTCTTCATCATTTTAAAGTTAAAAAATATTTCTCATCTTCCACAAATAATTTCTCACTTTTAATAAATAAAATGTTATTCTTTATCATAGATTTCTGATTTAGACAGTTTTTGAATAAGAATTTGGACAGTATTTAAGTTAAATGTACAGTTTAACAATAATTTGATAAATATTTTAATTTTTTAAAATAAAAATTCTATTTTTAAAAATATCACAATTTTATATATAATATTTTTATCATAATTTAAAGAAATATATTTACATAATTCAGGCTCAAATATAACGAAAGAAATTGAAATATATTGAGATTTACCAGATTATTATGAAGGACCTGACTAAAATGGAAAGGGCATGTATCTGGATTAGAGATAAAATATTTAAAACTGTTCATGAAGTCATTGGGGGCAATTGTCTACATATAAATAAAATTGATATACAAGCAAGCAGGACTGCAAACCCTGAATTAGAACCCTTAAAACCATCAATATTTACTGAACCTGAACCCTTTTATAAAATTAGGGGTACAAGAATTTTTAATATTAAACTTTTATTTATCTTAGAAAATATTAATATATATACATATATAAGACTACAAATATAAATATAAAAAACATGTAAATTATTTAAAACATAAACATATTTTTTGTTGAATCTGCTAGCACATTTTGTAAAAAAAATTATAATATATATTTTAGGAATATTATTGTTTGATGGATTAAATTAAACATAAGCCAAATAACAAAATCACAAAATAAAATAGTTTTAAATATTAGTAGCAATGAACTGTCAAATTTAGTCATAAAAAATAGCTATTTTCATTTTAGCATCTAGATTTTCAAAGATATAAAAAAGAATAAATAGAATTATTTTTTAAATTATATTGTATTATTATAATTATGATGATAATTATGTCTATATTTTTAGGATTGTGAACCCTGATTAGAGCTCAGATATTTTACTGAAATGGAACCTCTACCCTTTTTTAGAGGGAGAGTTCACATTGTCCTACAAGCAAGAGGGTGAAAAAATATTTTAGGTATAAACTAGCTTAAAAAAAAGAGAGGGAGACACTGTATGAGAATTTATCTTCTTTTGATAATATTATAACATTATAAGTGTTACAATATCATGAAATATTGTAAACCTCTTTCAGGCCAAAGACATAAGGATCCTAAAAGGTTAAGAATGACTGTTGTTTAATTACATTTGAGTTTAAATTTACTACAAACCTTCTAAAAGAATGCATATTTTAAGATTTGCTCAATCATAGCAAGTAAAATAATAACATTATTTCAATACTGGTTTGATATTTAAATGTTAATTAACAAATTTTTAATATTTTATTGGTAAGTTTCATATGATATAATGAGATGTCTATTATAAATAATGCACATTGAATTGTATTTTATTTCAATCATATTAATTTGAATTCAATAGCGGAATCCAAACTAAATTAAGCATTTGTATATAAAGAAAAAAAATTATAATGAGAAACTCAATTTATTATTAGTTGAGATTGATTCATTTTATATATGATAACTTTTTAATAATAATAAAAAAACTGGCTGGAATTTTTTTTAATTCACTGAATTTCTTTTACGTTCAAACTTTTATAAACATTCCCAACGAATCATTTTTTTATTAAGATGGCAATACTGCCCAAAATTTTATAAGTACTGTCCAAAATATTAATATCTTTATAAATAAATATCGGAAATACATTGATACCAACTTTTTAGCCTATAATGATATCACCAATGCTAACATGTCTAATTTTAAACCTTATTTTAACTTATAAATAATGGGATTTCGTTAAAATTATGACTACTGATCATCAAAATTTTTACTTATGATCAGATCCAATATTTTGCGATTTTACTACAAAACTGATCAGATACCAATATATTGATTATTTTATCTATCTTTGAACAAATATTATACCACAATCAATATTTTTAAAAAAACCGATTAACTTTTACGAATCATTAAGTTATATTTAGTTTTTTATTCTCCAAAGTTAATTATCTCATTTAAAATATAAATGTTTATAACTGAAGTGTTGTTAAACGCCTAGATTTAACCGATTTTTAATAATGCTGAAATCGAAGCCAAAATATTATTCCCTAACCTATAAATTTTGCCAGTAAATGTCTAAACCTTTTTTATCATTTGTGGATCTCCAAGCTTTGATAATGCACTTTTCGCTAAAATCTTGAGTTAGCCGTTTATCAACACTAATTGAATGTGACTCTTTGGCTATGTTTAAATCCTTTTCTTATTGAAAATAAAATAATAATATCAAATTTTTAGCTGCCCCTATCTTTAAAACAAATCAATTTTTTTTTAAATTACAAATAAATGGAATTTTTGTTTTTTTTAGTTAAAAATGGGATATAATAAAATGGTTTTATTTAAAAAAACGAATAATTATTTTTAAAAATAAACAAGATGATTTAATCATGTCAACCCTGGTTTAGAAAATGAGGATAATTATTATTTTTGGATATCGTAAAATTTAAAGTATCAACCAACACTGACCACTACCGGGGGTGAAAGCAGCAATTGCTGGCATTTCCTGCACCTGAGAATCTATTGATGCTCATTTCAGCCTTTGGCGAGGTCCCATTTAAAAGCTGGCTCATAATTGAAGCTTACAAGAATTATTAAATTTCTGCTTAAAAACTATATTTTTATGTATTTCAGATGGAAAATATTTTAAACTCCATAATTCGGACGATAATGTTAAAAATGTATTCAATGCTACCCAAAATGGAGACAATGATATAATCTACAATTATTCACTCTTAGAATATTTATTTTGGTTATATCTGCCTAATAATAACGAATTTCGATCCAATTTCATATTACCACGCGAGGAAAATATAGATTTCAGAGCCATTTGCTTTTGCCATAAAGACAATCGAAAGCATCTCGACATAGGGTTCGTATGTTCATCGTGTCTCGCGGTATTTTGCAGTTTTACCCCTATATGCACAATGTGCAATGTGCATTTTAAAATTCCAAAGTAAGTTTTTATTTATCAAAATTTGAAATAATTACCTCTTGATCAAATTTGAAGTAGTTGCCTCATGATAATAATTTGATTTAAATTTGGATGCCTTAATGCTCAAAAATCGTCAAAACTAAATTAATCAACTGCGATAGTCGAGATAAAATTTATTAATAATCCTGATCAATTATATTTAAATTACTCTCACATATTTTTTAATTATTATGTTTATGTATTTGTATTACTTCGTTTATATAAAATCCTATAATTGTATGTGTAATTGGAGACTAAAACGATGGCATATAGTAATCACTATTTAATAAATTGATACAGAAAGATTAAATTTATAAATGTGAATTCAATTATATACAAGAGCTTTGGATTTCAGTTTGGCATAAATGAAATGGCGTGACTGGCCAAGATTTTGCTTTGTAAAAAAAAGAGGAGATTAAGAATTTGGTTTAATCTAATTAATTTTTTAATAGTGACCATTAACTAGTAAAGTCGGCAAAATTTGTGATTTATTTTAATAAATCGCTATTTTATATTTAAATCGCGATTTAAACTAAATACTAATATTTTAATTTGAAAAGTTACAGATTTAGATTGAAAAATATCATATATCATAATATTCCTTAGTATAATATTTCTTTTTATAATTTGATATTTTAAAAGCCGACTGTCAATAAAAATTCGATGGTATTTGCCAACTGTTAAAAAAAATTTAACTAGTCGATATCAGTGAGTCAGAAAGAAAGTCATTCATTTTCTAAAACGAATTCTATTATGAATATCCTCAAACCAAATTTGAAATTTTATTTTTTTGACTAATAAAATAATGATAGTTTTATTATTTTTAATTTTAGCTACTGTTATTTCCCGATTAAATGTCTTAATGCATTAGCCAAATTTAAAATATTCGTTAAAACTCTTAATAATTTAAAATAATATTGATTATTGTTTTTCTGCAATCGTTTAGTATGTCCCAAAAATAAATATTTTTAAAACTCTTCCTTTCCTCCCTTTTTCTGATAGATGCTATTTTAAAATTATATTATGATAAATATTGGTTAATAATACCTTTTCAGAGGATAAATCTATTGTTATTAACAAAATATTACACAAATCAAATAAGCATCTAATCATTTTTAAAATGCATGGTTATTTGACAAGATTTTAAAATCAACATTATGATACTTTCATCGACACATTTATCCTATTTTCTAACCCAAAATATGTTTCATATTTAACAAACAATGAAAGCGAAGTGGCGGAACTTGGCTAATTTTATATCTTCAACCCCCTTATTTATCAATCATGGTAGAATTCTAAGCTACATCTGACTTGTTTAATAATATTATGTTTTCAAATAAAATAAAAATGAATGATGGTTAACAGGTTCAGATATTTTACTGAACCAGAACTTTTTTAGAAAGGGAATTCACAACCCTGAATTTAACAAACTAATTATTTTTATTAATAAACCAAGTTATATTCTAGATACCTGCAATAACCCGCATTTTTTGAAAAACATAATCCGCTCGTCCGATAACAAATTTAGTTCAAGCTGGCTAAACCGACTAGGCTTAACTATTTTACAACACTAGAAGATTAAAAATATAAATAAAATAATGCTCTAATGAACATATAATTTTCGAGATAAAATAGTTTTTTCAAATTTCCAAAAAAATGTTTTATTTTTATAACCTTATAAGAATAGTCACATCCTATTTATTATCATGAAAGATAAAAGTGTTAGATAAAATATCAATTTGAATGCATAATTCTATCATCAAAAAAGGTATAATTTGTTTACTGTTAAAACTCAAAACTTTCGATATGAAGTCAAGAAGGTAATTTGATGGTTTATATATATAAAAAAAGAGAAAGGACCATAAAAGAAATAATCCTATAATTCGTGGAAGTCTACATTAACCCAAATATCATAGTAATGGATGTTTCTATATTTCCATTATCCGTATTAGGTAATCCGCTTTAATACTAAGATATATTGCAAATAAAATTTTTTTACACTAGTTAAAAAATGGGTTGATATATAAATGCTGTAAACATAAGTTGGCAAAAAATAACATTTCCAAGATTTTGTATAAATTTAATTGAAGAAATTATAATAATCGTGGGAACCTCCAGCATGAGCGGAAGGATTGATGAGTTGAATTAAAATTAAGAATTCGATATGTAATGAATATCGGTTCAGATAAATAAAAATATTAAGTTTGTAAAAAAAAATTATATTTTCTTTCAGTTTGAACATTAAAAAGTGGTACTAACTATTTGTACCTATAAAAACAGATTTTTTTATAAAGGTTCTTTAAATCATTATCGTGCATAAAATTATACCTAAATTATTAATTAATATAATAACCAGAGTATTAAATATATATTTTCCTCAAATTCAAACTGGTTCTCAAACTTTTTTAGATTCAAGTTTGGGTGATAAATTATTTAACTGTTCAGATTCTGTGATTAATAAATGTCTATTCCGGTTAAATGGTTCAGTTAGTATCTGCTCTGAATAAGGGCTGTGAACCCAAAATTTTACTGAATCCTGAACTACGAACTTTTTTTTTACAGGGTTCAGACTTTAAAAATTTTTTATTTTTAAAAAGTGGTTTCAATTTAAAAAATTAAATGTAATATGAACAATATCAAATTTAAAATATATTTTTAAAAAAACAAATAAGAATATATTTAATATAGAAAAACTTAAAAAATATTTTTAAAAAGATAAGTATAACAGGAAATTGGAGCGCATATTTCGAGAGAAATCTGCTAATAAAGGTAAAATCTTTTGTTGGAGTCCCCTGTGATCTGTCTTATTTCTTCTCCTATGAATGAAATTGAGAGCCTCACTTCCGAACATGCCTAAGGTATTGGGTAACTATTAAACATTTATCTTAATCATTTTTATTTTAGCATATCTATTTTATATTAATTTAAAATTTTTCTGGACATCGAACCCTAAACTGAGCCCAAATTTGGTTCAGAGATCATTCACTTAACCAAACCCTTTTTTTTAAAGGAGGGTTCACCATGTTCTAAAACAGATCGACTCAATATCAAGTACCCATGCTAACTAACTATGACAGAATAAGTTATTACTTGGTAAATAATTTTTTATTTACATAGAATATGATTATCATATGTAGAGTCAAACAATATTTAACAATTTTAAGGTGGGTTTAAAGTGATATACAGGTTAAAGGTGGGTGATACATTGTTGAGTGGGGTAAGATAACATCCGCTAGAAGGATTAGATTGCTGCATTATTGGGACAAAAAAATTACCGCTGTCATCAACCTCAATATTTAATTTTGGTCACTAGTGTCATTAAATAAACTTCTGAATTTATCTCCTTCCTTTAACGAATTCCTTTCTTTTATTTTTCGTAAATATTAGTAATAAAAATCAAAAAGGCTTAACCACAAATACATAAGGGATAGTTTATTATTATCTTAGCATACATAATTATATCGTTTATATAATTTTTATTGCTTAGTGAAAAACAATAATGAATTTTGTTTATATAGTTTTTATATAATTGAAAATTTTCAAAAAAGAGAAGTTACAAATAAAATATAAAAAATAATATATGCAAATCATAGAATCTTTTGGTATGATAAAATGAGAATTTCCAAAAACCTATTTTTTGGCTATTTATAAATTAAATAAAAAATATTGAATATAATTATAATCAAATTTAATCAGTATCTAGATTATGTTGATTAAAGGTAGATATATATTAAATTAATATTCGTATCCAAGTAAAGATAAGATAATTTTTATTCTTTGTATGCATTTTATTTTATTCATTGATTGTACGATCGCGAATAAAATGAATTAACTCATGATAATATTTGAAAGCCGATTATTATTATGGATGTGGCATATAATAATATGAATTAGAAGGCGTATCTAATGTTAATAAATAATTTCAATTAAAAAAAATTATTGGAGTGAAAAAAAGATAAAGCAAGTCATCTATTCGGCAGCAGCTGCAGTTTCAGCCGGTGCACCTTCTTCTCCAGGGGCATGACGCGAAACTCCTCCAGCCCCGGTTCCTTTCTGCTTTTCAAAATCTTTATGGTAGTTTAGCTATTTTATTAAATATTTGTTTGTTTTTTAACATGATATATGTAAATCAAGTATTGAATATATAGATTTTTTAATATATGATCAATTATTCTTATTTTATGAATATTGGTTATCGGCAGATATCGTTAAATTCGCCTATTCGATATATAGTTTTTTTTAGTCACAAAATGTCCTTTTCAGAAGCGCAGTGACTTTTTCAAAATGTCGAAAACAGTATTTATATTTTAACTATATTAAAAAGGATTTTGGTCATATAGGCAAAATAAGAATGGACAAGTCTGTAATATTAGATATCTCTTAAGTATTATAAACCATTAGTCACACTCACAACACAAGTGTATAAGATTATATAAAATATAGCTAAATATTTCTAGTCTAATTATGGATATATATATATATATGTATTTTGTACTTACATTGCTTTGCATACGTGTATTGTGCATAGCTGTAACGTTGGCAGGTGTATCAATGACAACCGAAGCTTTATCTTTAGGATAGTGACTTTAATTTAGTTATATATAATACATATTGTCATTAATTATTAATTACGCATTGCAGTATGGCATTTTGGTGTATCCTTTGTAGTTCTTTAAGTTTAATGTACATCCACATTCGGTGCAACGAAAACAATTTTTATGGTATATCTAAAAAATATTAACTTATTAAAATATTAAATACTATCAATAGTGTTGTTGTTTAAGTATATAGTTCCAATTTTTCTTAAAAAAACTAAACTAGTTACTTTTTATATTAAATATCTATAATATACATCCCTGATATGGTAAGTAATGATAACCTTTCTAGGTTGTATATATGGATATGCCGTTAGTAATTGGAATTTAGGTTATAGTATATTTAGCATTAAAATAATCATTTATTGCGCACATTTTTTAATTTTTAAGACTTGATTTTGTGGAATTATATTGCAAGCTTGTATAAGTAAATCTTAAAATGTTATTTAAGAAAACCGACAATTTTCGGGGTATATTTTTTTTAAATAATCCTGCCTAAACGTGATAAGAAGTATAGCAAAGTATTCGAATGGCTAATGGAGGTTTAAAACTAAAAGGTTCTCTGATCTGGATTAGAAAAGAATAACTGTTTCCTCAATATTATAATGGGCAACTACGAAGGTTTATTCACAAAAGATAGATGAGGTAGGCTTAAAATGTCCTTGAGTTTCCTCATCAGTCTGACATAAAAAGTATGAAGAACTCTGTACCCATGAAAACAAGACTTATAAATACATGGAATTATGCGAAGAAACTGATAAGATTGCCTGGTATAAGAGTCGATATGTTTAATTTTGATAGCATAAAGATTTGGTAGATAGCGGGAGCGTTAAATAAGGATAGCCGCATGAGGACTTTAATAATTGTTTGTAGAACATGTGTGAAAGGAGTCGATAATAATGATATATAAATTGGTTAAATATCAACATGTAACTAATTTGGAGGTTATTTGAGTAGGTAAGGTGGGGGAGGGCACTATTAGGTGGAGGTTTCTCAGTACAAATAATTTTGAGTTTTCATTTTTTTAAAAATTCATAATTATAGTCTTTATTTTAAAAAATAAATAACCTTTACTAATTTTTCTTTCAGATTTCTTGATTATAGTGATATTATTATATACATTTTTTGGGGAGAGAGTGGGGGTTTTTGTAAGAGAATTTTTTTATACGAGAACAGGCAAATTTTTGAAGAGAAATTTCCACTCCCCTATTCGTCTACGTCTATGGTAAAATTCATGGGGGGGTTGTAGACTCTGAGGTGCTGCAGGGTCAGATATACATAGAAAAAGTTCCGAGAGATGAATTCTATTACTAATCAAACTCTCTGAATTAGGAAAGTTTTACGTGAAAATGGTAAGATAGTTTGCGGTATATCCTAAAGAGAAATAAAAAGCAAAAAATTAAGTTAAGTCTAAGGGCTTGAAGTCGCGTTGAGAAGAAATACAAAGAAACCTACTTACCTTATAGAATTAATTATGATATCTCTCGTCCAATAAATAAAAAAATTGGTTATAAAAATTCCTGATTTTAAGTTTATTACAAAAAAAAGGTTAGTCGGATAATTAATCTTAATATAATTTTGTGATGCTCAAAATTAAAGTAATAATTATATAAATAAAGTTTCTATTTTATATTAAGATTTTTAATTTGTATTTAACAATAATATGTTTAAATTTAAAATAACTCTTGTATTGCAACGTTTAAATATGATACTATAAATATGAGCCCGGGAGACAGAATATATAAATAATTTATAAGCTAATGTCACCATGGTGTTAAAGGTTTTGGTTCTACTCGACATAATTTAAAATGTGTATTTAATTTTATATAGCATCGATTTAATTTATTTTAGGTGTAATCGATGTAAAGGAAAGGATAAGGTTTAATTATTTATAGTTATATTTAATATTAATAAGTATTCGTCGTTAAATAATTTTTTTTAGAGAATTCTCGGAGCAGAGGTAAAAAATTTAAGCCCGGCAATTAAATTTTTTTTATTTTATAGTCCGGCCTGGATATTAAATTTTAAGCCCGGCCCGAATTTTCCAATTCAAGAATTTTCCAAATTAATTATTTTTGAATAAATTTTGTAAATAGTTAAATTAAGGAAAATTATTTATGAGCACTAATTTCCCTCCATTAACAACTGATTAATTGATGTTAAATTAATTTTTTAAAAGTAAGCTTAGCTTTTGTAAAAATAATATCTTTATACTCAGCACGGGTTTGTAAATTTTTTTCACTTTTAAGGCCTGGTCCAAATTATTTTGAATTTTACAATAATTGTCATATCATATAAATGTTTGTCAAAAAAAATATTTATCTTTTAAATAATCACTAGCATAAATAAATTTGAATAAGATAATACAATAATAAAATATAATTTTACCTTATCAAGAGCTCTAAGCTCTTCCATGGGATACACGACTTTTTCACACCTTGCGCAAATATTACTCATCTCTAGAATTAATTTGTGATTGATCTAATAAGAATGTTGAAGATTTCTCTGATTCAATCGATGATTCATATTTTTGTAAATAATATACGGTTATTATTTTCAAATTTTAAAAAAAAAATAAAAATATTACTTAAAATTTATAAATATATTTTTTAAGTTATTTTTACCTTCAAATCTGTTTACAATTTTGATTAACCAATTTGTCGTAAAGATCACGAAAATAAAATAAATAAAATATAACCAATGGGAAAAGAAAACAAAAAAAAATATATTTCGATTAAAATATTTAAAAAAAAGGAAATTTAAAATTTGTTATATTCAAATATCATCAAAAACTAGAAATAAAAATATAGACCTCATAGTGTATAGTGTGTACTTACTATAGTAAAATGTTAAAAAACAACTCGACAATATGTTGATTATCAAAAAAAACAGAGGATTTCACAGATGAGTCTGATTAAAATCTGTCTACAGCTTTATTTAAACGACATTTTTTTTAAAACGAGAAAAAATAAATACAGCTTATAAACTCAGTTAGAAATCACTCCAAATTTAAAACAGAAATATAGAAATTTTATTAAAAATACAAGTAAATTATAAATCTATCTAAAAATTTAATATTTGTTACCTTTCTCTCATCCTAAAAAAATAGGTTGAATTTTTTAAAAAAACCTCCGAAAACGAATCACATGTTATCTTAACAGTCGACTAACAATTATTAAAATTAATTATTAAAACATTATTCGATAATTACTATAAATTCCTGCACAGACTTGTATTTTATTAAACTCAGTCAAGATTTAAAAATTTTCGCTCGCTTGAGATATAACCTCGCCAAAATGTTTAAAATTATTTTCAAAAAAATATTTCCGTGTTCTTTATAAATCCAACTTTTTGCTCAGTTATATTCTTTTTTTGGAATCGAATTTCGAATAGTCAGATCAGTATAACAAATTTATTTTTATATTTTAAACTTATTCATTGATTAATGACTATAGATCGCATCCTATTCAATCAAGCAAGTTTTTAGTGATAACGAAAATAGACGTTATTAAATAAATTAATTTTTTTTTAGATTAAATTAAGGTTAGTTAGAACAAATAAATATATTTTTAATTACATAGCTAAGGAGCCTTAGTTCCTTAGTTAGTTATTCTTTATAAAGCTATGGACAGTTATATAGAGTGGCGTCGTAGCCTTTACAATCTCAATAACCTTTTTTAAGGTGTTTAAAAAAAATTAGGAGGGGAGGCTCTTCAAATTTTTCATGGGGTTTAAGCCCCTAAGCGCCCATCCCCATGTATACAATAAAAGGGGCTAAACAAATTAAAATATTATTTTAATTTAATACATATTGAAATTAAATATGGACAAGCAAATAATTAAGATTAAACGTCATGTTTAAATACAAAATGAAATTATGCTGGAAATTTAATTTAAAATAAAAAATGTGTTAAAATATTTATAAATTTTCTAAAGTAATAAAAAGTTTAATATAGAATTTTTATTATCCAATAGTAATATTATTTTTCCAATTTAAATAAAAACTCCCAATCTTCGTAGAGAATTCAATGACCAAAAAGAATACGCAAATATTGGAACAAAGAAAAAATTGTTATCAATGCCTGAAAAACAACAAATGAAAATCAAAGACATCGAAGAATAAGTTAAAATGTCTACGGTATTGGTTCATAAATTTAGATGCGACACATTCCCAGAGATAAATGGAGATCCTCTAAAAGAACACAGTATTCAAATAAGAGGAAGTAAGAAAAAAGATATTTCCAAAATTGAAGATACATCATTAACTTATTAACGGAAAATAACACTCTTACTATCAGGTGATAATATAAAATTTGCCCCGAAAACAACCATTAGTAAATAAAGGTTGGTCTAAAAAGAGCTGCTAAGGAGCTTAATAGAATAAATATTTCCGGGGAATCAGTCCCCGCCCTAATTCAAGAAATAAAATTGTTGGAATATTATTTAGCTCTTACATGGATTTATTCCTTATGATTTTACTAACTTTTACAACAAAGCTATTGCATACAACTCATTAATTAGGTAATCCTCATAATTGATTTGTATTAATAATTTTAATTCTTGTAATTAAAAAAGATTCCTTCCAACTAGATATAAAAATAGTACTATTTACTACGCATAAAAATAGTCCCATACTGATAGTTATTTATATTTGGTTTAAAGAAAAAGGATTTTGATTTGGCCAAGGCCTGATGTAGGCTAGTAAAGAAAGTATTTATATATTAGATATAAGCGAAAGCTTGATTTAACTAAGGGTTTGTTCCAAGAGAATGAAATGCTAATCGCAATTATTCGTTTAAAGAAAGGTGTCTTATTTCTGCTGCTTAAATTCAATTTAAACTAATGGTGATGGTTATTTTTTTTAGAAAATATATTGGCCTAATTATATCTAAAACGAATTACTCATTATTGGAATGTAAATAGATAAAAAAAATCGATCAAATTATTAGCAAATATTTGAAATTATTAAGTATTTAAATGTTCATTGAGGAACTTTTTATTTTTTAAAAATTTCCTGTAAATTTTAATCATTTTTTTACTCTTGAAGATATTTTTTAGAGAAAATCAATATTTAACAAATTCGAATCGAATAACAATTTAATTATTCTTAAGAATACGACAAGAAATTATTCAATTCAAAATATTTCGAATCGAATAAGTACAATGCAATTTTTTTAATCGAATACAAATAATGTCATTATCAATTTGATTTGTTTTTATAGGCATAGCCTGTGAGTCTAATAAAAAAAAAGTAAGTAAAATTTTTAGTAAAAAAAAAAATTATTTTTTTATTTATTTATTTTCTAAAAGAACTGTTTTTCAAAGTTATTAATTACAAACATTTGGATTGTCTTTTATGGAATGTGTCCTCCGAATTGTTTTCAAATTTTTATATTATTTAATGAATGAAAGCTATAAAAAAAATCGATCATATGTTTTTTATAATAAATTCTTATAACATAAACAATCTTAGAACTTTTTAATTAAATTGATAATGAATTATTTATTTCTTCTTTATAAAAAAAAAGAAAGAAATAACTTATTATATTTTGCCTTGAAATCCAAATTCGTGTTAGTTTTGTAAAATATTTAAAAAACGTATTGCGTAGTTTTAAATTTAAACTATGAATTTAATTTTGTGATGACTGATAGTATTTAATTTCTCCTAGCCAAAATGTGGTTATAATTTATAATATATATATATGACATGCGATTTTAGGGATAATTTTATATACATGATTTTTTTTTTCACCTGATGGTTAAATTTTTTGGCTAATAATTAATTCATATATTTAACTTTCAATGATGCTACTAATTAAAATATAAAATATAACAGAAAAAATAGTAAGGAAATATAGAAGAAAAAGACTGAACAATTTTTTTTTTATAATAATTTATTACAATTTTTCACACTCGAAAATTTATAAAAATGTAACATTTATACATACAAACAAAACAATCGCTAGTATTAAGGCATTTTGGCATAAAAATACGTTATAGTTTTATTTATAAAAATATGAACATCAGATATAAAATTTCTAAAACACTTGGTACTGTATTTTATTTTATCTGATTTTTAAAAAAAAAATCTCTATGAATATTATTTAAAGAAAAAAATTTGTTGATGTTTGCACACAATATTAATTCCAAACTTCAAGGGCATTTTATTCAGAAATTATATAATAAAAATATCATGTTAAAAAAAACAATTGAAAAAATCAAATTAATACAATATATACAGTATAATTAATAAAATTTACTATTTTAAACGCAAAAAATATTTCCCATTCAACGTGAAATGAAGGGACTAGTTTACTTAAATTTCACACTAATTTTTATTTTAATTAAATGATCTTTTATAAGATAGCTAAATTTTTTAATTTGCTTGGTCCTAAATGGGCAAAAGTATATAATTATTTTTTGCTTTAAAATTTATATATTCGAAATTTTGACGAACCCTCTACTGATGCCATTGGACCATTGACGCCGTAACCTTTTTTAACTTAAGAGGGTTTGAGAATTTTCAAAATTAACAAAAAATGTTATTCTTTCTCAAAATGAACAAAAAAAGTAAATTTTTATCTAAAATAAGAAAAATTTTTTTATACAAAATGAGCAGAAAAAGGAGGTATTCAATATTTTTCAAGGGGCTTGAGTCCCCGTGCTCCCCTTAAAACGCTATTGATTATTATTCAGATACGAAGATTTTTAAAACGATAAAAAAAAGACGTAGTCTATGTTTCCAAACAGTCTTTGTTAAGAGGAATTTATTTTTGTGCAAAATACTATAATTTCTATATAATATAGTAAAAACAACTATATTTTATTAACTGAAATTTACTAAACGATAAGTGTTATCCAATTTGATAATTGTTAGAATTAACAGCAGTAAATAATACTAATCTGATGGTGGTTTGCATATGCTTGACTATAGAAATGGTTTACTTTGATCCACTATTTTATTTCATAGATGGTAATATAGTATTTAATTCAATTGCAGTTATTGTTTTGCGCATATTTTTTATCAATAACAAAAAAATTTTCAACCAATTTATGATAATTTTATAGTTCCCTTAAAGGCACAACACCGACATAAACTATTGTAAATATAATTTTTAACAGAACGAAAGGTCCGCAGTAGTGTTGTTAAACGGCTCGTTTTGAGCCGATTTTTAAAACGGCTAACTCACTATTTTATCCAGAATAATTTAACTCAAGCCTGAAGATTTTGTTTGTAGAAGGAACAAATTGGACATCTATAGCGAAATCTCAAGGCTTAGGCTATATTTTTCAGGCTAAAATATTGAGTTAGCCGTTTTTAAAAATCGGCTCAAAAGGAGCCGTTTAACAACATTAGTCAGCAGTATAAAAGTTTTAAATATAATATTTTATTTCAATAAAAATATCGAACTAAAAATAAAATCAATCAAAGTAAGCAAACACAAAAAAAAACAAATCACTTTTTAAAAATTAAAATATTCAAAATTTATTTCGTGTTATGGTTGTGTCCGTAGGGTGAGGGGAGGGGTTAAAAAAATTGATGATGCCCTCCAATTTTTTTTAAATATTATAAGAATATCTTAAAATAATCTTTTTTCCTAAATTTTAAAAAAATAGTTAAATTCACTCCCGCTTATCTTCATCTTTCCTTTTATCAGACTAATGACGCCTACTAATCTACTAAAACTACAGCCATGATAAATAATCATAGTTATTGCTTTCCTTTAAATTTATTTACATTTATTATAGAATTCAATTGGAATTAGAGGTGCCATTATGAATGAGGTTATCAATAAGAGCCTTACCCAATTTATTATTTTTTCAGACTTTATAATAGAGAAATTTTAACTTGTATTACAGATTTATTTATTTATCTTTTCTAATTTTGCTCGCTTAATTATATCTTACCCTGCCCCATAGTCACAGGGGACAAAAGAATTTCGGCCTTTAAACATGAAATGAAAATCGCAAAAGGATTATTAGCGATTGAAGTAACGGAAATAAATGTACAAGATTTTTAAATTACTATTAATATTATGGATTATATTGCCTTTTACGAATTATATTAAGTTACTCAGGAGCGCGCTTATCATTGGGGTATCAATAACTTCTTCTGAGATCTCATTCTCCACATCTAAGATGGTTTTATCGGAGAATCAATGAAAGATGGATGAAAATAGAAAGTTGTGATAATGACTTATGAAAATAATTAATCCAAAACTTAGCTTTTATGTTAAAATTTAAAAATAAAAAACTAATTTTCATTCAATAAATATCAAAAATATTTATATGACAGAGTATTCGACCCTTTTTGTTTGTTTTCAAAAAAAATATTGGCCATTCAAAATACCCCCCCCCCCCCTTTCCCCAGAAATTTCCAGTTAACGGATCTAAACTAAATTTTAAAAAAAGTAAAATAAAAATAACCACGGGAAAACAGAAAAAATACCTAATCAAAATTTCATAAGCGAGAATCGAAAGAAGGCTTGGCAATAGGGAATTTGGGTCAGTCCTTATAAGAATTTCCCTATTATCCTCCCCCTTTGATAATAACAATGCCATTAAAGAGCATAACATTAAAATATCACAATTAATTTATAGAAGAAAGAAAAACAAATTTTGACAAAAAGTGGATTAATCCACTATACTCAGTGTTGTATTGGAGGACACACAAGGGCATACCGTGCCCTTGGAAATTCAGAATAAAATTAACGTGCCTTTTCTAAAAATAGGGCACCCTTTTGTAAAAAAAAATTTTAATATAATTTTATCTTAACATATTAAACATTCTGTATTATTGATAATCTTTTCAGGAAAAAAAATGTGCGGGGCCGTGATAATTATTCGAAAACCAGGATAAAAATAAATTTAGCAAAATTTATGAAAATTTGATGAAATTTAATAAACAAAGGATAAATAAAAAATTTATTTGTTGGAAAGTTAAAATTGGCACTGAATTATTTTGGTTAAAAAAAAATTTTCTTAGAATAGTTCAAAATCGTATTTACGAATAAAAAATAATATTTGAATTTTTTAAAGATTGGCCGGGAAGATTGAGGGGTCTGTATTTTATTAATTACAAAAAAAATTTTTAACGTCTATAAAATGAAAACAAATATTTTATAAGTAAAAAAAATCAGATATCCTAGAAATGAAAAAATAGGAATTGATTATTTTATTTAAAAACTTGCCAAATCCTGTTGTTTCAATTTGACAAAATTATAAGCCACCATAATTCGGTAAAAATGAGTAACTTCTCATTTTATCTAGTGGCCCTGAAAATACTTTATGGCAAAGAGCGTATTTATTATCAGTGGCCAGGAAACTTAAGCTTCGTTTATAATAGCGTAGATGAGCAATTCATCGCTAAACGATAACACGTATCTCTTATGCGACATCGCGGTATTTTGCGCCACTTATAATAAACGAGGCCTAAACTAAGCGCCAATTTCAAAAAAGTAAACACCTACCAAAAGTGTAAAGAAGTTATATAGAGATCAAAATAAAAAAAAATAATAATGTAGTAAAATTAATTAAAGCAAGCCTAATAACCACATAGATTTCAATTAATGAACTATGAATTTAATACATTATATATTTGTTAAATATTAAAACTTACCAATTTATTTTCGAATTTCTATAATATAAAAATGAAATAAATTATGAACGATAATATTGTGTTTGTGTTATTTTATTATAATAAATATTTTGAAGTAATTATTGGATTATATTATATAATATTTATTTTAGATAAATAAAATTTGTATATTTTTAAAAAAAATAAATTTTTGTTTATCTTATTTTATAATTGATCAATAATATATCCACTTTAAAAATTAAGATTTAATAGTTGCAAATCTCAAATATGCAAAATCAACAAATATTTAAGATTTTTCAAACAGAAAGTTATAAATTTTTTTTGGCCGGACGAAATATAACATTGTTTTTGAAAAATAGAACTGAACTAATTTTTGGGGAAAAAATCGTTTATGAACGAAATTTCAATCACAACAACTTGTTAACCATGCTTTAATTCATATTCCGCCAAATTTCTAATTTTGGTAAGTTCATATTTTTTTAAAAATGGTGTCAACGGATTCGAATTATTTTTTTAAATCGAATGGGCAAAAAAAATCCCTTTTACGCAAATAATTTATTTAAACCACTATATAGGCCTGCGCACCGATTAAAAAATTAAAGGCGGCGTTTTGCTCATTAATTAATAAACATTTGCCCCATAAAATTTAATATTTTCATCAAATTACAATTTAATTTATTAATTTTTCATTTAAATTTTGATGTTCATATTAAGCCAAGCAGACGCGTAACCAATGGGGGGGGATCCCTCATCGCAAATTTGACTGTTTTCATAAATATTATTTTAAGCTAATAAAAATTTTACCCACCCACCTCCCCCCCCTCTCAATCAAAATTTTGCAATTTCAATCATTTTATCTTGGCTGCTAATTGTATTAATAAATTTTTCCTATAGCTCACTACTTTGTAGAAATTTACAAAAACCAAATTTAAATTTGTTTCAGGTTATTGATTTGGCGGAAAATGTATATGAACAGGTAAACACAATAAGAATGAATGTAGATGAATATTTTCATATTTATCTAGACGTTGAATCGAAAGCGAAATATTATGATGTAACATTAATAAAACCTCGTCTAGCACCTAGGCAATTATTGAGATGTAATATAAATGTTACTCAACTGAAGAATATTATAAAATATCAATTTTCATCCCATTCTTAGATACTTGTTTATCGCAAATAAAAGTACGGTTTATAGATAAAAAAAACAAGTCTTAGCAATCTTCAAATTCTATTACCTAAAGACCCTTCTTCGTTTTCTTAATGCCACTATTGGTAAAATTAAATATTTAGCAAAATTTTATTCCTATAATATTGATATTGAAATCAATTTAATCAGTGAATTCGAATTGTGGTTTAAATATTTACTACGTTTGGTTATTTTACCTGAGCATGCTAGTGATGCGCTCAATCAGTGTAAGAAAACCTTGCCTCAATTACCAAATATTTGAAGTTGTTTTATATTCTTGCATGTTTGGGTATTACAACATGTACGAATGAAGGGACCTTTTCCAACTTGAGAAGGTTGAAAACTTATTTACGAAATACTACTTCCGAATCTCAACTAAATGGGTTAGCTTGTTAAATATCCACAGAGATTTGATTCCAACGACAAACGAAATTCTTTATAAAGGCATATCTCCCTTGGAAATTAAAAATCTCATTATAATTATAATATTTAATAAATTTTTTGTAAATTTTATAAAAAAAAAATGACACTAAACTTTATTTCAATTTTACATTTTAAAAAATTTTTTTAAATATAATATACCTATAACTTAAAATAATAAAAAATTGGGTTATAGCCTTTATTTCTTAAATATCCCTAAGCGCGAACTAGTAAGTAAATGCTAAAAATATTAATATAATTATTATTGAAAATTAGGAAAATCTCGCCACTGAAGCCAAGGTTTGTTGGTCACTATAATCTCATAATATTCGGGCAATAGTTGATTTCCAGCGACTTGTTTGCACATCATTGTTCAAATATATAAGTAATCATAAATGCGGTTATTAATAAATGTTAGCCTCAATCTTTTGTGTTACCTGACAGAAAATTCTGATCATATCATCATAAATCATAATTTTTTGGATCACTTTACCCCGGTAATAAGAATTGAGAAATTCGTCGTCTTTGTTACGAACTTCCCATAAGAAATGCGGATTTTTTGTCCATGGGAGAACGCCGTTTAATTCTTCCCACAAATAAAAATAAAGAAATGCGGCTTTTTTGTCCATATGAGAACGCTGTTTGATTCGTTTTATATATGAATACGATCGAATATACCATCATGAATTATCATATTTCTGAAAAATTTATACACTAGAATCATTTCCTATATGATTTTTAATGATTCCAAATTATTTTTGGATAATATAGCAGCATCGCGTCATCCCTCTGAAAAACGATTTCGAATAATTTGATGTGATAAATATATTCTATTCCGCGATTACTTTAAAAATAAAATCTCTTTATTGGCACTTGAAAACCTATTTATTTTCTTCCTAATACAGCCAATATCGAATAATTCCTATATGAAATTTATTTTTTTTCTAAAATTATATTTAAAATTTTCAAAGATTTATTATTTTATTTTTATTATATATTAATTCTGAAATTTTTTTCCTTGCAATTTTGGAATATTTATTTTATTTTTGATAGTATAGTAATTTCTGATAATATATTTGCCTAATAGCAGCCTCTTCTCCGCCCTTTTGATGGTGAAAGGGAGTATACTGCATTAAACAATGATCATTTTGCCGCATTGATATTATAGCGATAATAACTTTGCTATTTTCACATCACCCAAAACGAATTCGATCATGATCATGGCACCATTTTCATAAGTCAAATAAACATTCCATTGTAATGTGATTCTCCAGAGATAATTATGTTTACTTAATTTAAATTATCGTATATTTTATTTGAATTTAAGAGTATCGGGTGATACTCTATGATTAAATTTTAACTATATTTCTTGTCTTATAACATAATTATACATCAATTTTTACAATAACCAATGAATGATCTTTTTTTACAATTTCTTTTTCAATGTAATAATAATTAAATAGCTCTATTAAGAGAATACAATCACTGCGACAACTGACAAGATTGTGTAATCCATGCCTCAACAACCGAGAATTTTTCTTGACATTCGATTTTTCATTCATGACGATTGAAATTTTTTAGATAAAATCTAGGATCAAAAACAACTTAAATCATGAAATATTTAGGAAATTTCCAATGAGTATATATTCATACCAATCATATCCACAATCTTACAGTATTTAGGAAACTCCTCGTCCTTAATTCTTCAATAACTTAGCTCACAAATTAGTTGGCTCATTGAAGAACACCGAGAAGATTTATTATTTATTTCTCAGATAAAAACACGATGTAGAAATATTAAAAGCCAATTAATAATATTAACTTTAATGAAAGTTTAGTACTCAAAGATTCTAATTAATTATTTTTTCTCTGATTTTTATAATGTAATTAATATATATATTAATTATAATTTATAAGAATAGCAGAAACAAACCTCTCACGCCGCCCACCGATAAATTTTAAATCGGCGCCAAAAATTTGCCAAAAAAAAAATCCGTCACTGGTGACGTATCGGTGCACAGATCTACATAATAATATAATTTTTGATTACTCAAATTAGCCTTGAATTTGTAAAAAAAAATATTAGTTAATAAGAAAATTGTTGAGCAAAATGATTCGAATTTTTAGTTTATCAATATAATAATAAGCTTCGATACGATACGCACATAATATGTTGCGATGGAAATGCAAGATATCAAAAGTATAGAAAATACAAAGAAAAATATCGGATGCAATATCGCGATAGATAAAAAATTTGCACAGGTGGTGTAATATTGTCAAAATATTAAATAGTATGGTTGGAATGGAACTATATTTAAAACAGAACTGCATAATGAGCTTAAATAATAAAAAAAATCGCTTAACCTTTAGTATCAAGATATTTTAAGTTCTTATACTAAAATTCGACTACATATTTATAATAATTCCCTTCAAGATCGTTCAAAATAAACAGAAAAACTTAGCTAAAGCATCGATAATTTGAAGCATATGGTACCTGCTCTATCCCTATTTTGCGTATTATAAAATACGTCAATTCCTATTCTGCGAAAGATTGGTGAAAAGGGTATTTTTTAACTGACAAAGATAGTTACAATCGTGAAGATATAACTACATGGGAAAGTACTTTATAAAATAGACCAGTTATATCACTATTCGTTCTCTATCGAAGTACACAGAGATCTGTCATCGATGTGCCAAAAAAAATCAATTAGGTTTTGTTAGGATAAATTCCGGTTCAATCCCGATTTAATTAAATTATGGGATGCGAACTAGAATTTAAGCGTTGCATAAGAACAGACAATAAATTTCCATTTTCTTATGTTAAAATATATTTGCCCTTCCCTTGCCATCGTTTGTCTAAGCAGAGCCCTGTCGACTCTTCAAGCCAATGAAGTTAAAGCGACTAAAATATATAAAGTATACTGATTATTAACTAAGTACTAAGAGGGTGCTCATATTCAATGAAGCAATTGAATCGTAACAAACTTATAAGGCTATGGCTCTTAGTCAATTCAGTTTCCTTCTATTAAATTCAATTTTTTTTAAATTTAATTAATTCTAATAAATGTTTTTGAAAACTGAGTTACAGAGATCTGCAAAATAGCTATTTTTCGACCCGAGCTAGCCCGCGGTCCGGTAGCAGGATTTTTATCTAGGCCCGGGATGTGGCGGCCCGATTTTTAAGAAAAGCTTATAGGAAAGATTTAAACTCAAAATTTTAATTTTATTCTATTAATTGCAAAATAAAATGTAAAAATAATTCCCACCTGATTTTTTTAAAAAAAATTTTCTTATTTTTCTTATACCTTAAATTTATTAATTGTGTTTTTCAACCATCAAAGCAAGGATAAATAGGAAAGAAATATAATATTTTTAGGGCCACAGGATGGGCCTATAATTTATCGATGAAGTTATTGTCGGCTCTATCGTATTACCAATTTTCCTTGTCGAACTAAACAAATCAATATTTGGGTTAGAGCCGCTATAACCAATAGTCTGTAGGCCAAAGGAAATTAATAAAGGGTAAAATAATATTATAACTAAATTCATTTTTTTATTTTTCACAGTTTAGTAGTTTTATTATTATTTTTATAAATAATTATCATGTCAAACATTTTTTTAATGTAGAAAGATGAAAAATATATTCAGTCGGATTTTTCTCTAGAATTAAAAAATACTTTTAAATATTTAAATATGACTTGTTACAATTATTACAATTTGGTTTTATAAGTACTATAAATGTTTTAACAATTTTAAACATATCTAATTTTTAAAAGTAAACTTATAGTTGGAGATATAACTATACAGAATAAATACCCTTTTTTTAAATATATCTAACGACAGATACATAATTTATGGATCTAGATACTTTAATAAGTGTTATGTTAGTATACCAAAATTCAGATATATAGTTTTTTGTTATAGTACTTCATAGTTGAGTAGACAATTTTAGCACCTATTAATTTGGATTCGTTATGATTATTATATTTGTAATATATATTTCATATATAAATAATAATTATAAATATATTACAAATACAAAACACTTTATATATGATCCGAAATGTTGTGGAATAGCCCAGGCTACAGGTATATTTTATTAATAAATATTCACGCGAAGGAAAAGTAGAGTGAATTCATGAGAGATCTTAATGGTCCTTTAGCATATAACAGTCCCACCAAAATACCAGATAGATGTCCTAGAAATGAAGCTTCTGGAACCATAAATGATATTAGTATTAGCTCAGCCCACATGGCATATTTTGAAGGAACTGGAATCATTCCCATTACGAAAATGGAATCGGTCGATGTGTATTCGGTTGTTAGGACTTTTAAAGCGAAGATAATTCCTAATATTTAAAATAAAATACAATTTTAATAAGTGTTTTATAAAATATTATTCATAAAATTAAATTTAGTTTCTTTGAACTGTAGCTTTGAAGTAGCATAACTTATAATATCTGGGTTAAAAACTATTATAATAAATAAATCCATGCCACACATTGTGGTTATTGAAGTAAAGTTTCGACTAAAAAAATAGTTAATTGTATAAAAGAGAAAAGATTGAAATAATTAAATTAAAAAAATATTCAGAATATAAAAAATATAATCAAAACGAATTTTTTCAAAGCCAATTATCAATTTTTTCATGAAAACAGCTGTTTATTGAAACAAAAAATTTTATAAACAATATTTAATTTATATGTTTTTCATCTGTTTATGCAATATTGACTCGATGGCAGTTATAATTTTATGGTATAGCGAAAAATATAAAGGAAAATTAAAATAATTGTTTAGAATCCTAACCAAAGCTTTCAGAGGGCTAGGCCCTTTCTTCCACAACGATGCTATTGCTAATATATAAAAAAATATTTATTAACTTTTTAAACCAAGCTTAATAAATATTGGCGAATAATTAAAGATTTCAAGTATTTTTACAAAATTTTACTATTATTTGACTAGTATATTTATTTCATTTTTGTCTGTTATAAAATTAACATTTATCCGCAGGGCTGTGCCAATATTAAATATCGGATCGGCATCGATATTGGCCGATGTATTTTTAAAAACTGATCCGATCAGATATTTTTTGTATTATTTTGTGATTGTATATACGAATATTTTTTATTTTATAAATAATTTCATATTAATATATTATTTAATACAATTTATTTGTTGTAATGTTTAAAAAAAATAGTTAAAAAATTTACATTTTTTTCGTTAGACATTTAAAAATCATTCTCTTATTGCAAATAATACAATTTTTAAAAACGGTTAACTAAAGATTTTGGCCAAAAGTAAACTACTAAAGCTTATTGATTTTGCCCCCAGATGGAAGAAAGGTTTGGACAATATTTTGGTTAAAATCTTGATTTAGCTCTTTTTAAAAATCGTCTAAATAGAGCTGTTAAACAATATTACAATTGGAAATATTTAATGTGATTATTAACTTAACTTTTGGAGAATAAAAAATAAAATACACTTTATCATTCGTGAAAGTTAGTGTATTTTAAAAATAGGAAATATTGATATTTTTATGATATTTATATAGATATGGCAAATAAAAAATCATATAAATATCGGATCGGGTTAAAGTAATATCAAATCGGTGAGAAATTTATGGATAGGCACAGCCTTAATCCGCATAAATAATAGAATATCAGTGTGAAAATTATATACTATAATAAACGCTATTTAATAACTCTTACCAACACAAAACTAAGAAATTTTCAACTCCAAATTTTATTCGTCAACTAAAAATATAATTAAAAAAAATAAGTATTCCTAATTATAAAAAATCTCGTCCTTTTATACTTTTTTTGGAAAGAAATCACGAGTTCTACATGTGATATACAAAATCAGGAGACTATTTATAAATATTAAACAAAATAATTTTTTAAAATAAAAATTTTAAATAATAATATGACAATCAGTATGTACAAAATTGGTTTGTATTATTTGATCAGAGATATATAATTTGGTCAGTAAAAAAATGATGTTTTTTATAACTAAGGCTAGTGATAGAAGTTCAGAGAGTTAGAGATATCTCACCTTCACGGGAAGAAATTATTTATATGGAATAGATTAAGACGGTAAGATCAAAGGATTAGTGGTTTGACTAAACTGTAATACATAGGTAAACTGGAAATTCTGCTGGTGAAACTAATTTATATATTGTATTAAGTTTAATAATAATATTTCATTTGTTCTAATAATAGATGGCATGAATCTTTTAATGTAATTATATTAAAAATAATTAGAATAAGAAAATATAAAAATGATGTTTTTTTTTAAAAAATATTATAATATAACAAAATCATAAGCCTTATAAATTTTGTAGACATTTTATTTTATGTAATTATAATTGATATTTCCATATTAAAATTCTTAAAACTAAAATATAATTAATTAATTATAATAATGAATTTATATAATGGTAAATTAATTCAAACAATGCACCTTTTATTTTAGCCAAAATAATGCAAGGTCTCACCTCAAGATTTTGTTAATCCATAAATATTTATATTGTAAATGTTAATCAAGTTCCTCTTACCAGGTTTGAACTGGCTTGTAAATAATTTATATAAATATTTACGGTCCGGCCAGTAAAAAAAAATTGTACAAGTTGCCTGGTTTGGCTTGAAAAAATTCATAAACTTGAATTATGTTTAAAAAATTGAAGAATTCCAAGCTTCGATAAATATGTTACATAGGCTGCCAGGCTGATCCATGGATATCGATGGCATAGATAGCACGAAAATATTTAAAACACTTTTAACATATATATATTACAAATATCCTACCTAACTACCTTTAAGTTCAGTTTTAAATTTCAACAAATTAACTATCAAGCTATCATACAAATATTCCAAAGTACTGTTAATTAATAAAACGTGTAGAGTGATTACCTAGCCGTACTCATCCATATTGATATCTCAAGTATACATAGATTAAAGAAAAGTAAAACAGATCCTCAAAATAAAGTGGGTTTATATTATTTCTGTGTTGAGCTCTCTATTATTCAAAGTAATAATTAACACTGTTACAAGAGATCCGTCAATGGCTGCAATATGAAATTATCCTGTACATGGATGACAGCATAGCTGCTAGATAAACTAGCTCAACGGAAGTATACTCTGAAAGTGAAAAGTTTAAAAATAGATTTTTCCAAAACTAAAATAATGATAAAGCTAAAAGTACTATAGATTGGCCTAAAATACAATTAATTATATATACAGCTAGTTGTGTTCATAAAATAGAACTTTAATTATGATTACAAATTCCAATTAATCTTTTTTATCTGATATTAAGCCTAATGTTTTGAATGAATGTGATTGGCAAAAAATAGTCAGTTTTGATTGATATGTAAATATTTTTATTCACCATTTTCATAGCCCTTTTCTTTATGACAAATATTAAAAAGATTTTAAAAAATTTGAATATAATCTTGCACTTTTGTCCATAATATCTCATCCTTATAAACTACGGAGAGCTCGGAACCTTTGAGATTTTAAGTTATGATTCCAAAACCAGTTATATTAATATTCTAGATTCCTATTTATTTTAAATGGAGGTGGGGAGTATAATTTATTTTTATTTATATCAAAATACATTTACATTCAAGAAATCCATCCAAGCCTAATCGGTTTTTTAAAGAAATTATATTTTCAAAAGCAGTAGACTAAGATTAATGGGTTTATATATATCTCGTGTAAAATAATTTTCCGTAAGGGACTATATGCTGACCGTGATCATCTGTGTCGAAGTTATACCACTATAGTCAAACGTTAAATTTGGTATAACAATAATTTTTTGATATATATGCTACAATTACATGTAGAATATTTCCACCAAGAAGGGGTGTACTTGTTCTGTAATTGTGACAACTTTTTTGATTTGTTACATAAGATGATGAAAAGGGTTGTTTTTTAACTTCCTTTTAAATAAGAGATTCTTGTTCAGTAGATAAACCTGGCGACAATAACAATAAAGTCAGTATAATTATTAGCCGTAATTGCTTGACTTTAGTTCAGGGCAGACCCGTCAACCCGTTGGTAACATCAATAAAATAAGCCCCGCCTGTAATCCAAATAATACTAGTTTTATATTTCCTTACTATTCCTCCTTTTTTTGCCTGATTGAATATCACAATGATAAAATTAATTTTAAAAAGCTTAAATAAAACTTGTGATGGGAAAAAATATTTACTATTCATTTACAATATATTCAAATTATCGAAGGTTATAGCTGAATATTTAAATTTAATGAATAGCATTAAAATAGAGAATAAAATACATATTTTGAGTTTGAGATTTCCCTAAAAGCTTCTTTATTAGAGCTGCAGACCGGATTTAGATCTAAATTTCACCACTGGACAGCAGGCCGGGACTAGATAAATTAGCAATATGCCGTGGGACAGGTTTGGGTAGCGAAAAACTATTTTATAGGTCTTTAATTCGGCTAATATCCTATTGATGAATATGCCGCCTAAAGTTTGTTATAGTCATATTGAATCAAAGTTAATATAAAAATATATATATATTCATGATAAAATATAAAAATAACTTAGAAGATATCCGTATATATTATCTGTGTGCTACCTATTGTTAATGCCATATATCTCTTGAGAATGAAGTGGTTTAAATATTATTTTTATAAATAAAGAAATCAATCAACATTAAGCTTAAGCATTTGGCAAGGATGAAGGAATGAAATTGGCCCCTTCCCTCTCCAATAAAATTATTTATTTATAGAAGGAAAATTATTTTTAGCAGGTTTGTAATCGAGAGGTAAAAATGAAAATAAAACCATAAACATAAATTATTAATAAGCTATTAAATAACACTATTCATTAATACAAAAATTGTAATAGTGATTGGAGAAGATTACCTTATTTTAAATTTATGAAAAAGATAGAATAAGGAATTTTTTATTTATTTAATGATATGATAAAAACATATAAATATAGACCTAAATGCAAAAATAACTATTAAAAAAAATTCTTAGTTAGATCTCCCGGTCAAAGGAAGTAGCTTACACTTTTCAATATATTATAAATGCTCAGTGTATAGAATTAGAATGTAACAATTTAGATATTAATATAATAAATAAAATCGTTACAATCATAAATAAAAAGGTAAACGAAAAAATGTATAAACAATTATCCAGCAGGCGAAATTATCCAGACAGGTACAATTATCCAAATAAGTACAACTATCCAAATAAGTAAAATTATTTAAGTAAGTATAACTGTCCGAATAAATACAATTAGTGAGCTAACAATTATTAAAATAGGTAACAATTATCCAAATAAGTATGATTGTAGTTTTTAGAAATAACTGTAAAAAATAAACCAAAAATGTTTTAGACGTAAAAAGGATATTCATCTGTTAATTAAGAGTGTAATCAGATATATAGACAAGAAATTTTCATATATTTACTTGATGAATAATAATTCTAAAGAAAAATTCAATGTTAACGTAGTTATAAAATGCAAAAATGATTCTCGACACTGGAGCTCGCCAGCATATATTTCACACTATAACAAAAAGTATCGTTTAAATATGTTCAGTTTATTTAAATGGTTTGTATCACTATATTATAAGTGATTTACTTTTTTTAGACTACCTCTTTATTATAAAATTTGAAATAAAACATCCTTATAAAAGTTGGTTAGAATATTTTGAAAAAAAACGGGAGCTAAAGAAATTACCAGAAAATCCAACGGCGCATGTGTGGTCGAAACTAAAATTACCGGTTATGAGGCGAAGGAGATGAGATAATACGACATAGGTCGCGCTCGTGAGTAACGAAAAAACGGTAAGCAAGTAAGCGAAATAAACCGAACCCAAAATAGTTTCAAGGGTTTTCCCTTTCCACAAAAAGGATATCATGTTGTAATATAAATGCATATCGTCGGCGTGGAACAAACTAGCTAAGATTAACCTCTTGACATCTCTGTTGGATATAACGTGTGAAGCACTAATACATACCTTTATTTAAAAAAAATAACATTTATAATTAAAATAATGCTATCTCCCATTTACAAGTATTTATTTTATAAAATTATTGATGATCAATCTATTTTATTTAATTAATATCAGAGGTCTGCAGGTAGGGCTTTAAATATCCCGTAAAATGGAATGTTTTTAAAAATCTGTGGGCCGAGTCTAAAAATTAAAGATTATAAATTAACTAGTTGAAAAATAACACGATGGATCAATTAAACATTGATTCGCTCCTCACATTTTTAATTTCACTATTTACAAAATACAGCGAAATTTATTTAAAATAATTCAATTCTAAAAGTCTAAACCAGGCAGTAAAATGATCAAAATTTAAAAAAATATATATATAAGCCTGGCACAGATACCCCAGGGGGCCAAATCTTTAAAAAAATTCTAGAAGATAGAGGAACAATTAAATCTAGGCCGGGCCAAAAATTTGATCTCTGAATATCTTTAAAGATAATCATGAAGTATTTTCCCTTCCCCACATATGATATTAAAATTTTAGCCTTAAAAAGCCAAGGTATCTTGTTGGCAAAGGGAATTTTAGTGTTATTGAATGGATCGATTTAGCCCATTTGTAAAAACGGCTAACTCAATCTTTTACCCAGAAAAATATAACTACAAATTTTTCTCTCATCTAATAACGAAATCTTGAGGCCTAGGTAATATTTTTCTGCCCAAAGGTGGCAAATTTTACATATAATTGGGCCACATATCAAATCTATAATGATTCGGTTGATTTCCTTCGAATTTACGAAATTATGTAATTAAACTAGGATTTGGGAAAAATTTCAGCGTTCTAGCTGTTATGTATGCCCATTCAAAAACGAAAAAAAATTGAATAATAAATAATTCGTATTTGGTTCTTATGAGTATTGGTTATAATTTAATTATTGATTGATACAAACTATTTCTAATTAGTGTTTAAAAGGTGAGCTAAAATATTTTCCAGGAACATAAATTGCAAGAGTGATTTTAAATTTGAGATGGGAAATAAAAATAAATGATTTAATATATTTTCAAAAGTAACTTTTAGCTTGTTACCCCAAAAATAAAAATTTTTTCAAAAGTAATCAGTTAAGTAGTAATTTTTTGCAAAAATAATAGTTACTCTTTACCTATTATTTTAACAACACTATTTATGTCAGAGACATGCAGACTCAGATCAAAGTCTGGCATGGGTATGGATGAGCCATATTATTATTATTTTTTAAATAAACTTGGGAAGAAATTATTTTTTTTATTAATGACCTAGGCTGGGTCTAGCAAATTATTTTTTTATGAATTCAGACCAACATGGACTGAATATTTTAAATATAATATAATTTAAAATATATCATAGAATGATCTATCACATTCATTCTCTCATATTCTATAATATCATTTTAACTTATATTTTGTTAGAATTTTTTTTAGTTAATAATAGAAAGTAAAATTGTTTTCTAATTATTCCCTAATTATAAATTTTTGATCAAATAATTTAAAATTGTCCTTATATACTCTAGTATGCTAGGTAAATAAAAATAGTTATTAATTTATTAACTATAATTTTATTTTTAATAAAAAATTACATAAACTATAAGAAAGTATTAGTCATTAATACTATTTAAACAAAAACCAAATTCAACTAATATTACAGGTAATTTTTTATATAGATTATTGTCTGGTGGGAAAAGACCAGATAGGTTCACAAACATTCCTTGGTCTAGAGGAAAGCACCTTATCTGGGATTTCATTTATGTCTCCTAATTTTCCTCTAACCCAAACATTAATCCGATTATTCAGTTGAACAAAAATTAAAAAGTATCATGACTTTTCTGATTTTTACTTTAACCCAAAAGACCGTGGGCCCCTAGGGCTCCTATGTATCATTTTTATAAAGATTTAGGTAAAAAAAAACTATCAAATTAAGGAACCTCTTTTAAAGCTGAAATGCAACTCAAATCACTGTATTTCAAGGAAACTATCTTAGTTTTCTTGGCTCAATAAGAGTTCTTATTTTGCCCTTCTCTTATGTTTTTTTAAAATTTATTTTGTCTTTAAAAATTGTTTACTTAATTTATTTATTGTTTTTTTAAGTGTCTTTTAATCTTTTTTTAATATAAATAAAAAATTAAACTTTAAAAAAAAAATATTAGAAAATAATTTATAATATAGCTAAGTAACTCATTTTAATTTGTACTTATATACTAATCATTACAATCTTTAGTTAAACACTAAACATTATAAAATAAAATACATTTTGCCAAAAATGAACACAGGTATAATTTTTTTCCTGTATTAAATGAACAATAATTTTTGTTTTAGAATCACGATAATTTTTCTATTAGATATTAATGATTTCATATTTGCTGAAAAACTAACTATAAAATGCCTAATAGATATATTTTGATAATTTCTTTTAAAATCTATGCCATAAAAAAAATATTATGCACCCAGGCTGGGCCATAAATTAAAAACAAAGAAATATAGAGACCAAAAAATAAAATCCTGTAAATAATTTGGGTTGAGCTATAAAATACTTTTAATTACAAACCCTAGTTAGGTTGTGCAATTAGGAACCTTGGCAGGAATCTGATTTATGTGTAAGAATTAAATAAAAATATATTAGGAAACAATTAAATGTTACCAAAAAATTGAGGCATCACAAAAAACAGTGTCCACTTTCAATCTAATTAGTATTACAAAAAGACATTTTGTTTCTTAAAAATGTCATTATGTCTCAAAAAATAAACCAATAATTTATATCAAATATATTATAAATCAGAACCCTATAAATATAAGGTATAGATTTGCATGTATAATAAAAAAAATTAAAATTCCGTTTATATTCATTAAAAAATAATAAAAACCTTTCTTCATAAAACCAATTATATATATAATACATGCTTTTTGAATACTATTTTTGATATATTACTAAGAATTGCAAGATAAATAACATTTGATATATTACATTGCTTATTGTAGGCACATTTAATAGTCTAAGGTATATTGCAACATTTAATAGTATAGTCCCCAATGTGACTGGTGGTATATTTTGATATCCAAAAGATAATAATTGCATTACTAACAAGAGAACGCCATAATTTTCTTGTCTTCTTCGATTGTACATGCTTTACTTTTAATAACCGGATTTTAAAGGGTGTTTTTGTTAATGAATCAAGTCCATACATTCAAGGTAATGAAAGAGACATTAAATAAATTTTCAAATTTTTTCTGGCAAGAATAGATCTGATATTAAAGAATTTTCTATTTTTAATTTTTTTTTAAATTACGCTGATGCCGCTACACTTTTTGGGCGAATTGGTTGCATTGGCCATTGGCTCTTTTTATTTCTTTCTAAAAATCGAAAATATAACCAAAACAAATATACACCCAAATATATAGCTAAGTTGATTGTCAATTCCTTTTGGGGGAAGGGGGGGTACTATTTTTTAGTAACTAAGCGTCCATAGAAGCAAGGGAAGTCTTGCTTCCCTTGAAATTTATCTTACAAAATTCATAAATAAACTTAAAAATAATCTTTATACTATGTTAAAAAAACTAATCTCTAAAATAAATTAATATAATTTTTATAACGTTAAAGAGATTAATAAAATTTTTAATTTAATAATTTACTATTATTTTTACTACATTAAATATATAATATACGTGAGGGAAGAAAATTTAAAATTGCTTAATAAATAAAGAGAAAAGCATGCTAATGGTAATTTTACGTTTAAAAAAATAAGGGTTGGTGTGGGCATAATTTTTTGTTCACGTTCACTCATGGTGGCAATAAAAAAAAATTCACATCCTTCACGCTTTCCCTAAAAAAATTTGACCCGACCCGCCCACTCACAAAAGACAATAATCACTTTCGTCAAGACCAAAAATTCACGGTGGTGTCTTTAAATTTTTTAAAACTTTATTGCTATACATATGTGCCTCTATGAATTTATACTATAGTTTTTATTTTTCTATTTCGATATAACATAAAATAATTACAATTTATAAATCAAAATTTTTATTTAGAAAAAGAAGAGTGTCCATGTTTTATTAATTTCAATTGTGTTTCCCTTCTCTAATAAGCGATTGATTATAGCAAATTACCTTTCACTAGAAGCCTATTTGGCCAGGCTCACAAAATTTTACTAGATAATTTTCTTAAAAAAAGGAAATAAATTTTCTTTCCAAAACTTCCAAATATTCTCATTGTTATTTGAAGAGTTGGCAAGTACGGAAGGAATATTTGACTTGGTCAAATACGGTCAAATATTCTTAAATATTATTAGTGAATAAAAATATTTATTTAATTATAACTAAAATGTATTTAAAGCATGTTTATTAATTTAATTAAGGTTCCAATTTATTTAAAAATATATTTGTATCATCAAGGCATGGATGTAGTTATAATAAAATATAAGATTTTCATATTAAAATATTAAATTTTCATTTTAAAATATACAAATAAAAGAATTTTTCTCATTAATAATTTGGATCCCTAATCCCACATAAAAAACGAGTTGCTTAATTTGGAAAGCATATTATTATTTAAATCACAACACATGATTTCATAATATCTATACCTAAAAAAAAATTATAGATTTTAGAAAGAAAAAACAATCCAAATATATGAGCTTCCCAAAATAAAGGAAACATCTTACTAGTTGTGAGTTTGATGAAGCATGTAATATAATATAATAATTAGTATAATTATAATCTTTTTATTTAAAATAATTCGTCGTCATCAAAAATGACTTGAAAATAAATCGTCGCCAAATGAAATGTATTCAGAACAATAATATAAAGTGATTTATTTCATAATATAAAATATATATATGTTTTTTTATTTTTATAAATTGTAATAAATTGTAGCTATAAGCAAATATAAAAATCAATTTATATAAATACATTACAAGTATCATTATAATTAATAAGGTAGCGAATAGAGTGGTAGGCATAGGTATTTGAATGGGGTTTGCATCCAGTGAAAATCCTGTCATGTAGACGCTGTCTAGATACCATATTTTTTAAGATTTTTAGAGAATGAATTAGGTTATGTATACCTAAACTTAAAATGAGAGGGCCAAAATGGTCTCCTTGTTGTATACCATCTTTAGAAAGAATTGTATATTCCCCGAATTTGAGAGGGGTTCTACAGCCATAAGACTGTTAATAAATCCTGCATAAACTGGGAATTTTTGATAAAAAATGTTCAAGAATACTTTTCTGAATAAAGAATTAAAAGAAATTTTAAAATCCTGCTTACAGACTACGGCGTCTGAAGGACGATCTTCGATATATATGCGAAGAGAGTGGGCGGCTATTTCGCATCTCCCTTTAGTACCAAAGCCTAGTTAATATGTTTGGAACATTTTTGAAGCATCAGATTTGATGAGCTCAACGATTAACTTAGCTAATAGTCTCCTAAAAAAAGACCCAATTGCAATCGACCGAATTCCACCATCAGGCTTTTAGAAAGAGCAATTAATCTTACACCAAAAAGAATTTGGTGAACTTGACTAGGTAAATCATTGTTCAATATGCTCTCACTAAATATTACCAATGAATTTACAAATGAATCTTGGAAAGGATTAGGGTTAATTAAAAATTGGAAATAAGAGGGGTGAAAACTCTCAATTTCCCCTTCAGAGTTTATATTAAAAGATTAAACTAATTATATTACGATTCTTAATATAAATAAATGATATAACAATTTTTATAGAGGGAACATTTGATATGGATGTTGAAGCCACGAGTGTTGTACAGGTACTTTTGAATGAGAAATCTATTATTTGTTCTAATTGTAAATCGCTTATTCTAAAGCCAAACAAGGCTCAATTAGTAAATACTGAGGTAATAAATAATTAGTATATTATTATATTAAAATGATAAAACTCTTGAATCTTTTATAAATTATATTTCAATAAGAAAATACCTTTATAATTTTTTTTATTATATATTTTAAAAAGGGCATTTAAATGTATTTTAAAAATTTAATTGATTTTTAGGCAATCATTTTTTTTATTGTTTATATATAAATAGCACTAAATAATTATAATCGAATTAAATCCAATTAACTTAGAAATAATATTATTTATTCTTATTCTGCATTTACAGATATTTCTTGTTATGTTTTTTTAAATTTTAGTATAAAAACGATTAATCATATTGCATGCATATTTTACAGAGGCCCCAAATGATCTAGTCTCATTAATTCATTTACTATCGATTTAGATTCTTTCATCATGAGAATTATGAACTGGTATAGCATGGTGAAACTTGCTATTATTCACAGTTCATTATGTGGTTTAAGAATTTGAATATTATAAATATTTGGTAATTTATTTGTAATAAGTGAATTAAGGTTGCAAAATTGGTCCATCAACTATGAATCATATTCATTTACTATTGATTTAGATTCTTTCAACATGAGAATTATGAATTGAAACTTGCTATAATTCACAGTTCATTATGTTGTTTAAGAATATATTAGAAATATTTGGCAATTTATTTGTAATAAGTGAATTAAGGTTGCAAAATTGGTCCATCAACTATGAATCATTTAAATAAACCTTTTATTTTCCAAAAAATCTAGACTTTTCTAAATCTGACCAATTTGGAACATTTTAATTTAACATTTCGATTCTTCTAGAGGTTCTGGCCAAAGATCAAAATATTCAATGCAACATCTATACATATAATAAATTTTATACTTACTAGGATTATTTGACCATTTTTAATATTTGTTTTATACATTGTACTTATAGAAATTTTTTATTTTTAATAAAAAGGATAAAATAAAAATAGATATACATATTAAAGGATTTCTGTGAGGCCTTTAATAGTGTCCTTTTTCAATCTTGTTAGTGGCTAAAAATGCACGTTTTTTAAAAAATTGCATGTATTTGAAAAAGCGCAATATATAACTAAAGAAAGTAAAATCAAATTTTGTTAAACTATATGTAATACAAATTTAGCATGTATAATAATAATCTCTTTTATGGATTATTAAAAATTTGAATCCAAAATTAGCTGAACCTTATTATTAACTAAAATATTATATATTTAAGTTGTTTTATATCACACACTAATATTATTATCCTCTTATATTTTTTAGATATTCTTACCTCATATTGATATCAAAAAATCTATAGGTGATCATACTGAAAAAAATATAGGGGAAAATATAACTCAATTTTGGAGAGTAAAAAGTTCAGATATATATATCTTTGAAAATATTGGTTTCACACATTCGATACCATCTTCTAACTCACCCTTTAAATATTTAGCTTGTGCTGACTGTGAAATAGGTCCTTTAGGTGTTGATAATTTATCCCCACTTACCAATAACAATAATACAGATGATCAAAATTCATTCAGATTTTTTATAGCCTGTTCAAGAGTGTCACTTTTATAATTTACTCATTAATTTAAATATACCTAAAAAAATGGATCTGATTGCAAGCATAATAAAAAAAGAAATAGGATCCAAATGTTTTCATGCCTTTTTTGGTGACCATTTTGATGACAATGAAACATATTCCATAATATCCATGGTTCAATCCCTAATATCATTCCCCATACAAATTATATCAAGCATATTTTTTACACAACCAACTTCTAGCCAACTCAACATGGAATGCACTAAGATTGTGATCAGCAAAGTTCTTAGCTATACCATTATAATGGGTTCACTATTAGTAAAATTACCCCAGATTATTAAAATATTTCAGGCTCGTAATTGTGATGGTATTAGCATTTACAGCATTTTGGTAGAATTGTTGGCCATAACAACCACAATGATTTATGGCTATGCCCAGGATTTTCCATTTAGTTCCTGGGGAGATTCTCTTTTTATGGGCATCCAAACCTTTATAATCGCCAACCTCTACTTTTATTATAATCAACGAATTTTGAAAGGGAGTAATAGTAATAATTTGGCTACTTGTCTTATATTTTCGAGTTTCTATATCTTGATAATTGGAATTTTTATGGCACCCCAACAAGTAATACCATTATATTATATATCGGCCCTTCAAACTTTCAACTTACCAATCGTATTTTTCAGTAAAGCTCTTCAGATATTCGAGAATTACAAAAATTCCTCAACTGGGCAATTGTCTATTCTTTCATACTCATTAATAACTCTTGGTAGCATGGCTCGTATATTTACTTCCATTCAAGAAACTGGTGATACTCTTGTCATTCTTCCATTTTGTTTAGCTTCGTGTCTGAACGTTGTATTGATCCTGCAAATCTTATATTATTCTTCATCGTCAAAAGCTAAAAATTTAATAAGATCAAACAAAGATAACGATCGAAATAAGAAATTGAAAAACAAATGAACCTGAAGAAAAATGAAAACTTTATGTTTAATGATAATGTTTTATTGTTAAAGCTTTAATTGTATTGAAAAAATAAAATTTTATTGTCGAAATATTATAATTCATGAAGGTTAAATACTTTTGTAAAAGCAAAAAATAAAATAGATATAAATTTATTATCTTTTGAAATCTTTATTAACCCATATATCTCCGTCTTGTGGTAGGTCAAACATTACATTTTCCCATTTTTCTTTAGAATTTGAGCCTTTCTTTTCTAGAACTTTCAATAATATATGTTTGCTTTTCTTGGATTCCTTTTCTATAACACTCATACTTCTATCCATTTCAATTATGTCTATCATATCTATAGGATTTTCGAGGGCTTTTTGTTCGAAACTTTGTGAGGCTATTTTAGCTACTGTTAGCGCTGATACATCTTGAACTATTGGCTTATTTTTGTTTATAAATTTACTAATCATAATATGAGTACGAAATAATTATGTTTTTAATTTATACTATTTTTGAAAAAAGAAGCTCTTTTACTTGCGAATTTTTATAATTTCTCGCCAAATTTTTGAAATTTTTTGCAAATAATATAATTTTTATCATTTCATTAGCAAAATAAGAAATAATAACGATTTTGTACAACAATTAATAGTTTAAAAAGGATTTTATCTATTTTAAATGAATACTATTTTTTTTAATCACGCCTATGAAAAATTTGATTGTATGAATTTCCACTCAAATTGTAAAAATACATGTCTGATTTCAGAGTTGTTAAAGGAGCGTGATCAAAGGATCAGCTATCATGGATTCAATTTCCTTTATCGATGATTTTCGTTTAAAATCAGGATGATCGAGATCATTTTGTTGATGAACGATCCTTCGATCTTTACAATAATTTATTTTAACTTTTTCATAAAATATATATATATGAAATAAAATTTTTTAAAATAAAAAAAAATCCTCATATTTTAGCATCCATTATAATTTATATTAATTTTAATTTTTCGTTTAAATTTTAATGAAGACAACATTTACTTATCAGTAGATTTGCAAGTTTTTTAAATATTGAATGATTTTTTGGTTTATCAATGTTTATAGCTAATGTACTAGAAGAAATAATAATTGTTGAACTGCAAAGAAGGAAAATCATATTATCTTAAATTAAACCCTTATCTTATGCTCCATAAGTATTTTACCTTATTAGCAACGGAACGGATGGAGTTAATATAGATTTCCTTCATTTTATAAGAACCACAGTGTTGTAGTAATGATTCACCCAAAATAAGTTCAACTATTTATTAACCTGGCACAGAATAAACGATAAAAAAAAGACAGACTTTTTACTCATTTGGAAAACCAACTTCTATATATCAAGATTCAAATTTCAATGATAGTCTTAATTAGATGAGCTCAAAATTTTCATGTTAAATCACCTAATAATTTTTTTAAAATTCGAATTAATGAATTTTGTAAATTTAAAATAAATCGCTATAATGTACCTTTGTTTTGTTTAGTAAAGTGATACAGTTTACGAAACGGATTGATGTATTAAAGTAAGTGTCTTCAAAAGTTTAATGCTTAAGACTGCGTCTTAATATGAGATTCAGATTCATATCAATTTGAAAATATAACTTGATTCAAAATATAACAAGACTATTTTACTTCTTTATCTATTAAATAAACCGAAAAGAACAAATAAAATCTATAAAGATCTTTGAATCAGGGGAAAATAAACTTTAATATATTTAAACGTATTTAATTTTTAAATCGCAACTCAAAATCCGATATTTATGATTCCGGCTAAGGAGTGCAGTTATAGTTTTTCGCTTATATTCTCTTTATTGATTAGAACTTATTGATGAATTAATAAGTACTAATTAGGCATTACATATTGGCGCACTCATATGAGTAAAAGTACTAAATATTGAAATATGCCACCCCCCCCCTTACCACTTGGATTGAGCAACGCCACAGTACAGTTGTCATAATTATAAAATTATTGGTGAATTTTTTTATATAATTATAAAATATTAGTTACAATAAATTAGTGCAGTTATGGTTTTTCGCTTATATTCTCTTTATTGATTAGAACTTATTGATGAATTAATAAGTACTAATTAGGCATTACATATTGGCGCACTCATATGAGTAAAAGTACTAAATATTAAAATATGCCACCCCCCCCCCCCCTTACCACTTGGATTGAGCAACGCCACAGTACAGTTGTCATAATTATAAAATTATTGGTGAATTTTTTTATATAATTATAAAATATTAGTTACAATAAATTAGTGCAGTTATGGTTTTTCGCTTATATTCTCTTTATTGATTAGAACTTATTGATGAATTAATAAGTACTAATTAGGCATTACATATTGGCGCACTCATATGAGTAAAAGTACTAAATATTGAAATATGCCCCCCCCCTTACCACTTGGTTTGAGCAACATCACAGTACAGTTGTCATAATTATAAAATTATTGGTAAATTTTTTTTATATAATTATAAAATATTATTTACAATAAATTACCACTATAACTAATTTTTTTTTAAATTGGTTTATTTTGCGTTGAGATAAAATTTCTTCAAGATTTTATAAAATAAGCAATCCAGATTATAGAAAAAATCTCTAATTGAAAAAATATTTGTATAATCCATAAAAGGATCGTGATCCTTTTTAAAAATTCGATCCATATTTTTTGAAAAGATCGTTATCGTGAATCGTGATTCCATCCTTTTAAAAGGATCCATTAACAAGCTTGTCTGTTTTTTTAAACCATATTTTAATCCGGAACTTATATAAACATTTTACAAGTTAATAATTATTTATAAAATTTACTTGCAAATTTTAAGCGAATATCATCATTTATAAATAAAATCTAATACCTTTAATAATTGTGGAAATATATGTTAGACCCCCTTTGAAATTGCCCCCTCTCACCAGGTGATTAATTTTTATTCGGGTCTGGCTGATATTTTCGATTTACTAGATTTATAGGCATGCCCTTTTCCAATCATATTAACAAAATTATATGATTATTTCTTAAATTAAGAAAATTTTTACAATTAGACTTTAATCAATCGTGTTTTCTTTTATTGTTCTTGGAAAATGCGTATGTGTTTTTTTTCTTTCTATAGTTATAAAAAAAAGAAAAAAATGTTTATTTTTTTTTTTGAAGGTTTATAAAAAGGTATATACAACTTATCATTAAATTAATTGATAAAAAATATCACACGTTATTTGTTTTAGTGAAATAAAATATTTTTGTTCTCTTAAAGAAATCTCGAGGATTATATGGCTAAAATATTTGGTAAGCCGTTTTTAAAAATTGAGCCGTTTAACAACAATAGTTTACATTGTACTGAACGAAGAGACACTCGATAACTGTTGTGCTACTCCAAAAACTAACCTCGGTGCTGGTACAATTCTTCCTTCAGTATCAATGGTGTTATAATTACCTTAAAATTTTATTCAAAATATATATACTTTACGTTTAAATAAAGGACCGATTTTTAAATTTTTTTGAGTCATATTTATTTTAAAAAAATGTGTAAATTACTTATAAACCTACAAAAAAGGCTAGTGATTAAAGGTCTGCAATGCCAGGCCCCCTTCAGCCTATTAAAAAATTAGGACAGGATCCTCGGGTCCGTTAAATTTTTTAGTACGAATTTTCTGGTCATCAAATTTTTAATATCTCTATCTAATTATTTCCTAATGATTAAGACTCTTATATCTCTCCTCTATGACTATCTATTTTTACAACACCGTTTTATAAATCAATTATGTTTGATTTCTATATTGCATATTTGTAATTGGATCATATCATAAGTGTTTAATTTTTTGTTTACTATATTATTTATTGATTTAATATTTTAGTAAGACAACAGCTCAACACAGAAATAAGCATATTGTAATTTATTTTCTAATAGTATTAATTAAAATGTAGCTTGAAATTCATAAAATATGTCACAATTTTAATTCCAAGGCTAGCCATTAGAATTTTACGAAAAATCAGATTTATAAGGCCCTGCCTAATATTTTTAGTATAGCATCTGGGTTTGAATTTAGGAGTGGGGTTTTTTCTGAAGCCAACTTGGGTACTCTATGCTACGGGGTATGATAAATAGTATATTGGAAAAGACCTCGTGCTGCATTTTATCAAAATTTTATCGCTCCTTAGGAAATTTGATCGTTGTATATATCAAACTAATATATGATGACCACCGCTATATTATCCCCCCCCACCATCTACAATATATCACACCCCGTAGGACTCAGATATCTAATTAGCTTCATAAAAATTGCCGAATTCTCCTGAATTGGAACCCAATCTAAGAGGTAGGTAATATAGGTCATCATCTACTAGATTTTTAGTTTTTTTGTACATAATGATAAATAAACGACGTGAAAAACACAATCTGTAAACATAAAAAAAATACAATAATATATTTTAAAAAATATATTAAAGGAAAGACCGTCATTGACGATTTTTTTAGATATTATATTAATCAGAAAATGAAAAAAATCGGGTTCGTCCGAGTTTATAAGCCTAAATATTTTCTAAATTCTGAAAAAAAAAGCCCGTAACTCGGGTTCAGTTTAGGATAAAAAAATATTGATACTGGTCGATACCTATTCTCTGTATTGGTACACTTCTGATTATTGCTCGAATATTTCAGTTGGAGATATTCGTATAATTTATCAAAAATTTACAAACTTCAAAATAATTATACTTTTTTTAAAAAATAAGGATTGACAAATATTTACCTCTACGTAAAATTCTTTCGCAATACACGATAGACTATACACCAATAATAATACTCCTAAAAGTACACATGAACTAGAAAGTATTTTTCCTGGCTGCCATTCTTGGGTATCGTTTGAATTACTGTTTTCGATCATGGTATAATGTTTGCTCATCCCTATTTTTGAAGATCTTTCCTTTGAAGCAAACGAGGAGTCATGAGATAAATATTTGTCATTCAAAATAGGTTCACCATTACTTAAATGTCTATCTGCTACGATAGCTAAATTGTCCACGGGAGATTCATTATATTTTAAACTTTTTGATTCCATAATAAACTGTCTATCTAAATTTGTTTCACCTTCCTCATTGTTTGGATTATTAGATTTGGTGAAAGTTAGCAAATAAATGTAACCGCAAATTCCTGCTACAAAACAAAATATACCAATAAATAAAATAATGTACACGGGACAAACTTGGTATTTATTTTTGAAGAATACACAATTTTTTTGGCTAACATCCGATTTATGCTTTTTGCATTTCCGTCTAGGTTTGACCGACTCCTTATCCCCTTTTATCGCTTTTACATTCTTGTTTACCTTTGGCATTCATCGATATATGCGTATGTAAAAAATGAAAATTCAAAATGTTATCTATCCTCCTTATGAATGATTTGAACAATATTATAATTTACTATACAATTAACAAAAAATAAATCATCAATCCTTATGAATATAATTTTAAATTATTTAAGTATCTAATATAACATAAACATTTCATTTTTTTTATTAAATAAAAACTATTAATTCATAAAGTAAATCATAAATTTATTTAAATGAAAATATAAATAAAAAATTTAATAAGCTTGTGGAATTATGATGATTATATTTATCATACGTTTAAATGACGATAAAATTTTGTATTATAACATGTCCTCTATAATAATACTAATATTGAATAGAGTTGATTTGATATGCATGTGTAATATGTTGGGAAGGGGGCTCGAAAACGATAATTTTTTAAATCAAATTTATAATATTATAAATCTCATTTTAAAATAATATAATTATAGCTAATAAATAATTATTTTAATTGTCTTGGGCTTTGAAATGTATAGATATTAAACCGGTACTCCTCATTTAACATATTCCTTTGAGTTTGAATATTAAAACAAAAAATACAATAGTTATATCTCGCACTGAAATCAGAGGGCTTTCCCATCTAATTAGAATAAAACGGCTAACCAAATTTTTTAAACCAAAAATATCATGCAATCCTGGAGATTTTGCTCATAGATGGCAGAAGGGTTTGGATTTCTATTAATGAAATTTGGATAACATTTTTTAACTAAAATATTGTAACCGTTCTTAAAAATTGAGCCGTTTCGCATCACTAAGTCACATGAATTCTATGGTTACAAAATTATTTATATGGGATTTTTCATGCCTAGTCACTAATTCCACATCCAACATCAACAAAAGCGCTATGAATAGGGAGCAAAAATTTAAAAGTTACCAAATACACCGCTGATTCGTCAAATTGTTTTAGAATTAATAAACACAACTAAATAATCTTTTTCCACATCTATAGAGGAAATTAATTAATCTAAGAAATAAGCAGGCGCTAATAAGAACATCATTTATGGTTAAGGGTTTATCTCCCGTATTCAATAACTGCCCATGGCATCAAAAAAAATTGTTAATTAATTACCTTATAAAGAAAATTAGGAAATTATAAGGACTTGGATATCAAGGCAACTGGTATTTAGAATGTAAAATTGGAGCGGAATAAATAAATTTTTTATTTATTTATTCTGAAGAGCCCACCCGAAATAAAAATATTCGTCGACTAGGCCTTGTCCGAATTAAATTAAATATAGAAATTAATATTTTTTTTCCAATATAGTTTTACATATTAACACTAAACATAATCAAGTTTTTTGATTCTACAAACAAATGACAAATATTGGAGCTTGATCCATCCCGATTAAATTTATAAAAATGCAGATCTCTAATCAACATACTAAACAGGTTGTGACTATTCTACTTACTAAGATGAACTTTTGATACTATTGCTTATGGTCATATAAAATACAACCCTACAGAAATTTCAGATAAAAAAAATAAAAATGAATTGCGCTATTTGTGTACGAGCATACTTACTATGCTAGAAAAAAAAGTATATACCTGGAGGAGCAAATAGATCCCGATAATTTAAAGATTCTATTCACGCAAAAAGGGATCTACCAATACCAACTAGGTCTTTTATTTTTAAACAAAATGTAAGTTAATTTGCAAATAAAATAACTACATTTCGGATATAATTCTTCGAATAAAATATTATGAGAGAACTTGATCATGGATTTCCCAAAACAGAACTTCAGATGTATATTTTATTTTTTAAATTATACTGTTATTATATCTTTAATAGCGATTGTCTAAAAAAAATTCTGAATACTAGATATTAGCGACAACATAAATCCAAAATTTCAAAATTTAGGAATTATTTCGGAATTATTCTATATTCAAAATCATTCTGATTTTATGTTATGAATCAATCACAAGGATAAAGATTTATTATCTTATCATGGCACCAAGTTGATTCGACACATTTCCAAACACTAGCTAAAACTAGTGTCCGAGTAATTTTTAAATCATTTGTTTATTTTTAAATTTTTATATTTTCAAATTCCCTCATTGATATTTCTTTAATATATTTCAATTTTCAGAGTTTTAAATTATTTAAAATTTATTCCCTGCTATGTTAATAAAATGAATATTATACTATTATCTATTGTATCATGAATAATTATTTGAGACAATAAAACTTTCAGCGGTAGTGTGTATTTTTAAATTTTTATAGAAGTATAATTATATTTAAACTAATACCTTCAATAACTAGGTGATGAAAATTCTCAAGATTTGAAGGATTGGGCCTTACCTTATAATTCCTTCGAGTTATTTATATTGACTCTTCCGATAACATGTGACTGAACGTTTTGGTCTTACCACAAATTTGAAAAGGTTTTACTAAAGAGCCTGCACATCGCTTCATCGTGTTAGAGATTAGTCCATCAATATTTGATGAATGAATATGAGCTGTTTCAAATACCGAGTCTTGATTTTAAAGTGTTGTTGATAATATTACTCAGCATTTAAAAAATGAATACTTTGAGCAGAGCCATCTCATCTTGTTTAGGCATTTTTTATGGATGGTATATGAGTAATCTACAAATACGACCAGGATGAATTAGATCCATTAATTTTTTTTTATAAAATAGACATTTTATAACTTAAAATATTATATTTGTAAATGATAAAATTCAAATATTAATACCTTATAAAGATGATATAAAAAGAGAAAAACAAAATTTACATTTACCTCACCCTCTACACCCCCCCCCCCCCTACTTTACCTATAACCCCCACATATTGTTATGAGATAAAGCATACCTAATTACTCATTACCACTTTTCGATTTTGAAGAAAATCTCATGGAAGAAATGTTTGGCCTGAACCAATCTTATGTTATATGATAGAATTTTAAAAGAGATATTTATAAGTTGATTAAAACAATACTCTTTTATTTGATATTTGGGGTGGGGGTTTCTTCCATGATACATTTTAACAATATATTTGTTTCTAGCCAATAAATATTATACTCTTTACTATCTTATTAGTATAATTTATATTGAATTTTTAACAGAAATTTATTGTTCCTACTTTAATTAGACCACCAGAACTTATTACGGATCTTCGTGTGTTCTCATTATCTTTCATAATCGTGTCATATTATCAATTTAAGTTACTATATAATTTATATTAGTTTGCATTATTCTGTTTATAATTAAAATAGAAATATAGTTAAGATAAAATGAATTCAAATAAAATGTAACAATAGGTCATAATCCTTTATATTATAAAAAATACATTGGTTATATGTAGTGTTGTTAAACGGCTCGATTTGAGCCGATTTTTAAAAACGGCTATCTCAATATTTTATCCAGGAAAATATTATGCAAGCCTACAAATTTTGCTCATAGATGGCACAAATGTTTGAACATCTATTAGCGAAATCTTGACGCTTCTTAGGCAATATTTTTCTGGCGAGATATTGAGTTCGTGGTTTTTAAAAATCGGCTCAAACCAAGACGTTTAAAAACACTATTTATATATATAATAAATGTATATATTGCATTTTTACATTTAAATTAATTTATTAAAGTTTATAGTATATCATATTTTTTATTAAATTGATCTATTAAATATTACAATTTGCTTAATAATATACAGCAGTTATTTATGTTATGTTAAACAATTGGAATGGTTTCATTTGTATATGATATGATTGTGTGCGATGCTTGAAAAATGGAAAGGATCTAATATATGAGTTATTTTTTAAATCAAAAAAATTTATATGCTAACCTCTCCTATTATTGGTTGTTCAGATGTATCTGATATCACTTGTGTCGTAGTTAGATTCAGCGTAAAAATAAAATCATTTACATTATCTATTTTCGCTTAAATATAATTATATTTTTTGATGATTTCGAAAACTAATTTTATACAATCGAAATATATCGAATAAATATTAATTAGTTTAAACAATTAAATATATTTAAGTTTTATTTTAAAAGGAGAAAGCAACTAATTTTTTTTCCTACTTTGAGATATTATCTGGCCTGGGATTGGAAAAAATTCATAGAAAAAAAATGAAAAAGATAATATCGAATATTTATTATTAATGCAGGTATTCTTTAATAATTAATTAATACTTGATTGGTTCATCCCGTCGTGGTCAGCAACAATGCCTATGATAATCTTAAAATTATTTCAAATTAATCTTTATATAGAATTCATAAACAAATAAAATTAATTTTTGATATTTTATATTCCTATATCTTAAATTCTAAATCCTCGGATGTTTTTTAGTGAGTATATAAACTTCTAAGGGGGGGGGGGGGTATTAAAATCTAGAATAATATAATTATTTATATTGTTAAAAAAAATGGTGATATGATTTCGGCTTTCTTGCTTAATTTTTCCACATAAATACGATTATGAACCTTTCATTCGTAAAAATGTATTTATGCAAGACAAGTATATGTATGAGTATAGTAAATATCAGAAAAAATGGGAATTATTTCTTTTTTTGCTTTGTTCTTTTAATATCGTTATTACACCATTTAATGGATTTATTACATATTTTTTCGAGAATAGTCTAAGTCAGAATATATTCGATGGAGAGTCAAGTCGTCTATTGACATCTCTATAGAACTCCACATGATCTAAAATTTATTTTAGAGAAAACATTAAAAGAATGTGGTTTCTAGTCTTGTTCATAGAGAATGATTTTATATATTTAAAACTTTCGTAACTTTATAATATTATGAAACATCCAAAATCTCCTTAAAATTTTTTTTGAAGGTTTGTTAATTTCGAAATTTATAATTCCTACCAATTAATTTACTCCCCATTTAATTTTAAAACTACCCATTTTGATTAATATAACTGCCCATACTTATATCAATTTTGCTAACTTTTTTTCGTAAAAATTTCACTAAATTCTGTTTAAGCTAAAATATATTAAATTTTATTAATTTCTCTAACTAAAAAATTAATAAACTTTAGAAAATTCGAAAAAGTGATTTAGGCCACAATTTTATTAAAAATAGCTTATTTCTCTTTTTTCATAATAGTTACGATATTTTATTAATTATATTTTTGATAAGATATGCATTTTATTGAAAATATTTTTTTTAGAATTCGAATTAAATTAAAATTAAATAGAAATTTCTTGCTCTACATAAGGAAATAAATTATCTCTAATAAATTTGAAGTCTCAGATAGGACATATAATATCTAATTCAATTAAATTTGGCATTTAAACTCCCTATATGCAATCAGAGATCAATATATCTTCATAACCATAATTTTATTTTTGGGGAGGGTATAAAATATAAAAAAAGTTAGGAAAGAATTTAAAAAATGAATAATGTTAGAGGAAATTTTGAGTTTTAAAGCAAAGCATTCTTATTTAAAAATTACTTTTAGATACGCCTTACGCCCAAAATTTATCGATTTCTTTAAATCTAGAGATGGTACTCAATAAGACTAGATATTTTACATATAACATTTTAATATTTAAGTAAAATCGAAAATAAAATAGATAAAAGCAATCTAAATAACTACTCATAAGTTATTATTAAACTTGCACGATCAAATAGCATGTACAAAAATATACTGATATTTATCAATCTATTAAAATAATTATAAATAATCTTTAAAAAAGTTATGGAATCACGATGTTAACCGGTTGAAAAACCATTTTAGAGTTCAGTTCAGATGGTAAATGGTTAACGATTCCTGTTTAGGCTTTCGGTTTGGAAGCTGAGTTTTTGTGATCAAACAAAACTTAGATAAGAACGGCAGAGATTTTAGATTTTGCAAAATATGTTTAAAAAGCGATTATATTTAAGCATCCAAATTAAGCATATTTATCAGAATCACTCAATTTTAAATATATAACTGAGAGAAATTTTTAAAAAATTTTGAACAGTATTTCAGTATGAATTGAGCAACTAAGCTAATATTTTCAGACACTTTTGCCGTAAACTTTTGAATTACTCTCAATATTATAATTTTTATAGATATTTTTTTATAAATTAAAAACTACTAGTAGATTCATGATGAAATTGCCTGAATCTACACGTGCTGGAGTTTATATGTCATCAAACCAAATTTTTTAAATTAAAAATCGAAATTAGATTCCTAATCCCCATGTATTCCATATCCCAATACGACAATAAAAATCATTCTCTTTAAAATCCTCTATAAAATCATTTCATATACGATACCACCCCTCAGAATTATTTTGATTATAATATGTTTGTAATATTGTAATATAATATATCATAAATTTTTATTTCAGAAAAAAATAATCTGTAAAAATTATTTTCTTACCATCACAAACAACGTAGAATACATTACTTTGATTTGTTTCTTTATCTGTCAAGTTGAAAGTATATATTTGAAAAAAAAATAAAAATAATATATTACAATATTCCGGAGCCTGCAGACCCAGACCAAAGCCTGGGCTGGATATACGGACCTAAAATGATCAAAAAAAAAATAAGGGCCAGAGAAAAAAAATAAAAATACCAGACTCGGCATATGTAAAAATTTTTACACCCTGGCCAAATGCTTTAATAGATATATAACTCTACAGTTCTATGCAATGTTTAAATCGGTAGTAGACCGTTAAAAATATAATATTGATATATATGAACAACCAGATTTTTGAAATATTATTACAAAGATCCATTTATGGTCAAAGCCAAGAAAAAATTGGAGTTTTGCAATACATTAATGCCCTTATTTTGAAAAAATGTGTAAATATATTTTCTCATTATCTCACTCTAATGCTTTATCTAAGCGTATTTTTAGCTAAATTAAGAAGGACAGTCTGAAAGGAGCGTAATAGATAATTCTCACAATATTGGGGTTGAATCAATAGTTAAGAAAAAATAATATCTAATATCCTAACATGCCTGCCAATAATTTTATAAGGATCATATAATAAAGAAGGTGGTATTTAATACCCAAAATAAATAAACAACTCAAATAATTATTTTACAAAAATTTATTAACTGATATTTTTAATGCTTAGTATTATTGTATCTTTCAAATTTTATGTATTATATATACTATTTCTATTGGTTATAAACTATGTAGAAGATATATATTAAACTGAAAACGATAATATTTTTTAAAAATGAGTAAACTTTCACAATATTCTCCATAAATACAATTAATTAAGCATTCCAACAAAAGGTATATTTAGGTTTCTAAGGTATTAAAATTTTTGGCCTAGGTCGGATTTGAACAGAATCCGGCAGAAGATGCGTAAAAGTGGGATATGAGAGCCTAGTCCTCATTTGTATATAAGGTTTAAACTCAATCATTCTACCATAGTATGGTCTTTAAAATAGATGGGATTAGCATTAGGGTTTATAAAAATTTTAATTAAAAAATATCCATTATATTTAGAAAATTTATTTATTTTTAATTAATTAAATTCAAGATATCATAATGCTTTTTTTTTAAAATAAAAATGTCGCAATGAGTTAAAATAAAAGCCTTTCGATTTTTGGTGCACAGGATAGTTAAAAATAAATGATTATTATAGATAGTAAAAGATTTGCTAGTGGAGGGGAGGGGTGCTGAGACGGATGCCAGAAACAAAAAATCATAAAACGTCATATAAAATTATAAATTAGAGTTGTTTGAACTTTATTTTTAAATGAACTTAATTTAACTTTAAGTTAAACCTTAAAAAGGGTGGGACCCTACAACAAAAAAGAAATTTTTTTTACCTAATAATAATGAATATTCGAATAAACACCGTATATAATATTTGATCCTGTGATAAAAAAAAATTTAGTGACTAAACGCAATCAATTAACAATCCAAAAGATAATTTATAATAATAAATAATATTATTACATTAAGTTACCCGTGAAGGCATCCCTAAAAATAAATAGGGTATTTAAAATTTTATTATCATTGTTTTTTTCAAAAAGGATATGATTAAAAAAAATTTATATTATAAAAAATAAGGATGAAAGCCCGCCAGCCAATTGTATTTTACCGAAAATAAGAAATAAGATCCTGATTTCCGTAGTTTTACATTTTATAAAAATGACTTTTGAACAATTTTGTTAGATGAAAATAAAATAATGTTGAGCAGAATCGCGAAAGTTAGCATACAAAAATTCAATATACTTTATGAATATGATCGATCATAAAATTATCTTTTAAGTTTTAATATTATAAAATATCAGAAATCAATGACCTTTTGATAAAATAATGTATCAATAATTTCATGAGCTACTAGGGAGACAATTTATATTAAAAGAAAAAATGGCTTTTAAAAAATTTGAAAGATTTAACAGACAAGATGCCCATTTTTCCATTTTTTCATTTAAATTCTAATGGCAAAAATATAGGAATAGATGAAATAATCTCAATTTTTTTATTCAAATAAGGAGCATATAAGGCAAACAATTAGATACATGCAGGGCAGTCAGTCCCCTATTCTTCTTCCTGATTTTTTATCACAATTATAAAATGAATTTTAAAAGATAAATTAACAAAATCAGGAGGCTGGAAATATTTGTTATTCATTTTAATATAATATTTTGTAATAAATTGAATGAAATAGATAAATATCAGTATTTATCAGAGTTGTTAAAAGATACTTTTTAAATGGATCTAGATAGATACAGATACGTAGTCTCAAAAGTTATCTAGATACAGATACAGCGTCTAAAAAGTTATCAAGATACAGATACATTTTTTATTATGCTCTTATAGGTTTGCATAAACCTAAATTAATATTATATTGTGAAAAGGTCATGGTAAAGCAATAGAACTTGTTGTTGCTTCCTCTTCTTCATCGATATAGATCTAAATAAATATATAAACTTAAAAATTTAGTTATAAAATAAAATTTACCATTTCCATATTGTAATATTAAAATTTGTATGGTTAATTGATAAACTCGGACATAATATTTAAATTAATGAATATTTATATATATTTTTTGTATATAAGTTTTAATATTTTATGTATATATAATTCTTTATTATAGTATTAATAAATATTAATATATAATATATATATATATTTATTTATTTCATAAGCTCATATGAAATAAAATAAATTTTACAGTCAAATATTTTTATTTATAATAAAAAAAGGGGTATATAAAATGTATCTTAAAAAGTATCTAAAACAGATACAGATACCTCTAAAAAAATATCTAGATACAGATACCTTTCTAAAAAATCTATCTAGATACAGATACTACATTTTTATATCTAGATACTTGTATCTAGACAACTCTGGTATTTATTATCAAAGTTGTTGCTGAATATTTAAATTTTAACACAACACATTAAAATAGGGAATAAAATAATTTTAAGATTAAGATTTTTTCCCTGTGGCCGTGTCTTGGTTCGCCTTATTTTGCTTAAACATTGGTTTAGCTTTTTTAAAATTCGGTTTGTGGTGGTTACAAACCGGGCCGGATCTAGATCTTAAAAATTTTGCATCGGGGTTGCGGGCGCTGGATCTTATATATCTTGACAAAATATATTTTAAAAATTCTTTGATAAAGGGCGAGGCAATCCTCCTTGCCATATCAAATTTTATAATGGCCCCTATCCAAATTAATTTAAAATTCAATATCGGAGACTAAGTTTCTTAATCAACAAATTATTTTTTATATTGATTATCGCTGAATTTTTACTAGTTTCGATTCGAGTCTATACATGTATTAATTAGAAACCTATTACAATTCCTTTTTTGCAAATAATATCTTTAATTGCTTCCAATTTTTTTTAAAAAAATGGAATAAGTAATAGTAATTAATTACAATAAGTTGTATGCAATTTGTCGTAGCTATGAAGAATCGTGGCATTAATACCAAAATGCTCTTACATACTTTGGATTGGTTCACAAAGCAAAATAATTCGTTAAATATGATGTTATTAAGGAGCGGTTAAAGAATATACCTTTAAAATAAATATTACGTTTTTTTAAAAATTTATAACTAAACTAGATATCTAGAATCAAATATTTATTAAAAAATTTAATTTTAGAAAATTCGCAACATGATCGAGAAGCGAGACTAAATTTTGTTTGTTTTAAATTGTGGCGAAAATTCGTAATATCTTCAAGATAGAACAGATTACTTTGCCTAGGGCCTATAATATGTAAATGTTTTGCTATGATAAAAAAATTCAAAAGAATTATTTTTTGATATTTATTTTAAATCTTTATTAAAGAAATAGGAATTTATGCGTGAATACTTTGCCTTAGAGATCTGCAAAAGTAGGTTCGGCGTTTCGGGCCGGGCCGGGATTGGGCCTTATTTACGGGCCGGGCCTAATATATTTTTTAAAATTCGGGCCGGGTCGAGCTTTAATTTTTTTTAAATATATCTAATTTATCAATTTTATGTTGAATTTTTGATGTAAAATAAAAATTTTTGATTTTATTTATGAAACTAGACGCCATATAACATATAATTTATTTTGAGTAATTATAAAAATTAATTTCTATATTTAAATAAATTCGGGTTAGGCCGGGCAGGTAAATTTTTTTAAAAAAATTCGGGCCGGGCCGGGCTTGAAAAATTAGACCTGATGCAGATAACTACTTTACCTATGGGACCTTTTTTAACATCTATGCGTGAAATCAAAATATATTATTTTTAAGAGCCTTGGTTTCAATTATAATTAGTGTGATATTAATATTTTATGACATTTTTTTTAACGATTTTTAATATTATTATAAATTATTAGTAAAAAGATTTTAAAATTTTTTTTAATTTTTATCAAAAACTCAATATATTTTCAAATAATTATCTTAATGAAAATTTATTTAATTAATCATCTTTTTAGAGCCATCGATTTTTTTAAAATATATATTCACTTTTAATATATATATATATTCATATTTATTTTTATTTTTATATTTTGTTTACATGTTTTAAAGATAAATGAATTTTATAAAACCGAACTATTATTTTTAATAAAAAAAAAAATTTTTAAATTTGGTCATTTTTATTTAAAATTTTTATTTACTTAACTTTAATTGAAATTGACGTATTCTTTCCTTCCTAACCTAATTATTACTAAAACATAATTCATTATCATTTTAAAATTAATGCCAATATACGTACTGATAACTCTTATTTTTGATATTATGATTTTTAACTATGGGCATAAAAATCATTTATTGATAAGGATTTATTGGTTAAACAAATAAATCACTTGTAAATTATGATTTAGGTTTAACTCATAGGTATGGGAATGTTTAAACATAACCATATTTTTTATAAATATAATTTATCATGTCTTATCGGGATATGGAATCAATCCATGCGTATTCTGAATTCAATTTCAACATTTTTAAAAGCGATTTTAAAATATGAGTATAATTCGTCCAAAATTGTATTCCAGTTGTATAGAGTATTTACACATTGTAAATTTTAAAAAAAAATCTTTTGAACCTTAGTTTTATTAAATTTGATTTAGATTTTTAATATAAACCACCAAAAAATACAGAAAAGTTCATGGCGAAGATTGTCGAAAATTAATAGGGCAGGTAGGGGAGACCGAACCGCAAAGGCACCGAGGTAATAAAGCAAACGCTGACTCTCAAATTTACTCAAAAAATATATGGTTAGATATTTTCCATATGTTTTAATAGAATCGAGCTCTGAAATAAAGAGATATTAGTTTAAAAAAAATAGTTTTTATTTCATTTTTTTATAGATAATTCTTTTCTAAATAAAAATATAATAAACTGTGATCCAAAGTTTCTACCTTATTGGCAAATAAGATTCATTTAAATCTAGAGACCTAGTGGTCAAGTAAGCAGTAGGAAAAAGGAAATGAATTTTTAATTAAATTTGTTGATTTTAATCATTCAAACAAAGACTACAGAAGAGGATAATATTTAAAAAGCTACAAGATATAAGGAAGAAAACAACATTATACAAACATTATATCATATACTTCTTTAAAATTATATTATTAATGAATGCTGGTAATTGTTAGTATGTGCCTAAAATAAGTAATGCTCATTATATTATAAACTACTAAAATATGACCTAGAATATCTAACTTAACGATATTAATTTTAAAATAAGATTAAATCACAAGATTTAGTTAATTATATAGTGCATGGGTAATAATTAGTAATTATAAGAAATTATATTTTTTAAGCAATTAGTAATTAGTAGTCATTATTAGAGTTATATGTTTATCATTTTTTTCTTAAATTTAATTAGGGAAGACCGGGGTATATTGAGGACCTAGAAAATTGAGCCTAACATATATAATTTACGTCATACATGATTGGCTAAAAAAGATTTGAAAAATATTTAGTATTTTAATTTTTACAGAAGAAATGCTTTGGCATATCAAAAGTAATAAAAAATATTTGCAAACTTTATCGTTTATATTTATAAATAGAGCTTTAATATTTTAATAAATAACCCCCTCCCCCATAACCTCCGAAAAAATAATTTTTTTAATTTAAAAAGTATTTTTTAGATAGAAAATTTTTTTTAAATAAAATTTTTTTCTTATTGCGAATAATTTTATTTAAAAACGGTTTCAATTTATAAATAAAATTATATAAGATATGAAAATGAAATATATTTAAAAAAACAAAAGATTTAAAAATTATATGTAAAATATTAAATAACAATAAAAATATATTGTAAAATATTAAATAACAATAAAAATATATTGTAAAATATTAAATAACAATAAAAATATATTGTAAAATATTAAATAACAATAAAAATATATTGTAAATTTTTTCTAGCATAGTTAAATTAGATATTTATAAATTTATTAATAAAATTTATATTGTCAAACTAATTAGATTTTAAAAATTTTAATTAATTTTAATTAATTTTTAAATAAAAGAATCATTTAATTTGGTAAATATAATGAGAAAGTAAAGGTGATAACTAATATGTTTGGGATTAAAAATTTTAGTTTCTAGATAGTCCAATCTCCAATCGCTTAAATATTGATGCATCTATAATTGAGGATTTATATAAAATAAATATTTTTATTCCCCTTATTGATACATTTTTATTTCAATTAAAGGAAAGATTTATTAGTCACAATTTTATTCTGAACAGCTTTCATTTTCTTTTACCGGTTGAGTCTGAATACACTTGAAACGCGAAAGGATATTATGTCTCAAAGTTTTATTCTGATGAATTATTAGGATCGTATGATAAGTTACTTTGTTGAGAGCAAAAAATGCTTTGCAGGCCCTTTATATGTGCAATAGCACTTTAGATTCCCTGCCTAATATCAAAACATTGCTTTTTATTTTAGCTACCTTACCGATTAGCACCTGCACTAATGAAAGGTCTTCTTTAATTTTTAAAAGGTTAAAACCTTATTTTAGAAATAGCACCGGTGAAAGCCGTTTAAATGATTCGTAATATTAAATATTTATAAGGAGATTATTCTAGATAAAAATTTGATTCTAGATAAATTAGTCAAATCTCAGAGAAAAATACACCTCTCTTTATAAATTCAAATCGTAAAATTGCTATATTATTATAACATAATATTTTTATATTCAATAAGTAATTATAATGAATTCTTAGTCATAATATTTATATATTATACTATTTTTAATAAAAATATTGTATTTGCAATAATAGTGATCTGTATCGGGTCTAATTTTTCAAGCCCGGCCCGACCCGAAATTTTTTTAAAAATGTTTTGCCGGCCCTAACCCGAAATTTTTTTAAAAAAGTTTTGTAGGCCTGGCCTGAATTTATTTAAATATAGAAATTCAATTTTATAATTACTCAAAATAAAAGATATATGTTACATGGCGTCTAGTTTTTATAAATAAAATAAAATATTTTTATTTTACATAAAAAATTTAACATAAAATTGATATATTTTAAAAAAAATTCCAAGGCCCAATCCAATCCAACCCGACCCGAATTTTTTTTAAAAATATTAGGCCCGAACCCGATTTTCCTACTTTTGCAGATATCTAATAAGAATTATTAATGTTTTATTAATATACTTATTTGTTATCATTAAATTAATACATAGTTAAATAAATAAAGTATTTTAATAAATAAAATCTATAATGAAATTCTCTGCAAAATTTTGTTATATGCAAAAATTTAATTAAAATAATTATTTTTAACATAGAGGTTAGGAGGGGGGGGGGCGATTTTATTCTTCTTTCTACACCGAATGGATTGAATTAATTTACAATTGACTAAATATTGATAAAATTTTCATAATAATGCTTTCAGTCGCGTAATAATCATAAATTTGGTCAAAATTTTGTTACTAATATTTTTTTTCATTTATGCTGGCTACTATAGTGGTTAGACACTAATAAAGCACCAAATATTGGCAAATTTTTAAAATATGGTTTGGGGGCGAAGCCCCCGAAAAATTTTTAAAACCCCTCCATGGATCAATCTTGGCTACGCCACTGCTGACAAACTTTCAGAATCAATAAATATAAATTAATATGATTTTGGATGATATTTATAAAGTTAGAGGGCTCGGTCATAGTTGGTCATAGTATAGTTGGGACACGCCATTTTAGCTCATTTTATCATTTACTAGTGATTCGGAATTATAATAAAAAGGATAGGAAAATTTTCTGTACATAAGATTATGAAAATGCTTTAAATTTATATCCAACAATCTAAATCAGAAAATCATCATTACTTACAGGTATAATAATTTATATTATTATATATATTTTTTTAGGCATTCCAAAATCAAATATAGCTTATCCAAAAAGAAGAAAATTGAAAATAATTCAATACCTACAATGGGATATTCAAATCTACAAAGTTCTTGATAAATATAAGCTGCCACCATCAGCAATATACAATATGGATGAAAATGGATTAACAACTGTACAAAATCCCAGTAAAATAATAGCCCAAATAGGCCAAAAGCAAGTTGTAGCTATGACATCTGCTAAAAGAGGAACCCTACCATAGTTCTCGCTATTAATGCTGTAGGGAATGCCATCCTATCTATCCTTTTCCCAAAGAAAAATTTTTTTTGATCATTTTATAAAAGATGGACCTAATAGTTGTATAGGCCGCTCAAATGGGTCAGGTTGGATGTAAGAAACGGAATTTACAGATTATTTAGAACATTTTGCGGATCATGTGAGACCACTCCCTGAAAAGCCTGTGTTATTGATTCTAGACAATCATAGTTCGCACCAATCTCATGGTGCTATTGATTTTAGCTTAAAATCTGGCATTATCTTGCTATCCTTACCTCCACATACCACTCTAAGATGCAACCCGTTGACAGGTGCATTTTTGAGCCATTAAAAAAATATTATAATAACTCCTTAGGTTACTGGATGCGCAGCAATCCAAATAAATTATTTAATATTTATGACATTTAATAAAAGATATGTTACCACCGACCCTAACTAATAAAAGCATTATTAAATCATTTGAGGTAACGGGCATATATCCTATATAATTCTAATATATTTAATGAAATAGTTTATTTGCCCAAAATTTTAAAGACAATGTTAGAAAAATCAACACCTGAACCATTAAATTTCGAATCCTGTAAATTTAGAAAATAATACCTTACTGGCCATAGAGTCACAAGAGGCTACAACTTCTCAAAATTTTAATGATATAAGCCAATATAAAGAAGATAATTTACTTGATATTGAGAATATATATCTATTTCCTGTATTTGTGAGAAATATAGACAACATAAAAAGGAAAATATCTAAAATATTACATATTCACCCTATAAGAAGATTTTATTATCAAAAATAAATAATAAAAAAAGTGGAGACAAAATCTCAGAAAAACTTATATTACCTCTGATAACACAGGAAATGAAAAGAAGTTTAGATTAACCAAAAATATTTAAAAAATAAATGAAAATATTTGCATTTTATGTCACAAAAAAATATAAAAAAATAAGAAAAGGAAGATTGGTTCCAATGCATAAGTGTACTGGATGGGCACATAAAAGTTGTGCCAAATTTGATGATTTATTATGTGCAATAAATGTAATTAAATACTTATCTTTCACTATGTTTATGTTTAAAAAAAAATTTTCTTTAGAAATTTCCTAAATTTTGTGAAATTTTTTTTTATATAGTATTTGGTTATGAATTACAATATTATCAATAAAATCAAAGGTGTTATAGTCTCTAGTCTTACTGGATTACTGATTAAAATTTTTTTAATTTATTTAGACCTCTATTACATGAGTGCCCAACTATCACATATGTGTGTCCCATCGTACACAGAGTCTGTCATGGTTAGGACAAAAATAATTTATTTTTAAATTCAATTTTCTAAAGAAATATAATCTTTATAAAATATATATTAATTATTTCAAATAGCCTATACTTTTGAAAGATATTTTACTTATTCAGATTGAACGAAAAATGTCCCAACCATCCCCGGTCTCCCCTACTTTTTAAATTTAAAACGATTAATAATTGCCATAATTCAATTATATTTTAGAATTTTTAGTGACAATATAATGGGAAAATGAATCGTTAACATTGTTTAACGATTTTGGTTGATTTGATGCCTTAGAGGTCCAAGGTGATCACCCTGGCTGCCCCTAAGCATGACACTAATAATGTTGGAGTTGTGGGGAATAATATTAGATATAGGCAAAAGTTTGAAGTTGACTATGGGTTTTCTCCAAAGGTATAGTGCAAAAATTCATAATCAAAGAAACGATTCTTTATCTCAGCCTGATTTTCACTACACATGTGGCGTTAGGCCTATGAGAATTACATTTAAAATAAAATTGGTTTATACATTTTTTATGTTTATCAGGTATGTGAACCCTTCAACAAAAAAAATGGGTCCAGGTCCGGGTTCGGGTACAGGAATAAAATTTAAAAAAGGGTCCTGGTTCAGGGTCCGGGTACAGGGAACATAAAAAATGACTCAAAATAAGTCCAATTCATTTATTAAGTTAAAGAGTTCACTACAAAATTGTCTGAAATTTACAGGGTAGTACTAGATATTTGCTGGAATACGATTTCGGATTAAAAATTGTCATTCAAAAAACGATGTACTTTATAATGATTTAATTTTCATGAATTTGCTATAACCCTGCGACATACATGTCGCCTAAAAATATATTTCGGTATGTCAAGAATTCGTGTTACTTTTAAATATGCATGTCGTGTGTCTATTTTGACATCAACAGACGAAGGATGTAAATCGAAAAGTTTGGACATGGAGGTGCCGGGGAAGAGAGGAAGAGGACGACCTCGTGTTACGTGGAAAGGTCAAGTAGACAAAGTTATGATGACTAAGAAGATAAATCCGGACATGGCCCTCACTCGATCAAGATGGAAGAAACTTATCAAAACAAACCCCACGACTGTCGGACCATATGCATGATAAAGAAGAAGAAGACGGATGCGCCTATAGTGGCCGTCAAGAATTTAAAAAAGATGTGTGGTGCTGTCAGCATAGATTTTTACCCGGCCTGTAAAAAATCTTGTACCTTTCTGGTCCCACACGTAATAATATTTTGTGAAGGGTAAATCACAAATTTGAATTATTCAAGGTTTTAATAAAATTGTAAAATTTCGAGTTTGCCTATAAAATATTTTGCCCAAATATCTCGGCTTGTATTTTTTTAGCTCGACCTACTTACCGAGATTTTTAACGGGCCGAATCACACAGATCTTTCTAGTGTCTCTTTTCTCACCGATGTACATTTTTCGAAATTAATTAAAATTCCCTTTGAAAAAATATATTAATTTTTATATGAATAGAGATGTTACATTTTCTAATTACGATTATTTGTTGCGTTTGGACGATTCGCCAGCCAGTAAAAAATATTCGGTCTCTTTCCTTAAAAAATTTAATCACAGAATAATTAATCTAAATTATGGTAATAATATGTTTTCAATAGTTTAATTAAAGATAGTTTTCGATAAAAAATTTAAGAAATTTTGTGGGTTTAAAAAATAAAAGACACTTTTAATAAGTTTCATGCTACATATTTGTTTTTTTTTCATTTAATTAATGGTTATATCAATGAATGCAATATAAATACTAGCCCTAAAAAATTCATATGTTATAATCTTTCCTCTGGACATGGTTGGTCAAATTTTCTTAATTTTAGTTCATACTTTATCTATTCTTCAGTTTCAGTTTTAAACTTTAAAAAATTATTTTTCATTCTTTTAGTGTTAACCTCAATTAACATTATATTTAAATAAGTATGATGGCCCTACAACTTAATCTATACGATTCTAATGAAGTGATTGTATCATTTCCCCACCATGATAGAGGGCACTAGGTAACTGCCCTCTGGCTAGAATTTATGATTTTTTCTGCATAATGAGATAATTAGCCCAGCTGTTGTCTCGAGACGAAAGATTAACGAGCTTAAAGAATGACAAAAAAATAATGTAGATATAACCAAAATTTACGTAAATTCTAATTTAGTATTAAAAATAATTGCGAAAATCTAGAATACTAATGGTTCTCACTAATAACAAATATTCATCAAATTTTTAATTCTAATAATATTTTATTAGAGATTTTTGAATCAAACAGTTTGCAGCTTAACTAAAGGATTGTTCATCTGAAGGATATTTTTAAATTGGATAAAAACATATTTTTTTAAATGAAAACTTATAACTGTGGTAAGGAGTAAAATTAAAGGTTATAAAGATATGGATTAGGTTAGTTAAAGGTTTGACAGATATGAATTAGGGCTAATATTTATATTAGAAATGTTATTTAATAAATTTTTTTAATTTTTATTATAAACATGTAGAATCTAACAGGTCATGAGATAAACAAAAACAAACTAGGAAATTTAAAATATCAGATGTGGTCACAGCAATTTCCTTGAGTTAGATCTAAATCGTCTCAGGCCTGTTGAGACTACTCTGCCTTAAAGTTCTGCCTTTTCGGTCCAAACCCATTACCGTGGCTCGTGATAAACGGTGATAAAAATAACCTTAAGGTTCGGCCAATAATTTGGCGAGGCCTAAGACCCCACTTATTCTAAATGGATGAAATATACACCTAACATAACATATTTATTTTATTCTCTAACTTACTGTTATATGTTAGATTTAAATAATGAAATACCTCTAATAATTTTATACTTATTAATTTTTTTTTTATTATCTATTAAATATATGAAAATTAATATGAAACATTTATTAGTCAATTTATCTTACAAAATCTAATTTCCAATTTTGATATTATCATATAAGTAGAAACAATGAATATAAGCCAGAATTTAGACGCGTTCTTCTTTCATCTTAAATGCGTGATATTTGAAAATATTACGCATTGCCATTCTGCCCCTTTTTTAAATTTTCACTTAGGCAAATCACTTTTATATTCTTTATTTTTCAGTGAAAAATAGACTTTAATAAAATCGTAAATAAATTATTTATGCGAGGAAAAAAAATTGTTAGCGAAATTCTTCTATAATAGATGAGTTTCTGAAAGCAAAATACCCAAACTGTAAAAATAATTAATTGACTATATAAATAATATGAATTTTTCTCGATCATTTAAATTAAATTTTAATATATAAATAATAATTAAGCTTTAAATTTAAGAGGAAAACACACAAAATATAGAGATATAATGTTTTATCATTAAAATAAATAGAAATTGTCATTTTGCAAATAAAATAAATGCAACGTCTATGATTTATGCGTTTTAATTAATAATAAATTATAAATATATATGGCCGTCTAATGTTACAAATATATTGGTAATATTTTAGTGAATATTGTAAAATGTTATTATTATAATTTTCAAAATCCATTGGCGATTAAAGATAAAAAAATTTGGATCTGAATAACCATATCAAATTGTTTCTTAGGTAAATAAGTTTTTTTTGGAAAATATTTATAAAGACTAGAGAGCGACTGGTTTAGATATATTCGCCCAAAATATAAATGGTCCTTTATCTTAGGAATATCTTCTATCTGGTCGTAACTGTATCCTTCATTTCGCGGCCTTTTGTTTCTATGGGCAGAAAAAGGGCACATATACCAGCGATAATGCATGAAGCTGCATAAATATCAATCGCAGACCTCACAGAAGTTTTTAATAATACCTGAGCTACAAAAGGAGTAAGTATAGCACCTACACGAGCCATCATGCTGCAGGTACCCACGCCCATTGCCCTTATAGTCGTGGGATAGACTTCCGGAGTGTACACATAAGTAGCCTGAAAACAGGCTGATATAACGGCACGAGCAATAAAAATGAAAGTTTTTATCATGGTTCTATTGCTGCAAATGTTAAGCAAGAAAACAAAAATTGAAAAGGCAAAAAACTCTATGGCTATCGTAATTTTTCTTCCTAAAATTTCGATCATGAATACTGTAGAAAACAAACCAGGGAATTCAGCCAATGTCGTCCACAATAAATCTACATAATCAGATCTTTGTAAAGGGTGACAATCCAACATGCACGAAGGTGATAAATGTTTACTTGTGCCACCATGACATTTGTCACCAGATTCAAACAATTCGGTTGTCATTAAAACAATTCCATAATAAGAAAAGGCGTTCACCATCCATATTATCCACAATAAAAACGTTGTTATTCTGATGTTTGTTGCGAATAGGTCTTTAAACCTCCCTCTATGGGTATCGAGCAAATCTGTAGTATCGCTAAAAGTGCTGGGATTTTTGGATGGGGGTTGATTTACCACATCATCCTCAACCAGAGTTCCTATGGGTAAAGGTCTCTTATTTTCTCTAGCTATTCGTTCGATTATTTTATAAGCAGATTCAAAATCTTTACAAGCCACGTGGTACCTGGCGCTTTCCGGCAACTCTAGTGAAAAACAGGAGAATACAAGGAGGGGTAAACTTGAGAAGGCTAAAAGCCAAGGCCAACCTAAAGTAGGCATAACGATCAGAGCAAGTAGAACTTCTAAGCACGTCCCCAAACCCCAAAATATCTCTATAAGTATCAAGCATTTAGCTCTATATTTAGACGGTAGGAATTCGGAGTACAATGTTATCGATTGGGGAGCGCCTCCAATGCCAAACCCAGTGAGGCCTCGCAAAAGTATGAGCCATAAAAACGTAGGCGAGAACGAGCTCAAAAACCCAAAATAAAAGGTAAACAACGAACACATAAAAAGAGCCGTCTTTCTGCCAAACCTATCGCAAATTTTTCCCCAAAACGTAGAGCTGATCATCATACCTATAAATACCGCAGTTGTAATGAGCGCTCTTTGCCAGGCCAATAGACCCCATGAACAATGCAGAGCGGGGGATAAAATACTCAAAATCATCATCTCCATGGCATCTGACATCCACGCTAATCCTGTTAGTAAAGAAAGTTTGATTTGAAACATACCAAAACCCAACATTTCTATAGCTTGTTCAACTGTATATGTATCTTCAATTTCTTTATAGGATACTCTAAGACGTGAATTTTTTGATTCTCCCATTAGCCTATATGTTCGTTTTATCTTTTAAAAGTTTTTCACTGGATAATTGAATTATAATTTGATTATAAAAATAAAGGGAATTGGAATATGGCGACATTTCAAAATAATTTTAATATTGATGAAATTTTATTGAGAATTCATATCGAATTTATAATAAATTAAAAATAATAATTTTATATAAGACAATCATATTAAATTATAAAAATTTAATCATAAATTTTTGTTTACTAATTCTGACGTATTAGTATAATTATCTATGATAATACATTTTCGAAGAATATAAAATTTGAGATAACTAATTATATTCTAAAAAATCGAATTCATTTTGAAGATTAAATCCACCCTCAAAAAAGTATCCATAGCTTGTAAAGCCAATTTAACATTTAAAATATCATAATCTTCTTATTTAATATATTTGGTTAAATTATAAATAAAAAAAGCTGATTAACCACAGTTAAAAGTAGGCAAACCTAAAATTTTCAATTAATTTTTGTTAGAATTACTAAATCTATTTTGGATTCTAGCTAGTCTACTTCAATCAGGACAAAGGGTCTTTGTCTATTAGAATCGTTCTTGGATTGACATACAAACAAAATCGAAGTTTAATTTCTCCACCTAAAACGACTGGAACCTTGATTCCACGAGTTTCTTAATATTATGTTCTCAAAGCGAAATATAAAACCAATAAAGCAGGAATTATACTAATCTGTAATAATATTAAATAGTTATAATTTGCATTTTTCATTTCATAGCCAAGTAAATGTCTATACCAACTGGCTAAAGTCTTTAAGATCCTTGAAATCGAAACCTCGAATTATAACCATATTTAGAGTGGGGTTAAAAGAAATTATGAGGCTATAATATATTTAATTGGGAAAATATGTATAGCATGCTCTGAAAGGGAATTAATATAATAATTGGTGCATTTACAATCATTTATTGGATAGAGATTAGAGATTTATAGACTATCATGTTCTTGAAAATGTAAATTGATATATTTCAAAAATTAAGCAATAATAATATTTTAACCATATTTACGAGAAAAGAAAAAAAATTAACTTTTAGTTGTTTGAATTCAAATTTAAGAATTATATGTAAATTGAGGTTTAATCTTAGAATCCATATTGTAGTAGGTATGTTTACAATTGAAATTGATAAATAAATCATAAATAAGGCCTCTTTAGAGAACCCACGATGTCGATCAAGTGAGGCGTAATTTACAATATATAATGTTAGATTAAACAGCTACGTTATTAACAATGAATTACCGATCTATCGCCCTTATTTCGTGGTCCATGTACAAATAAAATTTCTGATTATTTTCGATAAATAAAAATCTATAACATTAGTAGGAGAAGGAGTTTATAAGTGGGGTAAAAAGGCAAACATTTATAACTTTTTCATTTTTAGAGCAAATTGTTTAAAATTTGGTCAAAGGACATACTATCTACGTACTCATAAGTCATAACCCAGCATTCAAACAATCTTGATCAAAAATAATTTATTCGCTTTTTTTACCAACCTATATATTTGGTATTTTTTTTGTACTAAAAGTATACCCTTTCAAATTTTATGAAATTTATAGAATGTAATCCTCAACTCTTAGGTGCCGAATAAATTTCATTAGGGGTTTCTGGTTTATATTAGAAAAAATCGGAGAAATTTTAGCTCATTCGCTAACTGGGACTATACCCCAAAAGGTAAAATAGCAAATTTATGAAGCAAGTCTTCTGGGTAAAAGACTCCACAAAATATTTTAAGTGGGTTTTCTGCCTGAGGAATTTACTCAAACCCTAATATTTTTAGAGTATGCTAATTTAAAAATAAATTCTAGGGATGAACCATTAAGGATGACGTTATTAAATAAATGTTAAAATTTTAAATAATAATTTCTAGTTATATTACAAATTTTAAATTTGGTATGAAAAAACGTAAAAATGGCTCGTTTCAACCTCATAAAAATAGCCTCAAGCCTTCGCTCTCATTAAAAATGATATTTTCATGTTTTAAAGCACCAATTTTTTTTTGAATAATATTCTAGGTTTTTAGCATTTCTTGATTTTCATTTTTGAAAAAATATAAAGTCTATAAGTTAATTTTTGTATAAATTTTAATTGTTCCTTTTTAGGATCACAATTAAATTTTTCTAAAAATTATTTTGGTTCAAAAATTTTATATTTTTTATATAGCTTCATGAAATGCCTTTTAATTTTATACAACATTATAAAATTTCTTATAAGTTAGAAAAAAATAAATTTTTAAACATAAAAAAATCATACAATTATAGAAATTCTAAATGTTGTCCAATTAAAAAATATGCGTTATATAATTATATATTTTGGGCAAATAAAAATTATGCCGTATATATATTATATAATTTTATATTTTGACTAAAAATTAGTCCTTAGAGTTTATTACTTTAGAAAAAAACCTATCGCCAATCTCTACTATTTCTCAGATTTAATAAACTAATTATTAAATGTCAAATTATAAAAATGACAATACCTTTGTAGATGAATTATTATTATCAATATTTTCAGTCATTATCCAATACTTTCATTTATATATAATATATCTTCCTAGAAATAATCTATTAGCTATAATTCTCAATTCGATTGATATAAACAGTCTTTGTTGCACCATAAATTTCGATATACAATTAATTCTTTTTTGCCTCTTTTTTTCTGGAAAAATTGCACAAATCTAATGTATCTCTTAGAAATACAAACTAAACTTTTGAAAGTTTGCAAATTTTTATGAACACTTTATTATTTTTCTATTAAAAAAAATCTTATTTATTATTTTTGCCAATTTTTTAATTAATAAATGTGTTTTTTAGGTTTTGGAAACCGCTTAAAAATAACACGGTTAATGTAGTGAACAAATTTTTTAAATGTCCAAAATTTTTAAATAAAACAACCAAATGTGTGTTATTTTTATTTATAATTATTCTCAATTTAATTGAGGGGTTTGGTCTTATCTAGTCTCGGGACTTGCTGGGGAAAATTTCTAAATAATGGGAGAAAACAATCAAAATTTTAAAGGTTGTTTTAAATTGCTAAGCTTTCAATTATTTAGAGAAATTGTATCATTATAAAAATATATTTTCTAAGAAATCCGGAATACATGCTAATTTTTTGAGATATAGGTTTCCCATAGCCAACTAATTTTAAGGCCATTTACTTATATATCTCTTTTTTCATAATTAAATGATCTTATATTATATATTATATTTATAAATATTTTCTTCATATGTTTTTGATATAATAAAATTATATTATATTTATCATAGACTTACATACAGTGGTCAAAATTTTAGGTACGGCCAACATTAAGAAAAAAATTTGGAAATATTATGGGCCCAGTTCGAAATTTTATTTTTGATTATTATACGGCCCGGACCATAATTATCAAAATTTCATTTTGATAATTTTGGCTATTTTGCTAATTATTTTAAAGGAAAATTGAAAATATTAATAGTAAAGGAATATTAAAAGAGTAGTTATACAATTTTCCAAAATTTGATTTTTAATTTCTTTAAATTTTAAGCGCCGTTGCCTATTTATAAAAATTATACCATTTTTCGGCGTGTTTTGGAACTGGACTGGGAACGAAACCTGGATTGGTCGAGCTTGCAAGTTCATTTATATTAGTGATCTAAATCGGCCTTATTTTTTAAGCCCAGCCAAACCCTAAATTAAAATATAAATTATTTGTCTGCCCGATCCGGCCCGAATTTATTTAAATATAAAAAAATATTCTACAAATAAAAAATATTAGCGCCTTGTTCCTTGCAAGAATTTTAAAATATATCAATTTATTTGATAAAATGTAATAATATCATATTTAAATTTAAACCTGGCCGCCCCGGTCCGAATTTTTTAAAAACATTAGGCCCGACCCAACCCGAACCTAAATTAGTATTTATAAATAGATCCGGCCCGACCTTAACCCGGGCTGTGATTTGCAGATCTCTAATTTATATATTTAAAATATTTATCATTTTATACAAATGATTGACCAACAGAACAGCTAATAAAATAAAATAAATAAACATTTTTAAAATAGCTAAAATAATAACTAAATTTGCTTTCATTCCTTTACGTTTTCAGAAAAATTTAGTTTAATACTTTATTTTGAATAAATTTTATATTTTAAAAGGTTGACAAATAGATAATATCAAAATTTAAAATAATATTATAATTAATGATAAGCCCATAATGTTCAACTTTAGTAATAATTATATCCATTTTTGAACTTTTGTTATAGTATTATATAAATTTAGTTTTATTATTATAATTTATATAATATATACTATAAATAATAATTCAAATTATCAAACTCAACTCTCGTTGGTGGATGTCAACCCCGTTCTTGTTATGTATGATATATAAAATTTGTTTAATTGAAACATTAGCACAGTTCTAATAGTAGAATTAAAAATAATATTGATGTAGACATTTATGGAATGATTGCTATACTTTAAAAAATTAACTATAATTTGAATCCTGGCAAACTTGCTTGAAGCTCCTTCCACCCAAGATTGACTTGTCATAAAAACATAAATAACATATGGTAAGTTTAATAATAAAAATTCGATGCCAATAGCTAAAGTGAGAACGTATTTGTCTAGATAAAATTTTGCAGATTTTGTGGTTTTACTATTTTGATCGTTTTTTGGATAGGATCTTATAGAAGGAGTTGTTTGGGCTGGAAGAGTAATAAATTTTGGATTTGTTTTATTATTGAACACTTTATTGATCCGATCATTAGGGCTTAAGTGGCTGGGTCTAATTTTTTGATTGACCACCGTTAAATTACTTTCAATATTTGTGGAAATATCTGATCCGTGCGATTTAACATTAACAGTTCTTTTAAGTTTTTTCAATTTTGCGAATACAAAAATATGGGAGAACATAATTAGTAAGGTGGGTATAAAATAGACAAGAATACTAAAAAATTTGTCATAATGAGTAGAAAAAGAATCGTAAAATTTACTCATTACAAAATAGTATGAAAATATGATAGGATTTTTTAAACGTTTAGAATCGCAAGTGACCTGAGATAATATCACGGTCGTATTTAGTTGAGAATTCTTGTTTCTAACACCTTCTTTTACATCCACATAAAATAAGTATGGCATTGAAATAAATATGGAAAAAAGGCAAATCGAAGCCATTAGTATTAGAGCGCTTTTTTTTGTTTTCTTTATCATAAAAAGATGTCCAAAAAATTGACGTATATATTTCAAATAGGCATTGTTTCTCATTCTATATTTTTGAGAGGGTTCAGTTTTGCCTTCATTTTTAAAGCGATTTTGAGTTGTCAAGTTAGCGAATCGATGTGGAAAATATATGGCCATAAATCTGCTTAAAGACAGAATCGTGGTATTCCAATTTAGGTTGGTGGCGCATACTTGTTCCACGAAGAAAGTTGCTCTAGTGCTGTATATCATAAATATTTTATTTGAAATCCCCAAATCGCGATTCGAATAGTAGAGGAAAGGGAAAAAAATGAAATTAATACACGCGATAACATCCCACAATAGAATAGTATATATGATAATGTAAAAATGAGCTGTAGAAGCATTCATACTATTGTTTGATGGTCTGAGTGAGATATGTTCTTTCGAATGAGTTTGAAGTTGTTTGGAAGTTGTTTTAGGCATGATGATATCATCTTTGTCTAAGCGAGAAATAGTGATATTAGTATTACGATAAATGCTTTCATCTTTGTTATGCAAAATATTTTTATTGTATTTGATTTTGGATGAGAAGAGAAAATAGAAAATATTACCTATGATACCTAAGAAGAGTAGTGGTCCCAAGAGATATACGTACATTAATATTTCCAGCCAATGTATATCCTTCTCTACATATTTATTTATAGAAACATTAGCAAAGCATATCAAAGAAAAATTGTAAACGGTTATATTATTCATTGGTTGTATCTTAGCTTTTCGTAAAATAAAAAGAGAAAATATATTTTTAAAAAATATATATATATAATTAAAAAATTAAAAGCGCTATTGTGGCTTCTTCATTTTTCTGGCATATTTTTACATATAATTTTTACATTAAAAAAAATTTGGATTCATAATTATTATAATGAATTTTAATTTGGTTTTCAAAAAAAAAATCATTTATTTATAGATATTAACATACAAAATATTTTAAAAAAAAACTTGACATTAATATAATATTAATTTATTTAGTATTGATTTTATTTATTATATAATTTGATAAACACTTATTAAAATATTATAGGGAGGCAAGCTTGCCATTTGAATTTAAAAAATAAAAGAATTAGATAAACAGAGTGTATTCGTATTTTTAAACTGGTTTAAGTTGATCTTATTATCTCGGGTCAAATATTTTTTTTAAAAAAAGGGTTCAGGTTGGGTCGGACCTATCATTTTTTTTTAAAAAAGTGGACCAGGTCGGATTGGGCTTAAAGTTGTAAATAAAATAAATACGTTTTAAAATTTGCACAAGATAAAGAAGGAGGCAATATATTTTAATTTTTTGAAGAATTATCAGAAACTCGATATTCAATATAAAAAAGTAAAACTATAATAATGAAAAAAAAATTTTTCTATGTTTAAAATATTTAGGGTCGGACTTACAAATAATATTTACTTCGTGTCAGTTTTCGGGGCAAATAGAAAACAATTCGTGTTGTGCCTAACAAATTTTAGAAAAAAATTTGTGCTGGGTTTGAAAAATTGGTCATGATTCAGATCACTAATACGAATTAGTAATTTATAAGTCATCGTCTTCGCATTGATATTTGTATTTCTTTTGTGTTTATTTTCGGTATACTCCTTTATGCATCATCATTGCTAAGTAAAAGCAAAATTAGCCCTATTCAACCTTCCCAATAATTAAAAATTTTATTTAATCGAACTCGGGCTTCTTGCCTCCTTATTTTCCAGGGGCATATATGTAAGTGGCTTTGCCTCTTGCTCGAATATGTAACTGCGCCCTGCCTAAAAAACAAACAGTTCTTCTCAGAATTGTTTCCTTTCATTTTTTCCCTCGTTTGATACGTTTTATTTGAAAGCTCCAAGTGTTGTTCCGCAGTATATACAACTAATAGGGCTAGTGTCTTGATATCACGTTAATATTATATATTTTTTTAAATAACATAAAAGCATTTGTTAAAGGGGGCATGGGTTATGAATAAAATATATGGTAGATTTTTCTAAAACTTATCCTTAATTCTATCTGAGGATTCCAAATCAAAACATCTACAAGGTTTATTTTTAAATAAACCAAAAAAATAATTATCAAAAGATACGAAATGAAAAAAAGGTAGGCCAAACTTATGAAATATGTGGGAAATGATACAAAATAGTAAGAATGAAAAATGCGGTAAAAAGTAGGAAAAATTTCAGAAATTCATAAAAAAATGACCAAATAATATGCTAAATAAGAGAAATGGAGTATAGGAACTCAAAAATATAAAGTTTCTAAAAAGCAGAAAAAATATGTAAAAGGTCTTAAGAAGCAGGCCAAATTTAAGTAAAATTCTCTTTCTGACACAACCTTATTAGGTGGTTAATTTGGAAATAGTCTAGAGATTCCAAATCTTCACCTGAGAGTTCTGAATAAGTCGTTATTTTATAAAAATATTCACCCCATTTATTTAAGTATGTCTTAATTTTACTGAAAACAAAAATATTACAATTTATGTGACTTTAACTGAATAGAGGAGACCGGGTTATTCCCTTATTTGATTTGCATTTTCGAAATTAAATTTTAGTCATTGATAGCCTTAACTAAATGTCCGCAATGCAAGTTTTTGACTCACAAGCCAGCCCGTCCAATATTTTAGAAAATTTAACACGCCCTACCATAGTTATTATTATTTGAAAAACAATGAATCCACATTTTCTGGATTTACACACAATCTTCTTTGTTCAAAAAACCTTCCAACAACGCTAAATTCGCAGAAGAAGCATTAATTGCTATTGCCAATATTTTTCTAGCTAATCTTTGGTAAATTTTTTTTCTTGCCGTTTCCACCAAAGTGGGACATCCATTTTAAGTATATCCTCTTTCTCAAGTGAGATCTTTAAATAAAAAGAGAAATCATAAATAATAAATATAAAAAAGTTATTTAAAATTTAAATGAATTGTTTATAAATTGTAAACTAAGTTAAATAGCCTAACATCTTGCTAAATTATACAAATCAAACTCGTTAATTTAAGATTTATTATTTCCTTTCCTCTGTATCAACCTTATCTTCCCATCTGCTGTGGTTTAAGACATGGGTGCATGGATTTCAAATTTTCAATTATAAAATTTTTAGCTTTTTTCTTTATTAATCATTTCTTTTTCTTTCCCTTATGGTAGGACCACCCTCCTTCAAGAGCATTATTTGCTTCTTTTTATGACTCCAAATAATCTATTAGTGTTTTTAAACCTTCCTTTACCATTCATCTCATTTTTTAATCATATCATATAATTGTAAAAACAAAAAAATTTCATCATACATTATATAAAACAGATGTTTTGTATTCCATCTTATATCGATATTTTGTTCTAGCGGCTTGTTCAGATGTTTAAAGTAGCCACTTTGTTTAAAATAAGTTGTCAACAATTTTGCAATTGCTAAAATAATATTAATCTCTAGAACATTTTCCAAAATAAAAGTTGACCTTGACTAGAATGCATTATAAGGTATTGTGTTTAAAATATGTTCTGAACAGTTTAGTCTATGTTAAATCGAATATTTGAAAAAATAAAAGGAAAATATATCTATGCATATGAATATTTTTTATTTAGCAGTATAAGATTCATCATCTCATAAAAATTAATATCCTAATAAATTAATTTTATAAAAAATTTACCCTTTCAACGCTTTTCAAACGTTGCTTCTTGGTCCGTTATAGAGTTGTCTTGGAAAAATATTATCGGGGAATCCCAAATTTTAACAATTATTTAAGAACTTTTTTCCCGGCTTTTTTTTCTTCCTGAAATTGTAAAATAAAAAAAAAATTCCAATTTTGTATTAAATGGATTGATAGAGATATATAATCGGTTTTGGTAAAATTCTTACACCACATATTAGTAATGCATGAGCAAATATAATTTTTAATCATTTCACCAAGTTTCAGAAATAATTCCGATCATTGCAGGCATTCGCGACGTGTCTGGTAACTGTTGTGGGGCATAGAATAATTTTAACATCCAGCCTTCCATATGTGGCACATCCACAAATTTTTTTAAAAAAATGGCTTATAAAAGTTTAATGGCAATATTTATATATAAATTTTGAAAAATGAGAATCCATGTTATATTGTATTTTCTTAAATATATTTATAAAATACCATGTGATATATATTACCTCGCATTTACTTTATTTACAAATAGCATTGATCATTCTGTTTAATTTCTATGCTCTTAAATCATTTTTTGCAATAAAACCTTCCAAAAAACGTATGTACGATTATAGATTTACCAAGAACGAACCGAATAGATACCACTTAATATGAAAATTTTTTTTTATTTGATATTTTTATGAATACTCTAGAAAGTTTCGTTTATACATTCATTTTATTTATAAAAGTAGACAGACATTATTATCATAATTACTTAAAATATATCAAGTATATTATATTTCAAAAGATACGTGTTTTTTAAATTATATAGTTTTATTTTACACACTAAATAAGTGGTTTCCAAACAATTATATTTAATTTTTTTTACATGTATTTTATAAATCGTCGACGCTACATTTGTCCTTTGAATAATTTATATATATAATGAATGTTCCGATATTATAAATACATATATTTCAAAAGATAAACTTTCATAAATCTTTTTTGTCTATCCTTATCATTTGTAAATAAATGACTGAAAATACTGGTTTTCTTTACCATATGTTTTTAATAATTTTAACCTTTTTTTAAACATAATTTACCTTTTATTAAAATTTATTTTTATATATTACTTTGGGCTAATTTTATGTATATAATAGAGGCGGGCCGGGCTGGGCCGAAAATATTTTCTTGGTTATGCCGAAAACGCCTTTGTTTTCATATCGTTGGTGCGTGGCCTACGCAGAAATTTCTTTCATATTTTATACCTTTTTATTCTAATAATTGGTCAACATCACTGTTGTAATTTTTTAAATGGCAATCAGGATTTTGATGCATTCTTATTTTCTACATATTCTAAAATCATAATTATATTGACGTCATTTTAAAATGTAATCAATCAAAAATCTAAAATTAAGTTAGTATTATAATGTAACAGTAAATAATAAAAATAAAATATCATTTGAGTGGTTTTTGGTTTCATGCACTTAAAAAGAGATAATAAAATAATTTCCATAAATTCTGATAAATTTTATAGTAATTGTTGCTTAGAAAAGTCTATTGTAGACAATGATTGATTCAAATAATCCCTTTTCACAGTACATTTTTTTTAAAATATTTTTTCTCATATTAAGCCAAAATATTTAATAAGTTAAAATATATGTTTTATGAAATATAATCTAGCTATAAAATTTAAAACATTTTAATCAACATTAGCACACGAAATTTGTTGAAACACTTGGCTTCTGATCATAATATTAAAGAAGATACTTCATCAAAATTGCAAGATTTAAAAAAATATTTTATATCCAAACCAAATTTCCAGACAAATTCTAAAACCTCTAAAAAATGGTTTCTAGCAAAAAACTATGTGTTATTATGTTGTGCTGGCTTATTATCTTTTCAATAAATTTCATAGCCATGCCAACACTATGATTACACATAGATTTTATGATTTGAATAATATTGGATAATTGCATATTCATTTGTTCTATCCATTTCTGTATCTGGGTAGATTTACAACCGAGAATGAAATTTTAACAAATTTATTTCTTACTGATAAATTGTCCCTAATTTGTTATCTAATATAAATTAAAAATACATTGATTTTTGTTATAAATTTCAAAATACTTATTAGAAATATCAAGTTATAAATTCTAATTCTGATTTGCAAGACGCAGTAACACTAAACTCTACTGCTCATAGTGATGTTTACCTATCATTAAAAATACATGTATAAGAACAAATTAACTCAGGGCCAAAATTTTGCTCAATTACATTCGATATGTGGGCAGATCAATACAGAAGAAGAAACTATATTACATTTACACTTCATTTAATAAATGATAATTTTGAAATGATTTACTTTACTTTAGCAACTCATTTATATAACCCAAAAATATACAGGTGAGACTATTTTAACTGAAATTGATAAAATAGAAGAGATATTTAATTTAAAAAATAAAAAAAATACAAATGGTCTCAGATGCTGAGCTAATGTTAGAAAGGGTGTTTGATTAGGTGAATATGAATACCATTTATGTTTGGGTCATGGTAAAACAATCTGGTTTCAGTAGATGGTATTAAAAAGGTATACCCTTTATTGAAAATCTCATCAAAAAAATTAGAAAAATTATTACTGCTTTAAGATATAAAACTGCAGAGGTTTAATTTGAATTTGATGCTCAAAGAAAATGTCTAGGTACAATAGATCTAACATCAGACATGTTAGAACTTGAAGCACTGAACCATACCAAGGTACCCGTTTTTAAATTGGCAATTCCAATGATAATACTAACAATAATTTTACGCATATGAAAACCTTAAAATTAAATGTCCCAACCATGTTGGCATATATATTAATTATGCTAGAAAGCATATGTATCTGGATTATATAAGAATTTAATTAATAATGTTTTGAAAAGAATTGGGAAACACTTTCTCAAATTATCAAACTATGAATTTGATCTGATAGAAAAACTATTTTCATTTCTTTCAAAATTTAAAGAAACTGTCGAATTTCTTTCAGAACAAAAAGGGCCTACGTTAAACTTGGCGTTTCTTAGAAGTGAAATTGAAACACTTTTAATAGTAAATAATAGTGATAGTTCTGAAATCATTTCATTTAATGAAAATATGCTAAAAAATTTCCCGTTGTTATTTGCAAGTAATAATAAATAAGTATATATTCATTTTTTTAATTTATTTTTTATTTAAAAAATTATCTTGGTATTGGCTTCTCTTTTAGATCCAAAATTTCAAACATTAACATTTGTGTCAAAATATATAATAGAGCAAAATTGCTCAGCTTAGGAATTTATAATATAACATCTTAAACTTATAGAGAATTACGATATGTAGTAAATATAACTATTGTTGATAGTGAAATTATTAAATTCATGTTATTTGACAAAATTGGCAAATAAACATTCAACAAATTACGATATGTAGTAAATATAACTATTGTTGATAGTGAAATTATTAAATTCATGTTATTTGACAAAATTGGCAAATAAACATTCAACAAATACAAACACAAATCATCATTCCATGTGAGGTGACTTAGAGCAAGAATGTCACATTCTTCTTGGAAAACGACATTCACAAGATATGGATGTTCTAAATTTTTGGAAAGAAAGGAAAAGTGATACTTACCAATCTTTCCAAGCTCGCCAAAAAATTATTTGTATTCGGCGACTAGCCTACCCAATAAAAGAGTTTTTTCTACCGATGGGTTGATGTTGAATTTAAGGAAAAATCTTTATACATGAAAATTATAAAATTACGAAGATTTTGGATTTATAATGAGTTTTCTCTTAAAAAAAGATTAAAAAATATGCCGAGATATCTATGTTGTGTATATTTTATTTTTTTTAAAAAAATTGTTAAGTAATTAAAAAAATATATGTTATAAAAATTTATAACTGCGCCAATTTACGCCGCTTTTGTTGACGGAGGATAAAAATCGGCACACCGCAGGCCGTCGATTAGATTTTTGAAAATCGCGCCGGCCCTCGATAGCTTCGTCGGCGCACAGTAGATACAAATATTAAAATTGTGATGGCCGGTAAATTCGTAAAACATTTAACAGGCCGGGAAGGTAAAACCTTAACTTGTTAAGTTGGGTAAATTTTTTAAAAAACTATGACGTGCCGGGTTTGATTAATATATTTTCAAGCAGGCGGCACAACTGGCATATTTCTTAACGGGCCAAGGCAAACCGGTCTGAACTATATAATTATAATACATATAAATAATATATTAAGCTATGCAGACACATTCCACCTCTTCATGCCTTTAATAAATTTCCCCTAACGCATGCTACATAAATGTTTGCATCCATAATTCTGATCTAATTATGATCTATAGTCAAGCATTGACCTCTGTAAATGGGGGGGGGGGATATAAATAAACTGTTTTCTAACATTTGTATGGGGATGCAGGCCTTTGAAGCAATTTATTAATAGGGAAATATTGTAATGATGGGGATATTTTTTTGAAATTTTATTTATTTTTATATTTAAATAATTTCATAAAATGCGAAAGCTTAGATGAATGGGGGAATATATATCGCAATATTATTGGACATGAATCTTCATAGACGCATAATATGGCTGATTATGGAAGATTCGCCCATAACAAAAATTCTATATTAAAATATTCTATTACCCAAAAAGAATGTGTTGTAAATAATGGTTCAATGATAAGAATAATAATTAGATATTTTAGTTCGCAACCAAGCTTTTTGAGGGAACACCCAACAAGTAGAAAATGATAGGTATAATAAAACTTATTAGGGATTCTGGACCTGTTCTAAAATTATATATATAATAAAAAATGAAGAAAAAACAAAATGGATTAAAAAAATTCAAACTATATTACAATTTTAGAGCATAATAATATAGATATACTTCTTGATATATATTGCATGTAATAGTGATCTGCAAACCCGGCCTACCCCAAAGCCCATCAAGTGGGTCGGATAAATTTTTAAATAAATTAAAACGAGCCGGGTTGGACAAAAATAGTAACGGAGGGCCGGGAAAGTCATACAAAAAAAAATTCGGGGCGGGTATTTAGTTTAAAAAAATTTGGGCCGGGCCAGGTAATTAGATAAAAAAAAAATTGGGCTGGATTTGGCTCTCATAATATTTTTATAATTTTAATTTTAAAAATCTGGCATCAGATTTATTACCGATTTTTTTTTGCTAAATAAAATATATCCAAAAATACTTATTTTTTTTTTATAAAATAACATAAAAACGATGGAGATAAATAGGTTATTATTATATGAATTCTTTCTTTTAGGGAACTTTTGCAACATTCCTAAGATCCTTTGTGTCCAGTTAATCTCAACACATTGACATACTGAGGGAGTATAAAACAATAATCATAGAAAAAAATGGCGAATAATCAATTTGATCGTTCCTTTTGTTGTAAGTAACTTGCAATCAAAAATGGTGAGTTGGAAGTAAATTTTCAGATCGGTTATTCATCAAATATCTCTCACCTTGCCTTTCTTAGGACCATTAGATGTACTACTCCGATATACTGTTAGATGAGACTCAAAAATCTGGAGGGTGTCATTCTGTGAAAATAAACACTTACCTACTTCCCCCAAACAAAATGACGGGACCTTCGATGGTTTCTAAATCATTGATTATCTATAGTGAATCCTTCATCTGAAATTAATGTTCTATTATCTCTCTTAAATAGGGATTTATATACGAATTCCTTGAAACAATTTCTAACAGAAATATAGGTCTGGGACTAAACAAATAGGATTTCAGCCTGAATGTGGCCATTCGCATATGCTGCTCTGTCTCAATTTTTTATACTTAATCGAAATGTGGAAAGCTCTTGAATATTTTGACGGGTACCACAAATATAGTATGGTATGGTCGAACTACATGACACATCCTTTGTAGATCCTTCATCAAGAGTTACTGGTAAAACTGTACATTCATTCCTTGATCCATCAGGCCTATTTAAAAATAGCGCTGCCCAGACAACATCACCAACGAAAAAAAGTTGTTCCTTGCATGAGACCCTATACTTGAGTGGTCCTTTTGTTTTTGAAGAATTTTGAGACACTTCGTTTAAATGATTTTGAGATCGGGTCGTAGTCATAATAATTTATTATCAAAATTTATTGTTTAACAAAATAACTAAAATAATTATTATCAAAATTTTACAAAACTAAAAAAGTTTATATTAATAAAAATTTCAAAATTATTTTAAACATAAAAAAGTGTGTATTAATAAAGATTTTCAAAATTATTTTACAGAAAAAATAAAGTATATCTAAACTATAAAAAATTCGTCCCTTTTATAGGGAAAATAAAAGGCGCAATTATAAATTAAAATTAAATTGGCGCAAAGTGAAAAAAAGAACGTTTTTGTGGAAACGAGTTGTGTTAGTTTTATCGTACATAATTGGGGATAAAACCTACTCCCCTTTTCGGATCACCTTACTGAGGACTCCTAAAGTAAGAAATCCAGTAAAGTGAGAGAAAACACAAAAGCCATATGTTTAACTTTCACTGTGTTTAACTTAAAACAAGAGAGGGACCAAAAAGAGAAACTTTTTTTTAACTTTCATTTTATTGTAAACAAAGGAGGGGTATTAAAAAACTTTATTTAACTTTAACATAAACAAAAGAGGGGGATTAAAAAAACTTTTTAATCTTAACCATAATAAAAGAGGGGGATAAAAAAAACTTTTTTTTTCATCTTTAACAGTTTTCAACCCAAACTGTGACTTATTATCGAGCAAAATAAGCTTATACATCCCTGCGATTATATATTCTCCCTAATCGTTGCTTCCACCCTCACTATATTTGGTGCTCTTGTCTTCGTTTAAAGCCTCGTGCAAAATCATCTCTGTCAAAAATAGATAAGCTAAGTGAGAAGTTCTACTTAGGCAGGGATTCATTAAAGTTAAAATTATATTTAAAGACATGGACTAAAGGGTATTATGAATCTCTCTCTTAAAAATTTTTTCAAAATATTATAAATCAAATAATTACAGGGCCAGGGAATTTTTCTCTATTAAGCAAAAGTTGCAAATAGAAATTTTAAGATATAAAATGGTTCATCTTTGGGAACACAATTAACTATTGTATACTTTACTTTTATCAGTCAATGGGTTGTTTATATATTTTTTAAAATATTTTTTAATTATTATATTTTAAACATTAAATAAATTTGCATTAAAAATGGGTTCAGTTAAACACAGACTGTTAAAAATCATAATGATTACTGTTCGATTAAGCCCTGATTCGTATGAGTTTCACATTTTATATAACGATGCTTGATTATTTTATGGAGATAGCAATATCATTATCCTTTATCTCATTCGTTAACGGAGTCGTAAAAATTGACTACGACTCTAGAAACTCAATAAGCGTCTCACGAGTTCGATTTTTAACCGACTCGCGTGTTAATTTAATTTCTAACAAAATTTTCTGATCTGACCCTCAGACTGGGCAGTAAAAATAGGTAAACCTATAACTGGCCGGGTATAAAAAAAAGCTAAACTTAAAAGTTAAAAATATATTGCAAATGCCGGTAAGGTAGAATTTGTTTTAAAAGATAAATTCATATTATTAACCATGTGTAAACTGCGATAGTTGATCATAAACCCATTTCTAAAAATAATTAAGAAAATTAAATTTTTAAAACATCCATTGAGAATCGGTATAAAAAATTTTAAAATCCGAGCCGAAGAAGGGGAGCTAACTATTTTTGCAGCATAACATTGAAATCTAGTTTTCCCTTTTTTTTTTACATCATTCACTTTAAATGCTTATTCTTCTCTTTTTTTACATAAAGATTAATTCTAAAAATATATGTACATATATGTTTATAATCCAAAACTGAGATAATTATTTATTTAAAAAAATTATAATTGGAACGGATACCTATATTATAATAATTATGAGTAAATTAGATTTTAAATTAGTTTTTTTTTTATTAAAATGAAAATTCAATTTAAACTGTAGATTCAAATATAATTAATTTTTTTTTGTTATTTACCAGGCAAGACCTCAAAATTTAAATCAAATTTCTAACCTAAAATAAACCTTCTAAAAAATTAACTATTGTATAAAAAAACTATTTATTTCTGTTATTTATGGAGTCTTTAACAAACCCAAAGATATACTGAATCCACCTCAATAACGCTGAAAAATATAAAAATCAAACAAAACATTGTTATTGAGCAATTTTTATTTATTTTATAAAATTTTGTCAAAAGGATATAAAGGTAATTTGTTCCTTTCTTTCCAAATCATTCACTTCCAGTTACAATTCCGAAAATTATGACATTCTGATTTTCGTTCCGATTCGAGTCCTTGTTAAAAATTGAATGGTATTTAAAATAAATTTAAAATCCACTAGACCATGATTATCTTTATTATTTTATGGATGAAAGAAATAAGATTGATGGATTTGAGAAATGTTTGCTAAGAGGTGTTACGCTCTTTAAATTTATTACAAAATAATTGGCAAGATATTGAAGATTGAAATCTTTACATTTCTATTTAACATATTGTCTAAATGAATTTAATTAGAGCTAATTACTCTGAGCCATGTCTAAGCTGTTTGAAAAAAATATTAAATCCAAACCAAATAGCGGTGAATTTATTCGCAGTAGAAAAATCGCCGGCTAGAAAATACCATTTTGCTTAATACAGATATAGCTCGGCAAATGAAATAATAATTAATTCATTATTAAATATCGTCCATAAATTATTTATTCCTAATTATTGCTAAGCCAGAAATGATAAATAATTTATTATTTTTTATTAGCCAATTCTTATAAATGCGATAATGTATACTAATATCTTGTTAATTTTTTTTCTATCAGTACAAAATCTTGAAACAGGCTATATATTTAGAAATATTAAAAGTATTTTTTATGAATATTCTTTCATTGTTGAGTGTTGAAGGCAAAATTAATCATGCAAAATAAAATGAATTGTTTGAAAAATTAACACAAAATTACCATATAAAATAAATGCATAAAAATCGCCTTTGAATTTAATAAATCTAAAGCTTTCTTTGTATATCTATATAAAAAAATTTTATAATAATTTCCTTACGAATATAATCAAGATATTATCTTATCGGGTACCTTTTATAATATCAATTTTCCTCAGATATAGAATTGCTTATAAAAAACAACTATTCCTTTGATTTCTTATTTTTGAGAACTGTTTTTTTCAGCTTTATACAATTGGCATGAACCTCTTTGGCATTTTTAAATCTAAAAATTAGAAGTGCGTAAAATTTATTGCTCATTATATAACTATACTAAATTTAAACTACATGTTGTGTGTGGTTATGTAAATTCAGGACTCTGCTTTTTTGCTCTAGGATTTTAGCAAATTTTTAAGTAAGATGTGTTTCTGCAGCCTTCTAGCAATGACTTGCAACAGAGCTACGCTAGTTTTCCTCTTAATCCATTCAATTTGATATTTAATTTAGGGGGAAATAAAAATGAGGAGCCCTTATCATATTTGTGGGCAAGCCTTATGTACATGTACGCACAGTTTGAAAACTGCTATTTAAAAGTCTATAGTATAAAAAAAGAAGAAGTTGGGCAAAACAAAAGCCAATACCCGCCCAATATAATTTAATTACTTTAAGGGTGAGAGGTGGCTGATTTCAAGTTAAAATTCCTTAGTGTAAGTCTAATGATTACAATAGATAATAAGTGATTTAATGTTCATCTCAATTGAATTACAATTTATCCCAAATGAATAAAATTTAATATATATATTATCTAACTTCTGGTGAGATAAGATATTCAATTTTAATATTCTAGTTCGATTAATATGGCTGAAAAAGTTCGGCAATAGCCATAGTTAGATTAGCGTTATCATGAATCAGGTGGAAAATTATTTATCAAGTTTATTATTTGATATCTTCTTTTTTAAATTTAAAAATTTTAATTTATCATATAATAGCAATATAAATTCATATTTCAGTAAAATTTGGTTTTTGAGACTGTTTATAGAAAACATATTTAATTGGCATACATGCACAAGTACTATTTTTTTTATAAACTATTGTTAAAAACTCAGCAAATTATTTAAAACTTAAATTATTTATAAAGTATGTTTTTTTTTAATTTCTGAAAGAGATGATTTTGCTTAAGTCATATTTTGGCATGAAAGCATACCAGTAATTTTGACATAAACTCTTGAACTACTCTTAATTTCTATAGATTTATATAAATTAAAAAATTCTTGAAATACTTGAATTACTCTTAATTTCTATAGATTTATATAAATTAAAAAATTCTTGAAATAAATTTCTGAAATTTAGACGATTAATATACACTATATATGTGGATGTAGTGACAGTATCCGGATATTTGTATCCTTTTAATACTTTTCGAAAAGATATTGTATGTTGTATCTTAATCAACTTATTCAAAAAGATATGGATATTTTTTAAAAAAGATAGTTAATATTTAAATACTATTAAAATTGATATTGTTTTAAAATTCAATGATGATTTAATCCGAGTTTACATATTTTAAGAAAGGTAATGATATCTGTCGTCATATAGCAATTTGCTAAGCAACTACCATACTTTATTGAAATATTCATACATCCATTGTTACCCCCAAAATATTATGAACCAAGTTATCAAAGATATAATTAATGAATCGGAAAGTGAAAATTATGATGTTACACAAGGAAAATACATTTCCAAACATAGATTAAGCATATTAAATTGAAAATTTTTTAAGTCACCAACACGCACATACTAATAATAAAATTCTGGATTGCCTCAAATTTATAAGTGGCAGTGCAGTCGTTATCTAATTTCGTTAAGCATCTAAGAATATATTATATAATTTTATTAATTGACATTTTAATGATATTCATTCATATTCACTATCATATTTTTCATCTGTTAAATTTTGAAGTATTTAAATTTTTATGATTAATGAAAAGGATATATAAAAAAGAATATTCTAGAAGTGAAAAGAATAATAAAAAAAAAATACGATGAAAACTGCAAAAAAAACATTTACTCAAAATGAAAAAAAAAACAATATCTCAGGAAAAGTTTAATAATTTATTAACTTCCTTTGTTTTTAAATAATTTCATCTTTCACTTATAATTGAACAAAGAGAATTTGTAAAAATCTAAATAGTTTTCACTATTCCTTATCTCCTACTTGTCAATTTATTATAACTATTAGAGATCTGCAAAGTTAGGCCCGGCCCGTATCCGGCCCGAGTCCGGCTCGGCCCGAACTTAAAAAAATTCGGGCCGGGTCGGGTTGGATCTTGTAATTTTTTTAAAATATATCTAAATTTCTCAATTTTATATTGTATTTTTTATGTAAAATAAAAATATTTGATTTTATTTATTGAAACTAAACGACATATAACATATGTCTTTTATTTTGAGTAATTATAAAAATTAATTTCTCTATTTAAATAAATTCGGGCCGGACCGGGCCGGTAAATTTTTTTAAAAAATTTTTGGGTCGGGCCGGGCTTGAAAAATTAGGCCCGATGCAGATCACTGATAACTATTATCTAGTAATGATTACCATATCAAATTAATAGAAATTCTTAAAGATCCTTGCAAAGAAAAATTGATGAAAGTTTCAAATATGAAACTGATAGCTAAAAAAGTTATGAAACCTTGCACTACAGCAGATATTTGGTCTACTAAAAAGTTTTCTTATAGTAGCTTGTCGTTGGGTAATGAAATGATATGATATTTTATTTAAATTAGCTCTGAATATGATAAGACTTATATGGTGGTGGTACGCCTTGCCTTTAGACATTTCTCCTATGGAAAAACGTTTCGCCTAAATATAAAGTATTTGCTCATTTATCATATAATTTGAGTATTTGTAATTAAAATTAATTTTTTGGAACTTTTAGGCGAAACGGAATCTTGCTAATTTAGTAGTATTTTTCTTTCTATTAAATTTTCTAATTTGTTATTATATTTTCTAATTTACTATTATATTCTCTCATTTATTATATAATTGAGTATTAGCTATTAAATTTGGTTATGGCGCTCTTTAGCACTTTTGAATTTGCTTGCATTTTTGCTCATTTCCTACTAATTTTCTAAATTACCATTACATTTTCTAATTTACTATTAAGCTTGCACATTTCCTACTAATTTTCTAAATTACCATTACATTTTCTAATTTACTATTAAGCTTGCACATTTCCTACTAATTTTCTAAATTACCATTACATTTTCTAATTTACTATTAAGCTTGCACATTTATTATATAATTTTAGTATTTGATATTAAATTTAATCCTTTGGCACTTTTTGGCAATTTTAGTTGAAATGATATAAGCAAAGTTTCGATCATCAATTAGTTTATATTATTTTTTAAAATATAATATATATACTCGTTTCTCTAGTCAAATCTAAATTATCATTTTTATATCAACATCCTGTAAGATGGAAGAATTATAAGGCGTAAAGAGGAACCAACTTTCTTTTAAAGAGATTTTAATATCACCAGAACACTTACTTTTAAACATTTAATTTATAAACATTCATGAACATTTATTTATATCATTTTACACAATTATTTATAATAAATCAAAAAAATTACACACACATTAGATATCTATCCCGACATGATATAAAAAATGTAGTAAAGGGAGTAAATTATTAATTTCCTACCCGTGATTACTATTCTAAGCACAATGATATTTTTTCAATCTTAGCGAAGGATATGTCAATTTTTGCTCGATTATGAATATTAAGCAGCCTCTTCATAAATAAATAAAAAGATTACCCAACAAACTCTCGGAAGTATATATAAGATAAAAAAGAAACAAGTCTAACTATTACTTTAACAATGTCTTATCAATTATTAGCTAAATTATCTACCCTAGATAGATATTTACTCTTATAAGTATCCAGGATTTTCCTTTAGAGAAGGAAAGTACTATTAAGTGAGGGTTTATGCCATAAACTATATTGGGAGTATTTAGATCCACATATTGATGACCTTTGGCAATATTATATTTTAATAAATAGCTAAATTATCTACCCTAGATAGATAAACTCTTATATGTATCCAGTTTCCTTTAGAGAAGGAAAGCACTATTAATGAGGGTTTATGCCATAAACTATATTGGGAGTATTTAGGTTCACTTATTGATGACCTTTGGCAATATTATATTTTAACAAATAAAAACGATATAAGGTGCCTCGAGGTTATGACACCAGGGATTTATATACATTGTGTCCTGCATTTCTCAATTATTTTACCATGTCAAATAATTTTATGTAATGATTATTATTTGTTTTTGATTATGTATAATTTTATGAATATTTATTTTTTTAACATATACATAGTTTTTTTGTAACATGTCACTATATTTTTTTATAGTTTTGTGGAAAAAAAAGATAATATTGAATAGAATAATTATAGAACTTATTGTCGGTAAAATTTCATTATAAAGGTTAAAAAGAAAATTTAAAATTTAGCGTTGATAAAATTAAGCTTTTTATTAAATAAAAGAATTCCTGATGACAAGCGCATACTAGCCTCCTGGGGGTTCAACTAGATAAATTTGAGACGGGACTTAGCCTCCCATACCCTCTCTTTTGGGAGCTCGCCCTCTTTTCCCGGTTTACGGTTAGGTTTATAAAAATTATATTATACTTTTTAAATTGAAAGAGTCAAATTCTAAACTAATATTCAAGTTTCATATTTTGTCATTTATTATGCATACAGACTACAGCATATATATAATAAGTAAAACAATAGAGACTTTGGTATGCTAAAGATAATATTTTCTAATACAAAATATTTATCTATTTATTATAGTCTTAAATATTTCCGATTAAAGAATATATATATTATAATTTATAATATCAAAGAGCATTAAATATTTGTGATTTCAAATATAAATAAATTTTACAATTAAAGAATTATAAAAGTGATAAAAAATATTCTTTTTTTGCCTAATTATTCAATATACTTTTTGTAGTAATGTTGGAATATTTTGAAATATACTAATTATACATTATGAATGATTATATTAGTCAATTAAATATGGTTATAATGATTATATATATATTTTATAATAATATAATATTGGGTGAAGTTAACTAACTAACACCTATAACACCAATTATTATAACTATAATTTCCGTAATCGGTTCCATATGATTAACAACCATGGGAATGTATTTGAATAAACTTGTGCATGTATAGTTTAGTATAAGTGGATTAGTTTATTGGTGCAATCTAAGGACCCTAGTATTCTAATTAAAACAAATAAAATAGATCATTAATTTCTAAAAATTATGCCTCAAGCCAAAACCAATAATGTCATAAATATAGATAAGATCGGAATTCCTGGTAAATGGGTTGATCTAGCGGGTTCTGGACATCGACCGAGAAGAACTGTATATAAGTTTTGGCGCTGAGGGCATTGACATTCTCGAAAAATATTTATTTCATGAAACCATTCCATGGACTAAATTTGATAAGCTGATAAGTATTTCACTACAAATTTTTGGAAAAATAAAATCAACTTTTATAGTCAATTAGATTTTATAAGGTTAATTAGGAACAACAATGAACCAATTGGAGATTTCTTCAATAGGATCAAAGTAACTGCCAAAGCGTGTTGTTTTACGCCGACAGAAGTTGCCGGCTGTTTAAGAAATAAATTGGATGCAGGTATTGACCTACCAGGCCTCGAATGGGCTAAATGTCCGTAAGCATTGGATGTGAACAAAAAATCGCTGCGTTTCAGTTTGTGCTAGATATGGCCACGTCAATTGAAAGAGCTCAGAACAAAATGACAATTAAGAAAGACCTTGCGAATAGTGTAATCAGGCCGCAACGTGATAAACATAAAATACCTAATTCATAAGAGTGTGTTAAGAGAGATAATAATAATTATAGGAAGCTCTATAGCATATTTTACGATAATAAATAAAAAATTTGTGCTGGCTGGCATGAAAAATATTTATTCCCAGCTAAAGGCAAAACATGATTTAAATGCCAAAGAACCAGACACTTCACAGCGCGCTGCCATATTAAGCTCGTATAGAATTTAAACTCAGTTAAGTGATTCAAAAAATAATCTTTGGACAGGTGGATTAAATAAAAGCCAAAATAAATGGACTTAGTGTCACTTTCGACTATGATACGGGAGCACAAGCCTCTATTATAGGATTGAATATTTGGGAGAAAATTGGTAATCCGCTAACCTTTCCCACAAATCCATTATCATCCTATGGAGATGTGCCTTGGATCTATTGGGTGATGCCATGGCTATACAAGTAAAGGAAATTCGTAAATTATCAGTTATTGCCATGGATTTTAGCATTTGAGTTTGAATTACCTAGACAGGCAAGCATACAACAGGTTATTAAAACGGATGGGATTTCTTGGGCCATTCAAGACCAATGTTATCAAGTCGAGAGTCTAACGATGTCCCGATGGGCCGTTCAAATACAATCGGTGCCCCCTCCCCGGACTGCGAATGTCACTGATGGAAGACCCAATAGGGCCTTTGTTAACTAAACAGTTCAAAGCCGTTTTTTTTGACGATAAGCCGGAGTTGATACGTAATTTTGCGGTACGACTCCAATTGAAAGATAGCTTCAAAAATCGTTTCCAGATCGCCGAGTGCCCTTTCCGCTATACAGATCGGTTGATAACTAGATTGAATTGTTGCTACGAAAATTTTGAAGCCAATCGATTCCTCTACAACAAGAATGTCATGGATAACCCTAGCGGTAAATGCAATGAAGAACAATGGTGAGATTCGTATAAATTTAAGGTTAGTATAAATCCTTATCTATTATAGGCTATTGTTACTTGCAACTATTGTTGCATTTAAAAAATTATAAAAAAAGTAAAATTTTCATTTTTTAAAGAACGCATGTTGTTTTTTTTTATCATTAACAATATTTATTTATTTCAAAATAATTTTTTTTTTATTTATAAATAAATATATTTTTTTTCATAAATAAAAATTATTTTATTAAAAATTAGCTCTCCATTTTTTTTTATAATTAATTAAAGTCAATATTTTTTTATTAAATTTTCTTCGAATAATAGATAACAGCAGAAGAATTCCATGAAAATGACCAAAAAAACAACTCAAAACTTATCTTAATTCTTTTTATACTATAGGCATTACAATAAACTGGATAAATTGAGACTCTTCATTAGCAAATATTTTTATTAAGCTATAAATATGTTTTTTTCCTAATTAATTAAAATTTTCATGTTTAATCTAATTTTTACAATATATATTTAGTCTACACTAAAAATAGATAATAGCAGAAGAATTCCATGAAAATGATTAAATAAACAACTCAAAACTTAGATAAATAGATTATATCTTAATTCTTTTTATACTATAGGCATTACAATAAACTGGATAATTTGAGACTCTTCATAAGAATATTTTTATTAAGCTATAAATTATAAATATGTTTTTTTTCTAATTAATTAAATTTTTCATGTTTAATCTAATTTTCACAATATATATATTTAACACTAAAAATAGATAACAGCAGAATAATTCCATGAAAATGACCAAAAAAACAAAATAGATTATATCTTAATTCTTTTTATACTATAGGCATTACAATAAACTGGATAAATTGAGACTCTTCATTAGCAAATATTTTTATTAAGCTATAAATATGTTTTTTTCCTAATTAATTAAAATTTTCATGTTTAATCTAATTTTTACAATATATATTTAGTCTACACTAAAAATAGATAATAGCAGAAGAATTCCATGAAAATGATTAAATAAACAACTCAAAACTTAGATAAATAGATTATATCTTAATTCTTTTTATACTATAGGCATTACAATAAACTGGATAATTTGAGACTCTTCATAAGCAAATATTTTTATTAAGCTATAAATTATAAATATGTTTTTTTTCTAATTAATTAATATTTTTCATGTTTAATCTAATTTTCACAATATATATTTAGTTTAACACTAAAAATAGATAACAGCAGAATAATTCCATGAAAATGACCAAAAAAACAAAATAGATTATATCTTAATTCTTTTTATACTATAAGCATTACAATAAACTGGATAAATTGAGACTCTTTTTAAGCAAATATTTATTTCTTTTTCATAACATTTGTATTTTAAATATGATTACACTATTTAAATATATTATTATAATAAAAATAGATACAATTATAATAATTTTGAATGCAATTTGTGAAATGACAATATTTAAATTCTTTCTTTTCATTTCTTGATGTATCAATGTAAGATTTCCATCATATTTAAGAGCTTGGTGAATTATTGACTTTTGATCACCATCCAATTGTCTTTGCCGGCAAGTTGCCATGAACAAAGATAGATCTATAAATAAATTATGTTATATACATTTAAAAATAATAAAACCTCTATCATGATTATGTATATCATGTATACTGATACATTTTAGATATGGTCCATCTTTGGCAAAAGAAATTCTGGATAAACAATTTTTCTTGACAGACAATCTTTGTCTTTTTCCTTTAAAGAATTTTAATATATACTTTAACCCTTTTATACTCCGTTAAGTATTATTTAGGCAAATTAAAATTAGCCAAAATGGATTTCAGGAAAACATAACATTATTATCATGTTCCAAAAAAAAGAAAAAATGTCATAATGCTATCAACATTCCATCATAATAAAAATATTGATAATAACCAACAAAAACCTGAAATCATAACAAGTTTAAGGTTAGTTCTATCTTATATTCAAATATTAAATCAAAATAATGAATATAACTGGAGATATATACATTTGAAATTGGGGTCTATTAAACCTCACCGGAGTACTAACGTCATTTTTTTCACTGGAGTATTGAAGGGTTAATAAAAATTAAAACCTTTTGATTTGGATGGTCTGACCTTGCCCTCATAACATTGGTAATAAAGTCGTTCGTACATTATTGTAGACTTAAGTATTGGGTCCTTCGATTTTTTAGAACGGTGTATTGAATAATTTGTCGCATTAGAAATTTCGTATTTATTTAGCCATTCTTTTAAAATGAAGAATGACGAATATCTAACATTTACTACAAAAGGTATCTAATAATAATAAATAATATTTTTTACCTGCAAGAGTTGTATCTATCTCATAATTTCCAGTAGGGCTTGATTCGATCGTAGGAGGGACTAATACCATAAAAAAATATTTGGCTTAAAAAAATATATTTCTTACCTGCAATAGTATCTATTTCACAATTTCTAGTAGGGTTTAATTCGATCATATTTAACTTTAATTAATTATAAAAAAAAATGGAGAGCTAATTTTTAATAAAATAATTTTGAAATAAATAAATATTGTTAATGGTAAAAAAAACAACATGCGTTCTTTAAAAAATGAAAATTTTACTTTTTTTATAATTTTTTAAATGCAACAATAGTTGCAAGTAACAATAGCCTCTATTATATGATCATCATGTTATTACAACGTTGGATGACTTGCTGGTAAAGATTCAGGGGGAAATCGATTTACCGTGATAGATTTAAAGGATGCGTATATACAAATGGTCGTAGAGCCAGAGTCTCAATCATATTTAGTGATCTCGATACATAAGGAATATTTTCGATACCGAAGTATATTTTAACCTTTTCCAGCATTTCATGGACAATTTTTGAGTGACTGCCCGATGAATGGAGTGTATTTAGACAATGTAAATATCTCCGGCAAAAATGAAGCCCAACATCTGACTAATTTTAAAATGTCTGCATCGGGGCCTGGAATATAACAGCCAACGATTTTAACATGAGGTACATACTGGGTCACGAGAATCTAACCGATGCATTATCTAGGCTACCGTTGCACTATATTATACCGAATCGAGATACAAAACATGTATTGGCGATTAGTAATAACAATTAAGAGGATATGCAGGAATTCGGTATGAGATCCAATACTTAAACGATTGGCAAGACATAATAAACAAGGTCGGAGAGGTTTTGATTGGAAGGAAGAACGGGATTTAATAATTTTCCATACCTAGAGAGAAGAACTAACAGCAGACAGCGTAATAGTTGAACGTAATGGTAGATTAATAATTCCAACTAAACTTAAGAATGCAAGGTTGGAGAGAATATATCGGGGACCTCCTAGAATAAACACGATTAAATCTATTTTTCGTTTGTATTGTTTGTTGCCTAAGTGTGAAGAGGACATTGAACGGTATATAAAGCTTTGTTTTGGGTGTCAAAAAAACCGACCAAACGTAATGAACTATTCTTATACTAATGGAATATTACTAATGAGGCATGGGAGCGTATACATCTAGATTTTGCAGGACCGGTTGAGTCTATATTTGTTAGTGGGAGTAGATTCATATTTAAAATGAGCAGAAGTAAACCTGATTGGAGGTAGATCGGTGAAGAAGATAATAACGAGATTAAAAAGTGGTTTGCTACCTCTGGGGTACCTAAATGTATTGTTACTGACAATAGACCACTATTTATTATTACAGAATTTAAAATATATTGTGAGAAAAACAACATTTGCCACATTCGTTCAACGCCATGCCACCCGAAAGTATGCAGGCAGAACAACCATTCGGACCTTGAAAGGAAGGTATTATGCCAGTCGAAAATCAATAAATGACCCGCAAGAAGCAATGACTCAAACGGCAGCAGTCTATAGGCAGGAAAATTAAATGAAAAAATGGTGTTAATTTAATAAATGTAAGATACAAAATTTTCGCTAAATAATAACCATTATATTAAAATAATAATCCATGTTCAACATTCCACCCTCTACAGGAACCCCGCCTAGGTTCTCTTTAGATGTAAATCTTTTGTGTTCAAGGAGTTTCCCATCTATATTGATCATAAAATCTGTCATAGTTTCGTCTTGGTAAATGATAGTTATTTTGGTTGTAAAATCTTATCTTGCCTTGCTCCCTCCAAATCTTTAAAAAAAACGGTTTAGTATGTGATTCAACTATGTCATTCTTCTGTTAATTATTATCATAATTTATTTAATAATTTTAGAATATATGTATTATTGAATAAGAATCGCCGAATAATCGAAATAGAATTAATTTAATGAATATCGAATTTGAATATGAATAATTGAAGTAGAATAAATTAAACAAATATTGAATAATATGAATTGATGGTCGCGTTTAATTTTAATTTTATTATATTATAAATATTGCGTTTTAAATAATAGCGTTTTATATAATAATTTTTATCAATATTAAATTTCAATTTTATTTATTTATTTTTTTTAAATATCTTTAATTGTAGCGTTTTATATAATAATTTTTTATTAATATTAAATTTCAATTATTTTATTTTTTTAAATTTTACTCCCTTGTTTTTCAATATAAACAACTTTTTAATATCATAAATTATCTTTGTCATTTCTAAAAAGAATTTTATTTCGCCTTCCATATCTAATATATGATTTCCATATCATATTCTTAAAAACTTTTTTAATTGATTTACATTTCACAGTTTTATTTAATTTTTTATCAATTATACAAGTTTTTATTTCATTATTTTCTTTAATGATTATTTTCTTATTTTCTTTAAAGTTTATTTCCTTATTTTCTATAATCACAAATGTTTCAAATTTTATTATATAATTTATTTATTTTAGTTTATAAGAATTTCTTTCCTTTTGAATATTGGGTTTCAATTCAATATTTTTATTTATAAGATTTATGTCATTAATTTTATATATCCATTTGAGCCTTTTCAGCAAAGCATCTGGAGATTCAAACTCCTCATCTGTCGACCAGGCTCTTATTAAGCTAAAAATATTATCTGGTAAATTAACAGTTAATAGCATAGTCTCACAACTACTGTTGAGCTTACTATCTTTTAAAAAAATTTCAGCCTCAGCAATATAAGACTGCATGTTGCCGCTATATTTAGGAAAAGATAATATCATAATGTTTATTTTTGAATATGTTTATTAAATATTTTAGAGATTTTATAATTAAAATTTTAATAAAATTTTTTTACTTTTTCAAATTAATTATTTCTTACATGTTTTTAGAATAAATATAACATTCCAGAATTTTTTATCCAGTTGTCTAAGTTTCCGTAGCTAAAGTAATATTGTCTGTGGATTTAGAATATTTTGTAAGTCATCATAGCCCAATTTTAATTAGTTCGTTTAGGTTGATATCTAGTTTAACAATTCTCCTCATTGTTGATTTAACCATTTGATCAATCTAAATTATATTTTGTACAAAATAAATAAATTTATAAGATATTAAAATGGATTCCGCTCCCACCATATAAAGTAAGCAGGGGGTAAAGCTAGATATTAAAAAAATTTCTTTATATTTTAAAATGTTTAACTACAAATTAACTAAAAAACTATAATAAATTTATCCTTTATATATATAAAAAATCTATTAAACAATTAAATGAAAAAATGGTGTTAATCTAATGAATGTAAGGTACAAAATTTTCGCTAAATAATAACCTTATGATAAAATAATAATCCATGTTCAACATTTAATATCTATTTAATATAGAATTTTAAAAACTAATAATTCTTTAATATGAAAATAGAATCTATAATCCGAAAGAAATATTAATTAATTATAACTATGAGTGATATTGATATTCCAGTTTAACCAATGATATATATATCATTGAGTTTAACACAGTATTTGATTATAATTGTTGTTAGCATAGTGAAAATATAATTTTTAGTATTAATCAAATAATTAATAGCACTGGTTTAATAAAAATTAATATAATATTATTAATTTAATAGAATTTTTAAAAAAATCGTTCTAGAGAGCTATCAAAATTTTTTATTTTAATTCAAGGGGCGATTAGGTAGCCATTTAAAAAATTTATTAAGGGGGCTTTTCAAATTTTTTAGGAGGATCGAACCCCTGCATGGACCTCTTTATTGACGTTACTGCCTGACCTGATGATCATCAGAAATTAAACGCAATTTTTTGCAGTGTTTTAAAGAAATCGGTTATAATTAGATTAGATTATAGATTAAATTAGGATAGATTGAATTAGATTGATTAATTGATAGAAAGATTGAAAGTTAATATTTTCTTTGGAAAGTAAACCATATAAGACAGGTGACAAGTTACAAGTCTTCTGAAATAACAAAAAATCGACATTTTCAAATAGAATGATGTCATATGGCGCAAATTTTGAAATTTTAACCGATGAAATATTATGACAAATATTAATAGTATAAAGGTTTTAAATGTATACAATATTATACAATTTGTTTATATTTTAGGATTATGAAGTTTATAATATATTAGGAAAGGGAAGTTTTGCTTCTGTATTTCGTGCAGTTAATAAAAATAGTAGACAAGAAGTAGCAATAAAAATGGTATATAAATACAAAATTATTTATAAAATATTTTATTAAGATTGATAAAAAAATCATGAAAGCCAAAGGTATGATAAGTAGAGTTAGAAATGAAGTTGAAATACATTCACAGTTAAAACATTCCTCACTATTAGAAGTAAATACACTATTAAATATAAAATTATTTTGTTAAGTTGTATGATTATTTTGAGGACAAACAATATGTTTATATAATTTTGGAATTGTGTCATATGGGGGAACTTGGAACATATGTAGCATACAATAAGTCATCAGGAAAGGGTGTTAATGAAAATCAAGGTTTAATATAATTCTTATACTAGATCTAAAATAATGTTTCAAGCTTGCCGTTTTATGAAACAAATTCTAGAAGGGGTATACTATCTTCATTCACATCAAATAGTTCATCGTGACTTGACAGTTTCCAATATTTTATTAGACAAAAATTTAAATGTGGTATGTTATTTTTGCTCTTAATTATGTCCATTTTTTTTAAATTCAAGATTAATTATAAAACTCATAAATGTATTTAATATAAACTAAATTCAAGAAAATTGCAGATTTTGGCTTAGCTATCCACTTAAAAAAACCAGATGAAAAACATTTTACTATGTGTGGAACCCCAAATTTTATTTCTCCGTAATTATTATATTATTTATATAAATAAAAACTAATAGAAACTTAACCCTTTATTGCATGCTATCTCAAAAAATATAGTATTTTATATTTTCACACTCTTTAAACTAAACTGAATTGTTCATTAATTTTTTAATTTTTTTTTCCAATGATAAATACAGCATTTATTATAGAATTTTTTAAAAATGGAAATTTTAGGAAAATAAGATTTTTAAAATGTAAAAAATTTTTTTTGTTAGCAAGAGTTGGTAATTCGTCCCGGAACTAGAGATTTGCAATAGATGGATTTTGAACCCAAACACCCATCTAACCATTTTTTAATTTTTTTATCTCACTCCCCTGCTCACTCAGTTTTTTTTAAAAATTTACCCACCTTGCCACCTATTTAAAAAAATTTGTTTCAATATTTAAATTATTTTCATTGGTTGGTTAGACTCTTTATTTTATTGTAATGTATATTTACTTAAACTTATAAAATATGCAATATTATAAATTAAGAAAATAGTTTTATGATCCATTTGTTTAATGCATAAATTATAATAAATTCACTGCCTACCCATTATTTTAAAAATATTTTTACCCCATCACAACCTAATATTTAAAATTTTTGGACTTGCTTGCCCATATAGAAGGGTGTGCTAAAAATCTGCTCATTGCAGACCTCTACATGGAATCCTCTTTTAAAATTTATAAAAACCATAACTACCAAACCCATTTAAAAATTTCTGGGTGATTCCAACAAAAATGCAAGTATTATAATATATATTGTTTAAAATCAGAGATGTGAACCCTTCGACAAAAAAAAAGGGTCCAAGGTTCAGGTCCTGGTAATAAATTTAAAAAGGATTCAGGTCCAGGGTTAAGGTCCGGGTTCAGAGGAAACATAAAAATAATGACTCAAAATAAGACTTTTTTTCATTCATTTTTTATTATACTTCAATATATACACATTTATAATTCGAAATGAGATAATTTATATTTTAAATATTTTATTCAATCACACAATCATGATATCTTCTAAAATTTCATCCTTCAGATTTCCACGTAAATTAGTCAACAATGAAAATCCACATTCTACGCTTACCTAAAATAGATAGTCATTTTTATAATATATAAATTATTGTACTTGTGTTGCCGGTACAGCCATGACGATTCTAGAAAAGGTATATAATTCTGGATATATTGAAGAATTTTCCTCCCAGAATTTTAAAATGTTTGCATCTCTATTTATTCTCATAACTTCCGAGAACTTTTCTATTAAAGATACAACAGATATTTTTTGCTCCTTTCTATCAGATGATAATTTAATTTTTTTTTCTCTATCTAATAGTAAAATCTCCAGACCATCAATATCGTTATCATTATCATTGTTATCGCTACAACCAGTAGATATTGTAACCACCAATGTATTGTAAATAATAGAGTTTTGGGTATGCCATAAATCTTCAAGATGTTCTATAGCCATTTGTTTTTGCTCACTACTTAATAAAACCTGATATCGCGGGTCTAAATATATCGAAGCATATACAACACTATTTTGTAAATATTGTTGCTCTCTTATTTTTGTATTTTCTAATACTTCATTTGAAAAAGAACTTGTTAATCTCCCTAACTCTAATCGACATCTTATATGCCATAAAAATCCGATAAACATAATTGTTCAGCTTGCACTCTTAATGTTGTTATTTTTAAAGGAACCAGCACACTAATTCCAATCATCTTCTGAAAAAATGATTTCACATGCTCCTATGATAAAATCATTACAGAAATCTTTCAAACTTAATAATCGCTCTAGCATCATACACATAGAGGACCAACGTGTTGTGCAATCTAAAATTGCCATTTACCTTTTCATAGATTTTAATATTCTAACAATTATGGGAGTTCTTAAATATTTTACAACATCCCTTGCTTTATCAATTATAGTTTTAAAGTGACTATTTTTTAGGGAGATTCCACGAAAAAAATTAATAAAATTATAAAAATTTTATATTATTTTTTAAAAATTATATTTTTACATTAATTAAAAAAAAAATTTTAAGTTATAAATTTATAACACCCTGAACCATTGGACCCTCCACTTTTTAAAAAGGTCCAGGTCCAGGTTCAGCCAAAATACGAGGGTCCGGGTTCACATCCCTGTTTAAAATACTATATGATTTATTTTGGAGAGTTTAATTAATGTTTAAATATTTTTTGTTTGTCTAAACAGATTTTGGAACCTGAACCTGGAAGAACTCTTAGAACATTAAATGTAGGAATCAAACACACCCTTTTTAAATATTTGAAACTGGGGCCCTTTTTATCCAGTTCAAAACTTTGATATTATTAGTGTGCTCTCTATAACCTTTTGAAATATTGCTTTAAATATTTTACATAAAAATTTGTTAGGGCCACCTGGGGCCAATCCATTGGGCCAGGTCTCAGTTTAGGCTTAAAAATTTTAATGTTATATTTCCTTCCTATTCTTCCCTTTTTTTGTATGATAGAAAATAAATTCAGGTGGTGGGAAATAATTAATAATTTTTTATATAACATTTTATAATTAATAGATATTCTTAAAGTTGTTGGTGAATATTTAAATTTAGTGATATATTAAAATTGAGAATAAAATAAATATTTTGAGTTTAAAATTACTTCCCTATAAACTTCTTTTTAAATTTTGATCATGAGCTAGGCCTAAATATAATTTTTTTTAGGCTCAGGCTAAAAAAAATTGATTTTACATATCTATATTTTGTGATGACATATCCTTTTAATACATGCAATAGAGGGTAAATAAATTATATATTTTTTCTCAAGATAAATAATGAAACATAGCAATTATATATTCTATTATTTTAATTACCCTATAAACCATTTCTAATTTGAAATTATTAGGGAAACTGTTTTAAATTCCCCACATGGTATGAAAGTAGATATTTGGAGCTTGGGTTGTATTATGTATACTTTGCTTTGTGGCTTACCCCCATTTGATACCCAAAATATTGAATCAACTTTCAACAAAATTATATCTGGTAAATTCTTTCTTCCTGCATACCTAAGTTCCAATGCTAAAGATTTGATATACCGATTTTTGAGGACTGAACCTTCTTCTAGGATTAATTTAGAAGGTAAAAATATCTACTACTTATATAAAAATTATACATAAATAAATTAACTATGAACTAAATTTATAATTTTTTAGAAGCCTTGAAACATCCCTTTATAACAAATGTAATTTCTTCCTCAAAAAGCGATGTGAATGATTCTACTATGATCTTTAGAAAGGTTTTCTTTACTATACGTTCATTTTACATATCTTATTTTTAAATTTATGTTTATTATATTTAATAAAACATGTTGAAAGAAAGAAAGAAATAGAAAAGGCGGAATTGGAAATAAACGGTAAGTTTTGAGAGCTCGGTTATGTCTAGAGCCAGACTTCAGGGAAGAGGAGAGTGGTAAGAAAAAACGGGGAGGAACTTCTTTTTTTTAAGGAAGCTCTGGAAATTTTATATTAACAAATTTATAAAGATAAATGTGTATTTTCATAAAATAAAGTTTCGTTTGCCTCAAAAATCTTTAAACCTAAATCCGGACCAATGTGCACCCAAACAAAATTATAAAAAAAGTGATGACATTTACAATAATCCTGTTGGTAAAAAGGTAAATGGCCTTAGAAGATTAAATTTTACCCCTAAATTATCGATCCTTGAAGAAAATGAATACTCTAGCAATCATGAAATTAAAGTTAATATTTATAATTGAAATCTTGCTTAATAGAATAAGAAATGATAAAATGGTAGGCAAAACTAAATATATATATATTCATGATGGAAAAATATAATTAATGGTTTTATGTATTTATAAATTGCAAAATAAAAATTAAAATTTATAAGATATATGTTATAATTTTTTGATTTGAAAACTCAGCTCATATTAATTAATATAAATTCGATTTCAATTCAAAAAGATTTGTAATATACATATTTATATCTTGAAAATAACCAAAATATATATATAAAAAAACATATACTATATAATTTTATAAGAATTATGGATATATAAAAAAATTATGTTTAAAAATGGAATGACTAAAAATAAATTTTCTATAAGAAGTGATTCAAAATCCAGCTCCAACCACATGTTGCTCTTCTCTGCAGAATAATTTAGAATTTATCGCACTTTACTTTTCCTCTAAAAAAATTTTTGACGTTAATTCACAGCACTGATATTTTTTGAAACAATGAACAAATTTAAATTGATATTGGGTCATTCCATGATAAATCATCCAAAAATATGACTTTCGAAAATCTTACTTGAAAATGAATGAAGCTTTGTACATAGGTTAAATGGGAAATAAAAATTACCCAAATCAAAATTTAGAGCTCTAACTTACTTAGATCTGGAGTTATGTATCTTCAAAATCTTTTTTTAATGATTCTCAAATTAATCAAAAAATAATGTTGGAAACGTCACAAATAATATACAATTTTTAGCCCCTAAAATTATTCTTCGGAAAATATAATTTTAAGAAAAATTTTCAGTTTTGAAGGCCTATTCTGGGAAAGATAGTCTATAATTTTGAATGTTCAATTTAAATAAAATTTACAATTTATTTATAATGTACAAAGTTTCATTTATTTTTAAAATTGATAATCAAAACACATGTCGATTTCAATAATGATCCTATTTTTTGTTACTAGTTAATAAAATAACTTGATAAATTAAACTATGGGAGCTTAGGTGGGGTTCATAGAAACTCAGGAGTTTAAAAAAAATCTTACAGAAAAATTTAGCTTCCCTCTCGATTGAGATGTCAAAGATTTTTTAATCAATTCATCCCAAATTTTTAAATATGCTCTAATTTGAATATAAATTTAAATTAGTGTTTATTTATTATTAAATGAAAAAAACAAGGATTAATTATTTTGTGTTAAAAAATGTTTAATATAGAAAATAATTTTTTAATAATAACTTATAAAATTGTTAATTAGAGATCAAGTTTTAAAATAATTATATTAGTTTTTTTTAAAAATAAATTTTATAAATATTTGACGAAAAATAAACGATTGAGATCCAAGTTTAAAATTTGGGTCCGTATTATGGGCAGGGATCCGAAACGAATATCGGTTCGGTTCGGGTTAAGGTTCGGATAAAAATAACGGTTCAGGTTCGGTTCGTAAAAAATTAAAATATCGGTTCGAACCTCTAAAAACCGGTTTGAACAGATTTGTATTCAAACCTACATTCGAATTATGTATAGGGATATTTTTATTTTATCATTAATTTAAAAAACACATATATAAAAAATTCATTTTTATTATTTGCACATAAAAATAAAAATATATATCAATGATTAATTTTAATATGAACAATATTTTCCTTTTTTTACTTAAATTTTTTTTATTAAGCAGCTCAATTATTATATTTTCAAAATTCATCTCACTCAAATTACATCTACAAGGAGATAGCATAAATTTAATTGTTGAAACATCTTTCCACACTAACTTGGGTAGCCATGATATCAGATTTGATGTGTCATTTATAATAATATTTTGGATTTAATTTTTCTCTAAGCATTATAATTTATAAGCTTAAAATATTTAAATAATGTTGTAAAATGACAATATACTAAAATTTATAAAAATTGTGACAGACACTTATCAAATGTGATTGATGATAATCTTTAAAATAACTCGAATATAATTGAAATCTAATAATAACTTACAAATTATTTTATAAGCATAAAAATGAGACTCGGACCGGTTCAGAGGCATTTTAGCGGTTTGGTTCAGTTTCGGCTGAAATTTTTTAGCGGTTTAGGTTCGGTTCAGGTTCAATAAAAAATACCAGTTTTTAGCGGTTTAATGGTTCGGTTCAGGTTCGGTTTGGATCCCTGATTATGGGGGTGTAAATTACAAAATTGGGTTGAAATGGACTTAGATGTTTTCAACATAGGTGATGGATCCAAACTCCAAGGGAAAAAAATATTTGGCATACAAATATGTTCTTCTATTTTTTATTATATATTAATTACCGTGGATCAGGAACCCCTATAATGGTTTTAAAAAAATAATTAATTAACAGGCTTAAAATTTTATGAAATGTTACAAATCTCTCAATTTTAAAGCATTCAGTGACGGGCGACTTTTTAATTTAAAGAATCAAAAAATTTATAGGCTGGAATATATCTTCAGTTAAGGAAAAACAAAAATTGCCCTGATTTAAAATTCAGAAATCCCGAATTTCCATGGATTTTCAAACTCCGTATGACGACATTATAGTACAATGCTTAATAGTTAGTAGCTAAATTTTAAAAAAGCAACGTTTGTTTTTATCTTTTTTTTTTACCTATAAACGTTTTTTCTCCATCCCTATGTCTACTTTTTACATTCAAGATTTGGAATACTTTTAATATAGGCAGGTAATTTGGTGATTTTAACAGTATAATTATAATATTTATTTATATAAATGATGAATATTTTGTCTATTTTAAGATTAGCGATTTTATTTTTTACGTAATAGGCTAATTTTATGTTAGGGATAGGCTAGTTTTTTATCATTTAGACAATTCAGGTATTTTTGAATTTTAGTAAATTTTTTATATCCAACCAAGAAGTGTAGAATCTCGTTATTTCTGCTTTTACAGAGTATTCTATTTGTTAAATATCATTTAAAATATTTTTTTGCCTACATATAAATGTTAGACTAACCTTGGTACCATCAAAAATTCGCCCTCTTTTGTGAAATCTTTATCCGGAATCTCAACAAATTACAATGAAACGTAAGATCCAATATTACATAAAATAGACATTAAAAATTTAGATAAGCCTCATCCCATTTGACTTAAGTATATTTACAATTTCTCTTTCCTTCCTTCTCTTCCCTTGTGGTAAGATATGTGGGGGAATAAGTAACACGAAAGTTAGTGTTTGTTATCTCACTCATATTTATATAAAGTTATATTCTTTCTTCTTTTTGGGGAAATTTTTTAGTCTTGGGTTAATTATGGATTTTTGGTTAAACATTTATTAATCTTATAATATTTTTGTTACTTTTAAAAAATTTGTATAAAATTAATTTTAATATCTGTCATCACCTCCGTTAAACTTGCCGAACAGCGGAAACATTATTTTTAAGGCACCAATTTTTTAGTGATAGAAAATAATAAATTTTTTTGATCAAAATAGCATTGAATATAAAAAAATTATTAACATTATAAAAAACAAAATTTTGGCCAACTTTTCACTTAAAAATCCAAATCACTAATTTTGAAAATTGATATCAATATCGCTCAATGTTAATAGTGTTATAAAACCCTTGATTTCGCAACAAAAATATTTAATTAATATTTTTAGTGTTACAATCCATGTTTGTTGAGGTATCTACATGAGAGATTTTAAAACGATCATATAAATTTGTAATGAAAATTAATCCTCTCAAGGGTTAGAGAAATAAATTTAGGTCCATAAATATTAAATATGGGATTTTAATATTGATTGAACCTCTACATAATATCAATTTTATATATTTATTCCCAAAAGTAATCAGAGCTTATCTCCGAACACGTTTGTAAATAATCTTCGACAACAGCTGCAAAATTTGAACTTGCGTTTGAATGAAAAACCAACTGATAAAGAGGAAAATCAAACCAAACACTTGAATAACCATGACATAATCACGAACGATAAAAAAAGATTGAAACTTTCTGATTTAAACCCTATTCAAGATGGAGATACTAAAGTATTGCGAGACACTACTAATAATGCTGACTTGAACATCAAGATATGCGGCAAAATGAATAGATTTGATGATCAGGAAAATAGCGAAAGAGGTAACCGTAGTAACCCAAATAAGCGAGAACGATTAGGTTGGATAACCGAACCCATAAACACCGAGCGACTTAAACCATTCAAACAACGAAATAAAAATATCGTGGTATAATATACTTTTTTAAGATTGAAACAATTTTTTTTTTTTGAAAATCATTTTATTTTGATCATAACACAAATAATATATTCTTTTATTTACATAAACCGATAGTTAAACAATACCTTATAATTTAAACAATATTATTAGTGTTGTTAAAGTATCTCGTTACAATTAACGAGTAAATTTTTGTAAAAACTAACTAGTTACATTTAAAAATTGTAGTTATATTTTTGGAATGTAACAAATAATATTATATTTAATATATTATAATAAATAATTTTCAATTAAATTTATTGATTTAAAATTTTGTTTAAATGTTTTATTCATTATTTATGTGCATCTTTATTTTCAATTGATATTTGATATGACCAATGAATCAGACAGATATATATATGAATTCTGATTCTGACTTGTTATTTGATGAGGGTGACATATAAATGATTTGAAATGATGAAGTAGAAATTATACCATCCCCTTCTACAACTATTACCAAAACAACGGAATTTAAAGTAAAAATAATTCGGTCAATTTCGAAAAATATTTAGGATTTCACAAACTCATAAAAAAGAAATGCGTTACTCGTTGCCTTTTGAAACAAGTAACAAATGGAGTTCCATTTTGTCAAAAAAATAACGACGTTACTTTACAGCACTAGTAATATTCCTTCCAAAATAGGAGACACCAGATAATGTTTTTTTAGTACAATATTTATAAACTATGATTATTTTAAAATCTATATTTAAGATGTCCATATTACCTGGTGGTGACGTCAGTTTAGAATATATGGGCATGTTACCTGATTCTAGATACGAACTACAGGAAATTTTTAAAGTCTCTCACGATGGCTATAAAATTGAAATACTAAATATCGTCCATAGAAAAAACGACAATCTCTATAATTCTTCTCGTTGGAAAATTTATCAATTCAACGAATTACCTAGGTGCTACTGGAGGAAATATTTGTTGACATCGAGGTTACATCCAGTGATAAAATATTCTTTTTTTCGTTGATGATTTTAAATAGATAATTTTTTGTATTTATTGACTATAATAACCTTTTCCCAATCATTTATTTATTAGGTTCGTTAAACTTATGAAATCAAAAACTCCTAGAATAACCGTATACACACCTAGGGCTAAGTGTCATTTGATGGAAAATTTACCATTACAAGACTTTGAAGCAAATTTTTATGATGGTATAAATAACTATTATATAAATGACTAAATTTTTTAAAATATCAAGAAAATTATTTCCTTATGATATTAACCTTCTAAAGGCTTTAATTTTATTTCTAAAATAGAAAACCTTCATATATAACTATAATAGGCATATTCAAAAACGAATACTAATCGAATAATTAAATATTTGTATTCGATTCTTTTGAACGAATTGAATAATTTACTATCTGTATATGCTTAGTTATTAATAAGTTAATGTTAATTTTCTAGATTTAATATATTTCTTGCCAACTTTATAACAATAAAGAATTATACATAATTAAATAATAAAAATATGCTTCATTTACATTTTTAATTTTTTTAAAAAAACCATATTTTATTAGGTGCAAAATACATCGTAATTCAAAATCTGACAAATGACTATAATAAACGTCGAAGATCAAACTCTAAATTTTTAGAAGATGAAACATCAAACCTTTCCGTAAAATACATCGCTAAGGATTCTCAATCCATTCGAGACATAACTCATTTATTAAAAAGCACTCAATCTCAAAAAAAATCGATTGAAGAGATTACAAATCAGAGCCAAGATTTATCCGAAGTGATGACTTATCGAGATTACACATTTAAAATTCAAAAGTCCCTAGATTCTATAATGCACAGTGATCTTTCAACTAATGTCTGCATATCTAACAATCGTAATACCGCTCCTTTCCCTATAATTATTGGAACCAACCCAAAGAGATATGCAACTTTTAAAGGAATAAACAAAGAAGCGATACCGACACCCAGTGGAGTTAAGGATTGGGCTCACACCATGAAAGATGACAAAAAAATTATTCATAGAAACTCAATTTGTGATACTGTTGATGGTTATAATCAAGAGGCAAGTGATAAATTATTTCTGGTTTGTTAAATTCTAATTTAAATGTAAAATTTAATCTTTTCTAACAAGTTAAAATTACTCATAATCATTAAATAATTAATTGAGTTCCTTTATTCTCCTCCCCTAAAATGATAATTTTTGCTTGGACCCTTGGATAGGTCTATTGAAAACCTTTATAGATATGTCTCCTTTAAAGTGACCTATTTTATAAGATATTTTATATCATAATGTTTGAAATATATAAAACATGTCTTGTTTAGTTGTTAAGTATTTTTTGAATATAATCTAATGTTTTTTCGTGAGCTAAATATTTATTGGGATATAGCCATAAGACGGCTATGGCTAAATACCTGCAGGCATTTGTTTCTTCGATATTGGGAAAAAAACAAAATATTTTAGTAGAAATTGGTTGTATTTGTTTTAAAAAATAGGTTTTTGGCGAGCTAAATTAATTTTTTAATAGAATAAACATACAAAATCATTTTAATTAGTATTTTAGGAGATATAAAGATCTTTATATTTCTTAATTATTTCAATTAGTCCTTATTTAAATAAATATTGAAATTTAATATTTTGAAACTACATTTTATACAAAAATTTAATTTTAATTTTAGATTTATTTTAAAATAAAATATTAGTTAATTTAGATTTATTTAAAAATAAAATATTAGTTATTTTAAAATTATAACATATCAAAATTAGTATATAAATGCAAAAATATAAAAAAGTGATTTAGCGATTTTTTTTACTTCATTTATCTTCGTAAAAATGCGCTTAATTTTTATTTTGTAATTAAAAATTTCGGACCAGGCTCGGATTTAAAATAAAATAGGCAGGGTTAGGCTAAATAAACATAATCAATTTGAAAGTTAAAGGTCCAGATGGGAGACTGGATTGGATTGCAAATAATATTTTTCTATATAATAAGTAAAATTGCTTTGAGAGAACAAGTATTCAGGAAGTTTTTTTCAATTAAAATATTATATTTATTTTCTTAGATTATACTTTATGATATTTTTTTAAAAAATAAAATCATTTAATAAAATATAAAGCCTTTTAAAGAAACATCCAAATACCCGTTTCATACAAATAATGTTTCGACTTTGTTTTCATCAAATAATGCTATGGGCTCAACCTTAATGTCAAATATTAACGATAAACTAAAGGATATCAGTAATGAATAAAACTTATATTAAAAATAGAATTTTATTATGTAATCCATTTATAGAAAAATATTTCAAGAAAATTATTAATAAAAATAATATCAGAGACTTGTAGACCCAGGTTCCTAACCCTAGCAATAAAATTATAAGTATCTGAGCTTAAAATTATAAACCTGGGCGGTCTAGAAAATGGGAAAATTTTGTAAAACGGGAATTGGAGGCTACAGGTCACTTTTTAACATTTTTTTAAAAAAAAATCAACTAATTTTGATTATATTTATATTAACTTTATTATGGTTCCAAGAGAATAAAATTATGTGATGTAAATTTTTATTCACTATTTTTAAGGTTATGAGGACAAATCTTTAACAATAAATAGCCAAAATTCAAACTTTACAAAGTATAAATTAGACAATATACCTTCGACCAAAGACTTGGTGTCAGCTTACATACCTGGTTCCTGTTGGGGCTTGTTTGATCCAACGAGTCAAAAGTTAACGGCCAAATTTTTAGATGGCATTCAGCTTATTATCGATTTAAATAATATGGATAGGATCAAGTATATAGATACCAACGAGAATCACTTCTCTAAAGATGCTAGGTATTTCTAAAAAATGGCCCCTTTATCATATATGTATTTTAATTCCTTTTTTGGTATTCTTTGACAGTTATTTTATTTACTAATCCATTTCATCATTGAATTGAGCAATCCTTTAGCTCTATAAAAAAGGCACTTATATTCCTTTTTAATTAATCTATTGCTATTCCTGCATTGCCTATGACCCTAGAACACTACGATATTCTTTTAAATAAAGATACAATTCAAATCACTTTTAGAGATTACAATTTTTTCCATTTAAATATGGAATGAAGGAGATTTATATTAGTATTACAAAGGGTTTAATTGCACATTTGTCATCTTATCAGAATCTTGCTTGTATCTTAAATTTTGTGGCTTTATTATAATGATAAAAATCAGAGACCTGCAGAGGTACCATTTGCACGGCCCGGCCCGGTTTTAAATTTTTTAGGCCCGGCCCGGATATTTTTTAAAAAATTTTTACGGCCCAGCCCGGATTTAAAAATTTCAGGCCCGGCTCGGAATTTTTTAAAATTATATTCGACCTGGTATATACAAAAATTCACTATATTTTTCAGCGAGTATTATCGCTTATTATTTAAAAAATACATGTAAAAAGCTAATATTTTGAGAATATTATATTGAATTTATAAAAATTATAAAAATGAATATTTTGAGCATATACTTTATTTTATATTGCATTTATAAAAATAAAACTAATATTCATAAAAATGGTAATATTTTGAGCATATACTATATTTTATATTGCATTTAAAAAAAATAAAACTAATATTTAATTTATAAAAATGGAAAATATTTTGAGAATATAATATATTATATTTAATTTATAAAATAAAAATAAATCGCTATTTAAAAAAATGTATGTATAATAAATAGTATTTTGAAAATATAATCTAATTGCACAATATTAATATAATTAATTTTATAATATAAATTTTTAACAAAAGAAGATAATTGTATTATAATATTGTAAAAAAAAATAATGAAAAATGTTGGATTAAAAACTTTCATGACTCAAGGTAAATATAATAAATGCAATAAATATTTGACAGTTTGCAAAGTAAAAAACCAGCATGATTGACGAAACCCTATACTCAAGAAAGATATTAAAAATTCACAAATTATCAAGAAGAAAGAGAAGCATATCTACCTTTTCAGGTTGAAGATTATTTCTTCTTTCTTCAAGAATTCTCGTAGTGGAAAAATTCCGCTCACAGCTTGCACTTGAAGCAGGAATTGCCAATTTTGCTAAAATTGGAAATTCGCTTTGATGAGCCGCCCACCACTCTAACAAATTATCCACCTTAAATGTTTCATCTATTTTTTTATTTATGTAATTATAATATTCATCATCGGGTATTGACATATTACCAGAATTACCATCGCCCCATTTGTCATAAAACGATTCAGTTTGTTTAACAACAGTCGTAATTTGATTGGTCGATGGTATTTCATTTACTTCCTGAGCCTCTTGTAATTTAATATAATCTTTTATATAGTTTTCCGTCATCTTGCGATCTGTCCCTGACTACATACGTAATTGCTTGAATTTGGGACAGAGAAAAGGAGAAATAAAATGATACTTGTGTAAAACAAATTTTTCAATTAAAAAATGCTTTATATTAAGTAAAATCAATTTTATTTCTCCCTTTTCGCCTTGAAAGGTATTACAAACTTCAAGAAGTGATATTCCTTTATTTGATTGTTTTGGTAAAATATATTCTAAAAATTTAGATATGAATTATAAAAAAATATATTAATAATACTTGAATATTGGGGCTTATTTAAGATATTCCTTTATTTGATTGTTTTGGTAAAATATGTTGTAAAAATTTAGATATGAATTATAAAAAAATATATTAATACTTTGAATAAATTTGCAGGAAATTAATAATTAGATCGATCTGTGGGTGTTAGGTAGTGTTAACCATCACCCAATATTATATTAATCATAACTATAATATAATATAATCTTATAACCATTAACTCATAATGTAAAAATTTTTATAAAAAATATTAAGCCGGGTTGGGTTTAACAATCTTAGGCCCGGCCCGGATATATTTTTAAAAAAAATTTTTAGGCCTGGCCCAGATATGTTTAAAAAAAATTTTTTTAGGCCAGGCCCGGCCCGGGTATATTTAAAAAATTTAAAATACGGGCCGGGTTTAGGGCCGGGCCTGCAGGTCTCTGATAAAAATTGCCCCCAATGTCTAAAAAATGTCAGTTAATATAAAAAATATAATAAGCCCAACTTAGCCTACAAATATATTAAGAATGATAATTAACATCAAGTATTATCTTAGACAGGCAATTTAAGAAACTTGAAATGTTTTTATTAGTGCTGGCTCTTGTAGCTATCTCAATCCATGTTTCTAAAGTATTTTGTGGGATAAATTTAAATTTAGACTTGCTGAACAGAATGCATATGTTTTTATAATTCAATGATATGTTTATTTATATTTAACATTATGATCTTTATATATTTAATTCTAGTCATTATCCAAGAGAAATAAATCCTAAATCTGATGATATCTCATTGTTCATTAAACAAAAATTGCAAAAAATTCCTTTGCTATTGGAAAACATAAGTAAAAATTGTCGCAAAAATTGTTAAATGTTATTCTTAGGGTATTTAATTATAAAAATAATATAGAAAAATAATGTTTCCAAGATTAATTTATTGTATTCATAGCACTATAATCATTTATTATATTTTTTATTTAGTCTATATGCTATTTAATTTTTTGAAACATTAATTTCCGCTTAATCAATCATCACAAAAATATATTTATTTATACTATCACTCTACCAAATAATTTTTAATTATAAATAAATCGACTGAGTAACAGGATGTGGTAAAAGTAGATCTTTGCACCGATAAAATGATCGGCGGCTGACGGACGCTGCTTTATAATCCCCATTTTTTTTATATTATCTACATTAGATTATTACTTTTTATAAATTCTAATGAATTATTTTAAAAAACGCTAAAATATATTTTTTGAAAATAAAATATACAATAGTATTATATTTTATTTAAAAAAATATTTATAAATTTTTGAAAGTTTATAGTTCTTAATAATGTATAAAAATAATTTATTCAAATTTGCCGGACAATGATCCTCTTGAATATCAGCCAAAATAAATTCAAGTGTTTCAACAACTAGCACACCTTGTGATAAAGTACACTCTGCAGTTGTTACGATTATAACATGGTTTTCATTAGTTGGATGATTTGACTAATAGAATATCATAATTTTCAAGAAGTTTAAGGAATGAATTCTGTCCTCATTAAATTTTGTTCTTTTATATATTTTAATATAATGTTTAATTTTAACAACTAGATAATTTTTGAATAAAAAAAATTAAACTGCAACAGGGAATCCTAAAGCTAGTTTTAACATATTTTCCTTAATTGAAATAATCTTTGAGTTACACTAATAAATGATCATTTTTGAAAAGTTATGCCAAACTCAAGGTACACCCTTTTTATTAGGAACATAAATTCAATTGTTTACTTAATTTTTTTTAGAAATATTAAATTAATAGTTTGGAAGTTATTTTTATTTAATATACTATGCAGTAATCTGCATTGGGCTTAATTTCAAGTCCAGCCTGGGAGAAAATCTTTTTAAAAAAGTTTTGTTGGCCTGGCACACATCCGATTTTTTTTAGAAAGTTTGCTAGCACAAATCCGATTTTTAAAAAAATTTACCGGCCCGACCCGAATTTATTTAAATATAGAAATTAATTTTTATAATTACTCAAAATAAAAGATATATGTTATATAGCGTCTAGTTTCTATAAATAAAATCAAATATTTTTATTTTACATAAAAAAATTTAACATAAAATTGATAAATTTAGATATATTTAAAAAAAATTTCAAGGACCGACCCAACTCGGCCATAATTTTTTAAAAGAATATTTAGCTCCACCCAGCCCGAGCCTGATTTTTTTTAAAAAAAAGAGGCCCGGCCTGAAGCCCATACAGGCCGGGCTTACTTTTGCAGATCTCTAATACTATGTCATGTAATTGAGACATTTAATTTTAATATCTTCATTTGAGTTTTATTATTGTGAATTTCATCAAAAGTATCACTAAAACGATAGGTTTTCTTACAATTTTATCCGGTGTAGAAATTCTCTGATCCTCAAGTTTAACCATCATTATATAACCAAATATTTTGGCGATTATAACCACTATATTATATAGCTTTGCAAATAAGTAATAACAATTTTGCCTATGAACAATATAATTTAATGAAATTATAGCTTATATGATGCTTAAAATATAGAACTAATTTTATTATAATTACATTGACCTGATAACTAGATTTAGATAGTTCTGATATAAACAATATTTGCTAAGTATATATACAGAAAACATAGTCTAGTTAGAACATAGACAGAGCCAGGGGGTAGGGAATCAAGGGAAAATTCTCCCTTTCTGAATTTGAAATTAATTAGCTTACAATTTATTAATTAGAACAAGTTATGTGCAAATCTATTTCCAGCATCGTACCTATACCTTTTAACATAATCTTAATGTTCATGAGATAAAACCCTTGGAAGTTATATCGAAGCATTCACCCCATTCTTACAAATATAGCGAAGAAAAATTTTACCCCCTTAGATGCGAACCATTTAAAAATATATGGAGGCAAATGAACCCCTACATCGTTTATATATACACTAACTATAAAACTCCTAAGGTTGATGGGCGATTAATGAAACTTGCTTCTATCCTACAAATGATTTAAAGATAATTTTTAACATGCAAGTGACTAAAAGTACAAACAACACCTGAATTATTTTTATTATTCATCCATATTTAACTAATAATATTTGTTTCAAGTTAATCTAATGGAGATTATTTCAAATTTCGTAATCTTAATAATTTCCAGAGTTGTTCTAGATATAAAAATGTGGTATCTGTATCTAGATAGATTTTTGATTAAATAATCTGTATCTAGATATTATTTTAGACGTATCTATATCTAGATCCATTTAAAAAGTATCTTTTAACAACTCATAATTTCCCAATTTTTAAAATAATTCAATTTAAATATAAGAGTCTACTTCCCTAGCATATATTAATATTTTTTAAATATTGCAAAAAAAATACCTAAGAAATATAATCTGGATTCCTAATTTTTGTTTTAGCAATATAAACAAACCCCATTTTTTTTAACTAGCGAGAATAAACAAATGCTTTAGATTCCTGTAAACTGATGTATAATATTTTAGTCTAAGATACCTGTAGCATATTTTTGAGATATTACTTTATAACAATGTAAGAAATAAAAAAATTGATTAAATCAGAGTTTCCTTATTTTTCTGGAATAAGATTTTAAAAAAGATAAATAATGTATATAATCTTTATGTTTTGATTATTTAAGAAAAGAACCAGCTATATTTTAAAATACTTGTGATCTTATTACCCCTGCCAATCTATATATTGTGGATATTTTTGTATATTTAAAAAATAAATCGATTGGGATGGGCAAGTTTTCTTTTATTAAATTAAACAAAAGTCACTTAATTTAATTCCTTTATTATACTAAATATGAATAATATTATAAGATAAATATATTATATATAAATAGTTACCTAAATTATCAAGATAAAAATATGTATTTAGGATAAACATGGATTAAAGTCTGGACTATAAATTAAAGACCTCTTAAGCTATTCTTGTTTCAGTATATAGGCCATTACACTTCTTTTTATACTCAAAACACTCGGAAAATGTAATGTTAAGTAATCCCGTAGCTTTTTAACGATTAAATCTAGAAAATTTTTAAATTATATCAGCTGTTGAACTTTAATGTTTTTAGTTATAAACTTAATTTTGATAAGTATCTGTTAACTCTAAAAAAATTTTTTATTGTTCTATGCCTCTAAGCCCGTTATGAATTGAAGATTTATTGCAAGCTTAAAATATCAAAATGTTAAATTTTTATCAAGACTAAGGTTCTGTTATTTGTCAAAAAATTTATTCAACTTTCATTTAAAATTATAAATTTATTTTAAAAAAATTGACAAAATATAATACAATCCCTAAAGCAATTTTTATTCTCATAAATATTTGATAACTTTAATAAGATTTTTTTATAAATTTGGAAATATTTAATCAAAATGACATACTTCTAGAATTCAATAATTTTTAAATAACAAGTAAATCAAAAAAATAAAGTGAAGGATATTTCAAACACTATTAGTTTAATATTGTTTTTAAATCTTTGTAAAAAAAATAATTTAATGTTTTAAAATTGAATGGGCAAAAAATTTAGTAAAATTCGTAAGGATGAACTAAAAGACTTGGAGAAATCTACTCATTGTAAGTTAATATATCCAATTTATATTTTAATATAACGAAAAATACAAATTTTAAATTAGAAGTCTACAAAGGGCAGTTATAATTTTTAAAACAATGGGAGAGCGGGTAAATTTAAAACTTTCGGGCGAAGTACATTAAAAATAATTTTTTGCTTTATAATGCAAATTTTATAAATTTAAATCAAAATAGAATAAATATAGAGCCAAATCAATTAATCAAATAATTTTGAAACTTTGGATGGGATAAAATTTTTTATGAAAATAAGCTGGGTCAAGTTTTTTTTAAAGTCCATGAGCGGGATTAAAAAATTTAAAATGGCATCATAGGGTTTCGGGTTAAACCGCCGATTGCAAACCTCAATAACTTCTATTTTTTAATATTGTGAATGAAGGTACCATATCGATAGGCAAAACTATAGGGAGATACTTTTATCTCGAATATTTATTCTAGTGAGAGCGAAACCTTTATAGCGAGTCCACATTCGCGAATACTAGAAGACTATATCGCAAATTTTTTAGGGAAACTATTGTGAAAACTTAAGTTTATACATAACAGCGAAACAAAATTTTATGGCGAACTCATTATTGCGAAGGCAATATAGCGAAAACTATTATCGTGAAAACAATATAGCGAATGCAATCCCGTGATAATTATTAAGTTTATTTTATAAAACCATATTAATTAAATAATTAATATGTTACAGGATATCTACATAGAACTATTATAAAAATCTTTACATGTCTGTCCCTATAAGGTATCAATTCACCCAGAAAAAAATGTATAAATAAAGGGGCCCGATGTTCCGATATAAACATCTTCCTTCTTTTTTAGGTCTGGAATTTTTTTTATTTAATATAAATTTATTTACCCTTGTTGACTGATTCTTTTTTAACATATTTATTAGCTATTATATTTTACATATATATTATATTTTATTTGTTATTTTAATACAAATTCCTGATTTTGTATTAATTTTATTTTGTTAGAAATAAATGAGTATAAAAGTAATCATTCTGTTTTTTTAAATTGTAACGACATAGGAGGATAGTAAGATGAAGATGATGTTGAATAATAGATAATCATATTGATAGGCACTTATAATCTTAGGTAAACACGGAGCTTGAGTCACATATAAAAACAAAAAATATAAACTGGAATACAAATGATTTATTTGTACAATATCTTTAATTCCCTCCTTCTTTAGAAGCAATTACAAACTTATCTTATCTAATAGAATAATGATTTATTTGTACAATATCCCTAATTCCCTCCTTCTTTAGAAGCCATGACAAACTTATCTTATCTAATAAAATATTTTGAAATTATTTTTAATCATAACTTTGCTGTTATTTTTATTTATTAAAATGGGGAAAAGTCAGAAGGGGGGTGGCCAAAATCTTGAATCAGAATGTTATTATATCAGAAAGTTATATCTATGTACATTATGTAAAAAAAAATACTTGGAATGCATGCAAAAAATGTGGAAACAAATTAGCTATAATAGGTTCGCAATATTGTCTCCGCTGTAAATATTTGACCGGATAATGCATGGAATTGGTTTAGCAATACTACTTTTGCTTTAAAATTCCTTTGCGATAAAATTTTTGCTAATAGTTTCTTAGTAAACGTTTCTCTGAATTGACCTGATAGGAATGGATTATTATTTTATATTCCTAAGTTAATCATGTGATTAAATTTTAGAATGTAAATTTTGGTAATCTTTGATGATTTCGTTCTACTTGCATTATTAACTTTAGTCTTTTCTTTTATAAACGATTCTGGTTAAAATACATTATCTTCTTTTTTTAAAAAAAGTCAAATATTATATATTTGTTTTAATGATCTTTTTTTTAAAAATATTTTTTTTATATTTACAAGTCAACAGAAAGGAAATCAATGAATGGTAAATTTATTATAAATAATTAAAAATAAAACACAGGATTTGAGTATAATGAAATATTTCATTTTTTAAAAATTAATTGAGCCATTCCTATATACATTTCACTCGAATTTTTTTGTTAAAACATTATTATTAGGGTTCAGATTTATTTCTAAATATCAATAGTGTAATCGTAGGGGAAACACAACTCAGGCCATATTGGCTCTAATGGCTTTTTTATCGTTATAAAAAGTTTAAATTTAGTTTAAAATTGTGTTTTTACTTTTAGTTTAAATATCTTTCAAATTTTATTATGAAAAAAATTGCAAGTGTAAAATTCACTCAGCTATAATGGGTACTTTAAAAAATAATACAAAGGTTCATATTATCTCGGTCAAGGGTTTCCTTTTTTGGGTAAAATAAAAATGATTTAGGTATTAGAATGATGCCCTTATATATTTTCTCCGACGTGATAATTATGCAAATGTTATTCTTATAGAGAGTTCTATAACTTATTTTCCTTATTTCAAAATGATTTTTTAAAAAATATAATTTTAAACGAAAACAAAAAGGTTTATAAAACTAAAACAGAATCTAATTATGCTTAAATAATGAAAGTGATAATCTTAATGGCAATCCTACTTTCAAATATTTGAATTGCAAATTTTATAAAAAATCAACTTAAAAAACATTATATATTTTTTGAATATTCAGATGAGCTGAAAACATTTTTTTGGCTTGACTGGCCTGCCATTTTGAATTGAGCACAACTTAATTTTTAACTCTTGCAAAATCCTATATATCTAAAAAAAATTAACATAAAGTATATATATATTATAATTTGAACATATAATAATTTGAATATATAATAATTTGAACATATAAAAATTATACATTAATATATATTTTTTATTCAATATTTTCATATTGAAAGGGACTATTAAAACAAATGAAATTCTAATTTTATATAAAAATAGGTACGAAAATTATATCAGAGAATGCCCAGATGGTAAATTACACAAAAAAGTTAGTGTAAATTTATAAAATTATTTGTACATATATCACGTTAAAATTTAAATTAGTGAATAGTAATTTAGGTTATGCTAAGCTAAAGGCTGAAGTTAACTAATTCCAATCTAATAATATACTTCACTTCCTTCAAAAATATTGATAATATTTTTTAGTGTTGTTAAAAGTTACATAAAGGTCATAGTTACATTTATTAATTACATTACATTATTTAAAAAGTTACCAGTTACTGTTAAATTTGAAAAGTAACTAATTACAGATAGTACTTCTAAATAATTTATATAACTTATCATTTTTTTAGTATAATTTTTTTATTAATACAAAATTTTAATCAAAGGATTAAATGAAAACATGATTTAATTATAGAAATAACTTTACTGAAATATTTTATTGAAAAAGTATCATAGTATATATATTTGCACCGAAAAAGATATATAAATAACACGCACTCAAAAAAATATATAAATAATGCAATAAAATATTTATTTCTCGTAAAATATTAAGTTTAACTAATTTTTGCTAGTTTTTCACTATATTATGACCATTCAAAAACAAATTTATTTACTCGTATTAGTTCGAATAATAAAAGTAATTTCGATTTTCGGAAATTATCATATAAAGATAATAAGAGATATATATATATATATACTACTTAACATATTTTGAAAAGTAACTAATTACTTTTGTAGTTACATTTCAGAAAATATAACTAGTTACAGTTGCTAGTTACATCATTTCAAAGGTAACCAATTACAGTTATTTTTAAAAAAATGTAACCACTTTAACAATGCGAATATTTTTCATCGATAAAGGAATTTATATTGTATTCATCAAATATTTTCTTTATTTTGTGATATTTTCGATAACAAGGGATAAGCCCATGCTGACGGATATAAGAATCCACATTCTCAAAATGGCTACCCTTCCAAAAAATTCCAAAAAGTATTTTTTGTAATAAATTTGCAGATTAATGAAAAAAAATTTTATTTGGAAAACTGAATTTAAATAAAACATCGATGTGAGCATTATGATTCCATATTGAGTTTTCTTATAAATATTATTTGATTCCTTGCCAACTCTGTCAGGAATCACTAACTACTTTGATGGAAGCCCTTTAATCACATAGTCTTCGTGTTCGGTAATAATTCATTGTATTTTATAATATTTTCTTGTGAGATGGGGTAGTCAACCTTGTAAAAAAAAATTGGGGTTGGACCTTATTAATTGTTGAAATCAAACCGCTCATCTGATGTATAGATAAAAGGAAATTTAAACAGCTTTCTTTCATATTACGCAGTCTTTTGATCCATACTCACCACATCTATATTGTTTTTGGTCTCCTTTGGGTTTCCCTTCTATTTATTTGGGTATATCCAATCTTCGGTGACCTTTTGTTCAACATGTCCAAACTATCTTAACCTATTCACTTATCACATCTATCCCAAATCTTTTGCGTAATTCTTCTCTTGTTTGTTTTTGTTTCACATTTCTCTAAACTAATTCAAGAATATCTAAACCTTACTACCCTACCCATACTTATCAAGTCATTCTCCCCAACAGTACTTAGCATATAGACTACATAATAAACATACCCAATATCTCTTTCTTCAAATCTATTTAATTTTGAAATATAGTGAAGGTAAAGAAGGTAACAAAATAATAAAATATATAAAAGGAATTAAAATTAATATTTTAATTGGAATGAGTTAACTTTCGCCAAATTAAAAATTAAGCAAATATATTGAATTTTTTTCCTATTTATAATTTAAATAAATAAAGTATAAACAATATTAAAATGTGTTTCAAATAAATTGAGTTAAATTGTTTATTAATCTAGGAAGTTAATATATTAGTTATTATTTTTTTTAGGAATTTCAAAAAATGTACACACAATTTTTTCCCGAAGGTAATTCGACGCAATTTTCCGAAATCATTTTCGACGTTTTCGACGAAAACAAAGTTATCTTATTTTTAAGATAAATAATTTTAATCTATCATTAAGTCTCATTTATAGTTAAGGCGATCAACCGCAAAATGAGAACAGATCGAGTTTATAAAATCTTATACTCAGAACATTTTTCTAGTATAACTTTAGATTTAATTTTATTAATTATAAAAAAATCAAGAATTAAATATTAATAAAAAAATGATCATATTAAAAAAATATTAAACTCGATTAGCTGTTATATCAGGTTGCATTTTGATTACTATGAATGCGGCATGCAGGCTTCGCTTATAATAACAACGAAAATATTGTGGCATCGCGAACGAAATACATAGTATTAAATTTTACAGCTATGGTATCGCTTAGCAAAACATTGCCCATATCTTGAAATGATATCGCGATACTATAAACGAAGCCTTAGTTTTATTACATACAATATAGTTCGGATGTTTGAGAAATTGAGTTTGGTAAGTCATTATAATGAAAAATTAACTATAAATTTTTAAAGACTTACAGACCCGGACCGGGTACACAGATGGGCCGTATTTTTTTTAAATATATAACCGGGCCGGGCCTAAGAATTCTTTTAAAAAAATACTCAGACAGGCCGAATATTTTAAAGCTGAATATTTAAAATCGTCATTATTATAATCTAAAAAAGATGAATAAAATATATTTAAAAATTGTGTATCATAGAACAATATATCACATTCATTCACTTATCATATTTCCTATTTCAATTTTTTCGATTCTTAGAAAATAATTCAAATTAATTATACAATTAATCATTCTAGGTAAAATTCAATCAAATTAAAAACAAAGATATACTCATTCAAAATATAATATACTTTTTAAGGAAAATATATTTTAGATAAGTATCATTTTATCTCCCTTTTTCTCTGTTTCAAATTCAAAGTACATATGTTGCCAGATAAAAGGCGCAAAATGACCGTTACTTATAAAAAAGACTATATTAAATTACAAGGGCAACAGGAAATAAGGGGATTACTATCGACCAGTCGAATAATAAATGCGGTGATTCAAATTCACATCTTTTACTACAAAAGGGGAGATAAAATAATTTAAAATATTATTATATATATAGAATTCATATTCGCTGATAAACGTCTGTAAAATGTATAATAAGTTATTTTTTAAAATCCGGGCCTGGCCTATAAACCCTGACCAGGCCAAAAAAATTTTAAAATCTGGGCCGGGTAGAGCCGTGCTAATGGTACCTTTGCAAGTAACTGATATTTATAAAGCTTACATAGAGTAGTTTTAAAAATATAAAATATCACATCCATTATACTTTAAAATATGGAAATATTAGAAATTAAAACTATATAAGAAGACGATAAAAAATTTAATATGTAAATCCTCGAAATATCCCAGAGACCTTAAGAAGTATCATTTGCACGGCCCGGCCCGGCTCGGATTTTTTAAAAAATATTGTATTTATTTTTAATTTTTATAGCTAATAATGGCGATTTAAATATTTGGTTTATAAAACAGTTCGGCCCTTTTTAAAAATTAGGCGCTGCTCGGTCTATATAAAAATATTATAAAGGTCTTTAAAATATCTTAAATTTTTAAAAAGTTATTTTTCAACGATCGATTTTTGGCTTGCTATCTTTTAACATTACAACTAAGTCGTTAGTAAGCGCGTATTGGTTAAGAATAGAGTGAGACATCGTTGGGTATTTTTAAAAGCAAGCAATTGATAGGTAAAATTTATAATTTATAACGATTTAATTTATTTTATCGCATTGTGCGGTTATTAAAGAATTTTCCTATTGTTCGCTTGCATTTGAAAACTACCCAGCGATGTGTGCTGCATCGCTTGAGTGATACGCGCTTACTATAAACGAGACCTAACGCTCAAAACGCTTTAATAGCCTTAGTTTTGCCTGCAGGCCTGATTATACAATCTAATTTAATAGAAATTATTTATTTGTATTTTTTTTTTAAATTTAAATATAATAAAATTTTAGGATGGGTACTTAAATTTTAGGGAATTTATATTGTCATTGTCAATCATATCCAGGGGAACCAGTGAAGAAAAGTTAGATTGTAAATAATTTATTGTTAATTTTATGATTGTTTAAAAAAAAATACATAATTAACATTCTAAACTATCATAATTATATATATTAATTTATCTGTACATCTCGAAAATTTCTATACAACTTTGGCAATTTGATTTTAAATGGGTTACTTTAATTATCTTAGGGGCCTTCAGTATGTACGATTTAAATAGGGACAATTATATAACTCAAAAAGAAATGATGTCAATAATTATGGCTATATATGATATGTTAGGACATGGCAACAAAGAAAGGAAAAATAGCCAGGATAAAATTAAAATACTATTTCGAGATATTGATACAGTAAATATATATTAAATAAATTTCTTATAATAAGAAGTTATATCTTAACAGTCTACATTATAAAATTAAAATTGACTTTAACGGGGAAAAAAATAACTAGTTTATTTTTAATTTTTAGAACCAAACTAAAATTTATGGCTCACATAGTTTTTAAAAATACTTACATACACATATATGTAATCTAATATATCTTTAAACTTATAGAAAATTCCATATTCTCGCAGATACAAAGTAGCCTCAAATTATAGGTTAGGGCCTCATAAAAATTTGGATTTTTACATGGGGCTGTAATTTTTGCAATACATTACTTATAAAGAAACTCTTATGTAAAAGATAATCAAAATATATGTATTCACATATTTTTATGTTACATAATAAAAATCTATTATTTTATATAAATTAATCAGATTCTCTTTTCTTAAATATGATAGAGTTGTGATGGACCAGTAGCGTCACCATGGGAGAGGCCGAGGGGCTCTAGCCCCCTAAAAATAATTTTTAATTTTTTTTTATACCTAAAAAGTAAAAGGTAATTTTCGATAATGCTAACTAAAAAATGTTCGATAATTTAGCTAAAAAAAAGACTTTTAGATAATGTTAGCTAAAAAAAGGTAATTTTAATATAATTTAAAAAAAATTTTTGAGTCCCCTGAGATTGTATTGTAAAGGCTATTAATGCCCTTGGTTATAATTAAAGTTGGGTAATAACTATATTTTTAGCCGTTTAAGCTAATTTTTAGCCGGCTAAAAAATCGGCTAAACCAAGTTTTTAGCCGAAAGTCACTTTGGCCTGGGGTTTTTTTTTTAAAAGATAGCATCTTAAATTTGGAAAAAACTAATGTAGATTAAAACGCCTTAATGTTAACGGATTTTAACGTAAGCTCCGGAAGATTGAGCTGAATTAACCGACATATAGCATTACCCAACTATAGGTATAACTATGTTAAGAACATAATAATTATAGGTGTTTTCCAAATAAAACGCGAGTTTTAAAGTCTAAAATGTTGGGAGGGGGGGGGGTAGCTCTCCGCATATTACCCCTTACCGGTTACCCTACTTAGTTTAAAAAATTACCCGCCCACTTATTTATTTAAATATTTTGTTTAGCTCATCAACCCAATATTAGTAAAATAATTTAGTTGGCTAGGCTCTTTATTTTTTATCTTAATAAATTTTAACTGAAACTTATATAACATGCAACAATATGAAATAATAATATAATTCTATTCATTCAAGAAAAAAATAAATCAACTTGTCCACCCTCCGGCCGTTTTAAAATGTTTTTAACCACAGCATTAAGACTGCACTTCCATTTGTTTAAAATGTTTATTACTGCCACCCTAAGCTGGTTTGGTTCTTTATTTATTCCGCCCTTTCAGCAAGTAAAATATAAAACCAGCCTGCCCATTAGAAACCTCTATGTTAACCACAATTTAATCCTTATGATAAAATATAAATAATACCCCCCCCCCCCCCCATATTATTTAAAGAATCGGTATATTATAAGCACTAGGAATCATGTTAAAAGTTTTAAAATTTATTTGAATATTTGTTCATTTCTTTATTAGAACAAAGACGGAAAGATATCTAAGGAAGAATTTATTAAATTTTGTAGAAACGACCCATCAATTATGGAAACATTATCGTTAAATTTCTTCAACTAATAATGAGCAAGACAGCTTTGATTTAAAACAAACGATAGACAATCCAATCATTATGAAAAAATTCGTCTTGGCAATAAATACATAATTGATAAAATTGATAAAGAAAATTACTTAGAACTATTCATGTTTATTTATTATTTAAAAGAAAGAAATTATATGTAATTTCTGAAAAATAAATTAAACTCGTAAAGCTAAAAGAGACCATACCAAGTCTGTAGTCTAAATTATTCTTCAAATTTTTATGCTATATTTTCATATGCTACTATTTTTTCCACTGCTTTATTTTATTTACTAGAAAGTGAAATATACATATTATTCAGATTTATCTTCCTAAGATATAGGAAATTTTTTTTTTCTAAATTAGCAAATTTCAATGTAAAATAAAGTAAATATTATTCATATCTCAAATGATAATTAAAAAAAATAATGAAATTAACTAATGCTTTAAAAATTAAATATGTCGCAGGAGCAATTCAGATTAAGGTTCATAGGCTGGGTTAAATTTTTCTAAACAAATAGAATAATATATCAATATTCAATATTGATAATTTTGGGATGACACATTTTAATTAATTTTTTTTATTAATTAAATGATTTTAAAAAATCAAATTGTTTATAGAAAATATACATATAACAAAATAAAATTATTGCAAAATGCATTTATTTTGTTCTATCTCGATGTTTTTTAATTACAATTGAAAGGTAACATATTAAATCCCAATTATAAGTTAAAGAATTGTCTGATCTGTTTTTAGGTCCCCACTTGTTATTTTATTGAGGTATAACATAGGTGTTGACCTTGACTATATAAACTGTTAAGTTCATGTCTCTCCTTAGAGGTACTATACAATTATGGGACTATGTTATATCTTATCGTAAACCTATAGCTACTAACAATTGTTCTTGTGATAAGAGATTGCCAAGGTTGACTGAGAAGAGACTCCAACTATTTGTCACCTCCTAAGATGTTGTGGGACTGGAGTAGTTGTATTGAATGGGGAGGGGTAGATAGTAGTATCGACATGAGAATTTTAAATTAGGAGATGATTAATAAATAATGGAAAAGGAGTTTTTACTGGGATACTTTATTTTCATTTAATAATTGCACAATCTAATAAAGGGTCGGTTGGTGATTTGAAGTCAGATATCATGAAACTATTTAATAGATGATTTAAAATATTTCATTTATTACTAAAAAGGAAAAATATTCAATGTAATTTTTATTAAATATAAAAATGTTTTTTTGTTAACAATATAAAATAAAAGATGAATAATATAATAAATGATACAAATATTTAATTAATTTTATAACGTCATTGTCATTTCTGATTAAAGGATAAGTAGCTGAAGTAGTTGGTTTGGTAAATCTCAATTATCCCGGTTGGCGTAGTTGGTTGTATGATTGTCATAATTATTATGATGACTTGTTTTTAACATAAGAAAATATATCAAAACTTATATAAAGGGAATTTTACCCACAGAATTTGTAGTTTACCGATCTCTCTTTCTTTCTTTTTTTACAGGAAAAACGTTATTTCAACAAATTTAAGCATGAGTTAACTTTATTTAAAATTACAGGAAAAAACGTGTAAGAGAAATCTTCAGAAATTGTACGATGCAATTTGTTAGATAAAACCTACTTCAACAGATTTTCTAAGAGATTTTCCAGTATCTCTGCACTTAAATTAGATAGAAATTATCTGACAAATCATTAGATTTATTGGTTTATTTGAGATAAAAATTTAAAAAACATACTAAATGATTTTTATACTACCCATTTAAATTAAATTCTCTCAATTGTAATTAATATTATACCTATATCTTATTAAAAACCTATCCGAATAGTTGTCTTTAAAAATTAGGTAATCTCTTAAATATTGGATAACTTTGTCTGAATATTTATCCAAATGTATAGTTATATCATTGTAAATTTACCGAGAAACTATAATTAATGAATCCCGAATAATTTAAGTAAAAATGGAAAAATAGGGAATAACGGGAAAATCCAGGAAATTTTTCTTTTAAAATATTTTATAGGCCAATATTGATTTATTGTTTTATTCAAAATATATAGTCTATTAACATATTATTTAAACAAATATGATATAATTTTAATTATTTTGTTCGTTATATTTGTATGAAGTTGAAAACGATTCCATAAAGTATGAACATCTAAATCGAATAATCTATCACTTGCTAGAGTTGCTTTTCTTTTCCCATAAAATGCAGATTTGCTTTTATAATCATCAGTTTCCTGACCTAATCATTTTAAAAAAATCCTATTTCGAGATTTTGTAGGATTTCCAAAGGACGACCAAATTCTTTCCGACGCAGCATTAGCTAGCGGCATTGGTAAAACTCTTATGGCTAGTGTCGATATATATTGAATGAAACATAAATCTAATAAAATATTGAAGAATAAAATTTGTTAAAAAAAGAAATAAGTTATTGTTTATTAAAATATAAAAAAGTATTTAACCTTTTCACCAAGTCAACCGATTTGTAAATGACACTCCTTCCCAAAGAATTTCTATACCAAAAAATCTTCTTTAACATTATATTTTGTAAGATTTTCCACTACTCATCTAATATCTTAGTCTAATTATTCACGGTTGAGAACATATAACTTTTTAGAAAAGTTATTGTCTTTTAAGTTTAATCAACAATATGTAGGATCAAATATATGATCTGCTTAATATATTTCCCGTCAACAATATTTTTTCCGGTTTTTTATAAATTTTTCGATCTCTATAATTTTACTCGGCAAGAATTTTGATATAGTTTTATAATAGTTAAATATCTCCCTAATATAAATAAAAACCTGAGGGAACGTCAGATAGATTGGATTTATTTGCTTCCACTATCTCTATTTGTGTAGAAATAGCTTTTATAAAATCGTATAACTGTGAAGAACGCTTAGTTATCCTGCACCATTTTGCTATAAGATTTATTGTGATCATTTAAAAAACATTCATTATTAAGCAGATATATTTTTATTTGTAAAATATTGAGTAGTGTGACTTCCTGTAGAATATCTCCTTTTTTAAAAGTCTATTTATCATCAAAACTATACCCGCTCAACGAGTTAGGTTAGGCAACTTTAAGGAGATAAATTTATTTTTATCTCTAAGGAGTTGTTAATCCTTAAATGTCGATAAAAGAATGTCATTAGACTTTACATATTTTATGATACTTTAAACCTTTGCAACTAAAATTTATTTGGTAAGATTTTATTTGATATGTCCATTAAAAGCAGTCCATGGGCTGCGCATTCAATCGTTGGATATTTAATTCTTACTAGTCTCCATGCCTTTTTGATATTACTGTCATTATCTGTTATAATTGTGTCAATCTCTATTACTTTAATAAATTTGTTAAATATATATTCACCTTTAATTAGTCCCTATTTCAAATGAATTATAGAATACGGGGTTTGGGGTTTTTATAATAAAATTTATGATGCATTCAGCTTTTATATTGATCCATTCATCACTAAGGAGAGTCAAATTTTCATTTTTACCAAATCCCACTGTTCTTAATATGTTCTCTGTTTAAAGATGTTTACTAAGTAAATATCTTGAGGTAATTTTGAATGCCGGTTTTAAAGATTGAAATTATTTTTTAACACGCATTGAGTTATAGAAATAGGTTAGATGTAAATGTAGCTGCAAATTAAATTTCTAGTTTATTTTGCTCCTCAGGTGATACGCCATCAATATATTTTATCATATTGTTTTGTTTGCGATTTATGGATTTTTTGGAAATATTATAATAGGAAGTTATTCTATCATTATCAATAACAATATTATTTGTGGGGTTATAATTTAAATTTAATATATACATTGTCATTTATATTGTTGTTTAATATTTTACACTGAACTTAGAAATATCAATTGCGATTTTTGTTGAGTTGAGGAAATTGTATTCTAAATTGAAGTATTTTTAATTACAATACAGTCATTTTTATTTTAAGCTTTTTGTTTGTAAAAATGAGTCCTATATTTTCTGGAGATCTAAGATTAGACATGATCAATCTAAATATATAATAAAATAATATTATAATTAAATATAAATTTAAGAGTACCCATCAAATCTAAAATAAAAATTAGCAAATATAATCTAAAGTAAAATATGAGAAATTAATATATTAAATACTGAAAATTATCTTTAAAATTTCTTATATTATATATAAATTTTATTAGTAGTACTAAATTGTTTAATTGAAAGCAACATTTAAATCTTTTATCTATCACAAGCAAAACATGGCCAGTTATCCCCGGCCTCTTTTAAATATAAGAACTATTATTATAACATAAACACTCAAATATGTTAATTTAATTTAATTTTATTTAAAAATCAATGTTTGAGCAAAATATTTCATAAATATGAAAAAAATATTATAACTAATTAACTCCTCTGGGAATTCATTCAATATAATTTATTGCTGTTAACAGTTTTTTTATACTTGTTGGAAAAAAAATATTGTTAAAATTAAGAAAATATAAAAATATTGTTCTTACGAAAGAATTAAAATCATATTTTAAAAATTCTATTCCCATATAAGCAAATTTTTTTAAAATAAAAATTATTACCTTAAAAAATAGTGGCGGAAAATGGGGGGGGGGGGGTAAATTTGAAAAAGTACATTTACACAAAATATCATTCAATGTATAAAAATATAAGCTGATTGATAATTGATAAGAGATCAAGCGACTTTTACAATTTCGTTATAATATTTGTTATAATATCTTCTATAATTTAAAATAATTTTAATTAAACTTATAGTGTGTGGACAAGAGGATGGATAAACCCCCTCCTTCCTCTCCATTTAAAATATTATAGGTTTTATTGCCCCCTATGGAAAATTTGATAGGAATAAAATTAGCTTTCATAATATATTTATTTTAAATAAAACTTTCTCCTTAATTTTCTTCTATTTTTATCAGAAACCTGCAGAGGTACCATTTGCACGGCTAGTGTTATTTCTGAAAAAAGCTTCAGGTCCGGACCGGATTTTTTTCAAAATATATTTTATTTATTTTTAATTTTTTTATTGGATAATGGCGATTTAAAATATTTGGTTTTAAAATGTACGGCCCAGCCCGTCCTGGGTATTTAAAAAAAATTTTTTAGGCCCATCCCGTGTATTAAAACTTTATAGGGGTCTGGATATAAAAATACGGCGCCGGACTGAGTCTACAGGTCTCTGATTACTATATAGGTCTTAGAAGTTAGGTACATTTAATTTTTTAATAAAATTTGTTATAAATTATTTAGAAAAATACAGATAGCTTCCCAAATTTTAATGGTAGTAATTTATTATGTACAAATTCAATTTAATGGTGTGCAATGTAGTTTCCATATTTTTCATTCTATATTGAATCTTGGTGCCAATCTTCGAAATTTTCATTTTGCTAATAACTTTTTTATTTGTACTGTCTGTCTACCAAACGGATTAATAATTAAATTAAATATTACATGTTGCATTATTAGCTTGTTTTCGAATTAATGCTTTCAAAATTTTGGCAAGCTTTATGCTAAGCTGCATTTTATCAAAATATTATGAGATTTTTTAAATAATAATACAGAAGAAAAAAACAAATAATATATCCGTGATCGTAAAAATCATGAGATTTAAAATTTTTGAATTGTGGAAAAAGACATCCAACTGATATAATTGATCTAGAGACCTAACCAAAGGGTGATTTTGTAAATTTTATTTTGTTAAAACCCTTATTTCTGTTTTGTGGCAGATAAAATTAATTGATGGATTTGTTAATCGGGCATTAAATTTTAGTGCAATGAAGATATTTAATGCCCATATAATTTCCGCTCTGGCATTCCTATTTTGACACAAGCCTTTTCTTCAAATCTACCACTATATTTTTTTAAATTTTATATATAGTATACAGTGCCTGATTTAATGGGTTCATCTATAGCCAATACATTATATCAGACAAATAAAATTCAAAATCTGAAAATTATTTCATACATACAGTACAGGAAAATATTTTAGAATTTCAAGTAAAAAAAAAAACAATGGCTATTGCTTAGTTAGCTTGATTAATTTAAAATATTATACCAGAATATATATGGGAGACTGAGGCTAGGTAAACCACTTAATCTCATTTTAAAATTAAATAGACTAGAAGGTTTAAATTTTATCCTAATATATAGCATTTATTATTAGTGTGCATCTATAGGTAAAAAAATCTTTAAAATAATTTATTATTAAAAAGTTTATTTAAGATTTAAAATTTTGAGATAAAATTCAAAAATTTTTACATGATAGAATTTTTATTAGGTTATTAAATCATTTATATATAAATTAAATTTTATAACAAAGTTTTAACTTACTTTTATTATTTGAGAAAGTTTTATGAGTATTTATTTTGTCTAGATATTATTTCAATTATGATTAGTCAATTTAGAGCTAGCGAGGTTTGCTAAACCATATATGTCAATCAATTATGGCAGTTAATAATGGAAAAAAATTTCAAATATCTTGGAAAGAAAATTTATGGCTGTGTATGATTGCGGATTTATTCTATTATAATCTCTCCTTGAGATCCTTATTTTTATATGCACAATATTAAATTAACCAAAATTAAGTTTCGATTTTTAGATATAGGGGAAACTCAGGTTAGATCACGGGGCTTGGCAAACCATTTAATTTCATTTTAAAATTAACACCAGAAGGTTAAAAATTTATCTTAATAATTAGTTTACATCTATGCAAAAAATCTTTTGAAATTATTCATTATTAAAAATTTTCCAAAGATTTTTATATGACGGAATTTTAATTTTTACTATATATAAACATTTATAAATAAATTAAAGTTTATAGCAAAGTTTAAAAATTCTTCTATAATTTAGGAAAGTTTTTTGAGTATTTATTATATCTAGATATTATTTCAATCATGATTTGCCAATCTAGAGCTAGCGGGGCTTTCTAAACTATACACGTAATATGGCAGTTAATAATGAAAAAATTTCAAAATCTTGAAAAAGCAATTTCATGGCTGTTTATGATTGGTATTTAGGATTTATGGTAAGAGATCATATCTCTCCTTAAGATTCTCTTCCAAAATGTTTATTAAATTAACCAAAATTAAGTTTCCATTTTTTATATATAAGAGCTTCAATTTATAAGTATTATGATATTTTGAACAATATATCAATAAAATTATTCTATACGTATCATTAGTAATAAATAAAAATGCATTTCAATTTATTATGGCCTAAAAAACCCAAAGGATTAGGAAGCCCCTAATCTTCACTTTTACAAAAAATAAAAATGATTATATTCTTAAATTATTTAAGACATATAATCATATATAACTTTTTATATTATCAAAAAAAACTCGAAGCTATAGCCAATTTTATAAAAATCGGTTCGACTAACCCCAGTTTCTCCTAATTAACTTCAATATAAAAGTGTTATGATATTTTGAATAATAGAATAATAAAGAAAGAAAAAAATCTACATATCATTATTAATAAATAAAATGCATTTCAATTCATTAGAGACTAAAAGAAAAGCTAATGATTTAGGAAGCCCCTTGCAGTGGTTTGCCTACCCCGTTATTGGGGTTTGTTGGACAAAATTTTAACTTTTGCAAAAAATAAAATTTCAAAAATATGATTATATTTTCATAAATATTTATAATGCATTTTTATTGAATATAGTTATAGACGTCGATTTATAAATTGTTCTTTATAATATCTAAAAAATTACAGGAGTTATAGCCGATTATTGGTTCTGCTATCCCCAGTCTACGATATAAATTTCAGACAATAAACGTATATATATATAAGACATTACATGTAGTTACATATATAAAGCTTACATTTTTCTTATTATTTTTTTGAATTTGCTATAAAATAAAGTAAGTTTTAGCGATATTTTTCCTATAAAAAAATAATTAAATGTCTTTTAAAACTCAAGAATTTAAAAATGTAGAAGATTTTATATTTTATAAGCATAATTAATTAAATTTATTCATTATACATATTAAATATTTGAATGTATATTTCCACTTATACACCCATCAAACAAGAGCCGCGCGCATTTCAAGATGATATCGGCAAAATCGTAATTTTCTTTAAGATAAAAGAATTTTGAAATTCTTATAAGTTTTAATTCAGTTTGATATATTATATAATAATATATACTCTTTTTTTATATAAATCTTGCATTTAACCTAAATTATACAATATTTATAATATATTTCCATATTAATATGTGTATATTTAGTTAATAAATTATGATTTTTTTAAATATGATTTTTAAAAAAATCAAAGGCAACAGGTATAAAACAAATTTATTCGACTTCTATAATATTTTAATCTATTTCTTGTACAAATGGTTTTATATGGAATATCACTAAAACCAGGAATGGATAAATGCGTTAAAAAATATTTATTATTCTCCTAGAAAAGATTAGGGTTAGAATAGGTAACGGTTCGTGTTAGGGTTAATGGAATATTAAATATAGGAGTTATTGCATTTTAAATTGATCGTTACCCAGTCAAAAATATTACAAGGTTTAAAATTAGATTTCTTATTATCTCTCGTAATATTATGGTCATTATAGATTAGAGCGGAAAGACCCGAACCGGCCAATATAACTTTTTCGGATTAAATATTTTAGACAATTGTCTGGCCCAGAAATCATTTTGCCCAACCCAAGGGCTGGGCTACCTGCCTCACCGACCTAGAATGGCCATTCCTCTATAAAACTTACCTTATCTATCAAAACAAAAATGAAAAATTGACTTATCCAATAAAAATAGAATATAGAAAAATTATCCCCTCCCATAAAAATAATAATATCATATTTTGGCACACACATCATATAATAATCAAATACGAAGAATTTTATTGCAGCCAATATAAATATAAATATAATTATATATTATTTAAATTTAAAAAAACGATAAGATTATTTAATTTAAAATAATTAGTAATTGTTGATTTTTATGAATATTATTGTGAGGGATTGCAACTTAAGCCCCATTATATAATAAATTATAAATTTTCGAGCTTATTAAAACATATTTATTTTATATATATTATTATATTTAAATAAAAACAGAAAATGTCGGAACTATTATGTGCAGGTTGATGGTGATTAGGAGAAGGGGGAAGGGGAGGGTTAACAAAAATATTTGGGAAGGAAAAATTCACACCACGGATTCAAACTTAAAATTTTTTAGTAAAAGGAAGGTATTTGGTTTTCTCCGAAATTATAGTATTTGGAAGGATCATAAGGCAAAGAAATGGGAGGGTTGTAATATTCTAAACCGTCAGGGTAAAAGAAGTTCTGTAATTGAGAATTGTTAAACGATTGGTTATTAAATGGGTTGACATTGCAAACTGAATAAGGAGTGTTGTCACAAGGAAAATTAAGCATCAAATGTTTGGATTGTTGAGCTATCACATTTTGTTCAGGCAGGTTTTGAAGATCATTTAAATTGCTTAACAATATATCAGATTTTGGTTCTTCGCCAGAACTCTTCTTGTGTATGTTATTATTATTATTATCGTAATTATCTTGAATATCTTTTATAGATTTGGATTCGTAAAAATTACTTTGAGAGAGTAATAATTTTTTGACATTTTTGGAAGACATTTTGATTAATCTAAAACAGAAATAATTAAATTATATGTAGAAAATTTTGACTATATAATAAACAACGTTAAATACATTTGCTTATTTACTTAGACGTATGGACGCGACCATCTTCCATATCGGATTGTTTAGACATAAGAAATGTTTTCATGTTTAGATTATCTAGAGAATCTTTTGAGCTTGATACGCATCTATCTTTAGTAACTGAATTTTCAGGTTTTTTGGATCCCATAGAACCTAATCCATCATTCAAAGAATTGTAATTATATGCCATTAGGGATTTGTTTCCCGTTTCGCCAGTGTTTTCAAGAAAGAAATTTTGATTATCCTTTTGTTTTACATTGTAATAATGATGATGATAATGATAGTGATGGTTATTGAGTGGATTTCGCTCATTGTTTCTAAATGACTCATCATTAAGGTCACGATTATAATCCAAATAATATTCATCAGCGGTAGTACTTAGAGATTTTTTTGTTGATTGGGTTTGAGGTAAGGTCTGAGACTGCAGGTTGTAATTGTATATTAAGGGATTGTGATAAAAGTTTATCTCATAATTTATTGGGGGTTTATCGGTGTTAGCCCAACTTTTTATTTGAGGGTAAGGATGCTGCAACGTTGATTTTATGTTGAGCGCATATGAGGTATTTGTACTATCGCTTTGAGCAATTAACGCCTTGGGTATATTTTTATCTTGTCTAGACAAAGAATTGGGTAGGAATATTGACTCATTAGGGGTACGGTCATCGTATTCCATCGAATGGTAAGGTAAAGATGATCCAAAAATATAATTAGGCTTGCTCTCCTGGATGTTAGGGTAAGTTGTTAATTTATTTTTCAATTTTTCTTCTCTTCTCCATTTAGCCCTTCTATTCGAAAACCAGACCTTCAAAATATATAAAATTTAAAGATAGAAATAAATTAATCCTATATTATGTTTTATAAAGCTATATATAATATATTATGTATACCTGAATCCTGGGCTCTGGTAACTCAATCTTGGATGCCAATTTTTCCCTAGCAAATACATCTGGGTAATGAGTTCTTTCGAATTCTAAAAAAAAACTTTAAAATTTAAAAAACCTACATTGGCTCTATATGAATTTAAAATTATACACTAGTTAAAACTAATTTTTTTCTCTCTAACTCCTTAAATATACCTATTTCGAGTGCTTCGATCTGTTCATTCGTAAAAGATGTTCTGTTCCTTTGCAATTTGCGTTTTAGCCTCAATCTATTTTGCTCTTCGTCGCTTGCGTCATCTCTATTTAGATCGTTGTTATACCCTTCATCATCAATTTTCAAATTATTAGGTCTCTCATTCTTATCATCGTGGCTAATCAAATTTTCTGAATTAGTCTCTGTTTTTTCTTTTGATATTTTGTTGTTTTGAATAGATTTTTTTTATATTTAGATTATTCGACATTCTCATAAAAATTAAGTTTAATATTTTTTGACTTTTTTTAAAAGTATAATCTTTTTACTGAACCAAAAATCAATTTTTTTATATATTATTTTTCAAAATTTTCTAATTTACACAAAATAAAAATCTCCCTTTACAATATTTTGTTTTCAACATTAAAAATTTAATCAGATAAAAAAAATTGCTTTTCAAAAATTTTATTTCATTTTCTAAAAAAAAATATATTTTTAAAATAAAATTTACAAACTATATTTAACATTTTATCTAAAATAAAAATCTGTTAAATGTCGTTTTAAAAAAAAAATTTTTTTTTTGAAGTTTTATATTTAAAAATGTAAAAATTTATCAAGAAGAACACAATTTAAATATAAAAAAAATTTCGAATTATTTAGTCAATGTTAATAACCTGATTTTTAAAATAATTTAGGACAATGTGGGTGGAGGTCACTAGCTCTTATAATTTTTCCAAAAGGTCCTTTTTTCAATATTTAAGTAAGCTAGAAAAATAGCCAAAATTAGTCTGAGGAAAATTGAGCACATTTTTTTTCCAGCTTCTTTAGGTTTTTATTAAAAAAATCTTATCACGTTGGTCTAAGATCTGCCCAGTGCTGAGGGAACGTGAATTAAACAGAGTCCTCTGTATAAATATGCCGTTTTATTCAAGGATGCCAAACAACCTTGTAAATCAGATAAAATAAGTAGGATGCAACTGAAAAGCCAAACATGTTATATATTTTATCATTGTAATAAACGTAAATATAATGAAAGGAAGAGAAGAGGGAAAAGAAAAAGGGGAAGAAGGTTTTTTTTTGAATATTTAAAATTAAGCATTGAAAAAAAAGAATATAATTTTAATTTAAAATTTGATTCAAATTATGTTTTATTAAATTAAAAAAATTGTTTAAATTAAATGTTTTTTAAAAGATAAAGAAAAACATATACCCAAAATAAATATATCGAATAAAAAGACGTATATTAATATATATAATAACGAGTGACTTTGAATCTTAATTTATTCGAAAATGCTATTAATTTATAAAAAAAACTATTTTAAGATTTGATATCAATACCCAAATCCAATAACCGGTCTGATCATCGAATTAAAGATTATTTTAGATTAGTATCTTCATTTAGGCGAGAGCAGTGGAATGTCAAAGGATTTAATCACATTTTAAAATTAAATATATACTAGGACTTATAAATTTTGTCCAAATTGGGGAAAAATATTTTGAATTAATTAATTTTTTTTATATATATTATAAATAAGATTTCGATGTCAAAATTTAAATTACTAGAATGACAATATTTGAATTTATAAATATAAATATTATTCACTTAAAAATTAAATTTTATAGCAGAGTTTACCTTCTTTTATTATTTGAGAAAGTTTAAGAAACATTTATAGTGCCCAGATATTATATTTAATAATGACTAGTTAGGTTAGAGCTGGTAGGGCTGGGACCTGCTAAATAGGGGAATAGTTTAATGTTGGGTTTATACCCAAATATAAATTAAAATTATGTTTTGATATATTTATAAATTGAGCTCAATTTTATTATTTTGTAATATTTTGATTGAATAAATTAAATTTATTCTACAAATATCCTTCATAAGAAATAAAAAAACCTTTGAATTCTTATTACCTAAAGCTCAACCTTTGGAGACTTGTTGGGTTGTATAATTAGCTTTTAGAGAAAAGATAGATTTTATAAGTATATATATGAGGTTATATAAAAATATTTGTAATAAAGTTAAAAGTTATAGCCGATTCTACAAAAATCGATTTTACTAGGTCCAGGCTCCCCTATATAAAACAATTTATCAGACCCGATTCTAAGCCCATTGCGACTCCCATCCCTTCCCCAAAAAATTTTTTTTTTAATTTTTTTGGTTCTTGAATATTTTTTTAATAAATTTTTGATAAATTTTTTAAAAATTTTTTAAAAATAAGAATGTAGAGACTGGGGTAAAGCGATTGAAATGTTAACGCGAATTACTTGTTACCCCTTGAGCACAAAGATTTTAAATTTGGTGTGGAGATGTATTTTTATTTAATTTCTCAACTATGTTCATATTTGAAAAAACTTACCTGGTTTTATATAATTTGTCTAAAAACTGTTTTTTTACCCCAAAATTATAAAATTTATTCTCAAGTATATTTTGCTTTTAGTAAAATATATATAACCTCAGGATTTAAAATTTGGCGCACATTTTCCTTAATGTATTAGCTATAAAATAAAATTTATCTGACCTTTATCTATGCTAAAAGTCACGCAATAACGATATTTATAATATGTGTCACCTTGGGGTAAAGCAGTTATGGGTAAAACGGTTAAAATATATAATTATCTTCATTCATTTATTTATATAATTTATATTATATCAAATAATGAGAAATTATGAGAAAACTCATAATTAGAGATGTAATATAAGTATAAATGATGCAACTATAAAATACAAAATATTCATTGAATTAATTTGCTTAAAAATATAACATACCTTATACAACGTTGAGAAGAAGATATAAAAATGAATATTACTAGTGAAGAAGAATAGATTGTGTGAATACATATTAGGAGCCAGTAGGTCATTTTGGAATTAAATCCTAAACAATTAATTAAATTATATTGTTAGTATTTGATTTGAGTTTAACTATTAAATATATTCAATTTAGCATTACTAATAAAGTTAACAAGTTATATTTGAATTACCATTATTAAAATTATGTAATATATTTATATTTCAAATAATCATAAAACTATGAAATTAATTTTATATTTCCATAATAAAGCCGTTAAATTAATATTAATTATTATATATTTCAATTGAGCATTTTTATTAAAGTTACCAAATTATTTGAATTGAGCATTATTTACAATTATGAATACATTATATATATCAATTGATTGAGCATTTTTATTAAAGTTACCAAATTATTTGAATTAAGCATTATTAAAATTATGAAATAGATTTCAATTGAGCTCTATTAAAATTATAATTTAATTGAATTTATTTTAGTAATTATATGATTATAATAAGTCTATAGAACTGGTATTGGTAATTATTAAAATGAAATTGTTTAATTTTATAAATAAACAAGATATGAGCATTTGCATATCAGTTAGCTATTGAATATCACTTGAATGGGCACATTTTATGTGCTAATTATGATAATTACTTTACATGTCGTTATTGTATGATTAGTCTATAAATAAAAACTTATTTCTTTCCAGCTATAAGTCAACTTATCTTCCGTGTAATTTTATAAATATATTTAATCATTGTATATTTTTGTATGTGTCAAATAAAATCGTATATTTCAATTTTGTGATCAAATGACTTAAATATTGGTTCATGGTAAGAAATTTTTTTAACTGCCCCCTCCCCCATTTTTGTCAGCCTCTCCCCCAATGGGCGAAACTAGAATCGGGTCTGAATTTTATATAGAAAAATATATTAGATTTAGAGGTTATGTTAATTAATAATAGAAATCCAGTATTATTTAATATAATAATGTTTTTTAATCATTTTTATCGAAGGTGAAGAAGATCAATTTAATAATTAATTTTAATTTGCCTCATTTTTATTTAAAAAAATTTATATGTTTGAAAATCTTTTACAATCTTTTTATAAATTTTAATATAACAGTAATAAAAAAATTTAAACTAATAAATTAATCAAGGTTAATATACATTGATAAATTTAAAATAAAATATAAATTACAAAGAGATTATAATGGGGACGTATTGTCGGGTCGCGATATGTTTAAAAAACCAACTTATATAAGAAATCAACAAGTCATTATAAATTTTTATAGGTTATTCTTAAAATTCTTTTTATTATCAAATTCATTATCTTCTAAAATTTATATAATATAAATATTAAAATATTGATCTTCATTATGTCTTATCATGTCATTCTTTATTTTTTTTTAAATAAGATAAAATTTCTTTTGTAATTGTTGGATTTTTATTATTATTAAAACGGAATTTACATGGGAAAAATCCATGCAAGATATGAATAGAGATGAAATAAAATTTAATATATTAAACTTTTAAAATTTGTTTCTATATCTTTTGATAGCCTAGATAATTTACGATTTATATTAACTATTAATTTTATGGTAGTTCTCATCTCCCAATGTGATTTAAATATGATATTAACGAAACGGGAGCACAATTAAAATGTAAATAATTGGGCTTAAAAGTTACTTTTTTTCCTCAAAATGTAATAAGCTATATAGGGTCATTAAAAGGCCCGATTCGTGTCGATTTTTAAAAACCCAATTAAGATTTCCAAAATACTATTATGAAAGCCTCGAGATTTGGAAAATAGAGGTACAAACCTTTTTGCCATCTATGAGCAAAATCTCGATACGTACATAATTATTTTGGCTAAAATCTTAATCAGGTCGTTTTAAAAATCGACCCGAATCGGGCTTTTTAACAACCCTAACTAAGAGGCTAAGGTTCATAAAATTAAAAATTATTCGATTTTACAAAGCAAAAGACATCATTTTATAGGTCTTGTTATCATATAAATATTTATGAATGATACATTTAAATTAAACCTAATGTCTCAAATTAAATCATATGATAAATAATTATATATTTATCGCCAAAAAAATTATTTCCTTCAAGTCAGTTCATTATAAATTAATTCACAATTTATTTTAGAATTTTTTTACGTATATATGTTTATATATCAAATCAAAGCTTAAACCCTACACGCAAGTTTTATATCATAAAATTAGATCTAAATTATGGATAATAAAGATTTGGGGGTCCGATCGAGGCATTTATCGTTTATGTCATTAAAATATAACTTTTTATTATCATATCATAAAATTTTAGATTTTCAATATTTTACTTAAAGTTCTACAAGATCTGCCTGCCACTCAGCCGGGAAAACCCTAGGGTTCGTGAAGATAAAATCATCAATAAAATATAGGCTTGTCTTGTTCGAAAAATATTAATGTTATATTTCCTTCCTACTTCTTCTTTTTTACCTTATTATATTGGGGAGATATGATTATGTAGCATATTCTCTTGATAAAATTTAATTATTTTTTAAGGGATTAAAATAATTTGGGTGATTGGATAGCCTCATACTAAAATATATAATTGAGAAAGGTCCTTCTATCTTTTCTAGTGTGAGCGCTATTTAGGATTAAGTGAAAGTCATTCTATTACTATTTATTAATGCCCCTGGATAAAATGACATATATCAAATCTAAACCATAAAACATAAAATTTTTCATCTTTATTGTTATAATTAATACATGCTTAAATATTTTAGAGAAATCTTTCTTCATAATAAATTATAATTGTGTTAGAATAGGAAGGAGAGATCTGGAGGGGGGGGGGGTGATAGCCGGGTAAGAAAGTTAAATTTCCATATCTTTCTTTTTGTTATAAGAAAATATTTCAAATTTAGTCATTGTTGTTATAATTTATAATTCACATATTTTCTACCAATCAGACTTTAAGTTAGAAATCCGCAACTGGTTTATAATTTTATTTTTTTATAGTTAAAATTGATTTTTTCAAAATAAAATTTGCGACGGGGCACGCTATTACTTTAAAAATAATAGTAAGGGCACACAATAAATAGAGGCGAATTTTTGTCTTTGTAAGTTGAGTTATTTATTTTAAATAGTTTATATTGAAACATTTCATATAAAATGCAATATATCTTCTATATTATATAAAATAGTTATTTTAGAAAGATATATAAAAATTGAAATATATTGATAAAAATAAATATATTACATAAAAAATGACATATATAATTTTTTAGAATTCATTTCATAACGATAAAATTAAAAAAAAAACAATTACTGTGGACAAGATTTCATCCATTTTTTTGTTTTTTATCATGTCATTAAATTTGAATTTAAATATTCTGAAACAATTAAGATCTAAAAACCAGAGACCCAGACCCCTGCCCGGGCTTAGGGCCGGGCCGTATTTTAATTTTTTTAATATACCCAGGCCGACCCTAAAAAATTTTTTAAAAAAATACCCAGGCCGGGCCATATATTTTAAACCCAAATATTTGAAATCGCCATTAATAGCTATAAAATAAAAAATAATATAATATATTTTAAAAAAATCCGGGCCAGGCCTGAAATATTTTTTTTAAAAAAACCGGGCCGGCCGTGCTGTTACCTCTGCAGGATAAAAATACAAGAAAACTCGTCAAGAATGACGGGGAATGATTTTTTATTCTTAAATTAATTTGATGATTGATATTACCTTTTGTTTGATACCCATATCCAATTTTTATTTTTTACACCCCACCCCCCTCTCCTTCAAACCTAAGTCCAACCCATTAAGGCCAAAAGTGAATACTATTATTTGTGTCAAAATATTTTAAAATAATCATTTATTTAATACCAATATTGATATTTGTGTTGATAAAAATATTCCTGAATCCCGAGACCTATAAATATTTTGATTGGCTATCTGTTGATACCTATATTGGATTTATTTACTTACATAAAAACAAAAAAAAGCAACTTAAAAAATATATAACATTAAAATTTGAATCCCATGAAGGCATAACTAAGGTATTGCGGTGAGGGCGAATGCTAAGCTAAGAGCTGTTTCCGTGCTAAATTTTTGAAATGAGCATATAGGGCCTCAGAGTTTTCCAAATTGTTTTAACAGTATGAAAACTCCTAGACACCAATCGTATATCAATTAACTCTTCCAATCTTCGGAAACTGAATTCCAAATTCGGACATTATTTGATCTAACACCTTTTGATTTTTGTTACACTAGCCACCTAAACTAGATATTGTGTCATTAAAGATTTTACAGTGATTAACACCTGTAGTATTATTCTTTGGATCGGATAACCCTAATTCAAAATAATGATTTAAACAATGCCATATGACCGCTGGATATAGTGTTGGATATTCTTTTTTAAGAACCAATTAAAATGGGGAAGGGTTAATTTTGAATTAAAAATGTACAATACAATTACATTAATATGTATACTATCGTTTTGTTCATAAAATATTTTATATTTCATAATAAATATTAATAATATGCAAAAATGCCATTATAAAAAAAACAATTCAAATTTTTTGGAAAGGGCAAGTTATGCTCACAACTTTTAATAAGTATTTATGGCTGGAGAATGTTTAATATTTTTAAAATAAGTGGGAGAACTGCGTGCCCCACGTGCCATTTCTCCGAGAAATAGCCCTAATTAAATGATACTCCTCGAGACATGGTTATCATAAATTCTTACGCACAACTAATGATGAAAATAATACTAAAGTTTAAGCATGTCTCCTAAACAGTAAAACAAAAATTCATCTAATCACATTCGATTTTTTGGGAGCAAATTAGTTCATATTAAGAAATGCATTTCACAAGCAGTTGATGTAAACTTTGTCAATCACATCACCTGTCTTATTAGGTTAACAATAGAAATGACAAGTGATTTTAAAAGTATCAATAATTCAAATTGCAAAAATTCGATCAAAATATTCGAAAAATTTGATTCATGTAAAACGAATTATTGGTATAATTTGTCAAAACGAAATATTTTAATTATTTATTGAAATTGATTGATAGGTTATTATTATTAATAGAAATACAAATGATAAAGGTATTAATAATTCAAAATCCGAATATTCGATCAATATATTCGAAAAATTTGTTCGAATATAGAACAATTTGTTAAATAAACAAAATATTTAAATAATTTGTCGAAAATTTGAATTATTCGAATAATTCGGTTTGTAAGAATCGAAAAAATTATTTATTCGTATTCGAACAAAATGAATTATGTAATATTCATATTCGTTACTATTCTAAGATTGTTATTTTTTCAAAATAATTTTGTGAAAAAAATAAATTTTACGCCATATATTCGACTAATCAAACGATAATCGTTGTTTATATCAAGTTGAATATTTCAACATGGCTATATTGAGACATGTCACTATTTTGCATTAATAATTTAAATATCAGTAAAAAATAAATGTCAATAGAAAATAAAAATTAATTAATCTCTTCTCATTCATCAACTGGTTTACTCTTACTCTTACATATAAACATTACTACAATAACTTTATAATAACTTTAACTATAAAAAAGAAGTATAAAAATATATAAACATTATTTATGTTCTATTCTTCCGTTATAATAAATGAAAATTATCGATTATCTTGATAACAACTTTGTTACATATCAATTTTATTTATTTTAAAAAAACAATATTATAGTAGTGTGACGAAAGTTCAATTCTCGCTTTGTATTAACTTGGATAATAAATCTGCAAATATTATGCAATTGTGTTTATGTCAATCAACTAAAAAAAATCGAAAAAATATGATAAATAAAAAGAGCTATTGGTTATAAAAAAAATATTTTTAGAAAAAAAAGTTTGACTGACAATAAGAAGAATAAATAGTGTATTTTGTAAAAAAAAACTTTATTTACTCTAATGCACCGCTAGGAATAGAATAGTGCTGATACAAAACCCAGGCAAATTTAAATCTGTGCTTAGACTTTTGGCGCGGTAAAAATGATTCGACGGACATGTAAAGAAAGAAAGAAAGTTTTCAACTTACCTAACCTTTAAAATGTCATAAGATAACGAATTAAGATTTTTTAAAAAAAGGAATTATGAAATAATCAGCTTAAATTATTAACTAGGAAATATTTTCGCAATATATTTTAGAAAAATAAAAATAATTTGGGCTAGAAGACAACTTCTACTTTGGGATTATATTTGTATAGATTCGTTCGCTAAAGTAAATCTGCATCAATATATCTTCAATCACGGACGTCAATATCTCGAAAAATCTTAAATAATCTTTCCAATATAAATTTGGTAACTTTGACAACGAAGCATAACTTTTCCTAATATCTTTAGGGAACTACAATCATTGGTGACTCCGAGGAGAACTATTAGCGCAGACAGATAATATCTCTAGAAATATGAAAATCTAATTTCATATTCATTCACGGATCTATTCTTTATAATATTAGTTTATTTTAAATTCGTAAACAAAAAAAAATTTGCAACAAATGTGCTCAAATATAAATAAAATATTAAGAATTTTAAAAAAAAACAAGAAACAAAAATTGGCCACGCTTTAGACAACCTGATCCCTCGTTTGCAAGGGACTAAGCAATTAAATTTGATATACAGGTATCTACTTCATGAAGAGGAAGGACCTTAGCTCGTTTTAATTGACTTATATTATAAAACTTTCTAGCCAACTAGATATGGCACAATTAGCTACATTAAGTTTAAGTTTCGACGTGACGAAAGCTTGGAAATAAATTGGAGTAGATTAATGTTTCTCTGTTCTCAAAGTGTCCTATCTCCCCTATGTATAAGATCTTATCTTAACAAAATCCTTGATGAAAGGTAAAATAGTTATAAAAATGTAGAATAAAATTAAATATTTAGTTTGTTGATTTGATTGAACAATAATCAGATAATTAGAAGCTGGTCTAAAGTTACCAAAACCCAAGTGTAAGTTTAAAATTTATTTAGCCATAAAAATTTTATTTAAGTCTAGTCGATTGAATTTAGTGCGGGGAAAAATGGAGTATATATGGGCATGTCTCTTGAGATAGTTTTTTTTTCGACCAAAAATATAAAATTATATAATTTATGTGCGGTTATATTTTACATCGTTATTGAACAACATATCAAATTCTTGTATTGTATTATCATATACCTGTAAAAGTAATTTTTGAGGACTATCTAATTTCAAAAATAATAAGTAATAAATTATTTACCACCCCAAAACTAAGATATGGGGGGAAAAAATTTTGATAGAATATGAATTTTCCCAAGAAATAGTTCTGTTATAAACCCTTTAAAAAATGATTTTAATGGAATGTGGGATTGGGGTCATTTTTAAGTTAATAGGACAACTCAAGGAATGTTCAACTAAAGGAAATTTTTTAATTTGGATGAAATATATTTAAAAGACAAGTATATGAAATAAAGAGTTGAATTAAAAAATTTTGATATAATAAAAATGGGTTTTGACCAAATTTAATCATTTTTATTAGTAACTTGTCAAGTATGATAAGACATTTTAATTTTTACATGTTAATTTTTAATTAAATATTTTATAAATAGTATTTTATCTTATATGTAAAGATAATTAAATTTTAACTCCCATAATAGTAATAAGTGTCTCTGCTCACCCTTCCCCGGGTGTGGTTCACAAGTTTCTAAAAATATTTTTCGGGAATTAAAATTTTGAAAATTATTAGGTATATATTGAATCTACTATAAAATTATAATTAAAAATGTCAAAGGACCTTTAAGGTTTTAAGGCTCGGCGAGACTTCAGTCTCCCCTAAGCACAAATAAAAGCGGGATATAGATCGCTACATTATTATTTATTACCAATGACGGTGCCGATTAGCACTAGCGGTTTGAAAAGAAGGGCTATCGTTATGGAAGGGACCCATGAGGACAGGCCCCCTGTAAAAAAATTTCGGCTCCCATGGCCCCTCGATAGAATTTTTAGTTCTACAAATGACCATTTTTTATTCCTCTGCAAAACGACACTTGATGAATTCGTCAGTTCTTATGATGATTCTTCTCACCTCTTCTTGAACATGGCAAGTTAATCAATATAAGCGAGATTTAATTTATCAAACAATTACGATAAATTATAGATATTGCTACTCCCTTCTTATCACGCGATGTTATCTAACGTTAATTAGACTAATACAATACATAAAACTATTAATATAATATTAAAAAATTGAATTCTAAAATGAAGGGGTTGAATACTTTTTCAAAATTTCCTAGTAGAGTTTAAGATATTACAGATGGCAAACTATTTCCTGCCACGCGATCATACTTAAAAATTAATTATACTACATATCAAATATTAAAATAATATTATATTAAATATTTAAAGATATCCGAAGATTTTACGAAGAGGACGAATATTATACTATGTAGAGGGCGAATATTATTTTAAAATTTGCTAATGGGGTACAACTGATTTATCCTCAGACAAACTATTTGTTTTATTACAAAAAAATATTGGCCCTCCCAAATAAACAGTCCCCCCCCCCCTCACTAGATATTCGACCACCTGAGAATGGTGAAGCCTCCCAGACCTTTTTGGGCAGGTTCTAAAAGAACTTTCTTTTTTTCTAATTTTTATTTGATGAGGTATGTGGATAAGGAACCTAATGGCTAAATCACTGGTTTAGGAGGATGTTGAAGTTCCTCATCGGGTAATAACAGGTGTCACTTAAAAGTCATATTTTTACAAAATCTTATTGTATAATATTGTAATTGGTGACCTTCGAGAAACGCGTGGATTCTGGTTTTTATCCTAAATACAATTGAATTTTTTGGAAAAAAAAAATTTCCTCCTAAAATTAGGCTATCAACTTTTTAAATAGGTTTCACAAGTCAGTACTAGATAATTTATTAAATATAGAGCAATTTGCAACGAAGACTTGATGGCACGTGTTTATATATAATGAATTTTTTAAATAATTTATTAATATTTTAAACTAAAAAAATCTTATAATTTTTTCAAAGTACCTTGAATTGATTATAAATAATTTTCATAATAAGGATAGAGCTTATATATTTTTTAAATGAGATGATACTGTCTTTTTTCAATACTAATTAGATTGAAAGTAGACATTTAGTTTTTTTAAAAATCCTTTCGTGTCTTTGAAAATTATGTGACTAATAAAATGAGAAGCTACAAAAATACCATTTATATAATATAAAGTTAGAATCAATAGGAAAAAATATATTACCTTTTAGAATGAGCGGAGAAAATTTATTAGATTGCGAAGAATTTCTCAAAAGATTGGGATCTTCCGTCATTTCGGTGAGACTAATCATTGGCGCTTTTTGATTTATTAAATCCGTGTCCATGTAAATAATAGGTTTCCCGGACAGTGTTAAAAGTAGATCTACGCTCTTTCTCTGTTGGATGTAATTTTCATTGTCGCCTTGCTCTATTGTTGTAGCTTCCAGGAAATTTGCGCGATTATTATTATAATAGTTCATATGTTGATTTGTCTTAGGACTCGGGTAGGAATAATGATGGCTGCTTAATGGGTTTAAGTCATGGTCATTAGTACTTAAAATTCTTTTGGCATTGGTTTGACAAGATGTATTTATTGCTTTAGAAATATCATTTTCTTCAGTGCTAGATCTGTAAAAAATATTGTTTGGTGTATAACCAGTATCCGAAGTTATCGTTAAATGAGCATTTGGGCTATTATAAACTAAAGAAGGTGCTTGAGTTAACGAGCTAGGTAATCTTAGAGATGAAAATTCTGAAGAAGATAATTGATTGGATAAAGTGTAGTTCCAGGATGAATTACTAGCAATACCAAATGATCTAGTATCGTAAATTTTATCTGGTGGATTAATTATAGTACTAGACGTTTCTTTTAAAGATTTTTCAGTTTTATATTCATTCAAGTAGTGGTTAGATTTATTTAGATACACTGGCCCCTTTTCGGAATGGAAATAAGCAGAGTTGGTGGTATCATTATGATTTTGATAAGTTGTTGAATATACTTCGTGTACCGTTTTTTGGACGTTTTCATATTTTAATTTTTTATGATTATTTACCTCACTGTCATCAAACGTATCCTTAGATACATTTCTACAAATTGAATAGCCCATATCATTGGTAATGTTATCTGAGCTAAAGTCCGATATAATGGAATTCGGAAACTCTCGATTTATTTTGTCGTAACCATTTGAATCATGTTTCATGCAATTAGTTTTTGGTGGTATTAAATAAGGGTGAAAGGACATGGAGGAGTTTCGGAAATTGTATAAATTATGTTCATAGTTAGACAAATTAGGAATTAGACCACTTTCTTTAGTTGACAAATTCCGTAATACCCTATTTATTGAAGATACCTATGATATAAAATTTAAAACAAAACCATAACAATTATTATATCATTTAAACCATGATCACTTAATAAATTTTTTGTTATATTAAGAAGTTAATTACATAAAAATCCCTTATTTAATTTATTTAATAATATATTACGCTAGGTATGTTTTCTGCGTTACAGATGCGTTCAGATAGCAATCGATCCCTTATTTCCCAAGCAAATATGGAAGGGCATTCCTGCTTGAACCTAGCTATATGATCAACAACAGTGGATGTGGCAACTCGAGGTTTGCTTCCGCCTATTGCCCTAGGCCTTATGGAACCCGTTTCGTAATATCTTCCTAAAATTTTGCTTACGCATCCATTTGATACTTGTAAAATTCTCGAGATATCACAAGGGCGAGCCCCTGAATGCGCTAGTTCTATAATCTTTTGTCTGGTGGCATCTGGTAATGGTCTACCATTCACAAATATACCACCTAGTTGATTGATACCACTATGACCTATCGTATTATTAAATAATTATACTAAGGTTATTTATAAAAAATAGCAGTTATAATTATCGAAACCAGTTAAGTATTCAAATGGCATTTGACTTTAAAATATTTTCATTATATTATTTTATATTTATATTATACAATTACATAAAACTATAAGTCCTACACTAATGATGATTGCGATGTGGAAATATAATAATTAACAATAAAAATAATCCTTTTTCCTCTACCAAATGTTACATTTTTATGTTAAAGACAAAATGATTTTAATGAACATAATTAATCACCAATTTTTTTTAAAAAAAGAAAAATTTAATCCACAAATTTTTAATTATCAAAAAATTTATGATCATTTTATTTATCATATTTAATGTGAATATACTATTTAATCAATTTAATCTTAATCGTTACAATATAGGTCATATGTTTTGATTTTGCAACTAATGAGGTAAAATTAACTTAGTTTTTTTTTCGCATAAAATTAAATCATACATATACATCACCAAACCAAAAGAAATTATATCGCAGCTCCTTTTCAAATTTTTTAATTTCAATTTCTTAAAAAAATATATATGATTATAGTCAAAAAAAATAATTTATTTTGAATAAATTTATTTTGCTTAAATGGAAAAGAGGGGATGCAAGGGAAGATCAAACTTACCAGTTAACCACTTTAAAAAAGGGGTCAGGGGATTTCAATTCGAGTTTAGAAATTAAGTGGGATCTAATGTTGCCAAATTGGTCAGGTAGTACATGTCTTATTTGATCTTCACTGAATTAAATTTAATTAAACTGAGCAAGATTCTGCCCTGAGACCATTGCCTAAGAATAATTAATTTAACAATCTTTTAGACTTTATGACTATAAAAAAAATTATTCGAAAAATTCATTAAAAAATATTAGATATAATTATATTATTATTATATATACCATAATATTATATCGCAATTATTTTATCATTTTTACAAAATATTATAATTGTGGTAATTTAGATAATTTATATTATACTATTTATAAAAAAAATTCATATTATTAAAAATAACTCATTATCAAATTTTGAAAGAAAATTGAATATAAAAAACAATTATATAATGATATTATTATACCTTTGTGTGGCATTGATCTAAAATGATAAAGTTTGAGAAACTTCCTTTGATGGGTCCTATAATAACATTTTCTAGCAAAATTTTTGATACCAATCTATTTTTATATAAAAGTATTCAGTTAATATGTCAATTTTAATTTTGAAAAAATAAAATATTATATCTTAACAGGGGCTTCTACACCAGTGGGGGGGGGGTATGGCTCTATCATCACTGAAATTAGAGTGGGGTAAGTATATTTATGGCGACATTATGGTCATTGAATAAAATTAAAGAAGAGTAGGGGGTGGTTTTGTTCTGACCAGACTTTGAAATGGGTTAAAGTGGGTATGGGGTGATCTTGGGCAATTCTGGCCACATCCTACTTTGTGCTAAAAATTCATATTAAATTTATTTAATTAAAACAGTCTTTAAATCTAATATATGCCACGCAGTAAACTAAAGTCGTTAGGAGAGTGCGCATAAAGGTTCAATCCCCTTAAAACTTTGAAGTGCCCCGAAATATATTATTTATATGTTTTTTTATGCAAATCTTAGGTAAAATTTTTTGTACCAATTGTAGATAGATATTTCTTTTTTTTGACAATTTTATACCTATTTTTTTTTACGAATATTGGAAATTTAAAGCCACCTCAAGTTTAAAAAAAGCTAGAAACGCCACTCATGCCATAGGCAAAACTATGGCTACTTATCTCTCTACCACTTATATATGCTTTTAAAATATATAATTATATTATAACAACCAAAAAAGGAAATAATGTCGAATGTATTATATCCAGGGAGTATAGGCCCTGCCAAAACTAGCTCGGAAGCCAAATTATAGTACCATTTTGAAAATCCAGGTCGGGCTTAAATTTTTTAAAGAAAATTATAAATCTGAGCCAGCTCGATCAAATTTTTTATTAATAAATTAAACTAAGATACCAATTCAGCTAAAAAATCATATAATGGAGCAAATATTCATATCCTGCTCATATTTTTAATTCCCCTTCAAAACAACTTGCAAAATAGAGCTAAATTTATTTTTAAAAAAATCCGGACCGAACCAAAATATTATCCAAAAAATTTCGTCCGAGCTTGAAAATTTTTTATTTTTTAAATCATTTTAACCTCTGCAGGTCTCCGATATTATCTGTATTATATTTAATAATAAATAATTTAGAATAATAACTTTTTAATAAAAAGAAACATTAGAACAAGAGGGCTGCAGAAGTATAATTTTTAAATTTGGTCAGATCTGAGATGTTTTTTTAAAAAAATTTCTAATAAAGAGCAGAATTTTAAAAAAAAATAATTTTTTTTCGGATCTAACAGATTTATCATTTTAAGGCCGGACTGGATTTTTAAATTATACCTTATGATTAGCATAATATTGTGCACCTATAATCCTAGATGTTTAGTCTTTCATAACTTTTTAAGAAGTGGGGAAAAGTTTATAGAATAATTTTTTTCAATAAAAGTAGATGTTTGTAGCTCAAAAAACCACTTTGATAATAGTATATAAATATTTATATATTAAAGGTTTTGATTTATGAATTTTATTTCCCTAAGATACAGTTACGTCATTTATTCAATTCAATTCAAATAAAATAATATTTAAATTGGAAAAAAATCAATGTATTTAAAAAATTATATAACTATATTTTGGTATCTAATATATTTGGAAAGGACTTTTTAAATTTTTACTTATATATAAATTTTTTTACAAATAATCTAGAAAAATTCTCTTAACGATTGATTTATTTCGTAATCGAAAACTTTCCTTATTCATTTATATACTTTTCCTAATGGGATTAGGAACCCGTGTAATACCCTATTTAAAAAAAATTCACCTGTCTTATGATAAGAAAGCAACCTGTTATTTATTAATAATTAATTTACTGGAATGTGCCCGGGCTTTAATTATTTTTGAATTGTCAATGATTTTTATTATATAATTATTATTATCATATCATCATGGTTGGTTGGAATATATCCACGTTTCTTGATCATGCAGAAAAAAATTTTTTTTTTTGTTTAAATAAGGAATGTAGTCAAGTAAGTCGCAAACAACTGTAGGAGAATATAATCTTCTTTCCTTTTCGAACGAATTTTTTTTCATTTCATTTCATGTTTGAATGAATCCCTAATCCATTGGAAAGATGAAAAAAAAAGTTTTTTTTAATATTATGAATTAAATACACTATATTTTTCAAATTTTTCTTATATCATATAAAATAAATAAATTTTTTGTATTATATTATTAATATATAAGTTATAAGTATTAAGAAAGAAAAAAAAATGATAAATTAAAATTATGATTATATATATATTTTTTTTAATTTTTTCGTTTTTTGGTCCACTGAATTGGAAAATAATTCCTTATATTTTATAAAGTTATATATAAATTATCTATATCTATCTTATTATATAAGATAATATAATATAATGTATAATATAAATCAGCGTTTTTTAAATTTATATATATATAAATTCATCATTATTTTTATTTATAAAATCTTTGTTAAATTTTTTGAGAAAAAGTATTTTGTAAAGTTATTCTAAAAATATTTTATATTAAATTCAAAAAAGATTAACAGGTAAAAAAAAGAATATTTTATAAGAATTTGTTAGGAATTTTTAATATATTATATCATACATATTTAATAATTATTTTTTTTAATATTAATATTATTCATAATTTTATATTGTTAAATAGTAGATATATATATATATAATATTCACAATTTTATATTTTCAAATAAGTTATATATAATATTCATAATTTTATATTTTTAATTTTAAATAAGTATATAATATATATAAATTTTATTATAGTATTTAAATAAGCCCCTATGTAACGATTCTCTAAAGAAAGAAAGAAAGAAAGAAAGAGAAGAAAGAAAGAAAGAAAGAAAGAAAGAAAGAAAGAAAGAAAGAAAGAAAGAAAGAAAGAAAGAAAGAAAGAAAGAAAGAAAGAAAGAAAGAAAGAAAGAAAGAAAGAAAGAAAGAAAGAAAGAAAGAAAGAAAGAAAGAAAGAAAGAAAAGAAAGAAGAAAAAAATATACAACTAATCTTATTTGATTTTTGAGTATAAAATTTTGATAAGGATTTCAAATATATTCCTTTTTATTCACTTATTTTGAAGCCTAGAGAAATTAATATTTATATTAATAATAATATAGTATCCTTCAAATCTCATAATTAAAAAAATAAATTATTATTCTATATTTTTTGAACGTCAATTTTATTTATATTGATTTTTATGATTGACTTTGCAGAAATATATTTTATTTAAATTTGACTAATATTTTATAAGTGTTTTTGCAAAGCCGTACTAAGCCTTTTTGCTGTCCTGAGCATAAAACCAATTTATTTAAGCCCTAAGAAAAGAGAATCGAAATCTAAATTAGCAAAGACAGGAAATCCAAATCGGCTAAAGGTAATTATAATAAATTAGCAAAAACAGTAACTTATTCAATATTAGCAAAATTTAAATAGCAAAAAAAAGGAAGTAGATGCGCTGGAACTAAAATTTGAGAGCCTCGAATAGTTTTATTTTTGGCAATCCGGAATTGCTTCCTTACCTCTTACGCCGTTTGCAGGGAACATTTTTAAAATTCTAGACTGTTTTTAGAAGGTTGTTAATTTTTTTAAACCTTGCTGGAAAAAAGTTGATGTTAACCTTGAATACGAAAACAAATTATAACTAAAATAAAATAAAAATTACTTAATATATAATAAATAAAAATATTTTTAAAAAAATCCTGACTCAAATAAATGATTATAGATTTGTTAATTGCTATATAGAAATAAGGTAAAAATTTTTTCATACTTTTATACTATCCAATATTTTTTTCCAACTTTGAGAAAACTCCTCTTTAGTTTTTTATTTATATAAAATCATCAATTTCTTTTTTATTTAAAAAAGTACATGAGAAAATCCCAAAAATATAAGAATAAACAATATATGAGCACATTTAATTCTTAAATCAAAATGCATAAATAAAATAAGTTTAAAAACTTAGTGGAGACCGGGGGATAGTGTTTGGCTTGTATTTTCTTCTAAAATAGTTTTAACTAATATATTTTAAGATTTGAAACTTAAATCAAATATGTATTTTAATAAAATGCTAAATTCATTCTAAATATATTTAGCTCCAAATTGTTCATAATAAATTTTAAATTGTAAATTAAATTTTAACATACTAAAAATTACATTTTCACGAATAAATTTTTTTATAAAAGTTTTTAGGATTATAAAACATCTCAATTTTATTTTATCATATATAAAAATATTGATAGCAAACATGCTAATTGAATATCCTATAACGTTTGAAGAGGAAAATGTATTAAGTTTAAGTAGGGAGACCCGGGATCTTATTAGCCTGAGTCTTGTGTGCCTTAGGGTTTTCTTCAGAGTAATCAACTCTAATAGTTATTTTTTAACCAAATATGTATAACATTAACAACAGTATATGCATAAGCGGCTATAATTTTTTTTATATCGGATCACATATATATGAGAAAATCATGGCCAGGCTCGTACCCGTTCTAACTGGGCCGGGTCTATTATTAAAAAATAATTTTGGTTAGGTTGTGTCGGGTCTAACATTTTTTAAAATTTAGGGTCGGGCCTGGTCGGGATTAAATTTTTAAATATAATATCAATTTATTTTGTCAAATAAATTGATATATTTTGAAATTCTTGCAAGAAAAAAAAATAGATTTCTCTGTATTTAGATAAATTCGGGCCTGGCCGGGCAGACAAATAATTTTTATTCCGGGTTGGGCTTTTCGGGACAAATAAAAAAAATTATTTGAAATAGGTCTGGGCCGGATAAATTTTTAAAAAAAAAGATCGGACCGGGCTTGAAAAATTAGGCTCAATGAGGACCACTAATATATATATCGATCAATATTTTGCAGCACAAAGTATTCTTTTTCTAATTTATTTTTCGGAAATATTAATACTGTTAAAAAAGTATAATATTTCAAAAATAATGTTTAGCATAAAAGGAAATATATGGATGACTTTTGCCATTTTGAGCTTGCATGCTCTCCGGTTTCTCTTATACATAGTCCCCTATTGAAAGGTATTTAGATGGAATGCCTGTCAATGGCGCTGACATCAATTATATACACTTTTAATATGAATCGACTAGATTAGTATTGACGTAAAAATATTAGAAATATGAAAAATGAGATTTGGAATAAATAACAAAAGTAAATGCACACTTTTTTATTTAGATATATAAAAGCTTTAAAAATTCCAATAATTAGAATTTAGGAAAGTTTATTATTCTATTTTATAGGCTGACAATTTTTCAGATTGATAAAACATGGATTAATATAATTTTAAAGTCCGTTGGAAAAATAGAGGGCATATTGATTTGATCCAGGGAACGTTAGTAGGGGAGACCAGGATAATGTTCCTGGGGTAGGCAATTTCTTCTCAAATGATTTAAAACTAATAAACTATGATATTTTAATAAACCACAATTGTATTTTAATAAGATACTTCAATGGTTCTAAAAATGTTAAGCAGAAATATGAATAAAAGTTTTAAATGCATTAACCTTTTAATTTTTTCCATTTTTACTAATAAATATTTTTATAAAAGTTACTCAGATTAAATATCATTCTAAATGATAAAGCAAACTCAATTTTATCATGTATAAAAATAATGACAATAGTATAAGATTAAATTTTAATTAAATGTGAAGACCTGTGGCAAGTTTTGGCCGTGTGCGTAATAGCTATTTTTAATCAGATTTGAATAAATGAACCAACTATATTTATGAGAACATTAGAAGCCACGAGTTTGTTTAGACTCACGAAAAACAAAATGAAAGATTGACTTATTTTTGGCAAATTATATGACAGTTTTAAGTGATAACAAGTTCTTCTGGGTGATGAACCTAGCAAATTTAACATATTATACAATTTATTTTTATCTATTTACTCACGATTAATATAAAAATTAATTTTAAAATTTAAAAATAAAGAAGTGCTATGACATGCAACGCGGAAGTAAAAGATACCTCCGATATTTTTCATAATTCTTGAATTTTGAGTTTATTAAATATTATATTAATAAATAAACGAAAAGTTTTTTTTTCTTTATAAGTTAGTTTGTGGAATTGTTAAAGATTAAATTTTAAAAAGCAGGACTATGCGGGACAAAGGCTATCATTTTTATATAGCGCGTTTTTGTGGTAATTTTAGATCTAGGCCATTTTCCTTATACAGACTAATTATTGATATAAGTTTGAGAGTTAACGCTCCCAGAAGACTTCAGACGTGATATTTTAGATTTTACCTAGCTTTTTGTTTAATTGTGGTTGGCAAAATTGATTGAATAATTAATAAGTAAGGTGCGCTAAATACTAACCCAAATCAAATATTTGTACTTCTATATTCTCCATTCTGGCATATTAATTTTTTTTTTTTTTATATTTAAATAATCTACTATAATTCTATTTATAACTCAGTTTTTTTACTAGTTCGCAAAACTACAAAGGCTTTCAAAAGGGCCTAAGATACCATACTCCTCAATGAGAGTTAAAAGACCAGATGATATTAATTTAATACCTTAGTCTAACGGTCTTCCTTTAGCCTAGGATTATATTTGTAATGATTTCTCTGTGAAATCAAAGAATCAAGATTTAATATGTATACAATAAAATTCAGCTAGATTTAAAAAAAAAATAATTTTGGTTATTTTATAAATATTTATTATAATACAAATAAAAACTTGTTACTTTATTTTATAATATCTCATTTCTCATTCATTACTTTTTTTAAATTATAAAAAAATTAATGATTACAACAAATCCCGGGATTTGGGATTGCTGAAACAAAGCTTAAATTTTGCTAAAACATTTTAAGAAAGAAATATAAAAGATTAAAGAATTATCTAATGGCATTAAAATTTCTGATAAGACAATTATTCTAAGATCCTTATTATTTTAACCAAAATGAGCTGGTAACCCCCCCCCCCCCATATACATAGCCAAAGGTTATTGGACTTTCTATTTTTTATGATTTTATCAAATTATAATAATCACGATAAACAACAATACTTTTTAAAAATCCTACGTTGGGAACATGGGCCCTAAAATTTCCTTTCGTATAATATTCATATTATTACGAATAGAAAGGAATGGGTTTTTTAAATTTTATTTACAATCACAATCTCATAAAGCTCCTGAGTAAATTATTATAAACATTTGGTAAAAGAACCAAAAGAATTATTTATCCAACATGAAAATTATTTTTCTTAATTTAACAATTATTATATACAAAAACAAATAATGCTATTCAGTTTTTAGCAATCTTTATAAAGAAGATAAGGAAGATCTGGCGAAAATGGAACAGAGGGATGTTAGAACACTTGATTTTATTTGAAAAAATTAATTAAATTTTAAATTTTAGATAAACTCATGCCCTATGTTCCCAGGACTCCCCTACTAATACTAGGTGATTATTTTAATCAATGTTTCAAAATCTTATATGGATTTTTATAAAATCCTGTTTGAATTTTTCGGTCTCTTTTTTATATTAGAAACATCACAAATATTAGTCCCTTCATTATTGATCAATCATATATAGTTAGAGGATGTAGGGAGTTCAGTGATTGCTGGGGTAACATTTTAAGGCGAAACGCCTTTTAACTCCTTAATCAAAAAACCTTAAATTTTATGTGAAGGTGCATTTTATTTTTAAATAGAGGTCAACTTAAAAAGAGTTAAAATATAAATAAATTCAACCCACATAACTTTTAGAATTTCGGTTCAGGATTCGGATGACAAATTTTTTAAAAGGTTCAGGTTCGACTTATCTGTAAAAAATAACGAATACTGGTAATTTGGGTTAGGTTTAAATTCCTGTGTAAATGGCTAGTTACAGACTAATAAAAGTAGCTCTAGTACCTTACTCTTTTATTAAAGTATTATATCAATATCAATATATTTTCAACACCTTTTAGGCTCAAATAATTATATTTTATATAAAAAATTGGTTTTTTAAAAAATTTAATGGTACGGGAGACCGGTGCAAAGCGATTGACTGGGCAAGGTTAACGCTAATAACTTTTTAAACCTTGTATAAAGACCTAAAATATGGCTTGAAGAGGTGTTTTTATATCTAATTACTTACCTATGTTTATCTTTTTTGAAAGTTCCTAGATCGAAATATTTTGCCAAACGTGTTAAACCCAAAAATTATAAAAATAACACTCTTGTTTTTTTTCAGAATTTATCATTTTGAATATATGTTCCTTAAAGCCATAGCTATAAAATAAACTTTATAGGAGCTCAACTAGAAGTCACTCAATAACAATTTGTACATTATATATCATCTTAAGGTAAATTTGTTATGGTAAAGTGGTTAAAATGTTCTGTTTGATATATTGTAAAATTTAAATATAAACTTTTACACCATATAAAAAAATATTTTGGAACAAAAAAGAACATTAACATATGAGGGAAATGTGCCATGAATGACCATGTTTTTGCCTTTTGAAAATAAGGTATTAAAATTTATAAAATAAACTAGAAGTCACTCAATAACAATTTGTACATTATATATCATCTTAAGGTAAATTTGTTATGGTAAAGTGGTTAAAATGTTCTGTTTGATATATTGTAAAATTTAAATATAAACTTTTACACCATATAAAAAAATATTTTGGAACAAAAAAGAACATTAACATATGAGGGAAATGTGCCATGAATGACCATGTTTTTGCCTTTTTGAAAATAAGGTATTAAAATTTGGGTTTAACCAAACAAATTTTATACCAATGTATAGCATAATTAATAATCCTAATAAAATTTGAATCAAAGCTCTATCTATAATAGTTTATGAGTTAGATGAGGGTTATGTGAAAGATGTTTTTTCTGGCTGGCCAGTCAATACATCATATACTATGTGTTAACTGGCCATAATATATTATTTAAGAATTTTATTATAAATATGAAATAATATAATATGAAAATACTTGTAAAAGACCTATGCTAATTTATACATTTTTTAGTTATATAAAAAATTAATTATACACTAATTTAATTAGTAATCTCAATTTATCATCATTTATTTAAATGATAATATTATAAATTAACATCATAATTATCTTTTTTTGAAATTTCATTAAATGGTGTTTTGCGCTAGCTTTTCATTAATGTGAATGTGCAAATTGTGGCCAATCAATACATGGCCAGACTATACTAACTTCTCTATTATTATAAAGCGCCTTTATATGTCTATTAAATAAAATTTTTAAAGTCTAATTTTTTGTGTGAATAATGTTAAATGCCTGAGGATAATAATTAAAAATATCAGTTATCTAAATTAGTAAATTTTTTACCAAACAAAAAAATGTGTAACGTGATTTTTCCAGAAAGAGGTACTAAAAGCAGTTTATTTAAAATATTTTTTATTGGATTGCTCTATTCAATAAATGTACTTAGGTAAGGTACATATCATAAATATGCACATTTTGACCAAATTTGAGAAAAATAGATCCAATAGATAAAAAGTTAAAGATAGAAAATTGTTAGCATCTAAGTTATTCTTATAGTTAATAAGTAAATCATATAATGAATTACAAAATTATTACACGTAGTTCAAAATATAAATAAAATAAAGTTTTACATGATATAATCATATATTTTTTTGTGAAAAAGTTAATCAAAATCTAAGGCTGGCTATAATCCCAAATTCATTTTATTCCCGGTCTCTCCATAGGCATGTTCTTATATTTTTCTTATAAATTTAATTTCTCATCCTATCCTTTTATTGTTATCTCTGATGAATTAAATAAGGAATAGGGATACCTGAAAAAGCGACCATAAGGGGTTGCCTGGCTATCAACCTTTAATTTCTTATTTATTAAATTATTTGTCTTAAACTCTCTTAAAATGTGGATATATTATACCTATTCGAAAAAAAAAATATTCTTATGTAATATATATATATCCTTGAGAATATTCATAATTTATAATCCATAAAACACAAATATTTTGTATTTTATATATTAATAACCATTTTAACCCTTTTTACCCAAAGTCGATAAATAGCAAAAAGCATGATTTTTATATAAATCTCGCCAACATGTGTAAAGGTAAAAAAAAAAATTTTGTAGTCTAATGATGAGTCTAGCTAATGTTACAATTTGTGCCCATTCATATATATGTAAATTTTATCATAAAAGAGTGAAAAGCCTATCATTTGGCCATATTTTTTTAACTTTATTTTTTGATTGCTTTAATAGAGTTTGCAACCTGAACTTAGAACCCTAGGAATCACAACAAATTTAAAAACCGGAACCCAGAATCCACTTCAAAATTTTGGGAATCGAAACAGAATTACTTTTTAAAAAATTTTCTAGTCCATGTCCCAAACTCTGATTATAATTTATTTTAAATTGTACACATTTGGTTGCACCCGTGGGGATTTATACAAGGGAGTGTAGATAAATATTTTGCTACATTCCCAATCCCATTCGGCCTTCGGCCGGATCGTGTTTATAAAAAAATATGATTAGGCATTTTAATTTTCCGTGGTTATTTTTAATATGCCATTTTGATTTTTGTAAAAGTTGGCTCAACATTTGGAAACACTTATTCCAAAATTTATGCCAAGGTTTTGTATTTAGTGTCTATGAGTGTTTTTTTAACCAGTAATAAAAGACATGTTTTTTTGACCAGTATAAAAAAAATATTACCAATAAAATTTTAGCCAGCCTAACGATTAAAAGGAAACTGAAAGCATTTCTCAATGTTAGTGCATAATTGTATATTATTTCAAACCATTTGGTAGACTCAATAAATAAAAAAGTGATTAAAAATCCCAAAATTGGCATAGTGGCAGAATAGAAAATATAGAATAGATAGATATCTTGTCATATTTTGATCAATAAAATTATTCTACAAATATCTTCCTTAAAATATCTATTAAAAAAGCATGAACCTGACCTAAAAAACTAGCTTGTTAATAGGGATAGCTGGGCAACATTTCAAATTTTACAAAAATACGAATATTAATTTCAAAAAAGTTTTATTTGGCATACTTATAAAATATAGTTTGAAGTATATATCGATTGATATGCCCTTTTTAATATCTAAAATACACAAGTTATAACTCTTAACAAAAACAGAATTGACTAGCAGTTCCTGAATATTGTTTGTTGTTAATTTCAATAACGCTATAAATAAATATATTTTTTCCCCACTTCTTTTAATTAAAACTTTTAGATATTTTTTGTGAAATCTAGGGCCTTCAATCTCTTTTATTAAATTAATAAGTAATTAATTATCAATGTTATTAATAAATAAATAAATAATTACCTTTTGTAAGAACAATATATTTATTTTGATCATTAAATATATAGTACATCTTCTTATAAGCCAAAATAAGATTTTTTTTATTTATCTTTGTCTATTTTTTTTAAAAAAAAAATTTTCTTAAGTTGAAAAGTTATAGAAATATATTTTAAATATTAATTGTTTTAAAAAATAATAATCCAATAAAATATATTTAAAATACCTACTATAGTTATAAATTAGGTCATAATGCGAAAATTTTAATTTATGCATCTTTTTTTAAAACCTCATCATAAATTTTAAAAAATTTATTTTTTAATATGTTTTACAAGGAAAACAAAAAGATGACAAATAATATTTATTTTCAAATAAAACACTTTCTAAAAAGATTTTGACTTTTGTTTTATATATTATACCAAATTACAAAAGACGTTATTAATATTCATCCATCTTTCTGACACTATCTATCTATCTAATATATATAATTTTATAGTTGTTATACTGCATTTCTTTTGATGTGTTTTATATTATCACGATATTTTAAATTCAAAATGGTGTTTATTTTGAAAAAAAATAAATTTTGACAACTATTAAAAAAATTAGTATTTAAAAAAAAAATAATTTATGACTTTTAAAATTTTTTTACTTTTAATTTCTAAAGATTTCTAATATATGCATGTTAAAACTTTAAGTAAACCCTCCTCCACATCTAGAATAATTTTTGATTAGATCTTTTTTAATTATAAGATTTTAGTCAGGATTGAACTAATGTGATTAAGATAAGAAGACGGTCAAGAGGAAAAGATGGATACTTTTTTAGATATCAAATTTACCATAATCAAAATTTTGTTATTAAATAACTATTACATACCAAATAAAATGGTTGTATTATGTCATACCAAAAAAGATATTAAATTTTTATAAAATTTCTTAACAAAGTAAGGGCAAAAAAATATGTTTTCTTTTAAAATTGTCGTGAGAAAAATTTAGGATATCTACTATGTTTATTATAAAGTAAAATTAAAATTTCTACCCTAATCCCTAACAAAACCAAAAATCAAAAAAAAGTAAAGAAACTTTTCAAATTTAACCTTATAAAATAGTAACGTATATATATAACAATTTTTTTTAATAGTTTATCATTTTTTAATGAAAAAAATTATGAAAAACTTTATATATATCTAATATTTTATTTTTAATTCATGGCAAATTATAAATAACTTTATTTTATAAAAAAATGTCAACACTCCGAAAATAATTACGAATATTTTCTTGACGTATTCTTGATTGCTGTAAGGCATGAAAAGTTTATAAATCTCGAATTTTTAAAACATTGGTGAAGATATATATGTTTTTTTTAGCCACTATATGTTTGAAAAAAGGGCATTGGAACTGTGTCCTGGTTCGACTTCCTTTCGCTTAAAGCAACTAACATAAAAACTCTTTTTTTCATATTATCAAATACATTCACTAGCTCGGTTCAAATCAAAATTATCCTTCATATTGCAAAACATTGATCACGTTTTCTAAATTCCAAATTTACTCCTTTGGTTTTTTCATTTACCCGATTTTACACTTCACACAATTTAACCTTCAAATAATTATGCTCTTTTCCTCCAACATTAATCCCTCTGAATTTCCCCTCTTATCAGTAATTTATATTATTCAACGATTTTAAATATTGCATAAGCGCTCTTTAATTATCTTTCGGATATGAGCTAAACTCTAATTTAAACTTATATTTCCAACCGTTTCTAATTTTATAATATATTATTTTAATTTAAGTCCTTTTTATCATGCAAAATACGGGTTCTTTATTTTATTTTCACAAATCTCAAGACCTCTATTGAATTTAAATACAAAATTGATATTCTATGCAACAAATACAATAATTCATAACATTACAAAATATTCATAAATTAACTTAGCAAAGTTTTATTCCGAATTTTTTGTTAAATTTATAACAATTTTTTAAAATCTTTCCTAGTTTCAGCTTTATATTCATGTAACTGGTGTCTCCAATGAACAATCGGTGTTATGCCGCAGCATAATATTATAATCTTTTTATAAATATTAAGTTTCTTTTAATTTCTAACGGATAGATAATCCACTTTAATAAAAAAAATTTGTGTGTGTTGGTAGGTGCTTAACTTTCATTATGTATATAACCTAATGACTGGTATAAGTCAAAAGAAATATCAATAATTTAGCATTAGAATTCTTTCAATCTTGCAACGAAATTCTGGAACGAAATAAATTATTTTATTACTTATCTCATCCTTAAAATGTAAATATTAGCCATATAAAACAATTTCTTGACAAAATTATTCCATAATATAATACTATTTAATATAAAATATTATATATATACCAAATCTTTATTGGTTTATCATCATAATATTAATTTGCTCATAAAATATTATATAATCATCATAAAATATATAAGCGACTAATTTTATGGTACATTAATTTTCTTTACATCTTCATTTTCATTATGTATATATTTAGATTTTGTGTAATTTTTATATGATACAAGATTAAAATTACATAACATATGTACACATGATTTTAAATAAAAAGATCAAATATTTTTATTTTAATTAAATGTTCCAAATGAGTAATTATAGTAATTGTATAATTCATTAAAACTAAAATATGGCTAATCTATAAATATTATTAGTAATAAAATTAAGAAATTTTTATAATTTAAAAATAAAATTATTATTTCTTATTCATGCTCCATTAAAATGGAATTTCAGAAATTTTGACTCATAATATATGATTTAAAAAAATGATTTGATCACTTGACCAAGCGTTTAGTAATAAAATAATATAAAAGTCCACAATGCATGAACCAAACCAAGTTCTAAGTAGATTTAGAAAATTTGTCAGGATATTTCTAATTTGTTTTTAATATTACCTAGCAACTAATCATATACCTAAAAAGGAAAGATTTAACTATTTAAAATCTAAAATTACAACTTCAATAAATTAATCAAATTATACCTTAAAGAATGAGACATATTCACAAATATCTACTAAATACATATAAATTATACCATCCAAACATTTTTTTAAAAAAAGGCTCCTAGTGTCATATTTGTCTCTTTTTCTAATTTACAAAATACGATGTCCACTTACCTTTGTATTTTTTATATTATATTATAAATATTAAACTATATTTCGCGCATAAATTTGATTAATTATGACACACACTGTGAATTTGTAGCATCCTCAAAACTCCAATTTGTCTCCTATTTTATTTATTTTTTTAGATCTTATATATTACCTATGTTTAAGAGATCTTGTCAAAACGTTCAGATTTATATTATAATTTATTCAAAATATAAAACAGCAAAAAAAATATAAATATTTTGACATGATTACAAAAAGTAAATTGTTATTTATTATAAAATGTTATAATTTTTGTCATGAGAGACTACCACACGCCGATTAAGGTTTACATTCAACTATTTTTCCCTTATGTATTAAACATGTATGTAACATTTTTTTTAAAGTAGTATAAACACTAGACATAAATTGATTAAAATATCTATCAAAAAGGTAACTTGACTTATTATAATATCAATATTTTCGCAAGACAAAATATTATATTATATTTTTTATAATTAGTTTAATAAACAATTTATACTTCTAAAATCTATAGAATGAAATACAATATTTAGAGAAACCGCCCGTAAAAATGTTCATATAGACTTACTAATCTTAGATTACAACATTTGTCAAATTGCTATAAGAAAAACTCAAAGGACACATTATATATGAATAACATATCCTCATTATACTTTCAATAATATTTATCGTATATTATGTAATTTTTTTATAGTATATATTTAATAATACAATTACATCACAGTAAGAGGTCTAATAATAAAATAAAATTGAGTAATTATGTTGTTATTTTATGCATATTAATAATATGATTAGATTAGCTTATAGTAATTATGACATGTTTTGATTATATCGATTTGCAGATATACAAGTTTTTGTTAAACACCTTAATGTGTAAGAAAGAATAACAAGCGGCATATAAACAAGAAGCTCATTTCTTAATAGCAATAATTTGGAAATGAAGATATTATTTTATATAAATTTCTAAATTTTAAAGAAATTGAATGTAATAAAAATATCAGTTAATATGATAATTTTAGTGTCGTTTATTATAAAGAGTAAAAATCACAATTTATATATTGATATTATTTCCTTTCTTCGAAGAGGTTTATGAAAATTTGATAATTTTGCCTTCGCTTTTAACGAAAACTAGATACTTAAGTAATATATTTTGTTTTAAAGAATGGAATAGATAATAGTTTCCTAGAGAAAATCCGTTTCCATTAAGGCGTTTTAATTTATATTAGTTTCTTCCAAATTTGAGCTGCTATCTTTCCCGAGAAGGTGATAGTTTTCGACTAAAAACTTGATTTAGACGACTAAAAGTTACTTAAACGGCTAAAAATATAATAATTACCCAATTCTATTACCTACAAACAAAAGGATATTTTTAAAAATTAAGCTTCTAAAGCTACAAAATTGGCTATATATTAAATTGGTTTTAAGTCCGTTTCTATTTACCATAATAAGCTTAATGTTACAAATCTACAATTGAATATAGAATTTTATTTTAAATTTCTTCTTCTTTATACTATCATGTAACAAATATTGTCTCCCAAAACTTCTTGATATGATATTGAATGAAGTTTACCTCCTTACACTTGAAAAAACCTGAAAAATAAACATTCAATATAGGGCATAGTATAAGGTTGTTAACAGGGTGTTGAAAGTATTTAGAAAAAAAAATGTGATATGTGTATCTAGATACTTTTATAAAAGTATCGGTATCTATATCAATATACTATTTTCGAGTTTTCAATATTTATTTTAAGATATACTATTTAGATTGATTTTGATATAATTTAGTTTTACTTTTTTTTATATTAAATATTTGAATTAAATTCATTATAATTATGTCAAGTTTATTTCATTACAAAAACTAACCAAATAAATTTTATTTTACGCAATAAATAACAACAGGGTGAATTTTAAATTTTAATTGTTGATCTATAAAAGTTTCCAGTTGATTGTAAACAGATAATCTGTAAAGATTAATCAAATAATATATTAAATTTTTTTCAGCACTCTATAGATGGTACGAATAATGATATAAATTTTGATACTCATCAAATTTTGTCTTAAAAGTGAGTTCGGAATTTCAGTATATTTAAAGATTATCCCAATATAAAGTTGGTATTCATAAAATATAACATCACTCTTCCGTCATGTGCCTAGGTAGAAAGACTTTTTAGTCCTGCTAAAAATGTCTTTTCAGATAAAAGGGGGGTTCCTTAACATTACAAATTTGAGAATGTTCTATTGCTAAAATGTAACATTATTTATCTTTAATTATATATTTTTGTGTGTGTTATTAATTTAACAATTATTATTTAATTATATATTTGGTATGTAGATGAGATAACAATTTTATAAAATAATTTTAGCTCACTCTTCAAATTTGAATTTTAACAATAGAATCCTAAATTCGGCATTATGTACACCTTATATAATTATAATAAAAATACAGCTCGTAGAAAATTGTATCTCTATGCAGTTATATTTATAAAAATGTATCTAGATAGTACATTTTAGACGATGTATATGAAATACACGACAATCAACACGAGTTTCAACCAGACCTTCTCAGTGTTTTCCAAAATTTTTAATAGAGTTTTCGTGAATTATGACTAAGAGAAATTTTTTACCCTCCAACTTTGAACAGAGGCTAAGTACGGGATTCTAAAGGTTCAATCTTTTGGGCAAAATTATGCACCCCCTTTAATTTAGATATCTTTGGCTACGATTAAGCCAGAAGCGATATTTAAATTTTTTTATATAGCCTAATGGTAGGCCTTTAAAATTATATAATGTTAAAATTTCAAATATTAAAAACAGGGAATAGAAAAGCGGAAATAATCATAAAATTAAATCGGTTTATTTTCTCTCAAATTTTTTATCATGCATAGTATTTAATAAATATACAAACTTTCAAGTTGGGTCAAGCACAAGTTTAATTATTAGGAAATTGTAAAAAATCATTTTATAATTGGATAAATAAATCATTAATTATAATATAGAAGGCCTAAAGATTAATATTTTATGTAATAGTGTTTTGTAAAACGGCCCGATCCGATTTTTAGAAACGACTCAATTGAGACTTTAGAAAAATTATGTAAACCTGAAGATTTTGCTCATAGATGGCAGAGGTTTGAAACTCTATTGCCAAACCTAGAGGCTGACATGATATTATCTTGGCTAACATCTTGATGTGGCCATTTTTAAAAATCGACCCATATCGGGCCGTTTAACAACAATATTATGTATAGATAAAAGATTGAAAAAGGTGGTTAATTTATGTAAAATATTTAGTCCGTTCCTAAAATTCGCAATTCATTTTTTTAACAGTATATATTACAATCCATTCAATCTGGATACTAGAATATACTTCCAAAGATAAAATTTGCAGTATCTGTCGTAAAAAAGATATCAATTAGGAAGAAACCTATAAGGGGAAAAGATATCCTATTTATAAAAAATTGAACTTCAATTAAATGTGAATATAAAATCATATGCAATTGATAAATTAATTTGAAACAACACATTCTCGAATTGGAAAAATTAAGATTAAAGGTTTTATTAAACTTTTGGATACTAAAAACAGAAAGAATTTTCTACGATAAAAATAAAATTAAATACATAATTTGATTTTTTGCATAGAAAATATTAATTTTTTAATTATATTTGGTTCAATGGGGGAGGGGGTGGGTGGTAAAAAAATCAATATAATTATCTAATTGGTATCGGCTCGGATCGGTGAAAAATATGTGGATCGCCTTAGACCTACTATTTTTTAAACTTTCGATTCCAATATAAATTTAAAAGATTGCAGATTTATTAACTACCGATACATAAATAAATCGATACATATTCTATACTTTTGAAACGAATTTTTTATATAAATCTAAAATACCTGAACATAATATTAAAAACGATTTACAAATTTATTTCAAAGTAGTTTAGAATTTTTCAATTTGAATAATTTATACTTTACAAAGATTTATACAAGTATCTATGCTGACGAATTTATATCAGCCGCAATTCTTTACCCATATTTTCAGTTTGAATTGGATTCAATAAATTACTGACTTTTTAAGTTTCCCAAATTGAAGCTTCTAAAAAAAGTAAAAAAAAAATAATTTGTCACCATTGCTAAAATATATGGAAAATTTGAATAGCAAAACAAATGATTTAGGTTATATTTTGAATTAATGTTTTATTTCGATTCATTTTTAATAAATTATAAAACTACATTAAATTTTTCTTTATTAAATATTATAAAACACTATTGAAACTACTTTATATAAAAATATTTGTTCGATAATAGTAAATGTAAATTATTTGAACTATAGAAAGAAAGCAATAATAAAAGTTAATTAAAGGTAAATATAATAAATTTGAAACAAATAAAAAGTAAGTTGAAACAAATAGGTGATAAGTTGTGATAAAACCGAAACTTGAAAATTGTTTATGCACATGGGAGACTCTTCTACTTTTAAATTAAAATAAAATACTATGCTATCTAACCATCAATAGAACAACCATTCAGTATTGCAAAATTAAATACACTTGTTGCTAACGGTAAAATATATAAATAATTTTTCAAAATCAAAGACTAGAATATTTCAATTGGTTACGAAAAAAATTCCTTCAAGGAGGGTAAATAAATTTGTTTAGATTTTATAATAATGTATTATATCTCAATTAGAAAAAAAACAGAAAAGTTTTAGAAAGTTATCGATTTTTTATATTTTTTTTTAAAATAAAGTTTTTAAATGTTAATCTAACTAAATTTTATGTCATATTTATAATATAACATTCAGGCATGATGAATATGTATAAAAATTCTTAGTCTATCAAAATTTTAGGCCCAATACGGATTAGAAATAAAAAAATTCAATTTTAAACCCAGCCCGGGATTTTTTTAAAAGATCTTTTAAAACCGGGGTAGAATTGTTAAAATTTCGTTATTTTAAACAATTTGGCTGTTTCCAGCGCAAAATTGAAAAAAATAAGAAAATAAATATTATACAATTCATTATTCTGAAAATTTTCAGCCGATTAATTAATATAATTTAAATTTTTTAAATTAGTACGCTTCGGATTTTAATTTAAAAAAAATGATATGTCAGAATAGGGGCAACGTTGCAGAAGTACTCTAGCTAAAAAATTTATCTAGAAACTTATTTTTTTAGTTTCGGGCCATTTAATTATTTTTTAAAGCATATGGTATGAAAGAAAAAAACATGTCATCGGTAAATATAAATATAATGTTGTGTAGATTTAATTTAAAACTTTACATATTTTTTAATTCGTTTGTATATAAAATTTGCAAGCAAATAATTTAAATTAATAAATATGGAAATGTTTTAAATTAAATCTGCACAACACTGTATAAGTATTATTTTTAATAATAGGACATTTTTAAGAATATAATTGTAGGCAAATATTAATAAAATATCGCAATTGATATTTGTCACATGTCATATAAAAATTAATCTGTCAGATTTTACAAGTGTTTGATACTTTATTCACAGATTAGGACTTCGGATAAGGTGCACATCTTCGAAGTATACAGAAATTATTAAACAATGACTAAATTTTATTAAACCACTTTTATTATAATATTAACCCAATCTCATAGCTGGCGACCCAATTAAATAGCCATACCTTAATTTTGTCCAAGGAGTTGGTTTCAAAAAAGAAATATCAAATAGTTAACTTTTTAAATAGAATACTTTTTTCAACATTACATTTTAAACCGGTGTAGTATTGTAAAATCAATACCATCTAAAATCAATACGGTATTGATTCTACAATATTGTAAAATCAATACCTATTGATAATTTATGATAGAACGTCAACTTTTACGAATAAAATCTAAAATATAATTTACAAATTTTTGAATCGACATTTATAGATGAATAGACAATTATAGATTAGCACATCTATAGATTCTCATTCAATCAATAAGGTACATTTAATTTGTTTAAATACATAATATTAATTATAAATCTTTGAATCAATACTTATAGATGAGTAAACAAATAATTATATAGGTTATCAAGAATTGTAAAATAAATAAATTCCCTGAAAAAATTATATAAAAGAATATGAAAACATTTTTATAATCATTTAAATATATTTAAAAGTATTTTAAGTAATTATTTTACAAATCGAAAATGGCCGCCAATATTTTTGAAGCGATGAAAAAATATATAATATATATATTTTACAATTTTAATGACCTCCAATATATTTGAAGCGATGAATAAATATATAATAATAAATATATTACAATTTTAATGGCCGCCAATATATTTGAAGCGATGAATAAATATATAATAAATAAATATTTTACAATTTTAATGGTCGTATTTGAAGTGTTTAAAACATCACTTAAAAATCAATAAGGTATTGATTCAACAATACCAAAATATGACCACGGTATTGAAGCTGCAATAGGTGTTGATTTCGCAATCCTACACCGGCCTGGATTTTTTAAATTATGACCTGCTCCAGGTTTTTTTTACTTCGCCAATTGTTTTAGAACCCGGTAGGTAAGCCGGAAACCCAGGAGGACTCGGTTATAAATATAGAGCAGAGTTGGGTTGAGATTAAGCCTTCAAAAATCAAACAATGAGATTCAGATATTCGATTCGTAAATTTAACAAATAATTTAATATTCGTAACACGAATAACCAGAGTTGGCAAGTCGGTAAACAATCGAAAGTATATTTTACAGATCAAAAAAATTCATACCTAAAATTTTATTTTGTATAATTATCACGCACTTTTATAACAATATTAAACATTTGTATTTGGTTGCCCGGCCTTAATGAAGACACCTTAACAAATTTGCTCCTTATCAGAAAAAAAAGATATTTACAAAAAATAATTATATTTATAATAGTTTGAATCTTATAAAGAACTGAATTAAAATGATAAACGACTAGCCTAATTAGGGAACAAGATTTTGCTAAGTATCTACTTTAGATAATTCGAATTTTATTGCATTATAACAATCTCTGGCCAATCTAAAGTCAAAGAACCTAATATAAAATGTTTTGTGAATAAAATAATTGGAAAATTTGAAATATGAAATGTTTTAAAGGTTGTCTTCGCAAGTTAAAATATTAATAAAAAGTTTTTAAAAGAATATTCTCTAATAATAATAACTTACCTAGTTGAGAACAATTATCGAGACCTTCAGGTAAAGCTTTGGAAATTTTGAACAGGTAGTCATATAATTTATTAATATCTTCCAAAAAAATTTACACATGCCAAGTGCTAATCTTTCTATAATCAACACATCATAGGATAGCCAATATTTTGCCGGTAGGGGGGTGTTAAAAAGCTCTATTCGGGTTGTTTTAAAAACGATTCGATTAATATTTTAGCAAAAATAATATTATGCAAGCCTCGAGTTTGGCAAAAAAAATAAAGTTCAAACTTCCTGCCAGCTTCGAGTAAAATCTCCAGACTTTTAAAAAATCAACCGGAATTGGGCTTTTTAACATCACTAGGAGGGGATAGGAGGCAATATTATATTAGGCGGGGTTTACACCCGTAAATTTTATTGGAGGTGTTAAAATATTTTATGCTGTATCAATACACATTTTTAGCAACTAGATTATTAAAGTAGAGGTGGGCGCGGGCCTAATTTTTTATTCACGGGCCGCCCGCTCACGGTGGCAATAAAAAATTGCACGCCCTTCATGCTCACTACTAAAGATTTAACCTGACTCGCCCGTCCCGAAAGATAATATTTTGATCACGCCTGAAAATTCATGATGTTTCTAAAACTTTATTGTTATACTTTTAAGATTTTTTTAATTTTTTCCATCATAGTTTTTATTTCTCTAATTCCATATTAATAACACAGAATAATTACAATTTATATATCAAAATTTTTATTTAGAAATAGAAGAATGTTCATGTTTTTTTTATTTAAATTGTGTTCGCCTTTCCTCTAATAAGCGATTGACCATAGAAAATAACTTTTCACTAGAAACCGAACTTGATAGGGCTTGACAAATTTTTACTAGCTAATTTTCTAAAAAAAGGAACTGAATTTTACTGCTTCCAAAACTTTAAAATATTGGCATTGTTTTATGAGTGATTAATCTTTTAAGTTCATTTTCATAACTTTTATCAGTAGATGTTGATGCTTCATCAGAATTAGGGCTGTGCCGATATTAAATATCGAATCGGATCGGAACCTATATTTAGCGTTTTCCAAAAATATCGGATCAAGCCAATACCTGTAAAAAACCCGATCTTTTATTTTTCTTATTTTATATATATTTATTTTACATTAATAATATTTTCTAAATAATTAAACATTGCAAATGCACAACACCCTTTAAATTTTTTTTAGTTTTCTTATAAAAATAAAAACGAACACCCAAAGTTTTATTTATTTTAATCTATTTAAATAATAACACCAATTTTATTATTTAATTAAAAAAAATTTTTTTGAATTATGGAAATATTTTACAAAAGACAAAGATAATTTTGAAATGCGTTATCTGTGGAATTCTAATTTCACGGGGAGGAATAATGAAGAATTCATTTAATACTACCATATCCGTAAACTTTTTTAATTATTGTAGAAATAAAAAAATTAAATTAAATGCATAATTCGATTTTTTTGCATAAACATTTGGTTCAAAGGGAGTGGTGAAAAATCAATATAAATATCGGAACGGGGTTGAACCAATATCGGAATATATCGAATCGGTGAAAAATGTGTGGATCGGCACAGCCCTAATGAGAATCATAAATATTTCAATATTTAGCATTTTTAAGGTTGTTTAATATATATCTTCCCTTTCCTATTAAAAACTTATGACTTTTAAAATTCGGTAATAGAATTAAGCTTAACTTATGTAGTGGCTGCATAACAAATCTTCCCTTTAAAAGAAAGATCCTATTGTTTTAGGTTTTGATTATTATTGTAACACATTCAGATGGTTGACAAAAATTTACCGATTTTTGTTCATATAAATATACTTCATTTATTGTGGGACGAGAATCTGCGCTTAGATTATCCGATCGTTCTTTGAATATTGATAAAATTTTTAGTAAAGATAAATGAAAATAAAACATATTATTAAATTTATTTATTACCAAATTTCCATTGCTGAACGAGAGTTGGGAGATTAATTATTTTTAATTCAATTGAAATTTTTAAAAGACGGAGGAAAAATGTTTATAAAAGGCCATAGTTTTTTTTTGTTCTCAAAAATTATTCTTATTTTAAAAAGGAATAAATTAAATAGAAAATATATATTATAATTATAAGTGCAATTTTAAATATTAAAAAACTCACGGAAAATTTATACAATCACGACCTGCGAAAATTTTGGGAAGGTCTATACCTCAAATTAAAAGATTAAATGTTTTCTTATATATAAAATTATTATTTAGATATAAAGTAGAATTAATATGATATATAATTATAGTCAATGGTAGACAAGAGGGGGTTGGAGTTATACACTCCCCATAACCCCTGTATTTTTTTAAAAACAAATTAATTACAAATTTAATACTATAATTTATATTGTTAAATATATATGTCGTATTGGGATATGGAATCATGTGGGATTCGGAATCCCAACGTGGGGATTCAATTCGGGATCTTAAAAAATATTTTAAAAAAATTCCGAATCCCCATGAAAAAAAATAAAATAATATAATTACCTTTTCTTCTCTTTTTTTGCGGCTGGCACCATATAATTAAAAGGCCAAAATAAGGGATTTAAAAAGAGAATTTAAAAAAAAGTAAATAGTATAAAATTAAGCATTGGCGTACGCAGCGGGGGAGGGGGGGGTAGGGGGACAAATCCCCCCCCCCCCCCCCAAAGCCAAAAAATGCAGATGCCGGATATATTTTTCAAAAATACTATTGTTTATATTTGTTAATATTTATTCGTATCTCATATTAAACATATATTTAATTACATTTATTATCACATTTATCTACTAAGTTATTTTATCAATTAAATTCGATTTTAAGTTTTCCGGCGTAATATTTACTTATTATTTTCAAATTTTAGTGGCGTAATATTTATCTACCATTTTCAAATTTCTAGTAAAATAATAATTATTTCTGAAACTTCTTGTCCAACAGGGAAAAAGAAATTGCAAGTTCAACGAGATAGAGTCTCTGCAATCAAGCAGTAACAGCTTTTAAGGAGTTAGAAGAGCCAATTATTTGCTATTACTGAAATATCACAATGGCCTGAAAGAAATATTTTCTCAGAAGCAAGAAAATTAATGGATACAATGCTTATTCCAAATTTTACTTCTCATTAGAATGTATTATTTAATTATACAACTATTTTAAGTATTACTTTTCAAAAACATGACATTGACTTGATTAAGAAAATGAGAATAGCGGAGAGCATTTTATTAGAACTCAAGGAAATTAGGGCTAATGTTGATGAAGAATTTCATATTTTATTGTTGAGTGAAAAGCAGAGCTATACGTGTTTAATATTCGTCTCCCTCGACTTGTAGCAAGGCAAGCTCATCGTTAAAACAATAATATAGGATCAGTAGAAGAGAATATCTTAAATCAGATACATTTATAACCCAAATAAATGAATTTTTAATTCATCATGCAGCACTTACTAATCTGAAAAAACCACAAAAGCCTTCCCAACCTTTTTCAGATTGTGATAGAAAAAAAAATTATTGTTAGATTTTTATTATGTATATGTTAAAGTAGCTTATGATGCCTTACTAGCTGAATAATTATGTTTATAAGATTAACTATGGTTAATATAATCCCAAAAAATGTTATGGAGGCTCTGCATTATTTCAAACACATTTTAGATTAAATTCCCAATGTATTAAAAGGGTTTATAAACTCTTCCCATTAGTAAACTAATGAGAGAACATTCTCTTTTTTAAATAACAGAGGCCTGGAGAAGTACCATTTCCAGGGCATGACCCGGATTTTTTTTAAAGATTTTTAACGGCCCGGCCTAGGTTTTTCTTAAAAAAATTTCACGCCCGGCCCGGCTTTTTTAAAAAAAATATTTAGGCCCGACTCGGCTTTTTTTAAAAAATTTTTAGGCCCGGCCCGGATTTTTAAAAAATAAATTATATTTATTTTTGATTTTTATAGCTAATAATAACGATTTTAAATATAGGCTGTTTTAAAAAATAGTCCGGATTGGGTGTTTTTTTAAAATAATTTAGGCCCCGCTTGGGTGTTTTTTTAAAAATATTTTGGGCCCAGCCCGGGTAAATTTAAAAAAATTAAAATACTGTCCGGCCCGGGAGCCGGGCCTGCAAGTCTCTGAAAAACATACCAAGAAGTACAACATCTAAAAGTATGAAAGGTTTGGATCTTTTGAATATTCATAAGAATTTGACGACAAGCAAGGATGAGATAATTGAAAAATTAGCTCAATCACAACGAAGATTGGATTTTACATTGTAAATGTATAACATACAAAATGCAATTATTCCTAAGAAACTTTTAGTGTAAAGGCTCAAAAAATTTAAATTTTTATTTTGGGTCATTTAAGTGATTCTTTACATATAATTTTTTTATAATTCACATTAATTTAAATTGTGTATAAGAAATAGTTATTAGTCCTAATAAATTTATGCTTGATATTTTTAAAAAACAATAATATTTCTTAAAAAATTTTATTATCCCCCTACAGACCAAATTCCTGCGTACGCGCCTGAAATGAAGGCATATAATTAATGAAAAGGGATGAGGTTAAGACATTTTTGCTTTAAAATATATTACTTTTTTTTCTCTTTTTTTGCGGCTGGAACCTAGGCGTAGCCAGGATTTTCATAAGGGGGGGATTAAAAAATTACTGGGGGCTTCGCCTCCAGACCCCCTTTTGGGTGGGCCTTCGGCCCGCTTTTCCTCGGCCTTCGGCCGGGTTACTTTAGTCTATATATCGTCATAAAATATTTTTACAAATTTTAATAAAAAAAATAAGCCTGAAACAAATATGAAATATATTTTTATTAGTTTATATAAAATAAAAATATAATAAATTACTTGTATTGTATATACCTTAATATAAGAGCATAATAATAATTTATTCCAAACAATTATAAGAAATTTATTTATAAAAAGTAAGTAGACATATAGTTGATTATACTCTATTATATAGAATTAGTTATAAAATACTAGGTAAAATTCCACTTTTACAGACATATTTGACAGTTAGAGAATATATTACAATTAATAATTTAACAAATTTTACTAATCAATGCTCTTGATATTAATTATAGCAACAATTTGCATTTAATTATTTAACGCCATCTATTTATTTTAAGTAAAAATGATATTAATATTTAATCTTCTTATTATTCATCCCACAATGTCTTAATATATTTTCTGATGTCCTTATCAATATTTTATAGTTTTCTGTAAAATATATAATTCGCTATATTGGTAAAAATTACTTGATTGTCATTTGATAATTAGATATACTGTAAATCTAACTGTTAGTATTGTGCTTTAATATTTTTTTAATTTATGATATAATTTTATCAATAGTTTTATAATTATATTTTACTTTTATCAAGATAAATAAATTAAAAATACTCACTTTATAAAAAATTATATTTAATATATTATATTATTTAGTAATTTTATGGATCTATTATTAATAATTATAATACATTTCACTTCTGTCTTAAGACTTATCTTTGGCTTATATTCCATTTATTAAAAAACATTTTTGGTTAATTTTATATATTTATAAATTTATTTTCTCAAAAATCTTTAAATTATGATGAATAGTTTTATAAAAAAATATAAACTTTTACATTCTTTCTTTCAAATTATTATTTAAGATATGCAATACATATTTGAGGGTCAGGGAGTGGGGGGAGGACTAAGGGGGATATTTTTTATTAGCTAAAAATGATATTTACAAAAGGTGATAAATTACTGAAGGGGGGGGATTTCCCCTTGTCCCCCCTGGCTACGCCTATGGGCTGGCACCATATAATTAAAAGGCCAAAATAAAGGATTTAAAAAGAGAATTTAAAAAAATGTAAATTGTATAAAATTAAGGCATATAATGAATGAAAAGGGATGAGGTTAAAACTTTTTTGTTTTAAAAAATATATTTATAAAAAATCCTAATTATTGCAACAATGATTCAATGCAATAATTTCGTTGAACATTTAAGCAGGGGCCCAAACCGTTATTTATAACGGTTCAGTTTGTTACTTGTTCAGTATGTAAAAAATTATAATGGTTACGTTTTGATTACGGTTCTTGAGAAGAAATTTATAAAGGTTCGGTTCAGCTTATTATAAAGGTTCATTACGGTTAGAAATTTTTTTTATTGAAGTAAAACCATCTTCTAATTTATTTTTATTATAAACATCTATGAATTATATATAAAAATATATATAAGATTCAAAATAACTCATTTTTAAATATATTATTTGAACTTATATATAATATATTTTCAAGTATAAATGGATTCCTTTTTGTTCGTTGTGATGATAACACAAATTTTAGCCCCGAAAAAGCCCTTTCTACAGAAACTTGTGTTGCGGGAACCGCCAGTACTATAAGAGCACGTTTATATAATTCTGGATATTCAAATTATTTCCATTTCTAAAATATAAAAACTGAACCGTTTTTTATAAAGGTTCTTTTTACTCCTTCAAAAAAATATATATCGGTTTGGTTACGGTTATGGTTCAGATATTTATAACAAAAATAAATTTTTTTTAAAAAAAAATTTAAGGGGATTCGGAATCTTTTTTTTAAAAAACAATTAAATTATATTTTTTTGCCGCCTGGCTTGCACCAGAAAATTTTATTTTTTAGAGATATTTAATATGTATTACTTTTATGCCTTAAATCATTAAATACTCGAAAAAATGGTTTTAATATAAATTAAATGTAAAAAAATTAATGTGGCAATGAAAAATATTCACGCTTATTACTAAAAAATTTTCGACCCGCCCCGCCCACTCACGAAAGGCAATATTTTGATTCACGCCCGAAAATTCACGGTGTTTTTAAATTTTTCAAAACTTTGAATGCTATAATTTTTTACACTTTTTTGAATTTATTCTATTTATTTCTAACCTTATTAAAATTAAAAGTACTTTATCATTTTTAATAAAAAATATCTCATTCTGTTCAGCTCTATTAGTTTTATATAGTGATGTTAAAAGTTACTTTTGAAACATAACTAGTTACAGTTACTAGTTACATTGGCAAAAACATAACTAGTTATAGTTACTAGTTACATTTTTACAAAGTAACTAGTTATTAGTTACAGTTATTTTCATAAGTAACTAGTTACTTACTTTATACATCCTTCATATGCGCATTATTTATTTATTGAATGCATTTATTTAATATAAAAAAAATTAGGATAAACAAAGTATAATCAGTTATTTAAAATAATATACAATTTATTTATATAAAAAAATATCGCAAAATTGAATATTTACATCGAATATAAAAATATATATTTGCATTGAAAAAAAAACATTTATTTTTCATAAAAATTAGAATCTAATAAATGTTTATTTGCTTTTAACAACAAATTAATTTCAAAGTTATTATCTAGGAGACGTGCTCGTTTATCTCCAAAAATGAGCTTACCTAGACTGAACAAGGGCTCTACGGGAGCACTTGATGTTAGAACAACATTATATTTAATAAAGAGTAATTTTAATTTGGAAAATTGTTATATAAAGAAAAAGTTTTATTAGATTTGATAAAGTTTTCTATGAGTTCATTATCCAGAATATTTTGGCGCTTTAGGTCAAAAAATCCAACTACATCAAGTGATGTTGGTTTTGAGCATGATTAATTCGTCTGGGATTCACTTTGAGGTATTAAGGTATTATTAAATTTAAAATTTCCCCCTTTTTTGCTTTATTCCTTTCTTGCCTAATTCAAGGCCAGTCAGTTTTAAATAAAGGGTGAAGAATTGCAGCAATGATGTTGTCATTATCATAAAGATTATTAAACCTATAACATGATATTATTAATTTATAAATAATTATTTAATTTTAGTTACCTTTTTTCAATACTAGCTAATATAGTATCCTTTAGAGGTTGACAATATTTTAATCCCTGCACATCTGCCATACATATAAGTATTTGTGTTATTGTTGGGAACAATCAGACATTTTCACAAAATTTTAAATTAATAAATTTAATTTAAAATTAATTTATCACAACATATTAAAAATAAAATTAATTATTTGAATATGTCTTTAAAAGTAACTAGTTACTTTTGGCAGTTACATTTCAAAAATTTTAACTAGTTACAGTTACTAGTTACAATTTTAAATATATAACTAGTTACAGTTATTTTTTAGCCAAAATGTAACCAGTTACCTTAACATCACTAGTTTTATAGTAGTTTTAAATTTCAAAAATATATATCTAATACTTTTTGCAAAATCTTATTTTTTCTGGAATTTTTTTGGGAACGAGTAAATCCTACCCGGGGACCAGTGTCCCTACAACGGTGAGGATCCGAAGCAATTGCTTCTTAAAATTGGAATGGGGGTACTTTAAAATTTTTTTTTATTTAATTCTTTTATTGTTTTACTATACCCATCCATAACCAAGTGATTTCTTATGATATAGGACTCGACCTCGTGATTCCGTATACATATTACATTTTAATAAATTTTGGTCGATGTTTAGGAAATTAGGTTGATTTAGTCATAAAATTATTTTTCCAATTTCAAAATATACCTAAAAATATAAAATAATACAAATGCTTATTTAATAATTGCGCATGGCATAATATAAGAGATGATAAATTCTTACTACCTTATATACTTCCAAGACTTCTTAATACCATGAAAGATCCATTTCTCAATAATTTAACCATTTTATCAATGTAATTTTTTTTTATCTGAACAATTAAATAATGATGATTAGAGGTGAGCGCGGGCGGTAAAATTACATGTGACCGTAAATAAATTTTAAATTATTAGGCGTGACTGAGCGTGACGGGCCTTTCCAAAATTTTTCCCGGGGGTGAACATGAATTTCCCGTGAATGACGGAAATTTTAAAATTTTTTATAAATATAAATGTGCAATTTTATAATTAAAATACATATTTTCTGATTTAATTTATTTCTTTTTTATTTGAAAACAAAAAATATTCAGGCATTTTATGAATAACATCTGGTGTCACGCTCCTAGTTCTATTTTCTTTTTATGTTTAGGTGTTTTGTGGCGAGATTTTTTACTTAACCTTTAAATTTTATTCTCAAGCACTTAAGGTAGGCTTAATTCTAGATCCTAATTTCAAAAGCCTTAAGTTTTTAATAAACGAAGAAAAGGAAGATATTTACAAACCAATCTTAAAAATGTGAAATGATATAAAATTAGATGGCCAACTGTCATTTATAATTTTCCTAATTCATAAAAAACCATATATTCTAAATGAAACATATTTTTAGATGATTCTGATTAAGCATCAACATCTACCGATGAAAGCTGTGTGAATTTAAAAGATTCTTCCCATAAAACAAATGGGACCAGGGAATGCAGGTTAAGCCGTCGGGTCTGAGTCCCTTATTTGGGATGCAACCTGCGTATCATCATTTCCTTCATCAATTAAAACAAACCCTCTTACTTGTGGGGAAAATAAAAAAATTAATAAATATTCAAAATTAAATAACTTTATATTTCACCAGTAGTCATTTCAACAAAAGGCAATTTTTCACAGTCTAAATATATTTTTTTTAAAACTTTATCACGAAAATTTTTTAGCATAACAAACGAAAATCGCGAATCCTTATTTCTTAAACAAAAACTTCAATTGGAAATTTTTAAACACATTTATACTTGTTTTTTAGGTATATTTTCATTATTAAATTAAGCTCTTTTTAAAGCCTTCGATACTATTAATATATATTTTTATTTAGTAATTTTATATATTTTTACATATTTTATATAGTTGTTCTAATATTTTAGTGTTTTATCATTTTTATTTAAATTATACCAATATCAATATTATCAAAATAAAAATTTAAAAAATAAAACAAATAACAAGGCAATTTTGAAGTTTTGGAAGCAGGAAAATTTATTTCCTTTTTTGAGAAAATTAGAGAGTAAAATTTTGTCAGCCCTGGCAAATTCGGCTTCTAGTAAAAGGTTATTTTCTGTAAGCAATCGCCTATTAGAGGAAAGGCGTATACAATTGAAATAAAAAAAATAGACATTCTTCTTTTTCTAAGTATGGATTTATAATATATATTTATTTTTTGTTATTATGGATTATGGAATTAAAGAAATAAATAGAATAAATTCAAAAAAGTGTAAAAAATTATAGTATTAAAGTTTTGAAAAATTTAAAAACACCGTGAATTTTCGGGCGTGAATCAAAATATTCTCTTTCGTGAGCGGTTGGATCGGGTCGAAAATTTTTTAGTGGTAAGCGTGAATGGGCGTGAAATTTTTTTAAAAAGGTTTTGCCGGCCCGGCCTGAACCCGAAATTTTTTTAAAAAGTTTTACCGACCAGGCCCGAACCCAATATTTTTTTAAAAAAATTTACCGACCCGGCCAGAATTTATTTAATTATAGAAATTAATTTTTATAATTACTCAAAATAAAAGACATATGTTATATGTCGTAGAGTTTCAATAAATAAAATCAAATATTTTTATTTTACATAAAAAATTAAATATAAAATTGATAAATTTAGATATATTTAAGAAAATTTCCAAGGTCCGACCCGACCTGGCCCGAATTTTTTTTAAAAATATTAGGCCCGGCCCGAACCCGATTATTCTAAATAAAATTAGGAACTTTGCAGATCTCTAACTTCTATATTCTTTGTTCTGGCCTGATGTTAATTTTGATGTTTTATTTTTATCAATAATCATTTTCACCTTTAAACTAACTACCAAACAAATAAAACAATAAAATTTTATAAGCTCTACTTAATGGCTTGGTATAAGTTTCAGAGACTTTTGCAAAAATTTGGCTAACTTTACTCTTTAGCGTGACATCGTAGTTTTTATTTTGTTATAACTCAGTTTCATTATGGTTCTTATATTTGATTAAGGAATTAAAAGTACTAGTCAGACACTAAATATTAGAATACACCAGATATAGAGTTTTTTAAAATAATTTTCATTTTAGCATAATACCATTTTTTCTCTCTCTACTGTCTACCAAATGGATTAAATTAATTTACAATTGAGCACTAAAAATTGATAAAATTTTCAGAATAATACTTTCATAATCGCAAGGTTGGTCAAAATTTTGTTACTAATAATTTATTCATTTATAATGGCTACAATATTGGTTAAAGTCAGACAGTAATAAAGGATAACTTTGGCATATATTAGAATTAGTACTTTCAGTTGTTCAGCCAACTATTATGAATATGATATAACGATAATAACGGATAAATCAATAATATATAATATTTTTTATAGGAGGAACCTATTGTAAGACAGAGATAGCAGGGCTTGGGAGAAGCCCAGAACATTTTCAAACCCCCCCCCCCCACCCCCGGTAAGCGGAAAAAAAATCCCAGAAAAATTTCCCGGAAAATAAATTCCCGGAAAAAAAACCCCAGGAAAATAATTCCCCGGAAAAAATTTCCCACTATATATTGAATTGCTAATGCATTTAAACTGCTTTGCTAAAAAGCAATCAATCATAAATCAATCAAAATTTTATTATGTATATTTTATTAATGATAATTTTTTAAACTTTTTTTAAAATATACTTAAATCATTTTTTTTATTATAAATGAAGTATATTGTATAATTTTATTTTTATTTAATATTATTAGTAAGAAATTTATTTTTCTAGCTTATTAAAACAAAAGTACATTTTATTCAATTTTAAAAATTAACAAATATATATCCGTAAGAGGGCGTTATATGTTTTAATATTTATCATTTTAGGAAACCGGAATGATGATTGGATAGCACTTTTTTTATATTTGGGTATATATACATATGAAAAACCTAAAAATTAAAAATTTTTTTTAGGTTTCTTTGATGTTTAATTTATGAGTAGGTTTAGAATAGTAAAACAATGGAAATTTTCTAAAGTAAATATTGCTGGCGTTATTTATCAAAATCTCTTAATTTGTTTTATACGTGTATATTTACGTGCTATGCATTATCCTAAAAAATATTTTGAAAATAATTTGATTTGACTGATTGCCGAGCTCAAAACCGACCTCTTACTAAATATTCAATTGATCAAATTTACTGGTAAGCGGAAAATAATTCCCCGGAAAAAAATCACCGAAAATAATTCCCCGAAAAAAAATCCTTGGAAAATAATTACCCTGAAAAAAATTCCCGTAGAAATATATGAAAATTATGAAAGAGGTAATTTAGAATTGAAAAGAAAAATGTGAAAGCAAATTTTAACTGAGAAAGAGAAAGGTTATTTCCTTTATCTACTTTCATCTAGACTTGAATAGTTATTAAACAGGTAATTAAACCACATTATATTTACCATGCAGAGGGGGTGGTTATTTCTAACACGCCACTGTTAAAATATATACTATACATTGGAAAATACGCCTCATATTCATCCTATAAATCCGCATGAATATCAAATTGAAAATGCTATAAGCACGATGAAAAGAAAAGCCTCTGAAACAAATCAAAATACTTGCCAAATATATGCAGAAGAAATGTCTAAATTGTCTCCCGAATCCAGAAAAAGACTTCCGAATGAAGAGAGTATCAAGAGGACACTTAGAAATCGCAAAATAAAAAGAATTCCTTCTATTCCGGCCACATTGGAAGATTTAAGCATTTCAGGTTAAGTCATATTTATGTCTATAAATAACTTTTAATTGGAAATATCTTTTAATATTAGAGGATTGGGCTACAACCGGATCTCCCACGAATGAGAGATTTCCTTTGCATGATAATGGCGGAGATTCTAATGAACGGATAATTATATTTGCCACCGATTATATGCTTAAAATGCTAGCCGAAACGAAAACTTGGTATATAGACGGGAATTTTAAATTGGCTCCTCATTTATTTTTGCAGCTATAGAATACCCTTTAAAACACTTCTTGTTACAAAGAAAAACGTATACAACATATGAAGAAATTTTTAAGATTTTACTCGAAAAAGCCCAAGAACGGAATTTAGTCATAGATCCGATAACAATTTATATGGATTTTGAAAAGGCTGCAATCAATGCCGTCGAAAATACTCTAGGTTTCTTTTTACGATTTAATACATCTATATAATACTATCGAGATATGCTAGGAACTTGATTTTAAAATGTATTTTGGACCGTGGAACTTGAAATTTTTTTTAATTCTAATTTCCTTTTTCTGTTGTTTTTAGGAATATTTTAAACGATTTTTTTATGAATGTAGGATAAACGAACCCATTACTAGTAACACTGTGTGACAAATTTTGACTTGATTTTTTGGGAGAAAATAAAAAAAACATGTTTTAAGACAGTAAATTCTTAGAAAATAATTCTTCAGAATTAATTTTATCAAAATTTATCTGAGAATTATTATTTCGTTGATTTATTTATAGGGAATTTCTTCTCCTAATTTATTAATTTTGTAATTTTAATTATCTTAAAAACGGAGATTTTTTTCCGGGGAATTATTTTTCTAGATTCTTTTTCAATATAGCTTACATTTAATATATTTATTGTGGCTTTCGTTCTCTTCGCTACACTGCACAAGGTACGATTCCCAAACAATTTATTTTAAATGAAATATTTACATTTCTCATATTTAAATAAATATATTATGCTAAGCTAACCTATCTCATATTTTACTTTTAATAAACCTTTTATCGGTCCGTTGTCTCACCCCCTCCTTCAATATTATATAGGATTTAACTTGTAATATACAATAAATTTATTGAATTTAAAACAAATTAAACAATAACATAAAATTTATCGAATTTAAAAAAATTTAATTGTAAATCTAAATATATTTCCGCGAATATGAAGTTGATGATTTATTTTCAAAAAAGATACTCCAGCAGTGGTCCGCCAACATATTTATACGATTCTTGCCGGGAATTTAAATTGAAAACTTAAGACCCCCAAAACGAAATTCTTTACCATTTTTTCTCAAAAAGCAATCTATAAAAAATTATAAAAATTAATAAATTTAAATATAAGTCTAACACTATCACCAATTTTCAGGGATTTTCATTTGATAATTTTTAAAATATATCCGTATAAAGACCTAAATTTTACCATTTTTGAGATTTCGAAAAGTTGTATTTATACGATAGTATTTTTAAAAGTTGACGTGAAGAGAAAACTTAGAAAACGAATTCGAACTCAATGTCAAATTCTGCACCAAAACTTGTTTTTATTTATTTTTTCTCCCATTTTTCTTGTCACACAGTGTAATTAATAAAAATGGAAAAGACATAAATATTAAATAAAACCTATACAATAATTTTAATCTATATATTTCAACTTTTAGCATCTAACTCAATCAACTCATAGAAAGATTCAGGAATTGGGGTTAGAATCATCATATCGGAATGATCCAATGTTATGCTTATTTGCAGCTATGATAGATGGATTAGCATTCTTACCTATACACGATGTCAAACGAGGTATGGAGTATTTAAAAACCATTGTATCGGATGAAAACAAAGAATTATTGTTTTATTTTGATAAAAATTATGTGAATGGAGAATTGAGACATGGGAAAAACTCTCAAAGGCAAGTAGAGCCATTTAGTGTTGTTAAAACGCCGCGAGTCGCAACCCCGACCCAAAGCTCGGGTCGTTTTATTCGACTCCGACTCAATGTTTGGGTCGTTTTTTTCGACTTCGACCCGAGTTCAAGCCGAAAAAAACGACTTCGACCCAAAATATGGGTCGTTTTTTACGACTACGACTCAAAATTTGGGTTGTATTTTTCGACTCAAACTTGAAATTTGGGTCGTATTTTTCGACTCAAACTTGAAATTTGGGTCGTATTTTTCGACTCAAACTTGAAGTTTGGGTCGTATTTTTCGACTCAAACTTGAAGTTAGGGTCGTATTTTTCGACTCCAACTTGAAGTTTGGGTCGTATTTTTCCACTCAAACTTGAAGTTTGGGTCGTATTTTTCGACTCCAACTTGAAGTTTAGATCGTATTTTTCAACTCCAACTCAAAGTTTGGGTCGTTTTTCTGACTCAGACTCAAACATCGGGTCGTTTTATTCAATCCGACCCAAAATATGGATCGTTTTTTTAAAGACGCCTTAAAGTTAGGGTTGCTTTTTTTCACCTAACCAAATATCTAGATCATTTTTTTCGACCAAAAGTCAAATAACATTTAGTAGATATTAATATTATAGGCGGGAAAGTTTCTTAAAGCTTCTTTAAATTATAACGCTCTGGATTAACTATTCCATCATAGTTATTTTTTAAAATTTTTAAGTAAAGATGTACCATAGAAAAGAGCCATTTGTTATGATAGTTATTTTTGAACTTTTTTAAATGAAATAGATAAAAATATATATTGTAGACATGTTAAATCAATATTTCAGTGAGGATGTACCATAGATAAGTGACAATAGTCATAATAGCCATTTTTGAACTTTTTTGAGTTTTTTTAAAGCAAATTGCTAAAAATATATATTCTGAACATGTTAAATTAAAAATTCAGTGAGGATGTATCATAGATAGGTGACAATTGTCATATTCGTTATTTTTGAACTTTTTTCAATTTTTTTAAAGGAAATAGCTAAAAATATATATTCTAAACATGTTAAATTTAAAATTCAGTGAGGATGTATCATAGATAGGTGACAATTGTCATAATCGTTATTTTTGAACTTTTTCAAATTTTTTTAAAGGAAATAGCTAAAAATATATATTCTAAACATGTTAAATTTAAAATTCAGTGAGGATGTATCATAAATTCAGTGAGGATGTATCATAGATAGGTGACAATTGTCATAATTGTTATTTTTGAACTTTTTTTAATTTTTTTAAAGGAAATAGCTAAAAATATATATTCTAAACATGTTAAATTTAGAATTCAGTGAAGATGTATCATAGATAGGTGACAATTGTCATAATCGCTATTTTTGAACTTTTTCAAATTTTTTTAAAGGAAATAGCTAAAAATATATATTCTAAACATGTTAAATTAAAAATTCAGTGAGGATGTATCATAGATAGGTGACAATTGTCATATTCGTTATTTTTGAACCTTTTTTAATTTTTTTAAAGGAAATAGCTAAAAATATATATTCTAAACATGTTAAATTAAAAATTCAGTGAGGATGTATCATAGATAGGTGACAATTGTCATAATCGTTATTTTTGAACTTTTTTCAATTTTTTCAAAGGAAATAGCTAAAAATATATATTCTAAACATGTTAAATTTAAAATTCAGTGAGGATGTATCATAGATAGGTGACAATTGTCATAATCGCTATTTTTGAACTTTTCAAATTTTTCTAAAGGAAATAGCTAAAAATATATATTCTAAACATGTTAAATTAAAAATTCAGTGATGATGTATCATAGATAGGTGACAATTGTCATATTCGTTATTTTTGAACCTTTTTTAATTTTTTTAAAGGAAATAGCTGAAAATATATTCTAAACATGTTAAATTAAAAATTCAGTGAGGATGTATCATAGATAGGTGACAATTGTCATAATCTTTATTTTTGAACTTTTTTCAATTTTTTTAAAGGAAATAGCTAAAAATATATATTCTAACATGTTAAATTAAAAATTCAGTGAAGATGTATCATAGATAGGTGACAATTGTCATAATCGCTATTTTTGAACTTTTTTCAATTTTTTTAAAGGAAATAGCTAAAAATATATATTCTAAACATGTTAAATTAAAAATTCAGTGAGGATGTATCATAGATAGGTGACAATTGTCATAATCGCTATTTTTGAACTTTTTCAAATTTTTTTAAAGGAAATAGCTAAAAAAATATATCCTAAACATGTTAAATTAAAATATCAGTGAGGATGTATCACAGATAAGGGACAAAAAATGGTTATTATATATACGAGTAGTTAGGTACATAATAATCTTTAAGTGATAAAATGAGATGCTAATATATTTCTTGTAATTTTAATTTATAATAAAATTCTTAAATATGTTATTGTCATAGACTGGGTTAGAAAATCAACTATCACATAAACTCCTATGTTTTATTCATATTATATTTTTAAGTTTGAGGATATTAAAATATTTCCTCTTTGAAGTTACTAGTTAGGATAAAATTTACTTGGCACATCTTACAATGATATTTATACCTTGTTTTTTTTTCGAGAATAAATTTTATGCGATATCTCATGAAGGAAATTACATATCATTGTACAGAGAATTAACTTTGTATATATTATCTGCACCCATATCTTTTATATCAATCTCTATCGATGACATTTTAAATTATATTGGAAACTAGATTATGTAGATTTCTAAATATTAATTTAAAATAAGATGCTAGAATTAAATATAGATATATCTTAATAATTTGTATATGCATTTATTATTTAAAATCTCTCGTTTTAACCCTATTTAGCAAGAAAAATATTGACTAATCCTGAAAATTGGACAACTTTTATTAATAAAATTTATGTTACTCTAATTTAATTTGGCTACCCTCAAAAATAATAAAAAAAATTTGGAAAGTTAAAAAAAATTATTATTAATCATATCCCTATCCCTAACAATGAAGAAAAAAAAATCTCAACAAATTTGCCGTCTAGCTGGCACCACGCCAAGTAAAATAAAATATCTTTTTTAATTTTAGAATTTAAATAGTCACTTCACTTCCATATGGAATTTTTAAACTAATAAAACAATAAATTTTTTTTATAAGTATTTGCGATTCCGGATGCATTTTTTTAATATATTTTTAAATATAATTTAGTAATTTAGGCGAGCCATATTTTTCAAAAATGTAGTGTTAAGTCGAGTTTTTTTAAGTCGTACTGTAATTCTGAGCGTTTTCCGTACTTTTGCATGATGGCTAAAGATTTTTTGTCGCAGCAAAGTACATACGTTGAGAGCGAGCGTGTCTTCTCAAGAGGGGTGGACACCGTAACAAAGAAAAGAAATCGCATGGCCTCCGAAACACTTAAACAGTGTTTATAAATTCATGGGATATCAATATCATGAAAAATAAATTTTATATATAATTTTTATATCTATATATATTGTTAAATTAAATTTTTTGTACATTAATAAATATATATAATTTAAATAAAAATATTTAAACTATAAATGTATCAAATATTTAAGATGTTTTGAGCTTAGTATTCTTGTTTCAGGCTGTTGTTTTTTATGAATACTGGAGAATATAAGTGTTTTAATATTATTTGACTTTAAAATGATAACTAAAATAGTTTTTGATATTAAGATATAGAATTTTGAACACTTGAGAAAAATTACACATTAAAATTGATACTGGGATTAACTTTGAACTATTTTATAAAGCGCTTACTTTTTTTCAGGCGTTAATTTCACTATTTTATTATGAAGAATATTATGAGAGCAATTTTTCTCATAGATTATATAAAGGTATAGATATCTATTATCAATTTCAGAATTAGTCAATATTTTTCTTGCTAAATAGGCTTAAAACGAGAGATTTTAAATAATAAATGCATATACAAATTTTTAAGATATATCTATAATTAATTCTAGCATCTTAATCTTTTAAATTAATATTTAGAAATCTACACAATCTAGTTTCCAATATAATTTAAAATGTCATCGATAGAGATTGATAAAAAAGATATGGGTGCAGATAATATATACAAAGTTATTTCTCTGTACAATGATTTGTAATTTCCTTCATGAGATATCGCATAAAATTTATTCTCGAAAAAAAAAACAAGTATAAATATCATTGTAAGATGTGCCAAGTAAATTTTATCCTAACTAGTAACTTCAAAGAGGAAATATTTTTATATCCTCAAACTTAAAAATATAATATGAATAAAACATAGATGAGTTTATGTGATAGTTGATTTTCTAACCCAGTCTATGACAATAACATATTTAAGAATTTTATTATAAATTAAAATTACAAGAAATATATTAGCATCTCATTTTATCACTTAAAGATTATTATGTACCTAACTACTCGTATATATAATAACCATTTTTTGTCACCTATCTATGATACATCCTCACTGAATTTTTAATTTAACATGTTAGAATATATATTTTTAGCTATTTCCTTTAAAAAAATTGAAAAAAGTTCAAAAATTAAGATTATGACAATTTTCACCTATCTATGATACATCCTCACTGAATTTTTAATTTAACATGTTTAGAATATATATTTTTAGCTATTTCCTTTAAAAAAATTAAAAAAGGTTCAAAAATAACGAATATGACAATTGTCACCTATCTATGATACATCCTCACTGAATTTTTAATTTAACATGTTTAGAATATATATTTTTAGCTATTTCCTTTAAAAAAATTTGAAAAAGTTCAAAAATAGCGATTATGACAATTGTCACCTATCTATGATACATCCTCACTGAATTTTAAATTTAACATGTTTAGAATATATATTTTTAGCTATTTCCTTTAAAAAAATTGAAAAAAGTTCAAAAATAACGATTATGACAATTGTCACCTATCTATGATACATCCTCACTGAATTTTAAATTTAACATGTTTAGAATATATATTTTTAGCTATTTCCTTTAAAAAAATTGAAAAAAGTTCAAAAATAACGATTATGACAATTGTCACCTATCTATGATACATCCTCACTGAATTTTTAATTTAACATGTTCAGAATATATATTTTTAGCAATTTGCTATAAAAAATTCAAAAAAGTTCAAAAATGTCGATTTTGACAATTGTCACTTATCTATGGTACATCTTCACTGAAATTTTGATTTAACATGTCTACAATATATATTTTTATCTATTTCATTTAAAAAAGTTCAAAAATAACCATCATAACAAATGGCTCTTTTCTATGGTACATCTTTACTTAAAAATTTTAAAAAATAACTATGATGGATATAGTTAAATCCAGAGCGTTATAATTTAAAGAAGCTTTAAGAAACTTTCCCGCCTATAATATTAATATCTACTAAATGTTATTTGACTTTTGGTCGAAAAAAATGATCTAGATATTTGGTTAGGTGAAAAAAAGCAACCCTAACTTTAAGGCGTCTTTAAAAAAAACGATCCATATTTTGGGTCGGATTGAATAAAACGACCCGATGTTTGAGTCTGAGTCAGAAAAACGACCCAAACTTTGAGTTGGAGTCGAAAAATACGATCTAAACTTCAAGTTGGAGTCGAAAAATACGACCCAAACTTCAAGTTGGAGTCGAAAAATACGACCCTAACTTCAAGTTTGAGTCGAAAAATACGACCCAAATTTCAAGTTTGAGTCGAAAAATACAACCCAAATTTTGAGTCGGAGTTGTAAAAAACGACCCATATTTTGGGTCGAGGTCGTTTTTTTCGGCTTGGACTTGGGTCTGAGTCGAAAAAAACGACCCATATTTTGGGTCGAAGTCGTTTTTTTCGGCTTGAACTCGGGTCGAAGTCGTAAAAAACGACCAAAACTTTGAGTTGGAGTCGAAAAAACGACCCAAAATTTGGGTGAGCTCTGTTCGAGCCGACTCGGCTAAGCCGATTAACAACACTAGAGCCATTGTTCCCACCAGAAACATGGAATGTGTTCAATGTTACGATTGCTGGGGAAAATCGAACAAACAATGTATGTGAAGGATGGAATAACCGATTTAAGCATATTGTAGGCAACAAAAAACCGAAGATATGGGAACTACTCGAAAAAATAAGGATGGAAATAGCGGTTGATATGGGAAAAATCGGCTAATGGAATATTGGGACATACACTCCCAAAAAAATCGTATTTATGCAACGAAACAAACTATTTAAAAAAATTTATGCATTGATTATTTAGAAGCGAGAAGGGACTTGCCCAATTTTCTCTCTTCAATTGTAGAACTTATACGTTCTAGAATTGTTTCTTTTGAATAATATAATTTATTATTCTATATATCATTTAATAAAATTATAATTATTTCTTTTCTGTAACTTTTAAAAAAAATTCATAAGCAAAATAATAATTGTTAGATTAGATAAATATAATACTCACTGCTGATAATCATCTCTGGATGTATTTTGATTAAAGTGGTAAGCATTTTTCATTACTTTTGGCAGTATTTAATTAAAATTGGGCAGTAAAAAATATAATTTTGCAAGTTTTATAGTGATTTTGTATTCAGTCAGTTAAATTCTTAAAGTAGGTAAATACTTCAGTAAAATAATTTTTATCAAATAGAGGGTATCAGATTGAATTGCTAATTTCCTATTTCGCCACAAAATTTATAAAATTATATTATTTAATAGCTTATCCTTGTAAAAACAAAAAGGGGCGCTATTTAAGAGTTAGTAAACTGTGAAAAGCCTTTTATCATATTTCTAAAAAAATGATTAAAATTTGTGTAAAAATAATTTTTCAATAAATACCGAAAAGTTGATGAAAGTGTGTGAACTAGATTTATTTAACTTTCGTTTTATTATTTAAAATCTCAAATCCTTGAAGAAATTTGACTTTAAAAAACTTTTCTATTTAATTAAATACTGCCGAGCAGATCCGGGTCACGGGATTTTTTTTCCGGGGAATTATTTACCTAGATTCAAATTTACTAGTAATATAATCTGAAAATTGTTCATTTTTGTTTTATATATCTATAAATACATATAAAACATAATCCCAAAAAATATTTTAAAAATATCGTGGTTTGGCGGATAACCGACTCGTATATGTTTTACTCGTAATTATAGATATATAAAACAAAAAATGAACATTTTTCAAATCATATTACTAGTAAATTTTATCAATCGAATATTTAGTAAGTGGGGTTTTGAGCTCGGCAATCAGTCAAATCAAATTATTTTCAAAATATTTTTTAGGATAATGCTTAGCACGTATATATATACGCGTATAATACAAAAATGAAGATTTTTCCATGGATAACCCCAGCAATGCAGTATTTGGTCATTCGGTCGGTTTTCGGGTCAAATCACGATATTTTTAAAATATTTTTTGGAATTATGTTTTATACGTATTTATAGATACATAAAACAAAAATCAACATTTTTCAATTTATCTTAATAGCAAATTTGATCAATCGAATATTTAATAAATGGTCGGTTTTGAACTTGGCAATCGGTCAAATCATAATATTTTTCAGGATAATGATTAGCACGTAAATATACACGTATAAAACAAAAATGAAGAGATTTTGATAAATAACGCCAGCAATATTTACTTTAGAAAATTTCCATTGTTTTACTATTCTAATACTCATAAATTAAACATCAAAGAAACCTATAAAAATTTTTAATTTTTAGGTTTTTCATATGTATATATACCATAAAAAAAGTGCTATCCAATCATAATTCCGGTTTCCTAAAATGATACATATTAAAACATATAACGCCCTCTTACGGATATATATTTGTTAATTTTTAAAATTGAATAAAATGTACTTTTGTTTTAATAAGCTAGAAAAATAAATTTCTTACCAATAATATTAAATAAAAATAAAATTATATACTATATGATATTTATTCAGTATTCTTCATTTATAATAAAAAAATGATTTAAGTATATTTTAAAAAAAGTTTAAAAAATTATCATTAATAAAATATACATAATAAAATTTTGATTGATTTATGATTGATTGCTTTTTAGCAAAGCAGTTTAGCAATGCATTAGCAATTCAATATATAGTGGGGAAATTTTTTCCGGGGAATTATTTTCCAGGAGAATTTTATTCCGGGGATTTTTTTTCCGGAGAATTGTTTACCTGGGAATTATTTTCTGGGGAATTTTTTTCCTGGGGATTTTTTTCCGGGAAAATATTTTCCTAGATTCCCCACCCCCATATATAAATCTTAGCTAAGCTACTAACATTTTAAAACATAACATAACTACTGTTGATCTTGATACGACCAATTCAATTCCAATTTAGGAAAATTTCATGGTTGGTGCATGTATAAAAATTTTAGAATTTTTTTTAGAGCTAATATCCTAAAAGAAATAAAATCATATTTTATGCATCAAATAAATCCCAAATTGAATAATTGGAAATTTATTAAGTTATTGAGTATAATAAACAACAATCATTCATTTAATTTATATACTTGTAAAAATTACATAAGGCCTCGTGAATTTTTTTCTCGTTTATGTTAAACATTTATTTATGCTAATAGTAAATTTACAATAATATTTACAGAGTATTTCTATTATTATATAAAAGTTGTACGTTCGTGCAATAAAATGAATATCTTCATTATACATGTATTCCAATGTTATTTTTTCTTTAATAGAGGCCTGAATTTAAATATTAAAATATATTTAACTATAATTATATTAAAATTATTTAACCCTTGAAGGACAAAGGTTAGCAATTTAGTAATTCTAATACTGGACAATAAAATGTCAAAATGAATTTGTATTATGTGAATTTTCTTAATCTAATTTATGCGAGTTGAAATGGCCAGTAACTCTGATTCTGAGTGATAGCATGGTAGTAAATAGAGCCTTCACTAAAAATGGTGTCCACTCATTCTTTGCAATAACACTCAATTAAAAATCATAAAAGAAAAATATAAATTTGGTGGAGGGAAGGGTAGAAAACGCAAAATATAAACTATAAGGATAAGAGGCTTGAAAATAATTGTTTTCAATCCTAATTAATGAAGCAGGGTCAAGCTTTTCACAAATAAGCTTTGGGCGACAAATAGTCAAAACTTAACTTTCAAGGTATAAAACCATAGGATATCAAAAGATAATTAAATATTTGATTCGTTTCATTAGAATAGTAAATTAAGTTATTTGATTCGAACAAATAAAATTATTAGCACAATTGGTTTTTAAATAAATATCAATAAAAAATCATAATTATATAAATATTAGAGATTTAAACTATTTTCATTCATTTACATAATATTTTTATAAACTTATGCAAATTTTAAAAAAATATACAGTTCTCACCTTATTTAAATTTTAGTGATTTTTCTTCTTCTAAATCATTAGGAGTGTGCATCCAATAAGGGATATAATGCCTTGAAATATTTTTTATAGAGAATTTCAATAAGCAGAAACTTAAATAGAACAAGATTTGACAATCATTTTTGGGCTAACCAAATGACGAGAATATCTTATTGATATGGTATATAATAAAGACTTAATGTTGTCCCCAAGATTGCAGAGATGATTATTATCACACGCTGCCAGTTTTGATAAGGAATCAAATAATCGATAGCAAAAGGAAGACCTTGGCAAACATTCTTACAGACTAGGCCCAGAGGAAGAAATTGTAGTAAGTTTACATAAAAAACGGAAGGAGCAGAAATGTTATTCGTACTCTGGCTGGTATGTTAAGATGTGGTCCATCCATTTGGAAAGAGCCCAAGAAAATTAACTTAGGGAATTAAGCCTTTTAAAATTGGTGTGAAAAAAAGTGGGGAAATTTAAAAGTACGAAAAAGACCAATTAAAAGTGAGATGACTAGACAAAGAATATATGTCTCAGACAATTTTTCTAATGAATCAGTAAAAATTATTTAAATATATAATTCATGCAAAATGAATTTATTTATATTATTTGAGTAATTCATTATGAACAAATGGGAATAGTAGATTATTCATAAAAATGCGAATGGTAAATATATCGATTCGTTAAATATTAACAAATTTGACATTGTATCATCCTGTAGTTATTATTGTAAATGGTCCCTTAAATTATTATCTTGACCCCTGCCCCTATATACCCCCTATTTGGGTTAATGATTCAATTACCTATATTCACCAACCACAACACAATGGTCTCTTTCATAAGGTTCAAGAGTTATTTGTTCCATAGGTTTTAATTTGTCAGCTCTCAATTTTTGAACCTCTCCAGCAAATATAGCCTCCGGTTGAGCTGTTGAATCGATACAATTTGCCTGTTTTTGGCAAAGGGGGCAAAAATTAGGATTAATTTATAAAAGGTTAAAAGAATTATCATCATATAAAACATGGCTAACCTTAATGGATATAATGTAATGGCCTCCAGCCCGGAGGTAGGATTGTGCGTTAAGGGCCATTATGCGAGATTGGTCTGGCTGGGCCACATCTTCGAAAATAACGTCAACAGTCGGCACCAACATACGATATTTTTGAGGGTGTCTGGCATCTTCGATAATAGGAACGATGTTGGAACGGGATTTAGCCACATTTAGGAGATCCCGGCCTGAACGATGAGAGAACTCCACTGCATACACACGGCCTTCCTTAAGGATTATGTGAAATTATAATTTTATTTTCAGGTTTAATTATATTTAAACTAATATAGTAAAAAACCTTCTTTCTTAAGTTTTTAAATTGCAAGAATTCTTAAGCCCATTACGTTGAAGGAGATGAATTAAATTCAAGGCTTAATATATATTTTTTTAAATGAGATATTAATTTTAAAATGAGGGTTAGCTATATATGCTTACTGATTAAATTGATATAAGAATAAGCAGAAATATAAATTTGGGCTAGGTCAATTTTTTATGGCGCCAGAAAACAATTAAATAAATAATTGTTGAAAATTTGAATATTGCAAAAAAAGCTTTAAGATATGTTATTTTGCAAATAATATCAATTCGAAATATAAATTGTAATTATTTTAGATGTTCTGGTTCATTAACTAAAATTGACATTCTTCTGGTGGTGCCCATAAATGTTTAAATAATAAAATTGTAATGTAAAATTTCAAATCTGAATTTTGTTTGATCAAAAGAGCCCTAAAGATTGTTATATTTGTGCTCTTTTGGTGAATTAGTTTGTTTAAGGATTTTGCAACTTTCTCAATATAGCAGTTTGCTGATACTACGATGGGAATAAATATTGTTATAGGTAAGATGTGAATATTTCTGGGGTTTCCTTTTTTCCACTATAGCTAATGGATCGTAAATTATTATTAGATCTACAATAAAATAATTTGGGTCAAGGAGGGACAATGCATTAAAACAAAATAAAAATTATAATCATCGGTAATAAATATCTAAAAAAACGTTCAACAAAATAATTAATTATTTCAATAAATTTTATTTGGTATTAACCAAAAAATTCAAATTTTTAGACTTTACAAATACTCAAAAATTTTTTAGGGCCAGATTAAATTTTGCTATAATTTTCAGCCTTACTCTTTATCAGGTCTAATAAATTTTCACCTCTTATTTTTTAATATATTCATTTTAGTTTCAACAAAATTTTTAGCATACACCATATTAGTATCTACTGACGAAGATGCTAATTCAATGGATAAATTGTGGTTAATATTTAATAAATTACTGGCCAATATAATAGTTTATTTATGCATTGAGACAAAAGAGCAGTGGCTTCGACTTAATCATGAGTGAAAATTTCCGAGTTAAGAGTTCTATTAGAAAGTAAAATAATACTTCACCAATAGCCTCAAAATTCTAACAAATAATATGAGATATTGCCCTATGGCCAGTTCACATTTTGTCTAAAAGTCTCAAGAGTACCGCTGTATATTTAAGGGATATGTTAAAACGTCTAAAGAAATTGTAAAATTCGTTTGCTAAATTGAAAAAAATTAAAAATATTGTTATACCAATTATCAACAAGATGTAACTTGTCATTGAAATAATGTATAAGGGCTATGTCTTCGCAGACAATTAAAAATTCGCATATTCGCTCATTTAATTTTCGACTTGAAAACAATATTAACAGACATGAGTATCTTAGCAAATATTCGTTCATTTTTTTTTATGCTCAATAAAAAAAAACATTTATTTTTCATGCTCAATAAAAAAAATATTTATTTTTCGCCAAAAAATTTATTGTATTATTGCGAATTCGTAATTTTAAGCATCATTTTTATTTTGAAAAAATTATATGAGTAATTATTATTTATTTAATCATATTTATAAACTTACTATTCTTTTATTCCTGATATATTTATTTTTAGATAAATTTGATCTCAGGCTTATAAAGTAGTGATAAGCATGAAAATAAATTTAGGAGGGAAAAAGAGTATCAAGAAATAGCTGGCCGACCCCTTTTAAAATTATTAAAAATTTCTGGGATTATTTAGATAGGTAAATAAATGAGAAAGCCGTTTATTTAAGCTCGCTAGCTCACCTGGTTCTCGAGATATAGAGGATCAAAGGTGCAAAAAGCAGCCACTTTGGAATCTATAAAATTTTTAAAATGCTTATATCTCAAAAACTATTTATGGTAAAAAAATATATAATATATCATATTGTAGGTAAAAAAATCTCTAAAGGGCTATCAAAAAATAAAAAAAATTGGCACCAATTTGAGTCTTTAACTTCCGGTTTACCTATATTTTACTTGTATTTTTAAGCAAAAAAGGGAGTTTGTTTTCTAAATTTTTTTTTGCTTTTTATTCAAACACCTTTTATAAAATACGATGTCAAAACCTTGGCGACGCAATCGACTCCAAAAATTGAAGAAAAGTATAGATGGCGCTTTATGAAATTACGGATTATGGTTAAAATTTTGCTGCTAACTTATCAATAACCGGATATTTCCACTTTTTATACTAAAAAATTTTGAATTTCTATTAAATATACTAATTAAATTGAGGGGCAGTGTGGGCAAATGCCCATTAGACACTTAATAATGTAACAAATTTTCAATAATAAATATCTTTCATATAATTTTTTTAATATTCATTTTTATTAATATATAGAAATATAGATAAAATCATATTCCATAATTTAAAATATATTTGAAACAAAATTTAATTATTCCAATTTTAATTGAATGAATATCTTTAAATTTAAGATATGGCTCTCGTAAATTATAAATTAATCTCTTTTGGACTTGAATCTTTTCACCATTTTTTATTTTAGAAACAAAATCACTTTTCCCAGGCATCGATCTACTATATTCATCATTGCTATAAAAAGTTTTGACAACAGCAAATGTGGTGGCATCTATTGTTTTGCCGGGTTTAGGATTCGGCGTTGAAAAAACCCCCTTTTCTAGACCTTTTGATTTTAACGCCATATGATATGAAATATTAAATTCTTTTACAATTTTTCGGAAATTGATTTTTGAGGGATCTAGAATTTCATCGAATTTTTTATCATTTGATGAAGATAATGGTATAATTTTGGTCTTTAAAACTTTTTTTACTCTAAATATTTTTTTCTTCGAATATTTCTTTTCACATAAGTTTTCTTTTAATGGGATATTCCCCTATTGATTGTAGAGATATATTAATGTTATCAATAGCCTCTTGATTAATTATATGAGGGGGAGAATCAATATCTACATTGTCATTTGAAGTATAAGAAATGTTTGCTAAATTTTGTGGGCATGAAGAGCATATTAACATAAAATTGAATGGTAAATTTTTTTGGTCATCTAGGGTAGAATCTTTCTTAGATTCTTGCGATAATAAGCATGTCTTTGTAGATTTAATTGGTTGCAACATTTTAATATTTGGTACGTCCATCTATGATATAGAATAAAATTTTAACTAATCTGCACATAGAATATATGTTTTTGCACTCTCCAAATCCCGAATGTTATTGGTAGACAGACGATAAAATAATAAGCTGGAGACTGGTTGAATTATTTAAAATTAATCTGAACGGACAAGTTAAAAATATTTGGCAGAAAGAGAGATCGTTTTAAACAGTTTATTTTGTAAAATAATATGCTTGTAAAATATAATCGATAATATGCCTGATAAAATATTCGTTTTTACTGTAGGTGTTATACATTATCGAGCTAAAAAGTCATTCGCTATAGTATCAAAGTAGAGATCTAAAAAATGTAAAACCTTTTAAGAATGGTGGGGGGCATAACTGGAAAATTTTATCACATTTCTTATAAACGTGTCAATATTTTCATTTTCCTTATGAATAATATTTTTCAACCATTAGCGCCATCTATTTTTTCTTCAATTTTTGGTAAAAATGTATATTTCGGAAGAGTTGATACCGTCGCCAAGGTTATGACATCGCATATTATTTATAAAAGGTATCTAAATAAAAAGCAAAAAAAAATTTCGAAAAAAAACTCCTTTTTTGTATAAAAATAGAGGTAAAGCGATATAGGTAAACCGGAAGTTAAAGACTCAAATTGGTGCCAATTTTTATTATTTTTTGATAGCCCTTTAGAGATTTTTTTACCTACAATATGATATTATATATTTTTTTATCATAATAGTTTTTGAGATATAAGCATTTTAAAAATTCTACAGATTCCAAAGTGGCTCTTTTTTGAACTTTTGAGCCCCTATATCTCGGGAACCAGGTGTGCTAGAGAGCTAAAATAAAAGACTTTCTCATTTATTTACCAATCTAAATAATTCCAGAAATTTTAAACAATTTTAAAAGGGGTCGACGATCGATTGACGTGGAATGGCCCTAAAGCATAATATGTCAGGTTAGGTTTATCAATTAGATATTGATTATTTAAATTATTAGTATAAGAGGCTAAATTAAAATATAAAAGCTTAAAAGGCATATCTGAGGGAAAACAAAAAGAGAGCTTCAGACATTGGATTTAAAAGAAAGTGGATTGATTTTGAAGCACTTCTTTCCTTGAACCAATGATGATTACTCCATTATGTAAATCTAATCAAGTAGTGAGGATGCTTTCCTTGAAGAAGAGGTTATTAATTGCATAATATAAATCAGAGACCTGCAGGCCCGACCCTAAGCCCGGCCCGGGTAGGGCCGGGCCGTATTTTAAATTTTTTAAATATACCGGGCCAGGCCGGGCCTAAAAAAAATTTTCTTAAACATCCGGGCCGGGCCTAAAAAAATTTTTTTTAAATATATCCGGGCCGGGCCTAAGATTTTTAAACCCGGGCCGGGCCTAAGATTGTTAAACCAGGGCCGGGCCGGGCCTAAGATTGTTAAACCCGGGCCGGGCCGGGCCTTATTATTTTTTATAATAATTTTTACATTATGAGTTAATGGTTATAAGATTATATTATATTATAGTTATGATTAATATAATATTGGGTGACGGTTAACACTACCTAACAACCCACAGATCGATCTAATTATTAATTTCCTACAAATTTATTCAAAGTATTAATATATTTTTTTATAATTCATATCTAAATTTTTACAACATATTTTACCAAAACAATCAAATAAAGGAATATCTTAAATAAGCCCCAATATTCAAGTATTATTAATATATTTTTTTATAATTCATATCTAAATTTTTAGAATATATTTTACCAAAACTATCAAATAAAGGAATATCACTTCTTAAAGTTTGTAATACCTTTCAAAGCGAAAAGGAGAAATAAAATTGATTTTACATAAAGCATTTTTTAATTGAAAAATTTGTTTTACACAAGTATCATTTTATTTCTCTTTTTCTCTGTCCCAAATTCAAGCAATTTCGTATGTAGTCAGGGACAGATCGCAAAATGACGGAAAACTATATAAAAGATTATATTAAATTACAAGAGGCTCAGGAAGTAAATGAAATACCATCGACCAGTCAAATTACGACTGTTGTTAAACAAACTGAATCGTTTTATGACAAATGGGGTGATGGTAATTCTGGTAATATGTCAATACCCGATGATGAATATTATAATTACATAAATAATAGATCAAATATTTAAGGTGGATAATTTGTTAGAGTGGTGGGCGGCTCATCAAAGCGAATTTCCAATTTTAGCAAAATTGGCAATTCCTGCTTTAAGTGCAAGCCGTGAGCGGAATTTTTCCACTACTGGGAGAATTCTTGAAGAAAGAAGAAGTAATCTTCAACCTGAAAAGGTAGATATGCTTCTCTTTCTTCATGATAATTTGTGAATTTTTAATATCTTTCTTGAGTATAGGGTTTCGTCAATCATGCTGGTTTTTTACTTTGCAAACTGTCAAATATTTATTGCATTTATTATATTTACCTTGAGTCATGAAAGTTTTTAATCCAACATTTTTCATTATTTTTTTTTACAATATTATATAATACAATTATCTTCTTTTGTAAAAAATTTATTTTATAAAATAAATTATATTAATATTGTGCAATTAGATTATATTTTCAAAATACTATTTATTATGCATGCATTTTTTTAAATAGCGATTTATTTTTATTTTATAAATTAAATACAATATATTATATTCTCAAAATATTTTCCATTTTTATAACTTAAATATTAGTTTTATTTTTTTAAAATGTAATATAAAATATAGTATATGACAAATATTATTACCATTTTTTATGAATAGTTTTATTTTATAAATGCAATATAAAATATAGTATATGCTCAAAATATCCATTTTTATAAATAACAGTTTTATAATTTTTATAAATTCAATATAATATTCTCAAAATATTAGCTTTTTACATATATTTTTTAAATAATAAGCGATAATACTCGCTGAAAGATATGGTAAAATACCTCATAGGTGAATTTTTGTATATACCAGGTCGAATATAATTTTAAAAAATTCCGAGCCGGGCCTGAAATTATTTTTAAAAAAATATCCGGGCCGGGCCGTAAAATTTTTTTTAAAAAAATATCCGGGCCGGGTAGGGCCTTAAATTTTTAAATCCGGGCCGCTTCGGGACGTAAAAATTTTTTTTTAAAATATCCGGGCCGGGCCTAAAAAATTTAAAACCGGGCCGGGCCGGGCCGTGCAAATGGTACCTCTGCAGGTCTGATATAAATATCAAAATTTCAATTAATTTAGAATTTATTGCTATCTAATTTTAGTCATTATTTGTATGTTTTAAGTGAAGAAAATAGTGCAAGCAATGACATAGAGAATGTAATAAATCATATTTAATAAAATAATATTTTATTTTAGGTTAATCCCACTAATTAAGAAAAGAAAACAAAACATAATAAATTTTTTTTAGAATTAACAGGAGAAATTGAAAATAATTAAGAAAAATATACTAGAAGAGGATGAAATAGTTAATTTTATTAAAGGCTTTAAACATGATTTCTTTTCAATGGATAATTTACAGAAATAAAATATTTAAACAAATATATGGAATATGCTTATTGAAAATCCTAATGTTTTAATATAATTTCCAAATAATGATCTATCAATATAATATTTTTCTTTATTTTATTATATCATAATTGTCAAATAAATATATTATAACATTGCAAATATTTATATCATCATCATTAGTAACATTGACTCTACTTCCATGTATAAGATGGTAAATTAGGATATTTCAATATTTTATTGGTATCCCTTTCCAAATCTATTGTAATAATTTTCCTTATTAGTTTCTTAATAAAATCTTTTACTAAATATTTATTCAACAATACTAATAAAAAGTTGAAAGTAGAAATTAAAAAAAAAATGAAATGTGCTTAAATTAAAAAACATTATTAGGCGAAAACGCGCAAAAATAAATCGCGTATTCGTTTTTTTTAAATTATCTGAGAAGACGAATTTAAAGACACCTTCTATTCATTTTTTGGAGGAAAGTTTGTCTCCAGTATTTTAACCAATAATACATTTGCACCGTCATAGGCCTGACTCATTATATTAGATGAATTAATCTTTAAATCATTAAGTTGAAAAATTTTTGAAATGCTTTCAGCAGAAAGACTTTCTAATCTCTTAGATTTTTTCACAAAAATTATACCAAATAATTAACTCAAATTTTTACAACTTGCTGCATCTGTCTTGTCAGCCTTAAGGTAAAAAAAAGGCATCTCACTTTTGTTATAATTGCTAAGATAGATTCCAACACCATTTCTCTTTTTGACTTTGAGGTGATGTGTATTAGGAATTTTTTGGAATTGATTTAAAATTTTTAACTTTTTGGCAGGTGAATCAAAACATTGCAAAAAGTCCTAAAGAATAAATTAGCATCAGTTATTGTAGTGGGAATCCCTCTAAGTGCTTTTGTAATCTGAGAAATGTATCAAATATTGATTATGCTCAACTTGATGGTTCACTATAATCGATACTTCCCTTTCTTCTCTTACATTACAATTTTTATCAAGTCATATTGAATTTAAATGACCTTTTGAGGTTTCATGTTTTATCAACCATATATTTTTTTAAGAATTTTGTTGTTTTCATTTAGATTTAATGTTAATGCAAATGAAATTTTAGTAATTAATATTTTTTAAAAATATTGGGGCCGGAAAAATTTTTTGAGGCTATTTCTGAGAGGCAAAAAATTCAGACAGGCTTAAGGGGCAAAAATTTCTTTGAAGGAGAGGGAAGCCCCCTTTCCGTGGCCATGTCTATCATATTTAAGTTAAAGCTGGTTGATTTATTGAACGATATTGTCCTATTTTATGCATCTAATATTAAATCCTATATTAATTTTTTTATTGAGTTTAATATTTTGCAAATTTGGGGAAAGGTAATTCCGTAATATCATTTTATATTGAGAATCACCTGCCTCAAAATTAACTTTCTATCTCTATTGGCGGCATTTTATATTTTGAATAACTGGATAAATTAGATTTATAAGACATTTTTTGAAATGTAGAATGATACTTAGTTACTCTCTAAAAATGAGCGTACAGGAGAAAATAAGAATTTAAATTCTATTTAATTTTTTATAATTTAAGAAATAAAAAAATATATTATAGGTTATTGTTAAAAATAATTATAATATATTTTATTTTTATTGGAGTACAAATAAATTAATTATTTTAAAATTTCTAGTATATATATATAATAAATTTATAAATATTAATGGTCATATAATATAAAATGCATATGTGCAAAATTATAAAAAACTAAATAAAATTTATTATCCATTAATATCTTTATTTAAATATTTACATATAACTATAAGTAATAAACATATTTGGCGAGTTTCATTTCAAAACTCTTCTCAAGATAATTTTTTTTCTTATATCAGAAATACGTCAAAAATGAAAATATTTTAAAATAACTTTGGTATTTCCTTAGGGAGAATGTAAGAGCTATAAAATGGTACATAATTTGTGATATTGGACTAAGTATTTATCTAGTAATTTGATTTTGAGATCATTAAAACCAAGTAAACATCCTTATTGGAATTTGAAGGCCCATAACTCTGGTTCTATTTAAGTTAGAGCTTTAAAATTTTGATTTTTATCAAATATACAATATTTAATCTTCATAACATGTTTCATCTATATTAAAAAAAGTCATCTGAAACACTGAGGAATTACCCATTCAGCTTAATTTTCAGGCAATAATATATGATAAAAACTGAAATAAAAATATATTGAAACTAAATGGAGTGAAAAACTTACAGGACCAACTATATCAGACACGTGGGAAACAGTTGTCCCAGACGCTGCTCCCAAATATAAAACTTTAGAACCTGGTTCTATCCAAATTTTACCAACTCCACTTAATATTGCAGCTGCTAGTTTTGACCGAAATGGATTCCAAGCTCTGTATTCAATTTTATCATCACCAGTCTATTTTTTTTATATAAAAATATATGTGTATACTACTTATGCTCATAAGAAATATTAAATAGAGATTTAATTAGGAATTTCGAATCTAATAATTTATTCTAATGATTATTATTCATAAAATATAAATATTTTCATATAGCATTATGTAGTTTAAGGAAAATTTTAATTTTTCTTAAATGAAAACACTAAATTTATTGTTTGTTTTTAAATTTTTTCTGAATTGCCTCTCTAAATCATCTAAATTAAGAAGCAAATAATAATTATAAATGTTTTTAATGACAGAAGCTATATAATATAACTTGGAGTGCAATTTATCTTTATACCTAGCCATACAAATATCTGCAAAATATAGTCTATATAAAATATTTTCAAATAAAGGAACCCAAGATTGGTGGCCTGTAAAGTAATTTTTTGTAGCCCAAGCCCAAATTATGAAAAAATTTTTGTCATAGCCCAACCCAATCATGAATAAAAAAAAATTTTTTCACCCCAACCTAACTAAATTTCTTTAAATTTGAGTGTGAATATTATAATATCCAAAAACAATTAAAAATTATTTGTATTAATTTGACCACCATAATATAATCAATATTTTGCATAATTTAAATTGGAGGCATATACCTTTTATTCAGTTTAAATATTAAAAAGTTGAAATAAAATTAAATTTAAAATCTATTGCGAATAATGTGCATGATATAATGAACATATTATAATGATATTATCAATATCATTATCTATAGTATCACATAGTGAATAATTGTAATATACAAATAACGAGGAGTCAAGTTTGTCAGGCTTTAAACAAGTCCTCTTATTTTCACAGGACCTGCTAATAAAAGCACACTTTTGCTGTTAGCTGAGGAAGCCTGGATAGCCAGGAATTAAAGAGCAAAAACACTTAAATCGGGAAAGTCGTTTTAATAAGCCTTCCATCAATTTAAGATTTGGTAAACGATTTTAAATATTGAAAATTTGAGGCTAATTAATTAAATATATATTAGATAAATAAATTTTAATTAACCTGATAGAATATGATGTATGTTATGTAAAATAATAATTGAAAATGACATTATGAATTAAAATAATTATTTAGGATATTTATATTTATTTATAGGGCTAGGTTTTGGGTTGGATACCTCTTACAACTGGATCCAAGAATAAAAGTTCTTTAGGTTCAAATCCAAGAACCCATGCAGACCTTTAACCAAGATTCATTAACATGTAAATCAAACATTTTAAGATAAATTATTATTTATCGGGCTGGGTTTTGGGTTGGGCACCTCTTACAACCCGATCCAAGCCCCAAAATAAAGTTATTAATGTTCAAATCCAAGATCCCATGCAGACCTTTACCCAAGATTCATCAACATGTAAATCAAACATTTTAAAATAAATTATTATACTTGAATCTTATAATTATAATATACACATAGAAAAAAGTTTCATCTATATCAATTTTATATTTAGAAAAATATAACTTCACCCTACTAAATTTATTTATTTCCTCTGTAAAGTATCAATAAAAATAACGTCTACATTCTTTTGAGCATTTCATTGTTTGAGTAATGGTAACACAAAACATTACTTAAAATTTTTCAAAAAATATGGAAAAAACCAAGTTTTCAATTTAAATCCCCCCCCCTCCCCATTCAGTTGCTATTAAAAGAGGGCCAAGTTAACATAAAGCAATTTGTTAAACAATGGCCAAATTTATTTATAATGCAATAAGAGTAAGTCTGAATTCATAGTGGTCATCGCAATGCAAAACCATTGCAATTTGCATTCATAGTACATAAAAACCATTAGCGATTTTATTAATATTTTTAATTTTACAAAATTCTACTTTAAAATTATTATTTTTATGTAATATATTTAAAAAACAAATATTTTTAAACATTCAATATCAGTGGAAGAAGAAATAGATAAATATCATTTGAATAAATTAATATTTGATTCATAAAATCAAAGTACTAATTATACTGTATGAATCATGTTCTATCTAATAAGCAACTGATGTTATAACCCAATTGTGATATATAGCTTAAATAATAAATAAGGGCACAACTTGTCTGGTTGGAATATTTTGTTCAAAATAGACAAAAATTCATTATAATGATAAAAGGTATGAAAAATGTCTTGCGGTTTTCAAATATACAAAAAAATCTACTCAGATTATCAAGAACTGAAGTTATATAATTGAATCAGACAAATTATCATATGAAATATAAATATATAATTTTTTGTCCCAAAATATAGATATCTTACCCCAACAGCTATTTTCTTTTCTCCATAAACAGTAATTCCAGGAACTAAATTAAGAGTTACAAGGGCATCTTCTTTTCCTCTTGACACAAATACTCCTTGTAAATATATGAAATTAAAAAGTTATTCAAACTTATTCAGGGAATTTGAATGAGTTTCAAAAAATAAACTTAATTTTGTAGTTATTGTTTAAATTTTGGCTTTAAATTTTAAAAAATCCCTTACAAATTTTAAATTTACCCTGGTGAATGCCAAAATAATGTTATAATATTTTTAAAAAAACTCATTTTTACTTAAGATTTATTATAATTTAACCTGGATGTCTATGAGGCTCAACCACAACTTTCTGTCCTGCCTTAAAGCCTCCTCGTCCAGATCCACCCCTACCACCTCGAAATCCTCCTCTTCCACGTGGAGTACTGTTTCCACCTTATTCAAAGTAAATTATTTTAAAATACAGATAAATTAAAAGTATATCCATATGTATAATATTGAATAAATTCACTAAGATGGTAGAAATTAATAAAATGATTGTTATATTATAAGCTTAATTAAACATTTTTATTTAAATTAAATTTTTTACATTCTTAAGAAAGTAAAACATATAAAATTAAATCAATTGTATAATTGTATGCTATAAAACTATAACAGCCAAATTAATGGAATTATTTACATTTTTACCTCTTCCACCTCTAAATCCGCCACCTCTGGGTGTCCCTCTTGAGCCAAATCCTAAAATGATAAAAAATAAACAAGCAGAGATGTAAAAAAATACCTGGTCGCATTTTTTAATTTTAGCGGTATGTTATTTCCCTAAATTGTTGAATATACTGAGCCTACTATAGAGTAAAATGATATCTAACATGAGCGACAGTTACAGGCGTAAATAATGACAGCAAATATTTTATTCATAAATCTTTTAGTATGAACCTGTCAAAATCACATGAAAATAAAAAAGAAAGTTATGCCCTTAATAAAGAACGTCATAATTAAAAATTAAATTTATTATGAATAATTTAAATCTGACCTGGCCAAATCATATAGTTTCCATAACATAATTCATAAACGTAGCCAGGATTTTGCTCTAAGGATAGAGGAAGCACTATTAGGGGTGTGAAAATTATATTATAAAAAACTCTACCAGTATAATGCTATTTTACAACTCACACAGTTTACCAACACAACTCTAAAATTAAAATTGTAAATATTCAACTCCAATTTTATTCGCCAACTAAAAAGAATATTTTTTTTTAAAAAAAGTCACTATATTTATAAAATCTCGTCCCTTTTATACTTTAAAAAAATCACGCATTCTACACATGATATATAAAATAGCGATATGATAAATATTAAACAAAACTTTTTTTTAAAATAAATAACTTTCAATAATAATATGACAAATATGACATGCCTTCCATAAATGAGCCCATTGGACACCTATATTTAGGGATCCAAACCGAACCTGAACCGAACCGTTAAACCGCTAAAAACCGGTATTTTTTATCGAACCTAAACCGAACCTAAACCTCTAAAAAATTTCTAGTTGAACCTGAACCGAACCGCTAAAATGTCTCTGAACTGGTTCGAGTCTCATTATTTTATGCTTATAAAATAATGTGTAAGTTTTTACTAGTAGTATATTGCAAAAATACTAATTATATTCAAACTGTTTTAAAAATTATTATCAATCACATTTGATTGATAAACGTCAGTCATAATTTTTGTAAACTTTAGTATATTGCCATTTTACAATATTTTTTAAATATTTTAAGCTTATAAATTATAATGCCTAGAAAAAATTTAAATCTAATATATAAATTTTTACATATAGTTTTATAAATGACACATCACGTCTGATATCATACTGGCAATGCCAGCTACCAAAGTTAGTGTGGGAGGATGTTTTTCAACAAATAAATTTATATTATCTCCTTATAGATGTAATTTGAGTGAGACGAATTTTGAAAATATATTAGTTGTGCAGCTTAATAAAAAAAATTTAAATAATTGTTCATACTAAAATTATGATATATTTATTTGTTATATTTATAAATAATATTATTTTATAATGTGCAATTAATAAAAATGAAGGTTTTTATTTTAATTATGAAATTAAAAAAAAATTTTCCTTTAATGTAGGTTTGAATACAAAAGTGTTCAAACCGGTTTTTAGAGGTTCGAACCGAACCGATATTTTTATTTTTGGCGAACCGAACCTGAACCGAACCGATATTCGTTTCGGTTTGGATCCCTGCCTATATTGTTCCACGTTATGACTTTAGAATATACAAACTTTTAGTAATTCAACTTGGTTTCTCTCAATCGTGGCATATATTCGGTTTTATAATGAATTTCTATTACTAATTATAATTAATTCCAAACTATTTTATTATTATCAATTAACCAACAAATATGATTCGAAATGAGAATATATATTTTTTCTTTAACTTACCCCATTTTATTCCTATTTTGAATAATATATCCATATACCCGCCATATGAATTTATCTTCCTTCCAAAATTTTTGATAGTGTAGTGGTTTCATTTTAATCCAAATAGTTTCGCTGAAATAGGCATTGGCTGCGTCATTTATGATCGAATATTAGTTATCTTGACCCAACTTTAATGATTTCCCTCCGCAGTCTTCATTGAGCTTGAACGAATATTGTTATCTGGACCCAATTAACTATCTATCGCTTTATCGAGTTTGAACGGATATTAGTACTCAACATTAATAGTTTTCCTCCGTAGGCTTCATTGAGCTTGAATGAATTTCCTTAATTTCTTTTTTTTGCAAGTTGATAATCTACAACCATTGACACAATCATTTCTTGATTTTCTAAAAAAAACACTTCTGCTTTTTCTTGGTAATACAAAATAATTCTTCACATATAATCGTCGATCTTCATTCCATCATTCTATTGGTTAGATCAACTCGTTTTCTTTCCTTTTTAATTCACCACTTTATTCTCTCCCAATTTACCGCGACATTAAGAAATATTCAAGTAATCTACATATATTTTAAATTCAAAATTTCCAATACTAATACTTCAATTAAAATTTTACACAAATATAAAACTCCACTTTTGTATCCCTCTTCTTTTAAAATTCATTCCAATATATTAACATTCTTAAGCAAATTTTAAACACCTCTTTTGTATTCTCTTTTTAAAATTCATCCCAAAATATTTCAATCCAACTCTTCCCCGAACCCCATTAAGTCCCCCCAAATATTCCCCAATGAGCCCCCTTCCCAATTGATCCCCTAAATTTCATCTCAATTTCTCCTCTATAATTTTCCCCGATTTCGCCCCTAGAATTCTCCCCGATTTCGCCCCTAAAATTCCTATCGCTTACAACACACATATTGGTTAATTCATTTAAATCGAAAAAATAAATAATTCCACTTCATTTTATTTTTCTTTTATTTCAAAAATCTACATATTTTAGTTATTCATCAACTCATTTAAAAAAATTTCTCTAGATTGAAATATTATCTTTTTTTTCTATTCACCCTTTTTTAAACCAAGAAAAATATTTAACCTTGTATTCATTATTTTATTTTAAAAAAAAATTATCCAAAACGCTGTTATATTCTACTCAATATCTCACCAATTTCTTTTATCACCATTTCAATTCTCTTTTATTCTTTAACGTTTTTATCCCAAAATTAAAGATAAAAAATATTGGATATCTTTCTTCTTTTAAAAAAAATATTTTAGCATCTTTATCCTAAATATATTATTTGCAAATATTCACCATTTTGAAGACACCCCCTTTTTTATAAAGGAGGATTTTCCTCGCATAATATTTATCTAATATTAATCTCGTGAATATATTTTTCTCTCATGGAACCAACTCATTTTATTTTATTATTTTCTCCTTATTGTTATTTCAACCCATTACTACTCACCTCACTCCTTTTTTTGACACCGCCTTTAGCTATATTTTCTTATGTTTATTGTTTAAGAAATTGCTATCTCTCCCTGTGAACTTGAACTCTATGTTATTTTGAAAAAACTTTTTAAGTTTCACACCATAGCTTCATATAAATGTATAATTTATAGCACTTGCCGTTTTCTATTTTTTTATTTTAATTCAACGCTATTTTATTTCGCAATATTATTCTACACTTTCGCCGCTACATTAGTTTTTGAATTTTATTCACCACCACACCATTCATTGAAATCTATCTTTAAATATTTGTCTTGCACGATGATTTACAATATTTTATATTCACCCCACAAAAAGGTATAACGCTCATTTCTAAACTCGAGATCAATAACTCCACTCTCATTACATCCCTCATTCTTTTTTAATGGCAAATTTATCATTATTCCTTCACATATTGGTCGCAAAGAGAACCGACAAAATTAAGATTTTTGTAAAAAAAATGTAAAGAAATAATTAATAGGACTAGCATTCAAATAAACTTCTATTTAATCATTCTCTTTTTTATGCAAATAAATTTACAAAAAATTGCATTTATCGCCGCGCTGAATTGACGTTGCGCCGAATTGTCGCCATGCTGAATTAACGCTGCGGTAGTATTGTTAATTGGTTGGTTGTGTAAAACCCAGAGGGGGTCTAAAAAATCTACCAAACCAGCTTTGAGCACGAACCCCGAGCACACACTCGGGGTTTAGATCCGGGGTTCAGACCCGGGGTCCAGATGAATAATTTTATTTTAAATAGTTCAAATAAAAAATATTTACCAAAAATATAAATATGACATTTTCTATGGTTAGATAGTAAAATCTTGCAAGTAACTCAGCTTAGGGTTAAAATTTTTTTAATCGAGACCACTTAGGGCTTAGAAATATCAAAAAAATAAGATTAAAATGAATTATTATGTTAGTTAGCCGAGCGATTAATTTATACCATCCTAGTTCAGAATTAGATACGAACTTTCTGGCCGGATTTGTTTAATTTCATCGCTATTTTTTTTCTAATTTTATAAATGTATGTTAGATAAGTACATTTGATACCATTAGTTTATAAATTCGGCAAGATTGAGTTTGAATGGGATATTTAGAATACTTTTGGGACGTTTTTATTTAGAAAGGGGGGGGGGTGGTTGGTTATAAACAAGCCTCTTTTTTCCTGCCTATTCTGAAGTCAAAATATATAAAATCTTCAATTTACACTTTTTATAAAATAAAAATTAATAACAAACTTAACTTCAAAAATATAAAAAAACTTAATTTTATTTTTAAAATTAAAGTTAAATTTAATAAAAAAATATTTTCTTAAAAAAAAATTATCTAAGTAAATAACTAAAAAAATAATAATTAATAAACAACTGCAAAAATATTTAAAAAAAACGCATGTGGCTTTGCCATTTTCATCACAAAATTATAAATTTACAACATAATTTATTTTTATTATTTAGGCTATGTCCTAAATATCAAAAATTGCATAAAAATAATCTCGCGCAATTTGCGCGAGTTTAACGAAAAAAAAAATATAAGCCATTTTAAACGGAAAATTAAAATGTTGGCCTAAATGATTTTTTCGATTTTGCGCATATTACACGATTCTTACAAATTTTATGATTCGTAAAACTTTAATCTTTTTTTCTTTAAACTTTTGTAATTTGTGCGAAAAGATGGCGAATGAATCTAATTTGATGGAAAAAATAAGGCCTCATAGATTTCTTTGGTGTAATAGCGACCTCAAATATAGGGACACTGCAGCAAGTAAAATAAAATGGGAAGAGATAGGGAAGATATATGAATTAAACTATGAGCAAATAAAAAAAAAGTTCACAGCTATAAAGTCAAAATTTAATAAATTTTATTCCCTTTCAAAAAAATCAGGTATGATATTATTAAATATATTATAATTTAATTTTATATAGGTTCTGGTGCTGCTATGATAAGCAGTAGGCACTTGAAATTTATAGAAGATTATTTTTGGCTAAAAGAAAATGTGGAAGATATTTGTAAGAATGCAGAGGCAAGTTTTAGTTTGGATCAAATATCTTCACATGTATTATAACATGAAATTATAATTATATAATAACAATATTTTAGGATTATGAACAAAATATCCAAGATGTGGTGAATATACAAACATCATCACAGGTATTATAACATGAAATTATAATTATATAATAACAATATTTTAGGATTATGAACAAAATATCCAAGATGTGGTGAATGTACAAACATCATCACAGGTATTATAACATGAAATGTATATAATGAACTATATATTAGGATTACGAGTTAAATACACATGATCTTTTAACTGATATTGTTAATCCTACTGATATATATGAGAAAGAAATTTTTGAGGTTAAATTAATTTTATGTATATATTATTAATTTAATTATAGTTAGACAATTCTTTTAATAAAGAAAATATTAATCCATGTAGCTCAAAGAGAAAGAATTTAGATACTCCTAAATCTAAAGCTAAAAAATCTAAGAAGTATGAAGATGAAAAAATGGAGATATTTAGGGGTACATTTATATATTTAATAATTATTAATTTTTAAAATAGGTTTTGCTGCCAAACATACATCCCAAGGAGATGATCCCCATAATATTATGGGTTTTTTCAAATCATATCAAGCTCAATTTAATATTATGACTGATAAAGAAATTTTTGATTTTAAATTAAAATTTATAACAATGTTAGTTTAGTTTATACTGTATTTTTTTAATTAATTTATACATTTTTATATCTTAATTTTTAATACCATAATATGTTAAACATATTTTGTATATTTATTTATAATAAAAATTATTGAAATTTAGTCATTTGTCTTACTCATTAAATTAATTAGAAATAACTTACTTATATAATGTAATCAAAACAACACTTTTATTTGCACTTTTTATTGAATATTTATAAATAAATTATATAACTTTGAAAAATGAAAACATTCATAAGAGATATAAGGTTATGGGAATTAAGAAATATAAGATTATGGGAATCAAAAATTAATGTGTACAAAAATTTTACATATAATTATTTACAAATAAATTAAAAGTTTCTCTAATATTATTAGAGCTTTCAGTCCATCGCTGGAACTGAGATTGGGTAAAATTGAGTATTGGGTATTGTTCATGATTTATATCTGTGCTATGATTTCCCTCAAGATCTATTAAAATATTATGCAAAAGGCAGTCAGCCATAACTATTTGTATAGTGTTTGTAATATTTGTTTCTGAAGGTTTGTAAAGATGTCTGAATTTGGCACTCATGATGCCAAAGCATCTCTCTATTGATACTCTGGCTTTTGATAATTTAGTATTGAAAGTTGATTTATTATCATTCAAATTAGTTTTGTAGGGTTTCGTAATAAAATCCAATAGGGGATAAGCATCATCACCTACAAATACATAAGGTGCTATAATATCTGTAGATGGTAAAAAATTTGGATTGGGTATCTTGATGATTTTATTGATCATTCCTTCATAAAATAGGCTCTTTGAAAAGATACTTCTATCTGAGATAGACCCAGGAAAGCCAACTTCAATCAACATGAATCTAGAAAAGAATTAAAATTTAGAAAATATATAATTACCTAGCTTTATCATCTGAAATACCTTGAATGACAATGGAGTTGTATTTTTTATAATTATAAAATGTGGAACCACTTTTTTTTAGGTTGTTTTATTTTAACATGTTTTCCATCAATAGATCCTATTATATGAGGAAAACCTGATTTCCTGAAATATTCTGCTGAAATTTCAAGCATCTGTTCAACTGTTGGTAAACAGAGATGCTTGGGTTAAAGACCAATCCATATTAATCTACAAGTTGATGTAACTATTGTACATACTGATGTTTTGCCAATCTTAGCATATAAAGCTATTTTTCTAAAGCTCATACCAGTTGTCAAATATCTATAAATATATAGATATTATATAAAAAAATAATCATCATACATGAGTGTTATATATAGTCTATGCTTCATACTGATAGAATTTTTATGTATAACTATAGTGGTGTCTGTAGATTCCAATTTTGTAAGAATGTAATTAAATGTTTCCACATGCATATGGAACATCTGACGAAATTGGTCAGGATATGAAGGAATACTATCAAATGTTCTAAAAATTCCTTGATCTTTAGAATTAATACATATAATATAAATCATATCATATATACCGTCCTTCTAAAAATCTATGCCTTCTTCTAGACTCAGTCGTATCTTCAAATAATATAAAATAGAGAAATAGTATATCATGCATATCAAACAATTTAAAATTGAAAATAAATGTATGATTCGGGACATGTTTCGTATCTCGCAAAACTCGCTAAAGTTGTGCATTTCGCAAAACTTTTGCGAAATTATTTTTTTTATTTAGGACACGGCCTTAAACATGCATGCATGACTTTTAATCTTTATTTTTTCTCCATATTTAATTTCAATTAAAATTTTACTTTGTTTACCCCCTTTTATTGTATATTTAAAATAATAATACTCTTTTCACTTAACTGTAATCGGAAATTATTTGGGGGAGAAATTTGTTTATAAAAAATAATAAATATACATTTTTTTAAAAGAAAAGTAAAGAAATATATTTTATATTTATTAATTTTTAATTATATATTATTTTAAAAAAAGAAAAAAAAGTCACTGCAGGATTTATATTTTGATTTTAAAATTTCAAATAAAGATTGTTGCATATTGTATAATACATTAGAAATCGGGCTGGGCCTAATATTTTATAAAAAAATTCCGCCAGATCAGGTCGAGCCTTGGAAATTTTTTTTAATATATCTTAATTTATCAATTTTATATTGAATTTTTTATTTAAAATAAAAATATTTGATTTTACTTATAGAAACTGAACCCCGGGCCCCTGATCTGGACCCCGGGTTCGTGCTCAGAGCAGGCCTGAGCACATAATTGGGTCGTAAATTTTACCACCAAGCAAATTAACAACACTACGCTGTGCCGAATTGTTGCCACAATGAATTGTCATGCGCAGAATTTTCCGCACCGAATTATTTACATAAGGAATAATTTAATAAAAGCAATGTAAAAAATATTTACAAAATATTTTATATTTCAAAGACAAGAAAAAGGACTAATCAAAAAGTTAGTTAATTTAGTCTTTTATTTGACTATTAGCAAAATAGGGCTATATAGATATTTTTTATAAAAATTATTTAGAGAATAGGGTAGTTTATAATGGTCCGAAATTTTACAATATAGAGGAAAACTACCAATCTATATGCATATTCAATCAATTTCTTATAAAACCTTTAGCTCTCTACTAAAATGACACATGTTTTTCTTTTACTATTTTTATATTATTAAAAGATTAATTTTCAATCAAGTCCAACGATCTTCAATCGGACTTTTTAAATGTTTTAGATCGTGTACATAAAAGTTTTTATACAATCTTTAGAGATTGATAAATAAGAAAATCATATTTTTAAGTTCACTTAATGATAGCTTTATATTTTTTTTAAAAAAAAGTAGTTTTGGTTTTTTACTTTTTTTTCTGAAAATTTTTAATTATAATCATCATTTTAAAAATTACTACACTTACCTCATTAAAAAAAATTATGTATACTCTTGAAACAATAAAAAATATATTATTATATTGATATTATTTATTTAGCATAACATTAAACAAAATTATATTAAACATTTATAATTAGTATAAATTAAGAAACTTTGTCTTTTTAATATATTTTTTTTACCTTATCTTAGATATATATAATAGAATGCTATGCTTTGTTATAAACATGGTCGTTTATTGTGTTACAGGAACCATCTTTTCTAATTATAAATTAGTGTTAAGAAGGGGTTGAGATAGAGAAATATTTGGTCGATTGATATTTATTGTTCATAAAAATTTTGTTTCCACCTGCTTTATTTTAAACAAATAGTATTCCCTTTATTATAAGTTTTAAAAGGATAGTCGTTTACATTAATTTCAATAATAAATATACCTGGGCATCAAAATAGCCAATATTCATGACATCAAGTCCCTTGGTTTTAGTGCCACCAATTGTAAAAAAGCAATAGGCTATACTTTTGAAAGTAATATGTGTCGTTAGCCTGAGACTTTACTAGAATCAACATTTCTAGTTAACCCAAAAACACTCCTATAGGCAGAAAATTATATGAAAACAAATATACTTCCAATATTCATTTAATGCGTTCACAAACATTCCTATCAGAGGCAGAAAATAGTATAAAAACAAATATTCTTCTATTATTCATTTTATTTTATCCGTCCAATTAACATTTCGTTGTCGAAGTCGTTTCTTCCTAGAAAATATAGGAATTAGAAAATTAAAAAGATACTTATTTTAATCTACGGGTACAGGCCAACCCAAGTATAGATTTTAAAAATCTATTGTTTCTGATATCTTATTGTATTTTGGTCATTAGGTCTTGTTTCCGCAATTGTTAAATAATAATTTTATATATATTTGCCGTGACAATTTTAGGCGTAAAAAGACCTGCCCAAAAGAGCTAAAATAATTTTATTTTCTTAAAGATTCTTATGTTATATTAAATCATAACCCTTCCTAAATAATAATAATATCTATTTAAGCATAACTAATCTAAAATGTTATTTCGTTTTGGGTAAATCTCATTTCATCCAATTTTCCAATAAAGGTTTTGTACAAAATTTAAAATAGCAAATTTTATTGACAAAAGGTATTACCCTTCAAAACGCCAAATATAGTTATCCGATGCCTAAAATAGAAAACAAAAATGTTTTTCTGAAGAAAATGTAACAAAATTATATAAGAATACAAAATGAATAGAACATTTTAATGCTAGTTAGTATGAAGGGTCAAATGAATTTAATAAAAACAATAATAGAGAACAGCAAATAATAAAAAATAATTCAATGTCATCAAAATACTGGAAATGTATATCAGTCTATTTATAGTCTTATACCTCACATGTTCAGGCAATTTCGTCATTTTTATGCTACTCTTAATTATATAAATTAAAAAAACAAAATTTGACTAAAATACTATAAGGTTCAACAAACTGGAATACATTTTTAGTAAAATCAGATTTTAAAATGTATAAATAGTTCTCAAAGATTTATAATTGATAGATTCCAAATTATCATATGAGGATTCAAGACAAATCGAGAAAAACCTATCACCACTTACATATCTTGATTTTGGCATATAAAATATAGATGAAATAAACTTTAGAATAATATTTATAAGATTATATTTAGTTGAAGAAATGGGCATTATAAACATATTAATATTACTTTCACGTGCTAAATCTATAAAAATTTATTATATACTTATAATAAAACGATGACCATTGTTAAAACAAAAATATTCATTTTTGCAATATGTAAGTATTGTGTTAGAAATTATTTGGAGTTATTAATAGTTATCTTTATAATAAAAGTAAAATCAAAAATGAACTTTTTAAGTTAATAAAAATTTCCAAAAGTTGCCATACAAAGCCAAAATTAAACAAAAAGAATTTATATATACATGGATCACATATTTTAAATATATATGGGAAAAATGATTTGATTATATACCAGACCTTACATATTGTTGTTATTGATATTATCAGAGTGATTTTTTTAATAATATTTTTATAAGATTTATTATAAATGTTTGATTTGATTTATTATTATAAGTGATTTTATTATTTGCGAAATTTTTCCCTTAAATAATAAATTGTATTAGCTGTTAAAACTTATTGATTCGAAAAAAAAACTAAATGAGTTTAAAAAATTGCGCAGATATTAGATTAACAAAAAACGAGTATAATTTTTAGATGGCTTAACGATTTTTGCTTTTTATCAAAATAGATTTTACTATAGAGATATATGTATAATCTAATGCCGAATTCTGGATTTTGTATGTATATTTTGATATAACCATAATCTCACACATACAATAACTAATTGCAATTTTAAATTAAATTTATAGTTGCTGGCGGATAGGAAAAGGAGTTTTAATAAAATTATAATATTTAAAAAAGAAAGAAATAAATATTAGAAGCAATATATTTTAATTAAGTAATGGCTTAATACATAAATTTAAGAATTTCTTAAGTAGTTACAGGAAAAATTAAGCAATATAATTTGGATGGTTATAATATGTAATCAATGAAAGTGGCATAGAGAATAGTGGGTGGGAGGAGGGGGGAGGGTTGGTAAAAATGTAATTAAGATTTTTATAAAATCCTTTCAGAAATTTCTTCTTTTATTCAAAAAAGTTATAAAAATATAACGAATAGGCAATAAATTATGGGCACATTTTTAATCAAATTTTTATAATTTTTATATAAATATATTTATAAAACAATTAAAATGGTGCGATTCTCAAACATGATATAAATCATATGAGATCGATGTTCGACCTTTTCTATTTTTAATTATAGAAAAATACTTAATATTATATTACTATCGTAAAGAATTGCTCAGTCCTATCGCTTTTAGGGTGAAAAATTATAACATGTAATCATCAATTTTACCAAAGATGTTAAAGTATTCTGTATCTAGATAGATTTGATTTTTGTTTAAAGTATCTGTATCTAAATATTATTATTGAGGTATCTGTCATATTTTAAAATAATATCTAAAAATAAAAAAATAAATCTCTGATAGTAAAATGTTTGCTATGTCTACCAAAAAATAAGAAAATTTCAGTTAGCATTACCTCAAACTTGCAACGATGTAAAACATTTAAGGATATAGATTAAATAAATGTTTACAATTGTAATTTTAAATTATAAGAAAAAACATCAAATACTGTTAATGAAAAAAACAATTAATACAAAGATTAGTTAATAAATTATCTAGGTCTTCAACTGATTGCAACCAAATAATCTAAAAAAAACAAATAATTTAATATCCAGTTTAGTACCTCACAGCAGCAGATATGATTACTAATAATTATTTAAATTTTAATACTCAACAAATTTTAAATAATTTTTTCAAAAATGAAACTCGAGATTTTAGTATTTTTAAAAAATACCCTGATATAAAATTGTTATTCATAAAATATAACACAATAATCCCTTCAAGCGCCCCGATAGAAAGACTTTTTACTGTAGCTAAAAATGTTTTTACAGATAAACGAGGATGCCTTAATGACCAAAATCTTGAAAATATTATATTATTGAAATCTAATAAATATTTATAATTATTTAATCATATATTAATATATTAAAATCTAAAAATCATTATTTTAGTAATATTTTGATAAATGTGATATCGAAATTTTTTTAATTCCTTTTAGTAATTTTCACAAAAGAATCCTAATTTAGGTTTATGAAAACCTTATATAAGAGTGAAATTAAAATTGTATCTCTTTTTAGACAATATATCTGTATCAGTATCTAGATCCTTTTAAAACTATCTTTCAACTCTGAATTTACCATAATCAATCCTTTATATTTTAGTATCGCATTTTCCAAAGATTCCACAATTCTATCTGACAATTTTTATATTAAAGTTGCTAAAGCCAGAGATATTGAGTTTTATCATTTAAAATTTAATACATTTGATTTTTTATATTATTGCATATTGACCTAAGCTTTAGAATTAGTGCTTAAAATATAGCAAACTTCGTGCTTATGTGACTGCGTCATTATGGTTAAATTTCTATGTCTATTAAATAACCCAAAAAGAACAAATAATATACACAAAGATCGTAAAATCATAATTTTGAATTAAGGAAAGGGAAACTTTAATGTATTTAGACATAATTAATTTTTGTATCGCAACTTAAAATCTAATAATAATGATTCATCATAAGGCATGCCGTTAGAGTTTTTATATTGCTTATAACTGGTTTCCGTTTATTTACTGGAAAAATTGATTTGATAAATTATGTACTGATAAGGAATTACATATTGACGTACCCAGATATTTATATCATTTTCGCCCAATAATTATACCAATTTTGGCAACTTTTTTATTATTTTGCCAATTATGCGTTTTCCTTTAAACTATCTATATCTACCAAATGACTATCACTAGAATTAGTGTTGTTAATCGGCTTAGCCGAGTCGGCTCGAACAGAGCTCAACCAAATTTTGGGTCGTTTTTTTCGACTCCAACTCAAAGTATTGGTCGTTTTTTACGACTTCGACCCGAGTTCAAGCCGAAAAAAACGACTTCGACCCAAAATATGGGTCGTTTTTTACGACTCCGACTCAAAATTTGGGTTGTATTTTTCGACTCAAACTTGAAATTTGGGTCGTATTTTTCGACTCAAACTTGAAATTTGGGTCGTATTTTTCGATTCAAACTTGAAGTTTGGGTCGTATTTTTCGACTGTTTAGATCGTATTTTTCGACTCCAACTCAAAGTTTGGGTCGTTTTTCTGACTCAGACTCAAACATCGGGTCGTTTCATTCAATCAGACCCAAAAAATGGATCTATTTTTTAAAGATGACTTAAAGTTAGGATTGCTTTTTTTCACCCCTAACCCAATATCTAGATCATTTTTTTCGACCAAAAGTCAAATAACATTTAGTATATATTAATATTATAGGCGGGAAAGTTACTTAAAGCTTCTTTAAATTATAATGCTCTGATTAACTTTCATCATAGTTATATTTTAAAATTTTTAAGTGAAGATGTACCATAGAAAAGTGCCATTTGTCATGATGGTTATTTTTGAACTTTTTTAAATGAAATAGATAAAAATATATATTGTAGACATGTTAAATCAAAATTTCAGTGATGATGTACCATAGATAAGTGGTAATTGTCATAATCGCTATTTTTGAACTTTTTTGAGTTTTTTTAAAGCAAATTGCTAAAAATATATATTCTAAACATGTTAAATTAAAAATTCAGTGAGGATGTATCATAGATAGGTGACAATTGTCATAATCGCTATTTTTGAACTTTTCCAAATTTTTTTAAAGGAAATATCTAAAAATATATATTCTAAACATGTTAAATTAAAAATTCATTGGGGATGTATCATAGATAGGTGACAATTGTCATAATCGCTATTTTTGAACTTTTTCAAATTTTTTTAAAGGAAATAGCTAAAAATATATATTCTAAACATGTTAAATTAAAAATTCAGTGAGGATGTATCATAGATAGGTGACAATTGTCATAATCGCTATTTTTTAACTTTTTTGAGTTTTTTTAAAGCAAATTGCTAAAAATATATATTCTAAACATGTTAAATTAAAAATTCATGAAGATGTACCATAAAAAAGTGACAATTGTCATAATCGTTATCTTATAACTTTTTTAAGTTTTTTTGACATAATTGGGCTAAAATAAGTATTACTAACATGTTAAAATAAAACTTCAGTGAAGATGTATCATAGATAGGTGACAATTGTCATAATCGTTATTTTTGAACTATTTTCAATTTTTTTAAAGCAAATAGCTAAAAATATATATTCTAAACATGTTAAATTAAAAATTCAGTGAGGATGTATCATATATAGGTGACAATTGTCATAATCGCTATTTTTGAACTTTTTCAAATTTTTTTAAAGGAAATATCTAAAAATATATATTCTAAACATGTTAAATTTAAAATTCAGTGAGGATGTATCATAGATAGGTGACAATTGTCATAATCGCTATTTTTTCAAATTTTTTTTAAGGAAATATCTAAAAATATATATTCTAAACATGTTAAATTAAAAATTCAGTGATCTATGGTACATCATCACTGAAATTTTGATTTAACATGTCTACAATATATATTTTTATCTATTTCATTTAAAAAAGTTCATAAATAACCATCATGACAAATGGCACTTTTCTATGGTACATCTTCATTTAAAAATATAACTATGATGAATAGTTAATCAGAGCATTATAATTTAAAGAAGCCTTAAGTTACTTTCCCGCCTATAATATTAATATATACTAAATGTTATTTGACTTTTGGTCGAAAAAAATAGTTCAAAAATAGCGATTATGACAATTGTCACCTATCTATGATACATCCTCACTGAATTTTTAACTTAACATGTTTAGAATATATATTTAGCTATTTCCTTTAAAAAAATTTGAAAAAGTTTAAAAATAGTGATTATGACAATTGTCACCTATCTATCATACATCCTCACTGAATTTTTAATTTAACATGTTTAGAATATTTTATTTTTAGATATTTCCTTTAAAAAAAATTGAAAAAGTTCAAAAATAGGGATTATGACAATTGTCACCTATCTATGATACATCCTCACTTAATTTTTAATTTAACATGTTTAGAATATATATTTTTAGCTATTTCCTTTAAAAAAATTGAAAATAGTTCAAAAATAACGATTATGACAATTGTCACCTATCTATGATACATCCTCACTGAATTTTTAATTTAACATGTTTAGAATATATATTTTTAGATATTTCCTTTAAAAAAATTTGAAAAAGTTCAAAAATAGCGATTATGACAATTGTCACCTATCTATGATACATCCTCACTGAATTTTTAATTTAACATGTTTAGAATATATATTTTTAGATATTTCCTTTAAAAAAATTTGAAAAAGTTCAAAAATAGCGATTATGACAATTGTCACCTATCTATGATACATCCTCACTGAATTTTTAATTTAACATGTTTAGAATATATATTTTTAGATATTTCCTTTAAAAAAATTTGAAAAAGTTCAAAAATAGCGATTATGACAATTGTCACCTATCTATGATACATCCACACTGAATTTTTGATTTAACATGTTTAGAATATATATTTTTAGCAATTTGCTTTAAAAAAACTCAAAAAAGTTCAAAAATAGCGATTATGACAATTACCACTTATCTATGGTACATCAACACTGAAATTTTGATTTAACATGTCTACAATATATATTTTTATCTATTTCATTTAAAAAAGTTCAAAAATAACCATCATGACAAATGGCACTTTTCTATGGTACATCTTCACTTAAAAATTTTAAAATATAACTATGATGAATAGTTAATCAAGCATTATAATTTAAAGAAGCTTTAAGTAACTTTCCCGCCTATAATATTAATATATACTAAATGTTATTTGACTTTTGGTCGAAAAAAATGATCTAGATATTGGGTTAGGGGTGAAAAAAAGCAACCCTAACTTTAAGTCGTCTTTAAAAAATAGATCCATATTTTGGGTCTGATTGAATGAAACGACCCGATGTTTGAGTCTGAGTCAGAAAAACGACCCAAGAGTTGGAGTCGAAAAATACGATCTAAACTTCAAGTTTGAGTCGAAAAATACGACCCAAATTTCAAGTTTGAGTCGAAAAATACAACCCATGAGTCGGAGTCGTAAAAAACGACCCATATTTTGGGTCGAGGTCGTTTTTTCGGCTTGGACTTGGGTCGGAGTCGAAAAAAACGACCCATATTTTGGGTTGAAATCGTTTTTTCGGCTTGAACTCGGGTCGAAGTCGAAAAAAACGACCCAAACATTGAGTCGGAGTCGAATAAAACGACCCGAGCTTTGGGTCAGGGTCTCGACTCGCGGCGTTTTAACAACACTAACTAGAATATATTAAATACGCACCAATTATTGAAAAAAGTTTCAGTTAATGCTTCAAGAAGTTTGGCTGATGTTATACTTAAGGACGTGATATCATAATTTTTATTTTGGCATTTAATTCAGATATTTTTTTGTGGCAGCGAAATTGATAGAACTAATAATTAGAGTATTAAATATTAAGCAACTCAAATTTTTATAATTTTTACAATTTCCATTTTTGCATGATGCCAATATTATCTGTATACCAATAATTCTTTCCCTATTTAATCATTTAATAAATAGATACAATAAAACTTAATGGAAGTGATAAATCACTCATAGGCAGCAATAATAATGCTAAAAGTAGGGCTTTGTTCGGCTAAGTTTAACTTCACGAAATTGATATAAATATGTTACATATTTAATAATATTAAAATCATAAAATTAAATGAATTTAAGCATTAAATATATATTTTTAAATCGTTTTACTGTTTCTAATTCATTTTAATGATAAATTTTCTATATCTCCGTTTGATAATTGTTTCTGATTTCTTATAGAATTTATTACCATATTCAAATTTCAATAAGCATTTGTTTTAGTAGTCATCTCTCACTATCTTTAAAACTGAATTTTAAGGTTAGTTTAATTAAACAAATTTTTTCTTCAAATAAAATATAATTTTATTTAGAATAGGGTTTATAATCTTTTATTTGATAATTATTAAATAATTGAAACCTTTATTATTTTATATTTTTGATAAATTGCAGTATTTTAAAAAGTTACTTCTTAAAGTATTAATTATGCAATGTTGTAAAAAAATTAAGTATTAAAAATTATAGCCCATATACTAATTTAATTTTTTCTTTATATTTAATTTAGGAAAAGTTATCTAAAATATTAGGAACATTTATTTATTTACTTATTTTTTTAATATAAAATTTAAAAAAAAAAGAATTAAAGGTACCAGACTCTATTGCAATCCGATCTCACTGTACATTTAAAAATCATCTTTTGGGTCTTTTTGAGAAGGTCTGGTATAATTATTTATCATAACTTTTTAAATAAGATCAATCTTATTCATAAATTTTGTAGTTATGCAATCAAATAAAATAAAAGGCAGAATATTCCTAGGTTTCTTATATCTTAAGCGCAGAAAATACATATAAAACATTTAAACCGTTTATACTTTGTCTATTTAATAATAACATTCTGTAAAGAGAAAAATTAAAAAATTATATATGCCATTATACATAGTATATTGATGATTATATAGCTATAGCCTGTTTTAAATAAAGTTCGACAACATTTTCTTGAAAAGTATTGTGATTTCACATGTTTAAAACTATAAAATCAATATTTATCGATTTAAAACCAAAATATTAGATTTAATTTTTTTTAGACACAATTTTTTTTGCCAAAAAATCTAATCATTTTATCACATTTTCTTTTTCCTTTCGGATTTATAAATCTTATACATGCATATTACTTTCATAAGCAACCAAAAAAAATTTACAAATAATATTTTAGGATATATTTTATAAAATAAAAAATATTAAATAAACTTTTATTTCACAACATCCTATTTCAAACAAATCAAATCGATCATAACTATTTTCTAGTAATTTGTGAAAATAATTTTTTTTCATCATACAATATTAATATATTATATATTTAGTATAATAATAATAATAGATATAAAAGGGCACGATTTTTCTTGTAAAATAAATGAGCTATTCATAGTGGAGATTTTCTATCCTTTTGATTTGGTTCTCTTGTATTGTATATTTACATTATTTATTTTTTTTATATAATATTGAATTTCAATCAAAAAGGAAGTTAATTGATTATAAAATATTATTCGAAAAACGCGGCGTTATTATATATTCGAAATTTGATTATAAATATTCTAAATTTTACATGATATTTTACTATATTTTTCTTCAGATATTAGAAAGTGTCATTTGTTTAGGGTGTGTGTGTGTAATGTTTAATTAAAATTATTTAATTTTCGGATTATTTACTACATAATAATTTTCTGAACGCTTTTCTAAATTCCATATTAAATATCGTGTATATTGCTGGGTTCATCAGACTATTTATGTAACCGATCCATGTGGTTAAGGTAAAGGAGAATATGCTCGGTTTGCATGGGTCGTGATTCAGTTTTTGACAAACAGCGTTTAACAAGTTGACCGTAAAAAATGGGACCCAACTGATGAGGAAGACAACTTTTTTTATGGGGTGAGCAGTTGATTTTTAAAAAAAGATAATTTATTAAAATATAAAACAACGAATAGAATAGTTGATTATTCATGTTCGATTCATTGTATGAATAACAAAATTTACTATTTGTATTCAATTCAAAATATTCGTTTTTTTAAAATATCATAAAATAATTAGATTCAAAATATTTTGACAGATTTATTTTTAGAAGTTTCTTTTTATTGTTTATCTAATTTTTAACAGAAAAAAATAATATAATTATCTGAAAAGAACATGCGTTCAAGTTAATAACGAAATTAAAATACATATTTATTTAAAAGTTTTTCTCATTGTTCATGCAATTTTTTGACAGAAAATTCTAAGAAGAGCCATTCACTAGGTTGATGTTGTTAAAGATATCACCTGTTAGATTTATAGGTTTCTCAATTTCATTTTATTCGAAACGAATACTCCTTTATTCCTACTTTATTAGAAACGAATCGAATATTTAATTTGTTTATTAAAAAGGCCTATTATATGGTATACGTTATTTAAGAAAATCTATAAAATATAGATTAATAAAAGAGTTATAAAGATTACCTCCTTTAAATTAACTAACATTTTTCGACGTAATTTTATATTAACTAAAAACAGTATTTTTTTATAATTAAGAAACACATTCAAAAATATTTTTCTAAAAATATATTTCAATTAATATAGCTACTAATATAATTAAGTTTCAAAAAAAGTTACAAGAAATCTTCAACATAATTTTTTTTTTAGATTAATAATTAACAGATTTATTAAAAAATGTTAATTTAAAAAGTAATTAAACTTAATTTTTGCTATTATAAGACATTTTTGTAAAAATTCTTTTTTTTATAAAGTTCCCGTTTATAATGATTTCCTTTCATTCCTTTTTTCCCGATTTTCGGGATAAGAAATATTATAATTTAAAATATTGTTTTTCGCCTTTCAATTCCCCACCCATGGCTAAATTTCAGATATAATGTTTTATGAAATAAAAAAAAACATTACTTAAAACTATAGCTAATGTTTTAGTAGCTCTTTTTTCTTTTTTAGCCATCTTGTCCCGTTTTTTACTATTATTTCGACGTTTCATCAATTTGACCATATAATTGCTAGTCATCTCCCCTATGTTTGTAGGAGCTATGTCGGCTAGAGTTTTAAGGTCATCTCGCCTTTTACTCCCATCATTATTGATACTAAATTTCGATCTGTAAAACGAAGATTTTCTTTTATCTAAAGTGGACGAATTGCACTGATAACTATCTTCCGAATAATGTCTTCTATTAGGTTGGAAATCGTAATTTTTTTTTGGACCATCTAAAGTATTTATTTTATTACAAATTACATGCCTGGAACATAATAAAGAATTTTTGAAAGCTAACGAGTAATCCGTTTGAGCAGTGTCACAAATTAAGATGGAAGATTTGATTGAAGCCAAATTTGATTGTGGTACAGTATCATTGTAAAACGTATATTGGTTTAAAGAGGTAGGTATTAGATGCTTAAAAAATTTGAAAGCATTTTTGCTTTTATTCGAAACATCGTTAGATAGCAAAGATATTGAGGAAATTAATTTATTTTGAAATTGATTAGACATATTATCATCAAAGAAGATATCACAGGGATCATTCTTGTCCGCCTTGTTATTCAACAATCCTTTATACAATTTAATTTGTTTTTTGACTGAATATTTTTTAGTATAGCTGATATTTTCCTGTAAGTTCACATTAAAAGACAATTTTTTAGTGCCTCTCAATTCCAATTTTGGATTTTTAACCTCATTTTTATCTTCTTTAATTTGGTTTGAATAAGGATTGTTTAATTTTGACTCTTTTTCAAAAAGATTTAGTGTTCTGTCTAATTTGTTATTACTAGAATCATCAAGGAAGTCTGTTAGATCTTCTATGGATCTAGTGGTAATGATAATTTCTTTGAACTCTTTTTTCATAATATTATCCACATTGCGTTTGTTACTTAAAATTAAATCCAGCGTAGATTCATTGGATACTCCATTTATTCGATTTTTATTTAAATCCAAACCTGTGGAAAAGCGTGGTTTTAATTGTAAATCCACTTTACCCTGAGAATTTACAAAGTAGGGATGAGGTAAATCATATCTAGCATTCCAAGTTTTTTCGTTAAATTTAAAATCTCTCAAGCTGTTTGAAGTAATATATTTTTTATCGTAAGAACATAATTTTTCACCTATTAAAATATTGTGAGAACCTTTAAAATAGTTAAACCCTTGATTTCTTAAAAATATGCAACTTTTGTTTGGTTGTTTCTTATTTAATTTAAATTTTTCTAACCAAAATTTTATATTCATATTTGACTGAGTTCTGGGAAACCTTTCATCAATTTTATAGATTGCCCAATCAATACTTCCATAGTGAGATGATTTTGGCGTTGTATCTGTGTGCACTAATGGATCCGTTTTAATGGTTGATAAATATTTTCTATTGCGTAGGTTTTTATTGAATATTACCAGATTTTTGCCCTGACGTTTCTTAAACTTTCTTTCCTTACCGATTCCATTCTCTAAATTTTTATTAATAGTATCATTAGATTTTTCTTCGTCTGGATTAGTGGAAGAAGAATTTAATACAAGAGTTGGTTCGGTAAGATCAAGCAATGTCTTATTAGAAGTCAAAGTCGAATCATCAGGTGTTTGTAGCAATTTAATATGTTGTAAATATTTTAATTTATGTTTGTTATCTATATAAAGTGCACGCGAATCTATGATATTAGATTGGAAATTAGACGATATTGGTAAAGTTATTATAGACTTATTGTTCCAACGATTATTGCCCATTAATAAGATATTTTTGCCAATTGCATTAGTGGAATTTTCTGCTCGAATTTCTTCATCGTTTACCAGAGTTGGAACAGTTATAGGGACTGCAGATGTTTGATGAGTGCTAAATTTGTGAGCCTTTTTAACTCTTTCATTGAGCACTTTGAATATTTTCGTGTAAAGATATATCATTATTAAACAAGGAATATAGAAGGAAGATAGCGACGAATATAATATAAAGTCTGCATTGTAAAATGTGCAAACTGTATTGTCCCTTCCTTCAGTGTTGTTTAGGCCAAGAATTATTGGTAACCCTATTGCAGCTGAAACTAACCAACAGACGCATATTGTTAATGGAACTCTTCTGCTATGATTTTGCTTGGAATATTTGATCGGTTTTGTCACGGCTATAAATCTAATATTATATAAAATATGTATATACTTATAATTTTAAAATTTTTGAGGGGGTGGGGGGCAATATCAATTTTGAGGAGGGGGTAGTAGAAGTCCCTGAATCAATATAATTGTGACTTTTTTAAGAAAATGGAGCCTGGTGGTAAGAACTTCTATGAATATTAAAATAAAAAATTAATAAATATTATAATTATATACTTAGTGAAAAAATTTCCTATATTAAAATTATATTTTTATATTTATTTTGTCAGATTCAACAATATTATAATCACAAAACGTAAAAAGGCACTATTTATTTTGTTCCAATTTTAGAAACTATAATTTGCATTCCGATATATAATTAATGTTAAAAATAACAGCATAAAATTGAAAAGGCCACTATGTGTTTAAAAAAGGACATTGTGAGCTAAAAAGCTATATTTAGATATATCCAATAAATATTTATTATTTAATACTAAATAACCATAAATAAATGAAAAATAGGAAATTGATCATCGGTAATTATATAAAACTATAGGAAATTGCAGAAGGGAAAACCTATCAAATCTACACTTAACAATGAAAGAAATTCTCTCTCACGTACTATTCTCTTTTCCATTAATCGCTTATTTATGCTTATATTACCTACATTATACAATTATAAACCTATCCATGCTAATGGCTGCCAGATTTAATATAGAAGCCGTACTCATACACACATCACACGCAATGAAAAAATCGCATAACATTCCTCCCAATTCCCATATGCCTTTTGTAAACTATAAAATAATAATAAAAATATAATTAATATAAATTTTTAATGAATATTGTAAAATTTTATGTACCAATTATATATAATTTTATTTCAGTTTTTGTATACAAGAGATTATTTTTAATAACTAGTTTTTCTATATCCTAAGTAATATCAAATTTATTAGCCAAAACCAATTATATATTTTTTAAAGTTTTTACTCAACTTAATCGTCGTTCTTTTTATAATATTATTATTAAATAGTAGTCAAGATATTCTACAAATTAATAAATGATTAAACTCAAAAGACTTAAAATTTGTGGTATTTAATAACTTTGAACAAATATATTTATTTTTCTTATTTGCGCCATCTATTTACAATCTTCTAATATATATATATATATAATTTTATTAAGATTCTCTAGTAAGAAATAAAAATCTATTTATTTCCTTAGAATAAAATATCCTTTTTTCAGATTAAATTTTTTTTTTTATTGATTAAAAAAAATATAATATAAGATAAATGGGTGGTTTTTAATTTTAATTAATAAATAAATTTATATACTTGTCCAATTTATACATAAATTTTTTTTGGCAAAATTATTTTTAAAAAAAAATCTATATTACCCATAACGCTTTTATAAGCTGTTTTTTAGGCGAAATAAAAATAATAATCTAATCATAGTATCAGAGATCTATCTTAGACAATATAAGACCTTCGCCCATATTTAGATTAAGTAAAATAATGTAATGTAAAAGGTTCAAATTGTACTAAAAATTTATTTTTAAATCACAACTTAAGTTCTATAATTATAAAATAATAAAAACACATTGCATATTATACAAATAATATACTGCAGATAATAATTTGTTAAAGATAATGAAATTTAATAATTAGCATTAAATAAGAAAAATGAAATAAATCTTATTGTCTACTTTAAGTAGTTTCTTTGATTGTCAACCGGGGAGTATATAAATCAGTGAAAGATTTTTTAAAAAAACTTCACATAAGATTTTAATAGTTATTAATTTAATCAACGAATTTCGACAATATTATCAAATTTATATGTTCGAGATACCTTACTAACATTAGTAATCAATTTTAGTAAACCAAATTCCGGAATCTTATGTTATTATTAAAACAATATATTTAAAAAAAAATATTCTAGCAAAATTTGAATATTGAATTTAAAAAGTATTTTATAGGACGTAAAAATTTCAAATTGATTCGGCATGCTTTGGCGAAAGTTAAATTCATAACTAATTTCGTTGAGTAAGGACGAGGCATAAATATTTAACCAAACTCATCTCTTTTTAATTATAGGATTATATTATTTATATTGGATAGTTTGATTTTAAATTTAATAAAAATATTGATTATCTGAAAGTATTTTATTACAAACATTTAAACTGGAAGTTTTTAACTGGGTTTCTCACAATTACTATCTAAAATGGGAAGTTAAAATAGTAGTTTGATTGGAAGGACCATTTATTTACAGGTCTTAGACATAAATCCTTCGATACCTTGAAAGATAGGCCAACCTATGAATCAAGTTAAATTTAATTGATTATTCAAAACAGCATCTATTGTTTTGTTAGTACATAATACGATGCGCTGAGCAAATGAGTATTTATTTAAATTTGTGTATATTGATCCTTAATCGAGTTAAAATAGATAATATCAACCTAGCTATCGATTTTAAATTTGAATATTAAAAGTTAATGAGATATTAGATATTATTTATAAAGTTTAAAAAATTTTTTAAACATTTACATTTAATGGTTATAAGACTTTACTATATTTGTATCCTCAAAGCAAATAAAAATTTATGTTTTAAAAAGGATTAATGGAGATAATAATTCTCTATATATATCATATATTCATTTCAAATATAGTTGTAATAAAAACATATTTAAGTTTTATATAAAATTGAATGATTGTTTGAAGAAGAAATAAAAAGGTTAGGCTATCTACATAATATGATATGAATGAAAGTCTTAGTCAAACACAATACAAATGCATCAATATAATAATAAACCTATCGATATTTGTTAAACTATTATAATATCTTTCCTTATAATATTTATTGGCTATTATATTCCTTTCATATTAAGAGAAAGGTGCAAAATATTTATAGGAAATATAATAATTATAAGGTTTTTTAATGCATATTTATGTTTACTATAAATATTTTAAAAAATACCATTATGAAATTTTTTGTTTTTTAGAGTTTTTAACGTTCTTTTCTAAAGGAACTAACTCCCCATTTCATTTCCAAATTTTGAATAAAAAACGTGTTCATTTTAATCAACTTAAATTTAAAAGATTATTTTAGTATGCAAATGCCGTACACACAACTATACTTTTTTCGATATAATAAAATTTAAATATATATATATATAACAATTTAAATTATTTTATTAAGCCAACCCTCCATCCCCACCCTTAAAAAATAAATTAAAATATGACCAATGTTGCTAAATTTGTGCATCAATTCCAAAACCACTTTCTATAATACCTCCTTATTCGTATACCACAAATTAATAAATATATAATAATAAAAGTTTAAAACTAAAAAAAAATAATATAATAAATTGATTTTGCCGCATGTTAAATTTAATTTATAACCTTATTTATTTTCCAAAACTTATGATTATATAAACAATTTATGCTTCGCCGAAATGATAAAGGATAAAATATTTAATGTGTATTCTTAAAATTACTTGAGGCCTTGTAGTTAAATGATTGTGTTTTATGGCCGTCAGGGTTATTAAAGTAATGCGCTTTAGCGAAAGATAGTAGCTTGCTGTTTTTTTTGAGATAGTTATAAATCGTTTATAGTTTATTTTAAAGTCATATGGTGTCCTTTTTGAAACACATATTGACTTTTTCCCCAGAATGCAATCCTATCTGGATTTAATTAATATTGGAAAGAACATTATAAAATTCCAAAAGGCGGCTATTTGTTTGGAAAAAGGACACTATATGACTAAGAAGGCTATGAAAAAAAATATTAATTATAAATCCAAAAATCAATGCTAGTTGCCCCATATTCAAGGTATTGGTCGATAACGGCTAAAAATCTCCCTTTTAACTGATATTAACTGAATACAATTATTAACCGCTTAAAGAAAAAATTATAGCCATGAATTTCTAAAAAAATAAATTGATCTACAAATTTTCTACAGATTAGAAAAAAAAGAAGAAAGACTGCATTTAAAAATAAAATATTAGAGTCTATTTATACTCTTTATAGCCTAATAATTTACTTATTTTTTACTTTTAAAATTCAGCGGAATTAAGTTGAAGAATAAACATACGAAAATAAATTACAAGCTTAATTAAAATTTTAAGGATATAGCTTAAATTAAAAGTCAAATAAACTATTATTGTGTAAATGAAAACTGGGAAAAATCTTATGATAGTTTTTTTCAAATGTTTAAATGAACTTTAGCCTAGTCGTAGCGGAGGAAAATTCAGAAATTTGCCAGTTCTTGTAAATATCATCTTAAGTTGATGAAAAATTTTCCCAAAAAAACCTCCTAAAATAATTTACACAATATATTATAATATAAACAATAATTTAAAAAAAGATCTTCTCCAACAAAATTTATTGAGATAAAATAACATAATAGTGCCACCCCTCCCTCTCCTTGGAAAAATCTTGGCTATACCTAAACTTTTTTTTATGGATAATTTCATAAAAAATATTAGTATCGGTAGATCTCTGAATAATTTATAATTTTATAATTTGGTTTAATTATTTTTATGTTTATAATGATTTATGGATTTTTTTTACGTTTATTGAAGAAAAAAATTAATAAAAATACAAAAGATTCCACTACAAAACATCAAAATAGTTGTTAATATTTGGATAATAATCATTGTTAATAAAAATGCAATAATAAAGTTACACATGCCTTCGCCTTGGAGATTCACTTAAATGTAACTAGTCAAATTCAATTAAAAAAGAAAAAGGAATATTGAAAGATCAAAAAATAATAATTATTTAAAGCAGATGATAAGAGTAATGCGACTACTATAATTAATAGGATTGATTTTATGTCTAAGGTGAATTCCCAATTGAATATTATAATATTTATAGAATCATTTTTAAAAATCCTAAGAAAAATAGCTCAAACTAAAAATATTTTAAAAAAACATTAAAAATGGAACACTGTTTCTAAACTTACTGTACCTCTTCATAGTGGTTTACTTTATAACCAAATATTTCATAAAGAAAGAGTTTTTTTATTAATTAATTTAATTTCCAATGTGAAGATATTAAATGAATTTATATCTTCGAAATTAGCAGACTAACGATATAATCGAACTTATTTTATTCGAATATAGAGATATATTAATTTATTGGCTTTTTAAAATTCTTTCCATTTTGTTTAGTTTTATATTACAATGTTCAAGTCTATGATAATCTTCGATCATACGGTCTACATGAAAAATATGAAAGGAATTTTATGTTTTTCTGTAATGCCGAAAAAAGGGAACATAAAACATTACTGACGATTATATAAAATAAAATAATAGTTATTTTAAACTTCTTTATAAATTAGCATAAAAAGGTATACGCGAAGAGCTACCATTTTTAAAAAGTATACGCTATCTTTTTTTGAAAAGAAATGGTAGTACGCTATTTTTTAAAAAAGCGTTTAACTTTGGGACCATTTCTAGTAAATTATATAGAATATAGGATATTTGGATATTAGATTTGAAAAAATATTGATCATTTAATCAACACATAATTTCTTTCAGAGTTTAACAAATTAAATAAGTTATTAATTATTTCTCCATGCTAAGGTTGGTATATAAAAACATCAACCAAAATTTAAGAATGCTAGTAATTGTACATAAATTTATCTTTTTTAGTTTTAAAAACAAAGGGTTAATTTAAATTTAAATAAATGCTTATATTTTTAATAATGATCAACTATTTTATATAAATCAAAATAAATTTTAAAAAATCACCAAATATCATATCACTTTATATTTAATTTATTAATTAATTCATATTAATAATGCATATGTTACTTACCTGTATAGAAGATAATTAATTATAAACTATGTTTTACTGATAAACTTTATTCGGATTAATTAATTAATTAATTAAATTTGTCACAACATCTCACAATGGATACTTATTAAAATTAAAAAAGAATGTTAACAAATTTAAAAAAACCATTGCAATTGCAAACTCATTTGACTATGTTACACACAAACACAACGAAGGAGATTAAATTAAATAAATAATTAATAAGATCTATAAGATTGTATTATTAAAAAAGGAATATAGTATAAATATAAAGTAGTAATGTCCGATTTTCTATAATGTCAAAATTAGATTCACATTTGTAGAGGATAAAAAGGTAGATTATTTTCTATTAGAAAATTATATTCGCCACAACTGGCAAGCATAATAAACCTATTTTTTAAGGACTAGTCTAGTAATGATGGATACTAGGGCTGGGAACTAATATTAAAAACCCAAGATTAAAGAAATTGTATTGGTATTGGGTCTAAAATATAGGTTTAAACATTGGGGTTTATATATTGGTATTGGTTAAATTCTTATTATTTAAAAGAATAGAAATAGTGATTTAAAAACCCATAATTTGTGGTTTTAAATAAAAGAAAAAAAAATCATGAAGCATATTAATTAAAAACAGGGCTGAGAACCAACTCATAAAATACTAAATCCAAATTCTTTTTTTAATAAGAATTTAAGTGATGTGAACAGGCCCCTAACCAGGAATTTTCTATAAGGGGGGGGAGGTAATTTTTAATATTAAAATGATTTGGAGCATTAAAAATTTATTAGGACTAATCATCATTAAAAATTTATTAGAATTAGTCATCATAAAAAATTTATTAGAACTAATTATCATATAGAATTTATTTAAACCAATCATATTTAAAATATGTTTCGAACACAAATAATAAAATATAGGAAAATACAAAATATTAAGAGAGAATATAATATGGTTAAAAATTATGGCTATATAAATCGGTATGTAAATCACAACAAAATATAAAATTATACATTATATAATGATTTAAAAAGTTAGTCAAAATATCGTTCATAAATGAAAATTTAACCTTCTTTACAAAAAATATGCGATATAATGATCCACTGAAAAACCAAATAATATATATATTTTCTTATTTTTAATATTGGGATTGGTATTGGTTTATATTGTATTTAATAATATATCAAACCAATATATTCCAATACCAATATTTATATTGGTTTATATTGGTATTTTAAATCAAGAATATATTGGTATTGGTCCCACCCCTATCGGATACTAATTTTAAATATAATAAAAATAATACAGTCATCCAATAAAAAAGGGTGTAGACCAAATTCTCAATATAAAAAAGAATAAATATATTTTAAAATAATAATTGGAATTTTTTTTCTATAGGTTCTGATTTTGTGGCCTATATTTATTAAAAAGTCTAAAGTTACGCTTGACATATTTCCAAGAGGTGATTACTAAAAAAACATAATTGTCAATTTAGTATATTTTTTTTTCTCTGTTACAACAACCAGATATGTTTCGAATACAAATAATAAAATATAGGAAAATACAAAATATTAAGAGAGAATATAATACGGTTAAAAATTATGGCTATATAAATCGGTATGTAAATCACAATAAAATATAAAATTATACATTATATAATGACTTAAAAGTTAGTCAAAATATCGTTCATAAATGAAAATTTAACCTTCTTTACAAAAAATATACCGCGATATAATGATCCACTGAAAAACTAAATAATTAACCATTTAGGCAAATTTTTAGCCTCCGAAAACTATCAGAATGGCTTGGGGGTTTTTCTTAAAAATATAATCACTTAAATTTGAAAGAAACTAATGTAGATTAACGCGCTAAGAGATTTTTTTCGGCTTGTGAGTTGAGCCAAACTAACCGACATTTAGCCCTAACTAAACTAAACTTGCATATCTCCCTCGAATATATATTAAATCAAAACCATTTCTCTCTTTGGAATCAACCTACATTTTGCTTATTGAGCTGGTATTTTATCCATAAGTTTTAATTATAAAATGTATTTTACCATGGATAAATCACAATTTTTTTAAATATATATTAATGGCAAGAATAATAAAACAATCTTTTAACGTTGATGAAATTATTGTCATAATCTAATAAAAACTATAATAGCTATAATGAAATTATATTTATGGAAAGCGCCCAACTTATTTAATTAATCAATTCATTGGATATCTTGCAACCTCATCATAATTAATAAAACATTTTAATAAATTGTGTTACTTTTAAAGTCTTTGGACATTTAATCATTGTTTTTAGAAAATATATATTAGTTAGATATAAGTTCGAATTTACCAAAAGAAAAACTTTAAAAATAATAAGTTTCCAAGAAGGCCTAATTTTAGATTAGCATGCTAATATATAGAATTTAAAAAAATTTATTCCTTAAAATATAAAGAAGAAAATAGATCTTTAAACATAAATCTTGAACTCAGATGTAATAGTATAATATCCGAAAATGAAAAAATTTATAAAATTTTCCTTAAAAAAATAAGAGGCAATATTTTTTTATCCTTATCAGAAAAGAATATTATCGAATTTTTAAATTTGTTTATATAGAAGAAAGTATTGAAAGTGAAATTTTGCTTTCACCCTCTCTATCTATCTATCATTATTGTTTAGGATGTTTAAAATATGAATTTATGTTTGTAAAAATTTAAACTATTGTTAAGTAGGGATGGCCTGCCCCGCCCGGAAGGATCATCAATAAAATAAAAGCTTGCCCCTGCCCGAATATGAATATTATATTTTTATTATTCATTTTTTGCCTGATTAAATATCATCATTAAAAAATGAATTAAAAAAAGAAGAAAAGTTTTTTCAAATAAATGAGGAGGTAAATATTTCATATTCATTTTCATATCATATTAAAATAAATAGAATAAAAAACTCATAAATGTTGAATATTTAAGTTTAATACATAATTTAAAATAATGTTTCAGTTTGAAAAATATTTCCTAATTCACAAGAAGTCGGGTCATAGGTCGGGTTAAACTTAAAATATATTATATCAAAGTTTTGGGCAGGCTTGTGACAAAAAAAAATTGATTTTGCAGGTCTCTACTCTTTAGTATATATTTTTTCAAAAATGTTTGATAGTTTTGGGATTTAAATTTATAAAATATAATTTCCAATTTTAAAATAAAATTATAATTTAGTACTTTATTATTCATAAAGTTTTTATTAAACTTCTCCTTTATTTAAACAGTATTTTAAAATAAATTTCTTTATATATTTGAATCTCTTATAGAATTAAACTTTTTCAGTTTGGCTATGTATTCAGAATTTCAAATTAATTTACTTGCTGAGAGCCCCCCCCCCCCCAAAAAAAAAGAGTAATATATTTGCCAATGTGCCAAATCTAATATTAAACTCTAGACAGATTTTGGATCAGTTTTAGTTTTATTAAGAACCAATGAGGGGATTTTATTTTTCTTTAATAAAATTATTAATTTTATTGCCGTTTTCATTAATATAAATTCTTAATTTCATAATAATTAAAGTTTTTCCAAATGAACTGCATAAAAAAGTAATATTATACCATTTCCTCCCACAATTTTAACCTAACATTTTTATAATAATAATCTATTTCAAAATATTCTTGCCTACTTATTATATTGTGATATTATATAAAAGCATTTTTTTCAATTATAAACTGTAACAAACATTTTAAACATCTATACTTCCTGCAAACCTGTGAACTAAAATAATATTTCATGTATATGAATGTAATATAATAATATGATTAAAAACTTATTAAAGTAATATGATTAAAAACTTATTATAATAATGTGATTAAAAAATCAATTTTTAAATTATTTTTTTACTTATTGTGTTTCCATAAGATGTTGTAAAAAAAAGAATTAATTGAAAATTATAGACCGAAATTAATAATTAGATTATAGTAGAATTCATTTCACAGGTGCACATTGGAGATAAGGGTTCCAGTGTAGATGTCTAATAGGATATAGACCCTCAAACTCTACTTTTTTTCTCGATGCTCATGGTGCCAGTAATATAAGATTGTTTAAGTATTTAGTAGATAATGTTCTGTCTGTTACTATTATTTTTCGTTGTTGTTGATTAAATTTTCTTTTAAAAAATATTTAGTAAGCCTACGAGAGGAGGTCAATTTAAATTTTTATGGGATTGGAGAAAACTCTTCTCTTAGCTAAATGGCAGAATGATCTGAATTTCCTCAAAAGAAGGTTTCTTATAATATATAATACTCGATAATTCAATTCTTTTACTATATCTGCTAATTTTTTGAATTATTCTAGTATTTTATGCAATCTCTTTCAAAAAATGATATTAATTTTGTTGAAACCATGAAATCACAGAAGGTAATATATCAGAGCTTAAAGGAATCAAGTGATGATTCATAATTTATTTGATTGCTGAGTTCAAACAGAGCTTTATAAATAGGATATTCACAAATCACCGCCTATAGCAAGATAAGCCGACTGTTCAAAATGAATAAATAAGATAAATTTATTTATTCTCATTTTGGAAAATTTTTTAAAACGGATAAATGAAAGCTTAATTCATCAAGCAGCCCTTAAAAAATCATAATATTTTCCGAATATATTTAAATCATTATATATTTGACCAAGCATGAGTTCCTGCACAAATGAAATATTTTTTAAATACTATTTTAGAAAAATAGATCAAATGGATAAATTCTTCTAAACATAGGCATTTAGATATGACATAAAATACTGATAAAATCATTGGAAAATTAACTCAATTATAGAGGAGTAATATTTTAATAATTTGCTTGTTTATATTCATACAATATTTCTTAAGAATATTTTTGCGCATTAATCTATATTTCTAACATTTAAATTTTAAAATAGATGAAGTTGTTTTTAGTTCAACCGGACCCATCCTTGGACAAACTTGCCCTTGAGAAATAATTTATTTGTCGTTTCTTACAAATTCCAAACAAAATTTAAATTATTTATTAAAATTAAATAATTTTTGAAAAGTCTTTGGCATCCTTTAAATTGTATTTAACATTTTGATTTATTAAACACGAGCCAAGTCTAATTTATCGATCATGATTAAAAAAAGGGGCCTTACTAATGTTACTTCTAAATTTATCAAATTTATAAAGCTATTGTGGTGTTTAATTAATTTCCTGTAATCTTTAATTGTAATTAAATTTTATAGTATGCTAGAGGGAATTTTACATGATCATCTTCATTAGAGAGGAAAAATTTAACTCCTTGATAGTCCTCAAAAAAGTTTAAAATATTTGCTATTGAGTTGATAAAACAATTTATATCCAAATTCGGAGTGAAACAGTTTTTTTATATAAATGAATTGTTTAATATTTTCATACCAAATAGAACATAGAATCAGTATCATTTATAACAAGGCTTTAACGAATGAGAACTCATAGAAAGTTTATTTAAGTTTAATACGAGCTGAATTTCTATAAATGCTTTCCTACATATTAATGTCATTAATATAGCTTTTACCTTGTTTTCTATTTATATTGAGGTTAAGAGTTTTGTTAATAGTCGTTCACTCAACCCTGCTCATGTTCGTCAAAGTTTGGAACCTAAACTTCTTCTCATTCTGAATATTTTTTAAAAGAGGTTCATTATTCCTAAAAATTTTAAAAGAGTGTCGGGTCTTAGATTTAATGCGGATTCCATGGTTTCAGTTTCTTGTTTTGGTTACAAACTCTATTAATAAGTATAATGAAAAAAAATCAAAATATTTAAACAATGATTGAAATTTGAGCAAAATATACAAAAAATTGTTGCACATTTATTAGAATTGATTACCATTCCAATTAATTTTAAAAAAGGAAGTTTTTGCATAAGATTACATCTTTAATAATAATAAGTCTCTAATAAATAACAGAAGGGGTTGATATAATTATAATGAAATTTTTATTACTATAAAATTTGCTGGAAAAGGATACGTCTATGCATTTAAGAGCTTGTTAATTTAAAATTTTTATTATGTCCTTGAAAGGCTAAATTAACAAATTATATTGTAATTACGATGTTAAGCAATTCTAATTTAAATTTTTTTACATTAGTTAATATTGAAGTTACTGTGCTTGTATTTTTGCTGTAACTATTTATTTTTACTAATTTTATTTAAATACTGTCATTTAATCATGGTTTAGGTGGCATATCCTGGTATAGTATCAAAAGAAAAAAATAAAAAAAATTGAAATAATAAAAAAATGGGAATTTTTAATGAATTTATAATACTATTAATATTAATGAGAAGGTTTCTTTAAATTAAGTTTTATATGAAGCCAAAATAGTGACACTAGGCCAAGGCTTCGATTTAAGTTAATTGAATAACTAAAATCTGCTAAAAGATTATTATAGTAGTAATATTGTAGGGGTTTAGTAAATTTTTAAAAAGTAAATAATTTATAATATAGACATGTTGATCATTTCTTAGGAATTAGAAAAATAGATTATGACAAAATTGTAAATAGATTAGGTTCTCTACATGTTGTAGTACAATTCCAGTAATGTCGAGTCTTTAAAAATTAAAAAACACCCGCTATAGATAATTTAAAATTTTGAACATTACCAAAATATCCAGGTTTAAATAGCATAGTCTTGAATTTGCCAACTCCTAAAACATAGTGCAAATAAATGCCTAGATATTTCCATAAAATATCGGAAAAATTTGATCAATTTAGCTAATTCAAATTAGCTGCAATCTTTTGGATATTGAGAAATTTGAAAGAAATAAATTAAAATTTGGCCTTTAATTTGACAAGAAGAAATTGAGTTGACGTTCGATCAGTGGAAGATATTTTCTTTTTTTTACACGAATAATATTTTCCTCGTAGGTAATTCTTAGTAATTTAAGGTATAACAATGCCACTAGTAAAATACAACTTCCCTATTTTTTCCACTCATATTCTAGATCATTACATAGCTCATTTTATTTAATTTCATTTTTCTTTCTCAATACTAAATTATTAGTTATCGTATTCTCCCCCAGATCAGATTTAATCGATAAATACCAGTTGTTCTCAGAAGTCTAATTCAAATGTTAATTGTTCAGTTTTTAGTTTTTTTGAGACTATTTTTTGATCTATAAAAATGTTGAAGATGAAATAATAAAGTTTTTACCTTATAAAATGGAATTTTTTTATTGAATTACGTTCTACTTAAAATGAAAATAAGTTTTCAAAGTTTTTTATATAGAATTTAGGAGAAAGAGAAACCAGGAATAGTCGGCGGATGTCGGTTTAACGGATTTTATTTAAAAACCAGACATATTAAAAATTTTAATTTAATTATAATTAGCATTGTATAATATGTATATTTGAGGCTAAAAATATTTTACACTCCTCCGATATTTAATTTTTTATGATAAAATGTGTTATTTATGTAAAAATCAAAATGTTTTTACACTGTATTAGGTGGCATTAAATTATGAAGAATTTAAAAATAATAGAATTAATATTATATGAAATTTAAACCCCTCTTTTCGCATTTATGAAACTTTCATAATCCTATATCATCTTTTAATATATTCTTAAAAGGTTTTATTATATTAGTAACTAGAGGCTAGTAGAATCAGGGCTACTAAGATCATTCAAATAATTCTTACAAATATGATATATTATAATATTTTTATATAATAATATAAAATAAGTATTTATTTGCCACTATTATATATTAAAATTAATTGTAATACAATAGAATTTGGAAAAAATAAAAAATTTTTTTAAATATTTTACACATTTTTTATAATTAAAATAATATAATATTTTGTCATTTCTATATGAATTATTTTTTAAATGGATATTTAATAAATAAAACTTTGTCCATGAAAGTTAGAACAATCATATTAATTATACTATGGGAGACTTAATAAAATTATTGAATCTAGAAGCCCCGGGTCTGAGGCTTGAAAATTCACTTTTACTAGATTCAATCTTGACAAAAAACTATAAAATAATTTAAAAATTTATCAATGTATAAGATTAGGTAGATGTTTGGGCTATCTTATGGTATTTTGTAAATTCAAGTACAACAATTACTTTCGACCTATGATGATTTTGATAAAAATTGCATCGACGAGCCCTGGTCTCCCCTATTATAATTTCCTAAAGGCATATCTAAATTAATACTCTCTTCACATATTTTTTTTAATTTTAAAAACAATAATTCACGAAAAAATTCCTGGTGTAAGGTGCAAAATTGCATTCACGGTCAAAAATGGTAAAATTTTCATGTTAATAAATCTAGCATACGTGCAATAGTAGGGGAGACTGGGGTTAGGTAAGCCCCGGGGCTTGGCAAACTACTTCTTCTCATTTTAAAATTAAATACACCAGAAGGTTAAAATTTTATCCTAATATAGTTTTCATTAGTATACATCTATGGACAAAATAAATTTTGAAATAATTAATTACTAAAATTTAAGAAATAAAATTTTGATAAAATTTTCAAAAGATTTTTACACGACAGAATTTCAATTTTTATTAAAATATATAATCATTTATTTGTAAATTAAATTTTATTATAAAGTTTAAACATTCTTCTATAATTTGGGTAAGTTTTATGAGTATTTATCAAATCCAGATATTATTTCAAACATGATTTGTCAATTTAGAGCTAGCGGGTTGCTAAACCATACACGTCAATTATGGCAATTAATAATGAAAAAAATTTCAAATTCTAGAAAAGGCAATTTCATGGCTGTTTATGATTGGTATTTAGGATTTATATTAAGAAATCTTAATCTCTCCTTAAAATTCATATTTTTTTATGTCCAAAATGTTAATTAAATTAGCCAAAATTAAGTTTCAATTTTTATATATAATTAGCTTCAATTTATAAGTATTATGATATTTTGAACAATAAAACAATAAAATTATTCTATACATATCATTATTAATAAATAAAAATGCATTTCAATTTATTATGGCCTAAAAAACAAATAGTTTAGGAAACCCCTTGAAGTGGTTTGCCTCACCCCGCTATTGGTGCTTGTTGAACAAAATTTTCATTTTTAAAATTTTCATTTTTACAAAAAATAAAAATTAAAAAATATGATTATATTCAGATTTTTTATAAGGCACCTTTATAGAGTATAGTTTTAGGTATCCAATTATATATTATTTTTTATATTATCTATAAAACAACAAGTGCTATAGCCAATTTTGTAAAAATTGGTTCGACTAACCCCAGTCTCCCCTGCATTCACTAGCATTGGCGGCAGCCTTGGCCATACATGTTATAGAACTATTCACTCGTTATTCATTCTGTAAAAATCATGAAAATATATGGAGACTTCCATCTTTAAATGATTAAGAATAAGCTTCTTCTATTAATTGCTCACGTATTTAACATTAAAAATTATTGTAGCTTTATTAAAATATTTTTTAAGAATGGACATTAAATTTTTTTAATTTTATTAACATCTTATAGTTTGTAAGAAGTAAATACACATTATAAATGGCTTATAATATCATATCATTTACACAAGTTGCAGATAAGCATTTAAAATGTTTTTTTTTAATTGTGATTTGGGTGGATAAAAAGTTATGGGTAGTAGACTAATATTAGGGATTAGTTTAATCCTAAAGGTTTGTTACCCATCTACCACCCAAAACTTTTATTCGCTAAAAAATCAAGTTATTGAAATTTTTAATTCTCCCCGTTAAGTAAAAAATGTTGGCACTATCTATTCTAAACTACAACCCCAAAAGATAACTTTTATCCGGCCTAAAACTAAGTTGTCTACATTTTTTAATTTTTCCCTTGTAAAAGATTTTACTATTCCCAAAGGATTTATAATACTCGTTTACTATCCAGAGAATTTTATATGGTCAAAAATTTCTAAAACTGTTTTGCAATTTAAAAGCATTATTAGTGCCATCTACCATTAAATATTTTGAAATAAAAGACATTAATTTAATTTAATCAATTTTAGAAAAAAAATGTACATTTCTAAATTTATTTTAAAATATTTTTTTTATTAAAAAATGTTTCCCATGAAGCTACAATATATTTTTTCTCAAAGTTGAACATGGTCAATTAACAAAATAGGCTTCCATTTAAATATGGATGCTTTTTTTTGCCTCATTATTTTGGTTTATTAAGCAATTTTATATGATATAAAATTAAGCAGATAATTATAGAATAGTTTATATTTGTTAAATATAACACCATTAAATTAGAGTCCATATAGAAGAAAATCTTAAAATCATTATCATATATTAATGGCACCGTTATTATGCGTCATTCTAGAGAAGACAAATTTATTAGTGCGAATTTAAGTGTTACTTTAAATTTATAAATTTATATTGGTAACTACAGAGGATTATTTAGGAGAATTTTATATCGCACTCATAATATTATTATTAATTTTGCCAAAACATTCAACATTTTTAAATATAAAATGAGTGTCCAGATTATTGTAATTAATGAGAATCCTGACCTAAGTGACCTTTAACAAATTACGAAAACCAAATTATTTTTTTCTATTTAAAATATACATTTTAACAAATAAGGATTAACATTTATATATAATCACCGTAATCAAGAAATGAACGTTTTCGTATAATCTTAACGTTAATTTTTATTATTCCCATCATCTTAATGTTAAAATTTATTTTTTCTATCAACCTTCCTATCCTCTTAATGTTAAATAAATCGATGGAGACTATATATCTCTAATTTTAAATTTTAAGAAAATATTTTGTACATCACAGGATTCGAACCTATGACTTAACGTTTTAAAGGCAAACGTTCTTCCACTCAGCCACCTTCTATATTAAATTTTGTAATATAATATTTCTTATATATGTTATTATTTTGCTATTAACATTTATTTTTCAATTAATTTATATAATTGAGATCTTATTGTGTTATATTAAAAAGAATACTAACCTCACCTCAATATGGTAAGAATGAATATTATTAAATTTAATATAGCAAATTAAATTATATTTAGCCAATTAAAATAACGTATATTTATATTCAATCAAAGTAAAATTTATTAATTTTTATAAAATTATTTTTATATTACAATTTAGATTTACAAATAAATTTAAATTATTTACCACCCCAAAATATGGCAGTAAAATTTTTTTTTATCTCAACCACAATATGCGAGCTTTGCAAATAGAATAAAATACCTATTTATCAATATCTTCCCATGCCAGAAAATTAACCTTCCTCACTAATCCTAAGTACTTATTACAATTTAGATTTAACAAATAAATTTAAATTATATTTAGCCAATTGAAAAACATTTATCTCATATTACCACCCCAAAATATGCCAGTATAAAAATTTTATCTCAACAACAATATTTGAACTCTGGAAATGACATACAACACCAATTTATCAATATCTTCCCTACATTTTTGATTACAATTTCATATATTTTACTCTAAATTTAATAAAATGAATAAATAATCACTCTAAAATTTGTCATTTATTTTATATAAAATAATGTATTTAAAAAAAAATTTCATATAATAGTTCAAGATTTTATTATTCCCGTCATTCTTGGCGGATTATCAACTAGTATACTATAAAAAAACAATATTATATACAAAAATATGTTAAAAGGGGGGGGGGCACAATTATGAAAAACACAATTGAGTCCCAAAAAGCTCAATAATTATATTTAAATATGTTATTTATATATTTTGTCTTAGGATAAGAAAATTCTTTAGCCGATTTAAAAAGTGCGAACTCAATATTTTTATCCAGAAAATTATAGCCTTAACCTCGAGATTTCACTAATATATGTCAATTTGCCATCTAGGACCAAAATCTAATATTTCTCTGAATTAAATATTGAGTTGCAGTTTTTAATCCGCTCAAATCGAGCCGTTTAACGACACTAATATTTTACATGTTTCAAATTTTATATTGCAAAAAAATACTAGGATAGTATGCATCACAGCTGGCAATAAAGCAATGATGAGAAGAAAATAAAGCTTAAACTCGCATTTTTAAACTTGATATGGTGCTTAATTATAATATCAAGTTCTGAGACTTCATTTTCAACTTTTATTTAATTTGAGTTGAGTGCCTCCCTAATAAACAAAAAAGAGAACAAAATATTAATCACTGAACATTTTCAATTATATATTTTTTTTTAAATTGAAGATTTTTTTAAAAAATTGAAGACAATATTTTTTTATATATAGTCTATCGATTAAATATAAAAAATTTTCTAAAACTTAATTGACCCATTTTCGTGACTGGTAAAAAAAAGTAGTATACAATGTTTTTATTTGAAGAAAATTTGGTTATATTATATCTAGTTTGCAAATTGCGATTAATGTTTTTTAAATTATTGTATTTTTTGGGATGCGTTTACATTTTGGTGATTGGACAAAATATACTAGATTAAAAAAATATATATTATACAAGTAATTTTTCATACACTAGCTAATCCTTATCATACATATAAAGTAAATCAAGCTCACGTCAAGTCTTACAAAATACTCTTAGGAAATATATGATCAGTCTAAAATATACATTTATACACAATTTATGAATGTATGAAATATAATTTTAACCAACAAATTAAGATTTAATATATTTTTTAAAATAGATGTTTTTAACAGATGATTCCAAGAACTAATCCCCAAGTTAAAAATGAGATTAACTAAACATTTTATAAAAAAATCAAATCAAAAATTATCAATTTTTTTTATCTATATTTTAGTTAAATTAAATCGTCAAAGGATTTTTTTTTTTTAAATAAAAGTCATTTCTTATACATTCTTTTACATTTGGAATGGATCTATTTAAACATTTTATAATTTAAAGACATTTATTTATAACAAGGATATAAATTTAATTTTGGCTTTGTATAGAAACGACGATGCAATTGTCGTTTTGGCTACCTATTTTCATTAAAATTTCCTTTAAAACTATATTTTATAACTTTTACAAAGAAACACGATATAGAAGAAAGTCTGAAAAAAACGATTAAGTATTAATAAATTATAAACTCTTATTAATTCCAAACAAAATTTTTAATGAATAAAGCTAAACTACAATTGCTTATAGGATTTTAATATCCTCTGTTGGTTTATCGTAAAATTAATTTTCATTTATGTACAATTTAAAGTTATAAGTCTATAAAAAAAAACCTTCATTTATTAAAATTATGGATTAATATTTTCGCATTCAAATGTTTCATCCGTATAAAATTAAAATTAACGACGCTAGATTTTCAATGCCCAGATTATAAAAATGGAATGCATAAACTCAAATATTCAAATAAATATTAATATTCCACACTCACTAATAAATATGTTAATTTTTAAAAATTTATTACCTCAATGTAAACAGCAAAGGGCATAACTAATGTGGCCACGAATATATCCGCAAAAGCCAAGCTCACTATAAAATAATTTGTGATGGTATGTAAATTTTTTTCCCTGTAAACGCTCAGTATCACTAAGACGTTTCCGAATATTGTCATGATTGGGACACTTGATAACAATAGAGCCCAATAAGCAAATGATTTTTCCTTTTGAGTAACGATATTAGATGTATAATGGCTAATATTGTTATTTACTGTGCTATTAAACACTATAATATCCTCCCTTATCCCCATATTAAATTGAATAGTGGTTTTGGTTGTTGCCGCAATCGATTGGTTATGATAATAATACGATGAGAAAGAATTTATACTTTTATTAAATGAATATGAATGATTAGAAATATGCCATAGATTTTCATTCACCTGTAGTACTGTATCAGTTAGATTTAAATACTTTGAACATTCGATAAATTTTTCAGTTATATTTGTGTTATAGTTTATACCATTAGAATCAGTAATTGTATTATATCCAGTTTTAACATGAGATGTTTTATTGTATTCTACTTATTTTTAAGAAAAAAAAAGGAATTTTAAATGCAGGTAAGATAGTAATAAAAAAATTTAACAGTTTTTTAAAAAAATGCAAATATTGATCCTAATAAAAACTTTAACTTAAAAGAATTTTAAGAAAAAAGAACAAAACGAAAAATTTTTTTTCGCTTTTTCATTAATTTTAATGCAATAAATTATATGTTACTATATAATATTTTAAAAGAAAATTTAATTTCATATTGATTTTTATACCATATAATCGTTTAATTTTTTTTATATATATTTTATAAAAAATATATATATTAATTTTAAGATATTTATTTGCATAATTTATGTATAATACTATTTTATGTAAGTAATAAAAATATTTAAAAAAATTATAAATATTTTCTACCTGTAAATATTGGCATCTTTGTTTTTCTAAACTTTACCCTTTTCTTCGTAAAATTTGTTGCAGTTTTAAAGGGGAATGGACATATATAAAAACAACACCCTTTATCGTTGATAGGAATGGGCTTTGGAAGAATTCCAAAAATAATATTATATATGTTATTTTCTTTCAAACTACTGATAAAAAGGTTTTCATTTAATATGTTGAGAAATAAGCAAGAACTATTTTTACTCGTGAGTATTTTGATATGAGTAGTATTAAAAAAATGCCTGTGGGTATAATTATTTAAAATGAGAGAAGCATTTGAGATATTCATTAAAGAATTATTTGGAAAATTATAATATTTTAAGGTTTCAAGGTGATGTGGACCATTTATAAGAATGTTTGAATTTGGTGAATCAAACTTGAAGTACTGATTTTCATTGTCAAACAATATTTCTTTTGATAATGGGATTAAACCTCGTTGATCAATAGTATTTATATTTAACAAGGGTTCAATTGGATTAAAAATTGAGTCGAGAAATTCATTTGTCATGTTTTGAATTTTAGAATAGCGGTGATATAATATGTCTTCATCGATATATGGTGAAATTATAGTTAGGTATTTATCAGTGTCACTAAATCTTTGGATAAATTTAGACGTTCTATTTTTTGACAAATTTCTTAATTGATTGTTCTTTGGATGATAATATATTAGTTGATTACAAGTTTTCATAATTGAATAAACGGTAGTTATTTTGTTCTGGAAGTTGAAAGTAGCGAAATAATACGAAATACAGTCCTTCAGGGAATTTACCAATTGATAATAATTACATTTTGTGATGTTTGAATGGCAATTGATAGATATTAATATTAGTGATTGATAAAGGCTCGAATTTTTAGAGTTAGATAAACTATTTCTAAAATCAATATACCGAAATTGACGTAATGTTAAATATATTTTATCAAACACAGTAAAGTCAGATATATCTAAATATTTAGTGACTGGTTTATTAGATTTAATATAACTCACCGGCTTATAATTATAAGATTTGTTTACCTCACTGCTGCCTGTTAAAATAATTGCGTTATAATCCAAAGAATAGCGATATTTGCCGTAAAAGGTAAAATTTCCGAGGGGGTTTGAAACTTTTTTCAAATTCTTAAACTTAAATATGTATATAAAATTTACACTCGCATTCATATGTGGCATCAGATATAAGATTTTTAATAAGGACTTATTATCTTTACTGATATTATTGTCACTCACGAAATTGAAGTTAAATCTATCCAAGAATATTGGTTGATTTATATTTTTAAAATCATAACACAGTACCGAATTTAAAATATTGCAACAGATCAAGATTTTGAATAATGTTTCGATTATAATTTCGAAACTGATAATATTTTTAGTTTTTGTCCATTCTTCAACATAGAAAATAAAATAATAGCAGATAAAATTTTTGCCTCTTTTCCCCGATGTTATCGTATATTTAGCAGGATTATTAAAAATATTCTTATCATTATTATTATTGTTTTTGTCATCGTAATTACAACTATCCATCTTATGGAAATTTACATTATAATATTTATATTTATTGTTGCTCCAAATTTACAATTATTATTAAAGTCATATATATTTTCATATACTGTTGTTAATTCTTATGATTAGTTATATTATATTCATACATATAATTATTTTTATATATCTGCATCTATTTCCTTTTAGAAGAGAACTGATTATTTTAAAATGCAAATAATCAATACAAATTATGTTGAGAATTATGTGCAGCATTTGAGTCGTTTAATATCAAAACATATCTCTTTTTTTTTAAAAAAAGGTTCCAAATATTTGTCCTGTGATTTGAATAATGGGCTATTTCCTAATATTATTTTTTAAAAAGGGACATTATAATTTAATAAATTTTGTAGAAATAAAATAACAAGCAATTTTACCTTTTATTATATAGGATTGCATAAATATTGGACATATAAACTCGAAAATATTATATATTAAATAAAAGCACGCAATATATATTAAAATTGTCTAATGTTCTATTTAAAATCTGAATTTGTAAGCATTCCTAATTTGAGGCATTATTCCGGATTTAGTTTTTTTTAGAAATTTTAAGCAATTGGCATTTTATATATTTAAGCAAGAGTCAAATTTATACACAATTTACTGATTGCTCAAATTATCACACATTTTACTATATTTTTTAAAAATAAACAAGGTGTCTAATTTTTGGTTTTATTTATATCGAATGAGTTATTAGATTTGTTAAATATTAAATTTGGATGAAATAAATAAATCATTGCTTCAATATAATTCATGCAAAAATATTGTTAAAAACCTTATTGATATTTATTTATTTTTATATAAAAAAAATCAAAGACCTATAAGGGTCAAAATTTTAAACTTTGCAAGGATTTTACAAATATATCTGGGTATCTAAATTTTGATTCCAGCCCAGATTTTTATATTTGTTTATTAAACGGCCCAGTCTGGATTTTTTATTTAAAGAAATTTGGCAGTAGGGAGACCGGGGTACATTGAGTACAGGGGAACGTTAGGACATTCTAATTATAATTTGAGCTATTATTTTATAAGACTGGAAATTTGAGCCTAACATAGATAATTTAGTCATACATGATTGGATAAAAAAGATTTGAAAAATATTTAGTATTTTAATTTTTACAGAAGAAAATGTGTTTTGGCATACCAAAAGTAATAAAAAATATTTGCAAACTTTATCGTTTATATATATAAATAAAGCTTCAAAAATCATAATAAATATATTTTAGGAAAGCCTAAACCCAATTTCCCAATCTGACAAACTTTCAGAATCAATAAACATGAATTAATATGATTTTGGATGATATTTATAAAGTTAGTGGACTCGGTCATAGTTGGTCATAGTATAGTTGGGACACGCCATTTTAGCTCATTTTATAAACAATTTTATTATTTTATTATTAATTTAGTATTGTGAATAATGAATAATTAAATACTTATCTTTCGCTATGTTTATGATTAAAAAAAAAAAATTTTTTACATTTTTTTCTTTACAATTTTTTTTTCCCCAAAATAAATTTCCTAAATTTTGCTAAAATTTTTTTTATATAGTTATTATTTATGAATTACAATATTATCAATAAAATCATATGTGTCATAGTCTCTAGTCTTACTGGATTACTGATTTAAAATTTTTAAATTTATTTAGACCTCTATTTCACGAGTGTCCCAACTATCACATATATGTGTCCCAACGAACACAGAATCTGTCATAGTTGGGACAAAAATTTTTTTTTTTTAAATTCAATTTTCTAAAAAAATATAATCTTCATAAAATATATATTAATTATTTCAAATAGCCTATAATTCTGGGATTCAGAAGATGTTTTAATTATTCAGATTAGTCTATTAATATTAAAATTATTAAGGTTTGAACAAAAAGTGTCCCAACCATCCCCGGCCTCCATTCAAAGAGAAATAGTAAATATAAGCAGGATATGAATGTTAAGTAGTGCTGTAGAATTGATAGTGTTCATGAAATAGAATTGGTTTTTTTTTAAAAAATTAGTTCCTTTTAGAGGTGGGCGCGGGCCGTGAAATTACGCGTGACGGCGTGAGTGTGAATAAATTTTAAATTCCAAGGCGTGATTGGGCGTGACGGGCCTTCCCAAAATTTTCTCCGGGCGTGATCTAGCGTGAACATAAATTTCCCGTGAATCACGGAAATTTTAATTTTTAAAATTGTTTTTTTATAAATATAAATTTGCAATTTTATAATTATAAATTTGCAATTTTATAATTATATTATATATTTTCTTATTTAATTTAGTTCTTTTTTAAAAAAGAATAATTTATGAAAACTAAAAATCTTCCGCATTTTATAAACAACATCCGGTATCATTTCGTTAGTTCTATTTTCTTTTTATGTTTAGGTGTTTTTATCGCGAAACTTTCAGCTAAATTTTGCTTAAACTTTTTAAAGAAAAGTCAGTTATATTTTATTGTAAAGATCTTCAATCTTTAAATGCAACAGAAAGTGAAGAATTTTACAAGCTAGGCCAAGAGATAAATGTTGGTGTTACATATGGATAACAAAATAAAAAAGTTGTGAACTAGAAAAATCTCATGAATACTATAGGTCCAAAAATATACCATGAAATAAAATTAAGATTAAAAGCATGATCAATAATAATTACTTATCACTGATGGACGGATGACTATAAAAATCTAAGTTTTTTTAACCATTATAGGACATATTAAATTATCATTAAGAATTTTAATCAAAAACATTTGTTTTGGCCAAGGCAATGAATGAAAAAAACGTCAAAATTATAAGTGTAGTCAATTCAATTTTAGGAGAATATACAGAAGTAGAAAATTACTTAAATAAATGTATAGTTGTGAGTGATAACGGAGCAAATCTTATAAGTGCATTCAAAGATGACGAAACGCTAGCATGTATATGCCATATAATAAATAATATTACGCATTATATTTTTGACAATTGTTTAACTGAAATAGCCTTAAATATAAATGGTGTAAAAAAATATTACAATATTTCGAACAATCTATAGCTAATAGCAAACTGCCACACCCTTAAACAAGATGTAATAGCGAGAATAACGAGAGGGAACTCTGTTTATATCATGATACAGAGTTTCTTAAAATCATATTCTAAAATAAGGTGTACTTGTTTAACAAGCAAGAATTAGATAGATTAGCCCCAATTGATATCAGCATCATACGTGTGTTAGACAAATTTTTATCAATATTTATACGAATGCTCGGATAATCTGAGAGCAGATTCCCGTCCCACAGTAAATGAAATTTGTCTATGGAAACAAAAATTAATAAAATTTTGTTAACCTTCTGAAGGTGCTACAATAATAATCAAAACCTTAAAATACAGAACAAGATTTCTTTTAAAAGATTATTATGCAGCCACTACATAAGGTTGGCTTAATTCTAGATCCGAATTTCAAAAGACTTAAGTTTTTAATAAAAGAAGAAAACGATATATATAAAACAATCTTAAAAATGCTAAATGATATAAAATTAGATGATATGCATAAGTCAATGCCAACTATCATTTATAACTTTCCTAACTTAACCTTAACTCATAAAAACCCGTATATTCTAAATGATCAATACCAACTATCACTTTCCTAATTCATCCTACACTCATAAAAGACCGTATATTCTAAATTTAGAGAATTTCTAGATGATTCTGCTGATGAAGCATCAATATCACCGATGGAAGCTGTGAGGATGAACTTAAAAGATTCATATAAGATAAATAACAAGACAATATTTTGAAGTTTTGGAAGCAGGAATATTCATTTCCTTTTTTGAGAAAATTAGCGAGTAATTTTGTTAACCCCAACAAGTTAGGCTTCTAGTGAAAGATTATTTTCTGTAGCCAATCTCTTATTAGAGGAAAGGCGTACACAATTGAAATAAAAAAAAAGATGGGCATTCTTCTTTTTCTAAATAAATTTCGATTTATAGATTGTATTTATTTTTTGTTATTAATATGGATTATGAAATTAGAGAAATAAATAGAATGAATTTAAAAAAGTGTAAAATTATAGCAATAGTTTTGAAAAATTTAAGAACACCGTGAATTTTTGGGCGTGACGGGCGTTAATCAAAATATTGCTTGTCGTGAGCGGGCGGGTCGGGTCGGGTCGAAATTTTTTTAGTGAAAGGCGTGAATGGGCGTGATATTTTTTTATTGCCACCGTGAGCGGGCGGGCCGTGAATGAAAAATTAGGCCCGCGCCCACCTCTAGTTCCTTTTATTTTAGACGAATTTTAAAATAAAATTCCATTTTTTCCATTTTTAGGTCAATTTAAATTAAAAATTTGTTTTCCACAATTGTTTCTTACAAATATTTTTCAATGCGTTTGTTTCCAAAAATATGTACTTCTACTAAATGTCGATTAGTCCGGCTGGCCTTAAAAAAAAATTGGGCTGTAAGGCCGAACCGGGCAAGTTAACTTGAACAAAATATATATTTTCGGGTAAAAATAATTACAGGCCAGCCAACGAGCTGCTTTAATTTGGGCAGCAACGATCTCCAATTCTTATATTCTTGTTTGAAATTTATTTTATAATTAATTTTATTGATATATTTCGCTTTTAAACTCTCATTGTCTTGACCAAGGCTTCCAGGAAAAATAAAAGATAAAAAAAATACCCTTATATGGTATTAAAAAGAATTGAAGCCTCATGACTAAATGCCAATTCTGAAATCTAACATTTTTAAAGATAAATTAGTATGAAGAAAACAATTATTTATCAAAAAAACTTTAAGGGAACCGAATGCGATTTAACGGATTTTCATAAAGTGATTGGCCTTTATGCCGAATAATTTTGGAAATAAAATTGAAATAATTTATTTTTATCAGTTCTGTCTAAAATCTATCCGTTAGCAGTTCACCATTTTTTTTGAAATTTTATTTGAACCGCGAAATGGTTTGAACTGATCTTTGTTGACATTTGGTAGATAAAACATTAAATACTAAATATCAAATAAAATTCTATCCGAAATACAACACGACACGCCAAACTTCAGCTCGTACCATTTCCGCATTTCGATTTAACTATAAAATTAATTTTAAAATCAGAGAAAATTTTGAAATTATAAAAAATGAATAGATATTTTTTTTTAGAAAACTGTTTAATATTTTTATATGCTATTTACTCTATATAAATGGCAATATTAGGCACTTTTTATATTATATTCATAAAAAAAATTGAGTGAACCTTTTGGATTTTCTTCTATATCTATTTTATTAAAATATTAGAGAGCGCAATTCTATCTTATATACAAAAAATGATTTCGAGTAACATCTATGTAGTCGGTAATATCACTAATCCGATAGATCTTCTAAATACAGCAAGGACCAGGATTTTTTCTTAAGCCAACTAGGAAGTTCCGTGCTACAGGGGATGATATATATTAAATACCGGAGGTGATCGTGATCTGTAAATATATATTTAAAAAATTTGATCGTTGTTTGGAAAATTGTTTTATGACGGACAACGCTATATATAATTACTCATTTAAAATAGAAATTTATGGATTTAAATATAACGCATTCAAATGAACGTTGAACACGAAGTGATTTTTTTAAGTGAACGACGAATGTGAGTGAATCAATCTTTTAAAAATGTTAACTTTGCACTTATTTTAAAATCCATTATAAGATTTCCAAGTATGCTCCAACTAATTAATATATATTATCTTTTATTTATTTATTTTTGTGGCAATTTCGTGTATTAGAGATTGAAAATTTTCTATTATAAGTTTTAATTAATCTAATTAATTTTTAATTAATTTTTAATTAATTTTTAATTAACTTAAATTAATTTTTTTTTATAGATAGGCATTATAAAATTAAATTTTGGATTGAAAAAGTCTTTGAGATAAATATAAGCAAATTTCGAAAATCAGATCCTTAGTGCTATCTATTTTATATTACAATTACTAATATTAACAAAATGATTTTATTAAATCTCTAATATACTGTTCAAAACTTTATAAATAATTTTTTAAAATTTTATTTAATATAAATAAATACCATATTCTTTAAAACACTATATAAGCCATGTTTAAAATTGATAATTTTAAGTGATTAATATAATATTTTATTTATGGAAAAAAAATTTCTTATAATTTTTAATATATACAACTATGATAAATCATATAAAATTTAATTATTTATAAAATATATAAATTTATAATACTATGTTCAACTATTAAAATATAAAACCCTTGATAAGAACTTAAAAATAATAGCGAAATTTCAAATAATCACTTTAAAAATAAATAAATTCTAAAAGTTATATTAACTATTTTATATCTATTTATATAATATATAATATTTAAAGATTTTTAATTTATGTATCTATTATTATAATAATAATTTAATAAGCCTATGAAATACAACAATCTAATATAAATTATTAACAGTACTTATAATAATATTATATAAAATAATAAATATTACAGTAATATATCTTTAAATTAGAACTTGAAGATTTTGAAACTTATATTATATTTTTTGACACATTTAACATTGTAAGGATAGAATTAGTTTATTGAATATATGATTTTATTGTAAAGTATTTATTGTATTTGGGCCTGGATATTAATTTATCTGATTATAAAGATTAAATAACGATATCCATGCTTACTCTAATCTATAAAATATAAATATTAATATTCAAATTAATAAACTATATTTTAGGACAGAAATAATGGCTGGATTAGTTAAGCTATATTGATTAATTCTTTTTTTTAAATCGATCCGAGTTTTGTTTAATAAAAATACATTAATATTTTTTAATATTAGCAAGATCCCAAATCTCAATATTAAATGAGAAAATTTCCTTGCGTGAGTAAACTTTAGGTATATCTTGATAAATTTTTTTTCCTACATATTTCTTATAAATTATAGTTGTGCAATGGGTAGGGGAGATCGTAGAGCATATGTGTGCTTAAAGGCGAACATTAATAAAATTAAAACTACACGAAAAAAATTTGAGAAAGGATGAGCTACACCTAGGGAAGTATGAGCTTCCCATGAAGCATTTTTGAGCTGCAAAATATTGATTTTAATATATAAATGATATGTATATAATTGCAACTACTTTCTTGATAAAAATAAGCTATAATGGAAAATAAATATTAAAAATTAGTGAAATTTATGGACAATTTAAACAAATAGGCATAATGTAGTTATACATATTTAGTTAAAAAATTAACCATGCCCCAATATTGCGATCAATTTAAAGAATAATGTAACTCGTAAATAGATATAAAAATGTTGACCTACAATTTTACTAAGCTATATATTTTAAATTCATGAGTTAATTATTCAAGATGATGACATGATTCGCACGCAAATCAGTTTATAAATGTTTTATCAACCCATTCTTAAAAATATTAGATTGGTTGGTTTGGTTTTTAATTCATTTTCTAAATTTTTTACACTTATGATATAGGCATAAAGTTGAAATAAATAATTTTTTGATAAATAATTATAACCTTATCCTGCCCATTTCGATTGAATTTGCATTTTCCCAAAATGATCGAAACCTGATCCGGACCTAAAACCCCGCATTCGTGTTTGGCTCTTAATTCACTTGGACTAAACTTTTTTTAAATATCAAAACCTCTACGAGATATCATGAGATCTGGGAAGAGTATTAAAGAATTTTAATTTTCTAATTTTTTCTTAAATAAAATGATAATAATTTAGGGATAATATATGAACGTTTAGAGTTTTAAATGTAAACGGATTTATTTTATACAAATATTAATAAATAAAAAGAGTTGATTGATAAAATAGAAATAAAATTAGATGTGATAAAGTATATTAATTTAAATGTAAATTCTCCAATATCTTAATACAATGTTGGAACATTAAAATATAACAATAAAAGCAAACTAATAAATGAACTAAAGATTTATTTAATATAGATAAGTGGTTTATGGTAATGATTTAGCATGTCCAACCATAGATATTAAAAAATTTATTATAAATAAGTAGCTATATCAAATTACCTTTTTTTTTACCATAGTTTTCGCCCATCACGATAAAAAAAATTAAAATCATGGGACACTAATAATAAAATATTTGACCCTACCAGAATATAATATTAAATTAGATTTTATTTTACATTAGTTAACATTATATTAAAAATAGACATGTAAAATATGAAAGTAACATATAGATTTTAATTTCAAATATTTATAATAGCAAATAAATACTTTTTAAAATAAAAGTGGGGAATTATTAAAAAAAAACAAGACTATTTGTAAAAAAAAAATTCGTATTATAAAAAGTTATTATTTTATTTTTAAAAACATATTTGAAAAATAATTGTGCATATATGTTTATATAAATGTTTAAAATTTGTTCATCAGATCAATAATTAATTACAATTGTTGAAAATGGTTTGAGTCTTAAAGTGGCTGGGCTACTTATTTTTTTAATGGAAATACAAAAAACAACATAAGAAACACAATATTATGCATCCATAGCTACCTGTGAGTGATTAATTTTTCCCAACGGAATCGTGCAACTACTTCATGGTGATCTTCGCTAGAAAAATACTATTTTTATTATTATTACATCCTTACAAAAATATCCTAATATTCTTTAAAGATTTTCAATATTTTAAAGAATGAAGTGAAAATTCTTTCTATAGATAAAACTGTCTACACTAGTAGCAACGGGTTAATAATATTTTGTATAATATTTATATCCTATATCTAAAAATGTTTACTGTAAATTTAACATCTATTTATAAATTTTAATTGGCTCTAATTTTTTTGTCGCAAGAAGACATTTTTAGAAATCCTAAACATTTAGATTTGGGCTAAAATTTTGGTAGTAGACAAACAATATAACAAACCTTTAGGGAATTGTTTAAATTTATAGTGCCAATTTTCTTTAATCCTCAAGAGTAAAAATGTAAATATAAACAATGTTTTAGAATTAAATAAAAAATTATGGGTAGTAGAACAGTATTACAAATATTTTAAACAGTGTAAATTTTCTTTATTCCATGAGGATAAAAAATAAATTTATTAAACAACTTGTTACTCTACGAGGAAAAATAAAAATATAAACAACTTGGCTTTGGACATAAATAGTGCTAATTTTTATTATTACATGAGTCAAGAATATATTTTTTCCAGTTTAAAACTTGGTTTTAAAAATTAAGATTTTTTTCTCGTGATATACAAAATCACTATATTTCAAAGTACTCCCTAAAGTTTCCTAAAACTACTCTATTTACGCAAAAACTACAATCCAGTTCAAACCAAAGTTGTTTAAAATTTTTATTTCCCCTCATAGAGTAAATAAATTGTCTTTATAAATATCATCTACTTCTAAAATATTTATAATACTGTTCTACTACCTAAACCTTTCTATTTGGTCCAAAACTACGTTGTTTAATAAATTTTTACTCTCGTGGAGTAAATAAAGTTTAAAATGATAAGTTTTAAACTATTCACAAAAGGTTTGTCATGTGGTTTTATCACGGTAACGATTTTAATGTTTTACTTTAATAGTGGAACTAACTTCCACTTTCGGTAAAAATTTTATGGAAAATAAAAATCATTTATCATATTTATATTTTTTACAAATTAAAAGATGGATCTAATTTATACAAATGATTTTTAGATAAATACAATATGAATTATTATAAAATATTATTGAACTTTATAAAATTATACTAAAATAAAAATTTAAGATCTATTTTTTTAAAATAATTTTTTTAAATAAAGCTACAATAATTTCAATGTTAAATTGGTGGACAATTAATAAAGCAAGCTTGCCCTTGAGAAGGATCTATATGATTTTCACAGAATTTAAATTAATCATTCTATCTATATGCATATTAGAGCGATACGTTAAAATTTTTAGACACCACTAAAATTATTCAGAACCATTCGTTGTTAAAATTTCCTTCGTAGGTTAAAGAGAATTAGGCCAATTTATTTCTAACTACTCCCAATAATTTGTAATACACATCTTCTACCCAAAACGTTTTATCCAGCAAGTCATTTAAAAATAGTAATTTTCCCTCATAGAGTAAAAATAATTGGCACTATCAATTATAATCTACTTATAATGATTTTGGAATACTGTTCTAATACCCAAAACAGGCCAAAGTCAAATTGTTAAAAAGTTACATTTTCAATATGGAGTAAAGAAGTTTAACTTTGTCAATTTTAAACTATTGCCAATTCTTTTTAGCAGTTTTCTACTAAATAGAACTTTTTATCCGGTCAGTAACTAATTTTTAAAATACTTTACACTTTAAAAACACTTTAACGCCAACTTGCGTAAAATTTTTATAGCAAAATGAAATATAAAAACTTTTTATATATATTTTTTTGATTATTTATTTTCAACATAATAAATTAAGATTTATAAAAAGTTACTTTTTATATAAATGTATTATAGGGGAAATGTGGCATAAATGGCCATGTTTAAAGACTGGCCACCACCCTTTAACTTTTTATCTATGGACCGTGTAAATTTATGATATGTACCTTACCTAGGGTCATTCATTGAATAGATCAATCCAATAAAAAAATATTTTAAATAAACTGCTTTTAGTACCTCTTTCTGGAAAAATCACGTTACACATTTTTTTGTTTGAAAATATTACTAATTTAGATTACTGATAATTTATATAAATATTATCCTTAGTCATTTAGCATTATTCACACAAAAAATTAGACATTAAAAGCTTTATTTAATAGACATATAAAGGCGCTAAATATTGATAGAGAGTTGAGTATTGTCTGGCCATGTATTGATTGGTTACGATTCGCACATTCACATATTCATATTGAAATGATCGTGTAAACAACTTTTGGTTAAATTTCAAATGATGAACAAGCTTAAGAATGTTTAGCAAAAAGATAATTAAGATATTAATTTATAATATTATCATTTAATAGATAGTGATAAATTGAGATATAAATTAGTGTATAATTAATTTTTTATATAACTAAAAAATGTAGAAATATTAACATAGGTCTTTTACAAATATTTCATATTGTATTATTTGATATTTATAATAATTCTAAAATAATATATTATGGCCAGTTAACACATAGTATATGGCCAGTCAATACATACTGGCCAGAAAAACAACTTTCACATAACCTCATCTAGCTCATAAACTATTATAAATAGAGCTTTGATTCAAATTTTATTTTAAAGATTAATAATAATTAAACTACACTTTGATTGGTTAAACTCAGGCCATTCATGGCACATTTCCCCTAATATCTAAAATAATATTTGAATAGTTATTTCATAATAATACAATATTTATTAGCAAATGTTACAGCTATAATAATTTTTATGTAAAATTTTGGCAATTAACTGAAACATTCAAAGAAGACTTTTTGTTTCAATATTAGCTTGTTAAGTATATATGAATATAAGTAGTCTATGGAACAGAGGACCTCATGATTCACAAATATTACTAATTTTTATCACGTGCCTATTTCTCCTTATTTCTAATTCATTGGGACACCTTGGTCTTTTTAAAATTAATAGTTGGCAAACTATGTCCTGTAATAGGTCAAATCAGAGTTGTTAACATTTTTAAATGGATCTAAATACAAATACATCTTCTAAAAATGAATTTGGATACCATCGTCTAATAATGTATTTTTATCTAAATACATTCTTACAATTGTATCAGCTAAAAATGAATATCTTACAGAAGTATGGATAGATAAAATTTTCTCAAGTTGCATTTTTATCATAATTATGTAAGGTGTAGGGGGGACCAGGGCTAATTGGCGCAAGGGGCTTGTCGGTTCAAAGGATTTTATTTTAGAACCAGTAACGATTAAAAGTTGAAACTTTGTTCTAAAAAATATCCATATTTGGGGATGAAAATAATTTATAATATTAAGCTAATTAAATTTTTATATGTTATGACGTGTTTTTAATGTAAAAATTACAATATTTTCACTTAATATTATTAGGTTGTATTAAAAAATTAAAAGTTTAAACATGACAAAATGGACATTATATGAAATAAATATAAATATAGAATTTGATAAATTTTGAGTAAATTTATTATTAAAAAATATTAAAAAAAAAATTAATAGAAAATGTGTGTATAATATGTAAAAAGGATTATAAAAATTTCCATAATTTTGAAGATTGGTTTCAATGAAGAGTATGTAAAGGTTGGGCGCATGGGTCCTCTGCCAAAGATTGTTATTTATTTGTTATAATTGTAAATAAAATGATGTATAAATAAAGCATCATAGTTATATATTAAAATCTAAAAAAAAATTTTTTTTGTTACATAAGAAGCCTAATAAACCACTTGATATAAACCACTTGATTCGACTAGCCCCATCGATGATCCTACTAACCATTTAGGGCAAAATGATTTTTATTAAAACTTTTTTAGTTAAGATATCGATTGATATTTTGTAAGATCTTATACGATAATTATTTTCAGAGTTATTATGATTTTGACAAAAATTACGCTGACTAACCCTGGTCTTCCCTACATAAAGCCTAATTTAGGATTCTACTGTTAAAAAAATTTAAACTTGAGCTGGGCTCCTGCCATCCCATGGTACTAATAAAAATTAAATATGACAACCAAGAATGTCTGTATCTTCCCCACCTATACCCATTTCATTCAAAGCTCTCACAACTGCGCATAGTCTGCGACTACTTTAAAACCTTCATGTGCATCATTAATACCCGTTTCACATCTTATCTCTACCCAGTGCAAGGCTTCAAATAGCAATAATTTATTCAAAGAATCTAACATTTGGTTAATGACTTCTCATCAGTCAGCTATTGGCTTGAATTTTTGTCTTACTCTTTCCGCACTTTACAAATACCAGGCCCATTTGCAAAAAAATCATCTATTCAACAGGTCAAGGATGCATCCGAAAATCTCCTTCCTTTAAATCGATGTCCCACTTTCAAAAATGACAAAAATTGTAACGGGCATTCCCTAGCTATTATTAATATTATTTATGGAATCAAGCATATATTTCTTCATGCACCTAATAACTAGATATAACCTATAGCCATTGGCATCACCTGGCTTCAATTCTATACAAACCAATAATGAGCCGTATGCGTCAATTAAGAATCATCGATAAAGGCGGGGGCGAGGCAGCCCTTCACATGTCCCTAATGTATTTAGGTACAAATCCCTCTGATGGCATTCTTATCAAAACGATTTCACTAATGCATTCAATGCCATAAGACATAATAAATCCCTGAAGTCTGCTCACTCTTATTATCCTAAATTTTTCCTAGTTCCTTCAAGACTGTTCAGGTCAGCACACCTGTATTCGTGGGCTAATTCCATCGTTGGAGGACCCAATGTCTTGGAATAGATAAAATGATAGGAGACATCAAAAACCAATCCAAGCTTTATTTACATACTTAGTGTATTGATGGAATAATAGGGGCTCCCCCGACCAAGTCAACATGACAATTGGCATAATAAAATCTTATAAAAATATAGGTCTAAAATTAAATCCTTTAAACAATGAATACCGTCCTCAAAACAACAATGTTCAAAATGATTTTTAACTGTACTGAGTAGAATCCCTCTCATATCTAGGATAACCCTTAGGCAATAAAGTAATTTATGCAGATATTTCAAAATATCTTAAACAAATGCACGAGTAGCTGCATCTCCGGTCTCACCCCTCCTTTATCCTTCAAAAGAATTTATTTAATTTTTATAAGATTCTTTATCTTCATATTTTCACGTTTATCATATGACCCAATCATCAGAAAATTAACAACTCACTCAAATCCTCTGCTCTTTTAGAACATCAATTTTTGGTAGTCCTCTTCCCTAGTCGATCCTTCTTCAAATTCATTGCAGAGAAATGAGGATTTACCCTTGATTGGCAACTCCCCGCATGTCTTAAATCAAGAAATCAACCTGTGAAACATTTCCATCTTTTCAACTAAATACAGGGGTTGATTGGCCAATACACCTAGTGGAAAAATCTTCCATGGGGTCTAGAGATTTTACAAATTTTGGGGCCTCCTTAGCAAAGAAAAATAAAAATTTTAATTAAATTTGCCTAAAATCTAAATATGTTTTAATACAATTTTTTTTTTAAATATTAGAAATTGAAATAATTATTAAATATTAATTTAATTATCTAGTGGAATTATAAGCACTATAAAAAAATTCATTCATTCATTTTATTTAAAGTTTGTGTTTATGTATAGAAAACACATTATTATTAAATGGACAGAAATGAAAATAATAAACAACACAAGCAAAATCAAACCCCATAAAAATAATTATATTATTTTTAAATATAAAATATATGTTTATGTATGATTTATATAAGATAAGATAGATTTTTAATATAAAAAAAATAAAGTTCCTTTCATATTCATTTTATTTATTTATCTTAAAAATGAGATTAACTAGTCTAACCCAGAGCTAAGTATAAGTATTAAGAAAATTTTTAATACCACCCCCCCCCCCCCCACAAACACTGCCAACTAAAATGATCCATATGTTTAAGGATTTTTCTAAGCTAGAGTGGAATCTTTACTTAAAATATATTAATTATTAAGGATCTCATCATTCTAACATAACATCAACATTTTATCTGACATAAATCATTAAATATAAAGAAAAAATATATAGATAACCTTGATAGCTATTTTATTAAATATGAATTCTAATTCTAATTTTAAATTAAAATCTATATTTTTTATATTATTATGCATAAAAATTTATAGTAAAAAAAGGAAAATAAATGGAGTAGAAAAACTTCATGATAAAACGTAAAGAGCTTAAAATGGCTGGTGAAAATCCAAAACAGCAAAAGTTGTCTTTTTTCAATATAACAACTACAAACTTATCAAAAACATCTTCATTTCTTGAAACTTCTTTAGACTCTCCTTTAGCTCCAAAAAAGGTAATAATACAACTTTGTCTGATTTTGTAGGGTCAGAGACTTCAGATTCTTTTTTTACCTTTACATGACAATACCTTTAGCAATATAAAACTTCTTTTTTTTTAAATATATTACATTTTTATATTTCGTTTATTGTAAAAATATTCCAGAGCTTTTATTTAATTTTTATCATTATTTTATTTTTTTGTTCTATAAATATTTTGTTAACTGATATTTTTCTCAGCCTTCCATATAAATATAAATAAAAATATATATAAAACAATTCAGATTTAGTAAATATATTACAAGAAATAATATGATATAAAATTAATTCTAATATATAAAAAATATGGGTAGATATATTAAATAATTTATTACGGGTTGGCTTGTTATCAGCCTTTAATTGAATGAAATACTATATGTAATAATCACAAAATAAATTAACAAAGAATAATGCGTTCAAAGGACGAGTAATTCTTATAAATGGATAATACTTAAATATTAAAAAGATAAAAATTATTTTAAATTTTAATATAGTGTAATAGATTTCAAATAAAATATATAATTCCCGGCCCGCCCCCAACTATGGGGCCTCTCTTATAAATCTCCCACGGGGCCTTTAGTCTCCCAGTCCGCCCCTGATTAAATGGCTATTAAATTAATTTCTTGAAGCCATCGTTTCAAGTAATCTTGAATTAACTACTTACAAGCGATGAGCTATGTCATAAATGAACTCATTGGCTATACCATACTTTCACTTTGTCAGACTCCTTTTTACTCAATCAGGTTCATATTTTTAGTTAATGGATAAAAATAGATATTTAAAAATTAAAAGTATATAAAAAAATTTAAATAGTTTTTATCTCAAACCAGCTATAATTTTAGATACATGAAGAAAAATGGTTATTTAGCTTAGATTAATAAATTATATGATTATAAGTAATAATTGTTAGATTTTAAATATAAACCATTCTTGAATTTTGTCGTCACCCATTGCGCAAAATAAAATTTGTCTGGTTTGTATTTGTAATGAAATAAACTGTGACATTATATTTAATGTATTTAATTCAAATATTTTATTAAAAAACGTAAAATAAAATTATATCAAATTGTATCTATTAGATAAAGATACCTCTATTTAGTATCTAGGCACAGATACTTCTCATAAAAGGGTATCTAGAGACAGATACCATATTTTTGTAAGATACTTTAACAATTCTGAGCACATTGCCAACGACATTAAAGTTCGGCCACCCATATTTTATTTCATGCTTAAATTTTCAAAATAGAAAAATGTATTTAAATTTTTTTTATAACCCATAAAGTTATTTTTAGCGTCATGTTTTATTTCTTTTTTGGTACAAAGTAAATTATAAACTTTTCATCCTTTAATGCACAATTAAATTCCCATTAGTTTGTTACTATGAGAGGAACAGGTCCAGGATTGGTACATTTTTTTGGTGCAATCTTAAATGCCATGAAATATCAATCTATATTCGGGGCCAAACCTTTGTTGGTTCAATTGATGCTTTATTTCCTGAAATAAAATTGTATTCCAGCAGGGCTGAACTTCACATCAATATTTAAGTTTACCAAAAATGATTATATGAAAATAAAATCTTGAAAAAGAGGCTAGGACGTGTCAGAAGGTTGTTATTGTCTTTACAATGTAGAAAGGGTAATTTTGGCGAATATTTTATGAGGTTATTTAACTCAGCGTCCTAGAGAGCAATGTCAAAATTAGATGGCAGGGAAAGGCAATAAGAAAAATATCAGATTAAGAATTAGTCTTTCTTCCAAGGGATCAGCATTTCTAAAAAGAAATTTTATTTTAATATATTAACGGAATATTTCTATCTCTTCCAATATTCTAAATATCATGCATAGTACAAAAAACCATCTAATTGGCTTCATAAAAATATGATCTCTGATGGATTGAACCCAGAACTATCCGATAAATGTACTCACCTACTAGGCCACGGAGGATACCATAACAATTTTTTGGTATATAACTATAAAATTACGACGCTAATGCTTTAATAAAACAGATCAAAAGCAAATGAAAATGAATTTAAAAAAGAATTGCAATACAAAGAGTGTTCTGAGGCAACTATCTTAGTTTCCTCGGATCTCAACGAGAGCCTCTTTTTGCTCTTCCCCCTATATGTTTTTTAAATATATTTTATATATTTGTCTTGGTTTAAATTGTTTACATTTTTTCCATATGTTATAATATTGTTGTTCGATTTTTTGAAAAAGATGATGAACGGCGTTCCTTTTATTTTTGACGAACTTTGAACGTGAACGCGTTCATTTTTTATGACGAACGCCTTCGAATTTAACGTTCGTTCAATTTTAAAAACAATTTATTTTTATTTATTTGAAAACTTTAATATCATTCCGAATTTTTTAAGAAAAAATCTTATATTTTATAATCAACTGTTTTTCCTTTTTCACATTTCAATTTTTTTTACACACCATTATTATAGTTTATTAATTTAGATATTATTGTTTATATTTTAATTTAATAGATTAGCATAAGTATGAATATTATTAATTCATGATCCTCATCGGATTCTGAAAATTCAAAATCAGATGAATTAACACAATGGCCCAAATATGATAAATATTACAGTAACTGAAGGAACTAATTAATGCCTAACAAATGTAAAATGTGCCCAAAAATTTTATCAGTTTCAAAATTTTCATGTTCCAATTTAAAGCGACATTTGATTCTAATATTAATTATTTTATATAACGTAATATAACTAAGCAAAATCATTAAATTTGAAGAAAAAATGCATTTGGGCTAATTGACGCCAACGATGTTATTTTAAAATTAAAAAAAATTATGGGATTAATAAAAGGTAATAAACTTATCGCTATCAAATCAATTACATATATTTTATTTTTTTAAAGATTTGAACATATATATGAAGATCAATAAGTTCTTTCTGCAATTATACATAAACTATTCAAGCTTCTGGCCATGGATTAAACTTCCACAAAAATAACCTATAAAAAATTAACTTATAGCTTATTGAAAAAATGCATTGAAAACCCTAGATTAGATCATTCAAGAACTGTTAATTTCGAGATATCCTTTTTTTTGACCAGGATGGATTGGAGAAAGATAACTTATCTCAATTTTTTGAAGCAAAGGAGAAAACAATAAATGTTTTTAATAAATTTCCCACTTTGAAAGAGTTGTTTATTAATTATAATACCGCAATTCCTTCAACCAAGCGTTTATGTCTATCAGATAAAAATTTTTAAAACAGTTGTTAATAAAAATTAATAGGAAAATATTTTATAAATAAAAATATCTTTTTATTCACTATATAATATTGTATTTATAATTATATAAAATAAAACTATATTATTTTTTAACATAATATATTGTGTTAAAAAATATGATATTTATTTATATTAAATTTAATTTTAAAAAAAATTTAAAAAATTTTGAACGAACGTGAACGCACTCCTTTTTTAAAAAAGTGAACATGAACGCGTTTGATTTTGGCTAATGAACTTTAACGCGTTCATTTTTTTAGAAATGTTTACAGCTACTAAGTTATTGTAAGATTTAAAATTTTTTTAAATTTTTCCAAATGAATCAATGATATATTTTTCTATTTTGAGGGCTAATATTTAAACCCGAAAAAACTTTTTAAAAACTTTGAATTTGAGAGTTAATGAATATTTTGAAAGTTTAAAATAGAAAATCATATGAAGTTGTGAAATAGGGATTTTTCAAAATTTTAGGACAACTTTTATAATCTTTATTTAAAAAGTATATTTAAGGGTTTGTATATGCAGTATATAGTAACCCCCTCCCATCCTCCCCTCCCCACCCCTTCAAATAAAAATAACCACTCCTAGTAAATAAAAATATACAAGCAAATTGAAATCAAAATAAGCACACATTCAAAATCAAAATTAGCTAAAAATAAATCCGAATATAAAATCCCCCCCCCCTCAGGACTAAAAGCACTTACTGACAATTATTTAAATGAATAGTAAGTCATGGTCTGAAGTTTACACAGCCTTTTAAATTATATTGCATCCTAATTTAAATTTATAAGCGAAAGAGAAAAAAATTGGCGGTAGCATCCTTTGATGCACACCTACTCCAGAATATTTTTTTACACCCTACTACTCTAGAGCCTACCCATGATAGATATAGGCAGGAAAATGGCTCCTAACTCTCTGGACATGTATAGGGGTAGATTTATAAATATAATAGATTTTAATAAGAAAAATTGATCGATTTTGTAACATTGCTTTTGAAATTAAATAAAGGAAAGTAATAAGTATGCCGAAATAAGGAATGGAAAAAATTTACTGTTACTTACTTAACAGTAACTTAATGCTCTAATAATTCTAATATTTTTAAAATGTAATGAAGGTAAAATTTTTGTTTTCGTTATTTTATAATATTTAGCTATTTTTCAAAATTGTTAAAAATAGTTAAAATGGAATCTGCAGCTATTTAGATCGTTATATAAAAATTGAAATATATTGCAATAAATATATAAATTAATATTGCACAAAAAATGAAGACTTTATAGAATGCGTTTCATAATTATATTTATATTCTATAAAATCGCTATTTAGAAAGTTATATTAAAATTGTAATATATTGCAAAATTAAAAAAATGAAGTAATTTTTAGAATGCATATCATAATCATACGTAAATAATTATATTATTATAATATAATGCATAAATAGGAATAGATCAAAAGGTGAAAAAAATACAATATTCGTTATAGCGAATTTTTTTCAATATTTTAAATAATATTAACTGCACGCTTCCTTGATTGCATATTGTTTAGCTGACCGGAGACATGTCAGCTACTTTTTAATATATGGAGATAAATTCCATTGATTGAGAGGAGTCCGTTAATGCTTATCATCATTAAACTGGAAATACGTTTTATCATGAGACTTGCAAACAAATCGTCATAATGCCATTTAGAAAGTTAAATTGTACAAGCAGCACTACAAGGAAATAAACTATCAAATCTAGAGAGCATTTATTACTTTCACTCCCATCGTTCATTGCGAGATCCCTATCGAGCTTTAATTAAACAAATTCGTTTAATTTGCCCTTAGCAAAAGTGATGGCCTGCTAGCCAATTATCTTTTTCTACTATTTCAGATAAGATAGCCAAAACATATTATATCATTAATATCGGAATTAGCATCCATTAATATATTTTGCATATTGTCTGTTAAAAGTAATGAAAAAATTTTTACCAGAATGCCTTATATTTTCCTTTATTGAGATATTTACATAAGTTCTCATTTAGAAAATATCGGCTAATAATTAGATTATTTTATTTCTTTTTTTAATTTTACTGAAATCGATTTTAAAAATTCAGTTACTGTTGTTTTCAATATGATGATTGACCCTTTGGCTAAAATTTAATTTTTTTATAAATGTTGTAAAAAATTGATTTATTTTAAAAAAAATCATCTCTGACAAAAAGCGAATAATGAAAAACATAATTCTAGGCGACGAAATATTAACTAAACTCTTATTTAGAATTAAAAAGAAATTATTAAACTAACCAAAATTATGTTTCAATTTTTATATATAATTAGCTCCAATTAAAAATAATATATTTTGAAATAAAATAATAAAATTATTCTATAGTATCATTATTATAAATAATAATGCATTCTATACATTATAGCCTAAAAAAACTAATGGTCTTGGAAGCCCCTTGCAGTGGGGCTTGTTGGGCAAATTTTTAACTTTTACAAAAAATAAAATTTCATAAATGATTATATTCTTAAAAATATTTTAAAAAATAAAATCGGCTCGACTCGCCCCTGTCATCCCTACTCTTCTAATCTTCAGCAATTGAATGACTAATACAGGCGCTATTTCCAACGCTTTTTAATTTTAGCAAATTGTAATATTATTTACAATTTTTATTAGCATTTCCTTGGCAATAAATTATTAACATGGCAAAATATTTAGAATGCAAAATATGTCTAAATCTAAATCGTTGTGATCTTGTAAATCTATTAAAGATTCAAAGGAGAGACCTGCAGAGGTACCATTTGCACGGCCCGGCCCGGTTTTAAATTTTTTAAGATTTTCCTCTATCATCTTTGGCCATCCAGTTGTAAGGTAACGTGAAACCTTTGATAATACCGGGTTATTTCTTGAATAAATTGTGGAGCATCCGATACTATTAAATTAATATCTAACTCTTCCCAAGCAGATGGTTTGCCGTCAATTGGAAACCGGGAAAGCATATCCGCATTACTATTTTTTTCGTCCCTCAAGTTGCAATTCATAATCATAATTTGCTAGTAGTAATGACCATCTTACTAATCTTGATGACATATCTGTTATTCTTTTATGTGGATTAAGTAACGATATTAGGGGTTTATGGTCAGTAATGATAATGAAATGTCTGCCAATTAAATATTGTTTAAATTTAATTAATCCAAATATAATTGCTAAAGCCTCACGCTCTATCTGACTGTAATTTCGTTCGGCAGCATTTAATGTTCGAGACGCGCATCCAATCGGTTTTTCCTCGTTGTTAATGATATGAGATATAACTGATCCTATTCCATGTTGAGACGCATCAGCAGCTAGAATTATCGGTTTTTCCGGATTATAATGTGTTAAAATTGGTGCTTCTGATATTAATTTTTTAAATTTATTAATCACAATTGTTTCATTATTTGTCCATTTCCATGGCACATCTTTCCTTAAAAGCCTATATAATGGAGCGGCAATAGTCAAAAAATTGTTTAAATTTTTGATAATAATTTATTATACCGATAAAAGCTTGTAATTCTTTGACGTTTTTTGGTAATGGTGCGTCTAAAATTGCATTGACATTCTTATTTGTTGTCGTAATTCCCTCTTCGCTAATGGTATGACCTAAGAATTCAATCTTTTCTTTAAAAAATTCACATTTTTTTAGATTTAATTTCATACCGTTTATTTCTAACCTCTTTAATACATTTATCAAATTTTTCTTATGAATCTCAATTGATTCCCCCGTAATTATTATATCGTCCAAATATACCGCTACTCCAGGTAATCCCTTTAATAATGAATCCATTGCTTGTTGAAAAATCGCTGGCGCTGAGGCTACCCCAAACGGAAGTCGTGTGAAACGATACAATCCACTAGGCGTGTTGATTACTAACAGCTTTTTTGCCTCCTCATCTAGCTCTATTTGAAAATACGCTTCGGATAAATCTAATACTGTATATTTACACCCATTACCTAGTGTGGCTAATAATTCATTAATTCTGGGTAAAGGATATTTATCTATCAAAATATTTGCATTAACCGTTTGTCTGAAATCACCGCAAATTCGTAAAGATCCATCTTTCTTCAATACGGGTACAATCGGAGAAGCGATATTCGAGTATTTTAATCTTTCTAAAACTTCCATGGATTCCAGTCGTTGTAATTCCGTTTCGAGTTTTGCCTTCCACGCAAATGGTATCGGTCTACTTTTCATACATTGAAACTATGGGTTAGATTTTACCGCTAAACTGGCCTTAAAACCTCTTAGTAAACCTAATTTTTTAGTGAATAATAAGGAAAATTTATGTACAATATTATCCTCCCAAACCTCATTAACTATATTACATTGATTTATTTTTATTAATTTTAATTTGTTTATTAGGTTTCTACCTATCAAGTTAATCCCATTGTTTACAATAATAAATTCATGATATATAACTTTATTCATATAATTAACGGGTAATATACACTTACCTTTAATATTGATCATTACATTATTATAAGATTTTAAAATAATATCCGTTTTTGTTACTGGTATTTTTAAACGGTAAACGTCTTCTATATTCAAAATGGAGACTGCCGATCCTGTGTCAATTAAAAATTTAATATAAATTTTATCTATCAATAATTTCACCTCAAATTTTTCTCGAGACTCCTCTGGAAATTCCCAATCCTCAAAACTTTCTCGCTCATTTTCTGGAACATCTATCGTTCGAATATATTCCTTCTTTCCACGATTCCTTCTGCATACTTTTTGTAAATGTCCTTTTATCCCACAATTATGGCAGATGGCATTCAAATTAGGGCACTTAGGTTTTATGTGATCTCCTAATCCGCAACAATAGCAAATAATTTTTGGTACTGATTTGTACTTGTCATACTGCTCCCTTCTTACTGTTTTTGAGATTTTATTTATCTCCTTCCCTGCAGATAATTTTTCATACGACATCATTTCTGTAGTCTCCATTGCGGTCGCGATTTGTATTGCACTTTCCCATGTCAAGTCCTGCGTATTAATTAATTTCATTAATATTTTTCCATTATTAATTCCTGACACTAATTTGTCCCGCAATACTGTTTTATACATATCTTTAAATTCACACGTCTTTGCCTTTATCTTTAATTTATTAATATACTCTACGATGGTTTCATCTTTTTCTTGTTCCATTTTAAAAAAATAATATCTTTCTTATAGGAAGTTTGACTTCTTCATATAATAATTTTTTTAAAGTTTAATTATGTCATCATATGATATTTCCTCTAATGTCTTTGGCAAACACAAATTAAATAATTTAGAATAAACCTCTAATCCAATATTCGCTAATAAAAATGATTTTTTATCTTCTATTTTTGCGATTTTAAATATGAATTCCATTTTTGATAAATAAACTTTGCACTCCTTTATATTATATTTCTCCATTTGAACGACTGCGCCATTGTGATGAAATCAATTTTTATTATAAATTTAACAACTTTTTACCTTTTGTACCGCAGTATATATATATTTTACAAAACAAACAATTAATCGTCGTACACAATTAATAATATATATATTTAAAATTCAACATATATTTAATTGCCTTTGAGGCTAATTGTTTCTATTACATCTTTCCGGTTTCCAATTGACGGTAAACCATCTGCTTGGGAAGAGTTAGATATTAATTTAATAGTATCGGATGCTCCACAATTTATTTCAGCGTTAAATATAAAAGCACACACAAGAAATGACCCGGTATTATCAAAGGTTTCACGTTACCTTACAACTGGATGGCCAAAGATGATAGAGGAAAATCTTAAACCGTTTTTCCAGCGCCGAAATGAACTCACAATGGAGGCAGGGTGTATATTATGGAGCTTAAGAACCATAATTCCAAAAAAATTACAAGTAAATATTTTGTCTTTTTTACATATGGGGCATCAGGGTTATACTAAAACAAAATTATTGGCACAAGAGAACGTTTGGTGGCCGAATATTAACGAAGATATCGAATTACACGGTAAGAATTGTGAATTATGTCAAACAAATAATCCTGGCAATAAAACGATCATAGGGAAATGGCCCTCAGCAAATAAACCATGGGGAAGAATTCATTTAGATTTTTCCGGACCAATTAACGGAAATATATACCTAGTAATAATAGATAGTTTTAGTAAATGGCCTGAAATACAAAAAATGACGACGAATAATTTTACTGAAGTAAGAAAATTGTTGTTAAGACTTTTTGCTATTTTCGGTTACCCCAATACGATTGTTACGGATAATGGCCCCCCATTTCAAAGTAGAGAATTTAGTTTATTTTGCAAACAATATCAATTAAAAATGTATATAGTGCCCCATACCACCCTAGAACCAACGGAGAAGCGGAGCGATTAGTACAAACTTTTAAAAAAATTTTAAAAAAACATAATGATTATAATAAAATACAAGATTTTTTGTTTAATTATCGAAATACGCCACAAATAACCACAAAACAATCACCAAGTTCAATTAGGCTTAAATTTCAACCCATAGGACCTTTACAATTAATAAAACCAGTTTATCCTCATCCATATATACCTCAGTTACCAGGTTTTTTTAATATAAATGAAAAAATATATGCAAAGGATTTTAAAAAAGATAATTGGATACCAGGTATCATCGTTAAAAGAACAGGACCAATGACGTTTTTAGTTGAAACTAAATTAGGGGTATGGAGAAGACATATTAATCAGTTAAAACATAGGTTCAACAACTCAGAATTAAAAAATAGAGAGGAGGGAAGAAAAGAAGAAACGATGCAAACTACACCACAAATGAATGAAAATGAGCCCATACAAAACTCAATGACTAAAGACATTGATCCTTTACACGAATTGGTGACCAAAGACATTGAATAAACAAAGACACCATCATAAATGATAAGATGAAAATCGACAGTAATGAGCAAACGGTGGTAGAGAACGAAAGTACAAGCAGCCGTTATCCAAAACGGATAAGAAAACAATTTATACCGTTTCAAATCGAGAGCCCAAAAAAGGAGAGAATAGATGTAATAGAAACAAATAGCCTCAAAGGCAATTAAATATATGATGAATTTTAAATATATATATTATTAATTATGTACGACGATTAATTGTTTGTTTTGTAAAATATATATATACTGCGGTACAAAAGGTAAAAAGTTGTTAAATTTATAATAAAAATTGATTTCATCACAGGCCCGGCCCGGTTATTTTTTAAAAAAATTTTTTACGGCCCGGCCCGGATTTAAAAATTTAAGGCCCGGCTCGGCCCGGATATTTTTTAAAAAAAATTTTTACGGCCCGGCCCGGATTTAAAAATTTAAGGCCCGGCTCGGAATTTTTTAAAATTATATTCGACCTGGTATATACAAAAATTCACCTATGAGGTATTTTACCATATTTTTCAGCGAATATTATAACTTATTATTTAAAAAATACATGTAAAAAGCTAATATTTTGAGAATATTATATTGAATTTATAAAAATTATAAAACTGTTATTTATAAAAATGGATATTTTGAGCATATACTATATTTTATATTGCATTTATAAAAATAAAACTAATATTCATAAAAATGGTAATAATATTTTGAGAATATACTATATTTTATATTGCATTTAAAAATAATAATACTAATATAATAAGTTATAAATTTATAAATGTTTTCACTTATTTTTATATTTAATTTATAAAAATGGAAAATATTTTGAGAATATAATATATTGTATTTAATTTACTATTTAATTTATAAAATAAAAATAAATCGCTATTTAAAAAAATGCATGTATAATAAATAGTATTTTGAAAATATAATCTAATTGCACAATATTAATATAATTTATTTTATAATATAAATTTTTAACAAAAGAAGATAATTGTATTATATAATATTGTAAAAAAAAATAATGAAAAATGTTGGATTAAAAACTTTCATGACTCAAGGTAAATATAATAAATGCAATAAATATTTGACAGTTTGCAAAGTAAAAAACCAGCATGATTGACGAAACCCTATACTCAAGAAAGATATTAAAAATTCACAAATTATCATGAAGAAAGAGAAGCATATCTACCTTTTCAGGTTGAAGATTACTTCTTCTTTCTTCAAGAATTCTCGTAGTGGAAAAATTCCGCTCACAGCTTGCACTTGAGGCAGGAATTGCCAATTTTGCTAAAATTGGAAATTCGCTTTAATGAGCCGCCCACCACTCTAACAAATTATCCACCTTAAATGTTTCATCTATTTTTTATTTATGCAATCATAATATTCATCATCGGGTATTGACATATTACCAGAATTACCATCGCCCCATTTGTCATAAAACGATTCAGTTTGTTTAATAACAGTCGTAATTTGACTGGTCGATGGTATTTCATTTACTTCCTGAGCCTCTTGTAATTTAATATAATCTTTTATATAGTTTTCCGTCATCTTGCGATCTGTACCTGACTATATACGTAATTGCTTGAATTTGGGACAGAGAAAAAGAGAAATAAAATGATACTTGTGTAAAACAAATTTTTCAATTAAAAAATGCTTTCTTTTTCGCTTTGAAAGGTATTACAAACTTCAAGAAGTGATATTCCTTTATTTGATTGTTTTGGTAAAATATATTCTAAAAATTTAGATATGAATTATAAAAAAATATATTAATACTTTGAATAAATTTGCAGGAAATTAATAATTAGATCGATCTGTGGGTGTTAGGTAGTGTTAACCATCACCCAATATTATATTAATCATAACTATAATATAATATAATCTTATAACCATTAACTCATAATGAAAAAATTTTTATAAAAAATATTAAGGCCCGGCCCAGCCCGGATATATTTTAATTTTTTAGGCCCGGCTCGGGTATATTTGAAAAATTTAAAATACGGCCGGGCTTAGGGCCGGGCCTGCAGGTCTCTGATTCAAAGTTCACAAGCGGGCTTTGATTTTGCAAGGTTAAATTCAGTTCTCAATTTCTCTTGGTTTGTTTATCAATCTGCGCAACCATTTTTATTGCATGCTCTGATTATAAAAATAATTTATAACACTATACCATGTCAAAACTGATCAATGATATTCCCTTATAATTGAAAATTTACAATTAATTTCATGATAAAAAATATTAATAATGTACCATTTTTAAAAAAGCTTCCCTTGAATTTCTTTAAATAGAATTAATATAATCTTAAATGGTAAAAAAATTAATTCTAATTTGACTTCATTAAAAAATGAATATTATTACCATAATGTTAATAAATTAATATTTTTACTACGTAAAATTTGATATTATTTTTACTGTTAAAAAGATCATACTATTTTACTACTTGAAATTTACTATTATTTTTATTAGTTAAAAAATTTACATCATTTTTACTACGTTAAACAAATATGAAGGAAGCAAATTTATTATTTTTAAAATAAATAAAGGAAAAAATATAATCATGGAGAACCAAAAATTAGCTTATATTTCTAATAAATAAAGAGAAAATCATGTGAATGTATTGTGTAATCTAATGTTTAAAAATAAATGTTGGGGAAGCAACTTATAATTTCAATTAATAAAAGAGAATAAAAAATCTTTTATATTATATTTTTATCTATTGGTTAAATAAAAAATTTCTTCCTTTTTAAAAGTAATACTTAATTTAAAATGTCTAATAATTACAATTGTATTATTGATAGACATGTGCGCCGACAGAATTTTCGGCAGCTGCGTTTCTTTTTTAAAATGATCGGCTGGCGACGGTAAATCGATTTAGACGCCGCCACAAAAATCGGCGAGCGCGGCGGCGTTAAATATTTTTCTAACTTAAATTTTATAAATTAAAATTATAAATTCATTGGAAACTTTTAAAATAAAATTTATGCTTTATTATGTTTATAACTATAATTTAATGATTTTATTAAGTTAGAATTATCATGTAAAAATATTATTTTATTTAGATTTATAGTACATAATAATGATCTTTTAGAGTTCAGAGTGAGCCCAGTTATGGAAAATACAGGCTCGCTAGGTGTGCTCGTAGCTGGAACGCCCAGGACCTTTCTAGCTAATATTGAAAGTTTAGGAAGATCCAATGCTATTATCTTTTATCTCTAAATTATAAGGCGGAAAAAATGAATAACACTCTTTTTCTTAACTAATTAAATAGTCTTGTTGTTCCAGGTTATTGTTATGAATAGATGAATGTTTGGTAGTCAACGACTTAAGATAATTAAGTTTTGAGGCAACTACTGTCGTTTCACATTCGTTTAATTCATCCGTGTAAGGCCGTAGTGAGGTAGCGTGTTGACATAAAAATTGCACCGGAGTAATTTTTTTTTATATTCATTTACTATGTTTATAGATTGAAAACGAGGATCCAAAAGTGCTCCTAACACCTAAGTAAAATAATAAAAGAAAGGGAAATAATATATAAAAAATAATTTATGTATTTTAAAATACTACCTGAAGATCGGTTATTGAAAATCTATGATTAGTAAGCATATTTTGTTTAAAGGATGCTATGGGAGGACTATCATTACAATTAAATGATTTTTAATTTCACTATGAAATAATAAAGATAAATTTATAGTAACTCCTTTTTGGACGGATAAAATATCAACAATTTATTTACCAAAATCTATTTTTTATCTATAGGGTCAGTATTTTTTACAATGGGTTTGAAAAATAACTTTAAATTTTGTTTAGATATTTCTTCTTTACATGATAAGTCATGTTTGTCAAGTAAATGTTTTATTATGTTTGATGTGCTGATATTTTTTGAAAAAGATTTGATTGGATAACTATAAAAAATTTACTCTGAAAATGAATAATTATTTTCAACCTCACCATCTTTATCTTGCAAGCATATATTACAAAAGGCTTTATCTATAGTAACACTGGTTCTCTTATTATTTTTGTCAGTATTTAATATTAAGGATCCAAAATGTTACTTTGCAAAAGAAGGCTTTGCTTGCAAGGATATACTATATTTTGTTACAGGGTATTGCAATGCTGCATCCATTATAATTGTTTTAGTCCTGCTATTTTTATACATGTTATAATGGCAATAAAATAAAAATATTAATTAAAATTTCCTTTTATGATAAAAAATGAATTTTATATAATGAGTTGTAAATTGCATTATGGTTTTATTAAAAATATTAGAAGCATCAAAAATTAGAAGAAAAAAATATAGAATAATATCAATACCTTTTCTATTTTAATGTCCTAATCTTATTTCATCTAGCACGTTCTACACATACCTGCCCAAAGTGAGCCAACGTGTATTATATGGATTGTTACAAATCAAATTTATAGCAAATAATATTTATTAATTTTAAATAAAATCGCATTTTTAATAATTCAAAAAATATTTAATATTTTTCTTTTAATTACAATTCATAAATAGTAAATAAAATAAATATTATTTATAATAATGAAAAATATGTATAACGCCCCCACGCCGCCGAATTTTTACATCGGCGGCTTTTTTGGCGGCGGCGTCGGCCTGGTCAAAAATCTTTGGCGGCGCACATGTCTAATTATTGAAAATTTATTAAAAAATTATTAAAAATTTAGCTTAATAAATTTTGTTGTGAAGAAATTGATTATTGAAAAGGGAAGACCAAACCTAATTTTACAAAACTTGAAAAAAGAAATCAAAACTTGCATTCTTAATTTGAATGGTTCACTGGATGTGAATTTTCTAATTCTCTATATTGTTGGTCATTCCTCTTATTCCCAGCGAAAAAATATATTTGGAATGATAAAGGATTTTCGGATATGAAAATTTTTTTTTAACGGCATAAAGAATGAACTGCTCATTTGCAATCGGTAATTCAATAAAATCATTTTGCAAAAATCAAATTGAAAATATAACTTCCGTTTAATTGAAATTTTATTCAAAAATTAAGACTAATAAAGCTTGTTTTAAATCTTATTACTTTGTATGGGATTAATAAAAATAAAAAATATTTTTCAATTGCTTTTCTAGTAGTGAACTTGACGCTTCGGTCCTGATATAAATTATATAAAATTTCTATAAAAATTTATGCAAATTGTAAACATATTTAAATAACAACTTATCTGTAATTTTAGCTAAGGTTTGTTATTTTTCTAAGATATTCTGGGTTAAATGTAATATCTGATCTGCTAAATATTCATTTCTATATCATAATTTCCTTAAATTCATTTTCATTAAATAATATATTTTAATTTAATAACAGAAATATAAAATAATATATTTGTATCAAATAATGATACTTAATTAAATTTAATATCTTTTGATTAGAAAAATATTACCCAGTCAAAAGGTTTTTGATTTAATTTCCCAACAAAAATGCTCTATCATAGCCTTGAATCGATTGCTTGCAAATAATGCTACTGGATCAGCAAAAAAGCGGTATGGTAGTGTTGGACATCGCAACTCGTACTAAAATATTGATTCCGTTGAAACACTTTTATTGAGTTAACGAGATGAACCTGGCACCCTAAAACAATTCGTCAAGTATCCCGAGAAACTGGTATTTCGCAAACTTCAGTTTAATGAATTATCCATAAAGAGCTGCAGCTGAAATGTTTAAAAATAAACAAGCCCAGGATTAAATAGATACCAAATAACTTATATGAAAATACCCTCAGAGGTTAGTTCATTACATATGGTTCAAGGATGAAAAGCTGTTTACAGCAACTCCATCGGTAAATTAGTAAAATTATATGGAGTGCGTTGCAATTTCAAAGAGATAAAAAATAAGCTGCAGCCAATCATACTAGTTCAAATTTCTCCTAATCCCTCATGGTTTCAGTCGGAGTATCAAGATTTGTCTGCAAGAGCTCATCTTTTGATCTAGGGGTTAAAATAAATGCTGCATAGACGTTTTATTCGGTGAGCACTATTGCTTTAAAAAGTTAATTTTATTTGTTTAACTTTGAATGTGCATACCCTTTGACCATATACATAGAATTTGATGAAATTTATTTAAAAAATTGATAATTTATCCCTCTTACAATCTATGGTTTATTGAATTACATATAGAATCGACAGATTTGCTAAATCAAAAAAATTATCAGTTCAATTGGAACACAGTGTACATTTATATTTTATTATTTAATTTTTTATATTGTTTTATAAAGTATCAGGGACCCGGAATGAACCTGAATAAACCGCCGAACCGTTTTTAAACTTTCATAGATATCTGAATAACCACAACTAAACCGATATAATTATTTTTTGAAAGAGTAAAAAAATTACACATATTTTTGGTTTACATTTTTTTCCTTGTAGTATTGCACCATTTACTAGCCTCGTTTTAAGTTATAAATCTATTAATTATCAAATAATCAGAATATTTGTTTAATATCTATCAGAAGTATTATTTATTCAAAATATCTAGATAAATAATTTGTAGATATTTGATTTAGTTGCATTTTAATTAATTTAAATCATCTACCCGTGAGTTGATAGAAGGACCATTATTCTCATATAAATTAAATGACCAAATTTATAAGGTTTTAATTTTATAAATCATTTATAGAATTTAACATTTAATTATATTTTAAAGTATTATTATTGTTAAGCCTTTATTATGAAAAATAAATTTTGTGTTTTCTTGAAATGCAAGTATTTGCAAAGTTATTCAGATCTGTTTTTTATATTATTTTCTAGATGTGAGGAATAGCAAATCTTTAAGCTAATAATATCCATAAGATGTGGCATTATAAATTAATGGTAAATTATCAAATATTTATAATTTTTTCCTACCTTCAACAAAGAATATCAATTGAAATTTGTCGATCCAACTGCATGGTGCTAATTTGGAAAGGCATATTTAATGGCATCATTCTAAAGAACATGAATCCCTAACTATAAAAAAAAGCCGTCAATATCGAAATCTAGCCATAATATTTCTATTGAACAGTCATTATATTCCATGATCAGGATTAAAATGGGGAAAAACACATTATAAAATTCTTGTAAAGAGTTACATATATATTATTCCCAGATACTATAATAAAAATATATTTATATAAATAAACAACATATTAACTTAAAATGATGTCAAAATTTTTAATAAAATATCATATAAAATCATGTTGCTTCAATAAAATGAATTTAAAAATTATTTTTACAACCTCAACTTTATAACTCTTTACAATTTGTGACCGAACCTTTATAAAATTCTTTTTAAGAACCCTAATCATTATATATTTTTATATACTAAACCGTAACCAAACTGAACCGTTATAAATAAACCCATAAAATATATATTATAAAATAAGTGAAATATTTTTGACCATCAAATTTTTAATAAAAGTTTTCAATTTGTTAATTGAGATAATATATTGGGAGTATGAATAAAAATCATATAGATGTGGGGGTGGTAGGAAATATATAAATGGAATTTAGGCAATTGGGAATAAAATACGAATATGAAATTAGTAAAAAAATTTAAGTGGGCCGGGCTTAAGAGTTTTATAAAAAATGTTTAATTTATATTTTTAAATAAATATTTTTGGCCAGTTGATAACTGGAAAGTTTTCATAAGTCCACATCTACAAAAAAAAGTGATTTACAGAGGTGTGGTAATTATAGTGACATTTAAGCGATAAATCACGCTTTGAAATTATGAGGAAAAATTATTAAAAGAAGTAAGTCAAAAATTATTTTTAAACCTAGCAGATTAACCCCTGCTGCTATGTCTATGGTAAAAAACTTAAGGAAAGATTTGGAGAGAAACAGAACTTACCCAATGAGGGTCAAAGTTGCAAATATATTATTTTTTTGAGCTGAAATAATTTTAAATATTATAGCTGATAGATTTGACTATATAAAGTAGCAAAAATAATTTCGAAATTATTTATTAAAGTTATTTTTCATTTGATAAAAAATATACTTTTTTTTAGAAAATTCAATTTAAAATTTTTTTGGCCCAGCCATGCCCTGGGTACATTGCGACACCTATATGTGATAGATGGTCGGCACATAAATATAGGTTGAATATTTTTGATATTGTTATATTTATATTGATGCTATAATTAAGTTAAATTAAATTTAGATATTTTAAGAAATTTTATGGATTTTTTAAAAAGAAATTAAAATAAAATATTATTTAAAGTATATGAATTCATGGTTTTATGATTATAAAAAATTGTCAGATTAAAAAAATAAGGTTTGAACTTTCCTAAATTTATTTATTGTGATTTTAAAAGCTATATTTATAAATCTAGCGATAAAGTTAGAAATTATTTTTTGTTACTTTTGATATGCTAAGATACATTTTTTTGTAACAAATAAAATACCAAATATTTTAAGAATCTTTTTTAGTCAATCATGTAAGACGCAATTATCCTATTATTAAATTTCTTATAAATTAATTGGAGTGGAATCCCCTTTAATCAATGAGCCCCGGTTTCCTCTATATTCGATAAAAAATTCTATAAAATTCACTAATTCATTTTCTTATAAAAACTGAAAATATATAAATCATTTGCAATTTGTTAAATTTAATTCTTCATTATTTTTTTTAACATAATATATATTAGAAATATCTTGTAGAAAGCTCAATAGCTGTTCATTGTATTAAAGACCAAGGTACGTACTACCTCGGTGATTTGGATCGTGATCTTTATTAATGATTATTCTTAATAACTTATTAACATATTCTAATAAGTTAATATTTTATTTAACAATTATTGGACATGAAAAGGGGAGAAGGTAAACTTAATAATAAGATATAAGTGTTTGATGAAAACCTTAATATATTAAATAATGCATTTCCTTAGTAATGAAGGAAAGGAAAATAGCCAATGCTTTTTATCAAAAAATATTAATCAAAAACGAGTAAATAGGAAAAGCAAATATTTTACGATATTTTTTTCTTTAATCGACAACTAGTCAATTTTCTTAATTGATAAATTAATTGCTTCTTTCAGTTAATAAATAAATCATTCTCTTCATTTTTTTAAATTTAACGATTTTTCGTTTGGATCCTTTTACGGATATTAATTTATTTTTTTTTTAAAAAAAAGGACAATCTGGAGCTATTACTTTTTCTACGAATTTTATTATAAGGAAATCTTATTTTTCTTAAAAATTAAGCATATATACTTTTTACAAAATTTAACAAAGCTTACAAAAGATTATTCGTTTTCTAACTAATCTAAGTTTTATTTCTTCCATCGAAGAATCTTACATGCCTCCTTACACTTTCTTTTCTTCTCCAACTTAGTTTTTCTTTACTTTTTATTTTATTACACATCTTTTTTAAAAATTCCTTTATCCTTTTGATCTCTTAAATGGGTTTTCCATTCAAAAAAGGAAAAGTCCCAATAAAAAAGAAAAATTTTCAATCATAAAAGGAAAAGGCCCGATCAAAAAAGGAAAAGGGTCAATCATAAAAGGAAAAAGTTCAATCAAAATAAGAAAAAGGCCCAAACAAAAAAGGAAAAGTGTCAATCAAAAAAGGAAAATTCCCAAAAAGAAATGAAAAAGTCCGATCAAAAAAGGAAAAGTGTCAAACAAAAAATGAATAGGTCCAATCAAAAAAGGAAGTGTCAATAAAATTCCCAAAAGGAAAGGAGATCAAAAAAGGAAAATTCCCATTCAAAAAAGGAAAATCGGAATTTTTTTTAATTTTTATTTATTTTTGTTATTCCTTCTTAATTTATTTCTAAATTTTTGCCATTTCTTTACGTTTTTTTTCTTATTGTATTTTTTCTCAATTTATTTTTCATTTCAATTTAGGTCCATTTTTTTAACAATTCTTTACGTTTTTTTTTCATCATACATACAATATTTTTTTTGTGATTTTTTCATTGTAATCTTTTACATTCATTTCTAACCTTTTCAATCTCTTTAAGTCATTTTTAATCTTTATTTATTTGAGGATTTCTCAATTTTTTTTCTTCTCATTTTTGATAATTATTTTTTTAAATAATATTTAATTTGACAGACAATATAATTACAATTGCTAATTTAAATTAATCGTTTGGTTATAATGAACCTTTTTAAAATTAAATAAGTTTGAACTGTAATACCAAACGATATGTAAATTAATAAAATATAATCATTTTTAAATTCTTATTTTAAAATTATCAAAAATTAGAAGAAAAAAAATTGAGAAATGCTCAAAAAAAATAAAGATTAGATGACGAGATTGAAAAGGTTAAAAATGTATGTAAAAGATTACAATGAAAAAATCATAAAAAGAATATTGTATGTAAAAGATTACAATGAAAAAAATCATAAAAAGAATATTGATTAGGATGAAAAAAAAACGTAAAGAATTGTTAAAAAAATGGACCTAAATTTATAAATTATTTTTAAAAATACAAAAGATTTATCAAAAATGAGAAGAAAAATAAATTGAGCGAAGATATAGTAAGAAAAATAAAAGTAAAGAAAATCGCAAAAAGTTAGAAATTAATTGAGAAAAGATACAGTAAGAAAAAAAATGTAAAGAAATCGCAAAAATTTATAAATAAATTAAGAAGGAATAACAAAATAAATAAAAATTTTAAAAAATTACGATTTTCCTTTTTTAAATGGGAATTTTCTTTTTTTGATTGACGTTTTTCCTTTCCTTTTAAAAATTTTCCTTTTTCGATTGACACTTTTCCTTTTTTGATTGGACCTTTTCCTTTTTTGTTTGACACTTTTCCTTTTTTGATCGGACTTTTTCCTTTCTTTTGGGGAATTTTCCTTTTTTGATTGACACTTTTCCTTTTTTGTTTGGACCTTTTCCTTTTTTGATTGAACCTTCTACTTTTATGATTGACTCTTTTCCTTTTTTGATTGGAACTTTTCCTTTTTTGAATGGGAAACCCTGTATATATTTGTCGCTTTTAGTAATTTTGTCTTATAGTTATATGCCTCTCCTTTTTTATATTAATACTAGCAAATAACCCGTCAAGAATGACGGGGTTGAGGGGTAAAGTTTGTGTTTATGGTACTAAATATACTTTATTAATATATTTTATAATATATTACAATTTAGGAGAAAAAGATGCAAATTTGAGAACACCTCATAAGATATTCTTAATTTAAACTAAGATGACTCGTTTTTCTAGATGGGCAAAATGAAAAATATATTACTAAGTGTACCAGAGCTCCCTAATCATCATTGCTGAGCCCGTCAAAAATGACGGGGAATGAGAATTTTCTCCTTACTCTTATGATAGTTGTTACCTGTTATTTGAAAATGCTAATACGGTGGACAAGACGAGAAAACGTTATATAAAAATTTCTTTATTTTAAATTTATTTTACAAAATTTGAAAACTACAAATAACTAAAAAGTAACTAAAAAACTAAATATAAAATGAGGTATATATATATATATATGTATTATAAAAAAACAATTTAAGCGAAAAACAAGGTTACAGGCTAACAGATTTAATAGGTTAAGTTAAAATAATAGCAATTTAAGTTAAACGAATTTAAATATATAAAAAAAAATCAATCTCAATTAACAAAAAATAATATCTATTTTTTATAACCCCCTCCCTCCTTCAGACCAAGTCCAATCCAAAGTGTAAATGCTATGTTTTGAGAAATATATTTGAAGCTTTTACTTGATACCCATATCAATATTATTTGTTGAAATATTACTGATCACCTATGCCTAATATTTAATATTGGGAAAATTCCAAGCAGGGTCCAAGGCCATAATAATTTTGAAAAAATTACCCAAACCTCAACCAAAGATAGTAATACTTTTGGTAGTTTAGAACTTGAATAAAATATGCACCTTGATTTTTGATCAGGCCGAGCCCAGGCCTGCAAAATAATTTGTTTTAGGTCAATGTCTGATCCATAGTTAATAATAAAAAAACTCCCAAGCATCCAAGTTGATAATAATTTAAAAAATTTTCCCCAAGCCCAGCCCACTATAATTTATAAATATATTTTACAAACCCAGTCCGACCCATTATAATTTTAAAAAATTTTTCTCAAACCTGGTCAACTGATAATAATTTTGAAATTTCTTTCCCAAGCCCGGAGCTTCCAATAAAAAATAATAAATATTGATATAATTAAATAAATTTATCAAAATATAGTTTCATATAAAAAAAGAATTGTATTACAAAATTAATAGAAGGGGGCTGAATTGGAAAGAACATTTGCCTATGGAACGTTAAGTCAGGGATCGAATCTCGTTGATGGAAAAAAAAATTTTCTTTTTTTTAAAAATGGAGGTATATGATAGTAAAGTTTAGAAAAAATAAAAATAACATTAAGATTATACGAAAACCTTCATTTCTTGATTACGGTGATTATATATATTAGATATGTTCGCTTACTCAAATAAAGAAACAATTGAATGAAAAAATAAATGCATATAAAAAAAATTAATTAGGGATTTTAAAAATAATCAGGATATTAAAAGGAATTTTTTTCATGATAATTTATTTTATTTCTTAAGTAGCAAGTAAATTATTAAATATTGTAAACATAATAAATTCTTAAAAATAACTCTTTAAAAAGCCAGGAAAGGAATCAAATTGTAAAAAAAGTTATTTTTTTTAATTGATATAAACTTAATTTGTGAATGTATCAAATTTATCATTAACTTTTTCTGTTTTAAAAAAATTTTTTAAACTCCAATTTAAATTTTTTCTATCTGAATTCATGTTTTCAATTGCAAAAAATTATTAATTTTTTATCAAAGTTGCGAACATATCTAGTGATTTTGCTTAAAACAAACATTATCTTGTTTGTGTTACAAATCAAATTATTCTAAACTACAAGCATAAAAATTATTCGTGCCCAAATCATCGATAGATACTGAGATATATTAATCTAATTATTTATAATTAAGATATGAAATTTATTATTTATCAGTTAAAATTAGGTGTAGACAATTAAACAAATTTAGTTTAGACAATTAAACATAAATAATTTGTATTGTTAAAAAATCGTATCAGGTCAATTCAGCGAAACTTTTATCGCGAATGTCGTTTATCGCGAAAAGTTTTTATAGCGAAGGTAAAATCGCAAAACCAATTCTGCGAATTTATCTTCGCGAAACATTAATAGCGAAGACAATTTCGCGAAGCCATTGTCGCGAAGACAATTTCGCGAAGCCATTGTCGCGAATTTATTTCCGCGAAACCTTAACCGCGAATTTATTAGAGCGAATACATTTTAGCGAAACATTTTATGCGAACACTTTACAGCGAATTTTTTATCGCAAATATGTTTGCGCGAAGTCATTATCGCGAGCGCATTACCGCGAAACAATAAATATATTGCGAATGCGAATGCATTTATTTAAAGGAAAACAACATATTATTTATTATTTGATGTTTTTTAATAAAAAATGATATGCTACTATTGTAATATTATTTTTGTTACAATTTATTAGTGATTTTCACGCCCAAGATTTTAAATAGAAAAAATATTTCTTGAAGTTCAAAAAAATTTTTGAACATATTATGATTAAAATTTTATATCTTCTTTGTAAATATATCTTTTTTAAGGAATTCTTTTGTGAAATTTATTATAAATATACAATTTTTAGGTGAAATCTTTTATAGTTTTTTTTATCATTTTCGTAAAATTATCTATTTCTTAAGTATATTAAAAGAGGTAGCTAAATAATTTTTTTTAAATATTTATATTTAACTTATTTATGTTATTTTATGATCTTTTTAAGGATAATATTTTAATGTGACAATTGTCATATTCGTTATTTTTAAGATTTTTTGACTCAAAAGGGTAAAAATATCATTTAGATTGTAAGCTAAATTAAAATTTCATGAAGATCTACCATTGAAAAGTGACAATTGTCATAATCGTTATTTTTAAAGTTTTTTGAATTTTTTTGACCAAAATGCGTTAAAATAAGTATTGCTAGTATGTTTAAATAAAACTTCAGTGAAGATGTTCCCTAGATAAGTGACAATTATCATAATCATTATTTTTAAACTTTTTTGACCAAAATGGGTTAGAATAAATATTGCTAGCATGTTTAAGTACAGTGAAGATGTACCGTAGATAAGTGACAATTATCATAATCATTATTTTTAAACTTTTTTTGACGTAAATGGGCCATAAGTATTGATAATATTTTAAATAAAACTTCAGTGAAGATGTACCCTAGATAAGTGACAATTGTCAAAATCGTCATTTTTAAAGTTTTTTGTATTTTTTTAACGCAAATAGGTAAAAATATAGATTGTAAACATGTTAAACTAGAATTTCATGAAGATGTACCATAAAAAAGTAACAATTGTCATAATCGTTATCTTATAACTTTTTAAAATTCTTTTGACGTAAATGGGCTAAAATAAGTATTGCTAACATGTTAAAATAAAATTTCAGTGAAAATCTATCTTAGATAATTGACAATTGTCAAAATCGTTATTTAAAGTTTTTTGTATTTTTTTAACGCAAATGGGTAAATATATAGATTGTAAACATGTTAAATTAAAATTTCATGAAGATGTACCATAGAAAAGAGACAATTGTCATAATTGTTATTTTATACCTTTTTGAATTTTTTAGACGTAAATGGGCTAAAATAAGTATTGCAAACATGTTTAAATAAAATTTCAGTGAAGATGTACCATAGATAAGTATCAATTGTCATAATCGTTGTTAATAAGGTTTTTTTGAATATTTTTGTTGCAAATGGGTTAAAATATAGATTGTAAACATGGTAAATTAAAATTTCATGAAGATATACCATTGAAAAGTGACAATTTTATAATCGTTATTTTTAAAGTTCTTTGATGTAAATGGGTTAAAATATAGTGTAATTCATTTTAACCATAATAAAATCTAAACATTAAATTTATAGGATGTTATTTGTATCATATTACTAAATAATATTCATATGGTTTTTAAGTTCTTTCTATAAAAATCCTACCCTGAATTCAGACTCAGCACTATTTTGCCACGAGTATACAAAAATATTTGCTTACTGTGAATCAGTGGAGTAGACAGGGGGGGGTTTGGGGTCGAAACCCCCCCATGGAAAAAAATTTTTTTTTAATTATTATTTTTTTATTGCGAATAATTATATTTAAAAAACGGTTTCAATTTAGAGAAATAAGATAATATATTATATATAATACAATATGAATATGAATATCACAATGAAATATATATATAAAAAAAGGAGTTTTAATTTTAAATGATCACATCGTTTAAAAATATATATAAATTATATGAACTAAAATATTAAATAACAATAAAAGAATAAAGATATATTGTATGTAAATAATTTCTGGCATAGTTAAATTTATTAAATAACAATAAAGATATTTTGTAAATATTTTCTGGCTTGGCATAGTTAAATATTTATAAATTTAATTATTAAATATATATTTTTAAACTATATAGATAGTTTGTAAATTTTAATTTTTTATAATTTTTAAATATGGATATCTGTAAGTTTTTTCGTCAACAACAAAAAGAAAAAGGTATATAAAAATTTAAGTTGTGTAATTTGAATTAGAAATATATATAGATATAGATGTTGCTCTTGCTAGTAAAAATCAGCCATCAGTTGAGTTGGTTTTCGTTGTATCCTCAGATGACGAAGGTAATGGTATTATTTATAATATCTTTTATTTAAATCTTGCAATTAGAAAGACCAGACATACCATTACCACTCCATGGGAAAACCAATGATGAGTTAGCTACAAAATCATCTGGAAAATCATCAAATGATGGTATAGTATTTATTTTAATTCCATTTTTTTTATTTGTAAATTATACTATTTTCATTTTGAGTTATTAAAATTTTGCAATGCACGATATTTAGTTATAATTTTAAAGTTAGTCATTTTTTTGTGTTATTTTGCAAAAGGTAGTACATTATAAGTCAAACAGAGTTAAGCAGTATTGAAAACTTGTATCTACAATACAAACAGAGTTGGGCAGGCCCTCCAAAAAAATAATCTAGATACAGATTTGTTATGAAAAAATGAATCTTAGATACAGATGATTTATCATTACCAATTAAACTAGAATAGTTTATAAAATACAGTTTTTATTATTTATTTGTGAAGAACATAATTATTTTCTTAAAATCTTTTGTATATACAATCTTGGGCAGCTATAATATTTAGGAACTTATTTTCATAATTTAAATATTACTACCTTCTTCACTTCCATGAGTGTAAATCATCCTACAAATATAAAAATATTAATTAAAACTGGTAATGATATTCTATAGTAATTTCCTTCTACTTGTATCTGTCTTTAAATTTTTATTAAGAAACTTTGATATCTATCTGAGATACATTTTTTATAATCCAGATTTTTTTCTTGTGCTGCTCAGCTCTTAACATTGAAATTCATATTGAAATATATCATTTAAAATCTAAAAAAAATATAGAAACACCACACCGTTCTCAAAAAGATGTTTCACTTTACTTAAATTTTCATTTTAAAAATGATAATGAAAAATTGTTAGCTGTTGAAAATATTTGGATACCTGACAAATGTTATAAATTTCCATTGCCCTTGGGCAAAAGAAATTTAACCTTTCAAGCATCCTGGCTTAACAAATATAAGTGGCTTGCTTACTCAGCCGATGAAAAGGGCGCATTTTGTAAAGTTTGCGTCATATTTTCCCCAAGATATGCTGGAAATGGGTTACAAAAACTCAAAACATTGGTAAGTCAAGTGTATACAAGATGGAAAGATGCGCTCGAAAATTTTAATTATCATCAAAAAAATAAATATCATCTTAATTCCTGTGAGATAATGGATTCTTTAAAAGAAATCTCAATGAATCAAAAGATATCAATATCTAATGTATTGAATAAAAAAAATTTTGATATTGTTACAAAAAATCGATCAAGAATAATTATAATTATTGATGCTATCATTTGGTTAGGGAGGCAGGGCTTGGCGTTAAGAGCTCATAGGATATCTCCTGGCCCCCTAACACTTACATCCCCTTCTCACAATGAAGGAAATTTCAAGGAATTATTGAAATTTTTATGTAATAATAATGACAACTACCTAAAGCTTTTTGAAAAAAATGCTACTTACCTAAGTCCCACTATTCAAAATGAAATAATATAAATATGCAATCAGTTTATATTAAAGGAACTTTCTTCAAAAGTCAAAGCATCACCATTTTTTAGTGTTTTGGCGGATGAAACTTCCGATATTGGTAATATTGAACAACTATCCATAGCAATAAGGTTTATTGATATGGAATCAGGTAATTATAAAATGAAGGAACTATTTGTTCAATTTATTGAATTACCTGACACTAAGTCAGAAACGATTGCTAATCAAATTATTAAATCACTTCAAAACCTGGATTTAAATTTAAATCTACTGAGAGGCCAAGGGTACGATGGAGCTCCCTCGATGAGTGGCCATGTTAAAGGGGTCCAGTCAAGAATTAGAGAGCTTTATAGCACAGCTCTTTATGTTCACTGCAGTTCACATTGCCTGAATTTGATGATAACTGAGGCATGTGAAATTAGAGACATCCGGAACAGTTTACGTAAAAAGATTTTGATTTAATTGAAATTTATTAGATTTTATTATGTATTATAGATATCTTTATATAATTTTTATATATTTTTCAAAATTTAGAAACAATATCGTCGGTTTGTGACTTCTTTACCCCACCCAAGAAGAGGGAGATTTTTACCCAAACGTTCGATGAAATTGATTCAAAAAATTCAAAAGATTTTGTCCCACAAGATTCATTGAAAGACAACAATCGGTGAAGGTTTTCATCGAGTTATATGAGGTTATTTTTGCGGCACTGGAATCATACATATTACGCAAAGAAAAAGATTCCGCAGATGCGGAAAATCTTTTACAGGCTATTACGAAGCCTCAATTTTTAATTTCAATTCAATGTGTTTATTTTTTATTTAATTATACATATGATTTTAGCAAAACGTTACAAAAAATTAATTTGGATTTAAGAGGTTATGAATAGGGCAAAGGATATTGTTGAAATATTAACAAATATCAGAGATAATGTGGATGAAAAATTTCACGAAATATGAAAGTAAAGGAGATCGCTAATATGTTTGGGATTGAAATTTTTAAACCTAGAGTAGTTTCTAGACAATCCAATCGCTCAAATATTGATGCATCTACGATTGAGGATTTTTATAAAATTAACATTTTTATTCCACTTATTGATACATTTTTATTTCAATTAAAGGAAAGATTTATAAGTCACAATTTTATTTTAAAAAGCTTTTATTTTCTTTTGCCGGTTGAGTCTGAATTGTTGATTACACTTGAAACGCGAGAGGATATTAAGAACATCTCAGAGTTTTATTCTGATGATTTATTAGGGTCGTATGATAAGTTACTTTGTGATGTCGAATTTTGGTATAAAAATCTTGGCAGAATAGAGTACTCTTTGAGACCAAAAAATGCTTTGCGGGCCCTTTCCATGTGTAATTGCACTTTAGATTCCCTGCCAAATATCAAAACATTGTTTTTTATTTTAGCTACTTTACCGATTAGTACCTGCACTAATGAAAGGTCTTTTTCAACTTTGAAAAGGTTAAAAACCTATTTAAGAAATAGCACCGGTGAAAACCGTTTAAATGGATTAGCCCTATTAAATATTTATAAGGAGATTATTCTAGATAAAAATTTGATTCTAGATGAATTAGCCAAATCTCAGAGAAAAGTAGACCTCTCTTTATAAATTCAAATCATATAATTGTAATATTTTCTTAGTCATAAAATTTTTATATGTAAAACTTAATTATAATGAATTTTTAGTCATGATATTTTTATACTATATTTATTAATAGTATTGCACCTACAATAAGAATTATTTATATAATATACTCATTTGTATTAAATATAACTGTTAAATTATATTTTTTTAAATTGCATACAAGAATTACTTATATTTTATTGTAATTTTATTTTTTTAAAATACAGATATTTACAATCAATTTTTAAAATAGTAATCTGTATAAAATTTCTAATTTTGAAATTTATTTTTTGTATATAAAATAAACACATAGTTAAATAAAGGGTTTATACTAAATAAAATTGTTAAATTGTATTTTTTTAGCAAGAATTACATATTTTATTGCAATTTTATTTTTTTAAAATATAGTTATTTACATTCAATTTTTAATATAATAATCTGTATAAAATTTATATATTTTGAAATTTATTTTTTTATATATTATTAAAATAAATACATAGTTAAATAAATAAAGTTAATAATAAATAAAATCTCTGCAAAATATTGTTATATGCAAAAATTTAATTAAAATAATTATTTTTAACATAGAATAAGATATATTGAGTTGATCATAAAATTGGAAGGTTTGGGGGGAGGCAAATTTTTTTTACATCGAATAGATTGAATTAATATACAATTTACTAAACATTGATAACATTTTCAAAATAATGCTTTCAGTCGCTTATTAATTATAAATTTGGCAAAAATTTTAATTCTAATATTTTTTAATATTTATGCTGGCCTGGGTATAATACACAACATATTGGCAAATTTTGATAAGGGGGTTTGGGGGCGAAGCCCCCAAAACTTTTTTCAAACCCCCCCCCCCCCCATAGATCAATCCTGGCTACGCCACTGCTGTGAATGCAAGGTTTTACATTTTTATAATGTAGCATTAAAATTTATTAATTAAAGGAATAAGATTGTGAATCCATATCTTAAAAGTTTAGAATTTAACATTGGTTACAGCTATCTTTAATAATCACTTTGCATATTTTTATCAAATTTTAAGCAGGATAAAAGGAACAACGATTGTGAGAATGAAAATATCGATTTGTTATATTGTTTGGACTGAAATTTAATATTAACATGTTAACAATTTATATTTTTGTCCAATTGTGTCAAACATTCAAAAACTTTAAAAATAGCGATTATGACTATTGTCACTTATCTAGGGTACATCTTCATTGAAATATTATTTTAACATGTTAGCAATTTATATTTTAGCCCATTTGCTTCAAAAAAATTTAAAAAACTTTAAAAATAACGACTATGACAATTGTCACTTATCTAGTGTACATCTTCACTGAAGTTTTATTTAAACATATTATCAATACTTATTTTGGCCCATATACGTCAAAAAAGTTTAAAAATAACGATTATTACAATTGTCACTTTTCTATGGTACATCTTTATGAAATTTTAATTTAACAAGTTTACAATCTATATTTTTACCCATTTGCATCAAAAAAATTCAAAATAAATTGTCACTTATCTAGGGTACATCTTCACTGAAGTTTTATTAATACATGTTAACAATACTTATTTTAACCGATTTACGTCAAAAAAATTTAAAAAACCTTAAAAATAACGAATATGATAATTGTCACTTTTATATGTTGCATCTTAATTAAAATTTTAATTTAACATGTTAAAAATACATATTTTACCGTAAAAAAAATCTAATATGTTTAAAAATACCGATTATGATATTTGTCATTTTTCCAAGGAACATCTTCAATAACGAATATAAAAATTGTCAGATTAAATTATTATCCTTAAAAAGATCATATACATAAATAAGTTAAATAAAAATTTTAATATACTTGAAAAATAGATAATTTTACAAAAATGATAAAAAAAACTATAAAAGATTTCCCTAAAAGATTGTTTATTTATTTTAAAATTCACAAAAGAATTCCTCAAAAAATATTAAAATTTTTATCAAAATACATTTAAAAATCTTTTTGAACTTCAAAAAATATTTTTTGCTTAAAATTTTTGGCGAGCGAAAATCACTAATAAATTGTAACAAAAATAATATTACAATAGTAGCATATCATTTTTTTTATTAAAAAAATATCAAATAAAAGATATCCATTTTTCATTTCATAATTAATATAAATAAAAAATATATATCATATATAATATGTTTATTTGTTGATAAATAAAATATTAACATTAAATATAAATAAAATAATAGGCCGCGTTATATTTCGCGAAATAGTTTTCGCTATATTGTCTTCGCGATTTATGTTTCGCGATATTAATTATGCTATAAAATTTTCTCGATTATTGATTCGCGATAAAAATTTCGCTCTAATGTATTCACTTTAAAGGTTTTGCGATAAGAGTTTCGCTATAAAAAATTTGCGATATTTGTTTCGCTATATTGTTTTCGCGGAAAAGTATTTGCTAATGTGGATTCGCGATAAAAGTTTCGCTATAAAATTCATTCGCGATAAACGACATTCGCGATAAAAGTTTCGCGAAAAAGTGTTTCGCGATAAAAGTTTCGCTGAATTGACATGGAACCTTAAAAAATATATTTATTATTATACGAATTATTTTAAATTAAAAGTTCAAAAATTGTTGAGTGTGCTTAAATCATGGAACATATTTATCATAATGCATGGTATATCTTTTGCACAATCCTTTTGCGATCCTCATAAATTTGTATCTTTGAGATCGCAAAATAAATGCAAAGTTTGGAACATAATTTAATTTGCATTTTAATGGGTTTGTACTCATTATTATAATGTATTTAAAACAAATATATACTTTAGTATTTTAATTATAATATCACTAATATAATTTAAAAAAGTGAATTATAACATAACAATTTTTTATATCAAATACTTAAAATAGAAATTTAGCAAGTTTAAAAAATTATTGGATTTAATTCATCCTGGATAGATGGCTACTCTATACCGTCCATAAGAAAAATTTAAGCATATTAAGATATTGTTGACACATCTTCATAGGCCCGGCCGGCCCACGACCCATCGGGGCCTAATATTATATTTTCTTGAGGGCTAGGCTTGGGTTTTTGAATTTTTTTAATGGGCTTAGGGCTATTATTATACATTTAGACATAGTTATTTTTAGAATATTTATTAGGACAAATATAACAACTCATTATAATTTACACTAAACTACTTGACAATAACTATAAAATTTAAAGTGTTTAAGTAATAAACATGATTTATATTTTGAAGAATCCTATTTTATTAACAATAGCATGTTATATGTGCAGCGCTTTTTAGATTAGGTTTAATAAACATGGTTTTTAGAGGCTAAAAAGAATAAATACATCAATATATAACTTTTGGCATATGAAATTTTCAGATATACTAATTTTAATAAAGTTTTTATTATAATAGTTATATTATTACCTTTTCTTTCTATATATTAGAAATTAAAAATGACATAAAACAATTTGTAAAATTTTCTGATATAATGATTAAAAATCAAGAATACTTAATAATTTATATTCCATTATTTGAAAATAATTCATTAAAGAACATAGTATATGGGATAATTTTAATAAAATAATGGACAAAGAATAAAAAAAATTTATTTTTATTCAATTAAAAATGATATTGACAATATATTATTTTTAAATGATAATTTGAAATTATAAAATAAAATTTTGTTTATAACATTCTTATTAATATTATTTAATTACTAAATAAAATATTATATTTTCATTATTATTATTAAATATATATATCATAATTTAACAGGCTTGGGCCGGGCTTGAGAATTTTTTTAATATTTATTATGGGCCAGTCTGGACCTTTTTACAAATTATTTTTACGACGGTCCTGTCCTTCATAAGATCAAAGCTCAAAAAGGTCACTAGTTCAAACCTCGTTTAAATGCCTAGCAATATAATAATCATAAAATCAAGATTGAATACTTGAAATGAAACAGATCATTCTCATTCATCATATATTGTGAAATTGCCGTAATAAAATTCGTTTATAACAAGAAAAAGTGCTGTACAGATACTTTACTAAAACCTCTTCAAATTTACACAGAAGAAGTTTTAAAATCAAATATAATTATCTTTATTAAATTTATATATTATAAGTGATTGGGAGAATTGTGATCGATAATGGTCCTTTCTCAAGAAAATAAATCATGTTTGTCACAAGTGAATCATTAAAATTATTAACAATTACCCCAGCATGGTATATGATATAAATTTTGCTATGTCTCAAAAATATCCTTCAGTTATGTGTCAATAAATATTAATGTTTATTGTGTACATAAAGAAAACGTAAGATACTACAAAATATTTGAAAGAATATATCATAATCAGAGGGTAATTTTACTATTTGTGTTAAATTACACATAGAAAAATTTAGAAGTTACGCCTGGAAAATTAATATAGAACCGATAAAACTCCAAACTTTTTTTGTGACATAATAGATGGTTTAGACTTTGTTCCATTGACATTCCTAAAGAACGGTTATTCTCGACTATTTTGATAAAATTTGTATCTATGGAGTTTTAAGCGAAGTCACAGTCACAGGAGGCTATTCTGAGTCCCAGACTTGTCAATTCGCCCTTCAATATTCACCGGAAACCGGAATATCAATAAGGTACCTATCTGACGAAGAACTTACTAACAATCAATGCAAATCCAACAACCTTTTTTTAATCCAGTTGGTCTAACCACATATTAATCTGAGAATTGAATAAGAAAATTAAATGTCAAGTGGCTTTTGACAAAATAAAACTAGAACGATGGTGTGTTGTTAAATGCACACCCAAAATAAAAGCAGAAAGCTATAAAAATACCCAAGTTCACAAAAATAAACTTTAAGAGGAATACCGTTGGGATGAGAGTGCCTGATTTCATATTTAATATTAGATGCAAATCTATTTGATTATTATTTATTTATTTTCTATTATAAGTAATTGAATGCCTTACCTAATAATATAAATATTATCTTATTACAAAATTTAATCTAGATTAGTTTATTTAATATCTTAATTGTGAATGAATCTTGTACTAATAAATTTAAAGGACAGAAAAATCATTATAAATATTATCTTATTACAAAATTTAATCTAGATTAGTTTATTTAATATCTTAATTGTGAATGAATCTTGTACTAATAAATTTAAAGGACAGAAAAATCATTTTAATTTTTAGTAAAATAAACAGTGAAATACATAAAAAATATCTTTTTATGTAAAAATAATTTTGGGATTTTATTTTCAAGGGGTTTATTTTCCAGGAATTTTATTAGTATTTTCTGAGGATTATTTTCCAATTCCAATACGAATATATCATAACATTTTTGGTTATGACCAAAAGAACGTGTCAGGATTTCATTCTGAACCTTCTAAACTGTTGTGGGCTTTGCCTTCAGAACCACTATGTGAACAAACCACGCCTTTGGCAGAAAATATAGTATGCATAATAAGCCTACAAGCAAACTTTTTCTATTCAATCAAATTATTGCCTCAATATTTACCTTAATTCTTGCACTATTTTATTCAGAATTTTATATGTAATTAAATATAATCAAGTAGCTTTAAAACTAACAGGCCTGTTATAATTTATTTCTAACAGTCCATTTATAGACTATAGGCATATAAGCGGTACCAATTTTTTTGGCGAATTTTAAATATCTGAGGGCATCCTTCTAGCTGTCATATAGTTTTTTAAAACTAGTGATTAAAGTTTTTGGAATCCCTTACCGCCAAATTCTGGTTCAAGGTGCACTTTTGCTATATGCTACTTAATATTTTACACAATGAAAAGGCATTATTCTTCAAACAGCCACTTTGAAATTTGAGATTTATGTTCTTAACTGAGTAAAAGTACCTAAAGTTCAGCACACGCTTAAATGATCATAAAAAAATGTAACGTGAATTATTTTATACAAGAGACGAAATCAATCAATGTAAAAAGAGTTAAGGGTGATGCTGTAAAAAATTTTATGATTAAAATGAATGTGGAAAAGGGTTGTGAACCTTTAAAAATTAGCTTACCCGACAAAAAATATTGGTTTATGGGCCCTTTATAAAAATAATATCCTTTTTATTTTTTACTGCACTATTATATACATTATTATCATAATATTTTTTTAAATATTAATAAAAAAATTATAAATTTTTTACAAATAGGCAAAATACTTTTTGAACGAATTACGAATTACATTATAATTTTTTTTTGTCGGGGAGCGAGGCTAAGCTAACCCTTTTTAAAAAAGTTTTCAACTTTCGACTTTTTATATCTTGGGATGTACTATATATATCATTAGATACACAACAATATATGGTATTGGAACTTTACATGCATAGATATTTTTGCTACCTCCAATATGATCCATTAAAAAATGCTGTGAGACTTTATTAATACATAAAAGCAAAATAATTTTTACATATCAAAATGTATTTGACCAAGGAAATTTATAGTTTTAAAGAAAATATTTTTTTCATCTACGAAATAGAATGAAAATAATCATCTCTTCCAATCAGTATTTTCTGAGCAAATAATTTACAATTTTATATACTCTACAGTAACATTTCTAATTATTTTAATTTTTTTTATAGTTATTATATATATTTTTTAATATTTGTAATCTTTATATATCTAATGATAATTTAGTTATATTAACTTACTGAGGTCCAAATAACTGGAAAGATGTTTAAATATAATTATTAACAGGATTTAAGATGAAAGGAATCATGAGTTGCATCTCCCTTACCTCTCTCCAAAATATTGCCCCTCCCTCCCCACCTAAAAAAGATTTGGCACATCTTTGTGAAAGATACTAGAAAAGCTTGAAATCAAACATAGATTAAAAAAGTGAAATAAACATATTTTTTTATTTCATATATATCGGTTAAAAATTAATAACTGCATAAAATTAGATCAGCTGTTAATAAAAATTTAATGATTGAAAACCGCAACAGTTTTATCTATTTTAAACGTTTTAAACATAACGTGAAAAATGTATGCCCATACGATATACAAATGTTATAGGATACAAAAAATGTTTATTTTAGATTAAAAAATAAAATTCTCTTCATCATTTTTTAAAATTAATATTTCCAGAATTATGATGCGATTCAAAAAAAATATTTGAATAATTTAATATACATTAATTTAATCGTAAACAAAATAGTTGTGTGCCAATATGATTTGATTTAAGAAGAAGGAAGTTAAAATAAAAATGTGAATAATCATTTATAGAAAAACCAATGAATTATTGCAAATTACCATCACAGCATAGCGGCTATCTAAATTGGTTGATAAATTAGTTATATAGACAATTCCTTCTTAAAAAATTTGCATATTATTAATAAAAAATATGTTCTTTTTGATCAACATTCTCTAATCAAAACATAGCTATTTTGAAAAAGTAATTTCCACTAAAAAAATTCAAAAAATTTATTTACATGGTATACATTATATACATTGTTTCTAAAAATAACATCTATTCATGTCAATATTTTTTAGGGATGTCTAAGTTTTAAAACTTATATAACTCTTCTTTTTTATATAACACGATTCCATTTACAATACCAATTTAAAATTTGTGTTATTTGGCTGAATATGCTCTTCGTTGATAGTCTTGGAAAAATATGTTTTTTATTAATATTTTAACTAGTGATATAATAGATAAGATAGAATGTATTGTGAGCTCGATTTTAGGCCTGGTTCTTTCCTCTGGATCCTTTCTTCATCAATTCAAGTTAGGTAATTTTGCATGGGATACAGCAGATTGGAAGCTAACGCATGATTTGGAATAATTTTATTAAAATGTGGTCGGTGTTTGGCAATTACTAAACTAGTAGCGTCACTAGAGGGGGAGCAGTGGCTCGAGCCCCCTGAAAAATTTGAATAGCCTTTTGAAGCAATAAAAATTTGATTTTTAATGGCACATAATATCCCCCTGAACTAAAAAAAAAATTTTCATAGTCCCATGAATGATTTTTTAGAAGATTTATAATATATATTTTATATAGATTTGATTTATTATTTATAAATTAATAAAACTATCTAAATTTTTATTAAATGAATGCTATTTTAATTATTGGATTAGATTAATACATATAAATTATATTATCACTAAGTCAACAATTGCAATCAAATTTTGTGTTAAAAATAATATCAATATCACTCATAATATCTAAATATCAATCAGCATTAACAGTTGAATCTTAATTGATTTTTAATATTTAAATTATTTTATAACCCTAATATTAATTAAAAATTAGCAAATTTAATATTATAATTAGCCGAGTCAAAATCACTGATCAACTATATTATTCATTTTTAAATTTAACTACCATGCCTTTTCCTAAATTATTTCCAAAATTTTTATAAAAAGTAAGTATATTAATTAAAACATCTTTTACTCAATCATTTTTATATTTTTAGATAATGAATAAAAAGGGGTAATAATTTTAAGATGAATGCTGTAAATAATGGTAAAAATAATAAATTGGTATTTTAGACCAAAGAAGAGGATGCAATAATAAAGTTGGTGGTAAACAATGTAATTTAAAATACAGTTTTTCAATTTCCTAAATATTCTTTAGATATTGAAAGAAGATTAATTGTAGTTTTAAGAGATATAAATATTAAAAGAAATAATAAAGTTAACAGAAAGAAAATAGGCAAATTAATTTTTATATATTTTATTTTTGAAACAATAGGAGCTAAATGTATGGCTCAATATAAAACTTGATATAGCCGTGGAATCCGACAAGGATCCTACAACAATCCTAATATTTGGTAGCAGCAATCTATATAAAGGTATATTGAATAAAGTTGTGTTAGAATAAAGTGCATTTAATAAAATACACTTTGAAATTAATCTTATTTAGATTTTTGGGTAATGAAGAAAGAAGGCTAATTTGATTGAGAGGGATGTAAATAATGTTCACACAAAAGAAAAGAAGTAAATTAATTTATATATAATATATTTCATATATAAAATAATAGAATTTATACGTGAGTTCCAGTCTGAAAATGACAACTATGCAAGTATTTTTTTTTAAATATAATTAAAAATTAGTTGGCAAGATCATGAATTAGATCTGCCTTTACATTTTATTGGTAAATTATGTAATATTTATATCTATATAAGCATTTTTATTTATTTTACAATATTTTTCTTCAAATATATAATATTTGTCATTAATTTCAGAAAAGTTATAACAATATTTTAATTCTTATATTAATATTGTCATTTTCAGAAAAGCTTGATCTGGGTACAAAAACAACTGGACCCATGCAACCTATATTAGGTGCGTATTCATATATTAGATTGGGGAGATAGAAGATACATTTGAACTCAATGGTACAAATCCTTTCCTCGGATTTTAGAACATTATCAGAAACTGTATTTTTTATTTTTCTTGTCGTAATTTTCTGTTAAAATTTTTAGGTAAAATATTTCTCAACTCACTCAGCAACAAGTGATCATGCAATGAATGTAATTTCCCGGAATCATTTTAAACAATCTTTGATAGAAGGGACCGTTAAAGAAAATTTTATAGCTCTACTAAATCAACAATACTAGAAGAATATTTTGGAACAATTATTCAGGACTATAATACTATGGGGTAAGTTAGAACTTCCCCTTAGAGGGCATGATGAAAGTAAAACAACCAATAATCAAGGAAATTATTATGATAGGTTATGATCCATTTTTAATGGTACATAAATCACCAGGCAATGCTCACTATTGCTCACCTAAATCACAAAATAAAATACTATCTGCAGCGGGAAACATAATCTTAAAATCTATAGCTTTAGAAATAAGAGGGGCAGACTATTTTACTGTCATGACTGATGACACTCGTGATGCTAACTCTGAGCAATTTAGTATATGTGTTAGATATGTTATAATAAAAAACATCAAAGGAATCTTTTATATCTTTTGAAAAAGTTAAAGACTTGGATGCAGAGTCATTAGTGAAGACATTAAACAATATTCCATAAATACTAAAAAGTGTTGCTAAAGCATCTGATGGTGCAAGTGTTATGAAAAGTTATTTCAGGAGTCCAGGAAAGTCAATAATCACAAAATGGCTATTTATGTGCACTGCAGGTGAATCAAAGGAAATTTATAAATTCTTTCATAAAATACAATTATATATATTTTTATATTTCAGATATTATTATCAATGTGTTCCAATTTTTTTTGAAAAAATTAGATTCGGACATATAAACAGCATTGGCTCTTATTGAGTCTCTTATCTGTCAAATTTAAGAAATAATTCGTATTTTTTTTCATTGTTTACTAATGCAAATAAAGTTTGCAATTTAGGTAATATAAAAATAATAATTATAAAAAAATATATTATAATTGTGAATTAATTTATAGATATTTTGATCATTAACGCAATTTTAGACGTTAATATCTGCGAGTAAATATATCGTTTGATATTTATGTTATAAATATTTTTTATCATTATCAAAAATTAGTTTAAAGACATGGTAGGGGAGACCGAAGTGCATTGAGGACAGGGGAACGTTAGGTCACTCCAGCTATAATTTGAGCTATTATTTTATAAGACTGGATTTGAGCCAAACATTGATAATTACGTCATACATTAGCTAAAAAAGATTTGGAAAATATTTAGTATTTTTATTTTTACAGAAGAAAATGTTTTTTGGCATAGCAAAAGTAATAAATAATATTGCCAAACTTTATCGTTTAAATTTATAAATAGAGCTTTAAAAATATTAATAAATAAATTTTAGGAAAGTTTATCTATTTTTCAATCTGACAAACTTTCAGAATCAATAAATATGAATTAATATGACTTTGGATGATTATAAAGTTAGTGGACTCTTAGTATAGTTGGGATACGCTATTTTAGCTCACTTTATTATTTACTAGTGATGCGGAATTTCAATAAAAAGGATAGGAGAATATTCTGTAAAGAAGATTATGAAAATGCTTTAAATTTATATCCAACACTCAATCAGAAAGTTATCATTACATAACAAGCAAGATTATTTATATAATTATATATATTTATATAAAAATTTTTAGGCATTAAAATCAAATATAGCTAGATATTATCAAAAAAGAAGAAAATTAAAAATAATTCAATACCTACAATAGGGTATTCAATTCAAAAATGTGTTTTAATAAAGTGGAGGAAGAAAATATAGTTAATTACAAATTCCTCTAAAATCTTTTATGGACTTACCAAAAAATTCTCACCTTAAAATAATATCATATTCTAGTTAATAATTTTTAAGTATGAAATAAATATTTTTAATGATATTATTTTAAATGGTGAGATCATTATCACAATGATAATCTATTAACAAGTATATAATTTTTAAGTATGAATGAACATTTTATTATTAATTTAGTATTGTAAATAATTCTCAAAATTATAATGATAAAAAAAGTAAAGACAAAATCTCAAAAAGACTTATATTACCTCTGGGTTATAACACAGAAATGAAAATAAGTCCAGATTAAATATTTAAAATGTAAATATTTACATTATATGTCACAAAAAATATATAAAAAAATTATGAAAAGGAAGATTGGTTCCAATGCATGGGTTGTGTTATATAAAAAAAAAATTCGCAAAATTTAGGAAATTTAAAAAATTTGTAAAAAAAAATTTTTTTTTTAACATAAAGTGAAAGATAAGTTATCAAATTTGGCATAACTTCTGTTTTGGATTACTGACTTTTTAAATTTATTTAGACCTTTATTTTATGAGTGTTCCAACTATCGCATATGTGCGTCCCAACGTACAGAATCTGTCATGGTTAGGACAAAAAATAATTTTTTAATCAATTTTCTAAATAAATATAGTCTTTATAAAATATTATTAATTATTTTAAATAGCCTATAGGGGAGACCGGAGTACATTGAGTACAGGGGAACGTTAGGACATTCTAATTATAATTTGAGCTATTATTTTATAAGACTGGAAATTTGAGCCTAACATAGATAATTTTGTCATACATGATTGGCTAAAAAAGATTTGAAAAATATTTTGTATTTTAATTTTTACAGAAGAAAATGTGTTTTGGCATACCAAAAGTAATAAAAAATATTTGCAAACTTTATCGTTTATATTTATAAATAAAGCTTCAAAAATCATAATAAATAGATTTTAGGAAAGCCTAAACCCTATTTTCCAATCTGGCAAACTTTCAGAATCAATAAACATGAATTAATATGATTTTGGATGATATTTACAAAGTTAGTGGGCTCGGTCATAGTTGGTCATAGTATAGTTGGGACACGCCATTTTAGCTCATTTTATAAACAATTTAATAATTTTATTATTAATTTAGTATTGTGAATAATAAATAATTAAATACTTATCTTTCACTATGTTTATGATTAAAAAAAATTTTTTACATTTTTTTCTTTACAATTTTTTTTTTCGCCAAAATAAATTTCCTAAATTTTGCTAAAATTTTTTTTATATAGTTATTGATTATGAATTATAATATTAACAATAAAATCATATGTGTCATAGTCTCTAGTTTTACTGGATTACTGATTTTAAATTTTTAAATTTATTTAGACCTCTATTTCACGAGTGTCCCAACTATCACATATGTGTGTCCCAACGTACACAGAGTCTGTCATAGTTGGGACAAAAAAAAATTTTTTTTTTAATTCAATTTTCTAAAAAAATATAATCTTTATAAAATATATATTAATTATTTCAAATAGCCTATACTTTTGGGATTCAGAAGATATTTTAATTATTCAGATTAGTCTACTAATATTAAAATTATTAAGGTTTGAACGAAAAGTGTCCCAACTATCCCCGGTCTCCCCTACTTTTGGGATGATTCAGAAGATGTTTTACTTATTCCGATTAGTCTATATTAAAATTATTAAGGTTTGAACGAAAAATGTTCCAACCATCCCTAGTCTCCCCTACTTATAAAAAATTTCTTTTTGAGATTAGAAAAAATCAGAAACCAACAGTAAATGTTTTATTTTGATATGGCCGAACCTGTTTCTGTAAAAATATTAATTAGAAATAATTGAATATATTGACTATAATATATAAATCTTAATTGCTTTCATCATATCACTCTCATCCTTATTTCTATCCTTACCGTGTAAATAACTCAAGGCTTCAATATTTTTGAGTAATTATTTCTTTTAATATTTTTAGTTTATCAATTTATCTAACATAATAAATTCTGATATGAGTTTACATGTGATATAATTTAAAATTACTACTCCTACTGCTGAGAGCATTTGATTGCATAATTTAGATGAGCAATAATAGTGGTTTATATACCATTAATAATGGATGATAATCTTTTAGAAATTTATTATCTCACAATAATTTTTTCGAAGCTTCCATAACATCTAAGAGATATAGTTTTATGATTTGGATTAGTCGTTTATATTCTCTTCTTCAAGAATTATTGATTTGGCTGAGCCTACAATTTTTTCTTATTAGTCCATTCTATAACACATTGTCTAAAATTGTAGCAGAGGTTATATTATTTTCTGCGTGTTTTTTTAAACCATTATCATTTGAGGCAGTGTGTGAATTAATTAATCTTTTGTATCACTTGTAATTCTATAGCAAAATTATGTTATATCTGCAATAAAAATATATAATACTGTAATAATTAGATAATTAGATAAATATTTTGTATTAAAAAATATTGTCTTTAGAAATTTTTTTTTTCTCTTTAGCTTTCACCTTTTCTGGTGGTAAGCTCCTTTAACATCTCTCTCCACTTTATGTTATTCATACAATCATATTTATCTAATTTATACTTCTTTATATTGGCTCTAACTTTATGGCCCCATTGAAGTTTTGGCCTTCCTCTTTTACGTTTGTCCATCACTTCCAAACTCTCAACCTTATTTCCTATGTATTTCATAGGCCTTCTCATTGTGTGCCCATACCACCTAAGACTGTTTACCATTAACTTAGTCTTAATGGGCAGAACCTTTAAACTACTTAGTATTCTTGTACTGCGCACTTTATCCTTTCTTGTTACCCCAGCAATCATCCTCAGCATTCTCATCTCTATAGTTTGTAGACTTCTCTCGTCAGATTCTTTGGTTGGTTATGTTTCCGAACTATATAGAATAGTTGGTTGTACTATGGAACTGTAAATATTTCCCTTTAATTTGGGTGGGATTCTTTTGTCAAATAGCACTCCAGATAAAGATCTCCACTTTAACCACCCTTGATTAATTTTACTCTTTATCTCTTTTTCTATTGTGCCGTTTGTTTGTATAGTGGAGCCCAAATATTTGCAGCTTTCAATTGCCGATATCTGCCATTCATTTATATCAATACTCTCTGTTTCATCTCCTCCTATCACCATATATTCCGTCTTTTCTCTATTTAATTTTAGTCCGTGCTTATCTAGGATATTTATCCAACTCACTAATCTTTCTTTCATTTCATCCTTGGATTTAGCAAGTATCACAATATCATCTGAAAATATCATATTCCACGGAACTGTTTGAGGTATAGACTGTGCTAATACATCTATTACTGTAATGAAGAGAAGTGGGCTGAGAGCCTACCCTTGATGAACTCCTTCGGCTATTGTGAAGCCTGCTGAAGTACCTGTTATGCTACGGACCATTGTTGTATGGCCCATATACATATCCTGTATTATTCTTATATATTTTTCGGGAACCCTTTTGTCGCGTAGCGCCCACCAGATAAATTTTCTTGGGATTCTCTCAAAGGCCTTTTCTAGATCGAGAAAGACCATGTATAGCTTTTTGTTCTTTTCCCTGTATTTTTCACTCATTTGCCTAATTGCGTGGATAGCATCAGTTGTTGATCTTCCAGGCATAAAGCCAAACTGAGTCTCTCCTATTTCGATTATGTCTCTTAATCTTTTTTCTATTATTTTTTCGTATAGTTTTAGACAGAACGCAGGTTCAATCCTGGTAAGGAGCATAAAAACTTTCAAGTTTTTCTTGATGTTTAAAGACATTGGTATGATGAATTTCGTAGCTTAGAGATGACACCCCGGTCACCGACAGGCCTGGACAGTCGGGTGCTAAGGATACCTTTCTAATAAACAAAATGAAGGAAACAAATGGAAATATGAATATGAAAGCTAGGGCGTTCCCTCCAAGCGACGCGCAGGGTGTAGACCTACATCCTGTGAAAATTAAAATAAATGTCAAAGCAAAGAAGACAAGATTAGCAAGTTTGAATATTGGGACGCTTAAAGATAAGACGAGAGTATTGGCATCAATGTTGAACAAGAGAAAAGTTGATATAGCATGCATACAAGAGACGAAATGGAAGGACAGAAGACTTTGATGATTGGAGATGGGTATAAATTGTACTATAATAAAATTGTTAGCAATAGGAACGGTGTCGGCATCATCCTCAGTCAAGATCTCCTCCTCAGTAGTAGAAGTCAACAGGATCTCTGATAGACTAATGATAATAAAACTCTGCATTGGTCAATCAATACTACACATCCTTTCAGTATATGCTCCTCAAACTGGTTGCAAGGATGAAGAGAAAGATGACTTTAGAGCTACCCTTGATGAAGCTGTAATGGAAATCCCTAATGATGACCTGGTCATAATAGGTGGTGACTTAAATGCGCATGTGGGAAAAGCAAGAGATAGCTACAAAAGGCATCATGGTGGTTTTGGATATGGAGAAAGAAATGATGAAGGAGAGCACGTACTGAAATTTGCGCAAGCCTTCGACCTTGCCTTAACCAACACGTACTATAGGAAAAAAGACAGTCATTTTCTTTTTAAATAAAAAATTTTTTTTCTCACAAATTAGAATTATTTAAAAAATTATTAACTTTTAATTTCTTTTTTTCAAATTTTGTTTATAGTAATATATTATATATAGCAAAGGGGATTGGGATGTGGAGGAAGAGAGAGGGGGTTAATTTTTATTGGTTTAAAATTATTTTACAAGAACAGACAAATTTCCGAATAGAGGAAACAACCTATAATAATCAGTAATTATTCCTCAGGACTGATAAGATTTTTTGAAATTAATATAGATAATACAATATTGACATGGGTTCGATGGATTGCCCATAAATCTGGTATATGTCTTAGAATGTTCAATCTAACAATTTTAAATTCTATACATGTTAAGGTCATCTGTAATCAAATGGTCAGGGAACGTTTTAATATAATATAAATTGCTGCATTTTATCTTAAAATTTAATTCTTATATGTTTTATATTGATTAATTTTAAAACTGACTTTTTATTCTCTTCTTATATATGATTTATTTAATTTGTGTAATAAAAATTATCAATCTAAAAGTATTTAATCAAAATGATAAAGATTTCTGTGTCGCGGTTGATATAGATCATAGCCTACGAATTAAGATCTAGTTGACAATAGTAGGCTCTATATTTTCTAGGTTAAAAAATTCTCTCCTTGTATGTTAAAAAAATGTTTAAATTTTGACTCCTTATATGTTTATGTATAAAAAATCAAGAAGAAAATTAAAAAGTAAACTTGGTTTCTAGTCGAATATTATTGCAATATATAACTTATTAATTTACATACATCAAACAGAGTATAATTAAATTTATCATTTGCATAATAAGTAAAAAACATTTTTTACAATTACCCATTGGAATTTAAAAAATTAATTACAATATATATAAATTATCCATAAATTTAGTCATAGGTTCGTTTCTATTATTCAAACAAAAACAAAATAATTTTTCTTTGTGTTAATTTTAATTTGCATTCTAATTTAAAAAATAATTTTATAACGATGCCCAAATTAGACAAACTTGTGATTTACTAAAATCATAAGGCCATTTTCAATTCTATTAATTTTTATTTTTAACGAGTATGTCGTCAGTCTCAAAACCATTTAACTAACATTTTTAAAATTTTACAGGAGACAAAAAAAAGGTTTTTAATATTAATGATAAATTTAAATTTAATAGAAATAAGTTATTTGAATAATAAAATAAAATTATTCTTTATAACATAAATAAACATCCATTAAACAAATATTATAGAATGTGAAATATAATTTTACCTAAATTACAAAATAAAGATAGATTTTGAGGTTTTAAAATTTGAAATAAGGGATTATAAATTGATATTTTATTATGAACTTTTAATATTATGACAGAAAACATTCATAAACTCATAAATAGAAAAAACCATTTTGAAAATTTTGCTAGTTATACTGTTTTCAATTAATATCTTCATATTTAATAATTAATTTTATCAGATGAGAGTTTAATTTAGGTACAATTTATGATTTAGGAAATGTTAGGAGTATTTTTGTTTTTATAAAAAATTATATAATATCATTTATATTAATAATTCAAAAAAATATTATTCATTAATTATTAATATATATATAATTCGTAAATTTAACTTGTCATGATACGAACGACTAGAGTTGATATAGCTTGTGTTTATCAATATTGTTAAATGAGGCGGTCTCGTCAAACTAGGGAAAAAAGAGTATTAATAGTTATGATATTAAGAACAATATTAGGCAGGAAGAGGAATGAGGGAATTAATTAATTATGATGGCCAATAATAGTGAATTAAATTAGAACGCTTTTTTTAAGAAGTTATCATATTATTCATAATCTATAAAATTCGTAATTAATATTATAATCTTGATTTTACTTAATGATATGACTCGGAAATATATTTTGTTTAGCAAATCCAAGCTATTATGCAAGTTAAAATAAATTACCTTAGATGCATGCATTGCAAGACTGTTCAGATAGTACCCGTGTATTAAGCTTACAATATGATATAGAATCGTGAATTGACATATAACCAATTATATAGTTGCGGCTACTTCTAACTGAAAGTTCTTCTCTATGGAAAGAAAATTTTCACAAGATTATTCAAACTACTGGGTTATAAGAGAAATGAGTGATTACTGATTACTTAAATACGTGAAAAAAACGAATTTATTTAAGATTCGAGAAATCTAAAATTTTATCTTGAGCAACTATATGGAACCCATATAATAAATTATAATAAGAAATGATAATTTTTGGGAGAAAATTATAAGAACAAAAATATGAGGACTTAAAATAAATTCATGATATATTAATATTAACTTCAAATTAAGGTATTCAAATAAACAAAATTAATTTTAATTTAAAGATGAAGCCAAAGAATACATATATAAATTAATAAATCATTAGAATAATGACCAAAATCAGACTGATATATTTAAAAATAGTCACTATGTGTTTAAAAAATGGCATTTATATGACTAAAAGCTATAAATTCAATCATTTTGATTTCATGACCAATAACTAGGTACTCTTTTATATATTTTAAATTGCTGTATTCATATTTTAATCTACCAAAAACCATATCTAAATATACTCCAATATTTATAATTTATTGATCAAATGCAAAATTCAGCTTCAACCTATATTTTTACAACCAATGATGAATTTAAACTAAAAATTGATGAAAATACGATATTGTATTTTAACAACTTTTATCGGTACTACCTTGTGTATTAGTATTAACAATACAATTCATATATAATACTTTAAATTTTTAAAAGTCATAATGTCTTTTTAATGTTAGAGAAAATTTTTTATAAAAATGTGAAATTCAGAAAAAATTTAGGAAAAAATAAGCATAATGCAAAAATTCGAAAAAATATTTAGGTAATTTGAATATTTCAAAATTAAACTGAAAATATATAAATCTCTAAAGAATTCTATATAATAATTTCTTGAATTTTAATGACCGAACAAATGTTTATTTATTTTTTATAATTATAAGGGTATATACTGATCTAATTTACTTATCAAAATCTTAATATAATATTATATGACGATATATAAGGGACTAGAAAAATATTTATAAAATCAATTGATTATTACGTATATTGAAAGATAGTATATCAAAAAAATATATGGTTTAAAATCGAAAACTAAGAATTTAGGTTTAAATTAATAACGCTGGTCATGCTCAGCAAACCCGATTGGTTGATTTTATAAAATAAATTTTTCTGTTAGATTTAAAAAATATAATTTAATTAAAATGAATGAATATAATAATGTATAAGTCTACATTTTTTTCATTTAAAAAAAATCTTTGTCATTGCAAGTTTATTAATTAACCCTATTAAATTATGACCTAATGTTTAAATGAAAATACTTTTTTCAACAATAAAAGAATTAATTTTTGCTTAAATTTTTTAAAATCTAATTAATAAATAAACCGTTTTAAATTTTATAAAATCATTTAAAGATAATAATAATATTAAAGATTTATACATGAAGTCAAATTAAGAACATTCCCCAGGCTCTTATAAATTTAACAAAATAGGTTTTAATACAATCATTATTTAGTATCAACAGATGATTCAATATTTAAAAATAGCTATTAAAAATAAATTGTTAATTCGAATTGGCCAATGAATGCGTAGATCAAATGAATATAAGGAGTTAATAATTATATCAAAACAAAATGCCAACTTTTTACTATGTGTAAAAATATCAAAGAGTTATCTATCATTTATTTCTTAAAGGAAAGGAACAAAAGAGAGAAGAAGCAGAAAAGGGAATGATTTAGCTTGTTAAACGGCTTGGGTCGATTTTTAAAAACGGTCCAATAAAGATTTCAGCCAAAATAATATTATGCAAGCCTCGAGATGGCAAATAAAGGTGATCTTTCGGCTACCGCTGAGCAAAATCTCCAGGCCTACATAATATTATTTTAGCCAAAATCTTAATATGGTTATTAAAAAATCGACCCAACTCGCGTTTAACAGCACTAGAATGATAAAATTTTTGCATTATAATTTTTATAATACATATTTTTACATTACATTTTATATATAACATAACAAGAAAAACAAAGAAGTGAGAACCAGAATATGTACTATTAATTATAAATAGAGTTTATATAAAATTTAGAATCAACATTCAAAAAAGTAAAAATATAGACTTCTTATCAAAATTAGTTATAATTATATAATAATTATAAACATCCTTTAATTATAGCTTTAAAAATATTCTAGTTAAATAGATATATTTGTTTAATTAAGTGCTCCTTTTTCATATTTAAATGCCTCAAACAAATTATTTATTTATCAAACAAATAATTGTTCATAGATCAATTCTCGATATGCATGATTAGTAGTTTTGATCATGTAGCAAATTGGAATATATCTTTGCCTACCATAAAATGCTAAGTAAATCCTAGACATCAAATTAACTTGGTGATTCAACTACCAAAAAATTATTTCTAAACCTGTCTGCTCTTGACTGTGGTAATATTTCCCTTCTTCAAGTCGATAGTAATAGTATTTAAAAAATGCCACCACCTACTTAAGGCTTGGGGTAGATCGAGAAGTTTAAATTATTATTAATAGTAGTTTGTTATACTTTTATTTTTAATTAACATGTAATAGATATAATAATTACTTTAAATCGAAATGTCATTAAGAATTATATAAAATATTATTTAGGCTAAAAAATTATCATGCATTTATATTTTTTTTACCTTTATGACAGAATTTTATATTAAATATATAAAGAAGAGAATTAAAGTCTTCCTTTTTTTAAATATCTACCAATTTTAACTATTAATTCTTGTCCAAATTTTAATAATTATCATGAGGAGGATTGTTAAACGAATATTGGTAAATTTAATTTAAAAAATTTATTTATTAAATTAAAAAATGAAATAATAAAGAGATAGACATATTATTTTGCCAATTTAAAAATATTTCATAAATAAAAGCTATTAAAATAATATTGGTAATATTGGTATATACAATAAATTATATATTAGCTAATAATATAATTAAAGCTCTATACTATACTATTAGTAAGCCATGAAAGAAAGAATTTTATTTGGAATAAAGAAAAGAATTTTAAAAATCAAAAATTCAACTTTAAAATTCATATATGAACTAAGTTGTTTTGTATCAATAGAGTTAAAAATAGCAGCGATGCCCACAATTTCACATTTTTTGAAACCTTTACCAATTCGTGGATATTAAAGAACCAATTAATTAAGCATCTAAACTAATATAACATTATCACAATTTAGTTTAATTAAACCACTCTATAGAATCAATTAGAAAATAAGCAAATAAGTATTGATTATTTAAAAAATAATATAATTAATTTTTAAAATATATCCTACTTTTTTGATATTGTAAATTATTATTAATATAATATTTATAAAAATATTTTACAGATTTTGCAGAAAACGAATTAGAGACTAATCATAATTAAATTTTTTATGTACTAGTTCGAACTTATTCATATCTCTTCACTGTAATTCTGTAGAATATAGTTTTAAAACATATTTTTTTAAATCTACTGATTAGGTTTGCAACCCTCTACAAGTCCTCAACTACAGGAGGGCATTTTGATCTTGCCCTCTTGAGTGTAAAGCAATATGCCTGCATTATAATTTGTCAAAATTATGGTTCTTAATTCTGAAAAGAGCTTTTTCAAATACCTCGCCTAATACTCTTAAAAATCTACTATAAGTTCCAAAGTTGTATTCTATTCAGATAGTAATTCTAAATAAAAAAGAAAAACGAGCTAGGAAGCACCACAAAGATTAAAATTGATAATAGTTGGTCTCTAGGCATATGCAGGGATGGGTGAAAGGGATTCCTCATTCCTTAGCAAATATGCAAGTTTTATAAATATCATTTTAGACAAATAAAAAATTATCACCCTGATGCCTAGCGAAAATTAATGTAACATATTAATAATTTTTTTAATATATAAATTAAATAATTTTTAAAAATAATGACTTATAAACTGAAATTTGCAAGAAGAAAAAAGCAGGGTTGTGGGTCCGAATTTGGGTTCAGAAATTTAAAATTGTTTGGTTGGGCATTTTGACATAACAGTCTAAACTTAGACCGATTTATGGGGACAAATTAAACCCGAGCTAATATGGACCCGGGGCGTGTTCGGACCTTTTTTAGAGACCTCTTTTTGAACTGTTATCAAAATTTCCACTAAATAGAATTTAAATTTATGAACCCGAATTCGGGTCCACAACTCAGGAAAAAGTGAAAACCCCAATTTTTTTTTATAAAATGAAAAATCAATAGGCAAGCCTTCCAATATAATTAATAATATGAAAATTTACACAAAATATATAATCCTCCTTAGAAAAATCTTGTTGAATGTAAAATTTTTTGTATTTTTTCATCCTCCAGTATTTTAATAAATTTGCCAACAAATATAATTTTTTCCCTGGTATTTTAATTGATTTGTCAGTAATCATATAATTCCTATAGTATTATTATTATATTAGCGCAAAATAAATACATTCTTTAAATTAATTTAATTTACCAATAAAATAAATTCATATTATTTATAACTAAATTTTGCATATAAATATAATTACTATAAAGTTCTAATTTTTAAAAATTCACTCAAAATTTATTAGCTTGTAATATTGTTTTATATATTAATCAATATTAAATAAAAAATACCCACCTAGTAAATTATAAATTATAAGTTGTATAATTTTATTCTAATTAAATATAATTACAATAAAAAATTTAAACCCTCTATATTAGATTAAATGAAATATGATGGTTAATTCATATTACTTTATTATTAAATAAATCCAGTAATTTAATTTTAATGACTTGTCTTGTTTGTAGTTTAAGAAAGGAATTTAAAACTAAATTATTAGTTTATTAGAGTGTAATATTGTAGTAATGTTTACAATTTTAAGTCGATAATATTAGATTATCATTAAATTGTTATTTTTGTAAATGATTAATTTTTATTTGAGTTGTTTATTTTTATATATATACAAATTACTTTCACATTAACATTTTTACCTTTTATAAAAATTTTATTTTACTTTAAAATTAGAATTTTATCGTTATTTAATAAAGAGACTTCTAATTCTGAGACAAATATATTATTTTATTACCACCAGAGCTTAATCATTATACCTGAGTTAAAATCTCTACCAAACATATTTAATTTTGGTCTAATCGTACCCAAGGCAGGATTAATTATTTTATTCTGTAATTTTACTTAGAGATAAAACCCATATTTAATTTAAAAATTTCGCTATCGAAAACTAGTTTATTTAATTTAAAATTTTATGTAATAATATGAAATCAAAATCTTTCCTCTTTCTATACTTTTTCAAACTCCCTTGCAAATATTAAATGCGAACAAGCAATGCATTCTTAAACTCAATCATCCTTTCGACTCCCTTTTAAAATTTCGTTTTATATATACCCCCTTCTCTCAGTCCCCTTCCATACCCAAATACATATTTTATAATAATAAAAACTATTCCTTGCCTAAAAATTCCCCCGAAATTTATATTTCCATTAAATAATTAAAAACAAAAAGAATAAGCATTATAATATCCTTTGAATACGACATATAAAAGTTAACTTTTACCTGCAAAATTTGCAGTTTACCTTAGCATATCCCATATCTCTTAAATCCTTCAACCTTCCTCTTAACCTAGTCTAAGAGGTTTATTTGATAATTTTTTTGCATGGCGGTGACAGATCTCTAATATTAGCATCAATCGGTACAAAATATTTACGAGAAGGTATTGTTCTTATAACACTCAATGCTCTCTACCACGACTCAATTTCCTTGTTAATTATAAAGAATCGTCATTTTAAATAAATTTTATTTTTATTGAATAATTTTTTTTTTTAATCAACTGATAAATTTTTTTTATTAAAAATTCCTGATCAATTTTGTATTTAATACTGATATTCTATTTATAATACTGAGTAAATAATAATTTTTAAGGTAAAACTGAAAAAAAATGTAAAAATATACTGATCAAAATATACTAATAATCTCGTCTAGCAATAGAACTTATGCAAAATTTATTCCGAACAGGGCAAAAATAATTACAGGTCGTGCCCAAAAGTAAATTTTTAAGAGCCTGGGTGAGCAGGGTCGGACTAGCCCGCACCTACCTTACTTTCTAGTTCCAATTTTAGTAATCTTATTATCAGGCGAAGAAGTGAAAGTTGCCATTGGTTAATATGAGATATTATATAATTGCATATTTATTTGAATGCAATTTACATGTAAATTCAAAGTGGTTTGAACTGTTTTTATAAGGGAAACAGGGGCTGGACAAGATAAAGGACTGCAAAGGCAAAATTTTTAGGCCTCGCCCTGTAGGAATTCTTTTTAATATTTTATTGTTTAAATCTATGATAAAATTTTGTCAAAGTAAAAATTTAACATAATTTTGGTAATTTTATATATATTTAAGGCATACAAAATATTTGATTGTTTGAATTTTTTATATCCTGATAAAATTTGATATACATAATCCACAAAATAACCAAAGATAAAATATAAATATAAAAATATATTTTATAATGATATTTTAGTAGTTCAAAGTACTCTAATTTTTACATGCTCCATTATCGCTAGCTACACTAATTTTGCTTAAATTAATATCTAGGCAATAGATGTTAGTATTGGTAAAACTACTTCAAATTATAAAAGTGGGTTCAAACTTTTTTATAAAATTAAATTATATAAATTATAATCTTATCCTGTAATTATATATCATATATTTAAAAATTTTAATAATTAATTGTTTAAAAAAATTTTGTTTATTGATGCAAACTACAATAATCTAAATAGATTAAAAATTAAATATTAAAGTGTGTTATATTTAAAAGTGATCAAATAACGACACGCCCCAAGGTTCAACTAGCCCCGATCTCCTTTATTCAGAAAAGACTTCAGTGCCATGCCGCAATCACGTAGTCAATCTATTAATAAAATAATAAAAGCCCTCCATCCAAAATGGATATTAACACATGTTTATAAAAAGGATGTTTCTTGATGCACTAGATAAAAGACAATGCTATAATGTTAATAATTACTACATCTTCTGAAATTTCAATACTCAGTTTAAAATAAATGATAAAAAAAATTTTACTTTTTAAAAATAATTTAAGTATTTAATAAGATTTATTGTTTGATATTTTGCAAAAAGTTAGATGAGATATAGATATAATATTCTGAATTGAGGTTGTAAATTCCAAGAAAACTATTATCAAGCCATTGCAAACACTAAATTTTTAAAAATAATATTTTTTTTTATAATGGATATAATAATCCTTTTTATTTTTACTATAAGTTAATTAAAATGATTTATTACAATATCACTTTTTCAACTAATTCTATAATCTCTATCTAATCTTCTAACAATATGGTTATATTTTTGGCTTTATAATTGTAAAACATTATATCTTATATTCCATTCAATAAGATAAGGTAATAAGTATATTTAATTCATTGATGTATATTATTTATATTAAAATAAATGCTTATATGAATTTAGACTACACCCCTCTTAGGTTATCATAACCCTGGTGTCTTGTAAAATTTTCTTAAAAAATCATATTTATTAATTATATAAAATATATAATATTCATTTTTACAGAATCTTAATTGTTTTCATTGATCTCCATTTAGTGTTGTTAAATGACTCGATTTAGGTCGATTTTCGAAAATGGCTCGATTAATATTTTAGCCAAAATAATATTATATAAGCCTCGAGATTTGGTAAAGAGAAGTTCAAAATTTTCTGCCATCTATGAACAAAATCTCCAGTTTTTCATAATATTATTTTGGCTAAAATCTTATTAGGGCCATTTTTTACGACCCAACCCAAATCGGGATGTTAACAGCCCTATCTCCATTGTTAAACTAATTTATCCATATAAATATCTATTCATTCGGTTAATTTCAAAATGCTTGATGCGGAATCCGTAATAAAATTAGTTATCCGAAATATGATATCTGAAATGATTCCGATAAGACTGGATAAATCTGTGCCTAAAAATACTTATGCTGATTCTCATTCATAATATTTGACCACAATGACATACAAAAAAAAAATTTGATTTAATTTCTTGTTTAGATTAAAATAGTGTATGTATACACTCGAAAATACGAATAATGCACTATTCGATTCATTTTTAACTATTTTAATAAATTGTCTATTATTTTGCAAAAATTTAATAAAATGTCAAATTTCTTCTATGCTGTATAAATAGGCATAACTAGTGGGTACATTTCTACCAACTCTTTTATGATCTAGTGTAGTAATATATTTGCATTTAAAAAACACAATTTCTAATCATATTAATCAACATTAATATTATTTTTTTTAAAAGTAAATAAATTTTATAAAAATTACTAGAAACAGGAGAATAATAAGGTGCTCTGTGAATTTTTAGAGTAATAGCCATTAAATATTACATTATTTTTATTTAAAAAAATTACAAAATTTATTCTTACAAAAAAATGGATATCCTTGTACTTAAAACAAATAAAATATATTATGTTATATTTTTAATTTTTTTATAGAGTCTGGATTATAATAGATAACGTTATATTATATCTCCCAATATATTAACAACTAAATAATATATCATATTAAGCTATAGTAATTGTTGACTTGAATTAACGATTATTTAATTATATACTATAGCTTTCTTAGGAATATATCTTGTTTTTTTCATAAAAAGAATTTTTAAGTAGCGTCTTCTTATTTAATTAGTATTAAAGAATATCATCATGTTTTGAAAAAAAATACTCTATATGACTTTAAAAAAAGGTATATTTCCCTCAATATTTATTTTGCTATTTTGCGATAGAATTTTTTTTTATTAACCTATTGAATATAATCAAACTATTAAAATTAAATAAAACTCAGAGCGTCACATGACCAGTGCCGGTTTAATACGCAAGCAAATATACAAAATTAATGTAAAGTTATTAGATTAATATCATATTTTGTATACGCCGCTAATCGTGAATAATTAGGCAGTTGCATACCGCGATTCGTGATAACTGTGAATGCAAGGTAAGGTAAATTTATTTTTTTAGAAACATATCCTTTAGAATATTTTTAAGAAATTTTTTTTATCATTCTTTTAATATGAATTTAAATTAAAATATGATTACTTCTTTCCCAAAAAATTTAAATTCTAATCCGGTTGATATAGCCGAGAAAAAAAACAATGAAATATTTCCAAATTCACAAATTATATTTTTACACCGATCTTTATCTCTTCCCTTGGACATATGCCAAGCAGAACTTTAAAATTCTTAAAAAATATAGGCGATAAGATAAGAGCCCTTACATCAGAACCAAAAGAATACTATTTTTTAAAACAAATCTACAAATAACTATTTTAAAATATAACTATTCATGTTTTTTGGGAACTTGTAGTTCCACTCCGTTTTTATAAAATATGTTTTATTTTATTTTATATTGATATATTGTTATCTATGTTTGTATTTTGTACTTATAAATCGTTAATTATACTTTTGAAGAAAATAAATATTTAAAATCAAAAAACAAAAATTTTAATGTCAATCTATATAATAATCAAAAAATTTATATTCATTACCTTGGAAAAGACAATCCTAAATTAATCAATCAATCTTCCATGCAACAAAGTAGAAAACTATTATTGAAATGATAGTCAATTTTTTTTGGAATGCCTGATAAAAACTATTAGACAGTTGGTGTTAATGTTTAGTTCTTAAATTTAGAAAAATGAGGGATGTACGATGTTGGGGTTGGTGTACATTTTTAAATTCCGAGTGCTCTATAGGTTCGTGCTTTTTGCAAAATTTTATAAATAAACTTGTAAAATAAAAAATTACCTAAGTTATTGCAGAGGACGAGGTTAGAATAAGTCTCCTTTATGGGCCGAATCAACCCGCTGCTAGTCTATTATATTTTTTTCTGGCAGACCTGGTCTGATCCTGGGTTTTTGAAAAAAATTTTAATGGTCAACAAGATAGTGGAAAGTCTATAATTTTTTATCATCAACCCATTGTTGGGCTATTTATTTTAAAAAACTTTATAAATATTTTATCTTAAGCATTTATGCACTACCTATTGGGAAAGAAGATTAAATGCGGTACAAGCATTCCGATTTCAATTAGGGTAATTTATGATCTTAAAATAAAACATCAAAACAAAATAAAATAAAATCTTGCAAATAAAATCAGATATTTAACATTGTACCTTAATAAACTATGCAATATTAATCTTGCGAGCAAATTATGCAAAATTCGGACACATCCATATCATAAATTATAAAGATTACAGGAAATACAAAAGGGATTATGGAAAAGTTAGAAGATGTGAACACTTGCTTATTTGAAAATAGCGGAAGACTAGAATTAAAAATGAAGTTTCATATTTATAACTATGTAGGAAGACGCAAGATAAAAAACAGTTATATTACCAATGTGAGAGGATGAATGCATATTAGGACAAATGAGATATGACAATAATTCTAAATAACAATACGTTTGAAATTGAAATTCAATCAACCGAATAATAAATTGTAGATCTTCTAACCACTATTTGGTTTTCTTTAATTATTGTAAATGACATTTTTTCCGGAATTGTAAAGTTTTATAATAAAAAAAAAATTGGTACGTATGAAAATGATGGGGATTGTGATGGAGCTAGATACCTTAAATTATTTGTTCTACATAAGGAAAGACAATAAACCAATTTAGTGTTTGCAGTGGTCCGTTCCAGTTCTATCTCATTTAACTATTAGGTCCGACGGGAAGGTCCTATCCGACAGACGGTCTGGTCCAGTCCTACCAAAGACCGATTAAAAAAGATAAAAGTTTACTATGAATTGCGTTTTAGTTAATGTATATGTATATGAACCCATAAAACATGATTATTTAATCCCTAAAACTTTATAATCTCATTCATCGTTTACTTTTTAAATTTTTAGAAATTGAATGAGAGATAATATTATTGAACCACCACCCTCGGTAAAAGAATAACTATTGATTTAGTAAATAGTATTAGTAGTGCAAATGAAAAAAATCTATCAAATTCAAATTTGTAAGATGTTAAAGAATTTTACAAATTTTTTAATAAGGAAAAGGATAATATGGGAAAACATGTAAAATGTCTCCAGATATTTTCCAATTCTTCAAGCACAAGTAAATAATATATATATATCAAATTGAAAGCTCAAAATTTTAAATAGATGAATAAAATCTTCATCAAATAAACCGGATTAAGGCTGGGAACCTATATTAAAAACCCAAGATTAACGAAATATTGTATTGGTATTGTGATTGGATAAAAAATGGAAAAATATTTTGATTTATTAGAAAATAATTAGAATAATTATATATTAAATCAGTTTTATTTTAAAACCAAATATTTATCACATTATATGTTTATAAAAAACAAAAACTAATTAATATGTAAATCAAATTGATTTAAATTATATTCAATAAATTTGTGTTGGTTTAATATTCTTTTGAAATATTATGCAGTCTTATATGGGACTTATATTTTTGAATTTTTTTATTTAATCGGGTGACCAGAATTCGATTTAAAATTTGGATCTCTAAGTTAGAGTGTCCATTACGTCGAAAAAATTAGCCTGGGGTACAAACACCTTTAAAAATTGATTCATAGGAAAATTTTGTATCCCCAAGATGATGGGGGTACTTTTTTTAAATTTTATTTTAGATAGGGGAGACTGGGGTTAAAAAAATGAAGTGCTATAAAAAATAATTCAAATTATAATCACTTTGATAGAATATTTAAGAAAAAATCTTTTTTATTAATTTAAAAAAATTAAAAATTATGAAAAAGACCCCCCGGGTACCTCTTTTCGCTTTGCTTTTCATAGTGCTTCTTTATTTTTAGTTTTTTAATTTTTTTATATAAAAATGTTAATCCTAAATAAAAAAAATTGCCAAATATGTTAAATTTACCAGGTTCATTATATTATATATATCACCCTGAAGAACTTGTCACTTAAAACTGAGATATAATTTACAAAAAATTAGTCATCACCATATTGTCATTTGTGGCCCTACAAGTGTCTTTTAATGTTATTATTAATTTAGATAGATTTTTTGATGCAAAATAATCCCTGTTTGAATGGCTAATGCTTACCTCGACAAAACATGCCCCAAGTTTTCACAATTAATTAAAATTTACTTTCAAATTATAAAATTACCATAAATATTTTTAATATTTTTATACATATTGAGATTAGTTTATTATTTAAAATTGATTTTTAGTCTGAGTAAAAAAAATTTAATAGTAATAATATATTAAAAAGTTACTTTTGACATGTTGAAATTTAAATTTGCATTTAAAATTTTCAAGCATATTTCTGCTAAACATTTTTAGAACCATCGAAGTATTTTATCAAAATTTTATGGTTTATATTTTAAATTTCAAATTTTATTAGTTTCAAAATTATTTGAGAAGAAATTACCTGCCCCGAGATGACACTATCCGAGGTCTCCCCTATATGATAAATAAATTAATTTCTGAACAAATATTTCAAAAATTTTTTGTATTTTAATTTGAAGCATATTCATAATATTATCCTTGACTTTTTGACCTCATTGTGACATATGCTCTCACAGAATAAAAAACCTTATAAGTTTCACAGAAATCATTATTTCTAATCAAAGTAAAACTTTTATAGACTAAATTTTATATAAAATTTCTATCATATATATTTTAAAATTCTAATAAACTATCAAATATGCTATACCAAGAATTTAAAATATTTGTATAACGTTTTAAATTGCCTTTCATATATAGCTATAAAAAAGATAGAAGGGAAAACGATATTTTATGAATTTAATACATCAAGAATATAACATTGTATTTTTAAAAAAGCAATTTTACAAAATGATATACATTTTATTTATTGCATTTAAAACTAATCTATTATTTTAATAAATATTTAACATAATACCATACTAATAATGTCAAATACGATCTATTGTCAAATTAACTTGGATATTTCATTCAACAAATTAATTATCCGATTTCTGAATTTATTTAGGGTGTTGATAGCCCACTGAGGTACCCCCTGAGATTTTAACGACGCAATTGATCTGAACCCCCCCCCATTCACAGAGCGCTAGATGGGCTAGTAGATATTCAGGAAATTATTAAAAATAAAACCATCATAAGAATATAGGCTTATTAAAAAATGAATAAAGTTTCATAGCAATTCTTCAATAGCTTAAACTGGGAAAGTCGATAATTTTGAATTAAATTTGTAAAAAATTATTAAAAATTGGGATATATTGTTTATAAAAAAACATTAAATTTTTCTCCAAAAATAATTGTGTTTAAGAACAATTAATTACAAACTAATCTACGCCTAGGCTATCCCTGACCTTCTATTTTAAATCATTCTTAAAGTATACAAAAGGAATCTGTCTAAATAACATTGTTACATTAATTTCATATTTAGTTTAAATGAAAAAATATTATAGTTGGTAGAAAGGTTTTAATTAAAGATTTTTCGAGTTTTACACGTATTTATTACCGAATGTAATAATTTTATATTGTGGAATAACTTATATTTATATATATAACTACACACATAAAAAATCAATTATCTTATATATAAAGCGAATATTATATAAATTAATTTTATTTACTGTTACCAATTTTCTTGAACCTTTTTTTAACACCAGCTTAATAAAGTATTTTGTTATTACTATATTAAAAAAACAGTATATTATACAAATATAATTATATTATATATAATATTCTAAAACTTATATTGCATATTTATAAAAATATTTTCATTTCTTTAGCGTTCATTTTAATTAAAATTCTTATATTTTAAAAATTTGGTATTATTTTAATTTGATATTAGTATAAATAAACTTATATCATTTACAGAAACGTATAACTACATAAGGTCATTGTAGGCCAAGCTCTATAAAAAAAATTTATACGCAGAATAAATTTTAAAGTTTTTTGCATTTTATTCCATTCAGTGGTGGCGCTGGCATCTTTCAACAAGTTGTGTCCTAAAAATTGGCGGTGGGGTATTTTTGGAAGAGAGTGGAAGGAAGATGGGGTGCAAATCATGACCTTATAATTTTTTAAAACTTGTTCTAATGATGATGTTGAAGAATTCACTATTTAGACTTTATATAGTTAACATGGTAAAATTGTCATTAGAAGCATCATATTGATATTACAAAAAAGAATATTTAAAAAACGATAACATAAATAATTTTATAAAGGAATAAAATATTTTATTTTATTTATGACAAAAATAAATAAATAAGATTTCAGATTAACCGTTTAACTTATAGTAGTATGTTATTTCATTATCACCGCACCAGAGGCGGACTGGTTATATACACTAGTTGGACATATTCAACAATGAAAATTTGGTTTTATACACTAGTGGGACAAGTTCAACAACGAAAATTCTTCTTAAATTAAATGTGTTAAATATAATCTATAATTGCGGTTAGAAATGTCGTTTAGTCTAAACCTCATATTGTTCGGGGAGTGCAAACGGACGATGGATGAAATTATCAAAATTTGATAGGAATACAAGAATTTATATTGACTTGATCATTAGTTTAAAACAAAATTAGGGAAATTTGTTTATGAAACTGATATTTCATCTAGTAAAAAAAAAAAGATGTCTATAATTTTATATAACATCATAGTATGCAAACTTCTATACAAATTTTTACATAGAATATATTTTCATATTTTACTCAAGGTATTTTTGTAGACATATTTATTTATTTAAACCGGATATAACTTATTTTTTGTTTAATTTTAAATGTTTTCGAGATTTTAAGTTAAGAGCTTCTTTGATTTATAAGTTTGAAGAGAGATTTAGCCTCTTTTCTAAAAAAACAGGTAGTTAAACTAATGGGATGCATATGTTTTCGATAGATATATGTATGTTTAGAAATTCCAAGTGGATCGTAATTGCTTGGGGGAGAAGGGCAAAAATATCGATAAAGTTAATTCAGTAGTTTAAGAATTATTAAAAATAGGAAGTTGGCTAGCCTTAAAGACTATCTGGATGCATTTTGAATAAGTTTTATGTATGATTTGTTAGAAAAAATTTAATTTTATGTTCTTTGTTATATACGCAAACGTTCTAAATGCGAAATATGTTAATATATCATTTTTTTATATAAATTATAATCTAAAGATCTATTTAAGCAATGGCATGCATATTGGTCTCTTATAAAATTGACTATCTAAGACTATGTTGTGCTTATTGAGAATTATATAGGTAAAGATCTGAGAAAATTTCCTATTATATGTCTTTTTTTACAGCTTCGGAATACATGGATAAAAAAATCTCTTCTTTCAAACACATAATTAATATATATTTAGATTGCAAATATATTTAAATTCTTCTAAATATTTTGAAAAAATAAATTATAGTGTCAGTAAATTTTTAAATTTTCGAAATCAATATGAATTACTATCCGGCAATGGATTTATGATGTATGACTTCCGAATAAGCCATAAACTTCCTATAAATTTTATTTTATAACTATTATTATAAAGAACATGTATACAAATTTTTAAATTCTGAGTCTTAATATATTTTGCTAAAAATAAAATAAACTAGTAGGTGTTTTTATAATTTTAATGTGAAATTAGGAAAGTTTTCCAAAATATGAACATAGGTAAGAAATTAGTTATAAATATACTTCACACCAAATTTAAGAATTTTAACTATGCCAATTTATTTTATCTAAAAAAGAAAAGTGGAAATTCTATATTCTATTTGGTCAATGATGTATAAATGGTACATGAATGCACATGAATAATTATTTGATTATAAATTCAATTTTTAGTTTTAACACTATTTTATTATTTCCTTAGCTGTTTTTTTTACCCTTCACTTTTCTTTGGGTCTAAACTATTCTTGATAAAAATAAACCACTAAGGATAATTGCAGCAAAAAATAGATAGATTTAAGCTAGAGAGAAGTTAAAGTTTAAAAAAAAACATTTTTGCTCGTAGCTTTAAATTGATTTAGTTTTTTGCAATGCATTGAACATTTTTTCATATTTATATGTTATGTAATGGGTACACTATTCTTCGTTTAAACATTTTATAATATAAAATAAAATGATTCATTTAATTATAATTTTTAAGATAACCAAAAATGTTTAACATTACGATTTATGTTATATCAAAAGAAACTTATTTCTTAAAAAAAATTAAAATAATTGTAATTATTAATTCCCATTGCTAGAAAATATTTTTTTTTAAAAGAGAAAAAGAAGAAAAGAGTATACCCAAAATTGAACAAATGTAAAAAAAATAGGATATTAAAAAATAGCCCGTAAACATTTTTGAAACCATTTCTATAAAAAATTTAAGAGACAAGCCAAAAAAATTGAAAATAATGGTATATTCATCTTGGTAAGCGGAAAATAATTCCCAGGAAAAAAAACCGGAAATAAAATCCCCGAAAATAATTTACCGGAAAATAAATCCCCGGAAAACAAATCCTTGGAAAATAATTACCCGGAAAAATATTCCCCTGGAAAAAAATTCCCCGGAATATAATTCCCATAGAAAATAATTCCCCGGAAATAAATTCCCCATTTTTTAGATTTTAAATTAAATATAGGGGAAAATTAATCCCCGGAAAAAAAACCGGAAAAATTCCCCGAATATTTTTTTTAAATTAACAAAAAATAATCTCGCCGCTAGTATTTTCTGAACGTTGAGAGTATTTCTATTTTAATTCCAAAAGGGTAATCTTTAAATGAGAATTGATAAATCGGTTGGTAGCTTTTATATTTTATAATTTAGTAGATAGCATAAAAAGTATAGATTTGTGACGATAGATTTTTATAGAAATATATGAAAATTATGAAAGAGGTTTTACAATTTAAAATTGAAAAGAAAAATGTGAAAGAAAATTTTTCCCTAGAAAGAGAAAGGTTATTTCCATAATCCACTTTTCATATAGACTTGAATAGATATTATGAAAACAGGTAATTAAACCACATACCATGAAGATGGGAGGGGGGCTATTTCTAACACGCCACTAAGGTTAAAATATATATAACATTAAAATGAATATTATGGCACTATTCTGTTCCTTTCGTTTATATCAGTTTGAATCCCAGCCAAAAATAACATAAAGGAAATTTTTTATGTTTTAACTATTGATTTTAAAAATTGTATCTGATTATAAAAAGTATTGATCCTAATCACTGATTACAAAAGCTTATTTAATTCAAAGACTATCTCAAGTAATTGAACGCTACCAAAAAATAAACTGTTTATTCTAAATAATATTTGTTTATTTTTATAAATAGGACTATAATCTTAAAATAGAAACGTTTTTTATTTGAAAGTTTCCAACTCCGGAAATGTTATTACATAATCCCAGTTAGTTCCCTGATATTATTATTATTTATAACGTTGAAAGGAAATTTATGCTCAAGAATAAATAAATTTATATATTTTGATTTTAAAATGTATTTTGGACCGTGGACCTTGAAATTTTTTTTAATTCTATTTTCCTTTTTTTTTGTTTTAAGAATATTTTAAACGGTTTTTTTATGAGTGTAGGATGAACGCACCCACCTGTAATTAATGAAAATTTATAAAGGCATAAATATTAAATAAAACCTATACAATAATTTTAATCTTATATTTTTTTCAACTTTTACGTAAAGATATCATCATCCAAGGATGTTTTTATCATCTAACTCAATCCACTCGTAGGAAGATTCAAGAATTGGGGTTAGAATCATCATATCGGAATGATCCAACGTTATGTTTATTTTCAGCTATGATCGATGGATTAGCATTCTTACCTATAAACGATGTCAAACGAGGTATGGAGTATTTAAAAACCATTGTATCGGATGAAAACAAAGAATTATTGATTTATTTTGATAAAAATTATGTGAATGGAGAATTGAGATATGGGAGAAACTCTCAAAGGCAAGTAGAGCCATAGTTCCCATCTGAAACATGGAATGTGTTCAACGTTACGATTGCTGGGGAAAATCGAACAAACAATGTATGTGAAGGATGGAATAATCGATTTCAGCATATTATAGGCCACAAAAAACCTAAGATATGGGAACTAATATAAAAAATGAGGATGGAAATAGCCGTCGACATGGGCAAAATTGGCCAATGGAGTATTGGGACATACACTCTCAAAAAAAATCGTCGTTATGCAACGAAGCAAAATATTTAAAAAAATTTATGTATTGATTTTTTAGAAGAGAGAAGGGACTTGCCTAATTTTCTCTCTTCAATTGGAGAACATATACGTTCTATAATTGTTTAATTTGAATAATATAATTTATTATTCCATATATCATTTAATAAAATTATAATTATTTCTTTTCTGTAAATTTTAAAAAAAATTCATAAGCAAAATAATAATTGTTAGATTCGAAAAATATAATACTCACTGCTGATAATCACCTCTGGATGTATTTTGATTAAAATGGTCAGCATTTTTCATTACTTTTGGCAGTATTTATTTAAAATTGGGCATTAAAAAATATAGGGGATCAGATTGAATTGCAAATTTCCTATTTCGCCACAGAATTTATAATTATATTATTTAATAGCTTATCTTTATAAAACAAAAAAGGGCGCTATTTAAGAGTTGGTAAATTGTGAAAAGCTTCTTATCTCCAACTGATATTTAAATTTTTAATATATTTCTAAGAAAAATGATTAAAATCTGAGTATAATTTTTTTTTTAAAGTAAAAGTTTGATTTTCAATAAACATCTAAAAGTTGAAAATGTGTAAAGGTGAACTAGATTTATTTAACTTTCGTTTTATTATTTAAAACCTCAAATCCTCGAAGAAATTTGACTTTAAAAAACATTTCTATTTAATTAAATAGTGCAAAACAGATCCGTGTCAAAAAATGATAAGAATTTATGCCGGGCCAAATAAAGAATCAGAGCTGGCCATTATCATTACTTAACTTATAATAATATTTAGCTTAATATAACAGAGACTATGTAATTTTTGAATTTATAAATCCGGGCCAAAATAAAAAATCTGAGCTGGCCATAATATTTTGCATAATATCAGAGAGACTAGGTATCCAATTCGTTTATTTTATAAATATTGCTTTGTTTAATTTTCACTAAACCTGGGTTCGGGATAAGTCCATAACATTATACATTATATTTATTAGCATTTATTAATAATTTAAGTATTTGTTAGGTTTAATATTAATCACAAGTACTATTTTATTTGGAAAAATTTTACAGGAATTTTTGAGATTTTCTCAAAAAATATTTTAGGGTTTTTTTTCCGGGGATTTTTTCCCTATATTGTTAATTTTATAAAAATAATTTAATATTTTATAGGATTTAAAAAATGGGGAATTTTTTTCCGATAAAATTTTTTCCGGGGAATTATTTTCTATGGGAATTTTTTCCGGGGAATTATTTTCCAAGGGAATTTTTTTCCGGGATTTTTTTTCCCGAGAATTATTTACCTGGGAATTATTTTCCGGGGAATTTTTTTCCAGCCTGGGGACTTTTTTTCCGGGGAGTAATCTTCCGGGGAATTTTTTTCCCGGGGATTTTTATTCCAGGGAATTTATTTCGGGGATTTTTTTCCGGGATTTTTTATTATTTTCCTAGATTCATCTATCTTACCTTTATTAGAAAATAATCAAAAAAAAAATATTTATTATATAATTTTTGATTCTTTCAAATATCAATTTTAAAACATTTAATGAGCATAGTAATTAGTAATGTTAGTGTTTGTGAATAAAAAAAATGTATATAATAAATTTTTAATATCACATTTAATTATTTTATTCAATTAAGGCAAACGATCAATATTTTTTAAAAAATTAATAGAATTAGGAATATTTCTGTGAAAATAGCATACTAAACATAAATTAATTTTAATTAAACTTAAAGTTTATATAAAATCTCATTTTCTAAAAAAGAGGCTGAATCCTTTTCTTGTAGAGGAGAGGCTTCTAAATGACTTTCAATGGTGATTATTAATTAATGTTAATTATAAATTAATTCCTTATTTAATTAATCAGAGGATTTTTAGGCATATATGATAAATATCCAAAATTTTGCTAATTTTATTGAAGGTCTTTTCTGAAAAGTTAGAATTATAGCTATTATTTTAATTTTTTTAAACTTTTACTTATTTTTTAAACAAATTCTTATTTGTAGTAATATTTTATATAAATTTATGGGGAAGCGATTGGTGACATATTTTATTAGATTAAATAATAATTACAAAACAGACAAATTTTTGAAATGAGAACCGAATGCACGCTTCCTTCTTTAACCATGCCTAAGGCATATATCCATAAAGAGCCGTGAATTATAATCACTAACATTAACTCATTCTTTTTATAAATGACAAAATATCATTAATAAATAATCATCGACGTTTTATTGTCATTGATTTAATATTATAGTTATAATAATAAAAAATATTTAAATAATAATATATTTTATTTAAAAATAGAAATATTTGTTTGAAAAAATCATGATAAATTTTGAGATAATTTTTTTAATACTTTACCTCAGACTGTACTCAAAATTAAATTCGTAAACTTTCGAAACTTTATCGGAAATGAAGAAATAAGCTTTTTTTTTATTATAAAAATAAAAACTTGTCCAAAATATATTTAACAGAATTTAAAAAATATAACATTCTATTTCATTAAAATTTTAAAAAGTATTCGAATTTTTTTAAAACAGATTTTGGATGTAGCTGGAACTTAATATGTAATTACTGCTTCATTTTTTTTAATATATAGAGAGTTTTTAAAGAATATTATTATATTATATACAAAACATTATATATAAATGTTTTACAATAATTAGTATCACCTTTTATTGTATATCAAATCTTTAATTTTTTTTAAATTTATCTTCGAAAATATTATTTCTAAGTTTAATAAATATTATTTCACGTTTTTAATATCAAATATTTTATTGTTAAAAATTCTTTATGTACAGCAAAAAAATATTCAAATTAACTAAAAATAATAATAATAATAATAAAAATGCTTATAATCATAATATAATGAAATAATTTCCGTAATTTTCCATTTATCTCTTTTTCTTTCTATTATCACCTCAAATATTTTCATACAATTATAACTTTATATTGCATTATTTTATATAAATTTGTTCATTTTCTACCTCAATTTATTACATAATTTTTCGATATTATCGGTTATTTTATAAAAAACAATAAAGATTGTTTTGATCTTGACTATAAGTTTTTTTTGAAAGAACTTGTGTCTTAAACACTTTTTTTAAAAATAATATTTAAATGTTTTTGAAACCTTCACGAACTATTATAGATACAAAATTTCAAAAAGCATCTGTATCTGTATCCGAATACAATTTTTGAAATTTTGCCCATCTATGTATGTTTAATAGGCATATTTATATCAGATTGGGACCTTTTGGATAATTTGATCAAATTATCTATCACCGCAAACACATCTACTAGAAAAATATTCAATAATATATGAATATTAATTAACGATATCTCTTGGAATTTGTTAGATAATTATTATATACACTTTTTGTTAAAAGTGACTTTTTACATCATCAATTTATAATTATACTATACTATATACAGAAAAAAATTCGAAATATATACAAAATAAGTTAAATTATAACCAATATATAGTTAAATATTCTATTGAAAACAATAGAAACTTAATTTTTAAAATTGCATTCCTGTAAAATTACAAAAGGTGTTGGAATAATCTAATACTCAGGCGACGATATTATAAAAATATGTAGGCAATAAAATAAACTTCAAAAAAATTTGAGCTATTGCAAATTTTGGGGAAAAATTTTGAGCAACTAAGTAAATATTTTAATAATATTTTTAGCTTGCCGTTTGTTAGATATTTCGTAGCATCACACTGGTTATGGGCAAACAACTACTATAGGGGCATTAAAACAATGGTTTATATATAATAGATTTCAGTTCATCTTGAATTCAATTTTGTAAAAGATATCATGTCAAACATATAAGAAGTTGTCTATATAAAAAAAACAGTCTGGTCAAAAGAGAAATCAACAATAAAAAATGTGCCAATTTAGGGGAGGGCCTAATTAAAGTTGAGCACAAGATTTTTATCTAGCCAAAAATTTGTGAGATTTATTGAAATTATATTAGATTGGGCAAGACATTTTGTTTAGAATCAATATAGATACGCAATTTTAATCATTAAAATTATAAATATTTTTCAAGATCTTGGGTGATTATAACTTTGGGATTCGTTTTATGAGAATTATCAATTATTATAGGTTTTTTTTTATTATTATATAAAATTATTATCATATAATTTTTAGTTTATGAGTTGGGTAATTGAAGTGTATTTGTTTCATGTAATTCATATTAAAGTTTAATGTTATATGGAAACAAAAAAGCTTTAAGTTTTTGGCTTATAAAGTAAGCTCTTATTGTATTTAGGACAAAATTCTAAATAGATATTTTTGGCCTGAAAGCATATTAAGGTGGATGGTTTTAGTTTATAGAAAAAGTGCATAAGAATGTGCGCTGTTTCAAGCCGCGGCCCTGATTTTTTTCCAGCCCTGAAAAGACCACCCATTGAGGTGAGCTGTGCCAGCAGACTAACCGCAAATTATCTACACCATCGGAACGGCTCAGAAATTTTTTAAAATGCTATTTAATATATTTTGATATTTTATAAATCCTTTTCTTACCCTATTATTCATTCACGCAATAAATTTTAATAGACTCAGACGTATTAAAACATTATGTTTATAACAATTGATAAAATCTATCTGGAGATATTTTTTGGTAAACTAATTTTGAAAAAAAGAAAGTGATTATATTTCATGATTATTGGGAAATTGTTTAAAAGCGAAAAAAGATGAAAATAAATCAGATAAGCATAATTTATTTTTATGGTAATTAATTTACACCATGATTTAATTTAAATCATTATATAAATTTAGATGGCACAAAAGTTAAAAATCTGAAGATTATTTCAAAAATTTTAATATAAATTTCACGTCATTTGTGTCTCATTACCAGCCCAAATAGACCTCCCTTCATAGAGCTACCCCGCTTCAAGTAATGATATTCAACCTGTTTTTGATGCACTCCCCCAACCTCTGGAATGCTCTACCAATAATTCTCCAATCCCAGTATGGATAAATGATCTTTTATATAACACACTAATCTAGAATTCCTCGGGGAATCAGAACACTTGCAGCCAAATACGACTATTCAATGAATCAATAATAATATCATGATTGTTGACAACTGGAAAAAACTCTTTGACTTCTGTTTTCCTCACTTGAAGGCTCCGTCGACAAAGTTGAACTTAACAAAACAAATTAGGTGTCAGTTAAGAAATCCAATCCCCAACAGCAATGCCTCTTGTTTTTCAATACCTACCTTTAATCATAACATCTTAAATTTAAAGGCTACACTTATCAATCGGAAAATTAATGTCTGTAATATTAAAGCGGCTCTAAATTTAACAGTGTTCGGAGACACCATATCCCCTGACAATTTGGATACTATACTCTTACTACAATCTACACTTCTCCAAGATTTTAGTGAACTATCACCACCACCTCTAACCTTCCTACTCCTCCTCTAACCGCTATAGAAGTTACTAAGGCAATAGTTTCTTACATAAAAGACTCCTCTGAAAGACTTGACGGTTTTAGAACTATATATATTCAGGACCTCACCAAACAAGAACTACCAACAAACTTATACACAACATAACAACTCTACTTAATCATATTTTAAACGACAACATACGTTCTTCAGTACAACCTCTTCTTCACGGTGCACGCTTAATAGCCTTAAGCAAAAAAGATGGCGGCATACGCCCAATTGCCATCGGCTCTATTTTCCGTCGAATTATATCCAAAATTATTTGTACCCGCATTAAAAACAAGCTCACCGAGCGATGAGTTCCCCCTCAGCTTGGCTTCAACATACCTTCAGGTTGTGAAGCGGCCTCCTATGCCACACGTATCCTACTTCACTCCACAAAAAACTACATACTAAAAGTGTATTTTGAAAACGCCTTTAACTCTCTTAAACGGGAACATTTTCTCCCCATTTTCTGCGACGCTTTTCCAGAATATTCTCACTATCTTTTTGCCTCTTATAACATCATCCTACCATAAATTCAATAACACAATAATTGAATCAAGGCAAGGCATTCAACAAGGTGATCCCCTTGGACCTGCCCTTTTTTGCTTAGATATCCCGTCAATCATTGAAACGATAAATCGCGAGACAAATTCGACCCTCAATGTTTGGTATTTGGATAATGGAACTTTTGCTGGTCTATATGATGAACTCCTAAAAATAGCCCTCATAATAAATAACCAATATTACAGGGTAGTCTCTTAATAACAACAAATACGAATTTTGTTCACCAGATGAAATCTTTTCCGTCCTCATAACTTCGCACCCATTAACCTATCCGGGTTCACAAATCTTGGGTCCCCAATAGGCGGCAATAAAGCAATCGAATATTTCAAAACAAAATTTCTTCGTAATTTCCACCTTTTACATAAAATCCTTCAAGTCCTTCCTTCCCATCAAGCTTTCTTCCTTCTCAAAAACTTTTTCTTTATCCCAAAAATCCAACATGTCTTCCGCTCTGCCCCACTTTTCTTATTCCCGGAAATTCTCACCCAAATAGCCAATCAAAGACTCTTTAGAAAGCATCCTCAATATGAAATTCAGCCCTAATTCTTGGATGCAGACCTCCTTGCCTTCTAAATTTGGGGGTCTTGGCCTAAGATCCCCTGCGTCACTCAGCCTTGCTGCCTTTTTAACTTCAGAATCAAGCTGCTGCTTGATTATTCTATCACTTAACAATAATCCCACCGACCCCCACTTCTCCAACGCCCCAACAATCTGGACCCTCTCTGCTCCAATCCCCACATCACGAAAGCAACATGACTGGGATCTTCCCTTAATACGCCACTCCGTTGAATATCTAATATCGTGTGCTGCTTCTAGGGGATCCCCATCAATTCTTTCACATTTATCATGACCCATTTCAGTTGATGAATCCTTAACTGTTGATCATCTCTTTTTTCCACAACAACTGCAAGTTCCACAACTGTAAAATACTGGCCAACTCCTCATGTACATTATGTTCCCAACCTGTTGATTGTTTCAGACATCATCCTCTTCATTGTCGATTCTCTAAAGGTAGACATTCTCGACACAGTGCAGTTAACGGCACCATTGCGCTCTACACTCAGCTCAAATTCCCGCAACCCTTGAACCCTGTGGCCTCTCAACTGAAATTAGTATGGCCAGATGGGCTGACCTTAATAACTTGGAGTAATGAAACTCCATTAGCATGGGATTATACTTGCATCGACCGATTCGCTCCCTCGTTTAGTATCAACTCATTCTTGCGTGTGGAAAACTCTAAAATTAATAAATACATTTCCCTAACCAATTGGAATCTCATACCAATTATATCCGACACAACCAGTTTTTTTGGCAATCATGCCCTAACCTTCTTCAAATTCCTTGTAAAAAAATTCGCGCCATTACTGGTGACCCACAGGAAGGCTTCTATCTTCGACAGCGTGTATCAATTGATATATGCAGATCTAACTGTATTGCCATCCACGGCTCCCTTTTTTGACCTCACCCAACATACAATTTAATATACTAATTTTTTTTAATACATTTTTTATAAAGATTTTATTTTATATATTTTAAATTACGTATATATGTTTTACTTTTAACGTTCAATTTGACCAATAAAGAGATTAATTATAAAAAAAACATGCCAATGATCGAAATAATTAAATTGTATATAAGACTCAAAAATCAAACTAATGTACTGAAAAAATAGTGCAAAAACATTAATTCTAGGTAAATATTAGAATAGAAGGAATAATTTAATTTAAAGCAAGATTATTATATTTTAGTAGATCAGCATTGGAGATCTGCAAAGTTAGGCTGGCCCGTACCCGGCTCGAGTTCGACCCGGCCAGAACCGGATTCATGCCGGGCTCAAGCCTAATTCTATTTAAAATACTCGGGTTCGGTCCAGGCCTAATATTTTTTAAAAAAATCAAGGCGGGTGGGTCGGACCTTGAAATTTTTTTTAAATATATCTAAATTTATCAATTTTATATTGAATTTTAAAATAAAAATATTTGATTTTATTTATTAAAACTAAACGACATATAACATATATCTTGAGTAATTATAAAAATTAATTTCTATATTTAAATAAATTCGGGCCGGCGGGTCGGTAAATTTTTTTAAAAAAAATTTCGGGTTCAGGCCGGTAAAACTTTTTAAAAAAATTTCGGGTTTGGGCCGGGTCGGCAAAACATTTTTAAAAAATATTTTGGGCCTGGCCGGGCTTGAAATATTAAGCCCGATGCAGATCACTAATCAGCATTTTACACCTGAACAAGGTGTATTATCCTTTTGGGAGGAAAAGCGACTTGAACTCATAGACTATCTAATTTAACTAGAAAAGGTTTTGTATACTTGCAATTAGTGCATCTAGCGTGTTGGATTAATAATTAACGCCAAAATAACATCTATATTTCCACCCAATTTTGATATAAGAATATTTATTAACAACAATTAAAATTAGCATATAGGTAAATTTGATTTAATTTATTTATCTTTATCACCTAAATATTTAGTTTGCATTCGAAATACATATGATAAATACTTTATTTAAATATTATACTAATAAATCGATAAAATATTGTTGATGTGACAAAAACAATTTTTTTTTAAATATTTTATCAGAAATCCATTTTCGGAGAAGTAAAAAACATATAAATTTATATTGGGTGATACGCAAAAGATTTAAAAACTCTAGTAATATTGATGAAACTAAGATTATCCAAATAAATTATATAAAATTGAATTATATATAAATATATTTCCTTTATTAACACTTTGAAAATATGCTGCAATGTTTTTATATAGGTGGGCTGACACCCACAAAATAAAAAACAAAATAATATTCTGCAACCTATTTATATTTCGGAGCAAAATAGTTAATATGTATTGTATTACTAATAATATTATGTAATCAGAGGAGTAGGTAACCTAGAAGCACTATCACTAATTAAGTTAATTACTAGAAGAGATATATTGCCTTATTTATTAATAAAATAGAATTAGTATGGCATATATTTAAGGTAGACATGCCCGGTCTGGCTCGTCCAAAACAGGGCCGTAAATTTTTTATCACGTTTTTTGACCCGACCTGTCTGCATATTATTTTTAACTGGTTTAAGTTACTTGGCTCTTAATAAATTTTTATAAAGGAAAAAGGAATATATTTGCCTATTTATTTTTCTAGCTTTTGAGCTGGATAGTGCCGGGCCAGGCTAGCCGACCTCTAGTATATATAATATATAACCAGAAATTTTTCATAAGATTGAGTGCATATTGATTATCTTTTCTTTGTGGAGGTTTTACAGAGTTCTGCAGATTCTTAAGAAAAGGAATACAGATAGTGATTCATTATAATTAATGTTTATTAGATACAAATTCAATTAATTAAAATAAAAATAAGAGATATAAGGTATTTGCAACTTTTGCTAAATAAGGATATCTTAAATAAAAGATAACTTTTATAAAAAAAAAATTCCTATTCCTTCCGCACAATAAACTATAAAGTCGATGAGGATATAAAGGTAATCCCATACCTCGCAAAAAAATAATATTATCGTTTATCTACACAACTGCTATAAATTGTGTGTGAACATTAATAAGAATGTAAATAAAAATATGTATAAACCAACCAACAGAAATACATAAAGAGATACCATATATGTTAGTTGTTTTGCTGAAAGATAAATTCCAAATAAATGACATCAAATTCTATGGTATATTTTATTTTTACAGAGGAACTTACTCAAAAAGTTTTAAAATATTTTTAAATAGTTTAAATGACTAGCACACGATATTTTGATTAAATTATTTCTAGATATTATTTATATAAGTGTAAATACCAAAAGAGACATCATTATAAAATAATTTATTTTTAACAAATATAACTAACAAATTGAAATTACCTAAATATTACCTTATAAAATAAGTTGATGATTGTTTTAATATAATGATTAATATAAGTATAGTTAAGTAATCACAAAATTGAATAATCTAATATGTATACAATCCAATAATAAAGTTCATAGATGTATCCTGGATTATTTTACAGAGGGGAGGGGGATCACTATTACGTTGGTAATTCCCATATAAATTTTATTGGAGTTCTATAGGTTATTTATTATAGACCTTCTTTGGCTTTGTTTTATTTTGTAAAAATAATTTTGGATTTACACTTTTTATATAAAAATATTAGTTTTTTTTAAAAAAAAATATTTTAAGAAATTATTACCTTTTACTTATTTTTCTCAATTATAGTAATATATATTGTTTACAATATTTATCTTATTTTTTAGAGGGGGTGAGAGTATTTTTATGAGTTTTATATTTATGATAAAAGGCACATTTCCTATTGGTTGGGAAATCTCTTTTCTATTCTAGTTTACGCCTATTGTAAAGTTGGTACACTAAAATATAAAATAATAGTTACAAAATAGTTAGTCAGAAAAAACTATATGGGTGGCCAGGATTTTGGGAATAGGGGGGGGGGGGGGGGTAATATTAAATGGGGATTTCCCCATGTATTTTATTGGAGATCTTTATAGGTCCACTTATTGTATAAAACTATTTTAAATTTTTATAAAATAATTTTGGGTTTTCACATTTTTATAATCATACCTTTTTCTAAAAATTTTATTATATTCTTTATTTTAAAAAGTTATTAATTTTTAATCGATTCCTTTCAAATTCTTTTTTATTGAGATGTATTACATGTGTGTTTTTGGGTGAGAGGAAGGTAGCGGGTTTTTGGGATAAAATTTTTATTAGTTTAAACTGATATTTACAAGAACAGGCAAATTCCTGAAGGGGTGTAAATGATTATTACTATATCAATTTTAAAAAGGAACATTAAAAATATATTATTATATCTAAAATGTGAAATTATTAAAATATCTTATATGTATAATTAATATATTGATTATAAACTATGAATATATAAATGATAAATAGTGTTGTTAAATGACCCGATTTTTTAATTAGATAAAATAGTACATCCTAAGCCTGATTTTTTAAATACCAGACCTTCCTGCCGTCTCTCAGCAAAATCATCGGGCTTACATAATATTCTTTTGTCTAAAATTTTGACCGGGCCGTTTATAAATCGATCTAAAGTGGGTTGTTTAACAACACTAATGATAAAGAAAGCCTGTACTGGCAAATTACGTTATTTAAGTTTGCCATAGTTTTCTATTGGGATGGATTTTCCTTTGCCCCACTATTTATCATTTTTCACTAAGTAATTTAGAGGTTTCATTGAGAATTAATTTATTCTCAACTTAATATAATTGTTTGATTTGATAACATAAATAACATCAATTTTATGTAATTTTGGAATAATTATATAAGAACCCTCTTAGATATATTTTTATAAATATAAATCCAACACCTGAAAATTTACTTGTTTACAGAAACAAAAACAAGCCTATTGTGGATGCTGCTTCTTCTGATATTTAACAATTTTTAAATATTTTTTCTTTAATCTAGATATAGCTTAATTTTTTGGTTTTTCATTCTTATCAATACCATTCATAGTAATCAGCGGTTTCTTCAAAGTTATGTCTATGTTACTTAAATCTATTTTAGTTAGAGCTCATAAAAACTTCCCAAGTTATAAGGAAAAACTTAAAAATAAATTATCAGCTGGTTAAAATTTTTACCAGATGATTTTTACTGCCCTTATAATTTAAATGCTGCCCAAGTCAATTGAAAACTTGAAGATTTAAGCTTTTTAAGTTAAATTTTCCACCTCCCACCTTTAAAGTAATTAATTTTAAAAGCAGTTCTTGGGTGTAGGCTATTTTTTGGTCCCTCTCTTTTCCTCTAAGCCTATAGACGTTTTAATAACATTTCTTCAGAATTGTTGTTCGTACAAGTACGTGCGGCTTGCCCACAAACGTGTGGAGGGCTCCTCATATTTTTTTCCCCCCTTAATTAATAAATTCCAATTAAATGGAAATGAGGAAAACCTAACGTTGCTCTGTTGTATATTCAACGTTAGAGGGCGAATGCGCTATATATCACGTATCACGTATTATTGGCTTACAAAAATATAAAATATCAAATTATTTTCACAATACCTATCTTAAAATTTTATTTGAGATGGATGCTGTCAATGTTAGTTAGAAAAACCTGTCTCTCCAAATACTGAAGAGTTTATTCATAATATGAAATCCAAAAAGAAAAACAACGAGGAAAACGTTTTATTAATATTTTATATTATCATTCTATTTTTTATTTAAGCTGCCTATGGAAGAATTAGAACGACGTAACGAAAGACGGGAAAGAAATAAAATCGCAGCTGCCAAATGTCGTCAAAGGAGGGTTGACAGAATTAACTATTTGACACAGGTTTATTATATTTTAGATATATGTATATATATTAAATTATAATACAGAAAACTGATAATTTAAGAAGCATTAAAGATAAATTAGAGGAGGAATATCTTAAACTTCAAGTTATTGAAAAAGAATACCAAAACCTATTAAAAACTCATAAATGTGTCTATAAGTCTACCAATGAAGAAGAAAATAGTTTTTCAAACTCTCTTATTCCAATATCAAATCAAAATATAACAGATGATGGTTTATTAAAAAAGGATGATCATCTAGATAACTCAAAAATTAAAAATGAACAACCAAAAAAACCAGATAGGCCTAAAACATTAAATATTAAGGATAATTTTGTTGCAGAAACAATTAAAAATGATGAATTAGAACTTGAACTTAACTGTGTTGATTTTAAATATATCCCAAATCTAAAATCTAACTTTAATGATATTAAACAAAATACATTTCAAAATTTTGCAACACCAACTTTTAAAACTCCAATATTTCATTTTCCTGACTTAATTAGCAGCAATACAAGTATTCAAGATAGCTCTCAATATAATTCTAATATGTTTAAAGATGAAATAAATGATATTAATACTCCTACAATATTCTCATTTCAGAAATATAATTCTAATCTACATACTGGATTAACTCCACTTACCAGTGCTCTACCACCAGTTTATTTTTCTGAAGATATTAAAATTAATAAAGATAATATGTCATGTAATACTTTGGTATCATTATAATGATAGTTAAAATATATTGGATTTTAAAAAAAATATTGTAATATATTTCTATGAGTTAACTTTCACCCCTCCAATTTTGATAAAATTTCCTGAGAAAAGTAGGGTTATAATAACTATGACTCAATCAAAATTTTAACCTCCTATATTTAGCTTTTTTATCATTGATATTCTCAATTTGTGAGATTTTAGTTTGGATAAAAGATTTATTTACAAGACTGGCCTGGTTCTGATTTTTATTAATAATTTTTTGGTCCAGCTTGGAATTTTGATTATTATTTCAATGGGAAATTGGAATATGAGCAGTAAATGAATATTAACCCTGCACCCAACTTTTTCCCCATTTTTTTTAAGAAGTAGATTACAATCAAATTTAATTTGGATAAAAATATGTGTTGTAAAAATAAAAACCAAAGAAATGTACTTGGATATTAACCAGAATAAATCATTAACAATAAAATTTGCAATATCTGTCATTAAAAAATATATATGCTTCAACCAGTATCACATTCTTCAACATTCAATGCTGCCCTTTAACATCTAAACAATTTATTACCATTAATAGACAAGATAACAGTTAAGAAAAAATGCTTAAGGGAAAAAAGATATTCTATTTTTAAAAAATTAAAAATTCGGAAAAAATTAAGAAAGATCTTTTGAAAACTTCTTCCAGGATAATGTGAACTCGAAAAGATTAAGATATTGATGGTTTTACCAAATTCTTGGAACCTTAAAACAAGAATTTTTTAAGAATGAATTCATGGAAAGGATAGCAAAAATTGGTCAAGGAAAAGGGTGTTTTATCCAATAATATATTATAAAGCTGATGAGTGTTTTTCAAGATTATATTATAAATATTATTGGAAAATTTGAATTTCGATTAAAATAGTAATATAATGCCTGATAAAAACCACTGTATATATATAAAGATTAAAGAAGGGAAGTGCCAATTGGACTCATTTTATGCAATTTTAAAGGAAATGTATTCTTATTTAACTCATGTTGATATAATGGTTAACTTGAAAATTAGCAGATTTAAGACCAAATATTTATTAACTTTAAATTAAAATGTTTGGTTTTTTTAGAGATGTGCCGATATTTTTTATCGGATCGGGTCGATATTTTGCCCATTTTGAAATATCGGTTATCGGCCAATATTATAAAATTTTCCGATCGGATATAAAATGGCGTCTTTAACAAAAATAAAATTTTAAAAAAAAGTTATATCTAAAATCATTATTTTTATAAATAAAATCGAAATCCATTTTTATGTATATTTTTTTATTAATAAACACTGCCATATTGTTATTTTTTTTGCGCATTATAAAAGTGTGCGATAATCTTTTCAGAATCAGTTTTTAGTGAAGCTGGTGATATTGACAGTTACCATCGCCGCAGACTGACCTCTGATAAATTGGAAATTTTGTTTTTCTAAAAAGAAATCTTCGATATATTAATGTTAAATATTATTTTAAATATTTATTTCAAATTTCATAAATTATATTTGTTTATTCCTTATTATGTATATAGTTAATGTATTACACTTATTATATAAAATTGATTTAACATTAAAATATTTTATATACTTTTAGAATTGCAATAGAATTGAATATAAACTATAACTGTTCATTATAACATATTTAAATGACATAAGTTATGGTATGGTTAAATTATAGATGTTATACTAATAAAAAGTATATTAAAAATTAAAACCATTGGTATATTTACAGAATACAAAATTAGATATGATATTGGATCGGTAATCGACCGATATCAATTTAATATTTAGAAATCTGATCGGATCAGCCTTCAAAAAGTGGTATCGGTACACCCCTATTTTTTTTAAAATTAAAATCTCAAAATTTGACAAAAATGTCTTTTTCTGATGATGCAGTAACTCAATATAAGTATTTAAAAAGTCATAATCTAAGCCATCATTAACTTGATTAAGATCAAAGCATAATGACATTTTCTAAAAATTTCTTTGAAAACATTAGCAAAAAGTTAGCCTTCGTCATGAGAATCAAATATTAAACATCTTAGATTTATTTAATTTTGGTAAAGCAAATGCAGGGATCCGAAACGAATATCGGTTCAGGTTCGAATAAAAATAACGGTTCAGGTTTGGTTCGCAAAAAATATCGGTTCGGTTCGAACCTCTAAAACCGGTTTGAACACTTGTATTCAAACCTACATTCGAATTATGTATAGGGAAGATTTTTTTTTATTTCATAATTAAAATAAAAAACACATATATAAAACCTTCATTTTTATTAATTGCACATTATAAAATAATGTTTAATTTATAAATATAACAAATAAATATCATTAATTAATTTAAATATGAACAATTACTTAAAATTTTTTATTAAACCGCACAATTAATATATTTTCAAAATTTGTCTCACTAAAATTACATCTATGTGGAGATAATATAAATTTAATTGTTGAAAAACATCTTTCCACACTAACTTGGGTAGCCGGCACTGCCAGTATGATATCAGATTTGATGTGTCATTGTTAATACTGTAAATAATTTATATATTGGATTTAATTTTTCTCTAGGCATTATGATTTATAAGTTTAAAATATTTAAAAAATGTTGTAAAATGGCATTATACTTAGACCTGTGCGCCGGTGGCTCACGTTGGAAAAGCCGCCGATTGAGATCAGCGACGCGAGCCGTCTCGCCGTCGATTTTTATTATGGCGGCGGCACGGCGTTTGTAATTTTTAGAAAGCATATTAATATTTATATAATAAATTATTATTTTAATTTGAATACTAACATTAAATCTAATTTATAATTTGTTTCATTCCAGCTCTTATTATTTTGATGTTTTTTAAATATCTTTTTAAAGTATTATTTAATATATAATTTTTTTAAAACTTTATTATAGAAAGTTAAAACTAAAACAAATTTATAATTTGTTTCATTCCATCTCTAATTATTTTGTTTTTAAATATCTTTTAAAATATAAACTTAACATACAATTTATTAAATTAATTATGTAAAGCTTTATTTTGAAAGTTAAAACTATATCTAATTTATAATTTGTTTCATTCCAGCCCTAACTATTTTAAAGTTTTTAAATATCTTTTTAAAGTTTAAAATAAATATGAAATCTAATAAGGCGAAATTATATTTTGATGTCTGCTAGATTCCATTTGATTCTATAAACAATAAAGGAAGGACAGACTTTCTAAAGGTTTAAAATTTATATAAAATTATTATTAAAAAATAAATTGCCTAAAAAATAGAAATATAAGATAATTGATTCCTCATCAGAATTACCAAATAGGACCATTAGTCGAGATGCACTAGAAGATGTTTTTTTATCTATAAAGGCGCATGTTTTAAATTTGATTGACTCTGGACCAAAATTTTGTTCTATCACTCAAGCGTCGAAATTATATCACATTTAGTCTTCATCATTTAGATGAAAATTTTGATTTAAAATATTTTACCCTCAACTAGAAATGTGACTCAAAAGCATACTGGGGAAACAATATTATCTGAGATTGATAGTATTGAAGGTTCCATTTAAAAGCCAAAATAATACAAATGGTGACTGATGCTGGGGCCAATGTCAAAAGAAGCGTCCGATTAGGGGATTATGAGCATCATTTATGCTTAGGGCATGGACTTCATAATTTGGTTGGTTACAATTGATGGCATAAAAAAAGTTACCAAGATTGATATTCTCATTAAAAAAATTAAAGAAATTATTTCAGCCATCAGATATCGAGTAGCTGATTTGGAATGTGAAGTTGAGGCTGAACATGGTAAATGTCTGCAGGCAATTCATGAGGCAGGTAATATCTTGGATATTGATGATTCTGATCCATACCTTGATGACCATTTTGATATGTCTGATGAATCGGATAATAGAAAGTCATTGCACCAACCAATCCAATTAATGCAAAAACTTTAAAATTAAATTGCCCTACCCGTTGGCATAGCATATTAATTATGCTAGAAAGTGTTCACAGTGTAAACAAAATTCCTATAAATAATGTTATAAATAAAGGAAAACAATCTTTAAAACTCTTTAATAATGAATAATATATGATAGGTGAGCTTTTCGCAATATTAAATCCATTCCGAGAGTCAGTGGAATTTCTTTCCTCCCAAAAAGGATCTACAATAAACTTAGGGTTATTATTTCGCAGTGAAATAGAAGCTCATATACAAATCAATAAATCTTATTGCTCAGATATAATATGCTTAAAAGAATATATGAAAAAAAGCTTGACCATAAGTTTTCGATCACTGAAATTCAAGTTATTTTATATTTTAATTAATAAAATTATATTCTAAACATTCGATATTAGCAACTCTACTTGATCTAAGATTTCAAAATCTCAATATTGTTTCACAATATTTAAATTCAAATTCTACGATATCATTGCAATTTCTAATACGACATTTAAAACTTTTAGAGCATGATAGAAATGCTCAGCGTGAAATTCAAGTCGAGGATGGTACATCATCCTCTATATAGCGAGATTAGCTCGAAAACATTCCCTTCCTATTAACGATTATAACAATATTACTATTCTTCAAAAAGAATGCCATATTTTGCTCAGCCAAAATATTATTCCAGAAGAGGATGCATTGCTCTTTTGGAAGAAAAAGCGACTGTAACTTCCTATGCTTACTAATTTAGCTAAGAAGGTTCTTTGCGTACCTGCAACCAGTACACCCAGCGCAAGAATTTTTTCCATTGCTGGATTAATGCTCAATGCTAAAAGGAGTTCTTTATGTCTCACAAATCTTGATAAAATACTGTTTATTCATGACAATTATAATTTTCCTAAATCTGAATCTTACTTATTATATTTCGTACTTCATATTTTGCCTGCATTCCAAATTTATTTTAATTATAATAAAAATCAATAAAATATTTCTTATATGTGTGTTGATATGACTCTGATTGAGTAAAAATAAAAATACAATTCCTTAGTCTTCTGAAAATGAGAAAATATATAAATTTAAATTGGAGTAGACAGGAAATAATTTAAGATCAATTAAACTATGTTAGCAATGTGTTAGAAAAGATCGCCTACATTAATTATAAAAAATGTATAATACATTAATTTATAAATTAAATTCATTAAAAAATATATTTATTTATAAATTAAATTCATTAAAAAAATTTTAAAATAAATATTGCGCTGCCGCCGCCGAACGACGATAAAAAAATTTTAAAAAACCGCCGCCGTTGATTGAGACATCGCACAGGTCTAATTATACTAAAGTTTATAAAAATTATGACTGACGCTTATCAATTAAATGTGATTGATGATAATCTTTAAAACAATTCGAATATAATTAAAATTTTTGCAATATACTAGTAAAAACTTTACACATTATTTTATAAGCATAAAATTATGAGACTCGAACTGGTTCAGAGGCATTTTAGAGGTTCGGTTCAGGTTCGGCTAGAAATTTTTAGAGGTTTAGGTTTGATAAAAAATATCGGTTTTTAGCGGTTTAATGGTTCGGTTCAGGTTCGGCTTGGATCCCTGAGCAAATGTCACTGGAATTAATTCGCATATCGATGATTGGTATGAAAAAAATTATTGTTCCAAAGGCCACACTCATTTCCAGAATACAAAAGTTTTATGCTTAGGGAAAATTAAATTAAAGTTTTTTATAAAATTAAATTTTTGTCCAATAAAATTATAATCATAAATTGATTTGTATTTTGTATTTATTTCAAATTAATTAAATAACCCCCCCCCCCCCCCTTTCAATGTTATTATTCAATTAATATATTTTCAATAAATTATTTGATATCTATTATATGATTCAATTTAAAATAATAACTACAAAATTGCAATATTTTTTTGGGATTAGGTAAAATACTTATTATTTACGAGGCCTATAAAAACTTTATTAAGAAAACTTCTCAATTATTAGTAAATAATATATACAATTATTTAAATTTTTTTTATGATAATATATCGATTTAATTCGTAATATATAAGTATATTAAGGGATGTACCGATATTTTCATCGGATCGGGCCGATATTTCACCCATTTTTAAATATCGCTTATCGGCCAATATTATAAAATTTTCCGATCCGATATAAAATGGCGTCTCTAACAAAAATAAATATTTTTAAAAGTTATATTTAAAATCATTTATTTTTATAAATAAAATCGAAATCCATTTTTTATGTATATTTTTTTATTAATAATTAATTAATAAACATTCTGCCATATTGTTTTTTTTGCACATTCTGTTTATAAAAGTGTGCGATGATCTCTTCGAAATCTGTTTTTAGTGAAGCTGAACAGTTACCATCGCCGCAGGCTGACCTTTTATAAATTGGAAATTTTGATATTTCTAAAAAGATATTTTCAATATATTAATGTTAAATATTTATTTCAAATTTTATAATATATTTGTTTATTACTTATTATGTATATAGATTAATGTTATAAAAATATTTTATATACTTTTAGTTGCAATTGAATTGAATATAAAATATAATTAAATTATAGATGTTACACTAATAAAAAGTATATTAAAAATTAAAACCATTGGTATCTTTACAGAATACAAAATATATCAATTTAATATCGGACTCCAAAAAGTGGTATCGGTACACCTCTAGCTATATTCCAATCATAAACTAGAATATACTAAATATTAATTTAATGGAAGGCGCAACTAAAACAATTAAATTTTTATTTTATTTTTTATTAACACTTTTAACACTAAAATATTTAACATTTTGTGCTCTATATATATACATTTTAAATTTACATTTTTACTTATTAAAAATAATAAGTTTTTTAAAAGGTTAAAGAATTTCGACAAGTTCGTCCTTATATTTTATAAAAATAAAAGAAAATTTACGAGAAGGTCATTTAATTTAAAAAGAAAATATAAAAAGTTTTGTATTTCAAATATATATTTAACATTTCCCTCTTGTTGAACATTGCTTGTTGATTTGCTTTGATCATCCCATTTCTCTTTCAAAATTTTATATATTTATAACAATCATTTTCTATGTCGTAATTCATATTCTCGCTTTTGAACTTGACTTTGAATTTTCGAATTTTGAACTTGAACTTGTTCACTTCTTCCCCCTCTAAAAATTTTTTCTCCTTTGTAGTAGAATTTTCATTTGATATTTTGTTCGTTGTTTAGCCTGAGTCATATCTTTTTCATTGGTTTGTTCGTAGATTGTCATCCTTATCGTCTAATCATTCGCTTGAACATCATCCTCACATTAGCTTGTTCATCTCGTTATTTATTATCATTTTTATTTATTTATCTTGTAAATATATATTATGTTCAATATATCTCAAAAATAATTTTGGAATAATTGAAATGATAATGGAATAAATAATTTATCAGAATCATTCATAAGAATAAGAATTTGGAATATAGAATAATAGAATATTTGGAATTGTCTCGTTTTATATAATTATTTTTATTTTTAAATTTTACTCCTTTATTTTTCAATTTAAACAATTTTATATCATAATTTATCTTCAACTTGTTCTTTATAAAGAAATTTCTCTTTCTCCTTCCATCTTCAACATACGATCTCCATATCATACTCTTAAAAACTTTTTCAACATCAAGATATTTAATCACCTTGCCTCTCTTTTTAATATTTGTTTTAATTTTCTTTATTTCCAAAGTTTTTTTAAATTTTTTATTAATTATAAAATTTTTTATTTTATTATTTTCTCTAATTTTTTTTTCATTATTGTTTTTAATCACTATTATTTCTTCAATTGTTATCCTATGATTTATTTCTTTTAATTTATAAGAATTTATTTTTTTTTAACATTTAGTATTAAAATTTACATAATTCAATTTAAGTTTTTATTTTGACTTTTAAAATTTTTATTAGGATAAGATATATTATTTGATCTAGATTTTTCATTTATCTCTTTTACCTCTTTATAATTACAAAAACATTTTAATATAGATATTGCTTCTTCATAACTTGAACTTCCATATATCGGTAACATTGTGTCCATAAGCAAATATAAGTCATCTGGTAGATTAAATGTTAAACTCAAGCTTTACTCTCATGGTATATTAAATAATCTTCTAATTCATCTCTGGATTTTGTTTTATTCTTGTTGTCCCATATAGGTTTATTCATATTTTAAATATTTTATTATTAAAATTTTATTATGCAAATATTTGAGGTCCATTAATAATAAGTTCAGTAAGTTAAGGATTCGCTTGGAAGTGGATATAGTTTATATTCAAGAGACGCATTGGACTAATCCTGTAAGATATACTGCAATGGCTATCAATTTATTTTCCCCAGCGAGACTGGTAAAACTGGTGTGGTGTATGTTTAGTCATAAAAAATGACATGGAGAGTTACTTATCAAATTTTAATGCTCTTAACAGTAGAATATGAAGCATTAAATTAATCGAGATATAAATGTCTTAAAATTGTAAATGTTTCGTTGCCATAATTATTTTTTTAAAAAATAACTTCTTCCCAAGTTTATCGGAGTGCCTGAATAAATTTCCAAAACTCAAAGGATTCTTGTTAATAGGTGATTTTAACGAAGTCGAACTATTGTGGGTGAAAATTCATAATTCCCTATGTTCAGGAGCTCTAAATATGAACTAGGGTGCTAGAGGGAAACAACTTTTGGGTATTTGTCTAAATCAACCTATCATCGGGAACACTCAGACTCCAGAGAAATATTTACTTGCTTTAGCGCATCATATAATACCTCGTCCCAAATATATCATTTTATTTGCTCTAATGAAACGATTGGAAAAATAAACAGAATTAAGGTTCACCGCAGGCTTAATTCGGAACACAGAATTATTATCTCCTATTTAAATATTTATCATAAAATATGACACAAAAGCAAAAGAAAGGATGAGCTAATGAGTTTTAAAATACAAAAGAGGAATAAGTAAACAAAAATTAGAGAATATTTACTGAATATAAACATTTTGCAAGAGGATAGATATAACTACAGACAGACTGGGTAAATACATGCGACATTTTTATAAAATTATCAGTAAATTCCTTGCCCATTAAAGATAGATACCAGGAGTGGATCTCAACATTAAGGAATCTAATGCGCCCCGGTCTTCCCTACTAAAAATATTTGAAAGAAACAGTGAGTAAAAAATTGAAATATTTTAAATTAAATTTATTTTCTTACATGGACCACTCATTTTAAAATGGTTTGTTTGAAATACTTGTATAAATTGTGAATTTTTTGGAAGTTTCAGAGGCCAATTTTTCTCCACATTTTAAAGCTAAAGACCGGTCACTATTTTTTTGACCTAAAAACTACTTGATAGTTTTGAATATTCATATCTATGCTGTCTACATCTTTCACTTATTATATTTCTCCATACCATTGAATTAATTTACATATTTATTTCTTTAGCGTTTTTACCATTGACCTCTTCTATAGGCAGAACACTTAATACATTCTCTTTCCACTCTCTTTCTCACCTTTTTTACTATCTAGGAGTAAGGGAGCTTAATGTATGGTTAATTCTTATCTTTTAATTCATCACTACTTATAATTAAGCTGTGCAAAAACTAAATATATAGGTTTTGGAAGAATAATTTAACAAAATCTTATCCAAAATATTTTATTTATTATCCCTTCCATTCATAATGCCTATATTATTTTAAGAGGAAAGAAATTGAGCTAAAAATTTAATTTTAAAATGGCAAGATATTCTCTTGAAAGGAAATACCCACTATTTGCATTGGGATCATGACAATACTTTTTTATATAGCCAGGGCCGTAACTAAAGAAAAGAAGGAAAAGTTTCAATCAAAATGGAAAATAGATTTTAAAAAAAAGTTAAATCGAAAAGATAAAGATCTTATCAAGAAAAATTCACAAAAATTGTTTTCTTTTTACATTAATTCTATAGTAAAGATTAATCATAATGAGATCTGTCATATATGACAATATATGAGGTGATAAATAGAAAGAAAAGAGAGATGGGAATTGGAAACATTACAGATGTTCATTCATTATTATTATTAGCATTAATTTTTATTATATTTTTTAGTTGATTTGAATATTTTTTATATACATGAAGATATTGGATACAATAAAACGGTTGACATAATTTTAAATATATATTATAATTATTATATTGTAAATACCTGAATTTAAGGGTATAAACATATAAAGATAATTAGTTGGTAAAAAATTAACAATATAATTAAAACAAACCATATTTCATAACAAGACGATCCATATTTATTCATTAAAAAAATATCCATTAAGAAAAATATAATATAATAAATCATAATTATCCAACTCTCCATCTCACAAGGTCCATTCTTTGTTCCTCGCTGACATCTTCTCCCATTAATCCAATTCTTCATCCTAAATTTTCAACAAAGGACTTTTTATTGACCATCCACCATGTGATGATCCACCTCTTCTTCTCCACCAAGGAACACTCAAATCCCCTGTCAGAAAATAACTGACATTTGATATATTAAATTAAATTTGTTTCTTATTTTTTTCAACAGCTACAACACGCCCACCCTTTACAAGCCCAGCGTCCCTCTCTCTGTGGTGGTGTTGTATCGAATCGCCCTTAGAATTGTATCGAATCGCCCCTTTAAATTTTATCGACTTTGAATGGTATCGATTTTAAATTGTATCGAATCACCTCTTTGAATTGTATCGGGATGCCTTGAAGACGTTCAGGGAATTTATCGAATCGTCTCCCCGTATGATGATTTATAATATAATATCTCCGATACCTTTCAATATATAATCGCGAAAACACATATTACCAATAATGACAAGTACATTGGGGTATCTGCATTTACAATCTATGGAACATTAATATGGACAATATAATATCAGCCCAAGCATAATAATTCATTCATTTTAAGACATTTGGGAAATATGAGCTATAATATACATTATTTGGGTATGATTCATGGTAATTAAGAAATAATGATTTTACATATAATAATGTAATGTGAACATATGGTCTGTGTGTGAAATGCAATTTCAACACATGTAATTTTCCTTCTGTCATGTGAAAAAAAACAAAGCTACATCTTTATAAATATCTCCTAAAATAAATATACAAATCCATCTTTAGGTATTAAAATTAATTGCGAAACTTTGCCGAACAAAGATTTTAAATAAAATTACAAGACATATGTATAGAAATAAATTTAATATTTTATAGGGAGGAAAAATATATAATATGTAGAAAATAAAATATTTTCCATCTAGGAATTACTCAGTATCCTAAGAAAAATATCCCATTTCTACCTAACTCTGCCATCACAATTAGCACAAATTCACAAAAATGTAGAATGCAAAGTAACAAAAATTGAGAATATAATGGGCTATATGGTATATACGTAAAGAATTTTTAATGTACCTTCACAATATAAAATAATTTGAGTCTTTTCTTTAAAAAAAATGTTCATAAAATAAATAGTAAAATGTGATGTGTTATAAAATTATTACAAAGATAAAAAAAAATGTATTATGCAGTATAAATTTCAAAAAAAAATTTACACCAAAAAAAAAAACTTTCTCCAGTATGCAAACTAAACAATATTTTCACCTCAAGGCATACCCCTCAACATGGGCTGACCTTATCTGTAAAAATAATTTCCCTTCACATCATTGCATACCATAAAAATAATATAATAATTGCAAATAGAACTTTTTATAAAAATTTTATAATTAAAAAAAAAATATATATATTAAACAGGGTTGGCATGTCGGTCAATTGACCGGAGGAGTATTTGACCGGTCAAATACGGTCAAATACTCTATAAATATTTTGATATAATTAACTAGTATGCATTAAAAGCATGTTTATCAATCTTATTAGGTTACAATTATTTAAAAAATTATTTGTATCATGAATTGTTAAAAACAAAAGAATTTTTTTATTGTTAAAATATAAATATGTAATTTTTCTAAATATAGTAATATTTTTAGTTATTTTTTTGCCTAATCATTGCTGTTTCTCGCCTTCTTTATTTTTTTCAATTCATTTTTCTTAAAAAAAATAAAAATACCTGATTTATTATAATCATAATATAATTTTTTCATTCTTATTTTTTAATAAATTTAAATTTTATTTAATATTTAGCCGAGTATAAATTATATTAATCCTCATTTGTTTTACTTACACTTGCTATATTTGGTTTTTAAAATTAATTTTCATTTTAATTGTTCTGGTCAGATTTACGGAATATTATTCAATTCTGGTAAAAAATTATATATATTATATTATATTTATAATATTAAGAAATTATTGGAATAATTGGTCGATAATTATAAAATAGTTAAGATTGATTAACTTTACAATAATCAAAATCATTTTTTGTTAAATTTTAATATATTAGGGATTATGATCAAACCAAAGCATCATGTTTGGAAACATTTTCAAGAAGTACGCGATGGTAAATCAGTTAAAGCGGTGTACAAGTTTTGCAAGATGTCCTATATCACCCACGTTAATAGAATGGTCAAACATTTATTAAGCAGCTGTACTATGTGCCCTGTTATAATTAAGGAAAAATTTTATTCAAATTCCAAAATATCAACCTCTACAAAAAATATCACAAATGTAATTTGTAATACTTCTAAGTCTAACTCTAATGAAGAATTGGGTGAAATTAGTGAGAATGATTATCAAATGAACAATATTTTGTCTTGTGACTCAGGAGAATTTGATTCCATTATTTCTAATCAATCTACAAGCAAGGCGATTAAATATAAATCTCAATCTTGTATAACCGGTTTCATAGATAGAATTAATCCCAAAGAAAAAAATGAGCTGAATCAATTGTTTGCAAAGGCTGTATATGCGAGCAATTTACCTTTCCACATCACTGAAAATCCCTACATCCAAGAATTTTTTAAAAAAATACGTCCTATTTACACATTACCCAGGAGAAGGCAGCTGGCTGGATATCTTCTAGACAAAGCGTCAGGTGATATGGAGGTGAGAGTTGCAGATATAATAGATAAAGCTCCTTACTTATCAATTGTATCAGATGGCTGGAGCAACATTAGAAACGAGAGTATTATTAATTTTATGGTGATGACGCCTGTTCCAGTGTTCTACAAATTTCTAAATACTGAGGAAAATCGCCATACGGCAGATTATATTGCCCAGGAATTTAAAAATGTAATTCATGAATTGAATCCGGTAAAAGTATATTCTTTAGTTACTGATAATGCCGCTAACATGAAAGCAGCCTGGAGAAGTCTAAAATCTGAATCTATTTATAATCATATACAATGTTATGGTTATGCAGCGCATACATTGCAGTTATTCTTTCACGATTTTGAACGATTGAACGCCTTCAGTGACCATATTTCAATAATTAAAAAAATTGTTAAATTTTTCAAGAATAAACACATACCAGCTGCAGTATTTTCCCGTAATAAGAATCTTCATGGCATACCATCTACATTAAGTACAATTAGCCAAACAAGATGGGCATCGTCAATAAAATGTATGGAACAAATTCAAATATGCAAGAAAGCTCTAAAAGCATCAGTTGTTGAAGAAGCTGTTTGTGATATTTGTCCCATAGAAATTACCAATAATATATTAAACGAAGAATTTTGGACGAAAAATTTAAAATTTTTAGCTATACTCCAACCTTTAGCTACCTTTGTTGAAAGTGCAAGGGGATAAATGTACTTTGGCCCAAGTAAAAAACGAGATGCTTAATTTGGAAAAACACATAATACAATCATGCCATGATACATGTGCTCACAATGCTGCTTATTTATTGGACCCCCAATATCAAGGGGAGCATCTTACTAATACTGAATTTGATGAAGCATGTAATATAATACAAGAATTGGGTATTTTACAAGGTGGTGATAATCAAAGTATTTTGAGTAATATAGTAAATTTCTGAAGCAAAAGCGGTATATTTAATAGCCATAATATGTGGAAAGTTGTAACTTCCATAAGAAACAATCAAATTTCGGCCTCAAGTTGGTGGAATGCATTTTGCCCACCTTGCCCATTAAGAGAAGTCGCTAATATTTTACTAACATTTCCTAGTTCGACTTCTTCTTCTGAAAGAAATTGGTCGGTTTGGGGCAATATTCACACGAAAAACAGAAATAGATTAAAGGCTTCTAAAGCAGGAAAATTAGTAAGAGTGTATCATAATTTAAGATTGATTAAAAATATTAAAGAAAATAATGATATTGTAAATGAATCGGAACAAGACTCTGCCACGGAGGGTGAAACATTGACTATAGAATGAATTAAAAAATATTATGATATTTATTATTATACATAGATTTATTATAATATTATATAAATGCAAAATAAAGTTAATATTGGTGTAAAAAACATTTATTTGAATTTGACCGGTCAAATATCGGTCAATTGACCGAATTGTATTTGACCGGTCAAATGCACAACCCTGATATTAAATTTAAAGATTTCATAATTTGGGAAAAAAAAAATATTATACATCATCTGATATATCATATAAATTCCTATCCAATTTATATATATACTAAATACATCATCTGATATATCATATAAATTCCTATCTAATTTATATATATAATAAATGCAGACACTAAATCAAAATAACTATTATCTTTCATAATTAAATATATCATATGTGTAATTCACATTACACCCTATTTCATAAAAATGGTTAATTACTTCAAAATAAACAACATTAACTCACCCTCAATAGATCCTTTAATATACCAACCTTAATTGAAACTAAATTACAAATACAATATATTAACATTAATTAATAATAAATGATCCCACACATGTCCATCCCTTTAAAAACCCAAAATGCATAATTGTAATATACACTTTATTACAAAAGTCTATTTCCATATATATTTTCCTAAATTTCAAATATTTAAATTTAGCAATCCTTTCTGTCCTGCTGATCATGAGGTCTTTTATCTTCCTATGACGGAATACCTATAACACCATTCAATGAGTCTTAAGGCATATCAAATAATAAACAAAATTGGATGTACCATATACATCTAGACCTATAATATACCAAATATTACTGTCTTAAATTCCTGATCTTATTTTCATATTCCTGCCTAATACCCATTACATACTTTCTATCGTTACCTTTGTAAGCTAAATAACAACAATCTAATATCTATCCATTAAGAAAAATATAATATAATAAATCATAATTATCCAACTCTCCATCTCACAAGGTCCACTTTGTTCCTCGCTGACATATTCTACCATTAATCCAATTCTTCATCCTAAATTTCCAACAAATGACTTTTTATTGACCATCCACCATGTGATGATCCACCTCTTCTTGTCCACCAAGGAAAACTCAAATCCCCTGTCAGAAAATAACTGACATTTGATGTATTAAATTAAATTTGTTTCTTATTTTTTTCAACAGCTACAACAATAATATGTTCTATTTTAGATATTTTTGTCATATATTTTAAAAGGTTATAATATTCAATGTTATTCAGTGGCGTAGACAAGGGGAGGGGGGGTGGGGTTGAATTACCCCCCTCCCCCCCCCCATGGAAAAAAATGTTTTTTTTTTAAATTAATTTTTTTTTTTTTATAAAATAAAAAATTATTATTTTTTTATTGCGAATAATTATATTTAAAAAACGGTTTCAATTTAGAGAAATAAGATAATATATATTTATAAAAAAAGGAGTTTTAATTTTAAATGATCACATCGTTTAAAAATATATATAAATTATATGAACTAAAATATTAAACAACAATAAGAATAAAGATATATTGTATTTGTAAATAATTTCTGGCATAGTTAAATTAGAATATTAAATAACAATAAAGATATTTTGTAAATATTTTCTGGCTTGGCATAGTTAAATTAGATATTTATAAATTTAATTATTAAATATATATTTTTAAATTTAAACTATTTAGATAGTTTGTTTTGTTTGTAAATTTTAAGTTTTTATCATTTTTAAATATGGATATCCGTAAATTTTTTTGTCAACAACAAAAAGAAAAAGGTATATATTAATTTATTTATAAAATTTAAGTTATGTAATTTGAATTAGAAATATATATGGACTAGTGAAAATCAGCCATCAGTTGAGTTCGAAGGTAATGGTATTATCAATATGTTTTATTTAAATCTTGCAATTAGAAATACCAGACATACCATTACCACTCCATCTCCATGGGAAAACCAATGATGAGTTAGCTACAAAATCATCAAATGATGGTATATATTCTAAATTATTTATAATTTCTAATATTTTTTAATTAAAAATAGAAACATTATGTGTTACAAAAGCATGTGAGCTATCAGTTGATTTGGCTGGAAAATCATCAAATGATGGTATAGTATTTATTTTAATTCCATTTTTTTTATTTGTAAATTATACTATTTTCATTTTGAGTTATTAAAATTTTGCAATGTACGATATTTAGTTATAATTTTAAAGTTAGTCATTTTTTTGTGTTATTTTGCAAAAGGTAGTACATTATAAGTCAAACAGAGTTGAGCAGTATTGAAAACTTGTATCTACAATACAAACAGAGTTGGGCAGGCCCTCCAGAAAAATAATCTAGATACAGATTTGTTGTGAAAAAATGAATCTTAGATACAGATGATTTATCATTACCAATTAAACTAGAATAGTTTATAATATACAGTTTTTATTATTTATTTGTGAAGAACATAATTATTTTCTTAAAATCTTTTGTATATACAATCTTGGGCAGCTATAATATTTAGGAACTTATTTTCATAATTTAAATATTACTACCTTCTTCACTTCCATGAGTGTAAATCATCCTACAAATATAAAAATATTAATTAAAACTGGTAATGATATTCTATAGTAATTTCCTTCTACTTGTATCTGTCTTTAAATTTTTATTAAGAAACTTTGATATCTATCTGAGATACATTTTTTATAATCCAGATTTTTTTCTTGTGCTGCTCAGCTCTTAACATTGAAATTCATATTGAAATATATCATTTAAAATCTAAAAAAAATATAGAAACACCACACCGTTCTCAAAAAGATGTTTCACTTTACTTAAATTTTCATTTTAAAAATGATAATGAAAAATTGTTAGCTGTTCAAAATATTTGGATACCTGACAAATGTTATAAATTTCCATTGCCCTTGGGCAAAAGAAATTTAACCTTTCAAGCATCCTGGCTTAACAAATATAAGTGGCTTGCTTACTCAGCCGATGAAAAGGGCGCATTTTGTAAAGTTTGCGTCATATTTTCCCCAAGATATGCTGGAAATGGGTTACAAAAACTCAAAACATTGGTAAGTCAAGTGTATACAAGATGGAAAGATGCGCTCGAAAATTTTAATTATCATCAAAAAAATAAATATCATCTTAATTCCTGTGAGATAATGGATTCTTTAAAAGAAATCTCAATGAATCAAAAGATATCAATATCTAATGTATTGAATAAAAAAATTTTTGATATTGTTACAAAAAATCGATCAAGAATAATTATAATTATTGATGCTATCATTTGGTTAGGGAGGCAGGGCTTGGCGTTAAGAGCTCATAGGATATCTCCTGGCCCCCTAACACTTACATCCCCTTCTCACAATGAAGGAAATTTCAAGGAATTATTGAAATTTTTATGTAATAATAATGACAACTACCTAAAGCTTTTTGAAAGCTCCTCTAAAAATGCTACTTACCTAAGTCCCACTATTCAAAATGAAATAATATCAATATGCAATCAGTTTATATTAAAGGAACTTTCTTCAAAAGTCAAAGCATCACCATTTTTTAGTGTTTTGGCGGATGAAACTTCCGATATTGGTAATATTGAACAACTATCCATAGCAATAAGGTTTATTGATATGGAATCAGGTAATTATAAAATGAAGGAACTATTTGTTCAATTTATTGAATTACCTGACACTAAGTCAGAAACGATTGCTAATCAAATTATTAAATCACTTCAAAACCTGGATTTAAATTTAAATCTACTGAGAGGCCAAGGGTACGATGGAGCTCCCTCGATGAGTGGCCATGTTAAAGGGGTCCAGTCAAGAATTAGAGAGCTTTATAGCACAGCTCTTTATGTTCACTGCAGTTCACATTGCCTGAATTTGATGATAACTGAGGCATGTGAAATTAGAGACATCCGGAACAGTTTACGTAAAAAGATTTTGATTTAATTGAAATTTATTAGATTTTATTATGTATTATAGATATCTTTATATAATTTTTATATATTTTTCAAAATTTAGAAACAATATCGTCGGTTTGTGACTTCTTTACCCCACCCAAGAAGAGGGAGATTTTTACCCAAACGTTCGATGAAATTGATTCAAAAAAATTCAAAAAAAAAATTCAAAAGATTTTGTCCCACAAGATTCATTGAAAGACAACAATCGGTGAAGGTTTTCATCGAGTTATATGAGGTTATTTTTGCGGCACTGGAATCATACATATTACGCAAAGAAAAAGATTCCGCAGATGCGGAAAATCTTTTACAGGCTATTACGAAGCCTCAATTTTTAATTTCAATTCAATGTGTTTATTTTTTATTTAATTATACATATGATTTTAGCAAAACGTTACAAAAAATTAATTTGGATTTAAGGGAGGTTATGAATAGGGCAAAGGATATTGTTGAAATATTAACAAATATCAGAGATAATGTGGATGAAAAATTTCACGAAATATATGAGAAAGTAAAGGAGATCGCTAATATGTTTGGGATTGAAATTTTTAAACCTAGAGTAGTTTCTAGACAATCCAATCGCTCAAATATTGATGCATCTACGATTGAGGATTTTAATAAAATTAACATTTTTATTCCACTTATTGATACATTTTTATTTCAATTAAAGGAAAGATTTATAAGTCACAATTTTATTTTAAAAAGCTTTTATTTTCTTTTGCCGGTTGAGTCTGAATTGTTGATTACACTTGAAACGCGAGAGGATATTAAGAACATCTCAGAGTTTTATTCTGATGATTTATTAGGGTCGTATGATAAGTTACTTTGTGATGTCGAATTTTGGTATAAAAATCTTGGCAGAATAGAGTACTCTTTGAGACCAAAAAATGCTTTGCGGGCCCTTTCCATGTGTAATTGCACTTTAGATTCCCTGCCAAATATCAAAACATTGTTTTTTATTTTAGCTACTTTACCGATTAGTACCTGCACTAATGAAAGGTCTTTTTCAACTTTGAAAAGGTTAAAAACCTATTTAAGAAATAGCACCGGTGAAAACCGTTTAAATGGATTAGCCCTATTAAATATTTATAAGGAGATTATTCTAGATAAAAATTTGATTCTAGATGAATTAGCCAAATCTCAGAGAAAAGTAGACCTCTCTTTATAAATTCAAATCATATAATTGTAATATTTTCTTAGTCATAAAATTTTTATATGTAAAACTTAATTATAATGAATTTTTAGTCATGATATTTTTATACTATATTTATTAATAGTATTGCACCTACAATAAGAATTATTTATATAATATACTCATTTGTATTAAATATAACTGTTAAATTATATTTTTTTAAATTGCATACAAGAATTACTTATATTTTATTGTAATTTTATTTTTTTTAAAATATAGATATTTACAATCAATTTTTAAAATAGTAATCTGTATAAAATTTCTAATTCTGAAATTTATTTTTTGTATATAAAATAAACACATAGTTAAATAAAGGGTTTATACTAAATAAAATTGTTAAATTGTATTTTTTTAGCAAGAATTACATATTTTATTGCAATTTTATTTTTTTAAAATATAGTTTATTTACATTCAATTTTTAATATAATAATCTGTATAAAATTTATATATTTTGAAATTTATTTTTTTATATATTATTAAAATAAAAACATAGTTAAATAAATAAAGTTAATAATAAATAAAATCTCTGCAAAATATTGTTATATGCAAAAATGTAATTAAAATAATTATTTTTAACATAGAATAAGATATATTGAGTTGATCATAAAATTGGAAGGTTTGGGGGGAGGCAAATTTTTTTTACATCGAATAGAATGAATTAATATACAATTTACTAAACATTGATAACATTTTCAAAATAATGCTTTCCAGTCGCTTATTAATTATAAATTTGGCAAAAATTTTAATTCTAAAAAGGGGTTTGGGGGCGAAGCCCCCAAAAAATTTTCAAACCCCCCCCCCCCCCCATGGATCAATCCTGGCTACGCCACTGATGTTATTCGAATAATATATTTGTCACAATAATATAACGTATTTATATTTAAAAGGTCAATGTAATTGAATAACTATAAAAGTTAAATTTAATAATTATAAAATAGTATATATATGTCGTATTGGGATATGGAATCCCCACGTTTTATTCGTGATCTTTTTTTTAAAATATTTTTTTTAAAAATATTTAAATATTCCGAATCCCCATGAAAAAAAATAAATATATAATTACTTTTCTTCAATTTTTTGCGGCTGGCACCATATAATTAAAAGGCCAAAATAAGGGATTTAAAAAGAGAATTTAAAAAAAAGTAAATAGTATAAAATTAAGGCATATAATAAATGAAAAGGGATGAGGTTTTATTTTAAAAAATATTAATTACTTTTCTTCTCTTTTTTTGCAGCTGGCACCATATAATTGAAATTCCAATGGATTTAATAAGAGAATTTTTAAAAAAAAGTAAATAGTATAAAATTAAGAAATATAATGAATGAAAAGGGATGAGGTTAAGACTTTTTTGTTTTAAAAAATATATTTATAAAAAATCCGAATTATTGCAACATTTAAGCAGGGACCCGAACCGTTATTTATAACGGTTCAATTATAATGGTTACGTTCTGGTTACAGTTCTTGAGAATAAATTTATATAAAGGTTCCGTTCGGTTCAGCTAATTATAAAGGTTCATTACGGTTAGAAATTTTTTTTTATTGAAGCAACACCATCTTTTAATTTATTTTTATTATACCCATCTATGAATTATATATAAAAAAAATATATAAGATTCAAAATAACTCATTTTTAAATATATTATTTGAACTTATATGTAATATATTTTCAAGTATAAATGGATTCCTTTTTGTTCGTTGTGACGATAACACAAAGCCCTTTCTACAGAAACTTGTGTTGCGGGAACCGCCAGTACTATAAGAGCACGTTTATATAATTCTGGATATTCAAATTATTTCCATTTCTAAAATATAAAAACTGAACCGGTTTAACCGTTTTTTATAAAGGTTCTTTTTACTCCCTCAAAAAATAATTATATCGGTTCGGTTACGGTTATGGTTCAGATATTTATAACAAAAATAAATTTTTTTAGAAAAATATTTAAGGGGATTCGGAATCTTTTTTTAAAAAAAACAATTAAATTATATTTTTTTGCCGCCTGGCTGGCACCAGAATATTTTATTTTTTAGAGATAATTAATATGTATTACTTTTATTTTATCCTTTAAATCATTAAATACTCGAAGGCAATATTTTGTTTCACGCCCGAAAATTCACGGTGTTTTTAAATTTTTCAAAACTTTAATGCTAAAATTTTTACACTTTTTTGAATTTATTCTATTTATTTCAACATAATGTTCACATAATAACAAAAAATAAATACATATTATAAATCCAAATTTTTACTTAGAAAAAGAAGAATGTCTATTTTTTTTTATTTCAATTGTGTACGCCTTTCCTCTAATAGGCGGCTGGCTACAGAAAATAACCTTTCACTAGAAGCCGGATTTGCCAGGGCTGACAAAATTTTACTCTCTAATTTTCTCAAAAAAGGAAATAAATTTTCCTTCTTCCAAAACTTCAAAATATTGCCATTGTTATTTGTTTTATTTTTTAAAATTTTATTTTGATAATATTGATATTGGTATAATTTTAAAAAAAAAGATAAAACACTAAAATATTAAAAACTATATAAAAATATGTAAAAATATATGAAATTACTAAATAAAAATATATATTGGTCCTTAGCCTTTTTTTTAAAAAACATTTTGATAATCTCAACTTAAAATTTGTTCGTTGTTATAAATAATTTAGTTTTACAATCTCTAAATGAGTCTGACCTTATTTGGCTCAACCTAAAGATACATAGTATTTTTCCTTATTCATAATTGATTTTTAAAAACGGCTAACTCAACATCCAAAATAACCATTATAATTTTTTATATACTGAACCGTAACCAAACTGAACCGTTATAAATGTTCGGGTCCCTGCTTAAATGTTCAATGAAATGTCATATTGCATTGAATAATTGTTGCAATAATTCGGATTTTTTATAAATATATTTTTTAATATTTTATAAAACAAAAAAGTCTTAACCTCATCCCTTTTCATTCATTATATGCCTTAATTTTTATAATATTTTATAAAACAAAAAAGTCTTAACCTCATCCCTTTTCATTCATTATATGCCTTAATACTATTTACTCTTTTTAAATTCTCATTTTAAATCCCTTATTTTGGCCTTATAATTATATGGTGCCAGCCGCAAAAAAGAGAAGAAAAAGTAATTATTGTTGTAATTGTTGAAAAAAGAAGAAATAAATTTAATATAATACATAAAATGTCAGTTATTTTCTGACAGGGGAATTAAGTTTTCCTTGGGGGAAGAAGAAGAGATGAGGATCACAGGGTGTTTCATTGTTAGGAAAAACCCCTAGTTGGAGATTGGGAGATATTGGATTAATGGTAGAAGATGTCAGCTGTGGACCTTTGGGAAATGAAGAATTGGATAATTATGATTATTATATTGTATTATTTTTAATGGATAGATTGTTGTTGTTTTATTATGGACAGTGGCGTAGGCATGGGGGGGGGGGGGGGGACCGGGGGGGGGGGCATGAAAAATGAAAAAAAAAATTTTTTTTTAAATATATTTAATAAATCTTAATAAACGCTTGATTTTTATGTTTTAAATTTATTATAAATAATAATAGATATACACATTTGATTTTTTTTATATTTACTAAATAAATTTTATATTATTTTGCATTTCATAAAAGTTTTCTAGTTTGTCATATTCCATTTTATAAAAATATTTCTCATTTTCAATATGAATTTCACACCACCCAAAAAAAGGGAGTTATTTATTCAAACGTATTATGATATTGACTCAAAAAATCAAAACTAAAAACTAAAGAGATTTTGTCCGACCAGATTCATCGAAAGACAAGAGTCAGGGAAACTCTTTATTGAACTATATGATGTTGTCTTTGCAGCACTAGAATTTTATATATCAAGCAAGGAAAAAGATTCAGCAGATGCCGAAAATCTTTTGTAGGCTATTATTAAGCCACAGTTTTTAATTTCAATTCAATGTGTTTATTTTTTATTTAATTATACATATGATTTTAGCAAAATGCTACAAAAAATTGATTTGGATTTAAGAGAGATTATGAATAGAGCAAAGGATATTGTTGAAATATTAACAAATATCACAGAGAATGTGGATGAAAAATTTCATAAAATATGTGAAAAAGTAAAGGAGATTGCTAATATGTTTGGAATTGAAATTTTTAAACCTAGAGTAGTCTCTAGATAATCCAATCGATCAAATATTGATGCATCTACGATTGAGGATTTTTATAAAATAAACATTTTTATTCCCCTTATTGATACATTTTTATTTCAATTAAAAGAAAAATTTATTAGTCATAATTATATTTTAAAAGCTTTTATTTTCTTTTGCCGGTTGAATCTAAACGATAGATTACACTTGAAACACGAGAGGATATTAAAATAATCTCAAAGTTTTATGCTGATGATTTAGTAGGTTCATATGATAAGTTACTTTGTGATGGTGATGTCGAATTTTGGTATAAAAATCTTGCCACTTTGAGACCAAAAAATGCTCTGCAGGTCCTTTACATGTGTAATTGCATTTTAGATTCCCTGCCTAATATCAAAACATTATTAATTATTTTAGCTACCTTGCCAATTAGTACCTGCACTAATGAAAGGTCATTTTCAACTTTAAATAGGTTAAAAACTTATTTAAGAAACACAACCGGTGAAAAACGTTTAAATGGATTAGCCCTATTGAATATTTATAAGGAGATTATTTTAGATAAAAATTTGATTCTAGAAGAAATTAGCGAAATCTCAGAGAAAAGTAGATCTCTCTTTTTAAATTCAAATCAAAAAATAACAATAAAATTATATTAGTTTTAATATATAATCAATTTTTTTTTGTAAAAAAAGTATTATTTATAAGATATTATCATCATATTTTTTTAAATACCATTATTTGCATAAGAATTACACATATTTTATATAATTGAAAATATAAAACAATTTTAACAAATCCAAAAATATAAGCAATTAAATGTTCAAAAAAATGGAAGGTTTGGAAGGCTCCGCCCCCCCCCCCCAAAAAAAAAATTTTAAACCCCCCTCCTCCCCCATGATAAAATCCTGGCTACGCCACTGATTATGGATAAAGATAATTTTGAGTAAATGGGTTATGTTAAATATGGATCGTCGTTAATGGTCAGTGTTATATAATTGAGAGTAAGAGGCATTTTTGTTATATCTAAGTTAACCTGTAAAAATTATATTATTTTATTTTTTATTCATGGGGATTCGGAATATTTTTTAAATATTTTAAAAAAATATATTTTAAAAAAAAAGATCCCAAATAAAACGTGGGACCACGTTGGGATTCCGAATCCCACATGATTCCATATCCCAATACGACATATATATACACAAAAATTTTAATAAAAGACACCGTTTGTTTTGACCATATATTTCAGATATAAAATTGGCGACAAAATTTAAAAAAATGCGATATTCGGTTAAGTTAAATATAAAATAGGATTGAATATATATATTTTTAGGAATTATGGGTAATATTTATTTCAATTACATTAAACGAATTTCGTAAAGAGGAAACTTCTATTTAAAATTATTTAAATTAATTGAATGTAAAGAATATTCCTCTCAAACAGACGTAAACTTTGAAAAAATTATTCATACCATATGGAGGAATAAATATAATAACAGATATAAAAAAATACTATTTCTAAAAAAAATTATTGATATGGTATGGACAGATTTATACAAAATTGCAAAACAACTTTTTAAAGACGAAAGAACTGTTTGGCTTCAAGAATTGATTTTATTAGATTAAGTCGCGGACCAACAGAATCAGTAATGAGTTATTTCAAAAATATAAGCCCGTAGATGTGAATTTAAAGATAATATAAAACTACGAATTCGTGATCTATTAATCGCTGGATTAAAAATGTTGCAACTAGATAAAGAACTACGATCAAGATACCCAGATAGAGACGATGAGCAACCGTTAAGTTTAAACAAGGTTATAGAAATTTTTAGCAATGGACTTAGAAATAATTAATACTAAGATGGTTTATAAAATCAAAGAGATGACTAAACATAATGATAATAATAAACGATTAAATCAAAATGATAATAATAATGACAGTATAATGATAATGATAATCGACAGTATCAAAATGATAATAAAACATACGTAAAAAGAAATCAGTTCAAGGTTATAATGACTACCACACAAATAATGATAATACGAGAAAACTATTTTTGTAATCGTTTTCATGCTTTTCGGAATTGTCCATTATACGGAAAACCTTGCAGCAAATGTAAGAAATTAAACCACTTTGCAATGTGTTGTTGGAGGAAAAGTTTACGGTACAAATTACAATATTTACAACGGAGATTCAGATTTCTCAACAAAAAAAGTCTACAAATATGGATAGCACCCAACAATTACGGTATTAATAAACAACCAGGAAGTTAAAATGATATATGATACAGGTTCAGTAGTAACCATCATTAATGCAACAATATGGAATAAAAATTGGGAGGCCAAAACTTAGAATGGTTAGAACCCAACTACATATGAAAACAATGCACTAAAAATTATGGGAGAACCATATGTAAAAGTTTAATTAGATGATAAAATAAAATGGCTTTCGTTATTAGTGACAAAAATAAATGATGCAGCCATGGACTATAGCTTTAAAAGTAGAAATTGAAAATGAACTGAAACGTTTGGAACATAATAAAGAAAATAGATCCATCACCAACAAGAACCTGGAGTACTCCAATGGTAGTGGTACATAAAACTTCAGGTGAACTACGATTATGGGGTGATTTCAAAGTAACATTGAATAAATTTTTACTGAAAGACTATCACATTCTACCAACGTTTGAAGAATTAATCGCAAAGATCGCTAATGGAAATAAGTATACAACATTAAATCTAAAAGAGGCATATCTACATGAGTATTGATGAAGAATCACAAGAATTATTAGCAATGGTAACACCAAATGGATACTGCTTCTATTTACGATTATTTTGGTATAGCTACAGCACCAATAATATTTCAGTGATATATGGACGATTTACTGGCTGACTGTAAAGACAGCAGTTAATTTAGACGATGTTATAATTACAGGAAAAAATGATAAAAATGCGGGATTAAAGTCAAAACAAGCAAAATAAATTTTATGAAAGAAAAGGTGTAATATTTAGTATACATAATAGATGAAAATGGAATATACCCAGATAAAAAGAAAATAATAGCAATACAAAAATATCCAACTCCAAATATCATAAAATCATTTTTAGATATAATAAACTATCATAACTTATATGGAATTATAACCGAATTACATAATTAAACTAGTAAAAATGTTAAATGGAATAGGACTAAAAAATGATTATACATTATTTGAAAGAATAAAAGGAATAGAACAGAACAAAATACTATACAGTTTAATACCGAACCTCAAGTTATTATTAGAAACAGATGCATCTAACCAAGGATTTGGAGCTGTACTCCTGCAAAAATATGATAACGGAGAAGAATTTCCAATAGCGTACACCTCAAGAACTTTACAAGATGCTGAAGAGAATTATTCTACAATAGACAAAGAAGCTAAAGCAATAATAAACGGCGTAGAAAATTTAATAACTATTTGTATGGACGTAAGTTTATACTTTTATTAAGATATATAGCAATAACAGAGATTTAAGTTTATAAACAAATCAAATATTATTGCGTTGGGCTTATAAATTATCCGCATATGATTACTATATTATGTACAAGAAAGGCGCTAATAATATAATTGCAGATGCTTTATCACGAAATCCAATAGAGAAAAAGGATGATAGAATAACAAGTGAAAATAAAACAGTAATGTATATAAGAAATCTTATTTATGACACATTAACCCTATCTAGAAAAGAACTTAGAGAAGAAACCGCAAAAGATCCAATCTTAAGAAGAGTAAAAATATTTATAATGGTACAAATATACAAAATCAAGTACCAGAATTACAAGCTTTTAGAACAAGAATAGATGAAATTGAAAAAGATGAAGGTATTTTGTTTTGGAATGGCAGATTAATCATTCCGTACTCACTTCAAGAGTTTTGCATATATTGCATACTGGACATCCAAGGATCACATCAATGAAATCCATTACCATTATATGGATCAATAAATATGTTAAAAAACTAGATAATATCTGTATAAGATGTAAATAATGCAGAGATATACCAGGTGTTGCAGTATACACGTGGAATCCGACATCCCAACCCTAGAGAAGGAAAGATAAATCAAACAAACTAAATTGTCCTATAATGTAGAAGAAAATAAAAAATCGTACTAAAACACGTCGACCAACTACGAACAAGGTAAGAACTAGTTGAACCCGAATCAATAATAAGAGAAGATAAAATAAAATAAAATAAAATAAAATAGTAGAAACAATTAAACCAAGTCAAGAAGGAATTCAAAATCGATATCCAACGAGGGAACGAAAGTAAACAAAAAGATTAAAAGATAAATTTGAACTTAGGGGAAATAAGATATGTTATATTTTATATATTATTCAACGTTATTTGAATAATAAATTTGTCTTACAATAATTTAACGTATTTATATTTAAAAGGTGAATGTAATTGAATAACTATAGAAGTTAAATTTAATAATTATGGAAACAAGAATTAAAATAAAAGACACTGTTTGTTTTGCCCATACATTTCTGATATAAAAGCTTTTCACAATATAGAGGAAGAAATAATAATGCAATATATTTTTTAATAACTGATGTTACATTATCTTATTTCTTTTGAAAAATTCTTTTTAAAAAATTACTGTAATTATTTTTAAGTGGTAAAAAAATTCATCGTCTCCATGAAGTTCAAACTCTCTTTCAAGAGAAAAAATTAAAAGAATGTGGAACTTTGCATTGATTGAACTTCCATATTTCTGTTCTCATTTTTAATATTGGTACATTATCTTATATCTATTTAATTCCTCCTTCATATTTATTTATTAATATTTTGGTGCTTTCAACAAGGAAGTTCTAACTATTAAGTTTAAATATTATATTTTGTACTATCTTCGCACCTGGGTAAAAAAACAACTTAACAATGGCATTGATACTCTTTTTAGACTTAATGGTGTTTTTCTAAAATTAAAATTTTTGGTTCGTTTACCTCCTTCTAATAACGTCATTGAAATTTTTTAAAAAGAGATATTTATAATAAGTTTACTTTAAAATGTTGAGATAATTTACAATAATAACCTTCACTTTACGTAAAATCCCAAAATTTCTAAAGAAGGATAAAAATTAGATATGAACATGAGTTTTCCTTTTTATATTCACGATATTTTGTTCAATAATCATATATGAAATTTTATATACAAGATCTTTTTCAAATAAGCATAATTAAAATAAAATATATAGATAATTATAATAATAATAATACAATAATGAATACCTTCAATAGTTTTTCTAATATAACAATTATAATAAAGTAGTAATTATAATAGGCTTTATTATTTATTATAATTCGGGGACAAAATAATTTTCTAATTATATATGCGCGCGGTTTAATTAAAAATAATTAATCTATATTGTCATGAGATTTGTTTTATTGTATGATCGAGCAATTTATTTTCTATATCCTAAGCTCTCGACTCCCCCTCTTGAAGATCCTTCGCTATCCTTTGTTTCGTCAAGTAATGAAAAATCATTTTGAGGTTTTTTGGCACTTTCGGCATCAATTTCAACCATATTTTGAATCTTTTTTTGAATAGAATTTGAAGCAGCATATGCTTTATTATTTAAATGAGCTGCCATTTTTGGGTTGTATTTGTCATCCTTAGACTTTTGCCAATCCAATGATCCTACATCTATTCCACCTCCGATACTGTTTATTCCATTATCTTGATTATCGCAACAATCAGGTTTCTTTTTGATAACCTTGATAATCTTGATTCGTAAGGCTGTTGTATCCGTAGTTGAACTCCTAATAAAAATATAGAGAATTTAAAGTCTACTTTAAATATTAACAGTAATTAATACACAATAAAATCTGTTTAATTTTACCCTTTACTAAATCCAACACAATTAACGGTTTTCGACGACTTGGAAAAAAAATGCTCTTATATACATAGGAGGACCAGGGGTTATCCTGGGGCAAATAATATCTATTCAAATATATTTAAAATAATAAACCTTGAAATTTTTTTAAACCATAAATGTATTTCAATAAGAAACTTCAATGGTTCTAAAAATATGCAGAAATTTGCGTTAAAAGTTTTAAATGCAAATTAAAATTTTAACACGTAAAAGTGATTTTATACATTAATTAAATGTGAAGCCCTTGGTCAGATATTAGCGGGGTTTGTATGAGCCAAGCAGGGATTTATATTAATATAAAATCTAACTATATTTGTAAGAACACTAAAAGCCACGAGTTCGTTTAGGGTAACTAATGACAATATGAAGATGATTGACTTATTTTCTTTAATTTATATGGCATTTTTAAGTGTCAACATAGTTTTTCCGAGTGATATATAATATGGATGAACCATTTAACATATTTAACATAGTATTTTTATTTATACTTAGAAAAAAGAAATTTAAAAAATCAAAAAATAAAGAAATGCTATAACATACACTGCGAAGGGATAAAAGGTATTCTGAGTGTCTTTTTATTTGATTAAAAATGTTTTTTTCTTATATTCATTTTACCTTGGAGATATGAAAAGAAAAAAAACTGCGTTTATATATTTTAAAAAATTAGCTTATTTTTCATAGCATTTCAATTTTATATGGATAATATAACTTCGGTCTCTCCTATAGTCACTAACGGAACAACATATTATATTATAAATACCTTAAACAGATAATTTTATTTTAATCTTTCAACATTTAATTATTAAAGGCCCGGATATAATTATTTTAATATTACGTTGTAGTGGAAGACGTTGTATCTTTTACGAATCGACCGAATTTGAAAGAAGGTACAACATGGAAAGGGTTTTTTTTACCTCCTCCATATCCTCCACCACCTCCCCCGAATGATCCTCCACTGAAACCACCAATTCCTCCAATTCCTCCGATTCCTCCACCTCCTATTTTTTTAGGTGGTGGTGGTGGAGGTTTTTTGATCGGTTGTGGGGGCTGCCAGTTCTGTTGTTGTTGTCCCCAATTCTGTTGTTGCTGTTGCCCCCAGTTCTGTTGTGCCTGTGGTTGTGCAAAGCCCTGGTGTTGCTGCTGTTGTTGCTGTTGCCAATTATTTGGCATTAGCCAAGGATTAACTGGTGTATTGTGCACCACGAAGTCTGACATCTGTATATATAAAATAAATCTAAGTATTACTTGTGCTTGTAATTTATTTTAACATACTTTTATATATATAGCATTACATTATTTATTTTTTATTTATCAAAAATATATGAAATCCTTATAAGTAAAATGGAAAATAAGAGATAAAGAGGGTTTCAAATTAATAAATCATTTCACTTAATTTTTAATGCTATTTCGAGATATTATATTCTCTTATTGTTCGAAAATCCTGATCTTACTAAAAAATATTATAAAATAGCAAAACCAATTTTAACAAAGGCATTATTTTGCCTTATTCTAAAATTCTTCTTTTTTAGATGCCCTCGAAGAAACATTTCGGTCAAATTTTAAATAATATTAAATGTCATATTGAACGCGTCTATTCCCTATATCCAGTGATGTCAAGTTCTATATAAAAATCTGGCAATCTATTTCTCATATATTTATTCCGATGAGGCAAAAATAATAGTTATTATTCTTTTTAGCCTTAAAATTTCACCACAATATTAGTTCTGTTCACTTTCCAATTTTTTTTTACCGGTATTGAGAAATGTTTATATTTCCAAAAATATTTTTCATTTTAATGAAATTATAAGTTTATTAATAAATATCAAATTTACATTTCTTCAATTTTTAATTTTAAATTGCATGAGTAAAATGCGGTACCACATGGAATCTTCGGTGATGGGAATATAATTTTTAAAAATATTCTCATTTTATATTTGTATATAGTCAAATAAAAGCTTCATAAGCGAAAGAATAATTTATTAGTTAATCACAGTACTTACAATGTATAACGTATATACGAGAAATAGAAACATGTGATTCATTTTGCTTTTATAAGGTATCAGATGCGATCGAATAGAAAATAAAATAAATTGTAACACAATATTTTTAAATAATTGTTCAAAAAGATTATAATAAATATTACTTTAACAATTCAGCTTTTATATTAAAATTTTTAAATAATTATTATTATTATTTTTATATAAATTTAAATTTAAAAATAATTATGTTAGCTTAAAATTTTTATATAAATTTATTATTATTTAAATAAATTTAAAATTTAATCTATTTATATGCGACAAATAAAATAGGTTAAAACCTTTGTAACAAGTAAGACAACAAATCCAACAATCCATGATAATTACATAATAGCGTTAAAAGGCTTTAAGTCAATTCCTTTAAATATTATATTGGGAAGTTTGTATTTTTCATTTCTTAATATTATATAGGTTATCTATCAAATTTATAATTAAGTCATTACTATCGTATGATTAGTTAAGCTTAATGTTATACTTCGTTTTATTGCATGCTAGCCGTAACAGACTCTCGTGTACATGCGTATTCAGCACAAATTTGTATCATCTTGTAACATTAATTTTTTAGTTAAAAAAAGTGATATCACTGGAAAAAAAATACATAAATCCTTTTGTCTAAAGATAATACTTCAATTCCTATTTTCCCTTTCATAATATGCTAATTATTTTTTATTGGTAACAATTAGTGAAAGTTAACTTTCCCTCACAAACTACGATCAGGAATTTGTTTTAATTAATGTGAATTTTTTTTATCGAAGTCATATACGATATAATCTTATAAATATTAAGGTTGTTTATTGTTTATTATATGATAATTTTTAAAAAAATGACTAAATTATAATATATTTAACGTTCATTTTCAAAGTGAAGATTTAAATATAAAAAATTTAACCATGAAGAAACTAACGGATGGCACACATTTATCAATATCAAGTTTACACCTACTTTCTTTTTTTATTATGTTATAATATCTTTTCAGTAATTTTCAATTTAAGAATCGATTTACATTTTTTTTAAAAAAGTAACGATAAAAAGTGAAAATGTTTTAACAAAATTAATTCATTAATTATGTCATCGCGGCAGTCTGTGACAACTAAGAAAAACATATCAAAATTTATAAGAGAAATTAATTGGGTAAAAATTAATAAAAGATTTTTTTTCTATTCACTTTTTTTAAAATATATATAATTTATACAGTTTATTTATACTATAGGAAGGACAATTGAATAGTTTAAGTTGGTATTTTAATTCTAAAATGTTACGTTTGGAGATGTGAGCATGAAAATTCTTATCTCAGAGTTCCTTTTTAAAAAACATAAAATATTCATTTATTTTTGAAAATGGCAACTTTCATTGGTTAAAAAATTTATGAAAGTTGGTGAATTAGACCAGATATTTAATACTTATATTATATCAAAGATATATAATGTCGCTAAAATAAGCGATTGTGATTTTATTACGATTTTTATCAAGGAGAATTCCTATCTGTCAAACCTATAAATTTTATTAATTATAGAAGGGTAAAAGATTGTATACTAATAAATTAGGATTACTATTATCTAATCAATTTTTCTAGTTATTTCGTTAATTGTAAGATTAAGTAAAAAGGATTAGTTTTTCGGTCTAATGTTAATTACATTTCACGTGATTTACACCTCAAAAATTTATTATCTTACAAAATACTGAATCGATAATTTGAATTTATTATGACTAAGTCATATTTATTTATAATTATCTAAGCTTTGCAATATTAGGAATCGTAAAATAAATGTACACACTTTGGTAACAATTTTTATCTATATACCCTTCAAAAAATAAGTTCCATATCTATTTAAGCTCTAAACCAAACAAGATAGTTATAAAGCAAAACAACTTTGATATTTTATTATCTTTTTAAATTTACTATACATGGGGAAATTTATTTATTAGATGTAGAACATGTTCATTAATTTTAGGACACACAACATTCAAATAATTGAGTATTTCAAAAGGCATGAATATAGGAATTCATTGCGTAAATTAGTACCAGTTGGTACTCTTAAACTAAGAATAAATTAAGTTGTTGCATAAATTAACGGTTAAATAATTAATTAATTATTTTTTTATATCATATATACTATCCAAAAGTATCAAGTCTTATTATAAGAAATGCATGCTCGATTTATTTATAATTTTTATTATTAAATTAATAGTCATGGATATTGATTATAAATATTCTTCTGATCCCCGGAATTATTATTATTTAAAGAATAGTATAAAAGGATTTCTTAAATAAAAATTCCCACATTTCTTTGAATTTCTAATAAAAAAAAATTTATTTAAAAAATATATATAATAATTCTTTATCATCTGATATGAATTTAAGCCTAATTAGTCTACTGCTTTTAGCTTTGGTAATTTTTGCTCAATATTTATCATAATTTGGTATATCATCCAGGTTCGAATTGGTCATATAGCAAAAAAAATTTACAAATTCAAATTTTAAAAATAAATTCATTGGTTAAACTTTTTTCAAGTTATATTTTATATAGGTAATCTCATTGTTATAAAAACTTATTTAAATATAATATATTATATAAATTAAAAATATTAAATAACATTTACAATATAAAAAACATTGATTCATTTAAAAAGCTAATATTAATGTTGCTATGACCGATTATTTCTACCTAGTAATACTTCCATCTTTTATTATGACCTATACATTCTGCATATAATAATAAAAAAAATTATTTAATATATATTGTGAAATATAGTGGCACTAAAATTAACCATATTTTTCTATATATAATTGAAAAATAATTTTCATATGACCGCTACATTTTTGTAATTATATAATCAAGATTTGCAATAGATTTATACCATCTTAAATAAGAAAATACTTATTTTTTATAGAGACTTATTATTTCTAAAAAAAATTATACCTCTCTATCATTTTGCACTAAAATAATATTTACGTTGTAAAATACGATTGGATAATATTTTTGAGATAATTTGTGACATTTTTTTGTTAAAAATTGTACTTTAAGTTTTCTTTTGATATTTTTTTATTTTTTCAACTTTAAATCATTTTTTTGAGCACGTTTTCCTAAATTTAAAAATCTGATTTTGCCAGAAATGTATTTCAGCATGTTTAGAATACTCATTTTATGAATGGTAAACAATTTTGCCTTTTAACCTTCGAGTTTTTTGTAATTTATATAAAAAAATTATAAATTTTTAAGGCAAAATTGTCTGAAATTCATGGTAGGTATTCCAAACATGATAAAATACATTTCCTAATCAGAATTTTTATTTTTTAAATATGAGCTCTAAAAATAATTTAAAATTGAATAGCACATTGCTGGAAAAATCACATTCCGCTAACATATATGTATTGCCTGTGAGAAAAATTATACCATTTAATCATAAAAAATACCGTCGTGCCTTCTAATTTAGATTCAGTTACACCATTGATTTGAATATTTTAAGCATAAGTTATACAATAGCTATTTAAATATTAAATTAAGATAGATGTTATAAAAGATAATACGGCTGATGTGATGTAATGTTATAAAATTTTCTTTAACATAAATATATTTATTTAATTGGAAGTTAAATAGGTTTGATTTTTTTTAAATTTAATTCACACCCGGTATTAATTTATTCTATTTTTTAGGATAATAGTGTACTCAGATAAAATCCTTTCGTAGCTTTATAGCTGTTAAGTGATATCTAGGGTTGTTAAACTGCTCGATTTGAGCCGATTTTTAAAAATGGCTTACTCAATATTTTATCCAAAAAAATAATTACGCAAAACTGAGGATTTTGTTTATAGATGGCATAAAAATTTGGACATTCGATAAATCTAGAGGCTTAAGCGCTATTTTTCTAGCTAAAATATTGAGTTAGCGTTGTTAGAAATAGGCTCAAATCGAGTCATCTAACAGCATTAGTGATATTACTTTTGAATAAATTAAATAGAACTAATAATTGACTTTTTATTATTATTCAACATATCTAAATAGGTTATAAATTGAGCAGAAACATTTAGAATTGTGTTTTTCTATAAAAAATTTCGTTGTTTAATCTGGTACAGTATTTTTAAATATGGAAGAGAAATAAAACCTATTAAAGCATTGAGTTTTTACCAATTTAGACGATATAATTTGAAATGAATTATTTAAAAAATACCATAAAACGAAAAGACACACTTTATAGCACTATTATTTAAGTAATAATTAAGAATTTTTTTACAATTTTATAAATACTAGGTGACGATCTGCGCAGCCTGGCCTAAGCAACCCATCGTGGTCAAAAAATCTTTCCATCGAAAACTTAAATTCCAGAAATATAAATTGGTCAAAAGCACAACATCTTCATCTACTTCTTCCTCTACTTATTCGTAATAAAGAATTTTAATTTGATAAATCATTTTTTTTAATATAAGATAAATTAGAGATCTGCAAGTCGGTAAAAATCTATTAAAAAAAATAAAACGTGCTGGGTAATTTAAAAAAAATTTGGATGACTGGACAATTTATACATAAAATGACAGATAGGCCTTGCATATCTATTTTTTTAAAATTAAAATTTTTTTTTTTTGATTTCAAACTAATACTTTGAATTGATTATTACTATTTGAAAATAAATTACAAAATGCTTATTTCTCTTTATTTTAAGAGGTGTCTAAATAAAATACTAAATATATAAATAATATCGTAAATTCACAAAAAAGTATGCAATTTATTTATGGTAATAATAATACAATTAAAAATGCACAACAATACAGTTACAAATACAATTGATTTATAAAACAGTTGTTGTAGAAATAGATAGCCATAAAAAAGGGGAAAACATAAGAGCCTTAATTGATATTGGGGAAAAATTAGATATAGATATTATGTGATGGCCACAAAATTTTTATAAAAAAATTCAACAGGCCGGGGCTGACTTTTCGTAAAACATTTGAAGGCCTATTCCATTAGAAATTTTAAATTAATAAGCCTTACCCCCTACATTTCCTCAGCCTTCCTTTCCCCTAAAAAAATGTATTGAGTATGGTATTTTATAAAAATAATCTTATAAAATAATAACTAAATTTGAAGATTTTCACAAAGTATTCTTAAAAAATGAAAACTGATCAAAGGCCTACAAAAGTCATCCTAAATCCATCAAATATATTTTATGGAGGGTAGGGGAAAGCCTCCTTAAGAAATTTTTGGATACGCCTATGACTCTATATATGTAATATTTGCTAATTTATAGATAGACTAAGGTTTAAATTTAACATTTCTAATTATATCCAATCCAATTTGGTATGTAAGCAGGTCATATTTATTTTGTAAGTTTATAATGATCTATTTGACTAGATCAATATTTCCTATTTTATTTAACACTATTATGAACTTAACATTTTTTATATTTATTTTAAAAAAATTAACGCAAATTTAAAATGTATGCCACCAGTAATATGTTTCTTTATTACGATATAGGTCGCTGCAATTTCAAATAGACTTATATTTATATATAATAATAATTTATAAAAAAAGACTTAATAATAAATTATAATTTAATCATTATTTATTTAAAATATGCTTTGATTAATCATCATTTTGTCAACAAATTAATTTATTTTTTAAAAAATTTGACGTCTCTAGAACTCAAGCAGCCATTCTTTTGAATATTATCAAGAAAGTCGTTAAACCGGATTGTTGTGGAGACGATAAAAATGGTTTTAGTAAAGGGGGAGAAGAATCAATAGTGGTTGTCCAAAAAAAATTAAGAAGTCCAACAGCAAACGCAAAAATCAGAAAGCAAATCATAGTAGTGGAAGAAAATGGGAACGGCGGTGGTCGCGCTAAGCCTCAAGAGGACAGAAAATGGGGCAAGAAGAGATAAACAACTTTCTCATTCGATACTAGAAATAAATACTTCAGTGTCTTTTTTTACTTACAAAGACCTCTTCTTAAAACTATTTTATATTTATCTTTTTTGAAAAACGTTTTACTAGAAATATAATGATTTCGTGTTTATAAATCTTTGTGTGCTCAATCTTCTCTTTAACATCTACTCTATTTTTGTATTTCCTATAATTTATTTTATAAAAAAATTTTTTTCATTCTTGCGTATATGCCAAAGTAATCATGTTAACAAAATTTATTATGATATGGACTAAGTAAATTTATATAGGCGAACTGCTCTCAATCATATATTTTATGATTAAATCGTTATTATAATTTAAGACTTATTAAGCCATATATAATTTCCAATTATATATATCTATGTAAATATTTGCCATAAAATATACAATAAAACATTTCATTTCATCTTTTAGCTCATCATTCTTAAGCTTGTTCGTCATTTGAAATATAACCAAATGTTGTTTTCCGCGAGCTTTTCATTTCAATATGAATATGAGAATGTGCGAAATGTGGCCAATCAATACTTGGCCAGGTACTCAATGTCTATTAAATAAAGCTTTTAATGTCTAATTTTTTGTGTGAATAATGCTAAATGACTAAGGATTATTAAAATATCAGCAATCTAAATTAATAACCAAACAAAAAATGTGTAACGTGATTTTTCCAGAAAGAGGTACTAAAAGCAGTTTATTTAAAATATTTTTTATTGGATTTCTCTATTCAATAAATGAACTTAAGTAAGGTATATATCATAAATATACACATTTTGACCAATTTTGAGAAAAATAGGTCCAATAGATAAAAAGTTAAAGGGTGATGGCCAGTCTTCAAACATGGCCATTTATGGCACATTTCCCTACTGTCTCTAATTTTTTTAAGCAAGTATATTAGAAAAATGATCTTCAGTAAGGTCCTCTAGAATATAATATTTTTGTAAAAATTATTAATTATAATTAAAATGATATAAAAATGCTATAACTTAATCGTAAATTGGTAAATAATATACTATTTTAAAAAATGGTTGGCCAGATTTGTTTGCAAATAGATTTTTATGAATTGTTTATATATCAAAATAAAGATAATTATTTTTTAGTAATATTTTTCAGAGTTGTTAAAGTAGCGCGCTAACTTTTTTGGTAGCTATAACTAATAGCGGCTATTTTTGTAATTATTTAATTTTTTAGCGCGTTACTTTTTTTGAAAGTAGCTAGGTATCCGCTACTTCGCTACTTTTAAAAAATATAATGAAGGTAAGTATTAACATGAAAATTTAAATATAATATCATAATTAATTATAATTTTTATGATTTATTATTTAATTTTGAAATTGAAATATAATTTCAATTTGTAATTTATATTTTCATTTGTATTATAAACCTAAATCACCTGTTAATATTTTAAAATGTCATCGCCTATGGATATCCAAATCGTTGAAAGTGATTCAGACAATGATATTAATGAAATGGAAGATACCAGGGAAGAAAATCTTCTTAATAGCTATAATACAATTTTCCCATTGCTTAGATTTGAAAATTTTTTAAAATAAATATATAACCAAAACTGTTTTCAAATTTATTTGTTTAAAATGTAAAAAAAAATATTTCCTCAAATCAATCCAGTAGCTATACCCTCAAAAAACACCTAAAGGTAAATTGTCATTTTTACATTCTAATAATATTTATTTTATAAGACGGTTCATGAGTTTTAAGAGGAGAAACATCTAAATAATTTTGGTATAGGCGACTCTACATCCAAAAAGACTAATTCAATTCAAACCAAATTAATTAATAATGCAAATGACAATATTTCTCAGAAATTGGCTGATAAAGTTATTTTTGATTTTATAATTTATACAGTTCAGCAAATGTCCTTTGTTGATAATCCATCATTTACCATTATGATTAAAACTCTATCCCCTGGTACAACAATTTTATGCCGCCAGACACTAATGAATAAATAACAGATAACTTTAAAATGATGAAAGATGCTCTAATAGTAGAGTTATCAGAGATATCATATATATGTACCACGGAAGATAGTTGGACACATAACAGAAGGTAAAAACTTATTTATATTTATAAATTGATCTGATTAAATATTTATGAGTATATTTGTGAATCACAGGCCATTGGCTAGACCCTAGAACTTTTAAAAGAAGATCTGTGACATTAGCCCTCAAAATGATAATAGGATGCCAGACATACGATCTTGCAAATAAAATTATTGATAATCTATCTTATATTAAAAATATGTATATAAGATTAAATACGCCCTTACCCTCAAGTGCTAGTGTCGAGAGATTATTTAGTAAGTCAAAACTTATACTTTCTGATCGTCGCTCTAGACTTGGGGATGATAATATTGAAATGATTTTATTATTAAAATGCAACAAATTACCATAAATATTTATTTTTATTACATAAATTTTTTATAATCAAAACTAACTATATTTTAATATTTATAAATGTTGATTTTATATATATTTACTATACAATAACGTATAAGCAAAAAATAAAAAATTTGTTTGTAAATTTTTTTTATAAAAAGCTAATAGCGAGCTACTTTTTTTGACAAATAGCGATAGCGCGCTACCTTTAAAAGTAGCGTTTAACAACTCTGATATTTTTATGATAAAATATTAATATATTCAATTAATATTTTATCATAAAAATATCTAATATGAAGCAAGCTAAAAGAAAAACAAAATAAAAGATAATGAATTTAAATTGATCCGTGAATTGAAATACATTTTGAGCAACAAATTATTAATATTATATGGGGTGAGCGGTGATCAAACGCAATTTTTATTCAATCATTTTGAATATTTTTGGTTCGATATAATGTATACTACAGGAAGGAACCAAAGAAAGGTAGTTTGTGTTAACTCAATTTATTAGTTTTTAAATTTTCATGAAGCTAGAAAAAAAAAAATTTCCACAACTATCCACACAAATGTAATCCCAGGCTAGAGAAACATCTTGTTTCTAAGGAATGAGGGACACCGCACCGAATGTAGTTCATCAAGGCAGATGCGGAGATTAAAGAGAGTTAGATATTGCTGGAAATGTAAAATTTATGAAAGAGTGTCTAGGTAGACTACCTTTGAAGGCAAGGCTGATCACTGAGGCTATAATGTGTAAAAATATAAAACAATAAAATATAATATTTGAATTAATTCGTTTTTTAATTTATCCGAAGAGCATGAATGTTAGGTAGTTAAAACTAAGCTACAAAACGCGTTCCACCGGAACTGAGGTTAGTATTGCATTTGATTTCTAGGAATTTATTAAAAATTTTTAATGTTTATCTTTTGTTTCAAAAAAGTTTGTTGTACGAACAATCATCGTCCAATTTTACCTTAATTTTTGTCAAAAAAAGAAAAGATTTCAGAATAAACTCAATGTTCCGAAGCTTTAACATAGCTTAGTTTTCTACTAGTTTCTTTGTACTAGTTTATTTTAATTATTTTTTGTGAAAGCCTTATCTAGACATTCGAGTTTAAATACTGGATGTATTATGGAGAAAATAATATATTGATCTTCATATATAGGCTGAAATCTAAAAAGAGTATATTAAATTTATAATAATATAACTTTTATCAATCCAATCTATTATACATCTACCAGTATTTGCCAATAAGTTATGCATGTATTTTTTTTAATTTGAGTACTATTATTGTTATTGTAGGGGTCAAATATCCAATGCAAATTATTTTCACTTTTTAAAATTTTAATTGAAATACCTAAATTAGGCTATGGTAAAGATATACCATCTGAGTCAACTATCTTATATCTGATCTTCTCCAGAAATGCAATTTTTAAGGTGACGGAAGAGAAATATGATTTTCATTTTTGCAGGGCACTTAAATATTGGTATTTATCGAATGGTAATGTTAAGTCTCTTTGTCTACAGTTACAAATGTGGTTAGCTGCATTTTTACTTTGTAGTTCCTGGATAAAACAGGAATAGAGCTGCAATGGAGTCCTTGAGAGTATTGTTAAATTTAGCCACTGATGATCGGATAGATGTTAGCTAACCATTCCATAAACAACCAATTTTATAAGAAAGATTGCATCTATGGGTGTTATGCAAATTTAAGAATAAGGATAGAAAGAATAGTGTATTGCATGATAAAAAGATGCAATTCTCATATTTCTTTTTTTTTAACAATCAACTTCCCTTCTATATGGTATGCATATGTTTTAGAATCGCCTATATAATATTTTCAACTATTTTCTGATTTTAACTCTCAAAAATATTTTCACTCATAACTTTAAATATAAGTTTAACGTTTTATATTTATCATTTCTAGATTATATATAATTAAACTTAATTTATCTTTAAGTTTTTTGGGAAAACTATCTTAATAACTAGAATAACATGTAAGAGCAGGAGTATTTTTGATATGATTAGTTGTTATTTATAACAAACCCAAGGAATATGAGGATATAGAATTCTAACAAAACGTACACTGAGATTTTGGAAAATTATTAGTAAAGGAATATTTGATATGAAATAGTTTTTACACTTAAAATAAATTTATTATATCCACATTCGGATTTTCCTGATGCCCGCTTAATTTTATAAATAGATGTCCAAATCTTTCTGCCATCTATAAGAAAATTTTCCAGGCTTGTGAAATTTTTTTGGCTAAAATATTGGGTTCGCAGTTTTAAATAATCGAGTCGTTAACAACATTAGACATAGCCTATATGTAATTTATCAAAAACTTAGGAATAAAAATATATGAGGTATATTGTATTGTATTTGGGTGGAAGGTATATCACGTTCTAAAGGGAAATTAAAAGTTTGAACTAGAATGTAAGCTATTTAAAATGATATTGTAGAGATTCAGGGTAAGGTTTCATTGTAGTTTTTAAAATTTTGCAATAATGTATTAATAATATCCATGAGGTTTTTTGTTTTTTAGCTGCTTGATCCTGTCAGTTTGACTTAGTTCCGAAGAAACAAAAAAGTATTTTGGGAGATGGCAAAAGGTAATTTATATTGAAAATATATGAGTGTTATACTTATATAGTAACTCTCAAATGGTAATTTTAACCATTACTTTTATCATATATTTTTTAAAACATTAATTTAATATAATCATTAATCAACAGTTAGATGTAGCTTAAATATAATTTTATAGTTGATACACAGATTATAGAATCAAAAGTGATATAAAATATAAAAAATTCCCATAATTCTTTTTACTCAAAAAGAAAAATGTTAAAGAAATTTGTTGCTAATCGAATGTTTCTTTAAAAAAATCTCTCGCGTAGCCCATCGACTTAAAAGTCATATATATTGTTGTATAAGTCGGGTTTGCTAGGCAGCATGTTCTTGCCAATGCTCTTTATCTGCCAATAATATATTTGAAAAAATTATATAATAAATTCGATACCAATGGTCCTGCCTTATGGTAATTTTTGTTATTTATATCTTTTATTTGAATCATACTCTTTAATTGATAGGGGAGGGCCCATTTAAATTGATAAGGCATTATAACAAATATTTGGTGATATCTATTTTTTAATTTCATATATAATCAATATTTTGCGATGATTATTATAAATATCGTTTGTATAATTTTTGAAACGTTTGACATTATGAACTAAAATAGTTTTAGTACATCCTTCCGTTAGAAAACTATGACATCATTTCAAAGTTTTGCTTAAAATATAGCTCAACCATAAGGAAAGTTTTAAAAAATCATGTCTTAAGGTTTAATTGAAAGGAAAAATTATAATAGTTGTTGGATTCTCACATAAATAGATACACTCTACATTTATAACATATTAGCTAGTCAAGAGTTTTAAATATATATCAGACACCTGCAGAGGTACCATTTGCATGGCCCGACCTGGATTTTTTTCCAAAAATTTTTTTCGGGTTTGCCCGGCCAAGGTATTATAATTTCAGGCCAGGCCCAGTATTTTATTTAAAAAAATTTCAGGACCGGCAGGGATTTTTTTAAAATATTTTTTATTTATTTTTGATTTTTATTGCTAATAAGGGCTAATTCGAATATTTGATTTTAAAATATATAGCCCTACCCGGATATTTTTTTTAAAAAAATTATCAGGCCCGGCCCGGCTCGGGTATTTTTTTTAAAAAAGTTTTAGGCCCAGCCCGGTCCGGATATTTTTTTAAAAATTAAAATACGGCCCAGTCCGGGCTTAGGGCCGGGCCTGCAGAGATATTTTTAAAAAAGGTACCGAAAATTTAAAAGTATTCAAAGGTTAAATCAAGCTCATTTCGCTTATTTTTTGTCTAGATTTACAACTTAGGCTGTTAAACGGCTCGATTTAAGCCGATTCTTAAAAAAGGACAAGTCACCCGGAAATATAGCCTAACCCTCGGATTTCGCTAATAATTACCCAAGCCTTTATGCCATCCATCTGTGAGTAAAGTCTTCAGGCTTGCATAATGTTTTTCTGGACAAAATATTGAGTTAGCCGTTTAAAAAATAAGTTTAGATCAACCTTTTAATAACATTACTTACAATTAGACCTGTAGTCGATGTCTCAATCAACGGCGGCGATTTCTTAAAAAAAATTTAATGGCATTCGCCGGCGCGCCTATTTCGCCGCCATCTACTAAATTGTCGGCGGCGTTGGCGAAATATTTATTTTAAAATTTTTTAATGAATTTAATTTATAAATCAATTTATTTTTTAATGAATTTAATTTATTAATTAATGTATTACATTTTTTATAATTTATTTGGGCGATCTTTTCTAACAAATTGTTAACATAGTTTAATTGATCTTAAATTATTTCCTGTCTCACTCCAATTTAAATTTATGTATTTTCTCATTCTCAGAAATAGACCAAGGAATTGCATTTTTACTCAGATCAGAGTCACATCAACAACACATATAAGAAATATTCTATTGATTTTTATTATAATTAAAATAAATTTGGAATGCAAGCAAAATACAAAGTATGAAATATAATAAGTCAGAATTCAGATTTAGCAAAATTATAATTGTCATGAATAAACAGTATTTTGTCAAGATTTGTGGGACATAAATTGAGTATTAATCCAGCAATGGAAAAAATTCTTTAGCTGTGCAGGTATACAAAGAACCTTCCTAGCTAAATTAGCAAGCATAGGAAGTTCCAGTAGCTTTTTCTTCCAAAAGAAATGCATCCTCTTCTGGGATATTATTTTGGCTTAGCAAAATATGGCATTCTTGTTCTAGATTACTAATATTGTTATAATCGTTACTTGGAAGGGAATGTTTACGAGCTAATTTAGCTATATAAGAGCTTGATGTTTGACCATTATCCTCAACTTGAATTTCTCTCTGTGCATTTCTATCATGCTCTAAAAGTTTTAAATGTCGAATTAAAAATTCCAATGATGTCATAGAATTCGAATTTAAATATTCTAAAACAACTTTAAGATTTTGAAATCTGAGATCAATTAGAGTTGCTAATATCTAATTTTTAAAATATAATTTTATTAATAAAAATATAAAATAACTTGAAGTTCAGTAATGGGAAACCTATGGTCAAGCTTTTTTTTTCATATTTTCTTTTAAGCATTTAATATCTGAGCAATCAGATCTATTGATTTGTATATGAGCTTCTATTTCACTGCGAAATAATAACCTTAAGTTTAATGTCAAACCTTTTTAGGAGGAAAGAAATTCCACCGACTCTCGGAATGGATTTAATACTGCGTAAAGCTCATCAATCATATCCCATTCATTATAAAAGAGTTTTAAAGATTGTTTTCTTATTTTATTTAGAACATTATTTATAGGAATTTTGTTTACACTGCGAACACTTTCTAGCAAAATTAATATGCTATGCCAGTAGGTAGGGCAATTTAATTTTAAAGTTTTTGCATTAATTAGATTGGTTGGTGCAATGCCATTTCTATTATCCGATTCATCAGACATATCAAAATGGTGGTCATCAAGGTATGGATCAGAATCATCAATATCCAAGATATTACCTGTCTCATAAATTGACTGCAGACATTTACGATGTTCAGCTACAATTTCACATTCCAAATCAGCTACTCGATATCTAAGAGCTGAAATAATTTCTCTAGTTTTTTTAAAGAGAATATCAATTTTGGTAACTTTTTTTATGCCATCAACTGTAACCAAATTATGAAGTCCTAAGCATAAATGATGCTCATAATCCCCTAATCTGGCGCTTCTTTTGATATTGGCCCCAGCATCAGTTATCATTTGTATTATTTTGGCTTTTAAATGAATACTATCAATCTCATATAATATTGTTTCCCAAGTATGCTTTTGAGTCACTTTCTAGTTGCTAGGGTAAAATATTTTAAATCAAAATTTTCATCTAAATGATGAAGACTAAATGTGATATAATTTCGACGCTTGAAATGATCGGTCCATAAATCAAAAGTGATAGAACAAAATTTTGTCCAGAATCAACCAGATTTAAAAATGGGCCTTTATAGATAAATAAACATCGTCTAGTGCACCCCGACTAATAGTTGTCCTACTTGGCAATTCTGGCGAGGAATCAATTATCTTATATTTCTATTTTAGGCAATTTATTTTTTAATAATCATTTTCTATAAATTTTAAACCTTTAGAAAATCTGTCATTCTTTTATTGTTTATAGAATCAAATGGCAAACCTAAGCGGCACATCAAAACATAATTTTGCCCTATTAGATTTCATATTTATTTTAAACATTAAAAAGATATTTTAAAAAAATCAAAATAATTAAAGCTGGAATGAAACAAATTATAAATTAGATTTAGTTTTAACTTTCAAAATAAAGCTTTACATAATTAATTTAATAAATTTTATATTAAGTTTATACTTTAAAAAGATATTTAAAAACAAAATAATTAGAGCTGGAATGAAACAAATTATAAATTTGATTTAGTTTTAACTTTCTAAAATAAAGTTTTAAATAATTAATTTAATAAATTACATATTTAATTTATACATTAAAAAGACATTTAAAAAATATAATAATTAGAGTTGGAATGAAACAAATTATGAATTTGATTTAGTAGTAACTTTCAAAATAAAGTTTTCATAATTAATTTAATAAATTATATATTAAGTTTATATATTAAAAAGATCTCAAAATAGAGCTGGCAATAAATAAACTAAAAATTTAGTTGTTTTGAACTTTCAAATTAAAGCTTAATAAAATTAATTTAACAAACCATTTAAAAATTTTAAATGAATAATAATAAACAATATTACTAACCTAGTTATTTTTTTTCTTTTATATTGTTGCTGCATCTTGGTGTTGGCTTTAAAAACATTTTTAGATTTTGAATGGATTTATAATTATTCATTTTTTCTGATAGTTTGTGATAATTAATTAAGTGCCGAGATAGATTACTTGCATTTATATTTTTACTAAAACCTTTTATTTCATAACAAAAATATAAAATATATATAAATATTAGTCTAAAATAAAAATAAATTACTGTGAAGAAAGAAAGAAAGAAAGAAAGAAAGAAAGAAAGAAAGAAAGAAAGAAAGAAAGAAAGAAAGAAAGAAAGAAAGAAAGAAAGAAAGAAAGAAAGAAAGAAAGAAAGAAAGAAAGAAAGAAAGAAAGAAAGAAAGAAAGAAAGAAAGAAAGAAAGAAAGAAAGAAAGAAAGAAAGAAAGAAAGAAAGAAAGAAAGAAAGAAAGAAAGAAAGAAAGAAAGAAAGAAAGAAAGAAAGAAAGAAAGAAAGAAAGAAAGAAAGAAAGAAAGAAAGAAAGAAAGAAAGAAAGGAACTATGTTTATTCGAATCTTCCTCATCTTTTTTCGCCAATTTTAAGCAAGGTTCATAATAAATATAATAAGGCATTATTGTGCTTTTCTTATTTTCATTCTTCAAAATAAGATTTCCAAAGTACCTCCAGACATAACTATTTATGATTAGTAGAGAGAGTTGTTATTTCATAATTATATATAGGGTGGTTTAAAACGTGCAAATCCATAAAAATAACTAATATGAATTATTTGTGGAAATAAAATATGATATATGAATGAATGTAAATGATATACACTAGTCTATTATATATAGCAATAGAATAAAATTCATATTTTAATTTTATTAATGTTAGTATTCAAATTAAAATAATAATTTAATATATAAATATAATTAATATGCTTTCTAAAAATCATACACGCCGCGCCGCCACCATAATAAAAATCGGCGCGAGTCTATCTCAATCGGCGGCTTTTTCGGCGTGAATACAAATACCGGCGGTACTCAGGTCTACTACAATACAAATGGATTTTTTTTAAATTAAAGAATTGATTGATGAAGTCTTAGCGACGTCAGCTTGCCAAAATATTATTTTATAAAACATTAATTTTTTTTACTTTACTTTTGATTTGTTATTTTTTTACAATCCTGTCCTTCTTTTATTCCTTTATAAAATGTGCGAGCCCGGATTAAAGTTGCATTCAAAGTGGGATCCGATCCGACACAATTTAATAGCTGCTCTATTTTTAAAATCTTTATGAGACCAATTTTTTTAATAATATTAATTTTATCTTTAATTCTATACATGAAAATAACCTAAGAAATATTGGTTTTAATAAAGAAAAATTGATTTTCATAAATCGATTTAAAAATCTATCAGCGGTTAAATCGTCTCGGATCGGATCCCACTTTGAATGCGGCCTAAAGCCTGGCCCGTGTAGTGTTGTTAAATGACTCTTTTTTTAAAAACGGCTTACCAAATATTTTAGCCAAAAAATATTGTGCAGACTTTCTTACACAATTTATTTAATAATTCTTAACTATTTTTTTCTCGTTTTTTATTTAATAATTCTTAACTTCTTAATTCAAACAAAAGAATCAAATTCTTTAAACTTCATTTTATTAAAATTAAATAAGTAATTTCAAATAATGAAAAATATATTTAAAAAAATCTATCATAAGATATTATTTTTTTTATTATTATATTATTTAATTTCCGACCAATCAACAATATACAATATTGATGATGGTTGCTTTATAATATATTAAAAATATCTTAAAAATTACACATAGAGATATGCCACCACTTTATGAGTACGAGGCATTCATCCTCGCATCAAAAAGATAATATATATAATAAGCGATAATAAAACAATATAAATTTACTATATCCTAAAATTATATATATTTTAAAAAAATTTTTTTACTCTTCTTTCATTAACATAAAATTCTCCCATAAGTTTTCCCTGAACACTGTATCCTATCTGTATTACTTTCTAAACCAAATTGATCATTGGATGTACCGAATACATCATCTTGGAACTGCTCTGATGCTCTGTCATTGTCACCTTAGTTATTGATCGATTTACATTTACTTCCTTGGAAGTTGACGCTGTTCCCTTACATGATGGTTGCATATGCGTGTCTACAAATGAGTAACCTCTTTGTCAGGGCCTTTGAGTCATGTTTGTTATTTGACTGCAGTCACATCTCTTTAAATAAACTTTAATTTGATGTACTAAGTTGATCATCTGCATGACAATTAAAACATCTTAGTCTCTTGGGAACATTATGTGTCATTTCTAGTTAAACATTCTCCTTTGAATAGATTATATTCACTTGTATTCCAATATTTTCGGAATCAGTGTGACTTGTAGGTAGTGGGTATCAAGATTGATTAACTTGGACTTGATGTCCATTCAATCTCCACTTTTTTCAACTTTACAGAAGAGCAATTTTAAAAATTTATTATCTGTATTTTGAATATTAGAAATGCCATACTAATTATTATTTTTTTAATTTAAGAATGTGTATATTTAATAGTTCCTCATCACTTAATTATCTAAAATACTATGATATAATTCTCAAAAAATCGTTTTTTTATTATTCTAAAACTGGATATAGAATAAATACCCAATTTTAATTTTATTATTTCACGAAATATTATTCTATTTCCAAACAACCTTTAAATCCAAAAATATAACTGTATATTACTAATTATTAATGTGAACAAGGCAATAGACTATTTAAATATATTTCAATGGAATGGATAAAAATTAATGTAATATTATTTTTCTTAAAATAAGGATTAATTTTTTTTTTTTTAATTTCTTGTTTTTTGGATCAGTAATATCAGGGTCTTTATATAAAACCATACAATGAGTTAAAATAACTCTTAATTCCATCTACGTTATACTTGAATGTGTTTTAAAGAATCATATGCTGGATGGATTGATTATTTTTTGTAAATAGAATAATATAATTTTAGCAATGAGAAGAAATATGGAGACATAATAATCTAATACTGTCTATAATTAATTTTATAAGTTAAAAGTCTAATTTTTATGTAAATAGATTAATATATTTTTAAATAATCGATCTATCAAGAAAAATTGTGACAAAAATGGAGATAGAATAACCTAATCTTCAGGTGACGATATATATTAATAAAAAGATTTTAAAAAAAATTAACTCATACAAATTACCTTATTATTTTAAAAAAAGTACCATAGCTGTTTAGCTATTAAAATTAAAGATTATAAAATTGAAATATTGTTTGCAAATAATAATAAGCAAAATAGTAAATAAATCTTGCTTAGTTTTCGGCCTAGCCTGTAATAAATTAAAAAAATATTATTTATAGATATTATATATAAAAATAAAATAGAATATTCGAAAATTAATTAATATAAATTTGATGTTTGAAATAAATTGAAATATAAATTAGTAGTCGTATTGTTTATAAATTAGTAGTCGGTATTACTTCAAATGGCGACGATAAATAGAGAAAATAATTCCTTTAATGGAGATAATCATTCCTTAAATGGAGAAAATAATTCCTTAAATGGAGAAAATAATTCCTTAAATGGAGAAAATAATTCCTTAAATGGAGAAAATAATTCCTTAAATGGAGAAAATAATTCCTTAAATGGAGATTCAAAAAAAATAGCGGATTTATCTACGATTAAATTTGATAAATTCGAGTTGCACACTTCAATCTATAGATACTTTTCTCAATGGGAAGCCAGTTTTCGATTAAAAAACGTAAGCCCATCTGAATGTCAATATAAAGATATATTTTTAACATTTTTTGGCAATAAGAATATTGAGTTGGTGGACCGTTTTTGTTATCCTGATTCGATCAAAACTTTATCTTTTAAGGAAATTAAGTCAATATGTTTTAAACTATTTAAACCGACGTCAACAGCTTTTGCTTCTAGATTTGATTTCGTTAGATTACGGAGAACAACTGAAACCATAACTGAATTTGCAGATAAGATTAGAACAGTTGGCAAGCGTTGTCATTATCTTAATGATATTGACGAGCGTTTACGTGAACAGTTTATGGTTGGCATGGAAATACCAGGATTGGAAAGAGATCTTAGAGCTCTATATCTCGACGGTCTTGATAGAGATTATAATGTACTGTTTATTCTTGATCTGGCATTAGCTTCTGAGCGAGCAGATAAAGAAATGGCAAATAAAAATATGCCTGTTGTTAATAAGATAAATGATAATAACAAAAGAAATGATAATGATAATAATTATAAACATCCAATTAAAACGACGACTACATTTGATAAAGGCTATAATAAAGTCAAGTATAATAATACATTTGATAAAGAGAATAATAAATACAAATATAATAATGATAAAGATTATAATAAACTTAAATGTTATAAATGTGGTTTTATTCATAACCGAGAAATGAGATGTCCAACTACAAATGCGGCATGTAATAAATGTAAAAAAATTGGTCATTTTGCAGTTTGCTGTAAATCAAAGAATTTAAATTATATAAGAGTGTCATCAAGTGATTATATTCATAATATTTGGAAGATTCAACAAAATCGAGAGAATCGAGCAAAACTAACTGCAGAGATAAATGGGTTAGATGTTGAATTTGATTTTGACATTGGTGCACAAGCGTCATTGATAGGAATTGATATATGGACAAGTATTGGACGACCAAAAATTAGGCCAACCAGTCCATTGACTGCATATGGTATCATCCGTTAGACGTTAAGGGCGAGACCCAAGTCAATGTTAGGATTGGATCACAGACAAGGACCCTATTAGTGGTAATAATGAATACAACTGGGGTGCCTCTTTTCGGATTACTATAGATTATAGCATTCAATTTAGAAATTCCTCGTCAGGTTATGATAAACAAATACGCAATTTGGTCAACAATATTGAAAAAGAGAAATGTTGCATAACACTTGATTCTAGAATTCGAGATTTGATTAATAAACTTCAAGAAATTTTTGATGATAAGATGGGGCATATATGTGATTTTGCAGTGCGAATACATTTAAAGGATACCGCTGTACCAAGATCGTTTCCAGCCCGTAGGGTACCATTTCCACTTCGCAAAGCAATTGAAATGGAATTAGACTGATTAGTGGCTGCAGGAATTATCGAAAAGATTGATTGGACTATAACCAGGGTACAGTGGTCAACGCCAACCGTAAATGTACGCAAGAGTATTCGAATTTGTGCTGATTTCAAAGTTACACTCAATTCATGTTTATTGTATGACCATCATGTTATTCCTACCTTAGACGATTTGTTAGAGAAAATCCAAGGTGGTGATAAATTTAACGTGAGAGATCTGAAAGATGCGTATTTACAGATGGAAGTAGAATCGGAATCCCAGAAACTACTAACGATAGTGACTCATAAGGGCTATTTCCGTTACCGACGATTGCCTTTTGGATTGGCAAGTGCACCAACTATATTTCAAAGATATATGGACGAGTTACTAAAAGATTGCCAAATGATTGGTGTCTATTTAGATGACGTAATTATTTCTGGTCGAAATGATGAGGAGCACTTAAATAATTTGCGAATAGTGTTAGACAGACAGGTCTTAAGGCGAAATTGACAAAAGTGAGATTTTTACAAAAATCGGTTTCATTTTTAGGGGTGATAATTGATAAATTCGGTATACGTCCTAACCCGGAAAAGGTGAAGGCTATCCGAAATGCACCAAAACCTAAAAATATACAACAACTTAGATCTTTTCTAAGACTATTTAATTATCATGAACGTTTTATTCGCAATCTATATTGTAAAGCGGCGCTATTACACAGATTAACGAGCGTGAAAGTACCTTGCCGGTGGTCGAAAGATGAACAAAATTCCTTCGATGAGGTTAAGAAATTATTGTCATCCGAGGAAACGTTAATTCTTTATAACGCGCAGTTGCCTATAATTTTGGAATGCAACGCATCTGATTCAGGATTAGGGGCTGTGTTGTTACATCAATTAGTAGACGGAAGGACAAAACCTATTTCGTTCGCATCACGTACTTTATTAGAATCAGAGAAACACTATGCTCTGATTGATAAAGAAGCTCGAGCACCTTTATTTCGTATTGAAAAATTTCATTCATTTATTTATGGTTGAAAATTTTTACTTCGAACTGATCATAAACCATTAGAGGATTATTTGGGGAGAAACGCGATTTACCTAAAATTTCTAATAATCGTTTGATACGTTGGGCCTGGAAGATGGCTTCTTATGATTTTACAATAGAATATAGACCTGGTAATAAAAATGTAATCGCCGACGCATTCAAGGCTTCCGATATTAGACACGGAAGAGAATCAAGATTCTAAACATGCTTTGGATATTCGAAGTATTAATTTGGATGATATGCAATTGTCAGAAAATATTATACGAAAAGAGTCGAAGCAAGATTTAATATTAAAAAAGGTAGCAATACATATTCAGCAAAGTTGGCGAAACTTTGATCGACATAAAGATAAAGAAATAGTTAATTTTTATAATCGACGGGAAGAGCTTTCTGTCGATCGTGATATTATAGTATGGAATGGGAGATTGGTTATTCCTAATAAATTAAGAAATGCAGTGTTAGGAAAGATTCACCGGGGGCATCCTGGGGAAAATGTAATGAAATCTATTTTTAGATTGTATTGCTGGTGGCCCAGATGTGATGTTGATATAGAAAATTTTATCTAAATATGTTCTGGATGCCAGAAAAATAGACCTAGTATCAAGAAGTACCTCTATATTCTTGGACTGTTGGGAAAGAATCTTGGGAGCGAATCCATATTGATTTTGCTGGACCAGTAGATTCGAGATATTGGCTATACTCCAAATGGTTAGAAGTTGATCTAATGCAAAATACCTCTACCGATGCTATGATAAAACGACTAAAAAAATGGTTTGCTAGGTTTGGAATACTCAAGTACATTGTGTCAGACAATGGACCACAATTCTTATCTGAGGAATTCCGTAGATATTGTGATTTAAATAACATACGTCATATACGTTCGGCACCCTATCATCCAAAAACTAATGGATTAGCTGAACGTACAGTACGAACTTTGAAAAGTCAGTATTATGCGACGAGAGATTCAATTAGCGATCCCGAAGAAGCTATGACACAGGTTTTAACAACCTACCGATTGGGAGAGCATAGTTCCACAGGGTGATCTCCTGCTAAAATTATGTTTGGGAGGCAATTAAAAACAAGTCTGGATTGGATCCGACCAAATGCCGAACACGAAATAGTAAGGGCCAATGATAGACAAAGCCTTCATCATGATTTACATTCAAAGGAAAGAGAATTTGAAATCTCACAACCTATATGGTTAAATAATGAAAATACCAATGGTTGGGGAGAGGGAGTAATTAAAGAAAGAATAGGACTTTATTCTTATATTTTTGAATCTTCCGGGAAAACATTACGGAAGCATGCAGATCAGTTAAGAAATCGTTTAGTTATCCTAAATCATAAAAGTTCTTTGGAAGTTACAGAAATGGTTATGCCAATGAAGCAAATACAAATACAAATACCACATTACGTTGTTCATCAAGAAACCGTAAACCTACAAAGAGGTTTATTGAAGAAATCTAACTTTAAAATGTTTGAAGGAAATGTAATAAATTAATAAAATATTATTTATAGATATTATATATAAAAATAGAATAGAATATTTGAAAATTAATTAATATAAATTTGATATTTGAAATAAATTGAAATATAAATTAGTAGTCGTATTGTTTGTAAATTAGTAAAAGCCTAACTCAGATAATTTAAGAAAAGAAGATTTGATATAATTTTTAGGTTTAAGAGGAACTGGAGACCTTCCCAGTTTCCTATATACAACATGTAAGCTCCTGATGCCAATAGTATCGATTATATACCTTTTAGAATACATTTAAGAGAAATGTATCTGCATAGGTTTCACTGACCAGTTTGGAATTTTTATCTGTATATACAGAAAAGTATTAATAACAATAAGTTTTAAAAAAATATCTTTTGTTAATTTTTCTTTCAAATATTTTGACAGCTTAATTTTATACCAATCAGAGATAAGAACCTCCACATGCATGCCCATTCGATATTATGTCGTATATCTTTTTACATTAAAATTATCGATAAATGGTAAATTATTCTAAATAAAATACCTTGAATTCATGTCATCCTTGAGTCGGAAGGAAGAGCTAGAAAAAAAGAAGGCTAAGTTGGCTTTAATAAGGGAGGAAAAACGAAAAAGAGAAGAGGAAAAAAAACAAAAAGAAATGGTCAGTTTTTTTACAAATATTTAATTATTATTAAGCTTTAGGCTACAGAAGTATATTCTAATTTACCTGATCTAAATAAATCATATGAGGCTGATGATGTTCTAAGAGATCTGGGTATAATAGCCCCAAGTTACATAACAATTAACAATTATGTAAAATCTTAATTTTTAGAAACTTTAACTAAGATTGAGAATGGATTTGATATATTCTCTGATATATTAAACACAAGTCATATAAATTTAGATCATTCAGAAAATATATTAAATAAGTATTTATTTTATTTATTATCAATGTTTATCAATAATTTGAGGACTCAAGAAAGATTACAAAAGTTATCATTATCTTCTATCACTTCAACTAATATACCTTCAAAGGATAAAGTTTATTACAACAAAGAAGTGCAAATAAATATGGATACTGAGCAATGTATTTATATATAATATCATTTGTTTATTTAATTTCAACAAAATTTATATTATCTTATTAAACAGCACCTGATGATAAAAATAAACTTGTCCATGATTACTATGGTAAGGATATGCCTATTTTACTTTTAACATTATAAATTTGAAAATATTATACATGGCCGATATAATAACAATTTCCTTTTTTCGTTAAGCAATTAATTGTTATAAATCTATATTATTTAATAAAATTATCAAATAAAGCTATACCTAAATTTATATTATTTTTAAGGTGAAGTTTTAAGCACTCCATCTTATTGTTGGGATGATGAATTTTCAGGTATATTTTTATATAGTTTTAAATATTATATAGGTTAATCTTTATCTTGAGAATAAAATCTTTATTATATTGGCCATGCTTACACATTTTTTGTAATATAATATTAATTTTTATATTTAATATAAGTGCTCACATATGCGAATCATGATGAAAATGAATTTGATGATAATATTCTTCCTTCAATTGATAATCCCAATACTAATAATAGTTTGCATAATATTGGTTTATTGCGATCATACCAAGCCAATATTCCCTTATCACAAAAAAAGAATAATCAGCATAATATTGATGATAAATTGCAAAGTAAATAATATATGTCTAGGACATTTAAATATATATAAATAGTTATAGAACTTAGTGAAGAAGAAAAGTTGCAAATAATAGCAGATCCTCATTTTAAAGGTTTTATTGATCATTGTTCAAAAATTGTTAGACGTGTTTTGAGTGATAATTATGATATATCTATTGATTATTCTCAAGATTCTATAGAAAATCAAAAGTACACTATATGTATATTATGTGAAAATTTATTAATTCAGACAAAGAGTGGTTATAAATTTATCCTCCCCCCCCCCCATTATTTTTGAAATCCTTATAATGTAATTAAAAATTCTGATTATAAAATTCAAAAGTGTTGTAAATTTTGAATCTAATTTGAATGATTTTTTAAAAGGCCTATTTTGGTATCACCTGTTTCTTTTAATCCCCTCTCCCAAATGTCTTTTACATGTTTTTAAAAAAAAATTTGGGTCTCTTTTAATAGAGTTTGAAAAAATCTTTAAAATTTCATTTTTTTTGAATGAAAATAACATAAGATTTACTTAAGAAAGTTTTACCATTTTTAGATAAAATTTAGTCAATTCTCCTATTCAAAAAAAATTATTTTGAAATTTTTTTTCAAGCTCTGGTTATTAATCAAATGTAAAATGGAAGGTTTAAAAAAAATTTTTATCTTTTATTATATAATTGCACTGCACTATTATATTTTTTAGAGTTAATTCTGAAATAATATTTATATAGATTTGAAAAAGGAGAAAGTAATAAACTTACTTTAAACAATTGCATATTTGATGATATCCTTTGCAAAAATCGAAGTATTACAAGCTTGGATTGGAATCATCAAGTTATAAAATCATGAATTTATAATATTATAATTGTAGAATGACTCCAACATGGTAAAAAAAAAAATTAACCCTATTTGGTTGAAAAATAGTTATGTCCTACCCTAAAAATCTTGTTTTTAAGCAATTTTAAATTTTAGGGAATTTTATCTGGTATAAGGCTAATTAACATATTTATAAGAAATTTTTTAGTTTAATATATCAATTATATATTAGCATTATTTTTATTTTAGTTTCCTGAACTCTTAGCAGCCTCTTATTACAGAAACGAAGATTACAATAATAAAGATGCAGATGGACAAGTCTTGATTTGGAACACCCGATTTAAGGACATTGAACCAGAATATATCTTTAATTTCCAGGTCTTTATTTATTTATTTTATATTTTCATTGTCTTATATGCTTGTGTGTCCATCTTGATAAAGGTTGTTTTTTTTTCTCACATTAAATAATTTATTTTAGTTTTTATAGCTTGAATAACGGAGATATTACAAATAAACAATTTGGATTCTTTTAATGGACACCTATGCACATAAAAACTAGTTCCTAAGTAAAAACGTTTATCAAGAAAAGACCTTAGTTAAGTTTAAGTGTAATAAAAATTTTTATTATATCTTTAAATGTAAATACTTTTTTTAAAAAATAAACACAAATTAGTCCACCATATCTACGGTTGCATTCGCCAAATTTCATCCTAACCTTATTATAGGAGGTTGTTATTCTGGACAAATAGTTATTTGGGATAACAGGCACAATAAAAGATCTCCCGTCCAGCGAACACCTCTTAGTATTAAAGCTCATACAGTAATCATAATATTTTTCTAATGTCACAGTCACTTTATATTTTTGCAAATTTTCCATATTTTCTAGGTATTTATGGTGAAGTAACGTTTGAAAGTTCTAAAATCAACTTCTACTTTTTTTTATGATTGAAAAAAAAGTTGAAAAAAAAATCTTATTTAAGAATTCGAGTATTTAAGGACTCATAGGTAATTACATACTTAGGTTTCTCCAATATTAAAATAGCCAGATTATGCTGAATGCATCACATTTTAAAAATAACAGCATTCCATGTCAAATGAGCAAGAAAACCGAGATTTTCAGCCAGCTTCTTTCAATTTCGATTTTTATAATGAGGATAAAAGATATAAAATATTTACTATTTTTATAATAATTTCTTTAAATAAACAGTGCGGCATAATTATAAATATCTCGAATAATGTATAAAAAACGTATAAATGGTGCTATATATGAACATCTTAATATAATAAAAACATTAAATTTTATATTTATGAAAATTTATTTAATCCATTAACTATTCCAGGAACATTAAAGTTCTTGGTAATATCGTCATTCCACAATTGTTCCTAAATTTGTTTTCGGGAACGCTTCTAAAATTTTCCTTTCCATGATGCCCAGGAAAAAATACTGAATTCTCGGAATTATTTCTTAATGCTTAGTAAAAAATATTGATAATACTGAGATGTCCAGATTAAAAAAGGATTAATCAAAAAATATGTGAAACACACAAAAAATTGTTTTAGATTTTAAGAAAAATATCTGGAATTCAGTAAAGATTTTAGCTATACTTATTTTTTTAATTCTGAGCAATTAAGGAAAATAAATCCTAGATTTTCAGTTTTTATTCTTAGCGAAATAATATAAGTATTAAAATTAATTAAATAAAGTGGCATTTATTGCTAATTGATAATTTATATTAATTAAACCAAAACTACTAGCCAATAAATTTTGGGTCAATTTCGAAAAAGACATTTTATTGCAATTATTTAATTCAATTTTTGAATTTTAAAAAATATAGATAATATTATAAATAAATTTAAATTGAAGAAAAATTTTACTGATAAATAAATTAAAATGCTGGATTAAAAAATATTTACTGGCAAACTATTAAAATACTGAAAAATCTATGTTCTAGAAATATATATTGAACCCTAAATACTGGCATATTATATTATTTATATTAGTAATAATAGACAATTTTGTTATTATAATGAGTAAATATTTTTAAAAATACTCGCAATGTCGAATTAAAATACTGAACAACTTATTCAACTGATACAAGGTACTTATTTTTTATATTTTTGGAATTATTAAGCTAAAAAAACTATGATCGTGATGTTTAAACAAAGAACTAAACTTCCCATTGTATTAGAAAAGGTCAATTTTTCAGGCCAAAGATGGATTTGATTTTATAGAAGAAGATGTTCAAATATTATCTCTATCAATCCTTCTGGTTGGATTACAAAAATTCAGAGTTGTTAAACTATCTAGATACAAGTATCTAGATATAAAAATGTAGTATCTGTATCTGTATCTAGATAGATTTTTTAGAAAGGTATCTGTATCTGTATCTAGATATTTTTATAGAGGTATCTGTATCTGTTTTAGATACTTTTTAAGATACATTTTATATACCCCTTTTTTTATTATAAATAAAAATATTTGATTGTAAAATTTATTTTATTTCATCTGTTTACCACTCTTAGATGCCTTACTTAAAGGGATTGAGGATAGGTAAATTAATATAATAAATTAAAAATATTTAATAATTCTAGGTTTATTGTGACCTTATTTGAAGATGATAATATTATAGCAACCATGCTCCACCCTTTTTTTAAACTTGATTGGACTTGGTTGCAAATGGAAGGAAATCTTAATAAAAAAAACAATTGATACAAAGATAAGCTGGTGAATTATCAAAGTCATCAACTGACTGCAAGCAAATAACCTACCAAAAAAAACAAATAATTTAATTTCAGATTTTTTTCAGTACCCTACAGCAGATATAATTTCTAATAATGATTTAAATTTTGATAATCAACAAATTTTAAATAATTTTTTCAAAAATGAATATAGAGATTTTAGCATTTTTAAAGAATACTCTGATATAAAATTGTTATTTATTAAATATAACACTACAATTCCTTCAAGCGCCCCTGTGGAAAGACTATTTAGTGTTGCTAAAAATGTCTTTACAGATAAACGAGGATGCCTAAATGATCAAAATTTTGAAAATATTTTATTACTGAAATCCAGAGTTGTTATAAAAGATACTTTTTAAATGGATCTAGATACAGACACATCGTCTAAAAAAATATCTAGATACCGATATTTTTATCAAAAATCTATCTAGATACATATCAGATACCACATTTTTATATCTAGATACAGGATTATATCTTTTAACAACTCTGCTGAAATCTAATAATTATTTAATCATATATTTTCATATATTATATTAAAATCATTATTTTAGTTATATTCTGATAAATGTTATATCGCGTCAATAAATTTTTTAGCTCATTTCATGAATTTTCACAATATAATATTAATTTAGCTCTATGCAAACCTATAAGAGCATAATAAAAAATGTATCTGTATATAGATACATTTAAAAATTGTATCTGTATCTTGATAACTTTTTAGACGCTGTATCTGTATCTAGATAACTTTTGAGACTATGTATCTGTATCTAGATCCATTTAAAAAGTATCTTTTAACAACTCTGCAAAAATTAGAAGAAGGAGAAATATTATGGCAACCTAGTTCAAATATTATCTACAGATCAACAAAAACCTATCGTGATTCATTATTGCTACGTTTATTTATCTGGGGAAAAGATATGAAAAATTTTGACCTGGAATGTAAGGCAGCATTTTTAACTACGATTTCCTACCCATATTATACCTGGAAATTGGCTTTCGAAAAAAATTAAAACTGTACGAGAATTATTAATTGAGGAAGTGATTTCATTAAATACATAATCTTTTACTTCTTTGCTAGTTTGGAATATACCAAAGTAAATAATGATTACCTCCAAAAACACCCGACGAGCGATAAATGGCATAAAAGAGGGTAAAATCGTTATACCCTGCCCTTTTTATTGTTATATATTTAATAGCAATTCTTATTCATATATTTTACTAGACCATAAAAAATGATACTCCCTGTTTATCATTCCATTATGTCCCAGCTTTATTTTTATTGTGAATAATCTCTTTTATTCAATTTATACTATTTTATTTTTAACTCAGCACCCAATCTGTGGCCTGGCTCCGCTGGGTACGTTTAACTCGAATTCCCTAGCATCGCTATCTACCGATGGTAAGCTTCTCGATTGGTCTGTCGAATCCCTATCCAGCCCGCTCTCTTGCCTCGAACTCTTATCCCCTGCATACCCCGTCCCATCTTTATCATGTATATCGTTTCCCACTACAACACATGCTTTACCTCCCGACAATTACAGCTCTAATAATAATTCAAACGAAAACCAACATACCACACCGGCGCATAACGACGACAACTTATTTGTTGTGGGCGCTGAACAGGGTTCTATCTTTTCTGCAAGGCGACATGGATCGTAAACATTTTTTTATTATATAAATATTATTTATTTTTATTATTTAATGTCACTTATTAAAAAAGGGAAAATTGTCATCTTTAACCAGAAACATATTTGTAGTTGCGAAAATTTTATCAGTTTTAAAAATTGCTTTATGACTTCTAGATTGCATAAAATACGCGTAAATACCGATAGAATGTTCTAGTTTTAAAACCTCCCCAAGTTGACCTACATTATTTGTGTCATTGCGAAAATAAGGATAAAATTTTTAACTTCTCCAGTGAAAAATCCTGGTTTGTACCTGGTAGCCTTAGCCAGTATTTATGGAGATTATATCATTTTTATTTATTTATATGTAGTACTGTAAAGTACATCGTTACCTATTTGACGAAAAGGAAAACCCTTTTTTGGCTAATTGCACGATAACTTCTTAAAAAATATGGAATAAATTTTTTTTTATTATTTTATATATTATATTTTTTAAATTTTATAAATATAAGCCGAATTTCTAATTCACATCAACCACCAAAGTTCTTCATTTTTATTTTTTATTACATTTCTGTTGTTGAATTTTTTTTTCATATTATTTTTTTTATAATCAATCTTTATTTATGTAAAACTATCTTAAAGGGGTATAAAAATATAATTAATAGTTAAATTTTTTGTCGAATTAAAAGGAATTCCATAGCCTCGTTGGTAAAATGTCTGATTTTGAAATCTAGTTAATAGTTTTAGGCGTGTGGCCGTTTGTGGAGATGACTATTGGGGTAAATATATTTGAGATCTTTGTATTTTTTTAAATCTTTTTGATTTGGCTTGGGTTGATTAGAAACAAATAAAATCTCAATTAAACCGAGGGCCTAAGGAATTATAGTCATTCCATCAGGTCTGAACCCTTTGCGGGGGATAGGTTGATGGGAAAAATCAGAGTATCGAAACTTTTCATATATAGGTAGGTTCGGTTCAGGTTCCAGGAATTCTTTTTATAAAGGTTCAGGTTAAGGTATTAAATTTTATAAAGGTTTCGGTTCTGTTTAGGGTCCAAAGCCCTACGTTAGAGGTTTATAGAGGATCAGTATTAATTAGTTTTTACCTGGGATACCCATAATCTTTATAAATAATTTAAATCTTATTTTATGATAAATATAGACATAGAGTAACAAGGAAAATAAAGCACTCATGAAGACCAACCCAAAATTTTATATTCAATTGTATTTGTATATAAAATTATCTAATATATCTTTATCCAATCTTGTTCTCTATGATGATACAATATATTTCAATCTTAAAAATCTTCCTTATAAGCCTAAACCTGTATTGCTGAGACCGACTTGGCTATTATTGCTAATCGACAAACCTCAGGGTGCACTTCTTCCTTCCAAATATGCAAAAGAATATCGATATTTTTATTCCTTTCGATGCCGTTATAAGATTTTTTGTATTGTATGTCATATTTTGACTTTGACTATTTTCTTTCATTTGTAATCAAGATAGAAAATCACCTTAGTCGTCGGGATAACTTTGACTTGAACTAATGGTAGGGAGTGAATTATATATCATTATACCATCACAACATGTCTCAATTGCATGTCAAGTTTGTATAAAAGTTTCTAGTCCTCTTATTTGTCATCTGACTATAATACATAATATCGAGGTTAAGATATAAACACGCACAGAATGCATCATTTTTTTTAGCTTAATCTCCCTTGATTTTATGGAAGAAGTTAGAAACCTGGCAAAATTTCAATCGTGCATTTTAAGAGAGATAAATGAAATATATGCCTCTTTTTTTAAATGATTGGTATAATTTATATTTTTATAATTATAAATTATTAGTAATATATTATATAACAGATAACATAACATTTGCATAACAAAATCCATAATAGTTTTAAAAAAACAAATTACATAATAAAATACATAATAGTTTCATAAAATATAGTTTAAAAAAATAACGCCCGCCAAGAGATAAATATGCTGAAGACTAAGAGATAAGTTGATAAAAAATATTAAACAGGTTTATTAAAAAATATAGAATTATTTCGGTTCTGTTTACTAAGTTCGGTTCAACATTTATTGATGACATGATTTATTGAAGTGTGTCATTAATATCTTCCTTGTCTATATAAACAATTCAGGCCCTGTTTGCCTTTCGAATCTTCTGGAGTATTACATTTAACACAAGTATGGGACTGAAAGATGCCACACCCTAGGCATAAATCGATGGCGACTCTTCACTTCTTAAGAGATTACCAAGGTTATGACCAAGGAGAGCTAACTATTCGTGATCACCAAATCTGTCCTCTGATTTAAGAAGCTGGATACAGTTTAAAGGTTGATTGACTAATAGTTGATTAGGAGTTGAGATTAAAGGTTTTTATGGGTGATGATTAATGGGAAAGGAGTGGTGTTGGCCATCCATCTGTTTATTGCATCGTTCATAAATATCAGTGTTGGATTGTTTATTCATCTGAATGATAAAGCTAGAAGGTTAAGGGGAAGGAAGTCTAAACCACCCGATTTGGCTGGTAATTGAGCGAGTGGTTGAATAGTGATAATTCAATATTTGAACTTTTTCTTGAATTTTCATGAAATTGTTTGTGAAGAAGGACCAAAAATTGAATATATCTAAAAATTTTATATTGTAAAGACATTTGCGATTAAGAATAGATTGATAAATTGGTAAGAGGAATAAGATTATACAGTCAAGATTGTTAATATAATTAATATTTAATCAATCAAGGTATGGTAATTTATCTCTAACATAATAATTTATTAAGATTATACAGTCAAGATTGTTAATATAATTAATATTTAATCATTCAAGGTATGTTAATTTATATTCTCTAAGTACTTATTTCTTAAGGTGAAGATGATTTATTCTACCCTGGCCTCAGTTAACATTTTTTAAATAAATAAAGAAATTAAGGGCACTAAGTTTTCACTTTGTGAGTGTAGATTGTGTCCTAGATTTTAACAAGTGATCTGCATCGGGCCTAATTTTTCAAACCCGGCCCGGTCCGAAATTTTTTTAAAAAAGTTTTGCCTGCCCGGCCCGAACCCAAATTTTTTTGAAAAAGAAGTTTTGCCAGACCGGCCCGAATTTATTTAGAAATTAATTTTTATAATTACTCAAAATAAAAGACATATGTTATATGTCGTTTAGTTTCAATATATAAAATCAAATATTTTTATTTTACATAAAACATTAAATATAAAATTGATAAAAGATATATTTAAAAAAATTTCCAAGGTCGGACCCGACCTAGCCCGAATTTTTTTTAAAAATATTAGGCCCGGCCCGAACCCGATTATTTTAAATAGAAGTAGGCCGAAGCCCGTTCGAGCCGGTATGGGCCGGGCCTAACTTTGCAGATCTCTAATTTTAACCTCAATGTCCAGCAGCTCAAAAAGCATATGTAAGGTAAAAATATTAATTCAGATTAAATTCTGATAAATATAATTAAAAAATTTGAGGATTCTTGTGAAGAGGATCCAATAAATTTTTTTGAAAATAAAGATCATTTTTTAAATATTATTTTATAAATTCCCCCAAAGCGAATGCTCTTGTTTATCTGATCAAAATTCTGAAAACCAATTGTTAAAAATAAATAAAAAATTATTACAAAAAGAACTTATCTTATAATATATTATTTATGTATAATTTTATTTTATTCGCTATGGGGAAAAAATTTAACAAAAATAAAATTTATTTTAAATAATGAGTAACACGCTATTTTTTCGAATAACCAGTAACGCGTTTTTTTTAAACGTAACGAGTAACCCGTTTCTTTTTTGAAGTAATATTTGCAGCACTATATATATAACATCCTTCGATATATATATTTATATTTTATCTGAATAGAAAATTATTAATTATACATCATTTCAAACCTTTGCAACATCAATTTAAATAATTTTATATTTAAAAATACTCGTTAAATTTGAAATGATATTTTATATCTTCGAAATATTTCTTTATGAGGCAATAACTATAAATAAAGAAAATCGATGAAAATAAAATACAAATTTGTTTTAAAAAAAATTACTTTTTTTCTAAAAGTAAAAACGGTTTAAACGAGATTTATGATAGCCATAAGGGACCTATAACCGATCTACATTTCAACCCTTCATTGATTCCTGAATATTCACATCTCTTCTTGTCTTCGTCAACAGATTGGAGCGTTAAATTATGGTCGATAAAAGTGAGTTAATCTATTTTATTCGTTATTATTCCTTCAGCATAACATCGATAATAATAGTAATAAAATACTAATTGCTGGCTAACCTTGGTATTATTTATAAATTTAATAGTTTACATTTAGATTAATTAATATAAGCTATTTTGTTGGTGTAGTTTCTAGGTATTAATTATTTAGCTTCCTATCCATATCATTAAAGTTTTACAAATCTTTTTAATAAATTTCTTTAGCCGAATAGCGATATCGTTGACACATTTAACCCCGTTCACTTTAACAATTATCCAACTAAAAATACGGGTAATTCCTTCTCCAATAATCCATCCACATTTAACATCAATAATTTGAGTAGCTTTATTGGCAGTAACAATAGTTCTAATAACGCGCCTCTTTTAACATTGGATTGTTACGAGGACTATATTTACAGTGTTCAATGGTCTCCTGTAAACCCCTTAACATTTGCCCTCTCTACCGGTTACGGGCAATTAGATTTGTGGAAGCTCAATCATTCCATCGAGGTACCTTTTTTTAATGACCTCATTTATTTTAAACTTAGGTTTAGTGTTGTTAAACGGCTCGTTTTGAACCGATTTTTAAAAACGGCTAACTCAATATTTTATCCAGAATAATATTACGCAAGCATGAAGATTTTGTTTGTAGGAGGAACAAAGGTTTGGACAACTATTAGCGAAATCTCGAGACTTAGGCAATACTTTTCTGGCTAAAATATTGAGTTGCCGTTTAACAACAGTACTTAGGTTACATAAAACTTTTTTTTTAAAAACAAATCCGGTTAGGAACCGATATTTTCGGAAAGGGTTACAAACTCCGCCTTAAACAAGCTTCTTTGGTCTCCATCTGGTAATCAGATTTGTGTTGGAGATGAAGGTGGCAAAATTTGGCTCTACGATGTTGGACAAGTAATGAATAGTATAGTTTCCTAAGATGTTATAGATTAAATTTAAAAATTAGAAATGTTTCATCGTTTTTTGGTCCCATTCCACTTCCTGATTAAAAATATTCAGTTTCCGTTACTTTCATATTTCTCTTAACACTATTCTATTATATTTATCTGAAATATGAAACTTCTTTATTTATCCCGGAAGGTTCTGAGCCTAGGCATTTATTGATCCAAATTTTATTTGCAATATTTTATTGATAAGCTTTATTTGGTTTTACAAAATAAGTTATTATATATAATAAATAATACCAATAACATATAATACTGCATAGACTAACAATTCATTTATTAACTGTATCTTATCAATACAAACTAGCTGACACGCCATTTGGATTTCCCTTGTAATTTATAAAAAATTGTTTGAGAAGCAAAAATGGCATGTCATCAGCTAATATTAACCATTTTTAATATAATCTTAACCCTATCACATATCTCTCAAATCTTTAATTAACTATAACCCATATCGCTTACCTTTACTAATTTAATTTTAAATATATTTCATCCAATTGAGTTGACCTATTATCTCATGCATTATAACAAATGAATGTCAATCAAGTATTATATGTCTTAGAATGATACTAACAATTACATTATTATTCCATAAATTATATTCATATAGAACCTAAATTTACCTGCTCAAAACGAAGAATATTCTAATATTAATTCTATGATAAAATAGGCAAACATATAAATGTGATTATTGTGTGTTACCATGTTTAAATTGTGTAATGCGTTGGCTATTTTTTTGTATCTAAGTTATTGTTGAAATTGATAATTGACGGGCATAAATTATTATATTTTTTTTATACTTATCAAGTTTTGTATAATAATTATCGCTTCCGCTATCTATACTTCAAAATATCACCTCATACACATATTATTTAATTTTATCGCTATTTATTTATGGAACAAAATAAACCATTTTTGCCATTTTTATAACACTAAATAATGAATATCGACATTGGATGCTATTACAGTTCTTGAGCAAATTTTCACATATTCGCATTTACAGTTGAATACTTTAATTTGAAACCACAAAATATCATTAATTTTTTAAATATATTTTAACCCTAATTAGTTAAATTCATAGCGAGCCGAATTTTAAATACAGAACTGCAAGCTACAACCTAAAAGCCTATAAGTTTATTAAAATTAAATTAAAAATTTCCATTTAATCGATTTTTAAAAACGGGTAAATCAAGATTTTACCCAAAAAATATTATATAAGAAGCCTTGAGATTTCACTAAAATATGAACAACGCTACCCAACAAATGATAGATTATCATCTTGCTTGATAATTTATTTCTATTAAGTCACCTGCTTTGGAAAATTTCACAAAGAACTGAAGTTGATTGATTTGCTTTTATATTTATTTTAATTAGAAAAATAATATACAATTTTTCTTTTTCCGAGCCGAACCGGAAACCGACTGCAGAAATTAAACTACAAAGCCTATTCTAAAGACTAAACCATTACGGCTCGATCCAACCCGAGAAAACTGGACCATGAACTTCATTAACCCTAGCCTATATTTCTGGTCCTTTTTTATATACATTCGTGGGCTTGGTTTCAGAAAAAATGGGTCCTTTCAGAGATTAAACCAGACTTATGCTGTTAGCACCGTATCTAACCTATTTGTCAAGCGAAGCCCATAAAAAATTCAGCATGTATTATTTAAAAAATGAAGATGCATTTTTTAAAAATTCTTAATTAGTAATATTAATACAAATATTCCAGTATTTATTGCTAACCTATACACATCATAAATAAAACTTATTAAATTAGTATGTTAATTGTATAGTTTTGTACAGTAAGACTTAAAAAAAATATATATAAGAGAAATGTCCTAAATACAAAGGTTTGAGGGCTAGATGATAACTATTGTGAATGAATTATTAATAGCTTGTTTTAAATATATCTAAATAATTTAACCGAAAGGGTCACTTAATTTGAATAAATTTAAGATTAAATATTTATCGTATATATTAAATTTTCTTATTTAATATCAAAAAATAAGAAATAAATGAAGATAACTGCTACATATTCCTAAATAAAAGATTTTTAGATTTTAATCATTAATAAATATCGAATATTATTATATAAATTATAAAAAAAATTGATTAATTTTAAAGATCAAAATGCAAGACTATAAGATCAAGATAATTCGATTGTGTAAACATTTTAGATGAAATATAAGTGAAATGTGATAGCAGTTGGTATTCTTTTGAAATAATAATAGAAACATAGGGAGTGAAGAATTTTTCCAGCAGAATCACCAAAAATAATCCTTTCACTGTAGTAACGTTATATCAACTCGGGATATTAAGTCATGGAATATATTAGGAAATACACATTTACAGAGAATAATGAAAAAAAATATATGCACGACTTTATATTTATTTTTATCCGAATTTGAAACGGAACTCAAGTGTTTACTGTTTTAAATTTCATTTAAAACTATTTATAACTCATTTATATAGAATCAGTGAATTTTAATATAAATACATTTCTCTTTATTAATAATAAATTAAATATATAGTTCTATCAAAATATATAAATATAATATGCATTGATTCAATAAATGTATAATTTAAAAGATATAAATTAAAGTTGTTTTATATAAAACAAATCACCTTTTTGGCATGTATACCGGTGCATGTGAAGGAACCTTATAAGATAATTCATCCATGTTTTTTCCCGATGAATCATGTGAGGATAGATACGATTCATATTCATCCTCGTCATTTCTAATATTTGCATTATTCATTATGTTAGGTGTGCTTTCTTTGATATTAAAATTATCTTCAATCTGGTATTGATCAGGCAATAGAAAGGATTCACTCGTTGATATAGAAGATTCATTGTCATCTTTGTTATAGATATTGGGAAGCGGATCACTGATCATACTACTACTGCTACTTAAATTATCAACCTCGATCATTTCGCCCATCAGATTTTGCTTGCTCTTTGACAGCTTTGACTGAATAATATTTGTTTTTTCCTCGTTATCCACGTGGAGGTGGCTTGAATCTGGTTTACCTTTTCTTTGTCTTTTTATTCTATCTTTATTGTCATATTTGGATGATGAAGCAGAATTATCGGAACAAAATAATGGCGCCAACATAGATAATAAAAATAAAAGTCCTGCCCCAAAAAAGAGAATTAAGCCACTCGTTTTAACCCACCTCATGATACGATTATGTCGAATGGCCTTTTTGTCAATGATTAATAAATTTTTTCTCATTTTGTCTTTGGCATATATATTTTTCAAATTGTCTTTATTTTCATTGTTTGATTCGTAAATTTTCGAGTCGATGTAAGCTTCTAAGTGGGTTTCTAAATCGAAAATCGTATCTGCATTTCCTTGCGTTTCTATATCTTCAGGCGTATATATTGTTGGCTGAGCTTTTTCTATAAAGAATCCGCATATTATTAATGTTAACCCCAAGATAAGAATAGATACACTCAAAATCAAATATAGTTTAAACCCCTTAGGATTCCAAATTAAATAACAACAACCCTTTTTTATTGATAGGCAGGGGTTACAACAATTTTTCGTTCTTTGCATGTAAGTGGAAATTTTTTCCTTATTATTCAATAGCAAATTTTTCTCAGTCGTAGTATGCGTTGTATCACCGTCTTCAATATTCATTCCTTCATCACTGATTTTCCTTTTTTGGCTTTGGAAACTATAAAAATTATCCAGATATGACCTTACTCCATAATGTTGAATAGAATTTTTTTGTTCACCATCCATGAATTATAGATGGTTAAATTTTATATCCTTCAACAAATTTTAAGATTGTATTTTAAAGATTGACTGTAATTGCTACCTCATTTTGAATTTTATTCGTTTTTTTATAGGAGGAATCTTATGTTGGGTATCTTGCCTGTTATTATAATGCTATTCATTTTGAGCTTTAATATCTTGATTTTTTATGAGCTAATGTTAATTCATAAGACTTTCAAAAATTTTCTGATCGACAATTGAGGTAAATAATAAAGAATCATTACAATTTTTAATATATTATTGATATCATTGCATTTATTCTTTATTGTGTTCAAAGTAAAATTGTTTATGAGGATGCCTTTAATTCGCAGTAAAACCAATTTTTATTTTATACGATAATATTTTTCTATGCCACATATTTGTCCATTTACCTGTGAAATAATGAATGATTTTAGAAATAAAGATATTAATAAACTGATTTAATATATATTATTTATTAAAAAAATATTATTAAAGTAGGCAAGCTAATAATTTTTAAAATAAAACCCCATATCTGAATAAGATGGGATTTATTAACAAATTTTGAATGGTATCAACAGTATTATTGATTTTTTTGCCATACATTTTTTAAAATCAATTTATAGTCATTTTTAAATTTTTTAAAAAAAAGAATATATAATTAATAATAATTAAATTGCTCCTCATATCATTGCGGATATTAGTACTTGACTTTTCGCATTAATTTATCGATATTTTTGGTTATTTAATATAGTATATCTACTTATTCTAAGTGTACCCATTAAATTTATATAACAATATTTTCTTTACCTGTAATGTATATATTATTTTTACATTTATTAATAAATAAAGGTAAATAAAGCTGTTTAAAAAATTAACTAAAAAAAATAGTATTAAGTATGAAATTTAATTATAAAATATTTCTCAAATTCATAATAATATGAACAACGAATGAAAAAAATGTAAAAATTAGATTAGATATATTCAGAGAAAAAGTAATATGTATTATATAATAAATAATCATTTATTATTTAATATTTTTTTTCTTTAAAAAAAAGAAAAATACAGTGTTCATAAAAACAAAAAAAATCAATACGTTGAGAATTCTATATTAAAGGACTGGATAACTAAGTGTAATTTCCTAATTTTAAACTTTATTTCAGAATCTCGGATGTTTGAATTAGTGATATTCTAAACGATTTTAAATTCATAAAACTTCCTCCCATATTTTCTATTTCTATAAAATAGAAATTTCTTATATTTATGAAAGTGTGAAAAAATCTACGAATAGAATGAACAATAGGCACATTTATTTTTTTAAATAAAGTTTTCAGGTTTAAAAAAAAAATTGTAAATTATATTGAAAAAAAACAGTTCATGCCAAAGACGCTATGGTATCGATTTTTGACCTTCTCTATCAAGTGAAAAGAGCAGTATTAGTGCTACGTTACTAAATCGCTCAACTAATTGAAGGTTGAAAAAATCGATTGTAATCGTTACCGCGTATATGTCACAAGTCTGATTACTTTTATACTACCACCACTAAATTATAAAACTATCAAAGCTACAGCCAGATCGAGTCTCATACTTTAAATAAACTTTTTTTTATAATGAAGATAGTATTTTTTTTAATTATATTATGTTTAAATTATTATTATTGCTTTAGTCCTTATATATCGCTCTATCTTGAATCTACTAATTTTAAAATTTTTTTGCTACTAACATTTTAGCATAAAAATTTTGAAATTTAACTCGATTCAAAATATAATGAGATTTTAACCATTTTATTTCTATATCTATTAGCACAAATAGTGTCTACAAGGATCGTAAAATAGTAAGATTCAATTTGAATCGGGGGAGGGGGGGGGGCTGAATTTTAGATGTAATTGATTTTGAATCACGATTTAAATCCGCTATTACAAATATTGCTATGAACTTCAGAATAAACACCAATTTAGGTTATTTTTTTATCGGCATTTTAATTATAAATTAATTTTATTGATTCGATGCGTATGACAAACCATGATAAAAAAAATACATTTTCTTATTGGAAAAAAGAAATATAAATAAAAAAAATCAATCCCATGGGACAAAAATTAATCTTAGGATTAAAGGTGAAAAGTATTTGGGCTTGAGAAATAAAATTTTTTTAAAAAAAAATGTTTATTTCTTTTATTTTTGAAATCATATTTTTAGTATTGTTAAATTAATAATTAATTTAGAAAAAATGTAAATAGTAACTGTAATTAGTTATAATCACAACAATATATTTTCTACATAATTGAAAAAATATGAATTTTTAAATAATTTTTCTACAGTGTTAATATCGGAATATTGAAATTAAAGTGCCTAGGTACCGTATTGCTTTTATATTTTAATTTATAGTGCTTCAGTCATAAGCTCTATAAAATTCTAATGGTTAAAATTTTTCAAGGAGTTAGATCTTTTGTTATTGACGGGCAAATATGCCTAAAACAAAATAAACCGCATCCTTGAATTAATTAAATATTTATATAAATTTTAATAAATTCAATTTTTTTTACAAAATAGGTCCTAAAATCAAAAAAGTTCGAAAGACCGATCTTTTATTACATTATATTTTATAAAAAATAAAATCATGCATAAGGCAATTTACACTAAGGGATAGAATTGCTAAAGGTACAATGATTGGGGAAAGTCTTGAAGAAGATAAGGAGATACTATTTGTTCCATAATTTTTATTCAACTACAACGATATCTTATGATGCCAGATGAATAGATTATTTATCTATACAATGCTTATCGATGCCAGTCTTTTCTCACTGATAAGCAAAAAGAGAATTAAAATATCTCCAAAAATGGTGCTAAGGGTTTCGAACCGAACCGTCAAACCGGAATGAACCGTTATGATTTTCTAAACCGTAACCTTAACCGAACCGTTATAAAGAAAATGTAAAAGAGCAAACCGAACCATTATAAATATTTTTAACCGGTTTAAATCGGTTATAAACGGTTTTAAAAAATAATTAATTTTAGAAATTTTAATTTTCCGGGGCATTTTTTAAATTGGTGATTTCTTTTCAAATTAAATATTTTAATATTATCAACATTATATATCAATCAATACCAAGTTTATTGTTTTTTCCTTATACTTATTTTATTAGAGATTAGGCAAGTTATCTGTTAATTAGATAAGATATCTTAAAATCACACATAAACAAGTTTATATATAGCTTTTATAATAATTACTTGTTAATAATTTAGGAAAAAATTAAATAATTCTACTATTATTAACTAACATCTAATAAATTTACATTCATTTTTATATTATATGGTTTATTTTTTATCTCATTATAAAAACTTGGATCATAGAATTTAATAGACAATAAATAACATGGTCAGCAATATTTTAATGATATAATAATTTTTTATTTATAATCATATTGTTTTTTTAAATTCAGAATTCTAATATTCATTTAAGTCATTATAAATTATTTATTATTAAAATAATATTTTTAACATTTGAAGAAAGAAAGATCGCCAGAAAACATCTTTGTAAAACTTGGAACTTGATACAAAGTCTAAATAATCAGAATATTGAAATTCTAAATACCATGCCTACGTGTTCGCATTCGAAAGATAATTTAGAAGATGATTTTGAAGATTTATTAAAGTTGCATGAAAGTCTTAATAAGAATAATTCTCAGGGCATAGAAAATTGAAATAGAATATATAATTCAGTCATTTAATAATATAGAGAGATTAGAAAAAGATACTAATCTTTTGAATTATTAGGAAAATGTAAAGAATAATATGCCAGAACTTTATAAGTTCCAGCTACTCAGGTATCCATAGAAAGAGCATTTTCTAGCCTTAAGTTTATACTCTCTGCGCAGAGAACTAAATTAAATCCTGAAATATTAGAAAATATTTTAGTTATCCGTTCTAATTCTCTTTTTAAACATAAATAGTATACATTTTATTATGCGTTATCATTGTATTTACACATGTTTGTTTTTATCTTATTTATTTATGAAATAAAAAAAATTAATTTGTTTAATTTATATTTACTAAGTTTAATAAAAATTCTATTAGATTATCATGGTTAAATTAAATAAGAAATTATAAATTAAAAAGATTCTTCTCTAAAATTAATATATACATGATTAATGATTAATTTTTTTTTAAATCAAATAAATAAAAACTGAAAATAACCGTTATAAATTATAAACCGGACCGAACCGATATGAATTTTTTTTAAAAAAACCGAAATGGAACAAAATCTTTATAAAATTTTAAACTAAAAACCGGAACAAACCGAACCGTTATGCTGAACGGTTCGAAACCCTGGGTGCAATGGTTGATAACATTAGACTCTTGAAAGAAGAATGGTTTAGATTTGTAAATAGTTTACAGAACCAAAGATTAGTTTTTATGCTAATCTCGTATTTCTTTTCTTTTAGTATATTTTTACCATTCAAATAATATTTTAATTATTGTTCGTATCATTTATTCTATCATTTATTCCAAATAAGTTTATTATTTGAAGAAAACTAACCGCCATAAAATTGGCGTTAGGAAGGCCCGCAAATTTTCGTTAGGGTGGTGTCATTCTCTGTCCCTCTATCCTAAGAAATCAGTTATAAAAACTGTCTGTCCTTAAAACCGTTTCCTAAGGATGCGCTCATCCCAAAAAATAACAACGTTTTCTATTTTAAATTACGTAAACCTTATAACAAATTATGCAAATTTTACAATTTCAAAAAAATAAAGTTGCGCTTAATTAATTTGAATTTATAATTAGATTTTATTGCTAGTTATAGCGAAGAAGAGATAAGATTTTAAAAAATTTAATTTCAAAATTTAAATAACGGGTGATAGAAAGAAGAATTAATTAAGATAAACAAAAAAGAGGAATTCTTGAGAAAAAATTTAATTAAATATAATATAATCAAAACTAACTTGTGATTAGAGAAAGTAGAGGTTTACGATGTACGGGTTCTTAGTTCGCCCGCACATACTTTGGGCGAAAATGGTGGGGTTTTCTAAACAATTTTTAAGATTGGACGGGTGGCGGGCGAGTTAAAAAAATTTATATAATGGGTGGGTTAATATTAAATATTTTTCAAGTGAAACGGACAGAACTGTTATCAATTAATTAAAAATAATAATTGCATATTATATAAGTAATTAAAAATACATTTAAATAAATAAATAAAGAGCCAAACCAGTCATTAAAATCCTTTTACACTAGGCGGGCAGGCGGGTGGGTGGACGTATAAATTTTTTAAAAAAAATTATGAGCGGGCAGGTTAAAAAAAATTATAACAAGGAGTGGGCGGGTTGCTGCCAGTCGAATGACAATTTTCTTGGGTTCAGTAATCAAATCGATTTATATATATATTTTATTTTCGTTTTGCAAAGAAAAGTTTCAAACTATTTAGTGGGAAATTTAAAATAGGAACTAAATATAACACCAAGGAAAATTTTAAAAAGATATTCATAGAATAAATTTTACGCCCAAGAGGGTTAAAACTTTTATATAATGGGCTTGCTGGGTTACAAAAAAATTTACATGTGGGCAGGGGGGGGGGGGGTGGGAAGAGGGGGGGATTTAAAACATTTTTCTCTAGTTTATTTTTAATGAATTATTTTATCAAAATTTTAACGAAAACTTTATCAGTATTTTATATTCTTTTTTAATGGAAAAATCATAATTAATGCTTGCTTATCATGCATAGTTTCATTTAATCATTTCTCATGTTCAAACTGCTTTTTTGTTTCCTATATACTTCTTCAACATAATAATTCTTTATTTCTTGGTCTGTCATGCACATACATAATCAAAAATAACCTTTTCTTTTTATTTCAACTGACATTTTATTTTCTTCTTTATAAAAATATTGTAATTTCTCACTTTTTTAAACTCTATTTAGTCGTCAGAATATTCTCACATATTTTTTAAAATTATCTATTTATTAAAATTTTAAAATGAATATAAAAATAATTATAAAAAAATTAAAAGCACCGATTATAAAATTAATTTAAAACCTTCTAATTTTTCGTAAATATTTTATCATTATTTTTGAGTTGATAAAATAAATCAATTACTCATAGGTGTGATCAAGATTTCCTAAATTTTATTAGTGGTCTTAAGGTCTACTTATTGTATTATCTTGGCTATGTTACATTTTTATAAAGACAATGTTTTTCACTTTTTTTTCATAAAAATACATTTTCTAAAAATTTTGAATTGTAGTCTTTATTTTAGAAAATTATTAAACTTTTACTTATTTTTCCTTCAAATTATTGTTATACTTATATGGAGGAGAAGGAGGTGTGGAAAGGGGATGTAGGGGAAATTTTTTGGCTTATACAAATTTCTGAAGGGCCCTGTCCTTAATCTCCCCCCCCCCTTTACGCCCTAAAAAAGGTTATGCCATCACTCTTTATTGTATTAAGTATTTAAATACTTAATTTTATTAAAATTATAGCAAGATTTTTTTTACTAATTTTTATGCATAGCAGTCAATTATTCTAATAATTCATTTTCAAAATCATAGGCTAAAAATTGAAAAACAATGGCGGTCTGATATTTTTCAAAAATCATAGGTAGTTGAATATTTTTTAAACAAAAGGCGGGCGAGTTGAAAAATTGTAAAACAAAAAATCAGACCTCTAATATTACTCTAAATATCCCAACACAGTCTTGTCACACAACATCCAAAGTTTTAGTATATAAATTCTACAAAGTCTAGTTCAAATTCATTTTTTTCATAGATTTTGGCTATATAATTATTCTTTTTTTACATATCAAAAAGTAATAAACGGTTTGTTTTTGGACATTAATAATTATACATGATGTATATACTATATATTTAATAAAATATTAACTTACCTTTGATCTTTTGAATTAACATTTTTTTTTTGAAATATAATTTTTAAATTGTTAAAATGTCGTTAAAATTATTTTATATCTAATTAATATTGATTTTCACTTGATAAAATTTTTATTAAAAAATTACAAGCCAATTATTTTTGTTGTGAAAATATAAACTTTCTAACATATTTTTAGTTTTTATTTTATATCGAATAAAACAATTATAAAACCTACCATACTAACTATCCGCTAATAAATAAGCTGCACATTTCCAATCCTAAAAATATTAATAAAATGTAATTATATTATTAGAGTTCTGGATAAAGAAAAAATAAACATCTTGAGATATATTTCTTAATTCCATCATAAAGATTGGGGCAAAGCATACCTAAAAAAATTGGCCATGCCGAATTAAATTATCTATAAATATAGTTTATCAGAGTTATAAGCATGGTCCACTTGAGTAAATGATAATAATTAAACTCCATAGATGGCTATCGATTAATCTATAGCCGAGAAAAATTAAAATGACTAAATTGCCTACATATTTTTGAATTTAATCATCTAATTATCATTGAAATATTTATAGTTTAATTAAAAGAATCGAAAATAATAGAGGTCGAAGAATATTTATATTTAAACCAAAATCAAATTACGCTAATTCAAAAAGGACAAAAGACAAAAGATATTTTTTCATTTTTAAAAGCTATTTATTATAATTTAAATTTAAAATATAATTAATGTACTTTAAATGCCTCCTCTAAATGTCTAATTAATATCATACATTACTTTAATCAAGAATATGACAATTATTAAACTTGTTTCTTTTCTTAAGTTTCATTTTTTTTTAAATGAATTTTAATTTTATAAAATAAACATACGACAGCTAAAACAATAGCGCAATCATCGTAAAATTTAAAAAATCATTTCAAAAATGTTTTTTAGAGGAATTTTATTTGTTTGACTTATGGAATATAGTTGAATATTCAAGAAGTCTTTTATTATTAATGAATAATTTTTTAAGATTTATTAAGAAAATTAAAGATTCACCTTATAAATAATTCAAACTATTCGATTTATAAGATATTTTCAAATTTTTTAATAATTAATATAAAAACTTACATCTTTTCTTTTCCTATTTTTACATTTGAATTTCTGTAATTTAAGTGATTGTGATTTTTCGTAAGATATTAATTAAAATTATTGCAAATTTTCTGTTCAGAACAAATATTATTTTATCCAATAAATACTTCGTTATTTCAGAATAAATATAAGGTTTTTATATTATGAAAGATACAAGTCTAAACAACATATCGTTTTTTTAAAGGCTGTTAAAGGTTTTTTTTACCAAATAAAAATCATCTAAAATTTGAATGGAGTTTGTAAAAAAAAATGTTGTAAAATATCTTTAGGAATGTAAAATATTAAAAGCTTTAAAATATTTTTGGTACTAATTTAAGTATTTTGACAATTATTTTGATTATTTATTCACAATTAGAAAAAAAATTAAAAGAACACTTAAATTCGATTATCATATTTTACATTAATACGGATGCTTCTGATGCTTATTTGCTTAACTATTGTTCATTTTCTGAATTGGCTAGAGTATAAAAGTCATTTCATTTTATTAAAAATAAAAATATATAATATAATCAAATTCTTTTTATCAGACTTTAATTCAAGGAAATTTTTACAAAAAATCTTTTATGAAATTTATAAAAATATTTAACAATTTAATATTACTATAGCCATTCTTTACTACCACCTTATCCAATTAAGATAAAAACGAAAAAATAATTTTATGGGTTTTTTTTTGACTTTATATAAATATAAAAAGGTATAAATTATTTGAATTTTTCCTTTTAAAAATCGATAATTATATATTATTAATGGTAAACATCTTATGAAAATGAATTTCGATTAAATATTGCTCAAATAAGAGAAAATGTTTTGAGAGCACGGTTGTCAGTATCGTCACTTGAGGAAGAAAGTGGGCACAAGGGGGTTAAAAATATAAAATTTGATAGGATTTTTTAGCTCCTTTACGATGGAAAATTAGTGTTAAAAAATTATTTCTTACTTATTATTTGTCAAAAATTTTAATTTACATATTTTTTTAAAACAAATATTAAATTTTCATTTAGGTTTTAAAATTGAATTAAAAACTTCATAACGTATTTTTTTTAAATATACTTTTAAAATTCAAATTATCGAATATTTTCATTCGTTTACAACAATATTCAATTTTATATAATTAGAAATGGAATCTGGAAAGGATTAATTTTTAAAAATATTTTTTATACGTATGACCTAAATATAATATAATTTCTGGTTATGTCTTGCGACAAACTCATTAAAATTTTAATCTCAAAAGTATTTTTTTTATCATTGCATATGCAAAATATTTATGATTATTTTAGGCGGAATTATAAATTAAAGCTTAAACCCGATTCACAATAATTTTTTATATTATCTTTTATTGACTGAAAAATTAAGGGCTTGTCGGATCTGTGTATAACTTTTTATGAATTATTTTTTTATTTTTTTTATTTGATCATTTTTAGTCTTTCCTATTTAAAAAATATATTTTTTCAATATGATTTTATGTATTTATATTTATACTCCGTTCTTGGTTTCATTAATAACTAGCATAAGCCTATGATTTCCCAGGTAAAGGACGGGGGGAGGGGAGGGTACTATTAGGTGTATTTGCCCCATAAATTTGGATGTCTTTAGATTTCGAGTGGAAATAGGGGTTGTTACAAATTCAGTTTTTATTTTTATTACGAGACTTTTCTCTCTTCTATTCCTGTTTATTCCATACCCTCGATTTTTCCTGATTTTGAATATTTAATAAAAAAATTTCAATTTTAAACATTTTGGAACAGGAACTGTAGCAAATTGTAGAGAAAAAATTGAAAATATTCTATCCCAACTAGAACCTTGTAATCTGTATTAGCCATCCAAAATTGTTTTAAGGAGAAAGGCCAAATTTTGTAAATTTGGCAGATTCTATTTGTAATAATAATCAATGAAATCTTTCAAGTTAATCTAAATATTACACTAAGTAAACGATTGATAACCCGATATTACTTGGACATATTTGGAATATATCTTCGTGGGGGATACATTTTAATTAGAATTAACAAATATACCAGAAGGCCCAAAACCATATCGTTTTGAAATCTTTATACCTCTAAAACGATCATTTTTTTTATGAAATTTTGTATTTTATAAACAAAATTTTGGAACTTAATATCCTACTAAAAATATAATTTAAGAAAGTAGATTTTTTGGTCAATGGGATAGGGTTTGCATTGTGTTGGACTATACTAGACACTCGTCTTTTTCAAAATTTTCAATCATTATACAAAATATCAAATAAATCTAATTAAAAACGCCTTTTATTAGCCCAACAAAATCGGACGATGATTTTGTAAATTAAATTAAAAATGCTATCAAAAAATGATCCTACATATTGAAAAAATTATGCCACTGAAGAGAAAAGTAGAAAAATTATATGCCAAATTTATAATGATAGATGTTAGATTGATGTTTCAGGATGAGATTAATTTCTCTTAGTTCTGAATTTTCTCAGAAATTGATGGCATCCTGAGGTATATCTTACCAAGAAAAAAGTGGTTTTGTTTTATCCGCAAATAATTAAGATAAATTCTCAAGAACTTTTACCATAGTGCCGAAGCCTCGCTGATTAAATTTGCTTGCACAGAAAAACATCCCAAGCTCTCGCACAGGAATTTTTGCCTTCAAATTTCCCAATTGTAAAATATATTTAGTACCCCCCTCCTCCAACTCCTCTGAAATAAAAATGTGTGAAATGAATACTTTAATTTACAAAAATAGATTAAAACCAAATTAGGGGTTCGATAAATAAAAAAGATTGTTGACTATTATACAAGAAAAAAGGGGCCGATCCATAACATATATCTCGTTAATTATATTTATTGTATTTTAATAATTCTTTATAAGTAATAATAAAAAAAATTTAAAGTATGCTTTTATGTTAAATTTGTGATTAGCGAAAATTTTTGATAGGAATGTCCTGATATGGTATAATATAGTGAGCCATTTGGCTCATTAAAATACATGTGGGTCATAAGTAATTTTTTCATCAAATTTATTCATTTTTGAAATTCTAACATTTTTAAGGATATATTAAGTTTCCATATATTCTTTAGGCTGTATCCATTTTGAAAAAATCCTTAAAATTTTCACAAATTAATAACAAAACATTTTGGACACAAGTTTTATAAAAATTAAAATAAAAATTTCAATATTCAAAATGTAAGATATGATTCTATTATTTTTATTAGTTAAAATAGGCCAAGATTGGAATTCAGTTATATATTACTCATTGTAGAGGTCATGGACTTTTTAAAATATTTGATATTTTACCTTAATATTCTGATAAATTCCGTGAGACATTTCAAATGCATGTGTAAATAGGTTGATTAAGCTATTTAGCAGATTGATTTTAATTATATTCTGACATATTTGAAGGAATGGACCTTAAAGTCATACATAAAAAACAATATTAGTAAAACTATTTAAATCATTAAAAAGTGGGTTAGCAATTGCATTAAGGTATGATGCAGCCTATTATATTATATATAAATATAAAATAAAACTGTTCCCAGGTGGCAATTTTCAGATTCCTAAAATAAAAAATTATTTTATATTTTTGTCTTTTAATATTTTACATTTGTCTGTGTCTGTGACAATTTAAAACTTGACTCATAATATTTGGTAATATCATCAACATTTTCTTTCAACCATAAATATTGTTAAACATATAGTAGATCCTTACTTTTTATATTAATAGCACCAGCACCTTTTTTTAAAATATTTTATAATTTATATATAAAATTTTTATTTTTACCAGATTTTTGTTGAGAGCATATAATTTATTAAATTTAGCCTTTACAGCTAAGAATTTCTTCTTCACTTGATCATAATTCAAATTATATGTTTTTCCTATTTTCTCCCAAATTTTCCTATTTTCTACAGAATCTCTAAATTTTAAGTCATTTTTGCACCATAGGTTCCTGTGCACTCTTATGCCTTTTCTGACACGAAAAAATATATTTATAATATAAATGGCTATTTGGGTTAGTAAATTTATAAAAATGGGCAGCATTAATAATAATTTCTGGTTACGAGTTTCTGGAAACCATACCCTCCAACAACCTCGATTTGTTGCTCACTGCTGACGAGCTAAGATTTGCTATTGGAATACGGCTCAATTGTGATATTGTTCTTCCATACCAATGCAAACATTGCGAAACCAGCGTCGACAGCAAGGGTAGGCACTGCCTCCATTGTCGCTTTTGTCGTGGCCGCTTTTCACGGCACACCAAATGCAATGACATCATTTTACGCGCCCTCAAATCAGGAGGAATTCCATCTAGACTAGAACCAACCGGAATTTTCAGAACCGACGGAAACGTCCTGACGGCATGTCCTTGATCCCCTAGTCAAGGGGTCAGCTCCTGGTTTGGGACTTCACCTGCATTGACCCAAACGCACCTTCTAACCATAACGTCGATGCCCTCGCCCTCGCTGAATCCCGCAAAACCATAAAGTACAGTTCCTTAGACCCTTCTTTCTTATTCATACCCATCGCCTGCACCATTCTCACCACCTTCGGTAGCAAAGCTCAACGTTTTTTCAAAGATTTGGGCAAACGGATCTGCGAAAAAACCGACCAGCCTAAGGAATCCCTCTTCTTACGCCAAAGACTTGCTACCGCCATCATTCGTTCTAACTATCTAAGCTTCATCTCTTCCACTGAATAACCTTCCATTTTCCAAGCTTCCTTTTTTTTTATCCCCTATCCTTTCCCGTAAATTATATTTCTACAATTTTTCCCCTTTATTTATTTTACCTTTTTAAAAAATTAATTATTTGCTAATATATTTTGACATCATATAATATCAGTAAATATTCAAATAAAGTAACCCATGACCAGAAAAAAAAAATAAATTTTGAATAAATTTTTATTCGAATTTATTGATATTTATTATTTTTTAAAAAAATCTTTTTATAAATACTGAAAAATGATTTTATTTTTACATTAAAAATTCTTGTTAATTTTTTCTTCAAAACTTATTTATTTATATTTATTTTTTAGATTTTAGAAACAGCCTTAATAAAATACGAAATTTTAGAAAACAGTATATGGCCTAGTTTATAGTAAGCGCGCATCGTCGGGTATTTTTTGAAAGCAAACAAATAATGGGTTAAGTTAATAATGACTGCGCGTTACAATGAAATACACTTTTGGAAAATATGCAGCAATACGAATAAATAAGGCCTAATGCTTTTTAGTTACAAAAATTTCAAAATGCGACGTTTTTAAGCTATCCAGTATTTTTAAAAATTTAATTTATTTTATTAGATTTTAAAATGTTTTAGACTCATTTTTAAAATGTAACGAATTAAATTAACGCGTTATTAAACAATTTTAAAACATTAATCCTATATTTATAAAATATACTACATTTTTTATGATCCTCAGCACCTATTATAATGGAGTTCAATACATTAGTGTTGATCTTGGTTATCGAATCAAAAACTTTGAAAAACAATTAATATTAAAAATTAATGAAATTGCTTAAAAAAAGAAGAAATTATGAAATATATTTATCGAATATTTAATAAATCTGATCAATTATTTTGATTTTTGTGTAATAAATATTTTTATATATCGTATTGGGATAAAGAACCCATTGGAATTCGGAATCTCTCGATTTTAATCACAGGGAGCGATTTGATTTTTAAAATCTGATTTGACCAGAAATTTATTTCCGTGAATCTATCGTAAACATTTTAGAAATTACTCTTAATTTATAATGATTTTTGTATGAATTTTTCATATAAATTTTAAAAAAATACAAAGTTTTTAGCGAAAATTATCTGAAATTCATAGGTAATGCTTGATTACATTTCGTGGTATATCGGATTTAAAAAATCGCCAATAAATGATTTAAAATAGAGAAATTCCGAATTCCCATGGATTTCATATTCTAATAAATAACGACATATATCGATTTATAAAATAAAAGAAAACAATTTAGGCAATCTTTTTTTCATAGTACCAATTACGTTACTTTAAAAAGGTAAGGTAATGGTGTAATTTTTTAAAAAAAGAAGGCATTTTTAAAAAAGGCAAGTTAAGATACGCGTTTAAAATATAGTGCGTGCCTGTACATTACTACGTAATATAACTGTTTTTTTTTATCATCGTGGACAGCTCTAAATAATATTTATATTAAAAAAATTTATTCACCATTTTAACAGATATAAATTTTTAAAATTTACATAATTCTATTTTAGATTTCTTTGGGTTTTTTTGAAAAACTCATTCGCTCATTGATAATTTTTTGACCCATATTTGTATGAATCAATTAGCTAGTCTAGACATGCGACAAATTATTATTTAATACGATTCGACCCAAGGAAAAATCAATTTTCAAGATTCCCGACTCAAAAATCAAAATATAAAAAATTTACCCTAGAATTTATTGATATTTAAATGTTAAAAGAAATAATCTATAATGATCAAAATTGTAAAATAGTACATATTGATTTATTGATATCACGATTAAATTCTAAATTGTAACATAAATATTTCCAAACCCGACCTGCCTGAAAAAAAAATGCCCAAATTAAATATAATACCTGTTGGGTTTTGCAGACCTCTAATATAAATAAAATATTTAAAGTATCCAAATTTATAATTTTTATGAACATCTAATTTGCTTTATTATTTATTTTTAAATATTAACAATATTCGACTTGTGAATGAGAATTTCAATTCCCTGTATTTTAAAGATAAATTCATAAAAATTCATCTACAAGTCTTAAGGTAATGTTTTTAACGCTTACAAATAGTTTTTATCTCTAATTCAATTTAAAGTATATTAATAAATTCTAATATCATTAGATATATTATCATATATTTGATCAAAATAATTGTAACATAATATTTAATATGAATTTTAGAATATGAAAGTATTGAGAAACTATTTACATTAAAACAAAATGGCTGCTTATCATATTTAAGGAGAAAAAAATTGAAAATTAAGTTAATCCATTTTTTTACTAGAAAATCAAATTTAATCCTTAAAAGATTGTCGAGAATAGGAGTCGGGGGTCTTAACAACCATAAACAAACTTTTGCCGAAATTTAATAGTAGTTCTAAAAATAAATTAAAGCAAGGGCTGAGCCTGATCCCACAATAAATCTCTGCTCGTTATACTAGAGCAAAAAATCGTAATTTTTTAATTTTTTTTTGTGCAATAAAAAAATTTCTCAAATAGAATAAAATAAGAATTTAAATATCTATAATCTATATAAAAGCCGTGTCACAATCACAGTGTCACAATTTATAATATGTATTTAAAAAATCGTGATGAAAAGCGTCTGTGGCCCAATCGGCTAGAGCGTCGCTTACAAATCTGATGGCTTTGAGTCTGAATCCCAGCAAAGATTTTTTTTTTCATAATCTAACTTGGTGGTTCCATCCTTGTAGAGATGATAATACCTATCTATAAATAATAATCTATAATCTTTCTATATAAGACAAATAAAAACCGTGTCACAGTCACAGTGTTACAACGTAATAGCCAATAGTATTTTAAAATCACCATAACTTATTCGGTTCAATGATAATATCATACCATATCAAAAATTCATTTATTTAAGCTACCATAACATATATTATACTAGAATTCTTAGGTTAATAATGGGTATTGCCTTAAGGTAGTACCTATCAAATTTGTATTTTGTTTATTTTTCATTTGGACAAATTTATTTATAATATATTTAAAAAATCGTGAATTTTGAAAAGTGTGTGGCCTACTCGGCAAGAGGAGCGCTTACAAACCCGATGGTTTTGGGTTCAAATCCCAGCAAAGATCATTTGGTGGTTCCGTCCTTCGTGGGATGATATATAGGAGGTCTGACTCGACCATGTGATTCCGCTATAATATATGATAAATAACAAGGGTCTTTTGGCTCTTTATGTATTATTTTAATGTTTTTTTACTTAAATTTGTTGCTCATGCCTAAAATATATTTCAAATTCACCTACCCATTGTTTTAAAAATATTTTTTAACCCTCCCATTCATCAACCCACTAGCTTTCAGTCTATCCACAGAATAGGCAGGTTTAGGCTAGACAAAACCTTAATCTAGCAAGAATAAATTTTTTAGGTTTTAAATTGCAAATAAATGTATAAATATTCATTTAGGAATATTTTTTTTATTGAGCACATAAATATAATTTTTACAGATTTTATGAAATTAATATAATGAAAATTCATATGTTCCGATTATATATTATTGAAGGTAATAAATATATCAGAGACCGGTATGTACCATTTGCACAGCCTGCCCTAGACTTTTTTATAAAAAAAATTTGGCATGGCCCGGTCTGAATTTTTTCAAATTATATTATATTTATTTTCAATTTTATAAATAATAATGGCTATTTAAAATATCCCGACCTGGGTATCTTTAAAATTTTTAGGCCCAGCCTGGGTAAATTTAAAAAAATTAAAATATGGCCTAACCCCTGTACCTGTATCATAATATATTTTCTTATAATAAAGATCATCTTGAAGAAGGATCCATATCATGAGAAGATGTAAATATTCAAAACTCTGTGGATATCAATTTACCAAGGAGTGCTTTGTGGCTTCCATTGTTAATAAAAAAAACCTTTAAGAAAAGAACCATTCCCACAATCTAATAAATATTTGCATTTTATATGATTACTAGCTGATGTCCAACAAAAATAACAAGGAATTAGTATTCTCTTTAATTTGATAATGTATAAATCAGAAATAAGCCTATATGAGGTGTGAATCAGAAATTTACCTTATTTTGATGAGAGTTAATTCCAAATTTTTTATTAATCTTATAAAATTCAGATACCCCGTCATTCTTGACGGGCTATTAGCTAGATTTTTAATAATTTATAAATTGTACTAACATCTGATAGTAAGTAATACAAATTATTTTAAATATAACATTTAGCATTTTTTTAAAAAAAATACTTTCTCAAAATGGAGATTTCGAAAAATAAATATTTAAAAACATGCATAAATATGTGAATAGATATGGCTTATTTTATAAAAAGGCTTAAATCACAAATTGAATTTGTTTTGTTATATTTAAAACTAAAATTGATAAAACATTATAAAATAATTTATAAACATAAAGTCGAGCATATAAGTTTGGCAATAATTTTGATAAATTATATAAATAGATGCAATTAATATGATTGATTATATAATTAAAGTTATATTTGTCACATTAAATATAATTTTCAATAAAAAAGAATATCAAAATTTGGCATTATTATGAAAGAGAAAATAGAAAAAATAATTTTAGATTTCATCAATATATTTTTTATAACATATATTATTTTTGATTATCGTAATATTTTTTTATCTTCTATCCATAAAACAGCATCGTGTATGGTGATAAAAATTTTATCGGGTGGGAAGGACTGCAAAAACGTGAACCTTTCCATGCATCTCATGACGTTATCATTACACTCAACCAAGATGATATCCACACCTACTTCCTTGAAATCTTTAATGACCTAATTACATGTTTAATTTTCTATTAAAGACTAAATATCAACTTCTATTTTAATCTAAATAAAATAAATTGAACAAATTTATTCATCTTTAATTAAACTTTAAACAACTTCATAATTTAAAATTAAAACTTGTGTCAGCGTCTCTATACCAACCGTGTCCACGAATGAGATGTAAGAAAAATCGATAATTATATGACGTATGTTCTTTTTTTTTACAATTAAATTATAATATCAGCTAAAAATAATAATCGAATATAAATAACTAATTTTGTCACTAAATGATAAACAGGGCAGCAAAAGTTATCAAATATTTTTTACTTAAAATTGTCAAATATGCAAATACCTTTGACTGAGGTATCTCCTCCTGTATCTTGTAATCTAGATCAGCACCATTTGGAACGATCTGCTTTTTTTGCTTAGGCCGATCCGACATCGATTTAATGATACCCTTTGTGCCATCTTCTACGAGGCTATTATATCGCGTTAAAATATATTGTGCTTCTCCATCCGATGTCTCATCTTCGCCTGGACTTTCATCGTAGCTTGTGTTGTTATGAGGCGGACCCGATTTAGGTTTAACATTATTTGTGGCATTATTAGGAGAGTTTTGGGTCGCATTGGCAGATGTTTGTTTATTTTCAGAGTCGTGAGTGATTAAAGGAGATTTTGTGAATGACTAATATTTATTTTTCAAAAATTTGATGATTTTAATTGTCGAATTTATGTTTAAAGCGAATGGAGAACTCCCTGTTCCCTAAGTTTATAACTAAAGTGCATACTTTGTTGCTGTAAATCTTCCAAGATTAAATTTAATTTTTCTTTTTGGATAGAAGAAAATTTGCATTATAACTTCTTTATAAATTTCAATGACATTTTCAAATTTTTAACCCAAAAACTCATGGAATTTTACTAATAAAACAGTGTTAATCCATCCCTTCTTAAAAGGATTAGGTCTGGGTTCAAAAGATTTAAATTATATTACGGGAAAAACCTAAATTGCGGTTAGTTTTCATTGTATTTTCCCCTTTAATTTTATTTTATTCACTTTACCCAATTTTTCCATTATTTTTGAATATAAGACAATTTAATCATTATTATTTAAAATATCTCTTAGTAAGGCACATTTTAAATATATGCATTCAAAGTCGGCGCGCTTTGGCAAAGTTTGGTAGGTCAACTTAAATATTTTTACTGCCAAGGTCATCTAGTGAATTTTTTTTAAAATTGTTAGTCAAATTTATAACCTTTCCCTTCATATAAAATATAAGAGACTGAGTAATTAATATTTAATGGACGAGTCAGCAACCGAGAATAAATTAATTTTAAACTATTTAAGAATAAAATTTATTCATAAAATAAATCATTAAATTTTATTAAATAGGCCAAGAGAATATAATATCTGGTTTAGATTTTTAATCATAAAAAAATCCTTTATTATTTATTTCAAACCTTCTTAGAATATGCCAGCATTATTTACTTTCATTATTGAAATTTGATGATAAGGCTTCATCCTAGCTCATTTCTTTAACACTGCAAATTTTGTAAAAGCAGAGCAGCATTAAGTAAACTAGGATAAGTCTCATTTATTTAATAGCTCTGCCATACAAAAATATTTTTTCTATACCATACCAAATCTGCGGTATATAAATATGATCATTAACATACTATACTGCAAAGGCCGTAAACAGTTCGCTCATTTATTGTGGGGATTTATTTAATCAGCATGCTCAATTATTACATTACGATCAAGTAAATATGTTTAATGATTTCAAATATAATGGTTATAGAAAATGGATTTTTAGTTAAGAATTAAAAGCTTAAAAAACTGGAAAATGATTATGTATTATATATAAAATAATTAAATAATTGAGAAATTCTTGTTTATTGTCAGCCGTGTTTTGATAAATAGGTATTATTTCTTAAAATTAAATAAACATCAACCGATATCTCCGTAGCTTTTAACCCTAACCTAACTCCTCATTCACAGTTACGGGAATCCGAGGCGAGGAATACAAAAAGCATATTTTGATATTTCGCCGTGAATTCAGGCCCTAACTGTGAATGAGGGGTTACCTCACCCATCCAGAAAAATGTTGGTATAGCAGGGGATTGCACAAAAGAAGGAAAAACATAAAAAATATGTCTCAATAAGCTACCCACTTACCTTTTTTAAAAAGATCACTTGCCTTTATTAATTCTTTATATTTTAATTTTAAAATTTCGGGTAAATTTTTCGAAATATTTGTGTAAAAAAAATTAAGGCGGATAAAAATTTTTATCTAAATATATAAGCTGATTTTTTTTCTTTGAAAATTTAAATACTAATTCAATCAAAATAATTCTTTACGCAGTGACTAGCGTCCATGACTTTCATATCGTGAGTGTCGAGCCCTAGTTTACCTATGGATCTTCTAGGCTCATTCCCGTTTTTATTAGGTTCCTTAATGCCTATTCTGATAGAAGTGTATTGCTCTTGGGAAGCCTTTTTGAATTCTTTGTATAAATGATCACGAAAGATATTGGAATTAGCATAGTAAAGGAAGCACTGGAAAGAATATATGAGGACATTGTCTATGGGATAGGCCTATAGTTATTATAATAATAATATAAAAATCTGCACAGAAAAAAATATAACTATTTGATTATATTAATATTTTATTCTTTTCTTAAAATAATAATTCTTGTAAAAAATTAATCAGCCCCCAATGATTTTATTACCATATTTTATATTTACTATTTCATAAATAAAAATCATTTCACTTTTAAACTTTATATATGACTAGGCGAATTATACTATAAATCAGGATATAACATCAGATTTTCTAATGATCAATTTTTTTTAATACAGTCAAAAAATTTTTATTAATAAACTCGATTATAGAATCCTCTGTTATATATTATTACCATGATGTATTTAGACAGAATTTTCTTATATATATTGTTGGAAATCATAATTTTCTATTATTTTATTTTTTATAAATTACATTTTTTTATTAACTGTCTTTAACCTAAAACAATTTTTCTTTTTATATCTTTTTTTTAACAATGAAAAAATAACCAATTATGTGAAATACAAATTGATATTAAAAAAAATGCAACTTTAAAATGGATATAAAAAAAATATTAATATAAAATTTTCACCGATTAAATTTAAATACAAATTGATATCAAAAAAAATGTAACGTTGAAATGATATAAAAAAAATGTTAATATAAAATTTCCACCGAAATCTCTATTATTTAACACTATTCTACATAGAATCTGAAATAGTTTGGTATAATTAAATCTTTAGAACCGTAGATTTCTATTTATTTTTTTATATAACTTATATACATTCTGGACCATCTTTTATGCCTTCCCTGCCAATGTTTCCTCATGTAGTACTTATGATAATCTGCTTCTAAAGAACCCTCATAGATACCCCCACTCACTCCTTAATTAGCATTTCTTAGTATACAATTCCTCCACTTATTTATTGTTTTTATAATTAACTTTTAATAATAAATTTAATCAAATATCTAATTACTTTTTGCTCATTGGTCTTGGTACCAAAAAACAAAATAAAAACCAATCAACTACGTACTAAAGACAAAAAAGCTATTTTAGGATGGTTATAGGTTATTTCGTTTCCAACTAATTCTAATTCAATATTTATAATTTTTTTAAAAATAAAATAATCTTGTAAATCTTTTATATTCAGCGTTTAAATATGGTTTTTTAAAAATATATTTCACATGTACTAAGTAGCTCCCCTAAAGTGTCACAACTTTGTAGCATTCAAACATCTTAGCCCTCTCAGATTATCAAAAATTTAGAGATGTCATAAAGTATATATTCAACTGTATACTAAAAATTTTATGGAATTAAATTAAATACCATAGAAAATAAATTTGTATAAAATAAGATTTTATATTTAGCATAATTTTTTCCGGTATTCAAGCTAGACCTCAGTTTTCGCAAATGACGGATTTTATTTTTCGCTTTAAAAATTATTTGTACACTATTGCGTAAAGTTTCTAAATAACTTTCTACGAACTTTTTTAATTCTGTCCAAAACATAATGGTTGAATTTTTTAAATATTTTTCTTAATATTCTTTTAAAGAAAAAATTATATCAGGATCATATTCTTCCAATGCCCAAAACTCCCTTCTAATTCCAATACCTTTCGCTCGCCCAAAACAAGGTGTAATAAAAAAAATAATATATGATAATAAATAATAATATAATATTGTTTTTGATTATCAACATTTCTTTCCCAAATAAAAATAAAATGATTAAAAACTACGATATAAAATATAACACATTATACAATCGTAAAGTTGTAATAAAAATTACGTTATAAAATGTAACATTATACAATCTATGTATATAATCTTGCATAACTATGAATAGGACACAAGGTAGTAAAATTTTATATTTTCCTTGTAAAGGTTTTTTATTACAATACCCGGTGGTCTTAGAACTCCCTTCTTATTCAACAAACCTGCAATATGGTCTAAAACAGTTGAAAATTTAAAAAATTTTCATCCTCCTGGATTAAAACAAAATACCTCAAGAATAAACTCGAACCGATTCATGCAACTTATTGAGCTGCTAGATTTAAAATAAGATCTTACTTAAAACTTGACCAGAATCTTGGTTAAGTAGATTCGGCTGAGAAGTTTAACAACACTACTTACAAACTAACCCTATTTTATATCAAAATATTAAAGATTGTATATCCTGTTAGATTTCCCAAAAATATGCATTTAAACCCCATGTTTTTCAAATAATAAGATAATATTGTCTATAAAATGAGGTAATAATTTTAACAAATTGTCAATTAAAATATATATCCAATAAATAAATTAAAATATGTATTGTGAATTCCATATCAAATCAACCAGGGTTTAAACCCACCCCTTTCAATTTTTCCTAAATTTTGCATAATGGTAGTATATATTATAACTAAGAAAAAAATGAAATTTTGCCTCCCAAAACTGCTTACCAGCTAAGATATGGTTAAAGCGCGGGAAAATGGTATATTTTGACAAAATGCACCTCATTTATTTTCAAATATCTAGAGAAATAATTATGTTAGAAAAATAATTTAAATTTTATTATGTAGCTTAATAATAGTTGTTTAATATGTCATACAAATAAATATTATAGAAATCTGATTAATATCGATAACCGGATGTATAAAACCGAAAATAGCCATAGAAAAAAGAGATATTTTTTCAAATTTTTTTTTCTGAACATGGGTATAGGAGTTAAGACTCTTTATATGGCTTAAATTGATCAAATTTAACATAAATATCATCTTTTAATGAATAGTTATGAAATATTTATTTAAAAATTATGTCTAAATGATAGCCCTTACTTTTTTTTATCTTGAACAAAACTTTTGGGAAGTGGCTAGGATAATGTAGTTTATTTAACACTTTAGTTAAATTTTGTCTCGAAATTACTACAAAATAAATTTTAAATATTTCATTTAGCATAAAATAATCTATCATAATTAAAATTCAACAAATTTCATCACATTTAATCGATAAATTTACCTTGATATTATGGTTTTCGTAACCCCCTAATGTATCGCTCTTTAACTTTTTTTCCATCCTATCAACGATTATAAACATTGCATTGTGCAAAGTCTTTGCAATCCAGCCCAGCCAGGATATTATTTAAATAAGTGTAAATTTTGCCCCGAATCTTCAAAAATAAAAGAAAGACTTAATATATTATTTGACGCGAATTTAATAGATTATATAACATTCAAATATTGGTTAGCAGTTGATCGAACTAAACTCGAAACACTGTCAAAATCCACCGACGAAATTGGTAGATTATTTAATTGAAAATAAACAATTTGATTCTTCATTCGTTTATAGCTTCACAACTATCATTATTTCAAAACTTTTTAAAATTCATTTTAAAAGTTGGCTAATTCTTAGTTATTGCGGACTTTTTAGAAAACTATGCATTTTTTGTGCAGGACCTTGCACAAGGATTTCATTGGACCAATAATCAAGCCACTATCCACCCTTTTATGATTTTTTACCGTAGGATAACATAATAAAACATTGTTAGCACAACGCATGTGCATTTTATTTATTTCAAACAAAAACTATCCTATTCTTGAAAGAAAGATTTGATAGAGTTGCTAAGATTTTATCTTTCTGATGGGTCAATAACCCAATATAAAAATTAAAAAAACTTCATTAATCTCTAAAATCATGTAAATGATTTTGGGATAAAGGCGGAGTGGCATTTTTTTGCAACCGCACATGGTAAAGGTTCCTGCGACAATTTAGGGTGGTTTACTAAACAGGTCACAGCTCGAGCAGGCTTGCAACGCCCATATGAAAATCACATATTGACAACAATGGATTTATTTAACTTATTTGTGAGCAATAATGAATATAATAACATGAAAAATCATCTTGAAAGCAGGTTTTTTTAGAACAAAAAGAAAAGTTCCATGCTTTTATTCCACTAGACGAAAGCAAAATGAAAGTCAAAATTTATTCAAATTCTTTGGATGATTTAACATATGATATATTTTAAATATAATTATGAATTTGACAAATAAAGTTATAAATGTTTGGAATTATTTTGACAAGTCAAGTGTTAAATAAACCACATTATCATAACCACTTCTCAAAAATTTTATTAAAGATAAAAAAAGGGCCTATCATATAGACATAATTTTTATATAAACATTATTTCATTACTTTCATTAAATGATGATATTTATGTTAAATTTGATCAATTTAAGCCATATAAAGGGTCATAACTCCTAGACCCATGTTCATCCCAGTCTAGGATTTAGTACAATTAAGCGGTGTTATATCTATACACAGAAAAATAAATTTGAAAAAAATACCTTTTTTTCTATGGATATTTCCGGTTTTATACATTTATTTATCGATATTAATCAGATTTCTATCATATTTATTTGTATGACATAATAAAGAACTAATATTAAGCTACATAGTAAAATTTAAATAATTAAATTATTTCTCTAACATAATCTCGAGATATTTGAAAAAAATGAGGCACATTTTGTCAAATATGTACCATTTTTCCGCGCTTTAAACACCCATATCTTAGCGGGTAAACAATGTTGGGAGGTAAAATTTCACTTTTTTCTTAGTTATAGTATATATTACCAATAAGCAAAATTTAAGAAAAATTAAGGGGGAAGGGTTGAGAATCTAATTTGTTTGGTTGATATGGAATTCTCCATCGCTTAAAAAATAATTTCCATAATTCTCAGTATATATAAATATGTTGTATCCCATATCAAATCAACTGAAGATTCAACCCAACCCCCATCGATTTTATTTTAAATTTGTATGATGGTAGTATATACACTAACTAGTAAAAATATAAAATTTTAATCCTAACTCAGTTTACTTCCTGAGATATTGCCAACTTTAGAAACGCGAAACATCCAAAAACTATATTTAATTACAAATATCTCAAAAAATAATTATGATAAATTTTATTAAATAGCTCTATCATAGTTTTTTAACATGATATAAATGTATTATATTGAAATACATTACCAAAAACCGGAAATAGAAAATCGAAATCTTTCATATTTATTTTATAGATCCTATTTGTGCAAAATTCTATAATGGGACAAGCACTGGTCCAAAATTTTTCGCATCTTAATATTGTAAATATCATTTATATTAAAATATATATATATAGTAATTTTTTCTAATTTTTAAAATAAAAAGGAAACTTAAAATTTAGACATATAAAAAATAGGTGAGTAAACATTATTAATATCTGGATCAGGCCTAATATGTTTTAAAAAAAGTTTGGACTAGGTCGGGTTTAAATTTTAAATAAAATAAATATTTTTAAAATTTTTTTAAGAAACAAGTAGCCGATATTTTTTATTAGTTTGTAGAATGATCATAAACTTGATTTTGTTCAATGAAATGTAAAATTTTATTGAAAAAAATAATAATTTCTATATAAAAAATTCGAGCCGGGGACAAATATTTTTTATTTCGGGTCGGAATTTTCGGGACAAATAAAACAAAAATTTGTTTGGGATCGGGCTAAGTATACTTTTTTTTATAAATCCTTAGGCCGGGTTAAAAAAAATTAGGGTATATGAAGATCAATAGTATATATTGTGTCATATATTTTTAATTTTATTTACCTCATTATTTTATTAGATAAATAACAATGGAAAATTAATATTATAATAAACATATTAATTAATAATATCATACATTAAATAATCGAATGAATTTGAATAATTTGACTTTCATTTTTCCTTCCAAGGGAATAAATGCATAAAATTTTTGTGTTCCGGGTACTCACTTGGCTGTTAAAAAAAATCTATTTTCAAGATTGGTTTCCATGCTTAAATATTCAACGTAGCTAACGATTATATAATTAATCCCTGAGATATTAATTCTCGCATAATTATATAAATCCAAATGTGTTGTATATGATTATCATAAGAACGCTGCAGACTTGCTCTAGCCGTTAACGTCTTAATAATTTCCCCTAAACTATCGCAAGGAATTTTGTCAAGTGAAGTTGTTAAATAAAAATTTAACATAAAATTGATATATTTAGATATATTTTAAAAAACTTCCAAGGCCCGACCCAACCCATGTTATTCTGCCTTGATCCCAAAATCATTATAATGGTTGTAGAGGTGTATATTTTTTTTTGTTTTCCTACTGGGTAACAGACGCTTCCATCAGATAAATAAAAAATTATTGAAATCTTATCAAATCTTTCTTTCAGGAATATAATTAATAAAAGCACAATTTATTCTATTTACGCTTTTTTTTAATAGGTGTCTCTACTAAAAATGGCAGAGTTTCATTTAAATTTGCAATAAGTATGAAAATCTGCATAAGATTTGGCATTATTGCATGGATGATTAGGTTCAGATTCATAAATGTTTCAGGAATGGTTGAGGTAAAAGGTAAGTTAGAAATAGAAGGTAATGAGATAGGGATCGTAGGAGTAAACGGTAAGATGGAATTTATTGAATAGCCTTTTAATTTTTTCCGGCAAGAATTACAAATTTTTTGATTTGATAAGCCAGAATTAACTTGTATCATTCACAGAAACTCGTCTAAAATTGTAACGTATTGAATGTGATTTTAAAGGAAAGAGGTTGAATATTTGCAGACATTTAAATTATTTTGGTAAGAAATAAAAGGCTATGCAAAATATATCAATAAAAATAACAGCTGTTGCTGTTGGAATTAGTTTTTAATATGGTTTTATGTCAAGTATAATTATTTTGTTTGATACTTAATTATAAGAAATTTAAAATTCATTACAATGAAAATATATTTCTGACGATCACAAAGATAATTAATTATCGGGCAATGAAAAATAAACTACATCATTCATTCAGGTCAAAAATTTAGAATTTAAGAAGAAATTTTTTTGCAGGACGAATATCTATCTTTAGGTGGGGTGAAGAGATTATTGAGCCCATTTTTATCATCATAGTTGTTACTTTATTACTTTTTACAAAATCATTATTATTTATTCCTTATAGCACTTCCAAATTAGGAGTTTGCGTTAAACAATATAATACAATTTGGTAAAAACGCATAATAAAAGGGTTTTGATTTTAGTTTTAATGTTATTATTCAAATATATTATCACTTTTTAAATTTTGTACATTTTTAGATATCATGTCTATCTAAAAAAATGTAAAAAAATAATATTTTTTATATAACCATTTCCGGTATCCTATTTCCGGTTATTCAATAAGCGGATTTTCACTATAAACATTTTATGATAAAATAAAATTATCAGCTTAATTATTTTGTGAGAAATTTAAAATTAGAAGTACATTTTCAAATTTTTGGTTTTTAAAGAGGTATATATCATAAATTTAGCCAATTTGAATAATAAAACTTAAAATTTTTATTATGCTATCAAAACATACAATTTCTAAAAATAATCGAAGGGGGGTCGAGTTGAGAGTCGAGTTTTTTTGGTTGACTTAATATGGAATACGACAAATATATCTGAGCACACTATCCTTTTGGATAATTTTCATGTATTAATGTACTTTTTAAAAGTTATTTTGTTAATATTAAAAATTAACAAAAATATTTTATCGATATTTTTTAAAATTATAGATAATAAACTTATGAATGAACTGGTAAAAATAGGGTAATTTAATCATATAATTGTATGGATCTCAATATGTAAAATCTGGTCTCGAATCAAAAATTTGGATGCAGTAAGAAAATTTTTAAAAAAATTAAATACATTACTTTAGGATATTTCTTCAAATCAACGTATAATTCCGTGCCTGATATATTGCCTAATACGATAATTTTGGGCCTGTGGAATATTTTTAAAAATAAAGATATCCTCATTTGCAAATTTTATTATATTTACAGGAGTAGGTATGTGATCAATAACCAAGGTTATATAAAAAAATTACAATAACAGGTAGAGGCCATGCGACTATTTTTTTTTAAACCAATATCATTTAATAAATCGGTATTATTAAACTTTCATGCGGCATATCTTGGGTAACAAGAATGTTCAGTAAGCTTAATAAACAATAAGAATGATCTTTTTCTGGCAATAAATAGAGCGTGAAGATAATTATATGTTTATCATATTCCCTGTTTCCTGTTTTAAAAACAATAGGTTCCAATACAAAAAAAATAAAATAATGGATACGTTTAAATTTGAGAAATTTTTCTAATCTCTTAAAATAATTTATTGTTACAATGTGGCATAATATTTGGTGTGACTATATAAAAAATAAGAAGAGTTTTAAAAAAATATAGTATATTATTAGGATAAAACTATCTTCTTGAATATTTTCACATCTTTTTATTTTTGGTTTCAAATGTAATTAATTCAAGTGGTTAGCTTTAAATCCTTTTTTACCTTTAAAAAGGTGCCAAATCGATGATAAAAATTAGGTACGTACCGATATTAAAATGACCTGATTTTCTAAATGTGTACATCTTTGGCAGACGATAGACTGTTAATATTTAATGCATATCCATTATGGAATGTTAATAAAATTTCAAAATAAATTATCAAACAAAAAATATTTTAAGAAGAAGTCAGTATAAATCAGCTTATTTTTTGCCGATTCGATCCTGAATAAATTTTTCATTTGCTGATAATGACTCTTCATTAAAATATTTTTTGTTTAATAACTTATTTTTAAGTTTATTAATATTTCAATATGGTTATTATGCATTAAAAATTTATTGCTTATCTTGTGCCAATATAGACAAAAATATTGGCTCAGCTCTAATAAAAATTTATTAATTTAAAATTTTAGTTAGATTATAATATGTCATATGCCAATATTGAGATTTTTTATTTCTAGGAAATCTTTTATATACATCATTTTATTATTTGGCACACATAATTAGTTTTAAAAAATATATTAAATGAGTATTATGTCTTAAATTATATTTATAATAGATGAAAATAATTTAACTTTTGAGTACGAACGACTAATGTCAAAAGTGCGTAAATTACACCCAATGCTAAGCCGACATCGACGTCTAAAAAAACGGTGGCGAGTAGAGTCACCAAGAATATTGACTTTTAATTACAAAAAAATACATACAGGAAAAAAAATAGTATTTTGAATAGTTAAACAGAAGGCTAAAAAATTTTATGATACTTAACAATGCTAGATAAAAAAAAAGAAGCTAATTTAAAATAATTGGCATTACCTATATATTATATATATAATAATATTAAATATAATAACGCTAAATATATCGTTTCTGAGCCAAAATTGGTTTATTTTTATTTATTCTATTTTTATATTTTTGGGATTGGTTTTATTAAAGATAAGGATTGGCTCCTTTAATCTTAAATTATTATTAAAAAATCAACGGTAATTAAAACTAACCAAATCTATCTTGTTTCGTTTGTATAGAAATCGAATATCTTTCAATTGATAAAACATCCCTCTTAACGCAACTATTATAATGGCTGATAGAACTGACTAAAAAATATGTCATGAAAAAAATTACATTAATTAATTTTAAATCTAATATTACCGATGGTAACGTCTTGAAAATTGAACCAATTTTTAATATAACGGCCAGGAGGAGTATACATGAAACGACTCCAGTTATCTAATTAAATTTTGGCACATTAAATATAAGTAAATATCTGAGTTTTAAAAACGCATCTATCATTAACATATCTAATAGTATTAGAGAAATTCAGGTATCATTTTTGGACGAAGGTTAATAGATTCATTGCATATATATAAAAAATTTTAGGCAACTGAAGAAGGTAATAAATCAATTCATTAAGTAACAATATCTTAAAATTCATATATATTTATATATTTTGACCTGAGTTTGACCTCCTACACTTTCTTGAACCAAACTTCTAGATAGCGAGGCACTTGATACGATAGAACTAAAGAACGAGCTAAACATGGTAGATAGGCCATAAGCTATAAGCTCCTTTCAAGATATTCCAAATTTTTATATCGAATTTAAAGGTAAAAAATAAGCGTTAAAATTGTAAAAAAGTGATAAATTTACAGTATCATCGCATATTTTAAGATTATTTTAAAATACGATATCTTACTATTACTTATAAATAGGCCTAAAACGAATTATTTGTTATTTGATATTCGATTCGATTCGTATTTTACGAATACGAATAACACAATTATTCGATTCGAAATTTCGAATCGAATATGAATAATGAGGAAAATTATTCGTATTATTCGAAATTATTTATATATAAATATTCGTAATTATTCGCAAATATTTTATTGCAAGTAAAATAAAAAGAAGTAATTAAATTTTCCTAGTGGATATCATTTCGTTTTATTTTATTTCCTATTATCAAATATCAAATCAAATCATAACAAGTTATATTTGCTGAAAAAGTTTAATGGAAGAAAAGGAAAAGCTTCAAAGTAAAATATAATTATTTTATTTTGATTGTTTCTCTTTAATCATTTTTGATGTTATGAACAAGTCAAAACATTTTTATAGAGTGTGCCTCTTTCCCATATTCTCGAGCTCCTGGCAGATAAATAACTAAATTTTTTTGACTAGTTCTTATTATTTGATTAGGAAAATCCTTTTCACCTTATTTTTGGCAAATTTTAAAGACAATCTAATTCAGATAGTGCATTTTAATATTTTCATCCTCTATTACATTGTCATAATCACCTCTAAAAATTATATTAATAATTAAATAAAGGAGATTTATGCTACTAAAGTATTTTTATATATTAAATAAAATCTATAATGAAATACTTTCTAAAATTTTGTTATATTTTATATGCAAATATTTAAAATGTAGATATTTTAAATAGATTATAATTTTAAAAATTTTATTTTGTCATAATCACCTTCACCTCTAACTAATAAAATGATATTAATAATAAAAATAAATACATGATTAAATAAAGGAAATTTATGCTACTAAAGTATTTTTATAAAATAAATAAAATCTATATTGAAATACTCTCTAAAATTTGTTATATATTATGCAAATATTTAAAATAAATTTTAAAATGTATATATTTTATATAGATTATTTTAAAATTTTTATTATATAAAAACTATTTAAAAAAAATGTAATTTAACAATTACATAAAATATAAATTTAAAAAAATATATAAATAATACACTGTACTTTGATTAAAATAGTATTTCCATAAATTTTAAGAATTAATACAAAAATTATATAAATGTTATAACTAAGAATTTATTTTACAAAAATAAATATTATTTAAAACTAATATTATCATATTGCTATTTTTGATTTGAATTTATAAAGAAAGGTCTAATTTTCTCTAAGGTTTTGCTAATTCATAATAGGAATAAAAATAGTAAATTAAAATAATTTTATTTTTTAAAAAAAGACCCCCCCCCCCATGCCTATGCCACTGTTTAATTAATTTACTGTTTTTTTTCTTTCAGCTTCTAATGTGTCATTAATCTGGAATTTTAGGAAGGATGGTAAACTTGGATTTTATATGATATAATGTTAAAATATATTCAAAGATCAATTAGAAAATCTTGATGGAAGAAGATGTGATGAAGGACATAGTCAATCCTCAAATAGTTCAAGATCTACATCAATCTCTGATCAAACTGAACCTTTTAATGCTAGGCGGAAAAATTCTTTAATATGGAATCATTATCTCCATGATGCTAAAAAAGAAACAGCTAAATGTAAAATATGCAATGTGGAGATAATGTGCAAGAAAAAAACTACGTCAGCACTAATTAATCATAACAAAAGATTTCATCAAAAAATAATAATACTATTAGAAACTATTTAAATGATATACCCAAAACAAATGCTGATGATGTTAAGCATTATTTATTCCAAAACAAATGCTGATGATGTTAAGCATTATTTATTAAAATTTTTGCTAAAGTCAAATATACCTTTTAAAATTCTCGCCACTCAGGAATTCAAGTCCTTCGTTAGAGCTTTAAATCCTGAAATAAAAATATGCTCAATACCGTCAATTAAACTATATATGAATGAATTTTTTAATAAAGAATTCAATAAAGTTAAAATAATTATAAATAATTTAAAATGCCAAATTAACTTTACAACTGATATATGGTCAAGCCCTACTAATGTATCATTTTTAGAGTTAACCTGCCACTTTATTGATGAAAAATGGGAGATGAAATCATTGTTATTGGATATAGTTCCATTTACTGATTCGCATTCTGGTGAAAATATTTATAGAGAGTTTTCTCAAATTATAAAAAATTATAATATCGACATAAGTAAGATAGCAATTACTTGCGATAATGCTAGCTCTAATTCTACTTTCATAAAAATTCTTCGTATAAAACACCCAAATTGTGAAATTTTACATGTGCGATGTTTTGCACATGTACTCAATTTAGTAGTACAGGAAATACTTAAGAAAGTAGACAGGCAAGTATCAAAATTAAAAACAATCATAAAGATTATTCGCAATTCTTTTACAAAGACAAATATTATGCAAAATGTGTGCTCCTCCCTACTTCCTCCTATGAAATATTTAAAATTAAAATTAGACACATCCATCAGATGGAATAGCTTTTATTTAATGGTCGAAAGAGCTATTAAAATGAGAAGGGCTATTGATGAAGTTGTGACTCAAATATATGATGATATATCTGATATTGAAGAAAGAAAACTGAGCGAAGTAATTTAATTTTATTTACTAATTATTATTTTTTATCAGGATGATTGGACTACTTTGATAAACATACAAAACAAATTAATAACTTTTTTTGATTTTACCGAAGATATATGTGGTGACACATATCCTACCCTAAATCTTGTCATCCCTTTCTATGTTTCTTTAATCGAACATTTAAATTCATTTGATCTCGATTTTATAAACTCTATCAGTGCGATTGAGAAAATAGAAACTTATTATAACTTAACAAATATTCACACTATAATATCAGCAATACTGGATCCTAGACTAAAAATGGAATTTTTTGAGCAACTACCAACTACATATAACATAGACACGACAAATCTATTAGAAAAATTTAAAGATGTATATAATGATTACAAAATAAAATATAATATCAAATCAACATCAGTTAACCCAATAGTACAGTCGAACATGGATAGAATTTTTAAACAAAATAACATCGCATCAGTATGTGAGGTGGAGAGATATCTTAACGAAATAAGAATCAGTTGAAATAAGAGTCCCTTAGAATGGTAAAGATTGCATGGGGATCGTTTTCCTGTGTTGTCGAAAATGGCAACTGATATATTGTCAATTCAGGGATCTTGGGCTTCATGTGAGCGGTTGTTCTCAATAGGAACAAATATGATAATGAAAAATAGAATGTCTTTGAAGGAGGAAACTATTAGAAAGACTTTATGCTTAAAAAATTGGATATTATCAAATTCGGATTTACTATAATTTTATATTTTTGTGTATTATTTTCTATTTTTATAAAATGAGATTATTGTAGATTTTTAGAAAATTTTAATAAAATTTGAATATTAGATTGAAGAAATAGTTTAAATATTTTTTTATAAGCAATTCTAATTCTAAAAATCGGATATTTTGGTCAATTTGTTTGGTTAACGTTATATGAAATCATTGGGTTTTATTTCGTTTATTTTCTATAAATTTTTATATTGTAATTATAATTAGTTTAGAGAATCCTTAAAAGTGTCATCTTTAAACATCTGTAAAAATTTTTTTGCAAAATATTTTATAAGCTTTAGAAAAATTTTCGAATCGAATCGAATATTCGACGAATCGAAACGAATAATGATTTTATTATTCGTACGAATACGAATAGCGCAATTATTCGATTCGATTCGTTTTTTTGTAGGCCTACTTATAAATAATATTAAATAATAAAATATATAAAATACTAAAAAATATTTTAAAAAACTTTGTTAGGGTAAATTTCGTAGTTGTGTTTTTCACCTAAAATTTTGGCCATCGAAAACGAAGTGAAAAAGGCGACCATGGCTAAAGCAAAGCTTTGAACTAAATTCGCACTCCAGTATTGAGTCGTAGGTATTTTGAATTGCGGAAACCTAATCATAATTTTTAGCAAAATAATAAACAAAATTTATTAAATTTAGAGCTATGCAAGACTATAGATTTCACCGAACTAGTTTGCATCAACCTGATAGGCCACTATTTTAGGAAAAAAAAATTGCACAATAAAATATGTGACCAAAAAAGATTATATGATGTGTATGCAAGACTTTAGAATAGAACTGCTAAAATGTTCTATAAAAATTGTATACCCCTCGGGGATATTACCGACAGTTTCAACGCCGTATTTGTGTAAATTCATAAAATATGATGCAGCAGTTCCCATTAATATCTAAATAAAAAAATTTAAAAAAACAAAAAAAATAATTATTTTACATTTAAGTCGCAAAAAAAAAATTTATAATATTTTTTAAAAAAATTTCGTAATCTATGTTGTTTGTTAAAAGTAGATTTAATAATATCAATACTGCATAACTTAATAATTATAAATTAGTTTCTTTAAATTTTCGTCTGCTATAATCCATTTTAATTTGGGTAAGAAATACTAAATCTTTTAAATTATTTTTCCCCCTCTTGCCTCCTTCCACAAGTTACACAACTAATGTGAAAATAATATAATATCAATAATTTATATACCAACAGAAATTCGATAGGTATGGGAAATTTAAGGTGTATTTTGAATTTCGATGTAAGTACTTTGACTGATATGAGTATTATAACACAAACACAGGATAAGCTAAGTGTTGGTATGTTTGAAGTGTGACATAGTTTTATGAAATCGATAAATGTCTTTATATTTATTTTATTTGAAAGGCATTAATCAATAAATTAAGTCTTTAATATTTGATAGCTCACTTTCATCAACTTTCCGATCCCTTCTCTTCTGGGCAAATTGGGCAATCCAAAGAAAGATTTTAATTGAGACGTAAATACGTGTAACGATGCACCCGTGGTAAAACCCCTAACAATTGGTGTCGACATATAAGTCGTAATGAATCCTATTCTGAAAATTCCTAATAACATCTTTTTTTGCATAATATTTTACATTCAAATTAATTATAAATCTTAAAGTTAAAAAAAAAAATATGTAAAATTTAAAAACCTGCATAATGCCGACTAAGAAAGTGATAGACAACGCTACTTGAACAGCTATATCAGTTTGTGATGGCAAATCGGGAGTTGATTTAGAGTTGACTATAACCGTGTAATTTTTTATTAATGCATCATTTGTGAGTGGTATTATATCATTAGTAGTGTATTTAGATATGACATTACCCAACATGATAGATACCACGGCATATGTTCCTAGAGTTATAAAAGTGTTAAAATAAAATTTAGTAATGTTTAAACATGTTTACGGTCTATTAAATGACTAAAGACTATGTAAATTGAAAATGTTTGATTATATTAAGCATGCAATAATATCAGCTATAAAGGTAAAATAAATGTAAAGTTTGTAATTCGCTTTAAAAATGTGGGTTTTATTAAGATCCCTTTCATGGATATATAAAATTCAATTTTAACAATATAATGTAAAATTTTTGAAGCTATTGTTCCTATTTCACACAGATTAAATTAACGGCTTAGGTTCGATTAGTGGTGAAAAGTAAGGTCCGGTTTTAGATTTTATAAATATTCCTAAAAATTAATATTGTGCCGTATATAATTAAAATATTTTCAAGATTCTCTTCTCTCAGATTATATCTTCTATAAGGAGAAGGAATAAATTCTATGGTAGAAAACACTTGTATACCCTAAATTGGACCCCTGGTAACGCCAAATAGCAATATACAAAAATATCTAATAATATACTGAAACTTATCAATTAAAGCTGATTATTAATTATCTTTAAAAGAGTCAAATATCAAAAGTTCAGGTTTAGGTGATAAATTTTTTAGCGGTTTAGGTTAGGTAAATAATAACGGTTAATACGTTTTAACGATTCTGTTTAGGTTAGATTTGGATCCATGCTTTTTCCTAATTAATTTAACAATCTTTTCGATTTTGTAGCCAAAGATTACAATTACAAATACACTACTAATAAACCAAGTTTTATTCTTGGGACCAAAAATGCCGCTTTAAATATCTAAGTTTAAATAATTCCTAGCATGATCAGTCTAATTACAAGGTTTCCCATTCAAAAAAGGAAAAGCTAGGGTCAAAGAAGGAAAAGGCCTGATCTAAAAAAAAAATTCAATCAAAAATGGAAAAAGTAGTTTTAATTATCATGAAATGTCATGTCTTTTTTAATCTTTTGTTTATAATTTTCTTTCTTATTTTTTTTATCAATCTTTACGATCTTTCTTTATTTGTCATACTGATCTATTTTTACTCTCCAATTTTTTCATTCTTTTTCCATTTTAGATTATTTTTGGTCTTCTTGGCCAATAATCTTTTTAAAATAATTTCTTTATTCATTCATCTTTTTTATAATTTTAATTCTTCTTCTTCTCTATCTGATTTCAATTGTGTGGAAAAAATTCAGTCTGGCCTGTGTTTTGTAAAAAAAATAGCATGGTATTTGTAATTTTTTATTTTTAGTCCAACCTGATTTTTAAAAAAATTATATTTTCCAGTTCTGATCCTGATTTCAGTTTTACAGGTGTCTACATCTGGATTATTTTGTAAATCACTTATCGTTTGATATTTTAGTCGAAATTTATTTAATTTAAAAATGGTATTATTAATAAACGATTAGTTTATTTCCCGCATAATAAGATCAAGGTTAAAATAAAAAATGTATAGAGAGAATTGATGATAGGAAAAATAAGGAAATTTAAAAAAAGACAAAAAAAGTAAAATAAAAAATGAGAAGAAAAATATTAAAAAAATTGAGAAAAGACAAAAATAAATTAAAGAGATCGCAAAAAGTTTTTAAAAAAATAGATTTGTGCATCAACCGGCCACCTATATTTTTGATCACGCTAAAAACGCTACCGTTTATAAATCATACCGACCTTAGATATAACCAGCGAATAAATTTTTTTTAAATAATTTCCATCTGATTAGTCAACATATCACTGTTGTAATTGTATAATGTCATAAGAGAAAATGTTTCAATATAATAGATCTAACATCAGATATGCTAGGATTTTGATAGCACTGATCCATACCCTGAAACCCTTTTTCAAATTCGATTTCAATGATGATAACAATAATGCCACTCAAATGAGAACATAAAAATTAAATGTCCTAACAAGGTGTCATATAATTATGCTTGAAAGTATATATGCCGCTAATAAAAATCTAATTAATAAAGTTTTGAAAATAATTGAAAAGCATTACCTCAAACTATCAATCAGAACTCGTAGAAGAACTTCGAAATTTAAAGAAACAATTGAATTTACATCGTCGAAAAAAGGGCCTACATTAAACTTGGCATTACTTTCCAGACTTAAAATAGAAACGTATTTAATGTAAATGATAATGATGGTTAGGAAATTTTATCACTTTAGAAAAATTTGCTTAAAAAACTTGCGTTACGATTTGTTGTTTGCGATCTGCAAATAATACTAAATAAGTTTCAATTATTTTTACTCTTTATTTCAAAAATTATCTAGGTTGGCTTATTTTTGTTGGGTTCCCTTCTAGACCCAAGATAAAATTAAAAATTGTGTTAAAATTGATAATAAAGAAAAATTGCACATCTTTGAAATTTATTATTAAATATCTTATACTTATAAAGCATGATGTAGATTAGTAAATATTAGGGCTGTGCCGATATTAAATATCGGATAAGATCTGTGCCGATATTTAGCGTTTTTCAAAAATATCGGATCGGTCCGATACCTGTAAAAACCCCGATCCGATCCTTTTGCTAAAAATGTAATTCTTAAAACTTTTGAGTAATGAAACTTTAATTATTATTTTTTAAAATAAATTTTTTCGAGTTTCAGTGAGTTTCTATTTTACATTAATAATATTTTCTAAATAATTTTTTTTTAAACAATGCAAATGTTATTTATTTTTTTAAATAGATTTTAAAAGTTTTTTTATAAAAATAGAAAGGAACACTCAAAGTTTTATTTATTTGTAATTTTTTTTAAAAATAACACCAATTTTATTATTTATACTTTAAATAAAAGAATTATTTTAAATATAGTTTCTGAATTATGGAAATATTTTGATAAAGATAAAAGGAATTTTGCAAAATGCGTTGTCTGCGGAATTCTAATTTCACGGGGAAGAATACTGAAATTTAGTTTAATACATCTAATATTAGGAAACATTTAAAGCGATTCCATCAAACGGAATTCGAAGAGCTAATATAAAAAGAACGAGGAATATTAGAAAAACAAATATAATTTTTAAAAAAAAGAGCCCTGAAAGTCAGCCAACTGTATCAGCCATTCTTAATAAAACAAATATTTGGAAATATTTTGATTCTAAATCAATAATAATTTCTAAATTTATAGAAATGATAGCGTGTGACCACCAGCCGATTTCTAGCTTATAGGATATCGGCTTTTAAAGGCTTTTACATCTTTTATGTCCAAATTACAAAATTTCCAATAGAAAGTATTTTTCGCAAGGAGTTATTCCGGATATATATGAAAAACTCTCCGAAAAAATTCGCAAAGAAATTTTGTTTGCCGATTCTTTTCTTTCTTTTACGGTAGATATATGGACTAGAAATTCAGGTGGCGATTTTCACATCTCATTAACATGCCACTATATTTACCAAAATTTTAAACAAATTAATAGATTTCTAAATGTTAAAAAATTTAATGAGTCGCATACAGCAATAAATATTGCTCAAATTTTAGATGAAATTATTAATTATTGGGGTATAAAGAAAATAAAATACATCTAATCATTAGAGATAATGCACCCAATAAAACTTTGGCCATGAAAAACGGCAAATTTCAAAGCGTTTTTTGCAATTGGTTGCACAGGCAGCAATTTTATCACAGAGATCTATTATTGACATGCTTGCCCGGGTTAGAAAAATAGTAGGCCACTTTAAACATTCTTCTATTGCACAAAATAGTCTAAAAGATATCCAAATTCGATTAAGTCTAGCCTGGCACAAATTAATCCAGGATGTGCCCACCCGTTGGGATTCTACCTATTATATGCTCGAAAGATTGATAGAACAAAAAAGGGCGGTAAAGCTGTTCATTATCGATAATCCTAATTTGGGAAATCTCTCATTATATGAGTGGGAATTAGCAGAAAGGGTAATTGATGTTCTGGAGCCAATTCAGAGAGTAACAAAAGAAATAAGTAAGGAATCATGTACAATTAGCATTGTTATACCCTTTGTTGAATTTCTGAAAATTGAATTAACGATTAATGGGGACACAAATAGAGGTGTGCAAACCATGAAGGATACCATTAATAATCAATTAACAACTCGGTTTTTTGATATTTATGATGATGACAATTATCTTATCGCAACATTACTTGATGCTCTTTATAAGGATTTTTACCAAAAAACATTTCATATATTGAAAAGCTCAGGACTGCATGTGAGTCTCTTTTTAAAGGTGATGATAATGTTCACTTTCCAACTTCTAATAAAGGTTCGCCAGGTTTAATATTTTTTTAAATAAATTTAGATTTATTGTTAACTTAGGTAATGACAATGAGAAAAATGTTCCACATAACAATAAAAAATGAATTTAAGGGATGCTTATAATTGAAAATCAAAGAAAAAATCGATATTAATGTAAATGATGACCTGCCATACTTGATAAAAATCCAGGAATATTTAAAAGAATCTTTATATATAGAAAGTATAATAACATATTTATCATATTAATTTAAATATTGCTTGGTTAATCTATGAATGACCATTTGTTTGGGTGATATCTGATTATTTTTCAAAATCAACAAAAGATTGGGTTTGTATGAAATCCACTATTTTATAAATGCTAGTTTTATATTTGTGTTATTTATTTAGACAACTCGAATTACATTAATGATGTTGATATTATATCCCCAGTGAATCCACTTGAATATTGGAGAGTTAATGCTGTAAAATATCCAACTTTGTTAAAACTTGCACGTAAATTTTTGGCTCCTCCAGCAACAAGTGTCCCACCTGAGTCTGCCTTCAATACGGCAGGGAATATTGATAGTCCACAACGTAGAAGCCTATTGCCTGAAAATCTAGAGGCTCTTATATTTATTTTAAAAAATCTAATATATTATAATTTTATATATTAAATATTACAATTTTATAATTCATACCAACATAAAATGGATATATTATTATATTTATTTTATCTATTATAATATAATTTTTTTTAAATTATTGTTGAAATAAAAAAATTAAATTAAATGCACAATTCATTTTTGCATAAAAATATTGATTTCTTAATTACATTTGGTTCAAAGAGGGGTGGTGTAAAATCAATATAAATATCGGATTGGTTTTGAACCAATATCGGATCGGATCGGTGAAAAATATGTGAATCGGCACAGCCCTAGTAAATATAGATTGAAAATAGGAAATATCAAATAAATTATTTGACAAGTTTGACAAATAACATTCTACAAGAACAAATCAAATCCCACTTTAAGTGGCTTATAACAAGAATGTCATTTCTTCTTGAAAAATGCAATTCACAGGTTATGGATGTTAGAAATTTTTGGAGAAAAAAGAGAATCGAAATTCCATATCTTCCCACATTAGCCAAAAAAAAATTCTTTAGTTTCTGGCAATTAAGTGAAGGAGGCTACTCTATCGCTGGGACATTGAATTCAAGGAGAGCATCCTAATATTGGGAAAATTTAATTTAAATTATTTTTATACAAGATAAATATAAAATGAGTATGAAATATTTAGTTTTCTATTCAATAAAGATTTAAAATTAACCGATACATCTGTAAAATGTTATTTTTAACTTAATTTAACTTTCTAAAAAAATTCAATTAGAAATTTAAAAAATGTATATTATAAAAAAATTATATCAAAAAGCGACGAACCGCCGATTAAATTTTGAAAACTCACGTCGGCCACCTATAATAGGACATAAAAAAGAAAGAATAACCAAAAATAAAAAAAGTCAAAAAAATGATTTCAGGATTTTTAAAACGGTAACAAAAAATTATGCAAAAATAAATAATAATCTTCCCTTTTTGATTGAACCTTTCTCTTTTTGATCCCTTTCCATTTTTATTCTATTTTCCCCTTTTTGATTACATTTCTATTTTTTGATTGGTTCTTACATGAGAAATCCTGTATTAGCTCTTGCATTGATTTTAAATACCCATTTACGGGAGGGGGGATATTTAAGCATTGTTTAAATTTAATATGAAAGTAAATGCTAATCAATAAAATGTCAAAAGAGGAATTTCTTAATGAATTTTGTAGATTTGAAATGTGAGTATATTTTTTTCTTATTTTAATGTAAAAAAATTTGAGCTAAGTTAACAATCTCGAAGTCAGTCAATATATATAAATTAGAGATCTGGAAAGCCGGCTTAACTCAAAATTTTAAGAAAAGTAGTCCAGCCCATTAAATTTTTTGTATAAATTTTCCAGCCATCATATTTTTAGCATCTATATCTAATTTTTTCCAAATGCAAATAACTTTTATGTCTCTAATGCATGGCCATCTATTTCTTTCTGCAACAACCGTTTTATAAATCAATTGTTTGATATAAGTATTGTGCATTTAATTATTGCCTCAAATAATTTATTTAATTTTTATGTGAGTTTACTATATTATTTATAGGTTTAGCTTTTTATACAAAGAAATCTTGTAATTTATTTATAAATAATATTATCAAAATCAAAATATTCGCTTGAAATTCAAAAAAATATATCAACATTTCAATGCCCCGGCAGGCCCATTAAAATTTTATAGAAAATCAGATATTTGTGAGGCCCTGTGTGATTTATATATGAATTGTCTTACAAGGCTCTAAAAAAAATTTATGGCCTGCTTTAATATTTTGCCCAGTCCTGTATATATTATTTTTAAATTTGCCCACCCCGCCTTATAATTAGATCCCCGCAAAGTTATTTTTTCATGGCTGGAGGCCCAATTTACAATTTGTATCAGAGCACAAATATTTTGTTCCAGCCCAACCTGCCCCTGATTTAATAAATTTTTAGAATTTGAGTTTAACTATATAATATCAAGAAAAAATTAAAAATTATGTTTATATATTCACAAATTGCACCTTATATAAAAGTATTTTATTTTAACTATTAAAATTGCAAACCCTAGTATAGCACTTTATTTAACCTGCTAGCAGAGTTGTTAAAGTATCTAGATATAAAAATGGGGTATCTGTATCTAGATAGATTTTTGATTAAAGTATCTGTATCTAAATATTATTTTAGAGGTATCTGTATCTTTAGATACTTTTTTAAATACATTTTGATATACTTTTTATCTAACGCTTTTTTATATTATAAATAAAAATACTTGAATGCAAAATTTATTTTATTTCATATGAGCATATAACTTAATTTAATATATATATAAAAAAATCTTAAGACTATTATAATAAAAAATTATATATATATATATATATAATATTAAAACTTATATATAAAAATATATATAAAAATATATATAAAAATATATATAAAAATATATATAAAAATATATATAAAAATATATATAAAAATATATATAAAAATATATATAAAAATATATATAAAAATATATATAAAAATATATATAAAAATATATATAAAAATATATATAAAAATATATATATAAATATATATATAAATATATATATAAATATTCATTAAATATTATGTCCGAGTTATCAATAACAAGCAAATTCTGATATTTATTACAATCCATTTCAAGGAATTTGCTATTTTTATTTGCAATGGAATTGGTATTTTATTATATTATATTAATTATTATATTAATTTTTGTTCTAGAATAATATTGATGAAGATGATATAATCAATGACGACATTCTTCCACGGCCAATTTATAGACATATTCTAAAATAATATCTCAAAATAAAGAAAACAAATCTCTGATAGTAAAATGTTTGCCATGTCTACCAAAAAATACACAAATTTCAGTTAGCATTACCTCAACTTGCAACTTTGGAAAACATTTAAGTGTATAGATACTAAATAAATGTTTACAATTGTAATTTTAAATTTTAAGAGAAAACATCAAACACTCTTAATCAAAATATTTTAAAAAAAGGGAAGGAGAAGAAATCTATTAAAGAAATGGACTAGGCTCATCGTCCATTGATATTTTTCCCAAGAGACCTCAGACTTTAACCCAAACCACTTTAGATGATTTAATAACTGATTTTATTATAGATAGCATTCAGCCATTTTCAATTGTTAAAAATCCTTCATTTATAAAAAATGATCAAAACATTAGCTCCACAAAAAAAATATAATTTGCCAACAGTGGTTGCTAGAATTTCCCAAAGATGAGAAAATGAAAAGAAAGAAATCATAAAAAGTTTAATGGAACCATCACTAATATGCACAAAAGCAGATTGTTGGAGTGCTTATCACCGGTATAGCTAACATTTAAATTTGTATAATAATTTAATTACGAAGAAATTATTTGAGCAGTTTTAAGAAATGATAATTTTTAGTTAATACATAGGAGTCAATGCACATTATATAGATCCAACAAGTTTGAAAAGAAAAAATGTAGCGTTGGCTTGTAAAAAAATGACTGGTAATCATAATAGCAAAAAATTTACAAGATATAGCAAAAGATTATTGCATACAAAATAAAATCTCAAAGACCATTACAGACAATGCAAAAAACTTTCTTAAGTCTTTTAGGTTTATTTTATTATAAATATACACATAATAATACTTATTTATGATAGAGTTTTCAAGCCAATTGAAAATATTGGTTAATTCATTGATGATCTGGATCTGGAAGATGAATTAGCATTTGCACTAATATCAATATCAGATCTTTATATTACTGCTCAGGATTTTGAAATATCAGAATAATATATTTTACCTAATCATCAATGTTGTGCCAGTCACACAATGAATCTTGTTGCAACTGTAGATGCCAATAGAGTCTTGAAGTGCAAACAATATCAGAGGGTAAAACTATAATTTTAATTATAATATTTAATATTTTAATCATTAGATATATAGCACAACATTAGCTAAATGCCAAAATATATGGAATAGACAAAATAAATCTCAAAATTCAGGTGAGATTATAGAAAACAATATTAGCCCTTATTTTATATGTCCCAATATAACCAGATGGAACTCCACTTATAATATTAGTGCCAAAAAAGTAACGCCATTCGTTACCTTCATCTAAAGGTAACGAAAAACGGTAACGCATTTCTTTTTTTTGAGTAACGGTAACGCAAAACGTTACTTTACTCGTTACTTTATATTTTTTCTTAAAAAATATCAATAAAAAGAAAAATATATTTTATTGTATTATTACTTTTATTTTTTTTTAATTCTTAATATTAATAATTTAAGCCGAGTTTTCATATCAACCACTTCCAACATTTTTTTTTAAATGCTCGTTGTTAAATTATCAGTCGAAATTAATATTCAATCAAAAGTCAAAGTTAATATAATGATATTATTAATTAATTCATAATTTATTTTAAAAGAATATTATGTCCATAGTAATTACTTCTTCAGATGAAGAAGATTTAACCCTTCCCTGGCCCCAATTTGAATTACATTTTAAACCAATTAAGAAAATTAATGGTACCAACTACCAAGTCTACACTTTGTAAATGTAAATTATGTCCCAATGCAAATATTTCGTCAATGTCAAGTAGCTCAAACTTAAAAAACATTTGAAGGTAAAGAATGAATTAATATTGATTCCTTTATCCAACACACATTAGAATATTTTCAAATAATGATAAATATTTTTTTGATCAGGAAATGAATGAAGATCTCTGTGAAGATGATCTTTCAAGCTTTTTTCAAAATAAAGATATTTCCTTAAATATTTTTAATAAATTCCCAGAATTGAAATTTTTGTTTATTAAATATACCACCACTCTCCCATCTTCTGCGCCAATTGAACGAGTGTTTAGCACGGCGAAAGCTGTGTTGAGTACTAAGTGCTCATGTTTATCGGTTAAAAAATTTCAAAATCAATTGTTGTTAAAAATAAATAAAAAATTGTTACATAAAGATGTTATCTTACAATATATTATTTTTGTATAATTTTATTCATATTATAATTATATATGAAAATTTTATTATAAAAAGATCTTATCTTATATGTTCTCTTTGTATTTTATTTTATTATATATTGTCGGAAAAAAAATAAATATTTTTTTGCATTATATATAACATTTAATTTTTTTAAGTAACGAGTAGCCCGTTACTTTTTTGAAAAGTCGGTAACCGCGTTCCTTTTGTAAAATGGTAACGAGTAAAGGTAACGCGTTCCATTTTTCAGATATAACGAGTAACGGTAACGCGTTTCTTTTTTGTAGTAACGTTTAAGCACTATATTGAATATATAAAAATTTTAATTGGGAAAATTTATTAAAAATTAAAGAATAATCTTTATTTTGAAAAAAGCTTAATTTATCATCATAAAAATCTTCAATCAGATCCTCATCCATTTTTCTTTATTAGAAAATAATCTATATGTGTGTTGTTTTTTAAAATCAAGTCTGCATTTTCTTTGTCAAGATCTTTTCTCAAGCAGGTAATAACTTCAATCCTTCATTGACATCTAGTTTTATCAGAGCTAATCTGATTTATATATTGAGTGAATTATTGTTGATAAGATAAATTCAATTGAAATAAAATATTATCAAAATATAAATTGTGAACAATACTTTAACTGTATATTCTTTTATCTTTGTCTTGCATAATTGCATTTATAAGTGCCTTAGAAAATGAAATTACTTAAAGCCATATTTTTAATATTAATATAGTTATCATGGGAGAGAGAGTTCCCAAATGCATTTTTTCTTCTCTCTCTAGGAGCCATAAGAACAGGTTCCATAACTTATAAAATCATATATATATATAAGCATACAATATTTCTCTAGGAACGACTTGTCATTATTAGAAATCTATTTAAGTTAGATTTTTCACAAGATTCGTCAAATTTGTGGCAATTAGACTATATTAATTTCATGGATATTGAAAGAGTCCCATCTTGTTATAATCAGTTTAATCAGATATCCCACTTTTTCCTTAGCTGCATAGTTTAGAGGATGCACATGTTTATTCCACAATTGAGGTTAAAATATTTGAGTTAGGACATAATTTACCTTACAAAGTGTAAATTTTATACCCTAGGTTTTCTTTATTGGTGTAAAAAAATGTTTTGTATTAAAGCCAAGGCAGGCTTTACTCATCTTCATCTGAAAAAAAATGTATAATTGATATTATATTCTTTATAAAATAAATTATAATATTAATAAGAATATAAATTTACATACATTAATTGATTTCAATATCAATTAGATTAAATCTTGATTGATTTCGATATTAATTAGATTAACAATCTTGATGAAAATTTAAAATAAAAATAAAGTAATTTGGTGGTTGATGTGAATTAAAAACTCAACTTAAATTATTTATAATTTAAAAAATTTATTAATTTTATAATACAATGTTTTTCATATTTAATAAGAAAAATTTGAATAACGAGTAACGTTCTACATTACCGTTACTCAAAAAAAAAAGAAACACATTACTATTACCTCTAAAAGGTGAATAGCATTCCTATTCTTCAAAAAAGGTAATGCCATTAGTAACATTACTTTAGAGTGCTTAAAAATACTGATAGATATTGATATCTTGTTTGAGGAGATTGTTATACATTCTTTTTTTATGAATATCCAGTATACTCCAAAATAAACAGTCTAAAAACATTAGAGAAATGGGCACAATTTTTCCATAATAACAATAAATCCTAAAGCTTTGAAAAAATATGTAAGCATTATTCTCTTATTAACTATTTTGAAAAATATTACAAAACATGTGTTAATATCTATCTATATAAAGTAATTATAAGAGTTAATGTGTGTGAGGGAGGGGAAAATAACTAAGCCATTTCACAACCCCAGCAACTCACAATTTTTTTAGCAATTTTCATATTTCTCCTCAAAATAAAAATTTCTCCAATCTCTCGCAGTTTAAAAAATTTTTACTTGGTAACCCTAGTCACAATTACAAATCACGTTAGCGAAAATTGTCAATTTGGGAAATGAAAATTACAAAAATGATAAGTGAAATGTGTTAGATGAAAAATGACCTGTGATTTTGATCAATATTTTGATGAAACAATTAATATTTAATTTTTAAGCCTTGGATTGGGATTTGGGTTAGACTGCCTTTTATAGCATACCCCAAGCCCAAGAAAAAGTCCACAGTATTCAAAGGCTCAGGTCCCAATTTTGGATGCCCTTTGAAGGGTTTTACTCAAAGTCCATGCTTATTGGTAGGAAGGGCTTTGTAGATTACTAATATGGACAGGTCTGGTTATAAGATTATATGTTAAACATAAGAGTTAAAAAATTTATGAAAAATGATAGATTGAAGCAATTATTTCAAATGTATGTAACCCCCCCCCCCATTCACAAATCTAATGAAGCATTTGTGTAACCTCACCCTTGTAGAAGCCATATTCCAAGTTTTATTGAGTTGAATGATGACTTAAAAATTAAAATAATATATAAAAATTTATTAATAAGTTTTTTTCAAAGAAACTAATTTTTACTAAAGTATTTGCACCTATTGATATATGTTTGGAGGTTCCAAATATGCAGTATATTATAACAGGAAAAAATGATGTATAGAGTCCATAAACTGGTGGTAATGGAATAAGAGCAACATAAGCCATGCCTATTTGAAAAATATCATTTATTAAAATTATATTATCTAACCTTGAGGAATATGCATGAAAGCAACTGTAAATCCTGCAACTATATCTCTTAACAAAAAATTTCTTACATTATAAGTTGTTAACCATGTGATACAAGGAAATATATTTGTTATTAATAGACAAAAGCAATTTTTATAACTTTTTTTGTTTATTATATCTTTATATGATATAATCTCATTTTCAAGCTTTTCCGAGAAAGTGGGACTAGAAACTTCTGGATAGCAATCATTAAACTTTTCTCTTTGATATATAGGCCTGTTAACCTGATAATCATTCATACCCGTGAATATCTAAAATACAGAATTCTTTCAATGCGAATAATAGAAATTAAAGTGATATCATTTCAATAAACAGCTGATGAGCAAAATTTAAATAGGTTTTCTACAATTCTAATTATACAAGGAGAAAACACGAGATATCATGGAAAGAAAAGGGCACGAGGTTATTTTTATTTAATACAATTTACATATTAATAAACATTATTATAAATATTATTCATAGATTAAAGAATTATGATCAAAGAAACAACAATCCTGAATTCGTTATTTTGGAAAATCTATATGATTATTTTAAAATAAGGATTATGTTAGAAATAGAAGTCGTTTTACTAATGAATGATCCTTCAATCCCTTTAAATATATAAATAAAATAGAATTTAATTATGAATAGTTTGAAGCCATAAGTGCCAATCCTGACCTGCTAATTACTGGTGAACAACTAAGCATATTTATAGCTATCAGTTTAGGTTGTAGTGCTGTTAAACCTTCCACTTGAGTTGATTACGGCTAACCCATTACATATATCTATTATCCTTATACTGCAAGTTCTCTCGTGGACTTCAACCACGCTCCAAAGTTATCACCAATAAATGTCATTTAAAAAAAACGCGACCTAACAAACATTGTTTTTATAATCATGATGGAAACACCTAATGGACGTGGAAAATAAGGTGGCACTTAATCTCATCAAAGTACTTGGCAGGGTTAGGCAAATTTTAAGAAAATTGTATATGGATACAGATGTTTTTTTAACTTTTGTATTGATACAAGATACTTGATATTTAAGAAAAATTTCAATAATATATACGATACAAGATCAGGGTTGCTATATCTCCCCCCATCAGCGGGAGACTCTCGCAATTTTTTAGTTTACACGCAGACATCTCTCTCCCGCAAAACTACCGCAATTGGAAATCTCCCGCAAAAATCTACCACAATTTTTTAATTTCTCCCGCAATTATTTTTTTTAGTATTTTAACGTTTTTAATATATAAATAATAATTTAAAGAGACATTAATTGATTATTTTTATATCTTTAAAATAAATTTTAAATATTTATTCGAAAAACATGTCTAGTTTGTAAATTTCTTTCTATCCTGTTTTATTTTTATCCAATAATAAATCATCATCATTTCATTCATATAAGTCAGTACAGGAGAGTGTATCAACATCGATTGCAATACAAAAATATTCTCCAAAAATAATATATAATACAGATGCAACTACATTTGCGGAAATCGTATACATCTATCATGTAGTTCAACATTCACAGAGCTATATCATCACAATGTGGGTCGAATCTTTTTCTCATGATGTTTTACGACTCCAATATAAGTGCAAACCTTACTTGTGGCAGAACAAAAATGAGCAAGGCTATCACAAGTCAGTGGCATCACTAGGGGGGGGGGGGCGCAGAGGCTCAAGCCCCCTGAAAAATTGGAATAGCCCCCTGAAGCAAAAAAATAAATTTTTCTTAATGGTTCCTTAATATCCCCTTAAACTAAAAAGAACTTTTTTTGATTGTCCCCTGTTTATTATAATTCTATTAAGTAATATATAGATAATTTTATTATTTAAAAATTAATAAGACTATCTAAATTTTATTAGATTAGATTAATACATATAAATTATATTTTCACTATGTCAGCTTGCAATCAAATTCTTTGTTAAAAATAAAATATCAATACCATGCATAATGTTTAAATATCAATTTAGCATTAACAGTTGAAGTTTAATTGATTTTTATTAATTAAATTATTATATAACCCTAATTAAATAAAATAAAGATTTATTAATTGAAAATTAACAAATTTAATATTGTAAGCCGAGTTTAAAATCACTATTTAAATAAAATGACTTTGCGATTTAAAAATTTAAGCATTAAAGACTTTATGAAAAAAACTAAAAATGAAAGTAGCAATAATCTTGAGGACCAAAGAAGAGGATTCAATAATAAAGCTGGTGATGAACAAAGTATATTTTATACAGTTTTTAAAATTCAAACTTTGATTTAGTTGAAAGACGATTAATTGTAGTTTTAAAAGATATAAATATTAAAAACAAAAATGTTAAAAGAAAGAAAATAGGTAAATAAATTTATATATAAGTCTGTATCCAAAATGTTTTGAAAAAATTCCTTAAAATTTTCACAAATTAATAACAAATCACTTTGGACATTTAAGAAAAAATAAAAATTTATTAGTTAATTATCTATTTTAATGGAAGGTTTCTTTTTCACTTGATCATAATTGAAGTTATATGTTTTTCCTATTTCCTCCCAAATTTGCCTAATTTCTATAGAATTTCTATTTAAGTCATTTTTCACCAGAGTATTAAACAATATTGATTTCTTTAGTTTTCAAGTTAAGCAAAAATTGCTTTACAATATATTTTCACCTTTCAGGAGCAGGACACTATAAATGGAAAATTTTTTTAAAATTTTTCTATTATCACATAAGGTGATGTCAAAATATTAGCTAAATAAAACATAGTAAATATTTTCTATATAAATAGTCAATATCTTAAAAAATCATACACTATTATTCTTTTTACATTAATTAAGATAATATTGGGTAAATTGTTTACTCAATCATTCTTTCATAATTTGATAATTATATATTTATTTGTTTATCCTAACTTAATAATAAACTATATTTTAATAAAAATGCTAAATAAATTTAGAATAGTTTGCTTATTTATATATATTTTTGAAAAATGGACACTATAATATGGAATATTACTTTATATATATTATATTTACAAAAATAAATACACTGAAAAGATACATTTTTAAATTAATCTTATTTAGATTCATTGAATAATGAAGAAAGTATTGTGAATGACATGATTGTAAATAATGTAAGTACAGAAGGAAAGAAAATAGGTAAAAAATTAATTTATATATAAGATATTTTATTTATAAAATAATAGAAGCACTATGTGTGGCTCAATCTGAAGATATATGTGAGATCCAATGTACAGATATCTCTGAATGTATTAATTTTTTAAATATAATTAAATTAAATATAAAATTTTATATAGACATAGAATCTGAAGAGGATACTACAACAAGCCAGATTCTTGGTAGCAGTAAATATAAAGGTATATTGGATAAAGAAGTTTTATTGCAACAAATTACATTTGATGAAATACATTTTAAAATTAATCTTATTTAGATTTATTAAATAATGAAGAAAGTATTGTGAATGACATGATTGTAAATAATGTAGGTACAGAAGGAAAGAAAATGGGTAAATTAATTTATATATAAGATATTTTATTTATAAAATAATTGAAGCAATATGTGTGGCTCAATCTGAAGATATATGTGAGATCCAATGTATAGATATCTCTGAAGGTATTAATTTTTTAAATATAATTAAATATAAAATTTTAGGCATGGATTCTGAAGAGGATACTACAAAAGCCAGATTCTTGATAGCAGTAAATATAAAGGTATATTGGATAAAGAAGTTTTATTACAACAAATTACTTTTGATGAAATACATTTTAAAATTAACCTTATTTAGATTTATTAAATAATGAATAAAGTATTATGAATGACATGATTATAAATAATGTAGATACAGAAGGAAAGAAAATAAGTAAATTAATTTGTTTATAAGATATTTTATATTTATTTATAAAATAATAGAAGCTATACGTTTGGCCCAATCTAAAAATAACAACTATTCAAGTATTTCTTTCATTTTAACAATATTTTTCTTCAAATATATAATATTTGTCATAATTTTCATAAAAGCAATAATATTTTAATTTTTATATTAATATTTGTCACTTTTTTAGAAGAGCTTATACAAGTATTATTTTTATTTTAACAATGTATTTCTTCAAATATATAATATTTGTCATAATTTTCTAAAACCAATAATATTTTAATTCATTTATAAATTTTTATCACTTTTTTCAGAAGAATTAGATCTGGGTACTAAAACAACTGGTCCTATGCAACCTATATTAGGTGCCTATCCATATATTGGAATGGGTAAAGATAAACGATGCTTTCAAACTCAGTGGTACAAATCCTTTCCCTGGATTGAATATAGCATAACCAGAAACTCTATTTTTTGTTTTCCTTGTCGTAATTTTCCCACTCAACCTCAAAAAGGATACCTTTTTAATCAAGGTTATCAAAAATTTCGTAGGGTAAAAGAATACTTAACAACTCACGGAGCAACAAATGGTCATGCAACGAATGTAATTCTCTGGAACCATTTTAAACAATCTTTGATAGAAGGCACCATTAAAGAAAAATTTATAGCTCTAACTAAATCAACAATACTTGAAAGAAGAGAATATTTGAAACGATTATTCAAAATTATAATACTATGTGGTAAGTTGGAACTTCCCCTTAGAGGTCATTATGAAAGTAAGACAAGCAATAATCAGGGAAATTATTGTGAAATATTAAACTGTTTGAAAGAGTATGATCCATTTTTAATAGCATATAAACCACCAATGCTCATTATTGCTCACCTCAATCACAAAATCCTTAATCGTAAAGTACATAGCATCAGAAGGGAGTCAGGCTATTTTGCTGTCATGGCTGATCGTGATGTTAGCTCATATGAGCAATTTAGTATATGTGTTAGATATGTTGATAAAACAAAAACACCAAAGGAATCTTTTATATCTTTTCAAAAAGTTGAAGACTTAGATGCAGAGTCATTAACGAAGACATTAATAACAACCTTAAACAACAATTCCATAAATGCAATTTGCGTTGCTCAAGCATATGATGGTGCAAGTGTTATGAAAGGGCATCTTGCAGGAGTCCAGGAAAGATATCGCCAAAATCACAAAATGGCTATATATGTGCACTGCTATGCGCATAAACTCAACCTTGTACTGATCTCTGCCTGCAAATCAATACCTCAATCTATAAAGTTTTTTAATGTATTAGAAGGTATTCATGTTTTTTTCTCAATATCTGTTATCCATCACAATAAATTTCTTGATTTGCAATTAAGATTAGGGTTAGAATCCAAAAATATTGATGCCCTACACGTTGGGGATCCCATATTAGAACTATAGAGGCAGTAAAAATGACTTTCCCTGCAATTATTTCTTATCTAGAAAATATAGATCATGGTGATGTGGTGAAAGCAAAGGGAATTTTATATATTCTTTTACAATATGATACAATTATGTGTATGTTTATATTCCAAGAATTATTATCTATGTGTTCCAATATTTCTATTTTTTTGCAAAAATCAGATTCGGACATATCAACAGCATTGGCTCTTATTGAGTCTCTTATCAGTTCTTTGTCAAATTTAAGAAATAATTCGTATTTTTCTTCATTATTTACCGAAGTAAATAAATTTTGCAATTTATATAATATAAAAATCACAAATAAAAGAGCAAATATACCTTCTACCATTTTGAATAATTATATTCAAATAGATGATATTGTTTCTTCTAATCATTCTGATCAAACAGAAACTTTTCATAAGTGTCATGTCTTTTATCCAATTTTGGATATTATGATAAATGAATTAAAAAAGAGATTTTGCCAAGAAAACACAGATATTTTAATAGCTATAAATGCTTTACATCCCTCCTCCCCCTTTTTTTAAATAATGATATCATTAAACCATTTATCTTACATTATAATCTTCCTGATCCAATGGAAGAATACATAATATTAAAGGCTTATATTTTAACCTATAATAAAAAACACGAATCTACGTGTAAATCAATAATAGATTTGATAAAAATCTTACCCATAGATATATTCCCTCGTATATTTAATTGCCTTAAAATTGCGTTAACTATACCTTTTAATTCCTGCTCATGTGAAAGATCGTTTTCAGCATTAAAACGGGTGAAAACATATCTTCGATCGACAATGAATCAGGAACGATTAAATTCGTTGGCTCTATTGAGCATAGAAAAAAATATTATTAATACCATTCCTATAGATCACATTATAGATGAATATGCAATAATGACTAGCCGGCGTAGAGAACTTATTTTATAAATAATTTAACCTTATAATTTTTGAAACGCAATTTTAGGCGTTAGTATCTGCGAGTAAATATATCGTTTAATATTTATTTTATAAATTTTTTTTTCATATCCAAAATTAGCTAAAAGACATGGTGCTTATAAAAAAAATTCTTTTTGAGATAGGAAAAAATCAGGAAAAAACATTAAATGCTTTCTTTTGATATGACCAAAGTTGAAAAATTTAATTAAAAATATTTGAATACATTGACAATACAATAATATATAAGATCTTAATTGCTTTCATCATATCACTATGGTACTTATTTTCTAGCTCCCAAATTATTTATTTCTAATTTGGAACATTTAAATTGTAAATAACTCAAGGCTTCAATATATTTGCATTATTTCTTCCAAACATAATTTCTTCCAAGATTTTAGGTGTTTTTGCTTTATCAATATATTTAACATACTAGATTTTGATATGAGTTAACATCGTGTATGTCATGGTTATGACTGCAAATTAACCAGCATCTATTATTTGTGTGGCTATGTAATTTAAGATTATTACTACAGCTGCTGAGAGCATATGATTGCATAATTAAGATGAGCAACAATGATCAACTGTCCAGTAGTTTAAATAGGATTAAAAATGGAAGATAATCTTTTAGAAATTTAATATCTCACAATAATTTTCTCGATTACTTATCTAGCTTCCATCATGTCATCTAAGAGGAAGCTCTAACCACCATATAGTTTTATGATTTGGATTGGTCGTTTATATTCTCTTCTTCAAAAATTGTTGATTTGGTTAGGCCTATAAATTTTTCCTTATTAGTCCATTCTATAAAACTTTGTCTAAAATGGTAAGAGAGTTATATTAGTTTCATGACCTTTTGTTAATGTTAGTTGCTTAGAATTATATTGCCTTATGGGGTTTTTAAAAACATTAACAATTGAGGCATATGTATGAATTAATTAATCGGTTTTATCACTTGTAATTCTTTAGACGCGAAATTTTTTATATCAGCAATTTAAAATACTTTATACTGTAGTAAATCGATTTTGTATGGAAAAATTTGTAGAAATGTATTGTTTTAATTATTTATATTCTAGTCTTAATGATATTTATATTCTAGTCTTAATGATATTTATATTCTAGTCTTAATGATATTTATATTCTAGTCTTAATGATATTTATATTCTAGTCTTAATGATCAATATTCTAGTCTTAATTATTTATATTCTAGTTTATTTTGTACGTATAGTATAATAAAAAACAAAATATGAAAATAAGAATAATCCTTCAAGAGTTTAGTAATTTTTAAAAATATATTAATATATAACCCGGCCGAAGGCCCGCAAATTAGCACCATAAAAAATTTTCAGTTGAGCCCCCTGAGATTGTAAAGGCTAGCGACGCCCCTGTCACAAGTGTTTTAGTACCTGAATCCTAGAGGTCAATTCTAGACGATTTGAAAGATGAGCATCCATATGCAATTTTAACAGATGCATCTAATAAGGGAAATATTAAAACATTTCCCTCGATCCTTGGCTATTTCAACAAGAATAAGAACATTTCAAAAAACTGTTAAAATTATTACCTCGGATAGTGAAAAATCCAACGATGTAGCTAGCCACATAATGGTAAATATAGCTGATTCAGGGTTATCAATGATTTGCATATTAGCTTTCTGCGCTAATAATGCCTCTGTAAATTTTGGCAAAATTATCGAATTGAGGCAGCACAATAATGAATTAATACCAATTGGCTGTATATGCCATATACTACATAATTCTTGCAAGAAGGCAATGAATGTACTATCTGTGGATGTCGAAATCATTGTGATGATATGTTTTAGTAAATTTAGTTCATCAACTAAAAGAGTTAATGAATAAAAAGAGTTGGTGAAGTGGTCTGACTTGGAATGGTTTGAGTTGTTGCGATATATACCTATTATGTGGTTGTCATTAATACCTGCCATCGATAGAATTTTAAAATATTATAAACCCTTAAAAAAATACTTCTTAAATAAAGATTTTAAATTCGAGTACGAAATGGCAGAAGCATATTTGTAATTCGTTTCACATGTAGGAAATCTACTTCATGCAGTTAATATTCAGCTGCAATCAGAATATTCTTTATTAAAAAAGATTCACAAAATCATGCTACAGCTCTGTTCATCTCCACAGTTAAAAATTGATAATAAATTTTATGGGGCTATTGCTAAAATTATATTATGTTCAAATAATACTCTAATTAATACATTTTTAAATGAAGGACATATTTTTATTAACACAATTTTAGAATATTTTCAATCTAACTCTATTTACAAATGTATAAATATTATGACCTTGGAACAGAAACCATCAATTGATGGTTTTTATAATTTAATAAATAGAATATATTAAAAATACCGAAAGAAATTGATGTCGTGTTGAGGAGATTAATTCTCTCTTATTTTTATGATTCGCCAAAATACTTAAAGTTAGATGGTATAAAAGCAGAGGAGAAATGGGTAGAATTTTTTCGTAATAACAATAAATTCCCATGCTTGAAAAAATGCGAGTATGTCTTCTCCTTACCTAATTCTAATGCCTCATCCGAGCACATTTGCCTGATGAGGACTGCCTGGAAAAAGGAAAGAAATCGGATTGCTTTAACAACATTAGAGGCCGAGTTTATGGTTAAACAGATATATATTATGTCATGCCAGGAATTTTATAAATATCTCAACGACGGTAACAGGCGCGTACGCAGCGGGGGGGGGTCAGGGGGACAAATTCCCTCCCAAAGCCAAAAATTGCAGATGCCGGATTATATTTTAAAAATATTATTGTTAATATTAATTTATATATTTGTTAATATTTATTCCTATCTCATATATATATATGTTTAATTACATTTATTTTTCACATTCATCTACTTTATTTTATCAATTAATTTCGATTTCAAGTTTTCCTTGGCGTAATATTTACCTATTATTTTCAAATTTTAGTGGCGTAATATTTATGTAAATTTCTAGTCAAATAATAATTACTCCTTGTCCAACAGGGGGGAAGAAATTGCAAGCTTGTCCAACGAGATCTAGTCTCCGCCATCAAGCAGTAACAGCTTTTATGGAGTTGGAAGAGCCGATTATTAATGCTATTACTGAAATATCACAATGGCTTGAAAGAAATATTTCCTCAGAAGCAAGAAAATTATTGGATTCAATACTTATTCAAATTTTTTTTCTCATTAGAATGTATTATTTAATTATACAATTATTTTATACTTTTCAAAAACATGACATTGACTTGAATAAGAAGATGAGAATAGCGCAGAGCATTTTATTAGAACTCAAGGAAATTGGAGCTAATGTTGATTCATATTTTATATGTTATTGTTGAGTCAAAAGCAGAGCTATACGTGTTTAATATTTGTCCCCCTCGACATGCAGCAAGCAAGCTAATCGTCAAAACATTAATATAGGATCAGTAGAAGAGTATTATAGAACAAAATCCCCTCTCTTAGATACATTTATAACCCAAATAAATGAATGGTTTTTAATTCATCATGCAGCACTTACCAATCTGCAGATATTACTTCCTCAAAAGCCTTCCCATCCTTTTTCCATGGTGATAGAAAAAAAAATATTTGTTAAATTTTTATCATGAAGATGTTAAAGTATCTTATGATGCCTTATTAGCTGAATAACTACGGTTGATACAGTCCCAGAAAATGCTATGGATGCTTTGCATTATTTCAAACACATTTTAGATTATATTCCCAATGTATTAAAATGGTTATATATATATTCCCATTAGTAAATTAATGAGAAAACATTCTCTTTTTTAAGAAGAATAACAGAGCCCTGCAGGGATACCATTTGCAGGGCACGGCCCGGATTTTTTTTTCAAATTTTTTTGGCCCGGCTCGGTTTTTTTTTTAAAAAAATTTCAGGCCCGGCCCTGGTTTTTTGAAAATAAAATTTTCAGGCCAGCCTGAATTTTTTAAAAATAAATTATATTTATTTTTGATTTTTATAGCTAATAATGGCGATTTCAAATATTTGGTTTTAAAATATACAGCCTAGCCCAGATATTTTTTTAAAATAAATTTTCAGGCCCGGCCCGGGTGTTTTTTTTAAATTTCGGGCCCGGCCCGGGTATATTTAAAAAAATTAAAATACGGTCCGGCCTGGGGGCTGGGCCTGCAAGTCTCTAAAAAACATACCTATGAAGTACAACTTCTGAAAGTAGATTGAATGGTTTGGATCTTTTGAATATTCATAGACATTTAACGCCAAACAAGGATGAGATAATTGAAAAATTAGCTCAAAACATACAAAATACAATTATTCCTAAGAAACATTTTGTGGGTTAATTTATATTTCCAACATTATATATAAATTTTATAAAAATATTCAAATTTCAATTATGGGTCATTTAAATGATTCATATGGTGCTTATATTTTATAATTCACAGATATTTTATAGTTTTTATAATGCCGGTTTATATATATAATTTTTTTATAATTCACATTAATTTAAAAGTGTGTATTAGAAAAGTTATTAGTCCTAATAAATTTATGATTAATATTTTTAACTATAATATTTTATAAAATTTTTATTATCCCCCCCCCCCAGACCAAATTCCTGCGTACGCGCCTGGAAAGTAACCATTTAGTTCTATTATTTAAATCTCAAATAAAATATAATTAAGTTTAAGCAATGGCACCATAAAATTTATTGTCAATTTTTAACTGAAAAGATGAACACATCTGCAGCATAATTTTGTGAATCAAGATTCTTCTGATTGCAACTACACATTAACAGCATGTAGTAGATTTCCTATATAAATCATTCTTAAATATACCTCTGCCATTCACTATTGAAAAAAATTTTCCAAATGTTAGGACAGCTTTTATAATCTTTATTTAAGAAATATTTTTTTAAAGGTTTATAAAATTTTAAAATTCTATCGATGGCGGGTATTAGGAACATATCGCAACCAACATTGTGCTGTCAATTCTGTAAATACACTCTGCTTTTACCAAATTCACTGAGGCATTATCAGATCAGAAAGCTGACATGTAATTTATTGATAATCTCGAATCTGCTATATTTACCATTATATGGTTAGCTATGTCTTTGGATTTTTCACTATTTGAGGGGAAAAAATTTAATAGTTTTATTGAAATGACCTTAATTTTGTTAAAATAGCAGATAATATTTCCCTTATTAGATGCATCTGTTAGAATTGCATATGTATGCCCATCTTTCAAATCGTCAATTGACCTCCTGGATTTAGGTCCTAAGACATTGATGATAGCCTTGCTCATTTTTTTGTGATAATTAAGCCCCTATCCCTATAATGTTATATACACACACACGGTAGATTTCCAATTGCGGTCGTTTTGTGGGACATTCGCACAAAATATTTTTTTAATTGTAAAATAAAAATCGTTTTTTTTATAAAATTTTATCTTGTTTACATTCTTTTATATTTAAAAAAGATCGTTGGTTTTTTTTATAAATTAATATATTTTAATAGATGTTAATTTATTTTGAAAAATTGTAACCGACTTTGTATTTATATAAACTAATTTTAAAAGATAATAGGCGGATAATTAAGTCAATTCAAAATCACGGCCGAAGAGGCCCGCAAAATTTTTTTTAGCAATTTTTATATTTCTACCGCAATTTTCATATATCTCCCGCATAATACCGAATTTCTCCCGCAATTTTTGACCTGGCAACCCTGTATAAACTTGATACATTTTGATTTTGACTAAAAGTTTTTTTAAAAGTATCTAAATACTTTTTTTATACTTTAGTCATCCAACAAATTGTATCATTTTAAATAAAAAGATTTAATATAAATTTATACAAAAATGAAATAAACCATAGAAATTAAATTTATTATATATGATAACGTGATATAATTATATATTCAAAAATCTAGATTAGTTTAAATAAAATTTACTATTTTTAAGTTAAATAAAAATTTAACTTGAGTTTAGATATTTTAAAATAGGGTAATGATACTTTACGTTGATCGTCATAAATCAATTTGCTAAGCAGCTACCATATTTTATTAAAATCGTCATGCATCTATTATTACCCGAAAAATTATGAGCTAAGTTATCCAGATTATAGAATTAAATAATGATGCAACATGAAAAGAATACAATAACAAAATAAATTAAGCATATTAAATGGAAAATATTTCTGTCACCCAGCACAAACGTACCAATAAGAAGATTACCGTAAAATGTAAAGAAGCCACGAATTTATAAGTGGCTATACAGACACAGGGGCAGACAGGCCATAAAACCAAGTAGGTATTTTGCCCACGAGGCTAATGTTGATTTTTAAGAACGATCTGTAAAATAATGAAAAAAGGAAGCCGTCAGAAAAAATATTTTTTTTTATCATATAAGTTATGACTTTTCTCTTATTATTCATATATTTTATATAAAAAGTTATCATTCCTTTTTTAACATTTAAAATATTATAACAATATATTTTTTGAGGATTATCATTTAGCTGCTATTATATGGATTTTTTTTCATTTTCTCAAAAAAGTGCACTGTTTAAATGAGTCTAGTTTTGTTAAATCTTTATCATTATTTTATAATTTATTAATAGAAATAGTTGAATTAGTTTTAAAATAATGAATGAAAGAATCGAGAGATTCGCAATAATATCCATATAATAAAACAAATATTTAAGATAATAAATTTTTAGCAAAACAAAAATAATTTGCAAAAATGTTATAAGGTAGTTTCAATTTTATAGTTTTCTTTTACCTTATCTTCTACTTGTAAATTTAATGGAACTATTATGTTGTAGTGGATTACCCTATTTGTTATAAATTTATATAGCAAATTTTATTTTAAGAATTTTTTGCTACTTTTGAAGAATTTTTCAAACCCTGCTTTATTTTGATATAACTATAATTTTCTTTCATTTCATTTAAACTGATAAAATTCTTTCCTCAATTTTCTATTTCTCAGAAATATCGTGTCTATTTTTTTAAAAAAGTGGGAAGAATCTACGAATAAACAATAATATAGGCACATTTAATTTTTTTATTAAATTTACTTTTAAAAAATTTGATGTAAATTATATTTTAAAAAAAATGGAACACTTAATAAAGACGTATATTAGTAAAGGATCGAAGACTTTTATTATTTCCTAGCCCCACTTGTTACTAATATTATCGTTCAATCATGCGCTTGAGGGTAAAAAATCATTTGTAATTCATTTTAATTTTACCGAAACCAATCAATCTTATCTTGGAGTCACAGTTTCATAAGAAGCCAAATGTCTATTTGACTACTTTGCCTACTAAGTTATAAAAGCATCGAGGCTACAGCCAAAGATATGTATTACGTCTTATATTTTTAAATACGATAAATATTTATAAAATAATGATAGTTAATTTTTTTTTATATATTTCGTTTATTTAACTTTTTTATAAAATGCTTTACACTCATTTAAATATTTAAATAGATATAACTATATAATCTCTAAAAAAATGAATATAGTAAATCAATAAAGATTAATAAATATTTAGGATATTTATCATCCTAGATTACAAATGACAAGAGGTTTAAGAGAAAGTTTTGCAGTTGTGTTTTCACTTTGTCTGATCAAATAATGGATTCTCAATTATTTCCTAAAGAAGAAAAAGGGAGATTATAAGATATGGTTATTTTTCGAAGGAGGGAAAAAAAAACTTTATAATCAGAATTATTTTAAATTATTCGAAAATTTTAAAAAAAATTCAATGGTCAAATTGATAACTTTAGAATGTAACTTGAACGAATGTTCATTTTCAATATCTGAAGCTGCACTATGCTCAATCACACATGTTGGATATGGAATTGATGGTGATTCGGAATCTCTCACCTTAAAAATCTATTTGACCAAGATAACTATACAAATTGTTATAATTTTCTGAAATTTTTATTGTATTTAAATCAGATTTTTCAATTTATATACTTCTGCAAATTATTTAAAATTGAGTTTCCGAATTTCCACAAATTATCTTTATTATTATTCATTTTTCTTCAACACTTTCAATATTTAAAGCATTCAATCGTTTGATATTCGACTATTGATGATTATGAGGATCCTATTATCTTTATTATAATTGTGGGGAGAAGAATTTAAACCCTGGAAAGTTTTTAACAAATTTATAGGCAGATCTATCCAGATAAATAAATATTTTTTTTTAATATTTATTTTTTTCTTTAAAAAGTAGATTTTAGATTCTTTATTTGCCTATTGTATCTTTCTTGATAGTTATAATAGGATTCGTTTTATAAAAGTTATTATTAGGTTATTGTAATGATGTCAATGATTAATAGAATCTGAATGAGTTTCTAATTTATGTAGTTTTATTTTGAAAATAATTTCTTTCGTTAAAATATAGAAATATAAATAAAGCCGCAATGTGTTCTTACATGATAATTATACATGATGAATGTACCATTATTTATCAAACAAATGGAATATTTGTATTTTAAAATTATTATATATTTATTTATTATAATCGTGTTAATAAATAAATTAGATATGATATAATTTTGATTTTTTATTACCATTTAATTGTATATATCACCAAAATGAAAAATTTCTACGATCCATTGTTAGATCAACATGTTAAATATATTTTCGTATTTTGTTACACATTGGTATTTACCATATGTATTATAGGTAAAAAAATTTGCATCATAATTAATTTATTTATATTATTTTAGGAAATATATTAGAGATATTTGTCATAGCTAGTTCTACCAAAGTCAAACTTAATTTTACCCATTTTTTCTTGCTCAACTTAGCTGTATCAGATCTAAGTGTGGGTATTTTTTGTATCCTGCCTAATATGTATTACCAAATCTGGAGAGTCTGGCATTTTAACGAATTAGTATGTAAAATTTACGCTTTTATACACGGAACCAGTTATACTTTATCCGTGGTCCTATTAATGATAATTACGATGGAGAGATATTTAGTTATAGCTTGCCCCTTATCAATCAAGGTCAAATTATTTAATTCCCACAAATTGTATACTATCTTGATTATTTGGATTATTACGATAATCTACAATATACCTAAGCTATTATTCTTCCAACTCAGTTATATTCCTTTTTCGACATCCTTAGGTATGAATTATAATAATATTTCTAAGTACTATAGCAACCATATAATTGTTTTGAATGATTCGCAAGAAATAGTCGATGAAGATTATGGACTAGTAGTTGAAAACTTATATAATTCAGAAGGTGAAAAAATATGCATAACTAAAATGAATTGGGAATTATATGACATAATGAATTTTATAATATGGTATATGATCCCAGTTGGTTTCATGCTAGTTCTATATTCAAAATTAGCATATATACTAAGCAAGCCATTATTCTCCTGTCGCAACAATAAGAATATAAGGGAATACAAATTTTATAAATTCAATAATAGGCGTTCATATATCGGTAACTTTTATCTTTTATTTGTGATTGATAAGACACATTTTTAGATTATTGATTCATATAATAAGGTGTATTAATATGATTTATAGTTTGTAGGGCTCTGATTAATGCTAATGTCAGATTGTTCCATTTTTTATTCGAAACTGGTTTTATTGTTGCGGAATGTCACACTAATTCACTTATATCTCAACTCGACCCTCTTCGAAATTTTTTGTGGGGGTAGTATGTATCAAAATGAATTTGTTCTATTTCATGTCTGATCTGAGAAATAATTAGATAAATTCTAACCAATCGGAAAAAAATATCAAAGATCCAATTCCAATTCAAAATTTTATTTTAGAAATATGCCAAGCCCAAACGCGATATTTTTTATTGGACTTGAAAAATTCAGATATTTCTACGAAGCGGAAAAGTTATGAGAAATAAAGAAAAATAAAAGTAGAGTCCTGCGAGATTCAAAGTGAAATTAATCTAGATCCATTTTTTGTCTAATTAATGATTCATGTCGATTTTTAATCATAACTTTAGAAAAAACATTTTAGCCTTCACCTTCAACAGAGTGAGATATGGGTCCGGAATGTATAAAATTTTGTAAAATTTATTCCATTTAATTATAAATATATGTTGATATTATTAAGTTTAAAACATAATTTAAATCATATAGGAGGGATAAAATATTGTTCAAAAGATTAAAATTATTTTTCAATCAACACGGTAAACTATCTTCAAAGAGTTAGCCTAAACATAAACCCAAACCTGTAATTTATTTTAAAACTTAATGAGAAAGAATAATTATATGATTGAATAAAATTTTAAAATTGATGGATAAAATATAACAAATATTATTCGTGGCAATGGATACATTTAATACCATTGCCAAAATTTATGATTTTATAGTGTTAATAAAAGATTTATTATCATTTGTTCGAGATTCTCACAACCATGGGTATAGTTCGTTTCATTCAAGATGAGAATAGTTCAACTTCTTTAATGTCATTATTCCCTACACGTTGGTGTAATGAATAATTTGCGAATGAAAAGAATTTTAAAAGAATCATTATGAAATTAAAAATACATTTCGAATTGAGGTTGCTGCAAGAGAAAAATTTATTGGCTTTTAGAAGACTTTTTATTTCTTGATGACAACAATATTTGAGGGAGTAGAAGTTTAAATGCTAAAATCCAAAGGTTTTTATTAAATTTTTCCAAAATATTAAATATAAAATAGAAATTGATCAAAATTTTAGATGCAATACGACGGTTTTTATCAGGGGTTCGAACCGAACCGAACCGCAAAACCGGAATGAACCGTTATGATTTTCTGAACCGTAACCTTAACCGAACCGTTATGAAGAAAATATTAAAAGAGCGAACCGAACCGTTATAAATATTTTGAACCGGTTTAAACCGGTTCAAAACGGTTTTAAAAATAATTAATTTTAAATTATTAACCTAAATTTAAAATTTTTATTTTCCTTGGGGGCATTTTTTAAATTGGTGATTTCTTTTCAAATTAAATATTTCTATATTATCAACATTATATATCAAATTAAATATTTTTATATTATCAACATTATATATCAAATAATACCAGGTTTGTTGTTTTTTCTTTAAATACTTAATTTATATAGATTAGACAATTTATCTGTTAATTAAATAAGATATCTTAAAATAATTAGTGACATATTAAAAGCTTTATGCTTATGTTTTGACAAAATATTTACAAAGTGAACAATTGACAATGGGCGATTTTTATGCTGCGTGGATCAAATGTCTCATGCAAACGAGTAAAGTAGACACTCCATTGTCAGACTTTTAGTTTCTACGATGAAAGCACGAGAAATAAATTTCAAAAATGAAGTTTTTTGCTCTGCTATTTATCTCGACCCTAGATATAATGTATTTTTAACTTTTGAAGAAAGAGAGATCGCCAGAAAACATCTTTGTAAAACTTGGAACTTGATACAAAATCTAAATAATCAGAATATTGAAATTCTAAATACTACTACGTGTTCGTATTCGAAGGATAATTTAGATGATGATTTTGAAGATTTATTAAAGTCGCATGAAAGTCTTAATAAGAATAATTCTCAGGGCATCGAAAATTATAATAAATGTATAGAAATAGAATATATAATTCGGTCATTTGATAATATAGAGAGATTAGAAAAAGATACTAATCTTTTGAATTATTGGGAAAATGTAAAGAATAGTATGCCAGAACTTTATAAGTTAGCTATAACTGTGCTAGCAGTTCCAGCTATGCAGGTCTCCGTATAAAGAGCATTTTCAAGCCTTAAGTTTATACTCTCTTCGCAGAGAACAAAATTAAATCCTGAAATATTAGAAAATATTTAGTTATCCGTTCGAATTCTCTTTTTAAACCTAAATAGTATAGTATACATATTATTTTATTCATTATTGTATTTACGCATGTTTGTTTTTATCTTATTTATTTATGAAATAAAAAAAACTAATTTGTCTAATTTATATTTCCTAAATTTAATAAAAATATCTATTAGATTATCATGGATAAATTAAATAAGAAATTATAAACTAAAAAGATTTTTCTCTAAAAATATATACATGGTTATAGATTAATTTTTTTTTAAATTAAATTTATAAAAACCGGAACAAACCGAAAAGAACCGTTATAAATTATAAACAGAACCGAACCGATATGATTTTTTTTTAAAAAACCGAAATGGAACAAAACCTTTATAAAATTTTAAACTAAAAACCGGAACGAACCGAACCGTTATACAAAACGGTTCGAAACCCTGGTTTTTATTGATAGTTTTGGATTGAATTTAATAAAGGTATAGAAATTAAATTTATATTTTAAAGCGATAGAAAAAAATGCCTTTAAGATTTGAAGAGGACTCTTAATTTATCATTCCATTAATTAGTGTCAATTACTGAATATTATAAAAATTTAGTAAGAAGCTTTAGATCATACAATTGAAAGTATAAAAAATAGTTTCAACAAACCAGTATAAATAATATGGAGAAATTTGCGATTCAAAAGCTTGATTGAAATCATGTTTTATTTGATTTTAAAATGGATCGTCTGATCTTCCTAAAGATATGTTTTTGGACTATATTCAAAGTTAGAATAATATATATAAACTCTTTATAGAATGTCAAACTATGTTAAAAGAACAAAGTAAGAAAGAAATTATTTCGATTATTTCAAAGCATGTAAAAAAATTTAAAATGCTATTAAAAATTCCCTTAATTGCTTGTTCAGTTAAACGATTGTTTTTATGACTAACAGGTCTTAAATCTTACGTTCTACGATGAAACAGCAACGACGGAATCATATCACAATTTTAAATATTAATAAAGAAGAGCGCAAATGAACTAGATTTATAAATGAAATAAATATTTTATAAATTAACATGAAATAAGAAGAAATACATTTTACCAAAAATATTAACATTTATTATATTATACTTGTAAACAATCAATTTGAGAAGACTTAAGAACTAAATTTAGAAAGGTTTTAAGCCTATTCACGAAACACAAAAGTTCTTCCTTTTATTCCTCTTGGAGAAAATAAAATAAATGTTATATAGTGAGAATCTTTTATTTACAATGAATAGAATAAATTTTTATAGTTCTAATATTTTATTAGAACCCTCTTAATTCCTAAACTGCAAAATTAATATTTAGTCTTATATTTATATAAAATTTTAAAAAAAGATTGTCACCCCCATTTATTTAACTTCTGATTTTTGACCAAATTATTCAAACCTATTGAACAATATTTTATTTTGAAGACCTACTAATAGGCCATATAATAAAAATTAAATTATGTTATTAGAATAATTAAATCTTGATATTTAAAATTAAATGGGACTAAATTTTTACAAATTTTGTCATCTCAACCCTATAGTTAGAGTTTTTTTTAGTTATGATATATAAATCTTACAAGAAATTTGAAGATATATAAATCTTACAAGAAATTTGAAATAAATCTGGTAGGATTTGGTTGAGAATCGAAATTCTTGGTATGATTTGGCCTAAAATTATAAAATATTTTATTATATTAATAAAATAATTAAATCTAAAGATATTTAAAATTAAATGAATTTAATTTTACCAAATTTTGGCGAAATATCTTAACCCCTATTTGGAGTATAAAAATAAAAAAAAATTCTTAGCTATGTGATATAATATCTTATATGAAGTTTGAAAAAATATCTGAAAGGATTTGGTTGAAAACCAAGATTCTTGGTAGTGTTGTTAAGCTCGATTTGAGCCGATTTTTAAAAATAGCTAACTAAATATTTTAGCCAGAAAAGTATTGCCTAAGCCCCAAGATTTTGTTAATACATGTCCAAACCTTTGTGCCACTTGTGATCAAAGTCTTCAGGTTTGCATAATATTTTTCTTCTTAAAATATTGATTTGACGTTTTTGAAAATCGTTTCAAATCGAGCATTTAACAACACTATTAGTGTGATTTGGCATGCAATTCATACAAATTATTATTATTCTTCTTCTTTAATTTTTTTTTAAAGTATCGTCTGTTTATAATTGTATAATTCTGAGTTATATTTTTTCAATTTGTTATCCATGCCCATTTCCATATAATTCAATTTAAAATTTATTTTTTCTTTCCTTATAATTCATTAATACAATTAATTCTTTGCCTATTATAATTATTAATATTACTTTTATATGCCCCTAACGATTTATCATAAGATTATGATAAAAGATTCTTATATTCTTCAAGCAAGATTAAGATTTTAAATATAAAAAAATAGGTGTCTACATTTATGTATTGATAATTAAATATTGCCATAATGCTAAACTTTTGTCAGAGATCTCAGTAAAACCCGACTGCAATAAAATCATCATATAGTGATTTTTGAAAAGACTTGTATGATGAATTAATAGTTAAATGTAAATCGTCTTATAAAAAAATTAGTAAATTATTTATTTGCCCTCTAATTGTGTTAGTTACTTAAAATTGTACATAAATATTAGCATATATTCATAGTAATTCACATCATATTTATAATAGGGCAGAAAAAAAGTAGGATTCCAATTCAATCCCTCAATCGAATGATTTTCAGGAATGGCCATAAAAGTTATACTAATTTTGAAAACTCGTCCATTAAATTGACACATTTTAAAAATATGCAAGAATTTCACGCCAAAAATGAAAAAAATAAAATAGACACAAATATATTTGATAACCAATCTTCGCGCTTGCTGATTAATGAAGGATTATCGTTGAATACAAGAAGTAAGCAGAGCATTGCATCTATTCAACAAACACACCAGGTTTTATCAAAAATATCTAAAAATCGTTCTTATTATATGTTACAGTCTCGTAGAAATGTCATTAAATTATTGATAATATTAGTAATATCTTTCACAATTTGCGTGTTACCTTATCATTTACGTCATTTATTCCCCATTAAGATGACTCCCATGTACATTTTATGCGTGCCCATAAGTTATTTGTTTTTGTACTTAAAAAGCGCTATCAATCCTATTCTGTATGCTTTTGTTTCTAAGCAATTCCGAAAAAGGCTAGTTATATCTTTCAATAGGATTACGAAAGCAAAATAAAAATAATTTACTTTTTTCTAAAATTGGGATGTAATAATTTGATACTATTATATGCAAAGATAAATTATAGTGAATATTATTATGATTGTAAATGTAAATGTATTACATAATATTAATTTTTATAGGTTTCTGATTATAAATGAGAACTATTATAAATTTGGGTGTTTAAATACTATTTAGATGCACAAATCAGGTTAATATATATATAAATACTTAATATTTTGCATCGGCAAAATCAAATAGTTAACTATAACTTACTTAAATTTTTTTGATCACTGCCTTAATATTCTTATGATCAAGTCTTTATAAGTAAGGTATTTTTATAATCCCGATAAAAAACACCCAGAAAAAAAACCCCAGAATTTTTTTATGTTTATGAAATTTACTTAAGACATAATACTAAAGGCATCTTTTTATTTACAATATAATGGATACATAATCTTTATAAGGTATTGAAAAATTAATATTTTAATTATAATATTTAAATCAAAAAAAATATTATAAAAACATATTTTATTAATAAGCTAAAATTTTTTTAATGATGCTAATTCATTATTAGAAGGTTACTCAGATATCCTACATAAAAAATGCTTAAACAAAATAAAATGATGATGTTCAAAGTGGTTGAAAAAAATATCCCCATGAAATAATTGATGGGTGTTTATTTCCGATCAGATTAGAAAAGCGTTGATCCTCACATTGATTATTTGTGCATTCATAGATCATTCATAGATCATTCATGTTCCAGGTTTCCAGAGGAAACCCTCAATTTAACATGTCTGGGATTGAGAGTTGCCTCTTACACCTCCCTTGGTATAAATTTTATCAAAATAATCAAGAAGCATTCTTACCATTGTTCGGACTCGGAGTAATTGATCTCAAGAATGTCATTGCATTGGTGATATCACATAAGGAGACAAATGCTAAGCCGTTCATCATGCCAAAAGAAGCTTAGAGTTTCATCGTTTCTGTATTTAGTTTCTGAATGTTTCAATAGGTACTTTGACACAAATGGTAAAGGCATCCTCTAATTATGATGTGATTCTTTAATTAAAAAAATAAATATAAACTACCAATGATAGTTTTAACCGTGTTCATAGCAGACTTTTCGAAATCATGTATATATATATAATGTCAGGAAATAAATCCTTTCCTGACATTTAGACATTATTATTTCGAATATTTTTTCGTAAGTATTTAACGTTTTTTTGAAGTACACAATAATAGCTTTAAAAATATCAACTACCTCCCTCTTACTTTATCCAACCCCCGTATATAATTATGAAGCATCCCTAATAATTTCCTATCACTCTTCGATTTTCGATTTGAAAAAGATTTCGTGGAAGAGATTCTATATTTTGTGAGAGAATTTCAAAAAGTGTTATTTATGAGCGTCAAATTTGATTTTAAAAAAAAATTTTATTTGAAATATTTAAGGGGGTGTTCCGGGAATTTTTTTCCGGTGGGTTTTTTTTCCTATTACCATTTTTTTATTATATAAACATTCGTTATTGTTCAAAAAAATAATTAAAAAGGTACGATTTTTAATTATTAAGGTAATTGAAATCATAAATAATACTCCTTTATATACCAACAGATTTTTTTAATATATATTTTCTATAAATATCTAATTAACTAAGTGTTTGAAATTTGACAATTATTTATTGATATTGATTTAATATGAAAATTTATTGTAAACTTTATCAAGCACATCTTGGAAATGAAATTATATCCACCACCCCCCCCCCCTTCCCCAATAAAATTTCAAAATAATTTATTGTATTTATGGTATTTTTTTAAAATTATTATTTATCTTAATTTAGCTATCATCCGCTGAATAACCATCATATTTTAAAAATAAAATTGATATTATATTAAATCAGTAAATCAGTAAACCACTAGTCATGGGAAGTATGTAGGGAAAATTTTAGTGTACTATTCCAAAAAATGCCCATACCCCCCTCCTTCTATGTTAAAGCCTGCTTACCTCTGACATTATGATTCTATTCTAGAATGTTTTATTAGAAAAGTGATAATATATTGTGAGGCAATATTAAATATCTAATATTTCATATCATCTTTACACAATCCATATATTTTACATGTATATTAAAAAATAAAACAATTTTTTTGTATAAGATATCTAGTAAAAAGAGTGCATAAAATCAATAATTTAATATAAGTTAGATTAATTTAATTTATTTAATTTTAATTATGACGATTTCCTATATGGTGATGTTAAGGTATATCCCGGTTTTAGAAAAAAATATTTTCAAGCGATTTCCTCGCACTGCCGAGTCTTGGAAATAATCAAATATAGTTCCAATGATCTTTTAACTTCTTTTGGTAGCAACGCTTAAGTGTTTTTGAATTGGGAGGCAGATATGTGAAGAAACTAAAAATCTCTCTTCTTACAAATGCCTACTATCGCAATTATCGCTCCATCTATCTAAGCCTTATCTCTTCCATAGAATAATCTCCCATGCCCCTCCATCTACTTCTCTTCCCTATAATCACTTTGTTACTGTCTTGGTATCTATAACTTTTACGATTTATTTATTTATCTTTAATCGAGTTTTATGTTTAAGGCTACTATTAATTTTATATTTAAAAAATAATAATATATGCCCTTTCTTTCTCTATTATATAACATACTAGATATATTCAGTTAAATTATGGAAGAACTAATAAGGAAAAAAAGTTAATATTACTTCTGTAATTCCAATTTTCAAATGACATTTACAAAAATTAAAGTTCAAAAATTAAGAACAATTTTTTTTGGTTCTAACTATTTACATACATATTAGCAATATATCAAGTATAGAGTAGTCATTTTGCATATAACTAGTTTCTGTTTATTGAATGGAAAAACTGATTGACGAATTATAGTAGTGAGGCATTAGAAATGCAACTTTTTTCTTATTTTACAAATAATTTTATTCTCTTTACTCTCTATCAAAAAATTAAAAGCCGTATATAAAGTAGGCACTACTTAATGGTTTGGTATAAATTCCAGAATTGTTATCTGCCCAAAACTTGGCTTACTTCACGCTTAAATTGTCATAGTTTTTAATTTATTTATAACTCTATTTCTTTTTTTGTGGTTCGAAACTGATTGGGGAATTTATAAATACTGTCCAAACTAGATATGAACTTCTTCTATATTTTCCGTTCTATAATGCCAATTTTGACAATTTTTCTCTTGCCAAAAACATTTTTTTCTTATTTTGGCAAAAAAAAATTCTTTATATTGTCTGCCATTGTTTTCAAAATCTATAATTTTTGGGGAGGGTTAAAATAATCTTGGGCTGGCCCCCAAATTCACTCCGTGCAGTTACTACAAAGATCTTCATGGGTCAGGCCTTGCTGTAAGCTATATTAATTAATTTCTTATATCTCAGTACTATGTATAAATCTACAAAACCAAATTTGATTTGGTTCAGGTGATTTATTTAACTGAAAATATATATAATAAGAACAAATAAATATAATAAGGATAAATGTAAATCAATATTTTCATTAGGTTTATTTAAATGTTGAATCTAAAGCCAAATCTTATGACCTAACTTAATTAAACATCAACTTGTGCCTAAGCTATTATTAAAATGCAGCAAATGTTGATTCCATTAAAGAATATTATATTCATCCCATTTTAGGACTTTTTTTATCACGAATAAAACTATGCATTTTAGATAAAAGAGAAGTTTTTAACATTCACATTTTATTATTTAAGGACCCTTTCACGTTTTCTGTTGTCACTATTGGTAAAATAAAATATTTAACAAAATTTTATTCATATTATATTGACATGGGATTTAATAAGTGAATTTGAATTGTGGCTTGAATATTTACTGAATTTGGTTTGGATATTATCCAAGCAGGTTATTGATGGGCACAATATAAAAAAATTTTGGCCCAATTTTTAAATATTTTGAAGTGTTTTATATTCTTGCAAGCTTGCCCGTTACAACATATATAAATGGGAGGACCTTTTCTAACTTAAAAGGTTGAAAACATATTTATAAAATACTACTTCCGTTGGCCTGGGTTAGCTCTTTAAATATTCACAAGGATATGGCTCCTACGACAATGATATTCTGATGAATTCGCAGATTCCAAGCGAAAATTAAAAATAACATTATAATAAGTCTAATATTTTTTATATAATAATTTTATATAAAAATTTGTTTTTATTATTAGTCAATATTTTATACATATTACAATTAGTATATTTAATTTAAAAAAATTATTCTACTTATATTTTATGAGAATTTTCTATAAGGCGAGACCTTTTTAAAGAAAATTTCAAAAATAATTATACAACTTAAATTTATTTGTAATTTATGTTTAAAAAATATTTATTACTAAATTAAAATACTAAAAAATTGGGTTATAAACATTTATTTTTAAAAAATCCTTAAGGTTTAATTAATACATAAAAGCTAAAAATAATCTTATGATTATTATAATAGATAAAAACAATGACCCAGCCGGAGATGAGCTAAAGTTAGCCGAAGGCCATCTAAGGTGAGGTTTAGGAGCCTCCCTCCTCATACCTGAATACGCCTATGAAATGATTTAACTATTACTTGATATTTCTATTCTGGTTTATTACGTTATTCTTATAAAAAAATAGATTTATTGTCAAATAGATTTAAATAATATTTTACAACTTAGAATAAAAGGATGCGATTCATGTTTTCTGGACAATGTTTTGATTTTTTTAAAAATAATTAATGACAATAGCATTTGCATTTTTTTGATCTGTAAGTGGGCAGGGTAGTTCAAAGAAAAAAAATCGGGTGCCCAAAAGATTTTGTTTTCTCTGCTGGTGACCTATCCTAGTTATACCAGTTGGTTATAACTAAAAGATCATAAATAGGTTAAAAAAAAATTATCAACGATTATAGAACATTTTACAATTTATTATATAAAAAAAGAAATGAATTTATAATTATATTGTAAATCAAATAAAAAATTTTAAAATGAGTATTAGGGGGTAAAACGATTGGTATTTTGCATTTTCGCCATAAATTTTGAAGAAAAACAAAACATACAAGTTATGGATTTATATGCAACCAAATCCCTTATCTACAAAATAAAATAAAAAGTGTAGCTCTCTACCTAAAATACTTATACAGTGCTTTAATTAATTACATGAAGTGTGACATTTTCGCCAAATTACCTCAATCCCCGGGTAAATTTGATAAGCAACAAGGTAAATTGGTCAAAATGGTTATAAATACATTCGCATTAACATTGTTACTCAATCAATCGTTTTATCCAAGTCTCCCCTAATGTAATTTATGAGGTTTGTTTTTGCAAAAAGCATTTATATTAATTAATTTATAATTAAAATGTGTAATTTATAGCAGTTCTCTCTATGATGTAGCTAATTGACATTTTTATTAACCTTTTTTTGTGAGATTAAATATATACTATTTATAATAAGTTATTAAATATCTATAAATAACATACATTAAGAAAGATATTTTTTAAAAAACTAATTTACTAAATTAATATATAAAATTGGTAAATCCCCTGTGTATAACCCACCGAATAATATTAATTTTTTTAACATTATATTTTTAATAAATTATTTGTAACACTATGATTTAACGAAGAAAAAAATCTTTTTATATCTACATTTTATTATTTTAGCAGGATTAGCTCATTGTCGTAGGTAATAACATGTGTCAAGGTGCGGTACCCTGTCGGGATATTTTTTCAGGCCATTTTTTTTTACTGAAACGATTGATATAGACTACAAAATTTGATAGGATCTACCTGACCCCAGAAAATCTCAGATATGGGTTATAAGTGCTGGCTTACCGCTAACAATACAAATATATGATAAGTAAGAGAAACCGGGGCACGTTGAGAACAGGGACACCTTAATCCCCTCCAATTATAATTTAAGCCATTAATTTATAAGACTGGAAATTTACGTCTATAGAGAATTACATCATACATTATTTAATAAATATATTTAGTATTTTGATTTTTCCGGAGGAAAATGTGTTAGCATACCAAAAGTAACAATAAATAATTTCAAACTTTATCGCTTAGATTTATAATAAAGCTTTTAAAATCTTAATAATTAATTTTTTGGAAAGTTTATACCCTATATTTTAATCTGATAATTCAAAATCATAAAATATGATTCTGAATAACATTTATAAAGTTAGTGGGTTAGGTCATGGTTGGTCATACTATACTCATAGGATAATTGGTCCTATATTATTGCATATTTTTTTATTTTGATTAAAACTAATGCAAATAATTTTCAATTAATATTTATCAATAATATTTTTTTTAATTTTTTTTTACAAAAATTTCTAAAATTTTTTAAAAGTGCTAAATTCAATTTAATTTACTTAATTATTCCATATTATGACATTATCAATAAATTAATTTATTCTAAAACCTCTAGTATTACAACAATAAAAAATCAATTATATATTTAGAACTCTATTTTATGTGTAGACTAACCATCACTAGATGTCCCAACATACTCATAAATTTGTATAGCTCCGCCAAAAAAATATTCAATTTTCTAAAAAAAGTATATTCATAAAATATATATTAATTATTTCAAATAGCCTATACTTTTAGAATCCAGAAGATGTTTTATTTATTTATCAGTCTAAATTTATTGAATCTATTCAGGCTTGAACTAAAAATGCCCCAACCATTCCTGTCCCCTATTATTTTTATTTATTTTGTTTTTTTTTACATATGGAGCTTATTTATTTGTTACAAATATTTAAGATAATTATATAGCGTTAAAATTGTAAAAAAATATTGAAAATGTAAAAAAAATAAAAAGGGCATTTTGAAAAATAAATATAAATTTAAATAAATAAATATCTTAGTCCAATAATATCCACTACCTTAACTTTCTTAGGTAAGCTCGCATTATTCTTCTTCAAAGATTTATGATTTCATATTTTCAGTACTGGAGATCCTCGTTGTCTTCCTCAGACAGATGCTGGCCACAGCTATCCTTAAAGCAAAATATTTTTTGCCAGACTTACTTTCCTTATTGTTTCACGATATATTTCTTCCTTATTTTTTTTTAATTTTGGATTTTTTTTTATATTACAAATTTTTATTTTTTTAACATAAATAAATATTTATAATCAAAATTTATCTTATTATTATTTTTAAATATTTGTATTTTTAATTGAATTTGAAAATAAAGGTCTAGTATAATTATAAGTTTTCGTCTTCTTATGGTAATGGCTTGAATAATTTGATATATAAACGGATTACTTTATAGCCTACTATTTGCATAACTTGAAAGGTTCTTGAAGTTGTTAGATTTAGGACTCCTTTGACTTATAAATTTAAAGATAGATTTAGCCTATTCCCCAAAAGAACGGGAGACGAATTTGTTAACGACAGATTTGTAATAATATTTTTTTACTTTTCCTTCACTCAGCAATCTAAGTGTATCGTAATTGCTATGAGAATGGGCAAAAATAATGATAGAGGCAGGTCCTAACATATATGTTTGCCTTTGTACCATGAGATCAGAATATAGTTATACGGCAATAGTTTTTAATGGTTGAAGAATCATGCATCGAGCTGTTAAATTATTAGCTCTATAGTGCTTTCTGAATGCTAGTCAACGCAAGAGGTCTATCGGTTCATTGGATTTTATTTAAAACCAGACATGTTTAGAAATTAAATTATGTAACATTGTATGATATATATATTTGTAACGATAAATATTTTATACTCCATAGCTTTTTAAATTTATTTATGACAAAATGTGTTTTTTATGTAAAATCAAAATGTTTTTACACCACAATATTAGGTGGCATTAAAATATGAAGAGTTTAAAAATATAAAATTGACATTATTTGAAGCATTTCAGAAAGTTTTATAATCATATATCATAAATATATTTTTATAAGGTATTAATTATATCAAGAGGCTAGTAGAATCAGTGCTAATCGGATTAATCAAATTATGCTTTAAAACATGATATATTATAATATATTTATATTTATTTCTCATTAGAATGTATTATTTAATTATACAACCTTAATATGTATTACTTTTTTAAAAATATGACATTGACAATAGCGGAGAGCATTTTATCAGAACTCAGGGAAATTAGAGCTAATGTTGATGAAGAATTTCATATTTTATATTTTATCGTTGGTCAAAAGCAGAGACACGTGTTTAATATTTGTCTCCCTCGGCTTGTAGCAAGGCAAGCTATTCGTTAAAACATTAATATAGGATCAGTAGAAGAGTTTATCTTAGATACAGATACATTTATAACCCAAATAAATAAATTTTTAATTCATCATGCAGCACTTACTAATCTGCAAATATTAATTCCACAAAAGCCTTCCCAACCTTTTTCAGATGGTGATAGAAAAAAAAATATTTGTTAGATTTTTATCATGAAGATGTTAAAGTATTTTCTGATACCTTATTAGCTGAATAACTATGTTTATAAGATTAACTATGGTTGATATAGTCCCAAAAAATGTATGGATGCTCTGCATTATTTCAACATTTTAGAATAAATTCCCAATGTATTAAAAGGGTTAATAAACTCTTCCCATTAGTAAAATAATGAGAGAACATTCTCTTTTTTAAGAAGAATAACAGAGGCCTGCAGTAGTACCATTTTTTAAAAGTTTTTACGGCCCGGCCTGGGTTTTTTTTAAAAGATTTTCAGGCCCGGCCCAGATTTTTTAAAAATAAATTATATTTATTTTTAATTATTATAGCTAATAATAACGATTTCAAATATAGGGTGTTTTAAAAATACAGCCCGGCCTGGGTGTTTTTTTTAAATAATTCTGGCCCGGCTTGGGTGTGTTTTTAAAAAAATTCAGGCCCGGCCCGGGTATATTTAAAAAAATTAAAATACTTCCCAAAAACATACCAAGAAGTACAACATCTGAAAGTAGATTGAAAGGTTTGGATTTTTTGAATGTTCATACATTTGACAACAAGCAAGGATGAGATAATTGAAAAATTAGCTCAATCCCAACCAAGATTGGATTTTACATTGTAAATATATAACATACAAAATACAATTATTCTTAAGAAACATTTTGAGTAAAGTTTCAAAAAATTCAAATTTCTATTTTGGGTCATTTAAGTGATTCTTTACATATAATTTTTTTATAATTCACATTAATTTAAAATTGTGTATTAGAAATAGTTATTATTAGTCCTAATAAATTTATGTTTGATATTTTTAAAAAACAATAATATTTCTTAAAAAATTTTATTATCCCCCCCCCCCCAGACATAATTCCTGCGTACGCGCCTGATTTAATTATTTTAAAGTAATAATTATTAAATTAGTAATTGCACAAATATATTTTGCATTCGAAACGATTTCAAAATGAATTTAGTAAATGCAAAAATAAAATATAATTATATAATTAATTCTTAAATAATATTGATAATGATATTGGTATTGGTATTACTTTTAAAACAATATATGGGGGAGTTAGAGTAAAACAGTTATTATTTTGCATTAAAACAAAAGACAAATAAGAATCAATGTGTAGTTTAATTTCTCACCTATAAAATAAAAAGGTGCAGCTCTATCTATAATACTTTGGGAACTATAACTATTTATGTGGAATGTTATATTTTCGACATATACAAAGGGGTTAAAATAAAATTGAACCTAAATTACTTGTTTTAAATTATAGATTAATCAATACAATAAGGAAATGTAAATAAATTATCAAAATTAAAACATTTTTAGTCACTCTCTTGGATAATTATCTTAGAATAATTTATATAATTAGATTATATAAATATGAATTATATTATTAATTTTTTGATAATATTTTTGCAATAATTTTCTTTTCAAATATTTATAAGAGAAAGTTTTAATTAACATATAATAAAATAAACTATTATTAAATAATAGTAATATCTTATACTTATTTTTTAAACATTTATCTCATCCAAATAATAATATCTAATTACAAATAGTCATCGTAAAAATATTTTCTCAACTTTATTTAAAAGATAGCTTTTGTTACTTTCTTTTTAGAATAATTCAGATTTTTTTCTGCAGTTTCTTTTTCCATCATTTTTTCCCTTAAGATAATCCTACAGTTTTATTTTCCGTCAGATAATTTTTCCACTATTTTTCGGTCAAGTTTATTTTGCCACAGGCCTTTCCCCCTATTGCAATAATTAGAATATGTTATATTTCTAAGTAAGCTTCATTTTTTACCTTAAATTTTTTATGATATAAATATTATTTTTTTCTAATATGTGATTTATAAGATGATTATTAGGAACCAAAGGTATAACTCTTATGCCATAGATGGGGCACTGAGATGATTTTAATGCAGTGGTATATCAAAAATTTTATTTAGAAACCAGTTCATAAGCACTGAAAGCTTCAACCAATAGATTCCGTAGTGGATGCCGACAGTGTTTGGCTAACAATAGTTGTGGAATGATATCGCGCTTTTTTGCGATTATACATTAAATTCAATTTTTTCTTCTAACTTATTTTAATAGTTATTTATATTCGATATCATTTACACTTGGGTTTGGACAGAGTTAGCTTTAGCTTAGTTCGCAATTATCTAAATTGTTCAATCAAAATATATTTGATTATATTCTGCATTTTTATATGCCCACTATTCATTTCATCGAGGGTTTTTCTAGTTAAGATAAGAACATGCTCAAATAAATGCGTGTCTCAGAATGAAAATATAATGTGAACTTACTTTATATAGGTAATTATTTACCTATGATTTACGTGTTTGGGGAAATAAAAAAGATGAATGTGAAAAACCATTTTGATTTTTTTTATATTTAAGAGTCTCATATCTAACGTGTCCTTTAAATATCACTATTTTTTAGATACCATATTAATATGATATATTATAATAAGGTTTTTTTTGACACACATTTTGTGCAAATTATTATAAAACAAGATTCTTTGGTATTTTAGCGTTATTTGTGAATAATATTTTTTTTATGATATAATTATAAGTATATGCCTAATCATAGGTTTTAGGTAAGTTATCCTTGTCCTTTTGTTGTGGGGAGAGGCAACATTTAAAATAAAATTTAATCCAAAATTTAAAAATAGCAAAAAAAGGAGATCCATATTCAAAGATCTATTTTTAAAATCGGGTACGAATGGCTGTCGGCTATTCCAAGCAAAAATCTCGGTTTTCCCTCACTAATAAAGAAGTCCGTTTACTATTTCCCTTCGTCTTAGCAGCGATGTATCGCCCTACTAAATGTAATAATTGTTCTTCCATCTGATTTTAATTGACACTATTCTTTACCTTGTAGTATTCCAAAGCCTATTCTCCTCCCAGCATACAAACAAAAATAATTTAATCTCAAAAGCTCTTTGCATAGATTTTTCGGTACAATCCAATCGTTATGAATCTTGAAAATAAACAAATATTCAGACAGTGCTAAAGTAATTTTTATCCCAATTGTCACCATAACTCTTGGTGTTTTTGGTGAGGGATTCCTTAAATTTATCGCATTAATAAGAAAAAAATTAAGCCAAATAGGTAATGATCGTAATGAAGCCTTCTATTTCAAACATTTCTCAGGAAGGCTATTCAACAAAGCAATTCCATTGCTATTCATGTTTCCATATAGCAATGCAAGAAAGCCGATCTCTTAATAGTTTTTTAAATTTAATTTTTTTTTATTCAATTGTTTGTTTTTATTCATACCACATCATCAATGTACCATTTATGCAAAGGCAGTAAGCAATTATTTTTGATGTTAGTTATCAACTCATGTATTCCTAAACAAAACAATATGGAGCCCAAAGAGTGATCCTGGTGATCCTGCTGAATACCTTCATAAGAGAATAATATATAATGGCCGAATATCAGAGAGGATAGTTTTTTATAAGAAGAAAGGATGGTAAAAACTGGGAAATGTTTTATGAGTTGTGAAATAAATATTTTTCTGTGAATGCTATATTATGTTAAATCGATCTTAACTTGATGTTGATCGATTATAACTTGAACATAAATATATGTAATATATACGGCTGCATCCTGAACTCGTTCCGACACGAGTAAGGAGTATGGTGGGTGTTAAATACGTGTAATGAAAAAGGAAAGTTATTTATAATTTAAAAAATAAACAGTTAATTTGAATATAGAATTTGTTAAGAAAATTGAAATTTTTAAATTGTAAAGGTAATTGGAAGGTTTAAATTGTAATCAAATTAAATGACAATTATGTGAAATTATCGGTGATATGTAAATTTTAGAAGTATAAATAGTGAGATCGAAAATGTAACAATTCAAGAAAAATAAAAGAGAAAATTTTTTCATTTTTACTTTATATTTTTGATTTTATATTTTTACTATTAGTTTTGTTTATGTTTTTAGAATAATTTTCATTAATTATATTATTTTATAAAGTAATTTGTCATCTTCAATTTCGACCATAATAATCTGGGAACTGTCCGCTGATCCTGCCAGCTATAAGCTTAGAACATAATTTCCTATATACAGTAGTGACTGAAATTTACCCGATATCACCATTCTTTTTTTCAAGGCAACAAGCTTGGTTCTGAAAGGAGGAGCCTTCTACATTCTGGGTTGTCCCTATTTATAATCTTGTTACATTATTGTGTAATTCTATTCATAAATAGGTTGTTTAGGATAGGAGTAGTAAAATCTTCTAGAAAGCATTTAATAAAAATCTTCTCCTTAAACCCCCCCCCTTAATGTATATAATATATCACAATAAACAATAATTAGAAAGAAAAAAAGGTAAAAGTTAATTATTTTTTTAAATAACAACCATAAATTAAAATTTTTGAGAACCTAAATTTATTTTTATTAAATTATAACATTGACTATGAGAACTACAATAAGTGAATCTAGTGGCCTTTAAAATTATGGCAAACCTGTGTCTCCCCTTCTATAGGAAAATTCTCGATACGCCTATTTTGGTAACATACTGTGACCCATGTATGTCAAAGGAACTGTTTATTAATATACTATAATGAAAAAAATCACAACTTCCAATCTCCACTCACATAGGATTAAAGAGAAACAAGGCGAAGCTTCCGTGATAAATTAGAAAAAGGAATTGAACATCAAAAAATGAGTCAATCTAACCAATTTTTTTAAAATACTTATTAGAGTAACTATTTTAAAAAAATACAAGCGCACAAAGTATCCAGTGTAAACAAAATTATTTTTTACAAATACAGTGTTGTGCAGATTTAAAAACATTTCCATATTTTTTTAATTCGTTTAATAAAACTATTTAACTGTAAAAATTGATAAGTTTTATTTTCAAATAAATTAAAAAATGAAATGTTTTTCATCAAATCTGGTCAACACTATAGAAGGGGAGATAATCTTGATAAAAAATATCTTCAGCATATTAATGTTTTGTAATTGAACATATATTATTAAGTACACACGGTGAATATGCCTATATTTATTATTAAAAAATGTATTTAATATAGAAGAATTTTTTTGAGAACTTGTATCGGTAAAACAAGTCTGGCTTTATTTCGATTTTATTTTATTAAAAATAATTGCAAAATTAAATTTTGTTTTATTTTTTTATAATATTTTATAGAGATAGTAATATATTTTTTTAGATATGCATATGCATTACAATTTGTTTTTCCAAAATTCCAGCATTCAAGTTTATTTATAATTGACTATCATTATTTTTTTATTGATTTTTTACCTACCAGATAATATGAACATTCCTAACAATTATGCTTATTATAAAAAGTAATATTTATTGATGAGGCCTCATGGATGCCAAAATTATTATTGCTGCCTAAATAAATTATTTAAAACGTGTTTAAAATTTTAGTTTGATATTAATGGATCCGATATAGTTTATTAAATTGATAATTAAAAATATATTTTATAATATACATTGCACAATGGGATAATCTCAAAAGAATAATAAAATATTAATTAAATATTAATTATGAGTAAAAGTGACTTCAGTTATGACAGGAGAGTTATAAATGCTTATTATAGTTTTCCATTTATTCAAGGATAAAAGTCTAAAAAAATATATAAATCATATTTCCTAACATGTTAAATTTATATGCACGTATAATAACTAAGTATTTTTAAAACAATAAAATTTATTAATAAAATCAATATAACGAATTAATATTGATATTCATTTACTTATATATATAACAATATCTCATGAAAGAAAATTTTGATTCGTATTTTAAATTTTACAATGTTTATAAATCATTAAATAAAAAAGTATAATAACCAGAGATTGGAATGATACTGAATCTAACTCACTATGAAACCCTACTGGTTTTGCAAGTGGAAATCCATAATTTTTGTTTTCTAATAAACATGTCTTCTCTTACATGTTAATTTGTAGCATTCCTTTCTAAAAATAGTACTTTCTAATAACTTCATAATATTTCTTTTAGAGATTTGTTTTTTAAAAAAAATTTCCCTTATTTTTAGAAGATTATGGTTTAATATATTATTTTTTAGTTAGGTATGAGACAAGCAAAAATTTTAATATAGTTGAATTTAAAAAAAATCCCCAAACATTCAAGAATGAAGTATAATTAACTTGAAAAAAGATATATTTCTTTTTTAATTTATCGATCGTTTTTCTGATGAAATATCAAAGCATAAATAATTTATTTGTTCAGTTATGTTAAAAGAAAATGAAAAATGATTATATATTTTTCATTTTTTATATAAAGCTTTATATATTTGGTTGTTAATCTCTTTTAATAAAGTGCCAATTTAAGAGGAAAAATAGTAATTTTCAGAAAATTAAATCTTCGAAACCCCATAAATATTCTAAGCTCGATTAGACTGATAATTGCTCATTGTGTATTTTCATTTTTGTATTTTTATCAATTTTGCCAATCTCAACTCTACGAAAGATTCATTTCTGCCACCTTACAAATTTATAAATGTCAGATTAAATTTTTTTGTAATGTTTTAAATTAAAAACTTTATTTTTTAGACAAAAGTTATATAATTCTTAATGCGTTTGAAAGAAACTTAAAATATTCTTGTGGTATTATTTTGCCAATATAAGGGTTTGTAGATTAACTTTTTTGAAATATTTTACATAAAAATGTCATTTTCAGTGTAAGGGCCTTATATAATTCTTAATAAACCTGTAAAAAGCTGAAGGGTATTTGGTATTTTTTGTAAGGGCATGTCTCTTAATAGACTAATCAGAAAAGAAGTTTATATAAAATTAGATTTATGATTTAGAATCTCAGCGCTTGAGATGATAAAGCAGGGACCCAAACCGAAACGAATATCGGTTCGGTTCGGGTTCAGGTTCGGATAAAAATAACGGTTCAGGTTTGGTTTGTAAAAAATTAAAATATCGGTTCGGTTCAAACCTCTAAAAACCGGTTTGAACACTTTTGTATCCAAACCTACATTCGAATTATGTATAGGGAAAATTTTTTATTTATTTTATCATTAATTTAAAAAACACATGTATAAAACCTTCATTTTTATTAATTGCACATTATAAAATAATATTTAATTTATAAATATAAAAATAAGAATATAAGAATATATATCAATGATTAATTTTAATATGAACAATATTTTATTTTTTTTTACTTAAATTTTTTTTATTAAGCCGCACACAATTAATATATTTTCAAAATTCGTCTCTCTCAAATTACACTATAAGGAGATAGTATAAACTTAATTGTTGAAAAGCATCTTTCCACACTGACTTGGGTAGCCGGCACTGCCAATATGATATCAGATTTGATGTGTCATTTATAATAATATTTTGGATTTAATTTTTCTCTAAGCATTATAATTTACAAGCTTAAAATATTTTAAAAAAATGTTGAAAAATGAAAATATACTAAAGTTTATAAAAATTATGACCGACACTTATCAATCAAATGTGATTTATGATAATCTTTAAAATAATTTGAATGTAATTGAAATTTTATTAATATACTAATAATAACTTACATATTGTTTTATAAACATAAAATCATGAGGCTCGAACCGGTTCAGAGACATTATAGCGGTTCGGTTCAGGTTCGGCTAGTATTTTTTTAGCGGTTTAGGTTCGGTTCAGGTTTGATAAAAAATACCGGTTTTTAGCGGTTTAACAGTTCGGTTCAGGTTCGGTTTGGATCCCTGTGATAAAGGTAGTCTTCTTTAGAATTTATAGTTTTATTCATTAAAATTTGGATCAGTTGAGCTGATATTTTAACATAATCATACCTATCACTCGATCCTTTACAACTTTAAAGATTTTTTTAGGAAACTACAAAGAGATATATTCAAGTGAAACTTTGGGGGGTTTGGGGGGGGGTAGACATTGTTTGGGACTCTAAAAACAGATATTGGGTGATTTCTTTTATTTTTTTATTTCATAAAGGAAAATTACAAGTATGGCCAACGATAGGCATTATTGATAATTTAGATTAAAATCATTTTTTTAAAGATAGTTTCATATTTATAAACAATTACTTTTCTAAAATAAATAACGTTTAATAGGCCTATCTAGACCCCCCCCCCCACCCTCCTAAACCTTCCCTCTGAAATTTTAATGATGTATTAGAGTTAAAATTTCTATTTTTAAATATAAATAAAAAATTCACACAAATGATATAGTAGTATATATATTTTTCCCATAAAAAAAAATTTCGAACATCATCAAAAAAAATTTTCTTGTTCAAAATGATCTAAAAAATTATATATCATATCGTAAGCAGTTTTAACTTTTACAAAACTCTGTGAAATATTTATAAAATATCATCTTTCTAAGTGAATAAAATATTAAGATATGATCAAATCCATTGAAAAATCTTGAGAATCCATATCTGAACTTCAGAGTAGAAATTTAAATCATTTTATGTGCAAATTTTTAATATCTAAGATATTAATAAATATAAAATGTGCAATTTAATGAATAATTTATTTTTTAAAACAGAATTACTATCAAGATTTTCTAATCGTGATCGCAAACAGTGGTAACTATTATTCTAAAACTAACGTGTGGATGATATGGATTATGTTAAGATAAATATGGCAAATTTCTCATTTCAAATAAATTTTTTTAAACCTGGGATAAAATAATTGCTAAAAGAATGCATTGCTGCTTTACGCAGATTAGCCAAGATTTGCTATTAAATCCCGCCTCAGCTGCGAAATTATTTTACCTTACCAATGTAAACATAAAACCTGTGTAGAGAGCGATGGGCAGCGTCTACATGACAGAATATTCACTGGATGCAAAACACCCCCCCCCCTCAAAAATTAACACCTACCTCCCTAAAAAATTCCGTCTTCGAGGGCTATATTTCTACATTATTAATTATACCTTTTTAATTATAATAGTAGTCCCTTATTTTAAAAAGAATAATTTAAGTTATTAATGCTCTACTAACAACTATCAAAATATTGTGAACGTAAAAGAGTTATTTTTTAGAACATGAATTCAATTAAAAAAACTCGCATTTACAATGAATGCATTATTATAGTATATTCTTTGGCATGAATATGAGTTTACTGTTAGAAATTAAAACGCTTTTAAAAGAATAGCAGAAACTGATCCAGAAATTGCTTTATTTAGAAAACAATGTCTATTATTGTATGCAATATACAGATTTGGTCTACCTTTGTATTATAATAGGTTTATAATAAAATTATAAATTTTTTAGCACTACATTTGCCCTATTTTCGCCAAAAATTTAATAGATAAACCCCCCAATAAATTTACCCTACCACTAGTCTACCACCAATTGCCCCCTATACTCCTCAAAAAAATTGGATGGAAACTATTCTTACCCCCATTGCTCATGTAGACGCTGGTAATGGAAGACATTGTCGAGGCCGTTTCCCACGGTATACCAAATTCAAATACACAATTTTGCGAGCACTAAAATCTGTAGACATTCCAACTAAACTAGAACAAACTGGCATATTTAGAACCGATGATAAACGTCCAGACAAACCTCTATTCCTTGGTAAATTTCTTAAAAGGTGGTACAGGGTCAACTTCTGGTTTGGACATCTGCATTTATCTAAATGCACCAACCACAACCTCGATGCCCTCGCTTTTGCAGAAGCCCAGAAATCACCAAATATAGTGCTATCAATCCTTCTTATTCATTATATCCATAACCTGTTTCATTTCTACCACTTTCGGCAGCAATGCCAGATTCGCGTAAGGATCAGGTAATGAATCTCTTTTTTTACGACAAAGGCTTGCCACCTTAATTATAATCTTATATTTATCGCCTTATTTTCAAAATAATCGTTATATGTTTTTCCTTGTTTATAATATATTATATTAGTTAAATAAAGAAACAATTGAACTGAAAACAAATATTTTTTTAATCATTTCCTTCAAAAAAATTCGAAATGTTCAAATATAACGATTATAAGTCATTTGTCATTTTTCTATGGTTCATCTTCCCTTAAGCCCTTAATTTAAAATATATATATTTTACCCATTTGCTTCAAAAAATTCTAAAAATTTTATATAACAATTACTATAATTGTCACTTTTTTATGGTTCATCATCTTGAAATCTTAGCCATAATACATTTACCTTTTTGCATTCGAAAAGATCGAAAAAAATTTAAAATTTATGACAATTGTCACTCTTCCATGGTTAATCTTCACGAAAATAATAATAAAACTTAATTACAATTTACTTTTTAACCAAGGGTTTCCAATATATCTAATAATCAACAGTAAAATAAAGATCGTATATATTATTATTTTAATATAAAATTTTTAGATATTATTTAAAAAATCAGTTATTTTTATTCATATTTTTCGGAAGATTTTATGTTAATTAAATCTTTATTTTTTGTTACATATTTCTTAAGATCTTTATAATTAAAAATATATTTGAATTCCGCCTTAAAAACTGATAAAGATAACCGATTAGATCTTTCAGTCAGATATTTTCATTAAACTAAATATGCGCTCTGAATTAAAGTTTGAAAGGGGTAACGAGAATATAATATTGCATACCAAAATTTGGCGCAATGTTTTTAGAAAAATAAAGTACCCATTTGTTTTCGTGAGCCAAATTCGATATTTTCAAAGCATAATTTTAATATTGAATTGGGATTTTTTTGGAATAAAAATAAGATTTAACAGCTGTTTAATTTTTATTACCTAGAGCCACTATTAATAATAGTCATCTTGTTGGAACAATTTGTTAAAGTTCGACCATTCAATATTTTGAGAATCCATAATTCTCTTTAAAACAGACACCTTGTTGTGAATATGCTGTCGACATAACATCTCATACCAATTATTTCTAAGTCTATTATAAAGAAGCATGCCCCTTTCTTCCTGCAGTGTGAATTGAATGATATTTTTATTCAAAACTAATAATTCCAATTATACTTTACCTTTTTCAATTCATAACTGCGTTATCGACATCAAAAGCTGTTACAATTGATAGTGAAAGGTAGGCTCTGCACAAACATAGACATGATAACCGATAATTTCTCTGAGTCTGATGAAATAAATTTATAAGTTTATTTGGCATTAAAGCTACATTCTTTATCTTCTCTGCCCCATGAATAAATGGAATTCCAGTTTTGAAATTGCGATTTACATTTTTTTTTGGATGTTAACCTTGTCTTTAACTATATTTATATATAATTTCAATTAATGGAATAAAATTGGAAATGAAATATCACGAGAAAACTCTATTTAATTAAAAATTATTATTCGGCTATATAAAAAATTGTTAAAGTTTTAAATTATAAATTTTTTCCTTTTAAAATATCATTTTATATAGATTGTCTAAAAATTATATAAAATACTTAATTCACATTTACATAAGATCATTTCCAACATTGTATTTTAAAATTAAATGATATTATTATTATAAATTGCAAAGTTTTGGAGATGATTTATGAAAAAAACGCGAAATTTTTAAGAAAAATTGGGTGAAAGTGTAAAAAATCGGGAGAAAGCGTAAATAAATAGATGGCGTATTTTGGCGTAAACTAAAGATAAAAAATCGGGAAATTAACCCAAAAAACAAGACAAACCTGATTTTAACCTATTTACTAAAAGAAAAGTTTAAATTCATAATTTATCAAATTTAAACTTACCCATTATGAAATTTAACATTTTATTTAATCTATTCTTGAAAAAAAAAAAAATATTATATGCATAATATTGTTAAAAAATATATGTCGAATCTCATAACAAGACTCAGTCCTATGCATGAAGTGTGCCAAACTTTTGAATACATTAATTGCAAAGTTTAACATATTGTATAAATAGAAAAGTTATTAACAAAAACTGGAAAATTTCTAAACTAGGCAGCAAGATTCAAGATAGAGAGAATATAGAAGCACTAAAGCGATTACTATAATAAAAAAAATTAAATAAAATATTATATTTTAAAATATGAGACTCGATATCATTGGAATATATTAATAGTTAGATTTAAAAATAAGTAGTCAAATAGACTTGTGGCATCTTTAGAAAATTGTTAAGGTAAAATTGAAAAAGAATGAGATAGATGATTTTAGCCCTCTAGCGCTAAGGTAGAACGATTGTTTAATACATACGAGCTTTCAAATTTGAAAATATAAAAGTTCAAACGTCGATTCAATGCGAATTATAACGTCTTTGGGAAACGTTCCGTTTTTTAAAATTATTATTGTCAACAAAACTTTATATGGAAAAATTTGATTATTAAATCTTAGATTGCTGTGATATTGTTTAGTAGTTAGAATTTTTTCAAGTAATTTTTCAAATAAAATAAATTTCTGTGATTTTAAAGAATTGGCACAATAAGGAGGAGAATTATCAGTTTTAAAATAGATGAAAGCAAAATGAAAGCAAATTTTAATTTTGATATTAATATAAAAGTATCAGAAAAACACAAATTTCACTTAATAATATTTTTTATTTCCATGAAAAATTTCAACCCCCCCCCCATCTCCTTGTCTACTGTTTCACTGCTAGATTTAATTTTTTAATATTCTAAGAATTGAATTTGGCATAAAATATAAATAAATCAGATTGAAAACTTTTTGAAACCTTAATTGGTTTTTACATTGACTTAATTCAACTCGTGTTATATTTCTTGAAATTTCTAAATGATTTAAAGACAAATGAATTCATCTGAAATGGAAAATTTGATTAATAGATCACTTCATTGTTTATGGTTACCAAAGTATCAATTATTTAACACCATTCAAAAATAAATGTTTTATTAAATAATTGTAAATAATGAACATTAGATGAATATAACATAGGATATATTGGAAAAATATATATAATGGATACATAATTTATGATATTGAATAGCTTTGAAATATTTGACCTATTAGGTCAATGATAGGTTTTGATGGCGAATCAGTTACGAACAAATGGCACGAGTACGAAGAATTTTCTTTCGTGATAATAGAGAATAACCGAGAAATTAGAGGATGCATGCAACAGAACGAAATATCTCTAAGTTCGTAATCCATGATTCTTTTCGATCTTTTACTATTAACATTATGATGTTTTAAACTTATATGTTCCTCTCCTTTAACTATCCTTATTTCTAAACATGCAAGTTGTAATTTATTCTCCGTATTTGAATTCAACATCTGCAAACATATTTGATTTATAGCTTTCAATGCTACATCGATACCTCTGTGATACTGAACTGTCATCGACTTCATATAATTACAAACAAATTCGACACTCTTAATTTCATCATATATACTTTTTTCTGAATCCGATTTTATAACCTTATGAAATGGATAATAGCCATGCATTTCTTTATTATTACTAAATATGGTACCTGTGCTCCAATATCCATAATTATTATCCCTCAAAATTATATCACCAATATTAAAGAATAGTTCTTCATCTGTGATTGGGTAATGAGCTTGTATAACCCTGCACAGATCTGCGGACTTTTTATATTTTGTTTCTTCACACTTTTTCTTCAACAATTTTGCAGTTACATCTTGATGGACCATTACTATAGAACCGCAAAGCTCAAATGGCAATGTAAAAAAAGGTTCCCCTTCGTCAAAATCTGAAGGTGTCATCATATTTAGGTCAGCTTCCTCAAATGATTTTGTGTACCTTCTTCCGACATTTGAAGGCCCGTCAAGATCCTTAACTTCATATTTCTCATTTGCAAAAAGTTTCAAAGGTGATATACCAAACCTAGATACTGTTACTAACTTATTGTCATAAAATGCCATAAATTTAAATGGTGGAGTTCTGTAATCAGCATCACACAAAATATCAGTTATGACTCGGTAAATAAACATATATTGGTCAAAATTTTGAACCATGGATATCCTGAAAAATCTTAATGATTTTATACATTTGTAAACATTTATAACTCCTGTTGACAAACCAGTTTCTTTTAATATACTAATTGCTATAAACGTACCCGTTCTTCCGACTCCGGCACTACAGTGTACAACCATTGGGAAAAAATTGTCAGTTTCATAATTTTCAATCAATGTCATAAATGTTATTAAACTACTATGATTGCTAGGAACACCGTGATCTGGCCATGCTTTGAAATGAAAATGTCTAACATTTCTCTCAAGGGAATGGTATTTTAATTTTAAATCCATAATGTTATAGTCTTGAGTAATTTTAATAGCCGTCGTTTGAATTGCGATATCTCCATAAGACATATTTGTATTAGGCCAATATTTAGTGCATTTATCAATGCCACTTTCCATACAATTCGTTAGCATTATTATTTTTGGACAGCGATGATGCCAAATCATTAGCCAAAAGTCGGCTAATGTACTAGACATTGGGGCTTGACACGCTATGAATTTTCTCAAATGTGTTTTAATTGATATAAAACTAGCATTTATATATCCTTGAAGATTATTAGGATGTGGTGGAATAGGGACGATTGTCAAATCATATGGTAAAATATTCATATAGCGATTTAAATGCTGTATGCTTTCATTTTCGCCAAACGAACAAAGATGCATCTGTTCTTCTGGCAATGCATAATACTGATACAATATCGATTGAGTTTGCGTTTTGATGTATACAGGCAACTCTACGATGCTAATAGATTTGTCAAACTGTCCCTTAATTTTTAAAGTTTTTTCTTGCATTTTCGAATCAAATTTTTATTATTATTTTAGATTTCTAAATTAGAACTAATTTAGATTTTAAAAATATTAAGTAATTTTATATTTATTTTAACTATGTTATTTTAAAAAAAGGAGCAGCTATATCCACAAAATTTTAATTTTTTCTTTATAAAATTGCAAATGATTATGTTTAATCTTAGAGTAGCTAGAGCCTTTATGCTTCCCATCTAGCTAATTTTAACAAAAATTTAATTAATATTTTAAAATGATAAATAATAATTAATTTTTTTTAAGACACCCTAGATACACTTAAATATAAATTTTATAAAAAATAAAATTAAAAGTAAAGGAAACCAAAATAGTAACTAACTTGCGATGCCCCCTTCGTTGGTCCCGCTGCTACCCAGTTTATATTTTCGAAGCTGCATTGATCATTATTTCTATGATCTCTTTTGTTCTAACCCCTAGTTATACCGTTTTAGTCATTGCAATAAATAAATGAACTTCCCAAAATTCTATTTAACTCTTTCGTAATTGCTAAACTCCATTATTCGTTCTTCTGGGGTTCTATTGATACCTTCCGCTGATAACGCAAGTTGCACCATTGTACTTCTTAATTATATTCATTTTATAGCTTAACTGTTGTACGTAATCTTCTTACTTCCTCTTTATCCCTTATCTTTCTTTTATTTAGCGTTTCTTTTTTCCGATTTTTCACTATTACCATTATTTCTTTTTAAATTTTTAATTTTGATTCTATTATATTCTTTTATTTTTTTTGGTATTTTCATCATTTTTTATGTCATCCAATTATCTTTTTATCTACTTGATTCTTTATTGTCAAATAAAGAAAAGTTAATCAGACTGAATATGTCCATAGAACATGTTTCGGTAACAAATGTTGTAGTTGAGAATTAAAGAGATTACAAATAATTAGTATAAATAAATTAACTACTAATACTTTATTAATTAATAAAATTTGTAATTACATAATCATAATTAAAATATAAAAAAATAAAATATAAGAAAAATTAAAATAAAAGGTTAAAAATTAAGTTCGCAAAATAATAATAATTTACAAGTAAAATATCCTCGATTATATATACTTTTCTATCCTATTCATTTACATCGTCTTTACTCAAATAATATAATAATTCGTTTCGTTTTTCTGTTTAACAGTCGATTTGAATATTACTTCTCTCGATTTTATTTCAAAGTAAATTTACATATTACAACATTTATGTTTTCTATTATTGTACCATAAGCGTAGCCAGGATTTGAACCATTAGGCTAATATTTTCAAGGGTCGGCCAATCCGCGGCCCATTGACCCATTAATGTTATATTTTTTAGCAGGCCTGGACCGGGCCTAAGTTTTTGAAAATTTTTACTGTGCTTGGTCAGCCTTGTTTTTCATTTAAATTTAGCTTATTTAAAACAATTGCTAACTTAAGCAAACTCTTCTTGTCATCTCGATTCACGAATTTCCAGATTTTCCATGAATTTACCAAAGCTACATCAATAAAATTGGTGAATATTGGCCACCACCATTTTTTTCCTCTTATTTTTATTCTATATGTAGATATTAGATTATCACATAGATCAACTCCACCCATGTGTTTGTAGTTACCATATTTGGCTGAGGAATTTTTATTTTAGAAGATATTTTCTTAGAATACCTTGAAACATTAGAAAGCAAAGAGATAGTGTGGCATGTCGATGCAACGGTCACCACCGAATTATCATTCCAACGAACTACAAATATTTCGTTTAATTTTTCAAACCTATAATCATAATATCCTCTATCTTTTTTTGCTACAACCTTTATAGATTCAACTGAGCAATGCTCTATTCTATTGTCCCTCACAGTTCAAGTTGCAAAATATCCCATTTGTTTTAAGTATGACAAGAGTTTAAATGATGTAAAGAAATTATCAAAATATATTTTATGATAATTTGGTTTTTGCAATGCCTTTAATAATTTTATGATTACATTTCCACCTAATCCATATTCATATTTATTTTCGCTTTTTCCTTGATATATATCAAATGAGAATACGTAACCGTCGAAAGAAGCCAATATCCAAGACTTGTATCCAAATCTAATTGGTTTTCCTTTTATGAACATTTTGCAAGAATGTCTTCCTCGATATGGTATCATCTGTTCATCTATTGATAAATGATGTTTGAAAATTCCAAATTGCTGAAATTTATTATTCAATATATTAATATAAGGCCTAACTTTATAAAATCTATCATGTATATCTATTTTAGTATTGTCTGCCAAATGGATATTTATATTTATTGTAATTGGGTCATTGTATCCCGGATTATTGGAATAGAAATATCGCTATCATTAGACCAGTACATTCTTTCTTGTGGGAGAGAATGATATCCAGTAAATAATAGAATTCCAATAAATCTCTGAATATCTTGGATGGTTATGCATATGTTAGGTCTATTCATTTGTTTAGCATAAATATTACTTTGTTCTACAATTAGGGAATATAAGTCTTCGTCGAAAATTAAAGAAAATATATCTGATGGACTTTTACCATGTAAATCATTTTCAAGTTTTATTACATCTTCCTTTTCTCCATTGAAAGGGCTTGAAGAATATATTGCATCCGTTTTTCTCCATTTTAAATTGTGAGAAATTCGAGAATAGCTGCTTGTAGAATATGGTTCTGGAAGGTCGTCATCAACTGAATTATGAATCTCCAATTCTCCAGCTGTATCTGAAGGCAAAACTCCGACATTTGTTAAGTCATTTTCATCGAAATCTTCTTCATCACTAACTGCAGAGGGGTTTGGCGGAATTATAACCATATCTCTTTCTTCAATTGGTTCCTCTTCAAAAAGTTGAGCAAGCGCTTGTTCAATTGTTAGAAAACGTTTCATTAAAAAAATTTATTAAAAATTAAATATCTAGACAAATTATTTTCGTAGAATCTTGATTTTTTTATTAGTCATCTATTATTTTGATAATTTTGATTGAATTGACAAAACAGGTGGGTAATATTTTATATAAATAAAATAAAATCTTCAGAAAGGAAGAGGCTAAAAATAATTTTAAACTTTTGAATATTTATGAACCTAATAATTTCATATAATTTGATCGGGATAAAAAATTATAATAGGAACAATATATTATTCGATTTAATCTCAGGGGGCTAAAAAAATTTTTTTAACTATTTTCAAAAGGTCTTTTTTTGGGTATAAAATTTTTAAAAAAAATTCTTAGGGGGCTCGAGCCACCCACCCCTCCTCCCACCACCCTTAGTGATGGTAGTGGTTTTAAGTATAATGTAAAAAATTATAATTCATTATGTTAAATTTCATTTGTTTGAATTTTTTTAAATAATTTATACTGCTAGATGGTTAACGGTGCATATATGCACAAGTCAACTTTATGTGGTTATCTATAAAAATTTTAATTATTTAAAAATTCAAAAATGATTGATAAATATTGATATATCTATAAAGAATATATACACACTAGTTTTCATCGAAATAATTTTATAATATGCTTGTGAGATCACTTAGAAAATTTTGCATTTTAGACCTCATAAATTCGCAAAGTTTGAGGGTTTCTTAGGGACATAAAAAAATATTTTTTTCATATTTTTCTTTTCCAGTTTTGAAGTACAATGTCTGAACTATATAAAAATCTTTTTTATTAATTTTTAAAATAAAAACTACTATGTTAAAATAAGGTATATAGGAGGTGGTGCATATATGCACCGTTAACCAGTAACGGGTTAAAAAAATATTGCAATTTCTTTCTTCTAATAATAAAATTTCCGTAGCTAACAAATGCTGGGCCTGGGCCTATAATCTGCGAATGGAGGTTTTCCCCCCTAAATTTTATTGGAGGGCTTTAGGTTCTCTTATTTTAGGCCTTTGGCTATATTAGATTTTTATAAAAAATAATTTTTGGTTTTCACTTTTTTATATATAAATGTTTTTTTTTTAAAAAAATTAAATTATAGCTTTTTTTAAAAAAGTTTTAACTTATAATAATTTTAATTGCTTTCATATTTTTCTCTATACTGATATATTGTATATATTTTTGGGGGAGGGTAGGGAATGTGTAGGGGAGAATCTTTTATTAACTCAAAATGATATGTATGAAAGCATGCAAATTTGCGATGGAGGAGATTCCCACCCCCGTTAAGAGCCTGTTTATAGTTTCCATAATCTAGAAGTTTCTCCTATCTTCTTATCTATCAACCTATCATCTTAATGTTAATTTAAGGAGACCATTTAACCTAATGTTAAATTTTAGATCTATCCCCCCCGGCCGATCCAGGCCGTGATCCGGCCTGACCAATTCGAGTTCAGAATCGGTTTGAGATTGAGATTTTACCTCCTAACCGATCCGGAGGCAACGGCTCTCCCTATGCACCCACACATATATTATAAAATAAAAGTAATATATTTATTATATATGAAACAAATATAATACCTTTTAATTGGTTTACTTTTCATTCAATATTAATGGATTATTTTTTTACACAATGATATATCCGCATACTTAATCTGATGTAATTTTTTTTAATTGGGTTATTTTCTTATCAATTTTATTTGATCCTTTTTTTAAACAATCATATGGTTTAATCACATTTGTTTATCATTTTTATTAAAAATGTCTCTTGCTGCCATATGAAACTATATTTTGTTTTTATCCTTTTTGATAATGGATTAATTAGCATACTCTTGGTGGGCGGGGCAGTAGCTTTGGGCCTCCATATTTTGTTTTTCATGCATTTCAAGGTAAATTAAATATAATTATTTTAGAAATATTATATGAAATTTCTTCTTTATCCGATGTTTGAATTTTCTAACTGAAAGACTTTCTATTTTTTATCTTGCCCAATGATGGGGAATCAGAATTTTCTCCGTTATTCGATGATCAATTTTATGTTCAAAATGAAATTAATTACATGGTTTGTGTAAATAAAATCTCCTATACAAAATTGAATTTAACTCTTAAAGTGGAAAATATTATTATAGGATAATATAAAAATTTATATAACTCAAGAGACATTTTTTATTTAGATAAAAAAAAAAAAATTTCCGGTCATGGGTTACTTTATTTGAATATTTACTGATAATAATGTATTTTAAATTTTAAACTTGTAACAGTTAGATGAAGATCTAAACAATATATATGTAATTTATTATTAAAATTAATAAAATTATATGAAGATGCAAAACAATATTTATATCTAATCAAATATATTATAATCAATAAAATTATGTTTATCCAGAATTATTATTGTTTATGTAAAAGAATATATATATATAAGAGGTAATTTTTTTTCTGGCAAAATGTTATTTTTCCAACTTTCAATCATTTTTTGAGCGCGTTTTTTTTTAATTTAAAAATCTGATTTTACCGGAAATTATGTTTGGAATAGCTACCCTATAAATTTCAGACAATTTTGCCATGAACTTTTGAACTCAAAATAATTTATATTAGTTTTTTCATAGATTTTGCATATAAATTATAAATAACTCGAAAGTTAACGGTTTATCTACAATTCCTAATAGAGGTATTCTAAACATGCTGGAATAAATTTTCGATAAAATTTAAAAAAACGCGCTCAAAAAATTATTTAAAGTTGAAAAAATAACATTACCGGAATAAACACATTGCCGCTAACATATCGTCGGTCTAGAATTGGAGTGCTCCACTCGACATTTTCAAAATTTTTGAGTTAGGTGGATAATAACTTATTTTTTCTATATAAATATAAAAACTAGATTAAATAATATTATATTTTTCCAAAGTCAAAATTGATCAATAAGCTTTGGAGCACTCCAATTCTAGGCCGACGATATATCATATTTATGACTCCCGTTATAATTTAATGTTTGTATATTTCAAAATTTAATTAACATTTTTGGGTTTTTCGATATTTTTATTTAAGTTTGATATAAAAAAATATTACAAAAATCTCAAAACCCGAAAAACCCTTTATTATTTTTGAAAACCGTAACGTAACCGAACCAGAACCTTTAAGATTTAAGCAGCTGAACCTCTTTATATATAACCGTTCAAATCTCTGATTTGTTAACAAAATTTATTTAAAAAATTCTCCTTTTCAAGTACAAATTGTATTGATATCTATCTAATATATAATCTCCGTAATCTATAGGTAATTTAATTCCATCTATAAACTTTCCTATCCTCTTAATGTTATAAATTAGAGGGAGATACTCTAATGTTAAATTTTCGATCTATCCGCCCGGCCTACCCGATATATAAACTGATGTAATAAAATAAGAAATCAAATTTATTTAAATATAAATAATCATATCACAATAAACTTCAACATTTATTTATATTAAGTATAATAAAATAATTTATTATACTCTATGTAATACACTTATTTCGTGAGATGGTAAAAATGATACACAATAAGAATCAAAATCTAATATTGCTAAGCCGTGAAAGATGATGTTCAAGATGACGAATGTATATTCGGACAATGCGAATAACGAATAAACTAAAATAATATAATTATTAATCGAGAAGATAATTTATGTTAATTTAAAATTTACCATATGGTTCGCAAAATGTGTTATGCCTTCTATACAAATAAGCAGCTAAAATAATGATAACAATGATTGAATTAGATATTTTTCTTTTCAACTTTAACGATAATGCGTGGTTCTATAATATATTAAAATTAAATTATCATTGTAAATACAAATTAATAGTTTGAGTGTTAAATTAAAAGATTATTTTCCGGCTCTTACCGCCAAGAGTACATTCGAAGATTTAAGCATTTCGCACAAATTATAAATATGCTCACATTTTCTGCTCAATTCTTTATTTCAAGGGAAAAGTATCTGATAACATAAAATATAGCACAATAATTTTTCAAAACATGGCTTCGAAATCTTAACTCATCAATTAGTGGGCTAATTTATGAATGAATCTAATGATCCCGAAAACGTTCTTTTTCTCATTCCTTAGACAGTCCTATCAATTATAGCGTAATAATATATTTGACAACATTATAGTATGCCGTGAAATATTTGTTAAATTTCATTGATAATATTTTATTTCGATTAATTATGAACGACCTCCATTCCATCTAAGCCCGACGAATTACCCCCTGCCCCATTCCTATAAAAATCAAAATTAGCAACAAACCCAACTCAAAAATACCCACCTTTAATTTCAATGACGATCTTGAGCCATGCCGCCCACAATGGCAGAAGTCCTTGATTACGAATATGAGGCCTTATAACACATGATAAGTCAGTAGCGTCATTAGGAGAGGGAAGGAGCGGAGGGGCTCGAACCCCCTAAAAAATTTGAAGAGCCCGCTCAAAATTTTGAATTTTTTTTTATACCATTAAAAAGATGTTTGTTTGATAAAAAAAGAAGGTAATTTTGGATAATATTAGCTTAAAATTTTAAATTTTTTTTAAAAAAATTTGAGCCCCCTGAGATAAAACTAGTGAGACCCCTGAATGTGATCATTTAATTAAAGCTTTAACTATAGTTTGATAGAGTAAAAATGGGCTAAGTCGACATAATCTGGACTACTGAAAAAAATCTATTAAGCATTGAGTCTCAAGTTAATATTAATTAAAATAAAATGAGGTCGAGGGAATAGTTTTTAGCTAAAAAGGTAGATTTAGTCCATTAAGAAAAGAGTAACTACTCAACTAATACTTTTACCTATAAAACATCTACATTTTAAGGCCTTTTAAATCACTTATTACTACCGAATTTTTTAATGATCTTGAGCTTATATAATTCTGATATAGAACTTTCTGATTTGTCAATTGTTACAGAAGAGATAACTTAAGTGGGGCAGAAGTCCGATCTAACAAAGAATGGTATAGATTTGCTGGTTAATTAACTTGTCAGGTATATAAACACTCAAATTTAGCATGAATAGATGTTTTTTTAAAACATTATAGATTAGATGTATTATCTGTTATATTATTTCAATATGTATTTAAAGAATTTGCCGAAAATGTGAGCTTTTTATTTATTCAAATATATGTCCCAGTCTTTGGCAGGATGGTGGAGAATGAGAAGGAAGGTAGTCATAGGTTGATGAGAGGGCAATCTTCGGCCAGGAAGGCTTATGTATTTACAAGTTTTGTATGAATACAATATATGTGCATAAAAAGGTGTATATAAAGGTGAGGAAGGGGTGGGGGAGGAAGGAAAGAGGACAGTTTTAAATTTGATTAGGCGAGTTTTATGAATTTTATATAGGTTTTATAGTAATAGGTCATTTTTATACTTCTCACTTTTTCATTAATAACAAAAATAATAAACAGAGATACTTTAAAAAAAAATACAATCATGAGTCCATTAATGCTTTAAAAAATAGAAGCGTTTAGAGCAAAATGGATATGAGTGTATAACAGAGTTACCAGACCTCCCAATTTTGGCGCAAACTCAGATTTTATTATAATCAACTTGTTATTTCAATGCCTGAAATTAAGATAATTGGGATATATCATCATATTATATATAAATATTTGAATCATTATAATTTCAATAATAACTAAATAAAATAACCATTTATTCATCAAAGATTAATATATTGTGTCTTTTTTTCTAGTTCCCTATTACTAATACATATCAAATATGAATCATTTAGGCTAAAAAAATTTCTAATTTTATGGATATTTTTACAAAGTTCCCCAAAAAGTCATATAATTCATAACCAGGGATACCCTGATAGGCAAGGTCAGGTAAGGGACAAAGGAAAACCCCTTTTTGGAAATTTGTATGCTCTTGTAAATATAATTTTAGGCTAATAAAAATTCCCTCTCTATACACTCCCCCCACTCTCCCCCTCAAAAATATACAATCAATATATTACTATATACAAGAATTTGAAAAAAAATTTGTAAAGTTAATACTTTTTAAAATAACAACTATAATTTAAAATTTTTGGAAAAATGATTTTTATATAAAAAAATGAAAAACCAATACTATTTTTATAAAAAATATAACTGTAAGCTAGTGTTGTTAAAAAGCCTGATTCAAGTTGATTTTTAAAGATTGTTCTATTAAGATTAGAGCCAGGATAATATTATGTAAGCCTCAAGATTTGGCAAATAGATGTCCAAATCTTTCAACCATCTGCAAAAAAATCTCCAGGCTTATATAGTATTATTTTGGTTATAATCTTAATTAATATTCTTTAATATTTATCCAATAAAATAAAACTGATTAACTAGAAAGGATATAAGAAATAGGCTAATCCCAATATACAAGACCTCTTAATACTTATTAACACATTATATAATAGATAGATCATTTAAGCCTTAAAATACATTTTAAAAAGTAATAAATTTTAATCTAAATAAATTAATAAGTATAATAAAAATAATTAGTTGTTTAACCTTGTTTAACGAAAATAAGGACGTATAATGACTGAATATTATACATGACATCTTCATGTATATTATAGAACTAATGATAAACACTGTAAATGATGCAGCATGTATCACTAAAATTATATTAGTATTTATAAGAAGTAATGATTTATGAAACTGAAATCATCCGAAGAACTGATGTATGTTAAAATTGATAAAGATATTATTTCCTGAAAGTATAAATATGTCGCAAGCCTACAGATATTTGTATAATAATAATGTTTTGATATAATTTTGCTAGGCGTGTAATACTTCTCTTGCAATAAACTATTATAAAGCCCTTTATATAAATAACCAACATAAAGTCTAGGCCCTAAATGAAAAGCAACTCCTATTTGCCATATAAATTTTTCTGGATTTTCATCACCAAATGCAGCACTTAATGATGGTAAAATATTTTTAACCTATGATTTATAATTTAAATTAAATAAGAAAAAAGGAAATAATTACTTTACAATGAGTTAATGTTGAAGTCTCAGAATGAAAGTATATTGATATAAAAATGCAAATAAACAAGGTTATTAGTGGACAAGCTGCAATTAAGATTGCAAATTGGAAAAAATTTATATTAACTATGATAAAATTTTTTGAACTCCCATCCATGATTAGTTGTTGGCTGGAAGAAAAATGTGTCTATTTTAATTGAATTCATAGTGGCGCGATTGCGATCGCGATTTAACAGCTAACAGTTATTTAAAATCTGTTTATGAGATCAATTTTTCTTTATTAAAATCATTATTTCTTAAATTATTATTATTAATTGAATTAAAGATAAAATTATTATTAATGAATAAAAATTGATCTCATAAACAGATTTTAAAAATCAATCAGCTGTTAAATCGCGATCGTTCGCAATCACGTTTTGAATCTTATCTTATTTAGTAAGTTGGTCCGAAACCATTATAGAGAATGTATTTTATAGAGAAACATTTATAGAGAAAACAATTATAGAGAATGCATTTATAGATAATTGTTTTATAGAGAATGTAGTTTATAGAGAATGTTTTATAGAGAATGTTTTATACAGAGAATAATTTTTATAGAGAATTAATTTATAGAGAATGATTTTATAGAGAATGCCGTTTATAGAGAATGGTTTTATAGAGAATGTCGATTATAGAGAATGATTTTAAAGAGTTTTATAGAGAAGGTCCTTAATAGAGAAGGACTTCAAAGAGAATGATTTTATAGAGAATGTTGTTTATAGAGAATGATTTTAAAGAGAATTACTTTTATAGAGAATTATTTTATAGAGAAGGTCCTTAATAGAGAATGACTTCATAGAGAATGATTTTATAGAGAATGATTTTATAGAGAATGTTGTTTATAAAGAATGATTTTAAAGAGAATTACTTTTATAGAGAATTATTTTGTAGAGAATCACATTGTAGAGAATTATTTTGTAGAGAATTACATCATTGTAGAGAATTATTTTGTAGAGAATTATTTTCTACATCTTGATTTTATAGCGAAATATTATATATGGGACAATTATAGAGTTCAAGAAATTTATGCGGGATTTGAAAAATATATCAAAATTAACATTTTAATAATACAATTCAGTTTATTTGTTGTATTTTATGACTTTATTTGTTTCAACAATGGTTTTTTTGTAAAATCTTTTTAGTTCATATCAAGAACGATTTATTAAATATGTATTAACCGTTATTAAAGAGAATCTAAACTGAACCAACCATTTTTTAAATTTTTATATATTGCATTTATATGTCAGCTACCTAAATTAGCCTATAGAAAAGTTCTTAACTTTACCCTTATGGATATAATATGACGGACGAGAATCTTGATTCTAAACCAGTTGTTTGGGTAAAAAATATGTCACATTTCCGTTCGTTCTGCGTTTAGGAAAACTATTCTAAATATAATTTTCTTTCTATTTTATTATACAAATTTTATTCATAAATCTTTTTAATATAGATAAGTAAGAATTAATTAATCTCTAATGATACACATTTAGATGTATGCGATGGCTTTAATATATTGAGTGTCGAAAAGTGCCGATCTCTATTTGGGGTTCCACATATTTATAGAGAAACCAATATTTTTGATTTAATAGAAGCACCATAATTTTGTCCTACCTAAAAAATCAAAACCGTCAATTGAAGGTTTCTATATAAGATATTATAGCGAATTCATTACCGCGAATGCATTATCGCGAATGTATTATAGCGAACGCATTGCCGCTAATGTATTATAGCGAGTATAATACAGCAAAAATATTATAGTGAATGCATTATCGCGAATGTATTAGCGCGAATGTATTAGCGCGAATGCATCATCGCAAATGCATTATCGCAAATGTATTATCGCGAATGCATTATCGCGAATTCATTGTCGCGAATGCATTATCTTAAATAATTAACATCAGTTGCGATATCGGGAATGGAGTTTGATGAAAACTACAGTTTTTAGTTGAACCTGGAAATTAAGTTAAAGTCGGGCTTGGGTCTAAAAATATTTTTTTTTAAATAGGGTTAAGGCTTTTGATTTTTTGACTCAAAAAATATAAAAAAGATTCTAAGCAATAAAATAGATTTCTCTAAAGATTAGGGTAAAGGAATTAAATTTTTATTTTAATTGATTGTTTAAATATGTGTTTAGTTATATTTTTCAATTGAATTTGGGACAGGACAGGCTCAGGCCTAAAATTTAAAATTATGGCTAGGCTCCTTAAAATAAAGATTTTGGATGGAGCTTTGGCCGAAACAAATAAAATTTGCATTTAAAATATTGAGCCAAACAGATAAGTAGACCTCGAATTTATATTATTCTTTGACAAAGCATGCTTTAATTAGTGAGGGATTTAGTATGAACTTGATAAGCATTTTTTGATAATAAATTTGTATGAAGTTCTCTTATTGTTTAATCAAAAAGACAAGGTCAAAGCTTATCACTGTAGTAAAGAAGTAATCTATTGCAATATTTTATCATATTATATATTATATTTGCCAGTTAGATATGATTATATATATATATTTACGATTAATATAATAGGTGTTGTTTAACTTCCTAATTTATTATGTGCACACCCATCCATTAAGAGCCATGGGAGCGTATACATCTAGATTTTGCGGGACCGGTTGACTCTTTATATTGGCTAGTTGGAGTAGATACATACTCAAAATGGGTTGAGGTAGACCTGATGAGAAACACATCGGCGAAGGAAATGATAACGATTTTAAAGAAGTGATTTTGGGTTAGACCAGAGGTTGGAAAGGAGATTGATAAAGCCAATGATAAACAAAATCAAGAACGTGATACACATTCCAATTTTAGGGAATTTGACGTTGGTCAGCATGTGTGGGTAAGGAATGAAACCACTAAGGGTTGGAGAGAAGGGATGATTCAGGATAGAAAGGGATTATATTCCTATGTAGTCAAGACCCCATATCGTGTAATACGAAAACATGCTGACCAGCTAAGGGACCGTTTGATATCAGATACGACGGAGCGCGTGATCGCTGACAGCGATCAGACAGAGTGTGAGACCCCAATGCAAGGGCGGACACATAAGCCTCCAAAACGAATAATTGAAGAGATATAGACATCTCTCAATTAACGTAGGGGGAAATGTAGTAAAGAAGTAATATATTGTAATATTTTATCATATTATATATTATATTTGCCAGTTAGATATGAATATATATATATATTTACGATTAAAATAATAGGTGTTGTTTAACTTCCTAATGTATTATGTACACACCCATCCATTAACGTGTAATTATATATCGTTATTTGTAATTAAGTTTCACCTTATGGTTATATACTAAATAAAATGTCAATGAAAGATACTTATTGTGAATAAATATAGAAATAAATAACTGTAAATAATCGTTCTACCTTCGCTAAAATCACAACAAGACATTAAACAATATTCAGCATCATAGGTAGATTGTCGAATTGAATTGCTATCCATCTCAGTACTTAATTCGTGTAATCTCTGATGATGAAATTGCCAATATTGTGACTCAGGAATTGGGAAAAAAATAGATTATTAATTTCCTTAATTGATTTTTGCTAAGTTCTTGCTTCCTGACGAGTCTTTTTTCTAATTATGTGATCAAAGACAAAATTGTATAAAAATGGATATAGAAATATAATAAATATAAGTAGAGATAAAATTGAATGAATTGAACATGTTTCATATATTATTAAAAATAACAGCTATTTTTAATACAAATTATAGTATATTTCCATTTCAGTTCAGTTGCTATATTTTATTAATCTGATAAATGTCATAAATTTCATTAGAGTGGCGATAATAGTGATTGGACGTTACTATCATCTATGAAGATGGGAAAATTTAATGGAATAAAATATTTACTTTGTGAGTTGTACTTCAAGGAGTAGATACAACCCTAAAAAATCGAAAGGTGAAAAATATCTCTTTTTTACATTTTCTATGCTTTCATATTTTTTAAATGTGTATTCTTCAAGACTAAAAGAGGTTTAGAAAGATTTAAAATAAAAGTTTTAAAAGCAAGCATTGACGGATATTAAAATCAATTAAACAAGCTGAAGCGAACTTATCATTTATGATTCCACTTTTTACAGTAGAAAGCAAGGCCCTATAAAAAATATATAAGAAAAGTAAGATATCTGTCTCAAGCGTAGATAATAAAAATCCTTATGTTATGCTGGAAAATAAAAATATTGCTTTAATCATGAAAATTTTTTTATTAAGAAACACCCACCACCTCCCCCTCCCAACATTAGCCCTAATGATACGAAGAAATTTAAATTTTAATGATAATTATACTTGCTTATAACCAGATCTATAGACCGACTAACAATAATAAAAAGACGCTTAACCATTCAAACAATGTTAAACAGGACTTTTTACCACAGGGGAAGGGGTTAAAACTCAAGATTGGCATTGAAATTAAAATGGGTAGTTTGTATTTGGAATTCCGTTGTTCTAATTTTAATGTGGTATAAGAAATGAGGGGAGTGGGGGAAGAAGGGGGTAGAATTATATATATGATGCAAAATCTTTTGATAACTAAGTATTTGAAATATCTTCTAAGTGTAAAAGAGTTAGTAAAATATTGTGAAATCTGCTGCGAATATCAAGCTTCGATATTTTCTATAGAAAGACATTACAATGCGATGGAAATCAGTGTTTATCATGATACAAAACTTCTCATAATCATATGATAAAATACAAGTTTGTCTGTGAACCTACCATATTTAAACAAATTGGTATCAATAAATATAATCCCTATGTGTAAATAAAAAATTTATTATCTATATTATATTTTTCCGAGGTCCTCACGTCATGTCATCGCTATAATTTATTTATTTTTTATAAAAGCAAGACTCAAATAATATCCTGGTAAATAATATTTATAATTTATTAAAAAAATTTATTTATTTACTTTTTTTATAGGTGAAATATTTTGAGAAGAAAATCCAAGAAAGCAAGACTCAAATAAAGCAACTATAATCCTGGTAAATAATATTTTTAATTTATGATATCAAAAATTAAATATCATTCAATCATTAATTCAACCCATATTCATTTTGAGAAGAAAGGGTAAATAATATTTTTTATTTATAAAAATAAGTTTTTACAAATCAAACAATCATACACCCTTATTTTCCTAAAAATGAGTTTTTACAAGGGCTAAGAAAATAAATATCATTTAATTCTTTCAAGTAAATTAAATTATAAATGCTTAAATTTTTTTTTACATTTAGAATACATCAATTTTAGCTTCTGATGATATTCCCACTCTTTCTAGAGAGTTAAACCTAATATTGATTCCTCATCAGGTTTAATACATTAATATTTTTAAAATTATTCTTATGTTTTTATTTTAGATAACAAGCCCTGTCTTAACCTCTCTTAATGATTGTACAGATGCTGATTAAGCTACTATTATCCTGGTAAATTATTATTTTTTATTTATTAAAATGAGTTTTTACAAGGGTTGATAATAAAAAATAAATATCATTCAATTATTAATTCAGCCCATATTTATTTTGAGAAGAAAAGCAAAATAAGGATAAATAATATTTTTAATTTATAAAAATGAGTTTTTACAAATCAAACAATCATCATACACCCTTAGTTTAGAAAAAGTATAACATCAATAATTTAAACTTTCCCATTCCAGCTACACACATTCAAAATTATTATGAATATTTATGAAAATAGTTTCAAAACACAAAAGATTAACCCAACCTTTTTTTAAACAAAATTGTGGTATAAAACAAGGATGTGCCACCCCCATTTTCAATCTACTAATTAGTGATATCACAAATACCAGTAACCTACAAAATGTAGACTGGCTATGCTACGCCGACAACATATATATCATTATTGAAGATGTCACTAACATTAATTATTTTAACAATAGTCTCAAATAATATGTTAAAAATCAGCCTGATAAAAAATTTAAAAAACTATTCTATTTTCCTTTCCTTTCCTTCCCTTTTAATTTCTTTTAATATCTTCACCTTTCTCAAACTTTTTAATTTACTTTCTCTTTAGCTTCCTTTCCCTTTTAATTTCCCTATTTTCTTTCCATTTACAATACTTAATATAATATTTTTTATAATTTAAATAAATTTATATATCTATTTTAAGCACCCTACGTATTTTTAAAGCTATCCATTTTGTCAGGCCGCACAATATGCCCTTTTATCTCTGATGAATATTTTGTCTAACTAAAAGAAAAATATCCAAAGTACATTATTTTTAGCAGAGACCTGCAGGCCCGGCCCTAAACCCGGCCCGAGCAGGGCCGGACCGTATTTTAAATTTTTTAAATATACCCGGGCCGGGCCTAAAAAAAATTTTTTTAAGCATATCCGGGCCGGCCCTAAGATTGTTAAAGCCGGGCCGGGCCGGGCCTTAATATTTTTTATAAAAATTTTTACATTATGAGTTAATGGTTATAAGATTATATTATATTATAGTTATGATTAATATAATATTGGGTGATGGTTAACACTACCTAACAACCCACAGATCGATCTAATTATTAATTTCCTGCAAATTTATTCAAAGTATTAATATATTTTTTTATAATTCATATCTAAATTTTTATTTTACCAAAACAATCAAATAAAGGAATATCTTAAATAAGCCCCAATATTCAAGTATTATTAATATATTTTTTTATAATTCATATCTAAATTTTTAGAATATATTTTACCAAAACAATCAAATAAAGGAATATCACTTCTTGAAGTTTGTAATACCTTTCAAAGCGAAAAAGGAGAAATAAAATTAATTTTACTTAATATAAAGCATTTTTTAATTGAAAAATTTGTTTTACACAAGTATAATTTTATTTCTCTTTTTCTCTGTCCCAAATTCAAGCAATTACGTATGTAGTCAGGGACAGATCGCAAGATGACGGAAAACTATATAAAAGATTATATTAAATTACAAGAGGCTCAGGAAGTAAATGAAATACCATCGACCAGTCAAATTACGACTGTTATTAAACAAACTGAATCGTTTTATGACAAATGGGGCGATGGTAATTCTGGTAATATGTCAATACCCGATGATGAATATTATAATTACATAAATAATAGATAAAACATTTAAGGTGGATAATTTGTAGAGTGGTGGGCGGCTCATCAAAGCGAATTTCCAATTTTAGCAAAATTGGCAATTCCTGCTTTAAGTGCAAGCTGTGAGCGGAATTTTTCCACTACTGGGAGAATTCTTGAAGAAAGAAGAAGTAATCTTCAACCTGAAAGGGTAGATATGCTTCTCTTTCTTCATGATAATTTGTGTTTTAATATCTTTCTTGAGTATAGGGTTTCGTCAATCATGCTGGTTTTATACTTTGCAAAATGTCAAATATTTATTGCATTTATTATATTTGCCTTGAGTCATTAAAGTTTTTAATCCATCATTTTTCATTATTTTTTTTTACAATATTATATAATACAATTATCTTCTTTTGTTAAAAATTTATATTATAAAATAAATTATATTAATATTCTGCAATTAGATTATATTTTCAAAATACTATTTATAATACATGCATTTTTTTAAATAGCGATTTATTTTTATTTTATAAATTAAATAGTAAATTAAATACAATATATTATATTCTCAAAATATTTTCCACTTTTATAAATTAAATAATAGTTTTTGTTTTTTTAAATGTAATATAAAATATTGTATATGACAAATATTATTACCATTTTTATGAATATTAGTTTTATTTTTATAAATGCAATATAAAATATAGTATATGCTCAAAATATCCATTTTTATAAATAACAGTTTTATAATTTTTATAAATTCAATATAATATTCTCAAAATATTAGCCTTTTACATGTATTTTTTAAATAATAAGCGATAATACTCCCTGAAAAATATGGTAAAATACCTCATAGGTGAATTTTTGTATATACCAGGTCGAATATAATTTTAAAAAATTCCGAGCCGGGCCTGAAATTTTTAAATCCGGGCCGGGCCGTAAAAAATTTTTTTAAAAAATATCCGGGCCGGGCCTTAAATTTTTAAATCCGGGCCGGGCCGTAAAAATTTTTTTTTAAATATCCGGGCCGGGCCTAAAAAATTTAAAATCGGGCCGGGCCGGGCCGTTCAAATGGTACCTCTGCAGGTCTCTGATTTTTAGTATTTTACAAAATTAATATATCAATTTTTAAGGTTCTTACTTTTTTAAAAGCTTGCCTTTTGTCAGATCCACAATTGCTCTATACTCCATGCTTATTATTTTGTATAACTCACCAAAAAATAAGTACATTATTTTTATTATAAATAATTTTATATAGGATTTTATATCTATCCAAAAAATCGATATATATAATACAATATTTTTTTTATTCAATTAAAATTATATATTTATTCTTAAGGATTCTACCTTTTTAACAATACTTCTTTTTATTTTTACTAATTATTTTGTATAACTCAATAAAAAAGACAAAACGGGGTTGTCTATCTTTAGAATTTTACATTTATTCTAAAACAAAATACATACTGCTGTATTTATATTATTTAAATTACTCTATATCTATTCACAAGTTTCCTATTTTTTTTTAATTTGCCAATTGGACTCTCCGAATGGTATAATTAACTTGAAAATTGTTTTGTTTTTACTTTAGTTAACTATCCCCATCTTATTTCCTCTTTATAATTGTTCAAATATTGATATATCAGTCATTAATAATGAACAATGCAAAATAAACCTTTAGAAGAACATGATAGGCTTGATAAATCCCCCAAAAATTTTTTTGATTATAGCCCCACAACTACTAGAAATATACTTCTAATATTGACTCCTCTACAGGTTTACAGTATATTAATGTTTGTTTAATTTCAACAATAGTTTATTATTTGTGGCTGATTTCTTTATTTGTCTAGGCTATCCCAATCTTAATCCCTCACATTGTTACAAAACATGATGAATCTATAATTAAAGATAAGCAAAGAAAAAAATGGCGATTCAACAAACGCCTTACCCGTTCTAGAGTTACTGGTGGCCAAGATAATAAGGAACTGTGAACTCCTCTGGAGGTTTATTTTATTTTTTTATCCAATTTTTTATATCTATATGTTTATTTTATATTCACCCAGTTGCCTCCAAATGATATTTCTATCACCACTACCACAATCCCTATGCCACATCTGCCTAATTTTTAACAAATAAGCATTTAATTCCACTATCATTCACCTCACTAGTAGTTAATATAAATAAAACATATCCAATTCCCTGAGGAACTTTCATGAATATTTAGAGGTATTCAAACGTGAATGTGTAGCCCTCTTATGGATATAAATTTCTTAAATTTTGTAATTGAAAAATAAAATTTAAGTTGTAATAAGCTAGTATATATATGTTTTTTCCAATAATATTAAGTAAAAATAGAATTTTAAATTATTTGATTAAAAATTGATTTATGTAAAAAAAAAAATGTTTTTGAAATTTTTTTTTAAAAGATATTATATCATCAATGATTGATTATGAATAATTGCTTTTTAGCAAGGCAGTTTAGCAAGGCAGTATTTAGTCATACCCCCCAAGAACGATTTAGATAAATAAATTAAAATAATGTAACACTTTTTAAGCAAATAAATATTATTAATTTTGAACTTTTGTGCAATAAATGAAAGTTTCTAGTATATATTAACAATTCTCTTTTAAAGTAAAGTTAATTTTAAGAACTAGAATTGTATTTGTCTTAATTGAATTGTTTTTTTTTAAACACCTGTCTCATTGTTTTAGTAATAAATTTTTAATGCCATTACTTTTAACTACATGCGTAAAATATATAAATAAAAAATTTTTATATATTTTTGGGACCAATTAAAAGATTTCAGATTGATCGTTTGACACATAGCTTCTTTATAAATATTGACTGACTAATATTTATAAGTGTTAAAATATTTTTTATCTAATATACATCCCACAACTGTCAAAAGCATAATATTCGTGCTTAAGAACATTATCAGACAAATTTTAAAAACAATTAGATCTTAAAATATGCTAGCTACCAATTAAGAATTAAAAATTTTGTATTTATGATCTCCCATCTATTTTCATTTTGGAAATGATAATAATTATTTTTAACCCTTCGTTGCACAGGTGGGACTATGCATATCCCAGTTATTTTAATTACTTAAAATTCTTTCGATATTTTTGTCAGATCTTTTAATAGATTAACATTTTTAGGCAAAGCATATGTAAATTAATTTTGATTTTGCAGTATTTCATGAGTTAAGGGTTTTTTTTTATATTGAGTGAGCATAAACACCACTTGGCCAACCGTGATTTTTTACATCTGTTTTGGCATTGATCTGTGATAATATTCTCAAGCATAAATATTATGATTTTGGCAGTTGTTGTATCAGTGGCGTCACTAGGGAAGAGCGTGCAGGGGCTCGAGTCCCCTAAAAAAATTTGAATAGCCCCCTGAAGCAAAATTTTTTTTTAATGGCTCCTTAATATCCCCTTGAACTAAAAATAAATTGTTTTGATTGCCCCTGATCCATTTATTTTATAATTCTATTACGTAGTATATAGTTTTAATTTTATTATTTAAAAATTAATAGGACTATCAATTTTAATTATTTAAAAATTAATAAGACTATCTAGATTTTTATTAAATGAATACTATTTTATTTTAATAGATTAATGCATATTTATATTTTCACTATGTGAGCTTGCATTCAAATTCGTGTTAAAAATGAATATCAATATCACTCACTAAATATTAATTTAGCATTAACAGTTTAAGCTTAATTGACTTATATTGTTTAAATTATAATATAGCCCTAATTAAATAAATATATTCATTTAATTAATTCAAAATTAACAAATTTAATATTGTAATTAGCCGAGTTAAAAATTACTAATCAACTATATTATTCATTTTTAAATTTAATTAGCATGCCTCTTCCTACAAATATTTTTAAGTTCCAAATAAGTATAGGAGATTTTTAAAAAGTATACATATAGTTTATAATCCTCTATTATATATATTTGGTTATAAAATATTTGTAAATGACACTTTTACAGGCGTATTTGACAGTTAAATAATATATTAAAGTTATTATTTTTATAAATTTTACTAAAAAATGCTTTTGATAATAAATATAAATAACAATTTGCATTCAATTCTTTAACGCCATCTATTTATTTATAAATATTATTAAAAATTAACCATATTATCATTCATCCCACAACAATGGATGTATTAAATTAGATATCTTTTCTTCTCTTTTTTACGTGTTTTTAGGAAAGCTATTTTTTCCTTATTTGAAAAACAGTTTCGAGTTAAATTTTTAATATTAGTATATTTTTGATATTATTACAAACTACTATTATTTTAAGATATAATATACCAACTCGAAGTGGTGACAATAATATATAAAATATTAATTGCTTTCATTATATCACTCTGTTAAAATGTTTCATTTCTAATATGGCATCCTTGCAGTGTAAAAGGCATCAATATATTTACATACTTTCTTCTAAATATTTTTAGTGATAAATTCTGATATGAGTTAACATCATGATTGTCATGGCTATGACTGCAAATTAACCAGAATCTATTATTTGTGTGGCACAGTGGCGTATCCAGGATTTTCCTTTAGGGGGGGGGATTTTTTTGGGGGGGCCTTGCCTCCAAACCCCCTTTGGCCAGCTTTTTGCTCACCTTCGGCCGGGTCATATCTTTGATCTATTCTTTTAAATTATTCATAATTCAATAATAATTATATTAATATTTTTAATTTTTATTTGAATTTTGGTTCCTTTTATAAATTAATTATTTAAGAAATAATTTTTTTAATTTTTAAATTTAACATTTAGTCAAAACCGTTTAATTGCGAAAGCTTGGGACCGAAATATTTAAAAATTTCACAATTATCCGATTTTTCGCAATTATACGATTAAAATTCAACAATCTATTTATTAAAAATCAGTTTGTGTTTTTTATAAAGATATTTATCATCTATATATATTTTAATCATATAAGCCATCAAACTTTGCAATAAATACAATTTTTAATTAATGTAACCAACTATATATTTTAATTTGAATAAGTTATGTAACGAATAAAAAAACTAAATTTTAAAAATTTATCTTATTTGTTGAAACATATGATCATAGCTTTTTTTTTCTTCCCACCAATAATCCTATATTTTTATCGTCAATTCATCAAGTTATTATTTTATAAAAAGTATTCAATTAATTTAGATCAATCAAATAATATTAAAATATCTGAAGCACTTGAAAGTAATGTGATATATTTTGATATATATATTTATATTTTCTCTAGATCTAGACATGATAATAGACAGAAAGGAACAAAGAAAACAAGACTTAATTATAAAAAGATTGTAATTATTTATGTATTAGCATTATAGTTGTTGATAAATTATTTTTTATTGAATAAAATTATAATTAAATTTGTTTACATGATTTTATCTCATTTTTTATTTAAGATATGTAAGAATTAAATCAAAAAAAAGCTTTTGTGAAAGATAATAACATTTTTTCCTTTACAATACCCTAATATTTATTTCCATTAATTTTAACTACTTTTGTCATTTTACCTTCATTAAATTTACTGAAATATAATTTTACACAAATATATTATCACCTTTTAAATTCTAATTTATTATTAAAGCCAAATTTTAAAATATTTTGCCTAAAAAACTGGAAACAATAAGATTAATATAAAAGAATTTAAGTTTATTAAGTGTTTTGTTTTCATTCACATGATATTTGATTTAAAATCCTATGCCTATTCAAATCTTATAAATTCTAATATTATAAATGTAAATGTATTAACAGACCATGCTGGAATGAAAGTTTATTAATGCTTTATAACATAAGATTTTATTTGAACTAATTTTATTATACATGTATCACAATTATTATAAAGTAATATAAGATTTAATAAAAATATTTTGTGATAAGAGTTTGGCTAGACTCTGGAGTAAATAATTCTTTTTCCACTATATTCTCTAGCTTTCTTAGTGAATCTTGATCCCTTAGATGTTCATGAGCATATTCAAGAAAAGTATAATAACCATTAAGAGCCTGATTTTTTGTAATTAAATGATCAGATATCTCTAGGTTCCCTTCGTCATTTTCGGAGCTTTCATAACCTTCTATAAAAAATAAGATTAATTAAAATTTTAAGTAATTAAACTTTCCAACTCTAATCTTATCTGATTACAAATATCCTGATCATCTAAAATTCCATGGCAGCTAGCATCATCATCGTGTAACACATATTCTTCAAATATGGGATCAAATTCATCTTCTTCGTTGTCAGTTAATGCTATATCATCCTCCGATTTCCAATCAAATGCCATAGACTTATCAAAAAATTTAGCTTCAATAAAACACTTTATGATTGTGGTACTTGTCACCTCACCCCATGCAAATTTTACAAGATAGAGGCTATCATAAAGTGTAAATCTTTTATAAAAAGAAATGGTGTCATTTCCTTCCATCAATGTTATCATTTTTCTCATGATACCCTTTCTATAATGATATTTAAAGGATCTAATTGCACCAATGTCCAAAGGTTGAATTAATGATGTTGTATTTGCTGGTAAAAAAATTAATTTTATATTGTTAAATGTTAATTTTGTTTTGTGACAAGATGCATTGTCACAAAACAATAAAATTTTCTTCTTTAATGAGGAATCCCATTCTTTAAGAATATCTTCAAAAGTTGAGGTTGTCATCCAGCTGCTTTTATTGTAGTATTTAACTGGTAATTTTTTATTTTTAAAGCACCTAGGGTTTTTAAATTTCCCTACAACATATAACTTTTTATCAGATACATCCCCATTTATGATAAATAGAACTGTGACCCTTTCCTTGTCTGGTTTGAAGCCCAGTGGTTGAGTTCCACTAAATTCCATTGTGCCCTTTGGTAATGCTCGGTAGTATAGTCCTGTCTCATCACAATTGTAAATATTACTCCTTTGATAATCTTTAATCAGAGATGGGAGTGTATTTCTGCTCCATTCATTTGCATTAATAATATCTGCACTCCCCTTTTCATTGCAAACATTATGAAAATTTATATTCTGTCTTTTCCTAAATCTCTGCAACCAGATGCTAGTAGGAATGCCTATAATTTATATATATATTATAAAAACTTATAATTACCTTCATTGAATGTTTGGCTAAAAAACATAGCTTTTTCTAACATCACTGGCCCATTTAGACTGCAATTTTTACTTCGCATTTGTGTAAACCAAACCAATAAAGCTGCTTCTGTCTTTGGGTAACAACTCATTCTAACTCTTTTAGTTGTAGGAGGTTTATTCCTTAGAAATTGTGAGCATAGATTTTCTTTATTCGCTATTAAACGGTAGATTGTCGAGATGTGGCAATTGTATTTGATGCTAATTGTGTTTTTGATGTAGTGTTTAATTTATCAATTATTTCTTTTTTATGCTTCAGGGTTAATGTTTGGAATGATTTTTTTACCATTTTTATATTAATTTCTGGCGTGGTAATGAATGAATGAATGAATGGAAAAAGGTTAAATAAAAAAAATGATGAATAATTTTTTTCGATAAATTTTTTTTATTTTTTCACTTATCCGATTAAATTAACGTTATTGTTATATAAATGGGACCTGAAAAATTTTGCAATTATCCGATATTTCGCAATTAACCGATTCGCAATTATAAATGTAATTTAACATTATACCATAGTAATTATTATCAAAATCGCGGGGTTTTTTCGCATTTAAAAGTTTTTGCACTTAAGCGATATGCAATTAAACGGTTTTGACTGTATTAATAAAGACAAATTAAATCTGACAAAATGATAGTATAAAAATAAAATCATGTCCAAAACATAATTCTAGAAAATTCAAGAAATTTAACAAACAAGGACTTCATAATACAAAGTATAATAATAGATATAATAGAAATATAATAAATGCAAATGATTATATGAAGAAGAAGGGGGGGGGGGTTTAAATAATTTAGGGAAGAAGAAGAAAATCTAAATTAATCGGCTCCTCGGGGAATGAACCTATGGCGTGTAAAATTAGATTTTATAATCTGAATTCCTATGCGTTGACGTAAGTAGTCGCTTTCTTTTGGGTCTCCTGATTACTAATTCGCGCTTATGAATATAAGAAGAAATAAAAGTTATAACCCAATTTTTATTTTAAGTTAGGTATATTATAGATAAATTTTTTAAAAAAAATATAAAATTAAAATAAAGTTTAGTGTCAATTTTTTTTTTATATAAAATTTTTCTTTAAAAACTAGCCTAGCTTAAATTCTCATATAATATAAATATAAAATTTTATTGATTGAAAATTCTAATTGTAGTGAGTATAAAATATTGACTAGAAAATTTTTAAAAGAACAAGTTTTTATAACTTATTAAATACAATATTATATAAAAAATTTATTAAATACTAGAATTATAATGCGATTTTTAATTTTCGTGGGAATTTTTCCAATTCATCAAGAATTTTCTTTGTCGTTGGAAATAAATCTCTGTGGATATTTAACATAGCTAACCCATTTAGCCGAGAAGTAGTATTTTGTAAATAAGTTTTCAACCTTCTCAATTTGAAAAAGATCCTTTCATTCGTATATGTTGTAATAGGCAAACATGCAAGAATACCTTCAAAATAAATTAAGCCTCCTTATACCGATTGAGCGCATCAATAGCATGCTCAGGTAAAATAATAAACGTAGTAAATATTTATACCACAATTCGAATTCACTGATTAAATTGATTTCAGTATCAACATCATAGGAATAAAATTTTGCTAAATATTTAATTATACTAATAATGGCATCAGAAAACGAAGAAGGGTCTTTAGGTAATAAAATTTGAAGATTACCAAAGACTTGTTTTTTATCTAAAAACCGTACTTTAATTTGCGATAAAAAAGTATCTAAGAATGGAATGAAATTGGATATTTTAAAAATTCAACGTCTATATAAATATTATGAAATATTCAACTACATTCATTCTTCCTGTCCACATTTTCCTCCAAATCAATAACTTGAACCAAATTGAAATTTGGTTTTTGTAAATTTCTACATAGTAGTGAGCTATAGGAAAATAATTTATTAATACTAGCAGTAACGATAAACTCTGCTTGATATTGAAAAATTTTGATGGGGGAGGGGGTCCGGGGATCGGGGTAAAATTTTTTATTATCTTAAAATAATAATTAGAAAAACAGTCAAATTTGCTATGGGGGGTAAAATTTCCCCCTTTCCCCCCCATTGGTTACGCGCCTGGTGTGGCAAAATAAGTTAAGATTATTACTACAGCTGCTGGGAGCATATGATTGTATATTTTAGATAAGCAATAATGGTCAACTGTGTAATCGTTATATTATTAAAAATGGAAGATAATCTTTTAGAAATTTAATATCTCACAGTAATTTTCTCGATTATTAATCTTGCTTCAATATCATCTAATAGGCTAACCATAATATAGTTTTATGATTTGGATTGGTCGTTTATAATCTCTTCTTCAAGAATTGTTGATTTGGTTAGGCCTATAAATTTTTCAGTCCATTCTATAAAACATTGATCAGAGAGTTATATAAGTTTCAGGACCTTATTCAATGTAATTTGTTAAGAATTATATTATATTATGTGGATTTTAAAAAACAATTAGCAATTGAGGCATATGTAAGAATTAGTTAACCTTTTTTTATTACTTGTAATTCTTGTTGAACTACTGAGATCGTAGAGACTAGCGATGCCCTTGTGTGGGATCGCTTTTTAGATAAAAAAGATTAAACACGATTTAAAATAAATATTATTCGATTTATATATTTATATATACAAACTATAATGGTGTCAAACGTTCAAGCTTGTGCTTAATACAAAGTTAATCAAAAATCTAATGCGGTTTCAAATACCAGACCAGCCTTATAATGAAGCGAAATATTCAAATTTATGTTAAATAACAAAAAAATTAACAAAATATATATAAAAATCAAAAAAAAATTTCGAATGTTTTATAAACATTTAGGACAAAATATAGTAGGTTCTTTGTAATTTTTTATTATATTTCAAATAAATTTGGATTTACCAAGGGTATATAAATTTAAATTACAATTTAATTAGTAGTAGAAAGTATCTTGGGGCAATGTTTGTAAAAATCACAAAGAACTAAAATTTAATGTCAGTGTCAATTTATTATTAAATTGAGAGTTTTTTTTAACTAGACTTAAAAATTTTTTTTAAAAAAAATTCATATTTTTTTCCGTCATGGAGTAAAATATAATGGCAGTGCCAATTTATTATTAGACCCAAAGGTTTTACATCTTTCTAAAACTTTTGACTAGACTTAAAAAAAATTAAAAGATTTTCACATTTATTTTTTTCTTGTGGGGTATCTAATGGCAGTACCAATTTATTACTATACCCGAAGGTTTCTTAGAACATCTTTTTAATATCATAAACTTTTAACTACACTATCTTGTATAAATAAAAATTAGTGAACCTTCTTCAAACCTTCATTTATGGTTATTGAACCTTAACCGAACCGGAACCTATATAAACTTTTCCCTTAACTTTAACAGAGTCTAAACCTTTATAACTTTTATCCTTGGAACCGTAACCAAACCGATCTTATATAGCAAAGTTTCGACACTGATATTTTAATCCTCGCGGTATGTAGTTAAAGAATTTGGTTATAAATGCATAATCTTTTTTAAAATTCATTCAAGGTTTTTAGACCTAAACCAAATCTGTTTAATTATTAAACTGAAATGAACCTACATCTTTATAACTTCTTTCGTCGTGGAACCTTAACCAAACCTGTATATTAAAATGTTCGACATTCTGGGTTGAATATATGATGTGCTTTGCGATCGGGTCATGATATTTTATTAATAAAAATTTCAAAATTATTTTTAAACATAAAAAAGATTAATCAAGATTTTCAAAATTATTTTACAGAAAAATAAGTATATCCAAACTATAAAAAATTCGTCCCTTTTATAGGGAAAATAAAAGGCGCAATTATAAATTAAAATTAAATTGGCGCAAAGTGAAAAAAAGAACGTTTTTGTGGAATCGAGTTGTGTTAGTTTTATCGTACATAATTGGGGATAAAACCTACCCCCCTAAACTTCCCGAAACTCAAAATATACCTTGGGATGCAGGGTGGTCTCCCGGACCCAACGGTCTAACTCATATTTTCGGATCACCTTACTGAGGACTCCTAAAGTAAGAAATACAGTAAAGTGAGAGAAAACACAAAAGCCATATGTGTTAATCTCACTGTGTTTAACTTAAAACAAAAATTACCAAAAAAAAGAAAAACATTTTTTAACTTTCATTTTATGATACACAAAGGAGATGGATAAAAACTTTAATTAATTTTAACATAAACAAAAGAAGGGGATAAAAAACTTTTACATCTTACACATAATAAAAGAGGGGGATAAAAAAACTTTTTTATCTTTAACATAATAAAAGAGGGGGTTTAAAGAAAAACTTTTTTTTTTATCTTTAACACTCCTCCCCCCCTAAATAGGCCACGGGGAGGGGGGATGATCCCGGTCTCGACTTAGCTTAAAAATTTTAGAATTATTACGAGTTCCGAAAACCGTCCCAACAAAAAAAACACAACCAATTCCCACAATAAACAAAAATACGTAACTGAAATACTAAGAGTGACTAATAGAACGCCCTAGAAAGTATAACTGAATTATCATTATAAAACTAATTAACCCTCCTCCCCCCCTAAATAGGCCACGGGGAAAGAGGAATGATATATATTGACTGGGAAAAAAAAATAAAAAAAAATATTTATAGTTTATAAATTGAATATTTGGGGAAAACGTTTAAATTTATGAAAAGAGGAGGAGGGAAAAAAAAGAGTAATTAATTGTTCGATTTATCGGGAAATCGTCTTTTTCGGATTTGCTTATCATAGAAGCTCTGTAATTCAAGTTTCGTTTTTCTTTGACATAACTCATTGCTAATGGTATTTTGCAGTGGTTGGCTTGCTTGGCTAGGTTGGATACATTTTGGTTGGTCTTCTGGTTTTACACGTACGTTAATAGAAATTGGAAGTTCTCTTAGTATATCGTCGGTAATATAGGGGATCTTTGAGATTAGTTTTGTAGTGTTCTTTTTTGTGAATATGTTTGATATAATTGAGGGAAAAATTTCTATTACATCCCTGCCTATAATAGGGTTGTAATCATTTTTGGTGATTACTATTGTTATGTTTGCCGATTGTTGGTTATGTATTATTTCGGTATTTATTGTGCCTACTATAGGAACCGGATGTCCTGAATACGAATTTAATTTTATGGTAGGTTTAGTTACATGAAGGTTTTTAAACTGGGCGTTATATAAATTCTCTCCTATGATGGTAATGGGTGAACCCGTATCAACCTCCATTATTATTGGAATTTTATTAATCTTTACGGAAGCTCGATAGGCTTCGGGTATGGTGTTTTCAATAATATTGTCGACGAGCAGGGATGTGGTGTTTGGAGGGGGGTCTTTTGTAGGGATAATTTCTATAGTTAAAGAATTTATCGAATGCTGATTTGAAGGATAGCTTTCAAGCTGTTCTATTGCATTTACCACATTGTTCGTTATCGCTTTCTTCGTTTCGGGTTGTAGGGCGGGTCTCATACAGTTTCGCTCTAAGTGACCTATTCGTCCACAATTGTAGCATTTGGGGGTTTGATATTGTTGCCGGTTATATGGGGGCCATTGAGAGGAATTGTTCGTGGGATATTGGTATTGTGGGGTTTGGTGATACGGGGGCACATAAGATGAATTGTTGGAGTGATTTGGGTATTGTTGTTGTTGGTTGTATTGAGTCCAATGCGATGAATTTTTGGTTGAATAATTGTCTCTATGGGTAGGTTGAGCGTTTGACTTGAATGTTAGGTGTGTATGAGTATCCTGAGGTGGGGGAATATCATAATTTCCTCCGTCTGATGTTGACCAGGATTCGATAAGCTCCTCGGTTTTTGCTATTTCCACATATTCTTGGAACTGAGTAGGGGGTAGCGATAGTAACTTGCGTTTTATTACTGTTGAATAAACGCCAGACATAAATTGAGTAGCCATAAATAAATCGTGGCTCTCCTTTAAATCGCAATTGTGGGCGATTTCGACCAGGGCTTCCGCGTACTGGGTTATTGATTCGTGGAGATGTTGAATTCGATTCCTTAGTCGGTAGCGGGCTTGATTGGGTGGTTCGGCGAATTTGTCGATTGATTGATTAATTTTTAGAAACCCTTGGGTCTCTATTGACTCTGGATAGAACGTATTTTTTAATTTGGCAAATAATGTTGGTCCGCAGTAAGTTAGAAATAGTATACCTTTCTCTATATCATCGGATATATTCGTTGTTTGCAAACGAAACCGGTGTAAATAATTACACAAGGGTTCCGAAGCCGAATATTCGTTGATGTTGAGCGGTCTGAGCCCCCAGGGCGCCAATGATGTGCTTTGCGATCGGGTCATGATATTTTATTAATAAAAATTTCAAAATTATTTTTAAACATAAAAAAGATTAATCAAGATTTTCAAAATTATTTTACAGAAAAATAAGTATATCCAAACTATAAAAAATTCGTCCCTTTTATAGGGAAAATAAAAGGCGCAATTATAAATTAAAATTAAATTGGCGCAAAGTGAAAAAAAGAACGTTTTTGTGGAATCGAGTTGTGTTAGTTTTATCGTACATAATTGGGGATAAAACCTACCCCCCTAAACTTCCCGAAACTCAAAATATACCTTGGGATGCAGGGTGGTCTCCCGGACCCAACGGTCTAACTCATATTTTCGGATCACCTTACTGAGGACTCCTAAAGTAAGAAATACAGTAAAGTGAGAGAAAACACAAAAGCCATATGTGTTAATCTCACTGTGTTTAACTTAAAACAAAAATTACCAAAAAAAAGAAAAACATTTTTTAACTTTCATTTTATGATACACAAAGGAGATGGATAAAAACTTTAATTAATTTTAACATAAACAAAAGAAGGGGATAAAAAACTTTTACATCTTACACATAATAAAAGAGGGGGATAAAAAAACTTTTTTATCTTTAACATAATAAAAGAGGGGGTTTAAAGAAAAACTTTTTTTTTTATCTTTAACAATATATAAATCAAAATTATATATACAGGTTGAATAAAAAATCAAAAATATTTATAATTATCTATGACTTCATGGACAGCGTGTACATGACAGGATTTTCACTGGATGCAAACCTCCTTCTAAAACCTATGCCTGCCCCCTAAAAAAATTTTGCCCCTATTTGTAATTTTACCATTTTAATTATAATGATACTCTTTCAGAAAATTAAAAAAAATAAATTAAATTATTTTATCTCTACTACGAAACGAACTATCGACCTTTTATTTTGTGAATATAAAGAAGTTATTTTAGATAATAAATTCAATTAAAACCCCCATCATTTAAAATGAATTGATTATTATAGCATTATGAGCTTGCTGAAAATCTCTAAACCTTTTAAATTACATTTGAAAGGATAGCCGAAAGTTTTATTTGAAAATAATGTCTATGATTGTTTGCAATATTTAGATTTGGCTGATGAATTGTATTATAATAAAGTATTAATTTTTACAGCATAAAATTTTATCATATTTGATCTCAAAATTTAATAGATGACCCCTCAAAAAATTTATCCTACCCCAATAAAACCGCCTATCCCCTACCCCCCCCCCCCCTTAAAAAATAGGATGCGAACTGTTCCTACCTCCCCCGTTCATATAGATGCTATTCATGGAATATAAATCACAACCACTTTAATTCTGATTAAAGTTAATTTTAATATTACAGCCGATACGATATTATTTAAATTCGATTTTCGGTCTTATTTCTTAATAGCCTTTACAATCTCCGAGGGCTCAAATCTTAAAAAATATGTTCAAAATTATCTTCATTTTTTATTTAACAATATCCAAAATTACTTTTTTTTAAAGCTAACATTATTAAAATTACATTTGGTATTAAAAAAATTTAAAATTTAATGAGACATTTTAAATTTTTCAAGCGGCTCCCCCTGCCCCCCCTTCCTTAGTGACGATACTGTTTATTAATGTTGTTCGAATGTAATATTCTTTCATTTCATAAAATCTTTGAAAATAAATATTATATTTTTTTGGATTTGATAATTTTTTTAATTTACCATTCTATTTAATAATCACCTTTGATGCTTAACCTCTTTTAATTATGAATTGCTAAGAATTCGTAAGACATAGTTTACTAATCTCTGTAAGTTTTACATGATTATTTTAAAAATCCCTTTGCAAATATTCTCCAATTACTTATAATGGTTTTCTGATATTTGCAATATAATCCATAAATCACATAAATTTAAAAGAGGAGGTATGAATCCCTCGGAGAATTATATTTAGATGTTCGCGCTTAATAATTCCCGCTTAAACGCGTTTATACAATAAAAAATTTTTAAATAGCTAATAAAATATTTTTATTATTAAAATTTTCTGTAATTATATAATAAAATGGCCCACAGATTTAATGAAAATATTTATCCAAAGATCCAAGAACATATAAATCTGGATATCAAAGTAATTAAAACTTATCCAATCTTATTTTATTTTTTTAATTAGGCTGAGAAAACTTCAAGAATACGCAGAACCTTAGAAGAAAGTCATTTAACAGTAAATATATTTAATATTGATTTTTTAATATATTTAAATAAATTTAGAATATCCCTGAAAAACCATACCTTAAAGTAATTTAAAAATAAATAACAGTTTAAATGATGCATTTCCTTAGCCCATTTCAAATAATAATTTAAAACCACCCAAGGTTAACAAATCAACTAATGCAAATTTTCCTACTCCCATGAATGTCATTAGTAAATACAAAATTATCACATTACCAAAATCTGTACCAGACCTTACTGATGATTTTGCCCATGATATGGATGACTATGAAGATGAAGAGACAAAAATGAGAAGGCTGGAAATAGAAGAGGAACCATTATTAAGAGAAAATCCTAGAAGATTTGTTATTTTTCCTATTCAATATAAAGATATATGGAATTTTTATAAAAAAGCTGAGGCTTCATTTTGGACTGTAGAGGAGGTTGATCTTGGTAAAGATTTAAATGATTGGGAAAAACTAAAGCCTACAGAAAAACATTTTATATCACATGTTTTGGCCTTTTTTGCTGCAAGTGATGGAATAGTCAATGAAAATCTAGTTAAATAGTATCCCATTTAAAAATATATTTAACTCTTTCATAGGTTGAGAGATTTGCTCAAGAAATACAAATTCCAGAAGCTAGATGTTTTTATGGCTTCCAAATTGCAATTGAAAATATACATTCTGAAATGTATAGTCTTTTAATAGATACTTATATAAGTACAATTTTTATAATAATTAAATTACTAAAAAATGTTTATAATTAATTTTTTTTGGGTTGTCAGAAACATAAATTTCTTTTATAATTAATACAATATTATTTATTTTAGCATGTGTCAAACAAAAAGATTTCTTATTCAATGCAATTGAAACATTACCCTGTGTTAGGAAAAAGGCAAATTGGGCTTTTAAATGGACTTGTGATAGGAAAGCATCATTTGCTAAAAGAATTGTAGCATTTGCTGCTGTAGAAGGAATTTTCTTTTCAGGTTTTATTACATTTTATTTTATTAAGTTTAATAAAATTATTTTATAAAAAAGGTTCATTTGCTGCTATCTTTTGGCTTAAAAAAAGAGGTCTGATGCCTGGTCTAACCTTTAGTAATGAACTTATTAGCCGAGATGAGGTATATCTGACAATAAAAAGATTATTAATATTCATTTTATAATTTAAAAAGGGGTTGCATTGTGACTTTGCCTGCTTACTCTTTCACCATTTAAAAAGAAAAATAAGTCAAGAGATAATTTCTGATATTATCCGTGAAGCTGTATTAATCGAAGAAGAGTTTTTAACTGATGCCCTGCCTTGCTCTCTTATTGGAATGAATTGTGAATTGATGAAGCAATACATCCAATTTGTTGCTGATAGGTTGCTAATTGAATTGAAATGTCCCAAAGTAAATTTTTATATTATATAAAAAATTGATTGACTTTTTTATATGAAGGTATACAATGTGGAAAATCCTTTTGATTTTATGGAGCACATATCCCTTGAAGGCAAAACCAATTTCTTTGAGAAAAAAGTTGGCGAATACCAAAAACTAGGGGTTTTGCTTGAAAATGATAATAAAAAAATGAGACATTGTGATGATGAACACTTATTTAATTTAAATGCTGATTTTTAAATTATAAGAATTTACAATTCTCTACTTCAATGCCAAAAGGTTGTTGATAGCATTATTTTATTTAAAAAAAATGTTTATCATGTTTTGTGCTTTTTAAATGTTTACATTAATATAAATAGGAAAAATTATTTTAAAACTGGTATATCATAATATATGATCTTTTTAATGTATATAAAGAAATATTTTTACAATTTGTATCATGTAATATATAATATTTTTATTTATATTCTAATTTATTTAGAAATAAAAAAATAATGCTCAACTGTATATGCTTTATAGCTAATTATTGGTGGGTTTTTAATGGCTCAATTTAGTCAAGTTTAAATTAAGATTTTAGCCAAAATAATATTAGACAAAGCAAATTTTAACGCCTGTATAATAGTTTTGGCGATTGGGTTAGCTATTTTTAAAAATTGAATTTTTTTGACGTTATTATCAGGCCTATTTTATAAAGTCCAATCTAAGAAAATTTTATTAGAGTGGTGAAAAAGTACGAAATCGGAAAATTTATAAGTACTAAAGGATAATATAAATAAATTTGTTGGTATTCTTAAAAATAATCAAGCAATTAAGAAAGCTAAAATATTTTAAAGGTTTGGTTTGAAAAATAAATTTTAAAAAATCTATCTATGAAGGACTTTGCTTACAAAATGAGGCGTTTTGCATTTTATTTCAAATAATATAATTTAAACTAAATTGAGAATCACAAATTGATTAACGCTTTTTTTGGGTTAAAAAATGCAATATTGTTTGTTTCTTACCTTGAATTCATAGTGAAGCGATCGCGATATTGCAGTAACCTATCAGCTGGATAGATAGCAGCGATTTTCATTCATCATGTAAAGCAATATTATTAATTCATAAAATGATATTCGACACATTATTATTTTTATACAAAATTATCATGAAGAGTAGATTAAAAAATTTTAATATTAGTAAAAGAAAAGAGGGTAAATTTTACACCACCTTTCCTAAGCTATTAAAAAAAGGTGAAAAATTTTAATTATATGAGAATGACCATAATATTTATTTATTCTATTCTATTTTATCTTTAATTTTATTTTATATAGGAAACTTTATTACATATTTAAATATGTAAACAGCTACAAATTTTATTAAATATCCTTTAACTATTGAAGAAAAACTCATGGTTTTCCTTGGGTAATAATAAAATACTTTAAATAAATTTTATAATTATAGCCACTGGTTGTATAGTTTGGCCTATTTCTTCAAATGGGGATTTCAACAATCCAAAATTTTTTAGAACCACATAACATTCATATGCAACCACCTACTCTCACTGACTTTGAGAAGATAGCAGAGAAGAAAAAAAGTGGAATTTACTTAACTGTGTGGGTAAACCTTTACACAATAATCCAATATTATAAAAATATATTATATTTTCTATAAATAAAATTTGATCTTGTTTTATATTTTATATATTTTTTTAAATTGTTTTTACATTTTATAGTTACATTTTTATTAAATATTTCAAAATAATAATTAACTAACATCACAAATGTATATTATAAAGATTTTTGTATATTATTTTAAAAATATATTTTCATTATCATTATAATAAATTTTACCACTTGAATTTTATAGGTATATATTTTTTAAATTGTTATATTTTTTTAGCAATATTTTAATAAAGAGAAGTCTGCTTTTAATATAGTCTAAACTCATAATGTATATATGTAAAAATATGTCACTAAAAAAGCTATATAGTTAGACCTGCGCCGACAAACTATCGGCGGCCGGCGCTAATTTTCAAAAAATCCTATCGACGGCCAGCGGCGCGCCGATTTTTAGCCGCCGTCAACAAAATCGGCGCAGTTATAAATATATCATAATTTTTTTTAAATTGCTTATTATTTTTTTAAAAAAACGAATATACATTACTCTACAGATATCTCAGCATATTTTTTAATATTTATTTAATAGAAAACTCATAAATCCAAAATCGATTTCGTAATTTTATAATTATCATATATAAAAATTATTTTATTTAAATTTTAGGGATAATAATGATCCCCTTGAATTTAACGTCAATCCAGCGGGAGAGAAAACTCTTTCACTAGGTGTGCTAGTCACCCGAATGCATAGAATTTTTTGGCGAGCCTGGGAAGATTGGGAAGTTTTACTATTTTCTCTCCAAAAATTTAGAACGTCCATATCTTGTGAATATCGTTTTAAGAAAACTGTGGCATTCTTGTTCTAAGTCACCTAACTTGGAATCATAATTTATATTTGTTGAATGCTTATTTGCCAATTCTGTCAAATAACTTAAATTAAATAATTCATCTTGATCCTCATTAGCTATATTTACTACCTGATTATCATCATTCTCTATAGTTTAAGATGTTTTATTACAAATTCTGATGCTGAACAATTTTGCTCTATTAAATACTTTGACACAATTCTCAATTTTTGATATCTTGGATCTAAAAGAGAAGCCAATACCTAGATAATAACTTGCAGATTACACCGAAAATCGTAACGCAAGTTTTTTTTAGCATATTTTCCTTAAGTGAAATGATTTCAGAACTATCACTATCATTTACTATTAAATTTGTTTCATTTTCACTTCTAAAAAGTAACGCCAAGTTTAAAGTAGGTCCTTTTTGTACCGAAAGAAATTCGACAGTTTTTTTAAATTTTGAAAGAAATGCTAATCGTTCTTCTACTAGCTCAGATTCATAATTTGATAATTTGAGAAAGTGCTTCCCAATTCTTTTCAAAACATTATTAATTAAATTCTTATTTAATCCAGATATGCTTTCTAGCATAATTAATATACCATGCCAACGTGTTGGGACATTTAATTTTAAGGTTTTCATATGCGTGGAATTATTGTTATTATCATTGGAATTGCCAATTTGAAAACGGGTATCCTGGTATGGATCAATGCTGTTAAGATCTAACATGTCTGATGTTAAATCTATTGTACTTAGACATTTTTTTGATTCCTCGAATTCAAATTCAACCTCTGCAGTTTTATATCTTAGAGCAGTAATAATTTCTCTAATTATTTTGCAAAAAATTTCCAGACTGTGGATTTTTTATTACCCAGAGTTAGGATACTAAAATTATTTATAGAATTATTAAATGTAGATGCATCCATTTTAAAAATATGTAAAATTATGGTAACTTTTGGAATTTTAGATTTTTGATTGATTGAATTCTATAATGACGTCAATATAATTATGATTTTAAAATAGTAGAAAATAAAAATTCATCAAAATCCTGATTGACATTAAAAAATTACAACAGTGATGTTGACCAATTATTAGAATAAAAAGGTATGAAATATGAAAGAAATTTCTGCGCCGGGCGTGCGCCGCCAATATAAAAATCGGCGGCGCGCCGGCGTGATTTTTTTAAACGGCGGCGTTTTCGGCGTAACCAAAAAATGGCCGGCCGGCGCACAGGTCTATATATAGTAAATAATTTTATATAAAATATAGCAAAGGTATCTAAATTTAAGAAAAAAAATATAAAATAATTATATTACAAATAATATAAACAAAATAATTTAATTTATATATAGTTAATTAATGAGCCTAATTGAAATAACATTAAAAATTTTAGTTGAATATTTATCCAATTCCCTTCAACATAATATATATCATGGTTTTGATTTTTAATTCTGTCTATTTTAATTTTTTTCTCCTTTAATTTTAGTAGATTTTTATACACATCTATTTAAATTTTTTTTCATAAAGCAAATAACAAATCTAAATTACCAATTGCATTCCATTTTCTCTTAGGGCATTTATAAGAACTACGAGATTCAACAGAGGATATAGATACTTCTATATAAATAATTTACTCTTTCAGATATTATAAATTACCATTTACCAAGTTTAATTAATTCAGGACTACTGAGAATAATTACATCTTCAAATGTATTGTCATTATCATTAAACGTTTTGGCACTATTAATGAGGTCAGTTGCTCTTACAGAATATATAAATGCTGTTTTATCTATTTTCTCAAAAAATATTATAATTTAAATTATCATTTTATCTTGATTTATAGGTTTGATATCTTCAAAAATGGTAATATTTAATTCATTTCAAAAATTGAGTAATATAGGATTTTATTTTAAAATTACCGCTAAATGTAAAATATTTTGTGCTATATTCAACAAAGCAGTATCATAATTTCAAAATCAAGCGATAAACACAAAATGATTAGTATTTAAAAAAAAAACGCTGCGATTAGCTTTAGCGACTCAAGTCGCGCGATCAGTATTATAAATCCGATATGATATTTACTGTATTTTGTACTTATACGGCGAAATCGCGTCCGCAATCGCGCTACTATGAATTCAAGGTTTCATAACAATAAATTTACTTCAATTTAAACAATGGTATAATTATTTTTAAGATGATTGTGATATTAAAATTCAATAAAATTGGTAGATATTTTACATAAGAATTGTTAGTATTTAAAAAAAAATTTATTTTTTCCCCGAAAAATCTTAATTGCAATTTTACAGAGGTTTAGTTTTTAAGCTTTGCTCGAATTTAAAATTTCAAACCTGATATGGATTATATAATTTGTTTTAGCTTGGTTTTAATTTTTAAAATTTTCATTTTTTATGGCATGACCAGGGTAAAAATAAATATTTAGGGAGCGTTCTGACTTTCTAATTTGTTTTTAAATTGAATTTTTTAAAAAAAATTTATAAATGAAAATGATTACTTTTCCCATTTTATGGAAATCAAAATTGAACCAAATTTTTTCTATGACAAAAATTATCTTATGACAAGGATTGGCCATTACAGCTTTTAAAATGCATTACATTCAAAATCAATAAATTTATTTTAAAGTTGATAAATTTATTTTCAATCGAATTAAAGATAATTTGAAGTATAAAACTATTGCTTTTGTATAGATCGTTTACATAAATGAATTTTGGGCCACTTCTGATTTATACACAAAAATTTAGGCAGGATCTAACAAATATCTGTTTTTTCGTAGAATTTTAAAAGGTCAGCCTTACCAATTAAGATTTTGGTATATTTTTTGAATTTCAAGCTAATATTTTGATTTATTCTATTAAAATAAATTAAAATATGCTTATTTCTTTGTATTTTTTAATAAATAAAAATTTTAATAGGTGGAATTTATAAGAATGATCCTTACTTTCTAGATCAAAGAATCTTCTTTAAGATCCTCATCAATTTCTTTTTATTCCTTATCAGAATTTAATCTGAATTTATATTTTTACCTTAGATTTTAGCTGCAGGACATCGAGTAGTTGCGACACATGCCTTTACAATCTCAGAAAGCTCACCAAAAATTTTTCTAAATTTTCAAAATGGCATTGTTTTACGCTAACATTTTGAACATTATCTTTTTTAGGTATAAAGAAAATTTTTCAGGGGAATGTAACCACTATGCACCCCTCCCCCCGACGCTACTGATATCGAGGTTGAAATATTTGAATTAGGGCACAATCTACACACGTATAAACTTAGTGTTCTTAATTTTCTTTATTAGTGAAAAAAATGTTTCATAATGGGGCCAGGGTCAAAGTTAAGTATTCTTCATCTAAAAAAAATAAGTATCAATGAGATATATTATTTATAATAATATAAATTAACATATTTTGATTGATTCAATTAATTAGATTAACAAGCTCGATTAAAATAACAACAAAAATGTAGTTAATAAAATAAGAAGAACTTTGGTGGTTTATCTGAATTAAAAATTCGGTTTAAAAATTATGTATAAAATCTAAAAAATATATAATTGATAATTTTAAATAACGTTTTGCTTCATTTCCCAAAAAAGAAACTCATTACTCGTTACATTTTGAAACAAATAACAAATGACAATCCTTTTCCTCAAAAGTAACGACGTATCTTTACAGCACTAATAACTATTTTCGTAAATTAACAAAAAATTAAAAAATTTATGATATGATCCAATTAAAAACAAGCAAGATATCAAACACAATTGATTTATAAAACGATTCTTGAAATAGATAGCCAAATGTGAGATATATAAGAGCCTTAATTGACATTGGGGAAAAATTAGGGTAAAGATATAGCTTAATAAGTTTTCCCGACTGCTCAGTAGGTTTCATATTAAATATTCAGAAATATGGCCATTAAATGGTTGCTACCATGTGCAGATATAAAAATTAAGGATCGTTTGTTGTATTATCAATAAAATTAATTGTGTTTAAAATTAATATTTATCTGAAGCACATGACATGGTGTAATATAAGTAATGTTTTACAAATCGTTTTATTCAAAATTATTTTAGGTTTATTAATAAAAAAAATTAGAGCCCTGCATGAAATGATCAGACCAAACTCTGATCTGTGGGAGTTATAGAGGTTTTAACGACTTAGTCGAATTCGAAGGTTGTCTTTAAATTATATTTCTGTTGGTTTATTAAAATGTGATAATTCTTAAAGAATAACCATAAAATTACTATCTCCGATTTTGTTAAAATATACTTTATCATGAGTCCAGTAAAATAAATAGGGCCGAGCTCAGATTTATAAATTTAAATATCCCATCTTTGAAAAAAAAATCTATAATCGGTTGAACAAAATTTTTTATTCAAATCGGGTCGAATCTAAAAAAAGTAGGTTCAATGCAGGGCTTTAATTTTTTTAATAACAGATGATAGACTATGGCTCATTGGTAAGAGATATGAATTTTAAATTTCTAGACCTAATTAAAGTGGAATCAAAAGATTATACCTAAAACGAATTATTTGTTATTCGATATTCGATTCGATTCGATTCGAAAATTCGAATCGAATTCGAATAAGGAAAATATATTATTTGTCGAATAATTTTTTATCTATTATTCGATCGAATTATTCGAGATTATTCGACTAAAATAATTAGTATTAATATATATTGGAAAATAATCATATATAAATCATATATTATTATTAGGAATTATTTGAAATTATTTCAATTTAATAAAATCTCCTAGTGGAATAATGAAAATTGCTCCAAATTTTGAAACTCCATTTTAATTTATCTCATAATAGACCATTACTTTAGAAATTTCTTTTATGATAGAGATGGACGAAGAAGGTAATTTATATAACACATAACATACAATTATAATAAACTGTTAATCCCATCACATCAAGAATGACGGGCAAACCTGATATTTCTATTTCATTTGATGATGGAGAAATCATAAATTTGACTTTTTGCCTAAAGTTTTTACCACTTTATTTGTAAAATATTGCTAATGTGAGTTTTTCGTACTTATTTAAGTTGCATAGCTTTTTGACAATTTATTATTTCCCCACATTAAAAAAAATATTACTTTGACTTATATATTATTTTAGTTTATGTTAATAACAACAAAGTATTGTTTGGGATTAAAGATCATCATTGAATCTCAGTAGGAATTTCTTATTGCCCAAATCAAATAATCTAAAACTTTCATTATTCTACTATGAATCAAAATTCACAAAAATTTATATTGCTTTATAAAATTATATTCTTGATTCTTTTCCCAATATAATTAAATTTTATGAATAGTGTTTGGAATTAAAACCTATAAATCCAAATCATTTTTGTAAAAAATATTTTATAAGTAAATCTATATAAAATTTAATATAAGTACATGTAATAGTATTTTTAAACTTAAAACTTTATTTTTCATTTATACCCAAATTCACTAAAATATATATTATAATTTTGTGATAAATTTTTTATAAGCTATCATCTCATCTACATTTTTGGATAATTTATCAATTGTATGAGCAGTTTGTAAAAAAGATTTTATAAGAAAATTCTGATATGATGATTATAGGATCTGATGATTTTGACATATATATATTACTGACTAACTTATTGATTGCCATATTGGGTTGGCTGGCTATGCTATAAATATTATAATAATATTTAATTTATTAAATAGATATTCAACCTATTGGTATAATAGATATTTCTGAATCAGAAAGCATTGGAGAACAAAGCCAATATTCATCATCCACCTCAAATTCTATACAGTCAGGCTTGGGAGGACGAAAAAATGCAGATATTTGGAAACATTATATTTACCAAGCATCAACAGAAACTGCAAGATGTAAGATTTGTCGGGTTGAAATTAAGTGTAAAAAAAAACTACTTCAGCTTTGATTAATCATTACAAACGATTCCATCAAAAAACTATAAATATATTGAATCATATTTTGATAATGATATAAATAAAAATCATATGCACAACAATAATGATATCAAACACCATTTATTAAAATTTTTGATCAAATCTAATATCCCATTTAAAATTCTTGCAACAAATGAATTAAAGCATTAAATCCTAGCATTAAAAAAATATGTTCAATTCCTACATTAAAACAATACATTAATGAATCTTTTGATAATGAATTCCAAAAAATTAAATTGATAATAAACAAATCTAATACACAAATAAATTTTACAATAGATATTTGGTCAAGTCCAACAAATGTCCCATTCTTGGGATTAACCTGCCATTACATTGATGATGAATGGTTACTAAAATCTATATTATTAGACATTGTTCCTTTTACAAATTCCTATTCTGGGGAAAACATATATAGGACATTTTATAGAATCATTAACAATTATAGCATAGATATAAAGTCAACGGCTATTACATGCGACAATGCCGCATCAAACACTACCTTTATAAATACCCTTAAAATTAAAAATCCAAGATCAAAAATTGCACATATTCGCTGTTTTGCACATGTTTTAAATCTTGTTGTTCAAGAAATAATAAAACAAATTGATGAGCAATTAATAAAATTAAGAGGCACTATAAAAAGCATTCGAAATTCTTATAAGAAAACTACTATGATGAAAGAATTTTGTAATTCACAAATTCCATCTATTACATATTTGAAGTTAAAATTAGATACACCTATCAGATGGAACAGCTCATATTCTATGATAGAACGAGCAATACAAATGAGAAAAGCTATAGATCATGTCGTTATTAATAGTTATGATATATCTATTATTCAAGAGAAACAACTTAGTGAAGTATTTATTTATATTTAAATCTAATTTTTATTTTTTAATATAGGATGAATGGACCGCCTTAGAAAGAATACATTTAAACTTAAAAACATTTTATAATTTTACTGTTGCCATATCAGGAGAAACATATCCTACACTTAATCTGTTCATCCCCTTTTATATATCATTAATTGAGCACCTAAGTCTCTTTGATAATACGCTTATAAACGCAATTAATGCGCAACAAAAAATAGTAATTTAACAGATTTCCAAACAATTATATCTGCAGTATTAGATCCAAGACTTAAACTAGAATTTTTTGAGTGCCTACCTATATCTTATAATATAAACGTTACAACTACATTAATAATTTTGAGAAAATGTTTGATGAATATAAAATTAAATATGATGTATCAAAAAGTAAACCTTTAATACAATCAAATATGGATGTCATTTTTAAACAGAATGTTATGCCAATTTCTGAAATAGACACATATTTGAAAGAAGTGAGAATAACGTCAAATAAAAACCCACTAGAATGGTGGAAACTACATGGAGACCGTTTTCCCGTGTTATCTAAAATGGCGAGGGACATATTGTCGATACAGGGATCTTCAACCCCATGTGAGCGACTCTTTTCTGTCACTAATAAAATTTGTTTGTCTTTATCCTTAGTTAAATTTTACAAAATAAATTTTATAATAGATCTTTTTTAATTCATGGTAAATAAAATTTTCGAATCAAATCGAATATTCGACTAATCGAATAATCATTTTATTATTCATACGAATACGAATAATAAATTATTCGATTTAAACGAATACGAATAATGGAATTATTCGCTTCGATTTGTATTTTTGTAGGTATACAAAAGATGCACATGGGATAGTTCACATCTTACTGGAACTTCGTAAATCCGCTGTGTTTTCGTAAATTTTTTAGTAAAAAATGTTAGTATTGACGCTAATGTCATGTCTGGGAAGAAATCTGGCATAGCAAAGAGATCTGCGCAATACATCCAACGATCCTAATCTGAAATTGTCTAAAATCACCATGGAATTCTCGGTGTCCGATGCAATAAAAGGTGTTGCAGGGATTAATCCTTTAAAGCCTTTCTTGACAAAATTTACCGTTTATATAGCTAGTCTAACAAAAATCAAATGGTTAGGTCAAATAGTGTCTGAATTCGTTATTCAGTTACTGAATATTGGAAGGGTACTCGTTGTACTATGAGTGTTTAGTAGTCTACATACTGTTATTTGGACTAACTATGAGGCTCCTAATACACATTTCAAAAATTCAGCAAATTCCATCACCAGTGCAAAATTTAACGAGTGTTCATCCGGTTAGAAAGTTATGATTTCTTATCAGATCTTGCCTTATTATATGATGTTCTATTTGATTTATCTAATCTATCATTAAGACTTTATCAATAACAATTAGTTGATCAACTGAAAAATAATAAAGCGAACGATTCCTGTTTTAAAATTATTTATGGATAACAGGGGTGTCACTAGTCTTTATAATCTCAGGAGGCTCAAAATATTTTAAAATTACTTTCAAAATTACCTCTTTTTTCAGTGGTGTAATAAAAAAATTCAAAATTTTGAGGGAGTTCTTCAAATTTTTCAGGGGGTTCGAGTCCCTGCGCCCCCCACCCCTAGTGACGCTACTGAAGGATATGATTGAAAGGTTATAATTTCTTTCATAATTTATGAATGTTTATTTAATATTCCTTCGCCTGAGATTTAGGTTATTCCATATCCACCTTTTGTAAAAATAAATTTTTTACATACAAATATTTTATAATTATACAATTCTAATTACATAAAAAACCCGAAATATTTATAAAATCAATTAAATTATAGCCAATATAAGGTAATTTAATTTTTAAAGTTACTCTCATGTAATTACAAAAGAAATACAGGCGCGTACGCAGAAATTTGGTCTGGGGGGGGGGATAATAAAATTTTTTAAGAAATATTATTGTTATTTAAAAATATTAAGTATAAATTTATTAGGACTAATAACTTTTCTAATATAAAATTTTAAATTAATGTGAATTACAAAAAAAATTATATATATAAACCGGCATTGAAAAACTATAAAATAAATGTGAATTATAAAATATAAAGTGAATATAACCACGATACGAATCACTTAAATGACCAGTAATTGAAATTTGAATTTTTTGAGCCTTTAAAATTTATATATAAAGTATAAAAAATTTAAATGTTGGAAATATAAATTAATACACAAAAAGTTTCTTAGGAATAATTGTATTTTGTATGTTTTTGAGCTAATTTTCCAATTATCTATCATTGATTGGCGTTAAATGCCTATGAATATTCAAAAGATCCAAACCATTCAATCTAGAAGTTGTATTTCATAGGTATGTTTTTCAGAGACTTGCAGGCCCGGCCCCCGGGGTGGATCATATTTTAATTATTTTAAACATACTCGGGCCGGGAAATTTTTTTAAACAAAATATCCAGTCCGAACTGTATATTTTAAAACCAAATATTAAAAATCGCCATTATTAGCTATAAAAATAAATATAATTATTTTAAAAAAATTCGGGTCGGGCCTGAAAATAAAAAAAGCCGGGCCGAAAATTTTTAAAAAAATAACACAGGCCGAATATTTTTTTTAAAAAAAAATCCGGGCCGTGCCCTGCAAATGGTATCTCTACGGGGCTCTGTTATTCTTCTTAAAAAAGAGAATGTTCTCTCATTAGTTTACTAATCGGAAGAGTTGCTAATATATATAACCATTTTAATACATTGGGAATTTAATCTAAAATATGTTTGAAATAATGCAAAGCATCCATAGCATTTTTTGGGATTGTATCTACCATAATTAATCTTTTAATCATAGTTATTCAGCTAATAAAGCATAAGATACTTTAACATCTTCATGATAAAAATCTAACAAATATTTATTATTTTTTTTATCACCATCTAAAAAAGGTTGGAAAGGCTTTTGTGGAAGTATAATATCTGCTGATTTATAAGTGCTGCATGATGAATTAAAAACCATTCTTTTATTTGGGTTATAAATGTATCTAAGAGAGAGGTCATTTATAATACTCTTCTAATGATCCTATATTAATGCTTTGAAGATGAGCTTGCTTGTTGCAAGTCGAGAGGGACAAATATTAAACAAGTATAGCTCTGCTTTTGACTCAACAATAACATATAAAATATGAAATCATGAACATTAGCTCTAATTTCCTTGAGTTCTAATAAAATGCTCTCCGCTATTCTCATCTTCTTAATCAAGTCAATGTCATGTTTTTGAAAAGTATTACCTAAAATAGTTGTATAATTAAATAATACATTCTAATGAGAAAAAAAATTTGAAATAAGTATTGAATCCAATAATTTTCTTGCTTCTAAGGAAATATTTCTTTCAAGCTATTGTGATATTTCAGTTATAGCATTAATAATAAGCTCTTCTAACTCCATAAACGCTGTTACTGGTTGATGGCGGAGACTTGATCTCATTGGACAAGCTTGCAATTTCTTTCTCCCTGTTGGACAAGGAGTTTCAGAGATAATTATTATTTGACTAGAAATTTAGATAAATAATACGCCACTAAAATTTTAAAATAATAGGTAAATTACGCCAAGGCAAACTTGAAATCGAAATTAATTGATAAAATAACTTAGTAGATGAATGTGATAAATAAATATAAATATATATGAGATAGTAATAAATATTAACAAATATAAATTAATATGAACAAATAATATTTTTGAAAAATATAATCCGGCATCTGCATTTTTTGGCTTTGCTAGGGGGGGGATTTGTTCCCCTGCTCCCCTCCCGCTGCGTATACGGCTGAAGTAATATAATAATCTAAATCTCAGGCTACAGGAGAACATATCAAAATTATTTAAAACAAGTCGTGATTATTATGAACAAGAATGGAAGATGACAAATTAATTTATTAAAATAATATAGTTAAATCATTCTAAAATAACATAAGTAAAACTAAAACGTAAAAATATAAATCAAAATATAAAGTAAAAATTATAAAACTTTCCCTTTTCTTTTTCTTGTATTATTACATTTTCGATCTCACTATTTGTACTACTAAAATTTACAGACCATAGATAATTTCATATAATTGACATTAAATTTACAATTTAAACCTAATTACCTTTACAATTTAAACATTTCAATTATCTTAACAAATTTTATTTTCAAATTAACTGTTTATTTTTAAAATTATAAATAACTTTTCTTTTTCATTTCACATATGACATAAATGACAAGAAGCTAAGGGATAACAGAAGGCATTCTGGTATCAACTAAAATCAATTCTTTATGACCTTAATAGACAATATGCAAAATAGATAAATGGATGTTAATTCTGATAATTTTAGTAATTAAAGTTACGATAAATTATTTAGCTGTCTTATATGACATAAAATATTTAGAAGAAGATATTGGATAGCAGATCCTCTCATTATGAGGAAAAGCAAATAAACGAATTCTTCAACTGAGGTTCTTTGTGGGTCTTGCATTAAATGGGATGTGGGAATATATTGATGATAATAATGGAAGTAATAAATGTCCCCGTGATTTGATAGTTTCAAAATTGTATTAAACAATTTCACTTAGTACTGCTTGCTGAATGTGAGTGCGACTTTTACTATAGGGATTAGCTTGCAAGTCTTAAGTTAAAGCACATTTTCATTTAATGAAAAGTTAACGGGCTATCACTCAGTTATTGAACTCTTCTCCATTTAATAAAAGTAGCAAGTCACAGGTCTGCAAAAGATTACCAATAAAGGAAGAGTGCAGTTAATATTATTAAAAATATTAAAAATTATTTTTATATATTATGAAATGCAATCTAAAAAATTAAGTCATTTATAGCTATTTTATATTGTATAAATATAATGTATTTTATATGAAATGTTTGATAAACTATCAATAAAAGAAATAAAAATTTTGCCTTAAAGTCTTAGAAAAACAACCTACTTTTTTTTTGAGTAAAGCGCCCCCCCCCTCCACCCCAGTCGCAAATTTAGGACTCAAGACGAATACGAGGCTAGGGTTAATATATATATATATATAAATGGTAAATTAAAATTTAATCGTTGTTTTATATTTTACATTATATTATAATTCATTTTTAAACAGAAAATGACCTTCAATTATTAAAAGAAATCAGTTACACCAATTAAAACAATTAGTTTGATGCAACATCAAAACAGATCATTTTTAATTTTGACAAAAATTCTTTTAATATTTTTTTATATTATCACGAGTAATTGTAATAAAGTTCCAAAAGATAAGCTAATTAACAATTCTAGTACTCACATATTATATAATATTGGGTGAAGATACTTGTAATAAACATAAAGATGAATTATTTTTTTTAGATGTGATTTATGTGGACTTTTTATGATATGAATTAGAATGTCAGGTAACATTGTCACCTTTTTTGGAGCATAAAGGAGAGTCTGAAGAAGTTTCAAGAATGAAGATTTTTTTGTTGATAAGTTTGTAGTTGTTTATTGAAAAAGACAACTTTTGCTGTTTTGGATATTCACCATCTTAAGTTCTTTAAAAGATTTATCATGAAGTTTTTCTGCTCTACTTTTGTATTTTTTTTTACTATATATTGTATGCATAATAATATAAAAAATATAAATTTTAATTTGAAATTAGAATTTATATTTAATAAAATAGCTATCAAGGTTATCTATTTAATGATCTATGTCAAATAAAATTTCGATGTTATGTTTGAATGATAAGAGCATTAATAATCAATATATTTTAAGTAAAGATTCCACTCTAGCCTAAAAAAATCCTTAAATATTTACATTGGATTTTGTTTGTGAAACAAATATGGTTTATTTTAGGGCAAGGGGGTGGGGAGGTTATTATAAATTTTTTTACTACTTATACTTAGACCCGTGCGCCGATGTCTCAATCAAGGGCGGCGGTTTTTTTAAATTTTTTTATCGGCGTTCGACGGCGCGCCGATTTCGCCGCCACCTACTAAATTGTCGGCCGCGGCGGCGCCATATTTATTTTAAAATTTTTTTTAATGAATTTAATTTATAAATCAATATATTTTTTAATTTAATTTATAAATTAATGTATTACATTTTTTATAATTTATTTAGGCGATCTTTTCTAACACATTATTAACATAGTTTAATTGATCTTAAATTATTTCCTGTCTCACTCCAATTTAAATTTATGTATTTTCTCATTCTCAGAAATAGACTAAGGAATTGTATTTTTACTGATCAGAGTCACATCAACAACTCATATAAGAAATATTCTATTGATTTTTATTATAATTAAAATAAATTTGGAATGCAAGCAAAATATAAAGTATGAAATATAATAAGTCAGAATTCAGATTTAGCAAAATTATAATTGTCATGAATAAACAGTATTTTATCAAGATTTGTGGGACATAAAGAAGTCCTTTTAGCATTGAGTATTAATCCAGCAATGGAAAAAATTCTTTTGATGTTTGACCATTATCCTCAACTTGAATTTCACTCTATGCATTTCTATCATGTTCTAAAAGTTTTAAATGTCGAATTAAAAATTGTAATGATATCGTAGAATTTGAATATTCTGAAACAACTTTGAGATTTTGAAATCTGGGATCAAGTGGAGTTGCTAATATTTAATGTTTAAAATATAATTTTATTAATAAAAATATAAAATAACTTGAAGTTCAGTAATGGGAAACCTATGGTCAAGCTTTTTTTTCATATTTTCTTTTAAGCATATAATATCTGAGCAATCAGATCTATTGATTTGTATATGATCTTCTATTTCACTGCGAAATAATAACCCTAAGTTTTTGTAGATCCTTTTTAGGAAGAAAAAAATTCCATCGACTCTCGGAATGGATTTAATACTGCGTAAAGCTCATCAATAATATCCCATTAATTATTAAAGAGTTTTAAAGATTGTTTTCCTATTTTATTTAGAACATTATTTATAGGAATTTTGTTTACATTGCGAACACTTTCTAGCATAATTAATATGCTATGCCAGCGGGTAGGGCAATTTAATTTTAAAGTTTTTGCATAATTGGATTGGTTGGTGCAATGCCATTTCTATTATCCGATTCATTAGACATATCAAAATGGTCATCAAGGTATGGATCAGAATCATCAATATCCAAGATATTATCTGCCTCATAAATTGACTGCAGACATTCACGATGTTCAGCCTCAATTTCACATTCCAAATCAGCTACTCGATATCTGAGGGCTGAAATAATTTCTCTAAATTTTTTAATGAGAATATCAATCTTGATAGCTTTTTTTATGCCATCAACTGTAACCAAATTATGAAGTCCATGCCCTAAGCATAAATGATGCTCATAATCCCCTAATCTGACGCTTCTTTTGACATTGATCAGTTACCATTTGTATTATTTTGGCTTCTAAATGGAACTCCTCTTCAATACTATCAATCTCAGATACTATTGTTTAACAGTATGCTTTTGAGTCACATTTCTAGTTGCTAGGGTAAAATATTTTAAATCAAAATTTTTATCTAAATGATAAAGACTAAATGTGATATAATTTCGACGCTTGAAATGATCGGTCCATCAAAAGTGATAGAACAAAATTTTGGTCCAGGATCAATCAAATTTAAAACATGCGCCTTTATAGATAAATAAACATCGTCTAGTGCACCCCGACTAATGGTTGTCCTATTTTGCAATTCTGACGAGGAATCAATTATCTTATATTTCTATTTTTTGGGCAATTTATTTTTTAATAATCATTTTATATAAATTTTAAACCTTTAGAAAATCTGTCATTCCTTTATTGTTTATAGAATCAAATGGCATTAAAGCATCAAAACATAATTTCGCTCTATTAGATTTCATATTTATTTTAAACATTAAAAAGATATTTAAAAACATCAAAATAATTAGAGCTGGAATGAAACAAATTATAAATTAGATTTAGTTTTAACTTTCAAAATAAAGTTTTACATAATTAATTTAATAAATTATATATTAGGTTTATATATTAAAAAGACATTTAAAAAATATAATAATTAGAGTTGGAATAAAACAAATGATGAATTTGATTTAGTAGTACCTTTCAAAATAAAATTTTACATAATTAATTTAATAAATTATATATTAAGTTTATTCATTAAAAAGATTTCAAAATAGAGCTGGCAATAAATAAAGTAAAAATTTAGTTGTTTTGAACTTTCAAAATAAAGCTTAATAAAATTAATTTAACAGACCAGTTAAAAATTTTTAATGAATAATAATAAACAATAATACTAACCTAAGAGCCATTTTTTATCTTTTATATTGTTGCTGCATCTTGGTATTGGCTTTAAAAACATTTTTAAATTTTGAATGGATTTATTATTATTCATTTTTTCTGTTAGTTTGTGATAATTGATGAGGTGCCGAGATAGATTGTCTGTACTTATATTTTTACTAAAACATTTTATTTCATAACTAAAATATAAAATATATATAAATATAAGTCTAAAATAAAAATAAATTACTGTGAAAATGAATTATGTTTATTCGAATCTTCCTCATCTTTTTTCGCCAATTTTAAGCAAGATTCACAATAAATATAATCAGGCATTATTGTGCTTTTCTTATTTTCATTTTTCAAAATAAGATTTCCAAAGTATCCAGACATAACTTGATTTATGATTAGTGTTGTTAAAACGCCACGAGTCGCGACCCCGACCCAAAGCTCGGGTCGTTTTATTCGACTCCGACTCAAAGTTTGGGTCGTTTTTTCGACTTCGACCCGAGTTCAAGCCGAAAAACGACTTCGACCCAAAATATGGGTCGTTTTTTTCGACTCCGACCCAAGTCCAAGCCGAAAAAAACGACCTCGACCCAAAATATGGGTCGTTTTTTACGACTCCGACTCAAAATTTGGGTTGTATTTTTCGACTCAAACTTGAAATTTGGGTCGTATTTTTCGACTCAAACTTGAAGTTTGGGTCATATTTTTCGACTCAAACTTGAAGTTTGGGTCGTATTTTTTGACTCAAACTTGAAGTTTAGATCGTATTTTTTGTCTCAAACTTGAAGTTTAGATCGTATTTTTCGACTCCAACTCAAAGTTTGGGTCGTTTTTCTGACTCAGACTCAAACATCGGGTCGTTTTATTCAAACCGACCAAAAATATGGATCTTTCTTTTTAAAAGATAACTTAAAGTTAGGGTTGCTTTTTTTCACCCTTAACCCAATATCTAGATCATTTTTTTTGACCAAAAGTCAAATAACATTTAGTATATATTAATATTATAGGCGGGAAAGTTACTTAAAGCTTCTTTAAATTATAATGCTCTGGATTAACTATTCATCATAGTTATTTTTTAAAATTTTTAAGTGAAGATGCACCATAGAAAAGAGCCATTTGTTATGATGGTTATTTTTGAACTTTTTTAAATGAAATAGATGAAAATATATATTCTAAACATGTTAAATTTAAAATTTGTGAGGATGTATCATATATAGGTGACAATTGTCATAATCGCTATTTTTGAACTTTTTCAAATTTTTTTAAAGGAAATATCTAAAAATATATATTCTAAACATGTTAAATTAAAAATTCAGTGAGGATGTATCATAGATAGGTGACAATTGTCATAATCGCTATTTTTGAATTTTTTCAAATTTTTTTAAAGGAAATAGCTAAAAATATATATTCTAAACATGTTAAATTAAAAATTCAGTGATGATGTATCATATATAGGTGACAATTGTCATAATCGCTATTTTTGAATTTTTTCAAATTTTTTTAAAGGAAATAGCTAAAAATATATATTCTAAACATGTTAAATTAAAAATTCAGTGAGGAAGTATCATATATAGGTGACAATTGTCATAATCGCTATTTTTGAACTTTTTCAAATTTTTTTAAAGGAAATAGCTAAAAATATATATTCTAAACATGTTAAATTAAAAATTCAGTGAGGATGTATCATAGATAGGTGACAATTGTCATAATCGTTATTTTTGAACTTTTTCAAATTTTTTTAAAGGAAATAGCTAAAAATATATATTCTAAACATGTTAAATTAAAAATTCAGCGAGGATGTATCATAGATAGGTGACAATTGTCATAATCGTTATTTTTGAACTTTTTTCAATTATTTTAAAGGAAATAGCTAAAAATATATATCCTAAACATGTTAAATTAAAACATCAGTGAGGATGTATCATAGATAAGGGACAAAAAATGGTTATTATATATACGAGTAGTAAGGTACATAATATTTTTAAGTGATAAAATGAGATGCTAATATATTTCTTGTAATTTTAATTTATAATAAAATTCTTAAATCTTTGAAGTTACTAGTTAGGATAAAAGTTACTTGGCACATCATACAATGATATTTATACCTTGTTTTTTTTTTCGAGAATAAATTTTATGCGATATCTCATGAAAGAAAATACATACCATTGTACAGAGAAATAACTTTGTATATATTATCTGCACCAATATCTTTTATATCAATCTCTATCGATGACATTTTAAATTATATTGGAAACTAGATTGTGTAGATTTCTAAATATTAATTTAAAGGATTAAGATTTTAGAATTAATTATAAATATATCTTAATAATTTTTATATTGCATTTATTATTTAAAATCTCTCGTTTTAAGCCTATTTAGCAAGAAAAATATTGACTAATCCTGAAATTACGATAATAGATATCTATATCTTTATATAATCTATGAGAAAAATTGCTCTCATAATATTCTTCTTAATAAAATAGTGAATAATTAACGCCTGAAAAAAAGTATAGCGCTTTATAACATGGTTCAAAGTTAATCCCAGTATCAATTTTAATGTGTAATTTTTCTCAAGTGTTCAAAATTCTAAATCTTAATATCAAAAACTATTTTAGTTATCAATTTAAAGTCAAATAATATTAAAACACTAATATTCTCCAGTATTCATAGAAAACAACAGCCTGAAACAAGAATACTAAGCTCAAAACATCTTAAATATTTGATGCATTTATAGTTTAAATATTTTTATTTAAATTATATATATTTATTAATGTACAAAAAATTTAATTTAACAATATATATAGATATAAAAATTATGTATAAAATTTATTATTCATGATATTGATATCCCATGAATTTAAACATAAACACTGTTTAAGTGTTTCGGAGGCCATGCGATTTCTTTTCTTTGTTACGGTGTCCACCCCTTTTGAGAAGACACGCTCGCTCTCAACGGATGTACTTTGCTGCGACAAAAAATCTTTAGCCATCATGCAAAGGTACGGAAAACGCTCAGAATTACAGTACGACTTAAAAAAACTCTACTTAACACTACATTTATGAAAAATATGGCTCGCCTAAATTATTAAATTATATTTAAAAAAATTCATATTTTAATTGAAAAAATGCATCCGGAATCGCAAATACTTATTTAAAAAATTTATTGTTTTATTAGTTTGAAAATTCCATATGGAAGTGAAGTGACTATTTAAATTCTAAAATTATAAAAGATATTTTATTTTACTTTTAGTGATGCCAGCTAGACGGCAAATTTGTTGAGATTTTTTCTTTTCTTCATTGTTAGGGATAGGGATATGATTAATAATCATTTTTTTTAACTTTCCAAATTTTTTTTAACTTTCCAAATTTTTTTTTATTATTTTTAGGGGTATAAATCTAAATTTTTTTATTTTATTCATTTTTTGTTTTTAAAATTATAATTTAATATTATTAACATAAATTTTATTAATAAAATTTGTCCAATTTAAATCATTTCTTAAATATTATTTTTATATAAAACTTTTCTTAGTGTGATGTCACAAAGTTCAAGTTCTACGCCAGCAAGGTCAACTCAAGATGATAGAGAAAATCAAGTAAATCAATAACCATAAACCTTTATGATATTATTTCGATTTTATGCAATTATAACCTTTATTTTAATATATTTATAATTTTAGTTGGAGCCTTTTTCGGATTCACTAATAGAACAGGATTTAAATTCTTCTGCGATTAATAATAGTTTCAATATTAAATCAAATTATAATTATAGTCCAAATAAATCACACAAAAAATGCAATCATTGCGAAAAAATATATCGTTCCACTACCGCTACAAGTTTAATAAATTTTTGTTTTTATATAGTTACATTAAATTAAATTTTCAAATTTAAAAAGAAATTATTCCTTATGATGGCAGTAATGTTTTTTAATATTTAAAAAAACATAAAATATTTCGGGGTTTTTAGGATTTTAATGTTGGTCTAGAATTGTTTTGTTTTCCTCCAGTTTTTAAATATTTTTAAGCTAAAAGTGGATAATAACTTATTTATTTTCAATATATAAAAAAATAAAAACTAAATTAAAAAAATTTTAATTTTTATGACGGTACAGCTCTGTCAATTTTGCGATATTTGCTTATAAAGATTTAATTATTACTTCATAATGGCCTATTTTATCTTATTTAAGTGCTAAATTTACCTATCTTTTTATTTTTTACTCTAATTCTTTATTATTTTAAATCTAATTAAAATATAGAAAATATATTCAATATATAAACCTGGCTATATTTTTCAAAAAAGGTAATAATTTATACTTAATATTAATTATTTAGAATATTAAGTTAGGTTACTATTTTTTTGGAGGGGCTCATTATTATGTTGTTCAAACGTCGCGACCCCGACCCAGAGTTTGGGTCGTTTTTTTGACTCGGACTTCTTTTTATATTGAATTTTTTTGTTATTTTTTTAAATGTTTTTTATGTTATTTTTTTTTGATATATTATTGTTCTTTTGTGATTGGTTAATTTATTTTATTTTTAAAATAATATACATATATTTTTTTATTTAGGATATTTTTAAATAATATTTTTATAAATTTTATATCAATATAAATACAGTTCTATTTATAATAGATTTTTATAGCTAATAATAGGTATTACAAATATTTAATTTACAATATACGGCTAGCCCGGCCCGGATTTTTTTAAAATATATTATATTTATAATAGATTTTTAGCTAATAAAAGCGATTTAAAATATTTAATTTGATATATATGGCCGGCCCTGTTCGGATATTTTTTTATAAATAATTTTAGGCCCAGCCCGGTGGTATATATAAAAAAATTAAAATACGATCTAGCCCTCTGATATATTTTATTTATTAATTTCTGATTGTAACTTAGCTTATTAACAACAAAATAGGTATTAATTCTTAGTATTATTTAATACTTCTTTGTAGGGTCATTGTCAAATCAATCACTTTTCGGCCGACCCCTTTCGATTTCTTAAAAATGGCCAAATTAGGATTTTAGCAAAATAATAAGTAAGCCTCGAGATTTGGTAAAATAAAAACCTATCTGTCATCTATAAAATCTCCATGATTACATAATATTATTCAGGTCTTTTTAAAAATCGATCAAATCGGGCTTAACATTAATGATAGGCAATATATCAGTATTAAAATTTTTATTAGTTAGTGCATTATGCATCAACATTCAAATGTTTGAATAATCGAAAGGAGGCAGGGTTTAGAATATAGTTTCTTTTGATTTATTTAATAATATATATGTCGTATTGGGGAATCATGTGGGATTCGGAATCCCAACGTGGGGATTCAAGATCTTGAATCCCCACGTTTTATTTGGGATCATCTCTTTTTTGCGGCTGGCACCATATAATTAAAAAACCAAAATAAGGGATTTAATAAGAGAATTTTTAAAAAAAGTAAATAGTATAAAATTAAGAAATATAATGAATGAAAAGGGATGAGGTTAAGGCTTTTTTGTTTTAAAAAATATATTTACAAAAAATCCGAATTATTGCAACATTTAAGCAGGGACCCGAACCGTTATTTATAACGGTTCAGTTTGGTTACGGTTCAGTATATAAAAAATTATAATAGTTATGTTTTGGTTACGGTGCTTGAGAAGGAATTTATATAAAGGTTCCGTTCGGTTCAGCTAATTATAAAGGTTCATTACGGTTAGAAATTTTTTTTTATTGAAGCAACACCATCTTTTAATTTATTTTTATTATAAGCATTTATGAATTATATATAAAAAAAATATATAAGATTCAAAATAACTCATTTTTAAATATTTATTTGAACATATAAGCTATATATTTTCAAGTATAAATAGATTCCTTTTTGTTCGTAGTGACGATAACACAAAAAGCCCTTTCTACAGAAATTTGTGTTGCTGGAACCTCCTGGTTCAGATATTTATAACAAAAATAAATTTTTTTTAAAAAAATATTTAAGGGGATTCGGAATCTTTTTTAAAAAAAAACAATTAAATTATATTTTCACCAGAAAATTTTATTTTTTAGAGATAATTAATATTGTATTACTTTTATGCTTTAAATCATTAAATACTCGAAGGCAATATTTTGTTTCACGCCCGAAAATTCACGGTGTTTTTAAATTTTTCAAAACTTTAATGCTATAATTTTTTCACTTTATTGAATTTATTCTATTTATTTCTTTAATTCCATAATCCATAATAACAAAAAATAAATACATATTATAAATCCAAATTTTTACTTAGAAAAAGAAGAATGTCTATTTTTTTTATTTCAATTGTGTACGCCTTTCCTCTAATAGGCGATTGGCTACAGAAAAATAGCCTTTCACTAGAAACCGAATTTGCCTGGGCTGACAAAATTTTACTCTCTAATTTTCTCAAAAAAGGAAATAAATTTTCCTGCTTCCAAAACTTCTAAATATTGCCATTGTTATTTGTTTTATTTTTTAAAATTTTATTTTGATAATATTGATATTGTTATAATTTAAAAAAATATGATAAAACACTAAAATATTAAAACTATATAAAAATATGTAAAAAAAAATATAAAAACTAAATAAAAATATATATTGGTCCTTAGCTTTTTTTAAAAAAAAACATTTTGATAATCTCAACTTAAAATTTGTTCGTTGTTATAAATAATTAAGTTTTAACAATCTCTAAATGAGTCTGACCTTATTTGTCTCAACCTAAAGATACATAGTATTTTTCCTTATTCATATTTGATATTTTAGAACGGCTAACTCAATATTACATCCAGAAAAATAAACCATTATAATTTTTTATATACTGAACCGTTATAAATGTTTGGATCCCTGCTTAAATGTTCAATGAAATGCCATATTGCATTGAATAATTGTTGCAATAATTCGGATTTTTTATAAATATATTTTTTAATATTTTCTAAAACAAAAATGTCTTAACCTCATCCCTTTTCATTCATTATATGCCTTAATTTTATACTATTTACTTTTTTTTAAATTCCCTTTTTAAATCCCTTATTTTGGCCTTTTAATTATGTGGTGCCAGCCGTAAAAAAGAGAAGAAAAGGTAATTATATTATTTTATTTTTTATGCATGGGGATTCGGAAAATTTTTTAAATATTTTTATAAAAATATTTAAACAAAAAGATCCCGAATAAAATGTGGGGATTCAAGATCTTGAATCCCAACGTTGGGATTCCGAATCTCACATGATTCCATATCCCAAATACGACATATATAATATATATAATTTATTTAATAATATATATAATTTATTTTAGCCAATTTGCGCAAACATCTTTTAACCAAACATCCTGAAGTAATCAATGATTCGCCACCTTTGCCTGATTCTATTATAGGGCAAGAAAACTTACAACAGACGATAATTTTCATTTAAATAAATTAATACTCAAATATATCATCAATGAAAATATTTCATTTAGAACGTATGATAGTAAAAATTTTAAAGACATCTTTACATATTTAAACAAAACCTCCAAAGTTTGGTGCAGGCAAACTGCTATGAAATATTTAAACAATATATATAACGAGGCTAAAACAAATATTATGAATTCCTTCCATAATTATAAAAATAAGATGGCAATAACAACAGACATATGGACCAGCAATAATTTAATAAGTTATTGCGCCATAACGGTCCATTATATAAATGATAAATGGAATATAACTAATGCCTTATTATCAATTACGGAATTTGCCCACCCTCACACGGGTGAAGATATTAAAGAATTATTATTATCAATAATGACAGAGTACAAAATAATAGATAAAATATCATCCATTACCCATGATAATGGATCGAACATGCTTTCGGCGGGAAAGCTCATAATTCCTTTAATTCGTGAGACATATAACCAAAATTTTAACACAATTAGATGTCTTGCCCACATTATTAATTTGATTGTACAAGAAGGACTGCCAACAATCTCAACAGATTTAGAAAAAGTTGAGATGTTGGTGAAAAAAATTCATAAAAGTCCTTCCTTGATGCAGGATTTTGTTGATATTTGTAATTGCAAAATTCCATTAGATGTGTCAACTAGGTGGAATTCAAAGTATCTCATGCTTAGTAAAATTAATAAGGTATTAATATTAATATTTAATTTTTTTACTGTTTGATTTATAGAATTTAGAAACTATTGTTAAAATGGGGAAAAGATGTATCAATGAAAATTTTTACATTAATACAGATGAGAGTAGAATGTTAAAAGATATAGAGGATTTTTTATATCCTTTTTATAAAATAACGTGCGAGATAAGCACGAATACATCTACAATAGGGATGTATGCACTATATTTAGATACGATTCAAATATTACTGGTAACAAGTATTGAAACCAGTAATAATAATGTTATAGTAGAATCGTCTAGATCTATGTTGGCTAAATGCCAAAAATATATCAATATTATGGACAATTTCGAAATATATGTGTGTAGTTTTCTTGATCCACGTATCAAGAAAACATTCATACCTTTATGGATGAACAAAGAATGTTATTATGAAAAATTGATTGCTTTATATGGTAAATACCGGTGTAATATATCGTGAGAAATATCAGAAAAAGACGATAATTGTGAAATGATGTCAATAACTATCTTAAATAGTCTGAGAAGGTATATATTTAATATTCTATAACTATTTTAAATTTTCTCAAAGTTGATATATTTAATTTTAATAATTTATTTTATATTTTTAGGAAAGCCTCGTTAGTTCCAATGGTGAACGAGATCGCCGAATACCTAGCTGATCCAGTAGTCTCAGCAACGACTACAGTGTTGGATTGGTGGAGCTGTAATTCTGAGCGTTTTCCGTACCTTTGCATGATGGCTAAAGATTTTTTGTCGCAGCAAAGTACATCCGTTGAGAGCGAGCGTGTCTTCTCAAGAGGGGTGGACACCGTAACAAAGAAAAGAAATCGCATGGCCTCCGAAACACTTAAACAGTGTTTATGTTTAAATTCATGGGATATCAATATCATGAATAATAAATTTTATACATAATTTTTATATCTATATATATTGTTAAATTAAATTTTTTGTACATTAATAAATATATATAATTTAAATAAAAATATTTAAACTATAAATGTATCAAATATTTAAGATGTTTTGAGCTTAGTATTCTTGTTTCAGGCTGTTGTTTTTTATGAATACTGTAGAATATTAGTGTTTTAATATTATTTGACTTTAAATTGATAACTAAAATAGTTTTTGATATTAAGATTTAGAATTTTGAACACTTGAGAAAAATTACACATTAAAATTGATACTGGGATTAACTTTGAACCATGTTATAAAGCGCTATACTTTTTTTCAGGCGTTAATTATTCACTATTTTATTAAGAAGAATATTATGAGAGCAATTTTTCTCATAGATTATATAAAGGTATAGATATCTATTATCGTAATTTCAGGATTAGTCAATATTTTTCTTGCTAAATAGGCTTAAAACGAGAGATTTTAAATAATAAATGCAATATAAAAATTATTAAGATATATTTATAATTAATTCTAAAATCTTAATCCTTTAAATTAATATTTAGAAATCTACACAATCTAGTTTCCAATATAATTTAAAATGTCATCGATAGAGATTGATATAAAAGATATTGGTGCAGATAATATATACAAAGTTATTTCTCTGTACAATGATATGTAATTTCCTTCATGAGATATCGCATAAAATTTATTCTCGAAAAAAAAACAAGGTATAAATATCATTGTAAGATGTGCCAAGTAAATTTTATCCTAACTAGAAACTTCAAAGAGGAAATATTTTAATATCCTTAAACTTAAAAATATAATATGAATAAAACATAGATGAGTTTATGTGATAGTTGATTTTCTGACCCAGTCTATGACAATAACATATTTAAGAATTTTTTTATAAATTAAAATTACAAGAAATATATTAGCATCTCATTTTATCACTCAAAAATTATTATGTACCTTACTACTCGTATATATAATAACATTTTTTGTCCCTTATCTATGATACATCCTCACTGATATTTTAATTTAACATTTTTAGGATATATATCTTTAGTTATTTGCTTTAAAAAAATTGGAAAAAGTTTAAAAATAACGATTATGACAATTGTCACCTATCTATGATACATCCTCTTAAATTTTTAATTTAACATGTTTAGAATATATATTTTTAGCTATTTCCTTTAAAAAAAGTTCAAAAATAGCGATTATGACAATTGTCACCTATATGATACATCCTCACTGAATTTTTAATTTAACATGTTTAGAATATATATTTTTAGCTATTTCCTTTAAAAAAATTTGAAAAAATTCAAAAATAGCGATTATGACAATTGTCACCTATCTATGATACATCATCACTGAATTTTTAATTTAATATGTTTAGAATATATATTTTTAGCTATTTACTTTAAAAAATTTGAAAAAAGTTCAAAAATAACGATTATGACAATTGTCACCTATCTATGATACATCCTCACTGAATTTTTAATTTAACATGTTTAGAATATATAATTTTAGCTATTTCCTTTAAAAAAATTTGAAAAAGTTCAAAAATAGCAATTATGACAATTGTCACCTATCTATGATATATCTTCACTGAATTTTTAATTTAACATGTTTAGAATATATATTTTTAGATATTTCCTTTAAAAAAATTTGAAAAAGTTCAAAAATAGCGATTATGACAATTGTCACCTATATATGATACATCCTCACTGAATTTTTAATTTAACATGTTTAGAATATATATTTTTAGCTATTTCCTTTAAAAATATTTGAAAAAATTCAAAAATAGCGATTATGACAATTGTCACCTATCTATGATACATCATCACTGAATTTTTAATTTAACATGTTTAAAATATATAATTTTAGCTATTTCCTTTAAAAAAATTTGAAAAAGTTCAAAAATAGGGATTATGACAATTGTCACCTATCTATGATACATCATCACTGAATTTTTAATTTAATATGTTTAGAATATATATTTTTAGCTATTTACTTTAAAAAAATTGAAAAAAGTTCAAAAATAACGATTATGACAATTGTCACCTATCTATGATACATCCTCACTGAATTTTTAATTTAACATGTTTAGAATATATAATTTTAGCTATTTCCTTTAAAAAAATTTGAAAAAGTTCAAAAATAGCGATTATGACAATTGTCACCTATCTATGATACATCATCACTGAATTTTTAATTTAACATGTTTAGTATATATATTTTCAGATATTTCCTTTAAAAAAAATTAAAAAAGTTCAAAAATAGCGATTATGACAATTGTCACCTATCTATGATATATCTTCACTGAATTTTTAATTTAACATGTTTAGAATATATATTTTTAGATATTTCCTTTAAAAAAATTTGAAAAAGTTCAAAAATAGCGATTATGACAATTGTCACCTATATATGACATATCCTCACTGAATTTTTAATTTAACATGTTTAGAATATATATTTTTAGCTATTTCCTTTAAAAATATTTGAAAAAATTCAAAAATAGCGATTATGACAATTGTCACCTATCTATGATACATCATCACTGAATTTTTAATTTAACATGTTTAAAATATATAATTTTAGCTATTTCCTTTAAAAAAATTTGAAAAAGTTCAAAAATAGCGATTATGACAATTGTCACCTATCTATGATACATCATCACTGAATTTTTAATTTAACATGTTTAGAATATATATTTTTAGCTATTTCCTTTAAAAAAATTTGAAAAAATTCAAAAATAGCGATTATGACAATTGTCACCTATCTATGATACATCATCACTGAATTTTTAATTTAACATGTTTAAAATATATAATTTTAGCTATTTCCTTTAAAAAAATTTGAAAAAGTTCAAAAATAGCGATTATGACAATTGTCACCTATCTATGATACATCATCACTGAATTTTTAATTTAACATGTTTAGAATATATATTTTTAGATATTTCCTTTAAAAAAATTTGAAAAAGTTCAAAAATAGCGATTATGACAATTGTCACCTATATATGATACATCCTCACTGAATTTTTAATTTAACATGTTTAGAATATATATTTTTAGCTATTTCCTTTAAAAAAATTTGAAAAAGTTCAAAAATAGCGATTATGACAATTGTCACCTATATATGATACATCCTCACTGAATTTTTAATTTAACATGTTTAGAATATATATTTTTAGCTATTTCCTTTAAAAAAATTGAAAAAAGTTCAAAAATAACGATTATGACAATTGTCTATGATACATCCTCACTGAATTTTTAATTTAACATGTTTAGAATATATATTTTTAGCTATTTCCTTTAAAAAAATTTGAAAAAGTTCAAAAATAGCGATATGACAATTGTCACCTATCTATGATACATCCTCACAAATTTTAAATTTAACATGTTTAGAATATATATTTTTAGCTATTTGCTTTAAAAATTTGAAAAAAGTTCAAAAATAACGATTATGACAATTGTCACCTATCTATGATACATCCTCACTGAATTTTTAATTCAACATGTTTAGAATATATATTTTTAGCAATTTGCTTTAAAAAAACTCAAAAAAGTTCAAAAATGGCGATTATGACAATTGTCACCTATATATGGTACATCTTCACTGAAATTTTGATTTAACATGTCTACAATATATATTTTCATCTATTTCATTTAAAAAAGTTCAAAAATAACCATCATAACAAATGGCTCTTTTCTATGGTGCATCTTCACTTAAAAATTTTAAAAAATAACTATGATGAATAGTTAATCCAGAGCATTATAATTTAAAGAAGCTTTAAGTAACTTTCCCACCTATAATATTAATATATACTAAATGTTATTTGACTTTTGGTCAAAAAAAATGATCTAGATATTGGGTTAAGGGTGAAAAAAAGCAACCCTAACTTTAAGTCATCTTTAAAAAAAAAGATCCATATTTTGAGTCGGTTGAATAAAACGACCCGATGTTTGAGTCTGAGTCAGAAAAACGACCCAAACTTTGAGTTGGAGTCGAAAAATACGATCTAAACTTCAAGTTTGAGTCAAAAAATACGATCTAAACTTCAAGTATGAGTCAAAAAATACGACCCAAACTTCAAGTTTGAATCGAAAAATACGACCCAAACTTCAAGTTTGAGTAGAAAAATATGACCCAAACTTCAAGTTTGAGTCGAAAAATACGACCCAAATTTCAAGTTTGAGTCGAAAAATACAACCCAAATTTTGAGTCGGAGTCGTAAAAAACGACCCATATTTTGGGTCGAGGTCGTTTTTTTCGGCTTGGACTTGGGTCGGAGTCGAAAAAAACGACCCATATTTTGGGTCGAAGTCGTTTTTTTCGGCTTGAACTCGGGTCGAAGTCGTAAAAAACAACCAAAACTTTGAGTTAGAGTCGAAAAAAACGACCCAAAATTTGGGTGAGCTGCGTTCGAGCCGACTCGGCTAAGCCGATTAACAACACTATTTATGATTAGTAGAGAAAGTTGTTATTTCATATTTGTATATAGGGTGGTTTAAAACGTGCAAGTCAATAATTAATATGAATTGTTTGTGGAAATATGATTATGAATGAATGTAAATGCACCAGTCTATTATAAATAGCAAAAGAATACAATTCATATTTTAATTTTATTAATGTTAGTATTCAAATTAAAATAATTTAATATATAAATATAATTAATATGCTTTCTAAAAATTACACACGCCGCGCCGCCGCCATAATAAAAATCGGCGAGCCGGCTCGCGCCGATGATCTCAATCGCGGCTTTTCCGGCGTGAATAAAAATATAGGCGGCGCTCAGATCTACTTATACTTAGTTCTAGGTTAGAATAGTTAATTTTATTTTAACTTAAGATAAACAAATAAAATGAATATGAAAGGAACTTCATTTTTAAAAATTCATCTTATTTTATATAAATCATACATAAACAGGGTTGCCATGCCTCCCCCCATCAGTGGGAGTCTCCCACAATTTTTTAGTTTACCCACATACATCTCACTTCCACAATTCGAAATCTCCCACAATTTTTTAATTTCTCCCACAAATTTTTTTTTAGCATTTTAATGTTTTTAATATATAAATAATAATTTTGAGAAACAGTATTTGATTATTTTTATATTTTTAAAATAAATTTTAAATATTTATTCGAAAAATATGTCTTGTTCTTTTATTTTATTTTTCCGCTAATTTTAAATTCTCCATCCAATCCAATCCATTCGACATTTTCAAAATTTGAAGTTAGAATAGTATGTATAATTATTATAAATATATTTTAAATTTCTAGATTCTATAATTGCAGTGCTCCACTCAACATTTTCATATAAGAATAGAACTTTTAGAAGTGGATTACTTTGGTATTTCTGCAGCATAATTTAGTGAGCCTTTATTAAATTATATTCTTCTGATTGCAACTGCATATTAACAGCATATAGTAGATTTCCTATATGTAAAATTCCTAAATATACTTCTGCCATTTATTTTTGAAATTTTTTTTCAAATAGGACAGCTTTTATAATCTATTTATTTTTTAAAGGTTTGTAAAATTTTAAAATTCTACGGTGGCGCGTATTAGGAGGAACCTGTCAACCAACATTATGCTGACTCAATTCTGTAAATACACTATGGTTTTTGCCAAATTTACTGAGGAATTATCAGATCAGAAAGTTGACATCAATTCATTGGTAATGCCAAATCTGCCATATTTACCATTATATATGGTTAGCTATGTCTTTGGATATTTCATATCTGGAGAAAATTTTTTTAATAGTTTTATTGAAATGACATTAATTTTGTTGAAATAGGGGAGGATCAAGGGAAATGTTTTGATATCTCCTTATTAGATGCATCTGTTAGAATTGCATATGTTTGCACATCTTTCAAATCGTCAAGAATTGACCTTCTGGATTTATATCCTAAAACATTGTTGATAGTCTTGCTCATTTTGTGTTCTACAAAGTATACTTTTCATTTATATTAGTCGTTAAATATTATGGGGAAAGATTCTACCAACATTGAGATGTTGAGCAACTCTCTGAATGTTGTACTGCATGATAGGTATTTACCATTTCCGCAACTGTAGTTGCATCTATATTAATTCTAATTTTTGAAGAATATTTTTGTTTTGCAATAGATGTTGATAGAATGCCCTGTACTGATTTATGCTTTGAAGATTTTTGATACCTCAAAATATCATATTCCCTTCCCCCATTGTATTAACTAAATACTGTAGAACAACTTCCCCGCACTGATTATAAATATTTTTTACATTGTAAATTTAAAATTGTTTGTTTTTTTATAAAATCTTATTTATACATTTATTTTTTTACATTGTAAAATTACAATTTTTTTATAAAATTTTATCTTGTTTACATTCTTTTGTAATTAAAAAAGATCGTTGGTTATTATTTTTAAACAAAATTAATATATTATAATAAATCAATGTTATTTTAATAATAAAGATAGTACTCTAAGAAATTTTGTGTCGTACAGTAATTACCTATTTTGAAAAATAGTTGCGTATTTTATTTTGGAAAATAGTTACCTATTTTATTTTGAAAAAGAGTTGGATATTTTATTTTGAAAAATAGTTGGCTATTTTATTTTGAAAAATAGTTGGCTATTTTATTTTGAAAAATAGTTGGCTATTTTATTTTAAAGAGTTACCTATTTTATTTTGAAAAAGAGTTGGAAATTTTATTTTGAAAAATAGTTGGCTATTTTATTTTGAAAAATAGTTGGCTCTTTTATTTTGAAAAATAGTTGGCTATTTTATTTTGAAAAATAGTTGGCTATTTTATTTTGAAAAATAGTTGGCTATTTTATTTTGAAAAATAGTTGGCTATTTTATTTTGAAAAATAGTTGGCTATTTTATTTTGAAAAATAGTTGGCTATTTTATTTTGAAAAATAGTTGGCTATTTTATTTTGGAAAAAGTTAGCTATTTTATTTTAAATAGTTGGCTATTTTATTTTGAAAAATAATTACCTATTTTATTTTAGATTTTATATTTATAAAAAATAATAAGCCTATAACTAAGTCAATTCTAAACGCAAAAAAATTTTTTTTAGCAATTTCTCCCACAATTTTTATATATTTCCCACAAAATACCTAATTTCTCCCACAATTTGAAAATTTTGACCTGGCAACCCTGTACATAAACATATATATTTAATATTAATATAATTATTTTTATGGGGTTTAGTTTTGCTTGTGTTGTTTAAATTTCAATATATAAACTATAAATATTGTATAAAATAATTTTAATATTTTCTTGCGGCTATTTATTTCAACACATTAAATGGTTTTATTTTAAAATGAATGAATTATTTTATAGTGCTTATAATTCCAGATAATTAAATTAATAATTATTTAAATTAAAAAAATTGTATTAAAACATATTTAGATTTTATGCCAATTTTTTTTAAAAAAAAATCTTTTTTCTTTGCCTCCAAATTTGGAAAATCTCGAGGCCCCGTGGGATTCCCACTAGACTTACTGGCCAGTCAGCTCTTGATGAGTTCCAATAAATTTATAAATAATTTGCCATAAGGAATATTCCTAAATTGCAGAACGTCCCTGAAATCATATAAAGTTTTATTTAAGATACAGTTTTATGCTTTGTTCGAAATTCATGAAAAACTCTTCTTGAAAGCTGAGGCAACCCGAATAAGGGACCATCTATAGTATTAAAATAATTGATAATTTTTTTTATTAATTTCTATCCATTTTACCTAAGACATTGTAACATAATATATATAATGATAATGTTTATTTAAATTTTATTAAAATTGAAGAGGTCCATTTTCTGTATAAGAGGTTTTAAATATTAATGGGGGAAAAATGCAATTTAATTTAATACTAAATTTATTATATATATATGTGTAGATTTTTTTAGATCAATAATTTATGAAGATGGATAATAATTTCTAAAATAATCATTTCACCCCTGATATCTCAAAAATTATCTAGGTAAGGAGGGTGAAATTTTGCCCAAATATAGATTACAATAAATTATTTGCATCCAAAATTCCATAAAAATAGACAGGAGTCAGCTGAATTAGATCGATTTGGCATATAATAACTTCAATTTTTCAAAATCATTTTTGTTTTGTTTTGTTAAATTTTTAATATTATGACAATGTAAAAAGATCGCGATTCTTTTTTTAAGATAATTTTGATCCTGATTTCCCTAAAGATCAGAATCTAGCAAATTATCTCAAATATAAAATTGATTGGAATTAAAATGTGTTAACTTAGTTTTTATCAAAGGGAGAGGAGATTGCAGTTTTCAGTAATCAGATTCACAAAATTCATAATAATCATATTTTTAAATTCCGTAAATTTTCACAAAAGAATCGATTTTTTAAAAAATGTTAAATTTGAATATCGTATCTAGATATAGATATACATTTTTACAAATGTTTCTAGATTACATATACAATTTTTAATTTAGGATTCTATTGTTAAATTCAAAGTGAGTTAAAAAAAATTCATTGAGCAAATATCACATCTGTAAACAAATATATAATAAAAATAATTTTTGTTAGAATTTAATAATTATAATACAAAATATAGAATTAAATGTTATAAATAATTGTTATATTTTAATAATAAAACATTCTCAAAATTTTTGTTATTAAGGCACCCCCGTTTATCTGTATTATCATTAAATATATTAAAATCCTAAAACTCATCAAAAAAAATGATATAAAATTTATGATTGTCAAAATATTTATTATCTAAGTAGTGCCCCCAAAAATAATATTAAATTACTTGATTTCTTTTTGGAGATTGTCATAAATATTGATCTAAAAATTGATGTAATTAAAATAAATTATAATATGAAAATTACAATGTTGTTATCCATTGCGTTAAAATAAAATTTGTCTGATTTAATAAAAGTGTATCCAGATACAGATAACACATTTTGGTATAACAACTCTGATATATTGTAAAATAAAACAAAATTGACAAGGATAATTATATTTAGTTTATTTATTACAAAAAAAATAACTAAAAAATATTATAAATTGTAATTTTTTTTAAATATAAATAATAAAATCAAAAAAAATCATCGTCATCTGTTTCCGCTAATTGTTTAGCTATTTCTATATCCATTTGTTCTTTTTCTCGACGACCCTAATAAAAAGTATCAGTTTTGAAAATGAATGTATGATAAAAACTATTTGTATATACTTAGAGCTTTACAGAAACTATATTCCAAGTCCAGTCAAATTAGGGGAATTTTTTTATTCGACCTATCCAATCCGAATATTATTATTTTTTCAAGAATCAGATTTTATCTTAGAAATAGGGCCTATCCGAAAAAATATCAAAGATGTTTTTAACTATTGAAAAATTATGAAAAAAGGAAAGCGAAAAAAATTATAGTTCGAGAAAGCAAAATAAGTTTTTTCTTGTTATTCTTGAAAAGAATATTATACAAATTTAGGGTAGCAAAATAAAAATAATTTAAAATTTCGACAAGGTTCAAATACCCCAGATTAAAATGAGAGAATGTCTGGTCGTGTCCAGTTAACCCGAGTTCAGTCAGATTTGACATTTTCGTGTAAAAAGCTCTACTAATATATCTACAAAAATATTAACAAAATCCAAATGTGCTAAGTTGTATTCAAACGTGTGGCAACTTTTCGATAGGATAGAAATTCTAACGTGATAACTCGAATGTCAAACACAAAATAAAATAATGAAGATAAGCTGCCACACTTTTAAAAGGAATAATTAAATTTCTAGCGAACAAAATAATTTGAAATTAGAATATTCATTATTTATAATCGAAAGTAAAATATAATTCAAAATTAGAGCAAGAAAAACATGTAATGTGAAGTATACTTCATTAGTTTCATTATCATCGTAATTTTTTGGTGGATATCGCAATGACTACAATAAAATAACATTTTTTTAAAAAAAATTTAACAAAAAATGTATATAGTATAGTTACTATAATTATTGCCACAAATTAGATATTTTATATAAAAAGTTAATCGAATAATAATATTTCCACCATTTGTTCTTTAGATATCCCGCGATGCAACGATAACACTTTTTTAACCGATATCGATGCCAACATGGTATTGGCCTACTTAGGGCGACGCACCGAAAGGTCGTCATTTTACACTTCCTAGAATTCATCACCGAATATTTATATCACGCTAGGACGCCACCGATTTTCATATCGGAGCACGGCCAACGGAAAAATTTTTTAATATATTTTTTAAAACTATTACCAAAATATTATATTAATAACAATAAAATTTAAATAAATAGAAGGTAATAATTTTAAATATTTCGATTCTAATCTAATCAGAGTTGGAAACCGGAATTGGAACCGAACCCCTTTTAACATTTTTAGAAACCAGCCCATTTTAAAATTTTCAAGAAAAGGTTTTAATAAAAGTGCAAGCAATTTATATATATTTGTTAAAATGTCGTGCGTGACCCATTTTTTTTAGGAAGCAGAAATGAAACCATTTTTCGTCAAAGTTGCAAATTCTGATCTTAACAAACACATCATTATCATTACATTAACAAAGTTAGCAAGAAAACATTCAGTGACAAACATAAATTATGATTCTATAAATGAATTAGAACTAAGGCTGTGCCAATATTAAATATAGGATCGGCACCGATATTTAGTGTTTTCAAAAAATATCGGATAAGGCCGATATTTTTTAATATTGTTTTTGGTTATTAGATTATAATTAAATTATATAATTTTTTTTATTTTATAATAATAAAATAAATGAAAGAAGCAAAATAATTTATTTGTTAAAATGTTTAAAAATTTATTATACTATTTTTTGTTATATACTCTGCAATAAGAAAGGTATTTAAAATATCTAATGATTCACATTCAGCTAAAATTGTTAAACGGCTCGATTTCGAAAATTTTTAAAAACGGTTAACTCAAGATTTTTGCATAAAATAAATACTCACCACATATGGCAGAAAGATTTGTGCTTCTATTGGCGAAATTTCGAGGATTAAAAAATATTTATTTTGTCAAAAATAGGCAAAATGGAGCTGTTTATAGATGGTAAATAAAAATCAATATAAATATAGGATTTGTTATTTTAATAATTTCGGATCTGATTGGCGAAAAATTTGTGCATCGGCACACTCCTAATTAGAACCCTATTCCTATTGGATAACGTCATCCACTAAAATGTTATAAATTTTTGAAAAGGCAAGTGGATCAAAATTCTGCATGCCAAAAAATTATTTGTGCTCTAGCAACTAGAACACTTAGTGATTTCGTTTTAAATTAGTTTATTTAAAAAATATTTACATATTATGATGATTTTATGAATGTTGACTATTAATAAATTAATCCCCACCCAGATAAAAGTATTTTGCTTGCAAAAATTATTTTATATTTGCAATTTATTAAAAAAAATTGGTATTGTGACAGAGTTTTTTTTTTATAAAATAAGTTTTTATCTATAAACTGGAAGGAAGACTTTTCAAATGAGTTAAATATTGCAACATTTCTCTTGGGTAAAATTTAAGGTATATTCTGGAGAATGTACCATTAATTATTCAAATTATGATAATTTTTTAACTTATTTTTTCAATGTTTATTTTCTATTAAATTTTCTTTTTTTATATCATAATCGATATGACCTGAAAAATCTTTATTTAATGTATATTTATTTTTACATTTTTATTGTACGATTATAATAATCTAACGAAAAGATATATTTATATTATATAATAATCTAGAAGCCAAAAGTCAAAAAATAACTCAGTGAACCTGCATGAACTGGAGGGAAAAAACAATGGAGCAAGACCTCAATTTACCGATTGCCTTGGAATACCGATTCAAAAGGATTATCTTCCCTGAATAATACGATGACCTCTTGGCCGATTAATCAATCAAAGTGGGAGGAACAAAAAGGATGACTCCGAATTGAAATAAAAAATTATACATCTACTAGAACATAATAATGGATTGACGATAAAAAATATATTGGAAAATTTACCACCTTATCTCAAAATGAGTGATTCGGGAATATCTAGATGCGTTAAATTACTGGGATAAAGCAGGAAAGGGTTGGGAAATGAACCCAATAAACCCCAGATATTATCAATATTCGTAAAGAATATTTACTAAAAATGATGAAAGTGCCATTTCAAAATATATTCCATTTAGATAAAACAGGCTTCAATTCCCACTATGGATGGGCACCTCTGGGTAAGAGGCCACCCGTCAAAATCCCTCCTTCAAAGGGGAAAAACAGATCGGTTTTGTGTACCATAGGAATTAATGGTCTCAAAAAAACAAGATTATAAACGGGGGAATTTACAGCAATAAAATTTAGAACTTACCTGGATGAATTATCATCAATTTTGCCTTTTAATCTATTTATGGATAATGCGCCTATTAATCGTGCCCATATAAAACTCATTATCAAAATATAACATATCTTCCACCTTATTCCCCGTACACTAAACCCCATTGAAAATATTTTTGGCGTTTTAAATAATCAATATCGATCTATAAAAACCAAAGCCAAACCAACAAATAACAGAATCCATATAATAGAGACAATTACCAGCCTTTTGCTTAATTTAATCAATTATGATTTAAGAGCCTTCTACCATATACGTAACGATATATCGTAGATAGAATCCGATCTATTACTTTGAACGACTAATTTAACAGATAATTACACTAGATTATTATACAACTTAGATATATATTTTAGTTATATTATTAAAAAATAAATATATTTAGTACTTTCATATTATGTGCAATACAAATAGAAAAATAAATATACATCATTAAATGAAGATTTCTCAAAACTATAATATAAAAAACGAAAATTTAATAGTATGGAAGAAAAATTTATGCCTTTTATCTCTTTCACAGTCCTCGGCAAAGAGACTTTCTAAATCCCTTTCTGGCTTATAAAAAATTGGTGAGAATTTACCCCTCCCTTGGAGACTTCTCAAATACTTGAGACAAAACTCAGGCCATGAATGGCTCGAAGCTGTCCCAAGTGCCAATCTAGGTCTTTTGCTACCCGGCGAGGAGCTAAGGGTGGAAATAAGATATAGACTTGGCTGTGACATATGTCAACCTCATATATGCTATGGGAGTAGGAGAGACTCTGATTTTATGCACAGACATTGTCTAAGCTGTTTATGTTCTAAAGGCCGGTTTGGTGGACATAGGGCTATTAACTATAATCTCGGATAAATTAGGGTTGGCTCTAACTATCCTAAATTTCTGTACAGGTCCACTTACCATTGTCGGATGGATCAGATGGGCTCACAAGCATTCCTTGGTTTCGAGGAAAACACATAATTTTGGACTTCACTTGTGTCTCCCAATTTTCTTCTAATCCAAACATTGATCCGATTATTACAGCTGAAAGATCAAAAATTAGAAAGTATCATGACTTTCTGATTTTCAATCCTAGTTATTTCTACCAATGGGCCCCTAGGCTATCTTATTAAGATTTTAGGTAAAAAAATTTAATTTCTCAAACTAATGTTGATCATGGATTAGCTTTTAAAATGTTATAATCTCAAATCGCTGTATTTCGAGGCATCTTAGTTTCCTCAAAAAGTGTCCATTTTTTGCCCCTCCTCCCTCCCATGTATTTTAATATATTTATATATCATGCTGTTTTTTAATATAAATGAAGAGAATTAAATATTAAAAAAAAAATTAATAGAAAATAAACAATGAAATAATAGTAAAAATTATCATAATTAATGATACAAGCTCCAGAATATCAAAAAGAAATTGTGTATTTCTTAAACTCATTCAAAAAGTCTTCCAGTTTATAGATAAAAACTTACTTTATAAAAATATCTGTCAAAAACACATTTTTTTAATAAATTGCAACTGTGTTTTTCTTTTAATATTTTTTGCAAGTCAAATACTTTTATCTGGATAGGGATTAATTTAATCATCAATTCATTGCTAATAAATATGATTAGTGTTTCCCAAATTTTAGTAAACGAAGAATGAGAACTAACTATGGAAGAAGAATTAAACAATGAAAGGTATGAGCCACAGAGAACACGTGATCTTAGCAAATTTAAACAAGAGTTTACTTTGTTTAAGAATACTGGAAAGCGTATGAAAATCTTCAGACTAAAATCCATTACAGCAGGATTCTGAAAAAAAACCTTCTCGGTGCATGCTGCACCAAAAAAGGATCTAATTATTCAAGAATCATTATTCATTGATTTTTTTAAAAAATATTATTATTTAAGCGGAAAAAAAATAAAAAATTAAATTATTGAATCAAAATATAAAAATGTTAATGAAAAAAATATGTTAACAAAATTAAATAAATAATTTGAAAATATAAATTTATTTTGACTGAGTCATTAATTTTAGATTTAGGATTCTTGGAATCTCAAAAATTCAGAAACCCTAGTTATTTAAAATAAAATATAGTATTAGCATGTATATCTTAGTTGTATATATTATATGAAAAAATGTCATTGCGCTAATTATCGACGTCTTTGACGACAGCTAAAAAGCGATGGCCGTCGATTTGATTTATTCTTACATCTGGTTGGCTGCCGCTTATTTCATCAGCGCCAATCTCTACCGATACCAAACAAAAAAGAATAATGTAGAATATTTACTGGGGAAAAAAGCAAATTATAACAATATTGTAATTATTGCAAAAAAGTATCAACTGTTAACAAAAGTATCGCCTGAAATATACAAATATTTTTCTGCTCACTTAGCTTTTCAACTACATCGTAATCATTTTAATAAATAAATATAATATATATATATGTTAGCATGTCAATGCATTTTTTTCCGAATTTTGATTCAAGAGTTTAATATTGTATGATAATTCCGCCATTTTAAAATAGCGGATCTGCAAATCACAATATTTAAAAATATTTGTTTATACCTAACTAAAAAGAATATATCTCAAAATAGCATCCCAACTTTAATAATATAATAACATTTATTTCTATAAAATTTATCAAAATTATGATGGCGGTAAACCTTGACACATCGCTCGTGAATATCCAAGCAAAAATTGATCCTCTCGTGAAAAATCTTGCAAGGCTCTTCCTCTGCACCCTCTCCCAGGGTACCGTAGGTGTCATTAAAATAATCCTTTCTATCCATAGCTTCTTTTCCAGCTTGATCACCCAAAGCAGCGTATTTTCCGTTAACCAGGTATACTCCACCGGTTTTTTCTTTACCGTTATCGTTGTGCTGTACGGAGGCCTCTATGACCTTGTCTCTTATAGCCTTAGCGAGAATATATTCACAATCCCCTACACTATTTTTGGCCGTTTTCAAATTCAATTTTGCCGCTATATCTGGAAGAGAGACGCGAGAATATGCGCAATTTATTTTCTTAATGCCAGTCTTGAGCACGTTTCGTCTCAATCTAATGATGAGGGTATAGGTTGAATCGGCCAGAAATTTGGATTCGTACTTTTGTAGAACGTTGGAAAAAAACTCTATGTCGCCTAACCTGACAGCTTTAAGGTGTTATGAATGAATTAATGACGTGAAGTGTATAAAAAATATGTGTGCTAAGGTAATAAATTTTTAAAAAATTTAGGATTTAAATTAATTATTAAGATTAGGTGGTAGGCAATATAAGAATTAAAATAATATTTTAAAAATTCAATATCCTTTGACCTTGCGTTAACTGGAAGTAGGGTAAAAGTGATTTCTTCAATGAAGGATCTTTAAAAAGATTTCTCTCGGGTATTTCGCCCAGAAGCAATTGAACCACGATTGCTAATTTATTTATCTTGTAAAAATAAAAAGAAACCTTAAAAATAAATATTCAAAGACAGAAAAAAATTGTATAAACCCTGCAACATTTTTTTTATATCGATCCTAAAAGTCGATATTTACACAATTTTTTAAGCTTTTGATAACGTTCTAAATTTCTGGGTCTTAGAAAAATGTTAGAAACGGGTTATAATTGTATTTAGTTATAAAAAAATATCGTACAGCTTGCTTAAATCCTATAGCTAATAATTGTGGTCCTTTTCTAGAGGCTTGTAACAAATTTTTTTGAGCTACGGAATATTCCAAATGAATTGCTTTTATATGTCCTAAAATAAAATTTATATAAAGCATAATGTGATATTTACATAGAATATAAATTCTAATTTATTTTTAACAACTCGATTGGAGTGATGGGTATTGAGATATAGGATAGATTGATAGTGGAATTCGTCCCACACGATTTAACATCTTTTAATGAGATCAATTTTTCTTAATCAAAATCAAGAATTCTTAGAATCATAAATAAAAAATCGATCAGCTGTTAAATCTTGTCGGATCGTGGGGTTAGGGCTTGTATTGACAAATCTCATTTTAATATTTTCCTGGTCCCGTATCCCAGCTAAAATTTTATCGAGTCCAGAACCCTGAAAAAAAACGAATCAAATAATATATGTTTTATTGATATAATACGATGCCAATATTTCGAATAATTCGTATAAATAATTATTTAGTCTATAAACCTTTTTTCAAACAATCCTGAGTAACCGCAACCACGAGTAAAAGTAACTCTTATTGCCCTCAATTTATTATATGAAAAAATAATATCTATTTTTTTGTTTAAAATTTCATTTTAATGCATCCATAGTTTCGTATCAATGGAGTCGCTAGTTTTTTTAAACTATAAGCCTTTCTTTAAAAATAAAGCTATATCTTCGCAAAGCAATATTAAAAAATTTGCCGAAACAGTGTCAGGTCAATTTTTCGCTCTAATAATATCTCAATTTTTTAAAATTTATTGTTGGAGTAAGCAAAGATTATACTAAAAATGAAGGATGAGGAACAAGTAAAAAAAATATGACAGGGAAGGCGAATTTTATCTACTTTGAAGAAGTAAATGATGATTAGCTACTAATTTTTATGGATATTGCAGGATAAAAAGAATACTTTCTTTTACATTCTCAACTTTATTAAAAACATAGGCAAATAATGTTTCTTCACATAATTGCATTTTCATTGCAGATAAAATCAGGGATCCAAAACCGAACTTTTAAACCGGTTTTACCTTTATTATTTACAGAGCCTAAACCAAAACTGAAAGGTAAAAATTTTGTCCGAACCTTTAAAAATGTATATGAACCGGTTTGAACCTTTTGGTATCCAAACTCTTTTAAAGTACATAAATAATCGATTTGATTGATAGTGTCGATTTTGAATAATTTTATTTATACACATTATATGTCAATAAAGTTTTGATTGGACATAATGATATTATTATGAATATATATATTTTATCAGAAGAATTTATTATTTCGTTTTTACTAAATTTAAAGAGTTGTTTTTATATTCAAATTGTGGGTAATCATTTTTAAAGACTAATGAAAGTAATAAAACGACTTATCGAGGAATATAGGACTACAATTGATAGTATCAGTAAGTATTTTTAGCTATTTTGTATGCTATTTGACAGGCCAACGATCCAAGTTATTGTATAGAAATGTTCTCAACATTTATTCCTTCTCTTTATAAATATAATTTGATATAAGGGAATATTGAAAATATTTTAATTGTAATATCACTCAATATTATTTTTTGGGAATAGGGACAAAATTTTAAGATGTTTAATTAACATAACTCTTATAAGGTTATATGTGAAAACATTTAAACCAGGTTTTAAATGTTCACAACCGAACCAATATCATTAATTCTTACGTGTGAACCTAAGCCTCAACCGATATTCGTTATGGTTCGGATCATTGGAAAAACAAATATAGTTAGAAGAAATACAAGTAAAAATGAGACATCACTATCAGCAATAACTTTAAGTTTAGTTTAATAATTTTAAAATATAATAATTTGCATTAATAAAGAGATACTAATAAATTCTAACTTACCATCAATAAAATATAAGAATAATTTTGTTAAACATGATGTTATATATTTTGAAATGATAAAAATATTGAATTTGTCCTATATGGGTACATAAAAGATGTAGTGGGAAAAAAGGCAATTTGATGTTAGAAAGAATGACCTTTATTTGTAAAACATGCATGAAAGGGATACATAATAATGATAACCTAAAAAATGGTGGTCTGGATATTGGCAATGGGTTAACCCTAGAAAAAGTGGATAAGTTTTGTTATTTAGGTGATATGCTAAACGCAGATGGTGGTGTAGATTCTGCTGTTGTTGCAAGGGTCAGACAAGCTTGGAAGAAGTTCAGAGAGATGTCATCTATTCTTACAAATAAAAAAGTTTCTCTGAAGTTAAAGGGGAAAGTTTACGTAAGCTGCGTGAGGAGTTGTTTAGTTTATGGCGGTGAAACATGGGCAATGAAAGCAATTCACGAAGCCAAATTAGAAAGAACAGAGATGAGGATGGTTAGATGGATGTGTGGGGTATCTCTGAGAGAGAGAAAAACTAGCAAGGAATTGCGAGCAAGATTAGGTATAGAAATGATTGGTATGGTAATGCGACGAAATAGACTAAGATGGTTTGGGCATGTGGAACGTATGACAAGATATGACTGGGTAAAGAGATGCACAATGATGGAAGTAGGAGGATCAAGACCTAGAGGAAGACCCAAGATGACGTGGACAAATGTGATAGCGGCGGATATGAGAAGCTTGAATCTTACAAGTATTGATGCTCAGGACCGTCAAAAATGGAAAAGAAAAATCAGAGGGAAAACTGGCTTACCCGGGTAAACCTGGAAATCGCCATAAAACGGAGAAGAAGAAGAAGAATTTAATTTGTCTATTTTTAATAATTTGTTAAATTTAATTACCTATGTAATAATAATATCTTGCCCATTCATTATTATTTGCAGTTTCCGGAAAATTCGTTTTTGCTGCAAAAATGTCAGCTTGATTGTAAAGTTTATATAATAAGTAGTTCCTAAGAATCAGATTAATTAAAACTGCCAGACCATCATTGTCTTTCCTCAGGGTGCATGTTCTAAATCGTGCTAATAGAAATCTATATAAAAATAATTAAAATTTATTCTGCATTTATTTACTAATATTCATGTATTTATTTGTTCTAAAAATTTTATAATCAAATTTATCCATTTTAAAGCTAGACTATATTCATAATGGTAATATTGGATTAGTGTCGATATACATTAAGCCTATCAGATGCCGATTATAATAATAAGAGTTTTATAACATTAGGATATATTGAGGAAACTTAATTTTTTTATTAAGTATTATAAATAAAATTTCAAGTAAAATAGATAAAATTAGTAAGATGGATATTTATATAAAATTAAATTTGATCGTGAACCCAATAAATATATCAGAGACCTGCAAGCCCGGGTACACGGGCCGGGACGTATTTTAATTTTTTAAATATACCCAGGTTGGGTTTAAAATTTTTTTTAGTATATTTTAAATGGCCATTATTAGCTATAACAATTAATAATAAATACAATATTTTTTATAAAATCCTGGCTGGACCTGAAAATTAAAAAAAAAAAATTCTGGCCGGGGCAGGCATTAAAAAAACCTATGCTAAGACGTGCAAATGGTACCTCTGCAAGTCTCTTAAATATATTTATTAATAAAGAAAGATATCTATAAACTTGATAAAACAGCATCAAATATTGATAATCTACTGTGAATCTTTATAGAATAATTTATACAAGATGTCAAAACCGAAGCACTTTAAGGCACCTTCAGCAAATAATTTTCCCGTGTATCAGTTTCTAGCGCTGTAGAGATATTGATAGTAGTGATCTGCATCGGGCCTATTTTTCAAGCAAGCCCGACTTGGCCCGAAAAATTTGTGCAGCCCGACCCAAATTTTTTTTGGCTAGGCCCGATCTCAAATGAGTGATTTGCAGATCTCTAATTAATAGTCCTCATCAAGAAATTTATTTTCAGAGAAGCTCTAAGGCTGCATCCAAATTATTATATTTATTTTAAGAATTTACCACCTGTTCTAAATGGTAATTTTGGATTTAAAAAAATAGGAATAAGTACATTTTAAAGTGTATTTTAAAGATTTCCAAACTGGATATCAAAAATCTATCATCTAAAAAAATCCCCAAAATGGTGGGCAGGCTTCAGTCTGCTATTCAAAATAGAATTCAGAACAAAAATTACATCAGGCTAAGGACGTGAAATTTTTCTATATGCTGTTTATACTTAATATTAATACAATATAATAAAAATAAAAACGCTCAATCTATAAAAACGGAATTGGGACTACAAGTATCCCAAAAAAACAGGAATAATTTAATTTAAAATAATAATTTGAATATTAAGTTTTAAGAAATAAAATTCCTTAGTAAGGGCACTTATTTTACAGCCTATATTATTAAAAAACTTTGAAATTCCGTTTGACATATGTCCAAGGGAAGAGATAACGATTGGTACAAAAAGCATGGTGTAAATTTAGATTTTTTTTTCTCGGCTATATAGACCGGATTCGAATTTACATTTTTTAGAAATGAAGACGCATATGAACTCCTAAATTAAGGATTTACATAAAGATCAAAATGCAGAAGTTAAACCATGTAGCTTTAGGGCATCATCTGATAATAAATCAGCAGGCTCCAGCATTGGTATTCGGATCCTCGCAGGAGAACTGCTAATAACTGAATTAATCGCTGCCTGCCTTGCATGTTTCTTTATCTATGTATATATATAATTAAAACTGTGTCTCCTTTTAGGTATCAACCGATATTTTACATTTTATCGATTGAAAGTGGTTGAACCATGTTACATCCAATTCGGAGGCCTGTTATCAAGCAGAACTTTAATATTTTTAAAAAATATAGGAGAAAAAATAAGATCCCTTATATGCGAATCTAAGGAATTTTATTTTTTAAAACAAAATATTCAAATTACTATTTTAAGATATAATTATTCGTGTTTTGGGGGAATTTATAGTCACAATTACGTTTATATATAGAATGAGCGTATTTATTTTTATTATATTATAGTTTATGATTGGATTGGAATATAGTAATATTATAATAAAAAATATATAATATAGAATTTTAAAAAAATGTTAACTTTGATTGGCATTGAATGTGATTAAATAAATATCGAGTTCAGTTACATATATATATATATATATAAGAGTTGAGATTAGCAAGTGCATTATATTTACATTTTTTCATTAAAAATTTAAGATTTATATAATCTCTGTATGATATATAAAAATGATTTTATTAATTCTTGACCTAACCCATGTAAAATAAGGATAAATCAGGGTATAAACGATAAACCAATGTAAAAAGTAGCCTAAATAAAGAACAAATAAAATAGATAAGATAAAACATAGGATAATAGGCTACAAAAAACTGAGTAGATAAAAAAAGTTTGAATAGCAAATTTCTAAACCCCTGTTCCGAAGAAAGTAAAAGTACTCTTTAGGATGGCTAATAAGTTAGGTAATTTTTTTATTTCTTTAGAAAAGTAAGTGCCTATTTGGCCGAAGTTTTCAAGAGTTGATGTAACAACAGGAACGAATTTAATGTCATTTAACTGTTAATATTTCTTTTGTTTTGCTGAGTTTAGCTACCAAAAGAGTTTTGAAGATAGCTCGATTCGGCGAATATGTCTATACAAGGTAATCTTAAGCAAGAGGGATACACCTTTTCTGAGGAATTAAGTTAAAACATCTAGCCTCTTACTAGTATTGAGACCTAAATATAATTTTTTAATTGGCTGTAAATTAGCTGAAATGTGTATTTGATCTGCATATCTGAATCCTCGAATGATACTTTTTGCCTTAGATATAAATTTTCTTTTGGGGTGAATGCAATTAGTTTTCCATTTATTAATGTTAAAAAGGAATTGTTTCTTCACCCCTAAATGGTTGTAACGAAAGTTATAAAAAATTATTATATATTTTCAAAAAGGCATATTTATTGCACTTCATTGTTTCGTTTCAGTGGTGGCAGCTGATGATTATTGGGTAATTAGCATTTGATGTGTCAAAAATGTATATGCAGTAATTTTTCTATCAATGATGCATTTTTACCCAAAGGCATAAGGGTGGTTGGATATTGAGGTTGTAGATAAAAAGTATGTAGCAATAGTGTCAAGGTCCAATGGATATCCAAGGTACCTTGATAGTGGTATATGTGTCTAAGTTTTTACTACAACATTTCCCTTTATTTGAATTGTAGATAGAGTTATGAACTGAAAAAGTTTGTTAATTTAAAAAAGGAGCCTTTGTAGATTAATTAATTTGTCTTTCGAAATCATTTACCCTATCATCTACTCTTTTAATAAATTAAATATAGATATATAATCAAGGAGAGATCATTTATGAGGTAAAACATAAGAAATTGTGGTATAAATACTAATATATATATCAGATTGGCAAGTTACTTACAGAAGAATATTTGTGTTTCGGATAATATCTTAGGAAAATATATAGTTAAAAGATGTTCAATTAATTATGAAATATATATATGTATATTTGCATCATAGATGCGGTTGGATAAAGAAAGAATATTTACTTTAAAATCTAATTTAAAATATTATATCATGTTATCAAAATAAAATAAATAACGTTAATATATTTTTTTTGAATCAATAATTTCTGAAATTACTTCAGTGGCGTATCTTATGGTTATTAATATAAATTTTACTCTTATTTCTTAATATAGTTTCTACACCGTTTTAATACATATAATATATTTTACTCTTATTTTATTCTGCACTGGTTTATTTTTATTTTAATTTAAAAAAAAAATGAATAATGAACGATGAAAAAAAATTTTTTTTCTATAAAAATTATTGATCGATCATCATAATAATAAATAAAAATAAGATCTATTACAAAATCGATAATGCAAAATATCATAGTATTCAGGATATCCCCAAAAAAATGAACGATGGAAAAATTAACATTAATTATTACCATACTATTCACCTCTAAGAAATTCATCCATTTCTGTGTCTGTCAATAATCCACCGTCATTTTCAGGCGGGCTTGTTTCCGCCAAGGAGGAGCTCCTTGTTCTCCTTCTAACGTCGATCGAGCCTGCTCCATTCGTCTTACAACTGTTTCCAGTCTCTCCGGTATGGGCCGCATCACTGTATTATTTATCCATGCAGGTCTGGCATATCCCATGGCTTGTCTTCGCGGTGCTCTGGGACATCCATCTTGGAGATGGTCCCGGGATTGACAGAAGTAACACGTACGCACCGGATTCCGCCCTTTTCTAGCTGGATGAGATTGTACTGATGGCTGAGGCAATTCCGACATCTGTTCATTATTCCCTTGGACATATACACTGATTCGGACAATTAATCCCGGCATATAAATGTATTTTTATAAAACCATTACTTAAGAAATTACTTAAATTCTTTCCCCACGATATTATTTTATATATATATCGCGTTTTAACACTATTACTTCTTTGTTGTTTTCTTTTTGATTTATTTTCTGATATATATTAGACCCACCATTTTTATATATTGTGATCTTATACTCTTATCCCTAAAATTTATACTAATAGGAAAATCCACCACACGAAAACAAGCACCCTTTTCGGTGGAACCGCTTGGTAATGTCTGTGGCAACCAACCACCAGTGAATGCAAATGCCCTCGAGACCATGGCCGCAGCGATTGCACAATTGACCACAGAAATGAGGGCTCTATCCACCTTTGTTCACGAAGAACCCCGGGAAGAAGATCATCTATAAGAACCAGATCTACGATGATTGAAATGAGAGACACGTCATCTTCCAGCGATAATGATGAAAGACGAAGCACGGTATCTCGTATTAGAACAGTCGTCCTTCGCCCTGCGCTTACTCCAGTGGAAAAAGTGGCCAAGCTAGCTAGGTTATGGAAAGGACTACGTTCAAACCTTAAAGAACCTAAATGTAAAGCTAACGATAGGGATAGACATGAAATCAACATCTTAAACGAATAGTCGATTGTATGAATCCCCTATCGGACATGAGAATCTGTGATGCACTGATAGATAGGGTAGGTATTATCACTATGGCCATATACTGGAACTGGGCCACTGTCAGAACTAATGACCTCTCCTTCCAACAAAGTTACATGGACGATGAGGAGATCAAGATAATTGCTGACAAGCCCTTTCGAGACAGGGCCAAAACGAGAAGACCTCGATTTTCCGCAGGCCAAAGAAGGAGGCGACCGCCACCAGGGGTAAGAAGAGAAAATAGAAGCTCTCTAGTTAATCCCGTCCCTTCCACTATTTCTCATTCTCCACCTATCACTGTTACTATCTCGTACAAACAATACCCAACGGCCCCTTTTAGGGCCACATATGGAAAATGGAGACAACCATAACCCGGATAACGGACCACCGACACGGAAGGGAAAAGTGCAATTCCCAGACTGGCTCAAGAATTTCAATAAATATTTGAAGGAATTGAGGCGCCTTCTTTTCTCGCCAGACGACCAGGATACAGGGGCATCAGAAGTAAGCAGCAGTCAACCGTCTCCGGCACCTACTCCGATGTGGTCTCCCTTTTATCGGAAGATTCTGGTATCCAAGAATGGAGGATTGATAACCCTTCAACTGCTTCTTGGATCTCTCCACATTCTAAAGCATTGGAAGAAGCTGAATCTATAATCAGCTCTCTTGAAAGCGTGCTTTCCGGAGGGAATGAAGATTTTGGTGCGCCTCAAGCAGGATCCGTGGACATCCTAGCAATTAACGATATTTTCAACGGTATCGCCAATACTAGGACCCGCGTATTCCCAGCAGATTTCGGCTTCAACGAAGGAACTACCCTGAATATTGCTGAGGCCAAGCTCACAATAGGACCTTTGATGTCAAACTTCACCAAGGCTGTGGCCAGAAGGGATTTCAGGCCCAGACTAGACCATCTACGAATAAGGGCAAATGAAGGAAGGTACTTTCGCCCTACCAACAGAAGGGAACAAGACAAGTTTCGAACCAATTATCCAGCAACTCTTGGCAGCCGGAGTAATTCAAGCAGCAGAGCACGACCATATATGCTCTCCTCTGTATACAATTCACAAATCCGATGGCTCTCCAGTCATCGGTGACTTTTCCAAGTCTCCAAAAATTTCCTACATTATCCTTTCCGCCTAAAATCTATATACACTGATGTCCATTAACTTGGAGAAAGCCAAATTCGCTTGTAAAATTGATATTAAATCCGCCTTCTTTTCCATCCCTTTGACCGTGCAAGTTAGGAAATTCTTTGGTGTTAAATTCCAAGGTCGCAAATACAGATACAAGGTATTACCCATGGGAGCATCTAGCCCTTTCTGTCTCCAAAGTATAATATTGGACGCATGCGCCAAAACAGTCCCTTGACGACATTCTTATATATGGAGATAGCGAATTCGACGTTAAATAGTCAACCAGATCGTTTGTACCCTAGAAGGATGGGGTCTCACTATAGCTATAAACAAGTCGGTCCTCGACCCCACCCCCAAAATAACCTGCCTTGAAGTCCCTATCGATCTTCAAGCAAAAACCGTCTCTGCCGATACTAATACAAGACCAGATGCTTAGAAATCTTTAGACGTCACTCCTATCAACATCTCCAGATAGGAAGGATATTAACTGCTCGCGTACTAGGAGTGGTCAACCACTTTACCTATACTATCACAGGTATGTCCCGATTATTCTCACCTTATTATACCACTATGCATAACTCTTCCCTCGTTCCAGTAGTAGATACATACCTAGCCTAGAGGGCCCAGATAATTATCGATGCCCTAGAAAAACCCCTGAGTCTCCGATATCACGTCAGCAACCCGGTCAATGTCTACGCTTCGGATTCGTTTATTGGAATATCATTTTGAGGTTTCGATAACATGTCAGTTACCTTCCAAGAAGCCTCACTTCTCTTTGGTATTCCTATGCACGCTATAACGCATATCAACGCTAGGGAAATACTCGCAATAGGTGTAGGATCGCTGTTTGCTATGGACAGATATGGAATCCCACCTATGATATTTACAGACTCTACAGTGGCTTACTATGTATATAGAAAAGGAGGATCTATCGCCCTCTATCGAAATCGTTATCACCCAAGTCCTGGTCAAGCTCGGTCTCCCTATCTTCACTGCAGTTGCCCAAAATATTTAATGGACTCCGACAGAGGAAAACCCAGCAGATGAGCCCTCCAGGGTCTGGATCGGCGAAAGAGGCCATATGGAGCTCTTTACCGGACCTGCTATCGATGAAGACGCCGTTAATACTGCTATGGGATAAGTAGAACAGCAAGCTTCGTTATTTGGATCTGAAACAATTCAAACACCATCTCTTATCTCAGGACTCTCTGAACCGTCTACAACCACCGCTATTATGGAGAACATTTCCATCAACTCAGAAGATCTATTCGAACATTAAAACAACCATTCATTAGAACGAATCATCCCCACGATATTATTTTATATATATATCGCGTTTTAACACTATTACTTCATTGTTGTTTTCTTTTTGATTTATTTTCTGATATATATTTGATCCACCATTTTTATATATTGTGATCTTATACTCTTATCCCTAAAATTCGAATTATTGAATAAAGCATCCAGGTACAAAAGCCATAAAGGCCAATGTATCTGGGCCAAAATTATCATACGCCCTAAGGATATATAATTTTGGAATTCTATAGTATTTTTCATACTCATCCCATAAAGTATTGAACAACTAATTTTTCTTTAAATAACTCGGGATCATCCTATCACCAATGAAATGATTAATTTTTTGACATAATACATTTTTAGAATAACCTTTAATCATCACTTTTTATCAAATTTTATAATTTACGATCCTGACTACACCGTGACATCTCATAATCATTCTTTTTAAAAAAATTTCAACGCTCGTAAAATCTATTGCAACTCTTTTAATTTCCTTACCAGGAATTTCCCAATTTTTACATTTTTCTCTAATGTTCAATTACAAACAAAATTCCCATGACCTTGTTCCCATCTCTTTTATTTTACAACGATTATTTAATCATCAAAATCAATTTTATAACAATTTTTAATTACCTAAAGAATTACCACTCTGAGTATACATATGATCTTGTCTTCCAGCTCTTCTGCCCTTATGAATTACAAATTAAATACCAATAAGATTTATTACAACTCTGAGTATATTAATAAGCCTCTTTTGTCCTTATATATTAAAATTTAATAATATAACTTTCGCATGGTCTCCTACTTTTTTTTTTACAATCCTCATATTTCACTTCTTTTGCAGCGCTCCACATCCAGATCTCAGTCGTCCCGATTCAATTCCCCTCCTAATTTGATCTGAATGTCTTACGCCACCTCTTCCATCCCCAAATTTAACCCTATATAGTTTTCTCCCCATTCTTTCCACTATTATTCCCAACTCCCACTTCTTTATGCCCTTATATTTATGATCCATACATTTTGACCTATTACAAATTCGCAGGCTTCATTCATCACCTTTCCATTAATGCTCTCAGTCAATTTCACTTCATTCGACATGGGTTTTAATAAATCCAAAAGCATGCGAGTCCGACGTCCTAAAAATTCCTCCGCCGGGGATTTTTCATTGCACTTTTTGCTATTATTATAATAAGCCACTGCTATCCATATTTCACCACCTCCATATTTAGATTTTCGTAACCAACTCTTTACCACTGCTACCATTCTCTCTGCTTGCCCATCGAACTCGGATGATAAGGTGGAGCTAATATATGCTTCGCCCCTGTTTTAACACAAAAGGCTTTAAAACTTCCGCTTATGTCCACCGTCGGACACGATTATTCTTGCAACTCCAAACCTGACCCATAGATTTCTTAATGTTTCTAACACCACTTTGGTTGTTAACACTCTCACTTCTTCATATTCTACCCACTTTGAATAAGCGTCCACAAGTATATATATTTTATTTTCAAAATCAAAGAAATCTATATGGATCCTGTCCCACGGTTGAGTACCCTCAGGCCAAACACTTTCTTTATCCCTATGAGCATACTAACCCAAGAATTACACATTGATGTCACGGTGCAGTCAGGATCGTAAATTATAAAATTTGATAAAAAGTGATGATTAAAGGTTATTCTAAAAATGTATTATGTCAAAAAATTAATCATTTCATTGGTGATAGGATTATCTCGAGTTATTTAAAGAAAAATTAGTTGTTCAATATTTTAGAAGATGAGTATGAAAAATACTAAAGTATATATAAAAGAGATGAAAATTTAGTGAAAAGTATAATTTTTTTTAAAATTTAAATAAAAGTTTTTGTAATTATTAAAAAATTTTTAAATTGCATAGAAATTTGGAAATTTTTGGAAAATATTGTTTTTTTTTAAAAAAAATTTATTATTATAGAATTTAAGTAATTTCATACGTAATGGTTATACACAAATACATTTATATGCCGGGATTAATTTAACCGAATCAGTGTATATGTCCAAGGGAATAATGAACAGATGTCGGAATTGCCTCAGTACAATCTCATCCAGCTAAAAGAGGGCGAAATCCGGTGCGTACGTGTACTTTTCTCAATCCCGGGACCATCTCCAAGATCGATGTCCCAGAGCACCGCGAAGACAAGCTATGGGATATGCCAGACCTGCATGGATAAATAATACAGTCATGCGGCCCATACCGGTGAGACTGGAAACAGTTGTAAGACCAATGGAGCAGGCTCGATCGACGTTAGAAGGAGAACAAGGAGCGCCTCCTTGACGGAAACAGGCCCGCCTGAAAATGACGGTGGATTATTGACAGGCCTGAATATGACAGACACAGAAATGGATGAATTTCTTAGAGGTGAATAGTATGGTAATGATTAATGTTAATTTTTCCCATCGTTCATTTTTTTGGGGATATCCTGTATATTATGATATTTTGCATTATCGATTTTGTAATAGATCTTATTTTTATTTATTATTATGATGATCGATCAATAATTTTTGTAGAAAAAAATTTTTTTTCATCGTGCATTAATTTTTTTTTTTAAATTAAAAATATATTAAAAGAAATTTTGGAAAATAAAAAAATTTTTTAAAAAAAGGAAAACTTGTCGATAAAATAAAAGAAATAAAACATTAAGAGAAACATCATAAAAATAAACCAGTGCAAAATAAAATAAGAGTAAAATATATTATATGAATTAAAACGGTGTAGAAACTATATTAAGAAATAAGAGTAAAATTTATATTAAAAACCATAACAGCATATCCAGATTTTCCTATAGGGGGGGGATTTTTATGGAGACTTCACCCCCCTTAGCTGGCCTCCGGCTAGATTTTTTCCGACCTTCAGCTGGGTCATAGTTTGAGCTATTCTATTAAATATAAAAACTAGACCAATATAAGTAGAATAAAATTTTTTTATTGAAAATACTAATTGTAGTGTGTATAAAATACTGAATTTTTATAACTTCTTATCAAATACAATATTATACAAAAAATTTATTAAATACTATAATTATAATGTGATATTTAATTTTCGTGGGAAATTTGCCAATTCATCAAGAATTTCAGTTGTTATTGGAACCATGTGGATATTTAACAGAGCAAACCATTTAGCCGAGATTCGGAAATAGTATTTCGTAAATAAGCTTTCAACCTTCTCAAGTTAGAAAAGGTCTTTTCATTCGTACATGTTGTAAAAGGCAAACATGCAAGAATATAAAACAACTTCGAAATATTTGGAAATTGAACCAAGGTTTCCTTACACCGATTGAGCTCATCAATAGCAAGCTCAGGTAAAATAACCAAACATGGTAAATATTTACAACAATTCAATTTCACTGAATTGATTTCATATCAATTTCAATATCATAATAAAAAATTTTGCTAAATATTTAATTTTACCAATAGTGGCATTAGAAAAAGAGTAATAAAATTTGAAGATTACTAAAGACTTGTTTTTTTTTATCTAAAAACCGTACTTTATTTTCGATAAAAAAGTATATATAAGAATGGAATGAAAATGGATATTTTATAATATTCTTCAGTTGAACATTAATATTACATCCCAATAATTGTCTGGGTGCTAGACGAGGTTTAAAGTGTTATATCCTAATATTTAGCTTTCGATATGTAAATATTTATCTACATTCATTATTATTGTATTTACCTGTTTATATACATTTTACGCCAAATCAATAACCTGAATCAAATCTAAATTTGGTTTTTGTAAATTTCTACAAAGTAGTGAGCTATAGGAAAATCATTATTAATGCAACTAGCAGCAAAGATAAACTCCGATATTGATATAGCTTCTGAAGACATATTACTATCTTGCCATTCAGCAATTTCATGTAAAGATATTCTGATCATCTTTTCCAGTTCTATAAATTCCGAAATTGAATCATGACGTATAACCAATATGTAGTGCATATATTTTTTAATTTTTGATGATGGATTTCTGGTTCATCTATTGATATAGACTTAAAACATCTGACTGTTCAGATATTTAAAAAAAATTATAAATTTTGGATATAATGACTAAAAATATATATTTATTTTATTTTATAAGTTAAAATACCATGGCATTGCATATAGAAGGTAGAGCACATGAATCGGATATTGCTAATTTAACGAATGAGATGCACAGTGAACATATATAGCGGGTGGATATTTTTTTAAAATATATGCCTTGACCATCATAACCTTGTCCTCACATTAAATTTATATTTAGCTTACATTTCTCTAAATTTAATAAAATAGTTTGGTTGAGGGCCTCCCCTTTCATATCCACAATTGGTATAAACTGTAAAAATTCTTCTAATATTTGTATATCATCTATGATGTATAATTTTTTTATCATCAATAAAATCAAGGAAAGAAAATTTTAATTTAAAAAATAAGTTTTATGTTGGAAAATTGATATTCGAATATTTGCAAATGGGGTGGGGGGGGGGGTAAATATTTATTAGCTTAAATTGATAATTATGAAAACAATCAAAATTGCAAAATGGGAGGAGGGATATTTCCCTCTTTCCCCCCATTGGTTATGTGCTTGAACTACCTTTTCTACAAGATCTTTTACCACTTTATCAAAATGTGATAATATCACTCATTTCACTGATCAGCATGTTTTCTAACAGACAATTCTATCAGTAGAATAACAATTATAACTAAAAAGAACTTCTTTACTTAATCATACTTTTCTAATAGCTTGAAGTGGCTTCATTTTGTACCCATACCTGATGTGAATGAAATATTGTATGCTACATCTTGAATCATGATTCGTTCTATCTCTTGTGACTTTTATATTTTATTGTGGACATTTGGGTTTGCCCAATTCATTCATCTAGCTCTTACAAGTTTGAGTTCTATATTTATTTTTTATTTTGTCTTAATCTATCCCCCAATAATATCATGTCATCTGGATCAATGAGACAAATATGGTTAGCATATTTTATTATATTTTGTTGCAAAGGCTAACCCTATAGGTAGACCTGTGCGCCGACAAACTATCGGCGGCCGGCGCAATTTTCAAAAAATCCTATCGACGGCCGGCGGCGCGCTGATTTTTAGCCGCCGTCAATAAAATCGGCGTAAATCAGCGCAGTTATAAATTTTTATAACATAAATATTTTTTAATTGCTTATTATTTTTTAAAAAAACGAATATACATTACTCTACAGATATCTCGGCATATTTTTTAATATTTATTTAATAGAAAACTTATTATAAATCCAAATTAGATTTCGTAATTTATAATTATCATGTATAAAAATTATTTTATTAAAATTTTTGGGATAACAATGATCCCCTTGAATTTAAAGTCAATCCAGCGGTAGAGAAAACTTTCACTAGGTGTGCTAGTCACCCATATGCAAAATTTGGCGAGCCTGGAAAGATTGGGAAGTTTACTCTTCTTTTCTCTCCAAATTTAGAACGTCCATATCTTGTGAATATCGTTTTCCAAGAAAACTGTGGCATTCTTGTTCTAAGTCACCTAACTTGGAATCATAATTTATATTGTTAAATGTTTATTTGCCAATTTTGTCAAATATCTTAAATTTAATAATTCATCTTGATCCTTATTATCTATATTTACTAACCTGATTATCATCATTCTCTATAAGTTTAAGATGTTTTATTATAAATTCTGAAGCTGAACAATTTTGCTCTATTAAATACTTTGACACAATTGTCAATTTTTGAAATCTTGGATCTAAAAGAGAAGCCAATAACTAGATAATTTTAAATAAAAAATAAAAGAATACTTATATATTATTACTGGTAAGCGGAAAATAATTCCCCGGAAAAAAAATCCCGGAAAAAAATTCCCGGAAAATAAATCCCCGGAAATTAATTCCCCAGGAAAATAATTCCCCGGAAAAAAAATACCCGGAAAATAATTCCCCGGAAAAAAATTCCCCAGAAAATAATTCCCAGGTAATTCTCCGGAAAAAAAATCCCCGGAATAAAATCCCCCTGGAAAATAATTCCCCGGAAAAAATTTCCCCACTATATATTGAATTGCTACATTGCTAAACTGCTTTGCTAAAAAGCAATCAATCATAATCAATTATAAATCAATCAAAAATTTATTACGTATATTTTTTTAATGATAATTTTTTAAACTTTTTTTAAAATATATTTAAATCATTTTTTTATTATAAATGAAGAATACTGATTAAATGATTTAGTATATAATTTTATTTTTATTTAATATTATTAGTAAGAAATTTATTTTTCTAGCTTATTAAAACAAATATACATTTTATTCAATTTTAAAAATTAACAAATATATATCCGTAAGAGGGCGTTATATGTTTTAATATGTATCATTTTAGGAAACGGAATGATGATTGGATAGCACTTTTTTTTATATTTGGGTATATATACAAAAATTTTTAGGTTTCTTTGATGTTTAATTTATGTAGGTTTAGAATAGTAAAACAATGGAAATTTTCTAAAGTAAATATTGCTGGCGTTATTTATCAAAATCTCTTCATTTTTGTTTTATATGTGTATATTTACGTGCTAAGCATTATCCTAAAAAATATTTTGAAGATAATTTGATTTGACCGATTGCCGAGCTCAAAACCGACCACTCACTAAATATTCGATTGACCAAATTTACTAGTAATATAATTTGAAAAATGTTGATTTTCGTTTTATATATCTATAAATACGTATAAAACATAATCCTAAAAAATATTTTTAAAATATCGTGATTTGGCGGATAACCGACTCCTAGCTCACCCAATGACTAAATACCGAATTGCTGGCGTTATAAATCAAAATCTCTTAATTTTTGTTTTATACGTGTATATTTACGTGCTATGCATTATCCTAAAAAATATTTTGAAAATAATTTGATTTGACAGATTGCCGAGCTCAAAACCGACCTCTTACTAAATATTCGATTGATCAAATTTACTGGTAGGAAAATAATTCCCCGGAAAAAAATCACCGAAAATAATTCCCCGGAAAAAAATCCTTGGAAAATAATTATCCGGAAAAAAATTCCCGTAGAAATATATGAAAATTATGAAAGAGGTAATTTAGAATTGAAAAGAAAAATGTGAAAGCAAATTTTTACTGAGAAAGAGAAAGGTTATTTCCTTTATCTATTTTTCATCTAGACTTGAATAGATATTAAACAGGTAATTAAACCACATTATATTTACCATGCAGAGGGAGTGGTTATTTCTAACACGCCACTGTTAAAATATATATAACATTAAAATAATATTATGACACTATTCTGTTCCGTATGCTAATATCAGTTTGAATCCCGAACAAAAATAACATAATGGAAATTTTTATGTTTAATTTTTAAAAATTGTATCTGATTATAAATTTTCAAAAAAAGTATTAATATTAATCACTGATTACAAAAGCTTATTTAATTCAAAGACTATCTCAAGTAGAACATTACAAAAAAATATACTATTTATTCAAAATAATATTTGTTTATTTTTATAAATATTATAATTTTTAATATATTTAATTCATTAAAGAAAACACATGAGGGACTATAATCTTAAAATAGAAACTTTTTTATTTAAAAGTTTCCAACTCCGGAAATGTTATTACATAAGAAATTTATGCTCAAAAATAAATAAATTTATATATTTGGGTGATATATTCTTTGTAATTTTGAAACAAACGATTTTCATTTAGTTTTTTTTATTACTTTTTATAAAATTTTCTTTTACTATTTTAAATATTTTTGATAATTTTAATAAATTTTTTATGTTTATTCTTCCGTTAAATAAGCATGCTAAAATTTTTCATGAGGGATATTCCTACAATTATCATAAAACTACGAAAAATTTTAAAAGATATAAATGTAAATTATATAATGCTGAAAAATGCCCAGTTATTTTGTAATATTACAATGAAAATGACTATACATTGGAAAATACGCCTCATATTCATCCTATAAATCCACATGAATATCAAATTGAAAATGCTATAAGCACGATGAAAAGAAAAGCCTTTGAAACAAATCAAAATACTTGCCAAATATATGCAGAAGAAATGTCTAAATTGTCTCCCGAATCCAGAAAAAGACTTCCGAATGAAGAGAGTATCAAGAGGACACTTAGAAATCGCAAAATAAAAAGGTTTCCTCCTATTCCGGCCACATTGGAAGAATTAAGCATTTCAGGTTAAATCATATTTATCTATAAATAACTTTTAATTGGAAATATCTTTTAATATTAGAGGAGTGGGCTACAACCGGATCTCCCACAAATGAGAGATTTCTTTTGCATGATAATGGCGGAGATTCTAATGAACGGATAATTATATTTGCCACCGATTATATGCTTAAAATGCTAGCCGAAACGAAAACTTGGTATATAGACGGGAATTTTAAATTGGCTCCTCATTTATTTTTGCAGCTATATGTAATTAGAATACCCTTTAAAACACTGTTTATAACAGCGGCATATTTCTTGTTACAAAGAAAAACGTATACAACATATGAAGAAATTTTTAAGATTTTACTCGAAAAAGCCCAAGAACGGAATTTAGTCATAGATCCGATAACAATTTTTATGGATTTTGAAAAGGCTGCAATCAATGCCGTCGAAAATACTCTAGGTTTCTTTTTACGATTTAATTACATCTATATACTATCGAGATATGCTAGGACTTTGATTTTAAAATGTATTTTGGACCGTGGAACTTGAAATTTTTTTTAATTCTAATTTCCCTTTTCTGTTGTTTTTAAGAATATTTTAAACGATTTTTTTATGAGTGTAGGATGAACGAACCCATTTCTAGTAACACTGTGTGACAAATTTTGACTTGATTTTTTGGGAGAAAATAAAATAAACATGTTTTAAGACAGTAAATTCTTAGAAAATAATTCTTCAGAATTAATTTTATCAAAATTTTTAAATATTTTATTTTTTTCTCCTAATTTATTAATTTTGTAATTTTAATTATCTTATAAACGGAGATTTTTTTTCCGAGGAATTATTTTTCTAGATTCTTTTTTAATATAGCTTACATTTAATATATTTATTGTGGCTCTCGTTCTCTTCGCTACACTGCACAAGGTACGATTCCCAAACAATTTATTTTAAATGAAATAGTTACATTTCTCATATTTAAATAAATATATTATGCTAAGCTAACCTATCTCATATTTTACTTTTAATAAACCTTTTATCGGTCTGTTGTCTCACCCCCTCCTTCATTATTATATAGGATTTAACTTGTAATATACAATAAACTTATTGAATTTAAAACAAATTAAACAATAACTTAAAATTTATCGAATTTAAAAACATTTAATGGTAAATCTAAATATATTTCCGCGAATATGAAGTTGATGATTTATTTTCAAAAAAGATAGTCCAGCAGTAGTCCGCCAACATATTTATACGATTCTTGCCGGGAATTTAAATTGAAAACTTAAGACCCCCAAAACGAAATTCTTTACCATTTTTCTCAAAAAGCAATCGATAAAAAATTATAAAAATTAATAAATTTATAAGGAAATATAAGTCTAACACTATCACCAATTTTCAGGGATTTTCATTTGATACTTTTTAAAATATATCCGTATAAAGACCTAAATTTTATCATTTTTGAGATTTCGAAAAGTTGCCTTTATACGATAATATTTTTAAAACTTGACGTGAAGGGAAAACTTAGAAAACGAATTCTAACTCAATGTCAAATTCTGCACCAAAACTTGTTTTTATTTATTTTTTCTCCCATTTTTCTTGTCACACAGTGTAATTAATAAAAATTGATAAAGACATAATAATCTATATTTTTTCAACTTTTAGGTAGAGATATCAACATCCAAGGATGTTTTTATCATCTAACTCAATCAACTCATAGAAAGATTCAGGAATTGGGGTTAGAATCATCATATCGGAATGATCCAGTGTTATGCTTATTTGCAGCTATGATCGATGGATTAGCATTCTTACCTATACACGATGCCAAACGAGGTATGGAGTATTTAAAAACCATTGTATCGGATGAAAACAAAGAATTATTGTTTTATTTTGATAAAAATTATGTGAATGGAGAATTGAGACATGGGAAAAACTCTCAAAGGCAAGTAGAGCCATTGTTCCCACCAGAAACATGGAATGTGTTCAATGTTACGATTGCTGGGGAAAATCGAACAAACTGTGAAGGATGGAATAACCGATTTAAGCATATTGTAGGCAACAAAAAACCGAAGATATGGGAACTACTCGAAAAAATAAGGATGGAAATAGCGGTTGATATGGGAAAAATCGGCCAATGGAATATTGGGACATACACTCCCAAAAAAAATCGTATTTATGCAACGAAACAAACTATTTTAAAAAATTTATGCATTGATTATTTAGAAGAGAGAAGGGACTTGCCCAATTTTCTCTCTTCAATTGGAGAACATATACGTTCTAGAATTGTTTCTTTTGAATAATATAATTTATTATTCTATATATCATTTAATAAAATTATAATTATTTCTTTTCTGTAACTTTTGAAAAAAATTCATAAGCAAAATAATAATTGCTAGATTAGAAAAATATAATACTCACTGCTGATAATCACCTCTGGATGTATTTTGATTAAAGTGGTCAGCATTTTCATTACTTTTGGCAGTATTTAATTAAAATTGGGCAGTAAAAAATATAATTTTGCAAGTTTTATAGTGATTTTGTATTCAGTCAGTTAAATTCTTAAAGTAGGTAAATACTTCAGTAAAATAATTTTTATCAAATAGAGGGTATCAGATTGAATTGCTAATTTCCTATTTCGCCACAAAATTTATAAAATTATATTATTTAATAGTTTATCCTTGTAAAAACAAAAGTGGGCGCTATTTAAGAGTCAGTAAACTGTGAAAAGCCTTTTATCATATTTCTAAAAAAATGATTAAAATTTGTGTAAAAATAATTTTTCAATAAATACCTAAAAGTTGATGAAAGTGTGTAAAGGTGAACTAGATTTATTTAACTTTCGTTTTATTATTTAAAATCTCAAATCCTCGAAGAAATTTGACTTTAAAAAACATTTCTATTTAATTAAATACTGCAGAGCAGATCTGGGTCACGGGATTTTTTTTCCGGGGAATTATTTTCCTAGATTCAAATTTACTAGTAATATAATTTGAAAATTGTTCATTTTTGTTTTATATATCTATAAATACATATAAAACATAATCCCAAAAAATTATTTTCAAAATATTTTTTAGGATAATGCTTAGCACGTAAATATACACGTATAAAACAAAAATGAAGAGATTTTGATAAATAACGCCAGCAATATTTACTTTAAAAAATTTCCATTGTTTTACTATTCTAAACCTACTCATAAATTAAACATTAAAGAAACCTAAAATTTTTTTTTAATTTTTAGGTTTTTCATATGTATATATACCCAAATATAAAAAAAAGTGCTATCCAATCATCATTCCGTTTCTTAAAATGATACATATTAAAACATATAACGCCCTCTAACGGATATATATTTGTTAATTTTTAAAATTGAATAAAATGTATATTTGTTTTAATAAGCTAGAAAAATAAATTTCTTACTAATAATATTAAATAAAAATAAAATTATATACTATATCATTTAATCAGTATTCTTCATTTATAATAAAAAAATGATTTAAATATATTTTTAAAAAAGTTTAAAAAATTATCATTAAAAAAATATACGTAATAAATTTTTGATTGATTTATAATTGATTATGATTGATTGCTTTTTAGCAAAGCAGTTTAGCAATGTAGCAATTCAATATATAGTGGGGAATTTTTTTCCGGGGAATTATTTTCCAGGGGGATTTTATTCCGGGGATTTTTTTTCCGGAGAATTATTTACCTGGGATTTTTTTTCCGGAGAATTATTTACCTGGGAATTATTTTCCGGGTATTTTTTTTCCTGGGGATTTTTTTTCTGGGGAGTTATTTTCCGGGAATTTTTTTCCGGGATTTTTTTTCCGGGGAATTATTTTCCGGGATTCATTATTACTTGCAGATTACACACCGAAAATCGTAATGGCTTTTTTAGCATATTTTCCTTAAGTGAAATGATTTCAGAACTATCACTATCATTTACTATTAAATTTGTTTCAATTTCACTTCTAAAAAGTAACGCCAAGTTTAAAGTAGGCCCTTTTTGTACTGAAAGAAATTCAACAGTTTCTTTAAATTTTGAAAGAAATGCTAATAGTTCTTCTACCAGCTCAGATTCATAATTTGATAAAGTGCTTCCCAATTCTTTCAAACATTATTAATTAAATTCTTATTTAATCCAGATATGCTTTCTAGCATAATTAATATACTATGTCAACGTGTTGTGACATTGATTTTAAGGTTTTCATATGAGTGGAATTATTGTTATTATTATCATTGGAATTGCCAATTTGAAAACGGGTATCCTGGTATGGATCAATGCTGTCAAGATCTAACATGTCTGATGTTAAATCTATTGTACTTAGTCATTTTTTTGATCTTCCTCAATTCAAATTCAACTTCTGCAGTTTTATATCTTATAGCAGTAATAATTTCTCTAATTCTTTTGCAAAAAAATTTCCAAACTATGGATTTTTTATTATTCAGAGTTAGGATACTAATATTATTTATAGAATTATTAAATGTAGACATCCATTTTTTAAAATATATAAAATTATGGTAACTTTTGGAATTTTCCGTGATCCGTGATATATTGAATTCTATAATGACGTCAATATAATTATGATTTTAGAAAATAAAAATTCATCAAAATCCTGATTGACATTAAAAAAAATTACAACAGTGATGTTGACCAATTATTAGAATAAAAAGGTATGAAATTTTTGCGCCGCCCGTGCGCTGCCGATATGAAAATCGGCGGCGTTTTTGAGTAACCAAAAAAGGTAGGCGCACAGGTCTACCTATAGGTTATATTCAAATTGTATTGAGGCATTTTCCAGGCCCACCTTGGTAAAAAATTATAGGATATTTTTTATTCAAAAAGATAATTGCTTATGATCCATGATTACCAAAAAGTTCTAAGACTGAAATATGTATGGCTGTAAACTATAAACCAAATTGAATTTGAGAGTGATAATAATCAACACAGATGAGATGCCTTTATTTGGTGGATTGCCTTGGATTAACTTTCAATATAGAATATTCCATGCTATGGTTCAAATTAATAAAAAACATTGATAACACAAAGAAAACAATAGTGGTATCTGTGGATAGGGAAGTTATTAAAAAGTATAAAGTGGGATATGAAGAAAAACATAGATCACAGTTTAACAGTGAGGAATATTTGGATGATTTTGCTGTTTTCATGGTTTTTCTCATATTCAAGGAGAGGTATAGAGCTTTCACAAGATTCTAGAACAGATTTAAAAATGCTTTAAAAGATGTCCAAGAGGCAAATCATATGGGCAAATATAGTTTCACTAATAAAAGTGCTACAGATGTTAGGCAACAGACTAAAACTAATTTAGATTGGGCAAGACTAGATAAAAGATATATAAGAATGAAAAATGTAAGATAAAAGATTTGCAATGAGAGAATACTGCTCCTTAACAATTTGCATTTAAAGCTGGCAGAACAGTATAATTAAGTCATGAAGTTCCTTTTTCATATATTATAGGTTCTACTAATAGATCTTTTATAATAGACTCCTGTTGTGAGAACAATTGTCATAGCAACTTGATAAAGCAGGGGGAGGTTGTTGGATAACTATGAATATTTTTTTTCAAATCATATTTATAATAAACAAAATAATTTCAAATGAACTGAATATTCTATGTATAATATTATTATACAAATGCCATCAATTAAATCATAATGTTAAACTTGCCATCATGATTGGTTTGATGCACTAAGGCAAAGTTTGAGAGAATTTGTAATAGATAGTTTGTGTATTTAATAAAATAGATACAAAGCCAATGGTGTCTTAAAATTTTTTTAATTTAAATTTATTTGGCTGATAAATATCATTCTTGTTATGAATAAAATATTTTTTTAAAAAATTATGGACAAATATTTATCTAACCTTCTAATTTGATCAGCTTGGTTGTTTAATTCATAAATTCTTGCATAATAGAAGTAGCATTTTGCTGCCAATAAATCTAATGTTCTTCTATTCTGAGAAATCAATTTTTCCATCATATTATCTGCACAACATTTCCCCTATAAGAAAAGTTTACAATAATAGATCATTTTATTATGAACCTTTTTAAAATCCTTATTGTCTATAAGATGAAGTAATACCAATAAGTGTGTATATATATGAATTTCAGGGATTACATTTCCCTTGATTTTGTTTATCTTAATTGAATCAGATAATAATGCATCAACCTGCAATTTTAAAGTATTATCAAGAATTAAATTTTGAATACCTCCATGTCATCATTTCCAATAAATGTATCGATTGTTTCCTTACTATTAGGATTCAAATAGCTAATTATAGAAGTTAAAATATCATCGGATAACTTTTTCCTAATTGTTATCAATGAACGCAAAGCTCTTGTCATATACCTTGAATCTCTCAAATTTACAGATTTTTCGATATTTCTAATCTGGTCTTTCAAATCATCTATATAATTGTATTATCAAACAATATATATTAAATGCCTAACTAATTATAATCTCTTTAGGATCCAGAACAACTCTAGGTTCTTCTTCTTTCGGTTGAGTTTTTGTTTCGATCAGTATGGCCATATCAATTTTGATTCACCAAGGAAAACTACAACATTAAATATATATTTCTACTAAATCATTGATAAACTTATCCAAATATAATAGTGTAATAATGATAGTGCCCTCCCCATCTAATAATTCAAAATATTGTCAAATTTCCCTTTAAAATTATACCTTAAAATTTTTCTAAATCAACTCTCATTATAATAGATATTATCACATTTCAGAAATTCAAGAGTGCCTTAGCTGTATAAACTAGGCATGAGCTTATTTTTAATTATATAGTCGACAATAATTGCATTTTGACAGCTGTCCCCTGATATTTCCTGTTCATCGTGTGTAACTAAACTGAGAATTGACAGGAAAACTGCGAATGGAAAGGTAAACTGAGAATAGAAGTATAAATTTATTTATGGTCTATCAATTATATTTTAAAATATTAAATAATGTATTTGTATTATGTAAATCAAATTTATCCATAATTAAAATTATCTAAATAAAAAAAATAGAATATGGAAGAAAGAGTAGTTCATAAATTAAAAATATGTATAGAACAGATATGTTAAATAGAAAATATAACATTCATAATAAATTAAAAATTTATAAATGTATTTCGGTTAGATGACAGTTTTTAATAAATAAAATATGAATAATATGAGCATAATTCTTTACTTTGGATTAATTTATTTAGTACAAGCTATATAATCATAAAATGAAAAAAAATTTAAGTTTCCATCATTATTTTTTGAGTTATGATGTCAATTCGTTTAGACGATTTTTTAGATTTTTGCGATTTTAAAAATATTTTATTTTTTTGACTCATTTTGTGTAAACCCAATCATATTAAAATAAAAATAATTTAAGTTTCCATCATTATTTTTTAATTAAATTTTTTATTACCCAATTTATTATTATCAAAACATGATTTTACAATTTTTATATGATTCTCTTTCAAATCATATGGTCACTGTAATTCTCTCATATTTTGAACACAATTTAAAGCTATATGTCCAATTTTTTCACAATTGAAACACATTCGAGCACCATCCATATTATCATTATTCATATCTATTTGATGTGAAAAAATAGGATCTTTAATTGTACGCACCACAGGATTTACCAAAATTGGTGGTTTTTGTGGAAAATTTATTTTAAAATTTGCTTCTTTCACTAAGCAATTCTTTTTAATGTGTTCTTTTTAATGTGACCCATAAATCCACATCTATGGCACACCAAATCTTTATCTACTCTAACTGTAACATTATCATTATTATTCCGATCACGTGAAAAACAATTTTTTTCACTATGACCAGATTTCCCACACACTTCACAATTTATACTCAAAGTATTATTTCTTTTTTTAAGAAAGTATACTTCACTAGAAAGATTTTTTAAATTTTCTTTCATTTCTCAAATTTCACTTAAAATTATATATTCATTTTCACTTTGTTCCACATGATTAAGTATATTATTATTCTTTACATTTTCTACAGGTTTTTCAATCATAACCTCAGAAATTTGTCTTTTAAATTCATTTTCAATTGATAATAAATTATCATTTATATTTTCATATAAAACCCTATTTTCAGAAGAATTATCCTTTATATTTTTAGAATAAACAATACTTTCAGGAACATTATAATTATCAATTACTTTAACATTTAACTTTTTTAACTCCAATAAAATTAAATGCAAGCTATTTCTTATATCCTCAGAAAAATCTGTAGAATTCTCTGATAAATAATTACTTACATTATCAGTATCTGAATATTTTACCCTATTTTCCTTAATTCTTAATGATTTTCTCTTTATTTTATTACTTAATTGTTTCATTAAAATAAATATTATATATAAACCAAAAAAAATTAATGCCGATATCAAATTATTTTTCAAATCCACCCTATTAAAATTCGAAATAAAAATTTTATTAAAGTTACTCTTAAAATTTGCCATTTTATTAATATTATACTTATTATAATTATCATTAAAATAAAAAGCCATTTTTTCATTAATTACCCAAAATTTAAAATTTATCTCATATATTTCTAATTTTAATCCAAAAAATCTTACTATTGCGTTGTGTATACCAAAAAAAATCAACAAAAATATTTTTAAAAAAAAATATTCTTTTACCTTATATCCAGTTAGAAAAGTTTATTAGAAGAACTAGGAACCCTTTCCTTTGCGTTGTTTTCTTACGTGGAACTTTGTCCAATAATTCTTCTTATTATATACTCTCTATTTTTTTCAGGAACTCGGTTATGATATATTTTCTTTTTCAGAATTTCCCTAATAAGTGTTTCGATTCTGGTTAGATGGCACCAATTTGTGAGATATGGTTTTTATTAAAATTTCAATACCAAAAAAATTATCAAAAGTCAAAAGTTAAAAGTAAAAAAAATACAAAGTCAATTTAATATCACTTCTCGAAAAATTACTAAATATAAATATATTATAATGTATATGTATGAATATATATCATAATAGTACAAAACTACAACATGGATAAATTTGATTACATAATAAAAACATTTTATTTTTAAAATAAAATTGATAGGCTATAAAATAAAAATATATTTTACCCATCTATTCTCAGTATACCTGTCCATTCGTAGTTTACCTGTCAATTCTCAGTTTATTTACACCGAATTCAGCTATTTTATTTATTAGACATACAAAACATTGAAAAAATTGATGCATTCATCTCAAGTAGATGAGGTTTACAAAATACCGAGTTTATGCCCTAATTGTGAAAAACAAGTAGAAGAATAATTGTGTAGAATAATTTAATAATAATATAGGGTTTAACTCAAATTCTCCCAACAAACATTCCATTTTTTAGAGAGGTAATTATAACATCGTTTTGTTGCCCTCACTGTAATCACACTAATAATGAAATTATGCAAGCCGAGGAAATAAAAACCTATGGAATAAGATACATCTTGAATATAAAAAATGAAAAGGTTTGTTAGAAAATATATATCTAAATTATTTATTAAAAAGGATTACAATAGAATGATTGTCAAAACTGATTATGCCACTATGAACTTTCCAGAAATAGAATTAGAGATTCCACCCTCTTATCAAAAAGCAGGTATTTATATATATTTCAATAATTTTATCATTTAATACATATATTTTATTTTATAATATTATTATTATAGATTAAGGGCTTTTGATTAACATAAACTGTACCCTACAAATTAAATAATTTTTTAAATAATATTTATGACAATAAATAATCATTTAAAGAGATAACAACAATTGAAGGTATAATCCAAAAAGCTTATGAAGACCTTGATAGAGATTATGGAGGAACGAATTCCAATCACATTAATAATGAAGCTCTGACAGCCTTTATAGCTAAACTAAAAGAAATATTAGACACCAAACCTTTGCAAAATTTTTCTTTTGTATTAGATGACCCTAGCGGAAATAGTTTTTTAGAAAACCCTTATGCACCCACTGAAGATTCTTCATTACAAATCTTAAAATATGACAGAACAAATGAACAAAACATTGCTTTAGGATTTTCTGATGTTTATTATTATCTCAATATATTATTTTATTAAATAAATATTTTATACAAATAATATAACAATCTAATCAGCATGGCAAAATAATAAGCAATTAAATTACTAGATTTTGTTAATTTTTAAAGTTAAGTAAAAATATCTATATATATACAATTATTTATAGAATAATAGTCAGCTGCATTTTTTTTCTTTAAACAATAAGACACTTTATAGAAAAACAATATTAACTATACTCAATTTATAAGCATAAATGGTTAAAGGACTACTTGATGTAAACCATATTGATATCAAAAATTTAAATTGATAGTCATACAAGCAATGTGACCCTCTATTATTATCCTTGTATATTTTTTAATTACATAGTTATATAATAGTTTTTGTTAAAAAATGTGAGAAACAAATTCTCACTTTTTGAAGGCAATATGGGCTATTCTATTATCTTCTTTGTTATGCTGTTATTTTGATTAATAAGTGATATAATTGCAAAGTATATAATGAATTTAGAAAATATTGAAAATGAAAGGCCTCAAATTTCATGGGAAATATAGTCAATTCTATTAGCACAATCACTTCTATTATATTACTTAGCAAAATAACTACATGTAGCAGCCATTTAAAATTAAAAATATGTTATACCTTATCCTAGTTCAATAATAATGAATTTTTTTTGCCTAATTTAATAATTATTGTTATCAAATATACTTATCTACAAGTTATATTGCTAAAATTAATAACCAATTTGAGTTAAATAACATTAAATACAAATTTGGCATAGAAATTTATGGCTAATTTATTGATATTAGAATTGATTTCTATGTTTATTTATACCACACTGCTTGATTCTTTTACTAAACTAGTTTTTACTATAGCTCAATATTATATAAATTATATTATATTTTTAAAATATCCATTTATGTTAAATTTGTTATAATAAAATCATTTCTCTATCTAGTTGTATCTTAAGATATTTAAAATTATAAGGATTTAATATTATGCAATTCAATTTCACATTAGATATTTTAAGAATCAGTATAACAATCATCTAAAAGAAATTAAATGATATCATTTTAATATGAGAGAAATAAATTCCCAAATGACCATAAAACAGGGCTGTGAACCAGAACAATATTTTACTGAACCTAAACCTGAACCCGTTTCAATTCAGAGTTTAATAAATTTTTTTAAATATTAAATTTTTATTTATTTTAAAAAATATTATAAAAATGACATATATATATAAACTATATTAACATTAAATATGAAAAAACTTAAAACTATTTTAAAACATATAACATCATTTTTTTTATTTTCATTATGAATATTTTGTGTGGAATACATTTTATTTTAGATCCATTTTATAAAAAATTTGAAATTTTATTAGCATATTTTGTAACTTTTTTTAAGTAATAGATAATATTTATGAATATTTATTTTTTTTATGTTGGATTATTAAATGTGAGATCATAAAATAAGAACAGAATCACAAGGTAAAATAGCCTTATTAATTGCAAGTTGCAATGAACTGCCAAAGTTAGGCATAAAAATCGATTTTAATGTTAACATCTCGATTTTGGGATATCATGATAATTTGCTTATATAATAATTATAATGATAAATTATTTTTATGCTAAGGCCTAAAATTAGTAAAATAAAGTTAAAAAACTGATGTTTCTATTGTTTTTACTAAATTTTATAGGCCCTTATTTTTCTGGATGAAGCCTGAACCCAAACTTGGTTCAGAGATATTTCACTCAGAACTCAAACCTGAACTCTTTTTTTTAGAAAGAGGGTTCACAGCCCTGATATAAAACCTAAAAAAGAAACTAAATAAATGACAAAAAACGTTTGAAAACATTAGTTAATATAAATGGCATTTACATATAATTTTACATAATCGAAAAGATAATTTTACAACGTAATCTATACTGTATTGCTTTATTCCTTATCTATTATATAGACATGCAAGTCGATTCAAAATCAGGCTTTTGCCTAAAAAATTGGGCCATGTTAGGCTTTGGCTAAAGAAAATTCCTATAAATAAAATTTTGTTTTTTAGATTAATGATCTTATTTGTATTTAACCTTAAAGGCTACTAATTTTATTTTTTTTAATTAAAGTTTTGCGCCTTAAATTAAATTAAATGAATATCATGGACTAGGCTTGACCCAAAAAAATAAATTTGCGAACTTTAATATACATAAAAGTTTTAATTTATCAAAATGATGGATATTAATCTAAATTCTACCATTTATAATAGATCGAGGATAAAGAAGATTCGAAAGTACTAACTACCCCATGTTCCCAACAATTTAAAAATATTGAAGAAGTTAAAAGTGAGGTTTTATGAAAAATTCTTGAATGTGTATATTTATTTTAATTTAATATAAAAAAAAAAGGTCTTGCAATTTCCTAGTAATTGTCCTAGTTGTAATTTTCCAACAGTTACGAACATGAAAATGATTTGTAAGTAAAACTAATCTAATAAATTTTCTTTTTTAATTAAGTTTTTAAATACAATTTTTTTTAAAGATGCAGCTGTATATTCTAAATTTAGAAATGCAGTTATACTCTTAAATATATCCCTAGCTTTAAACAAATTAGGCCGGCCTTCCGAAAATAGAATCTAGATACAGATTCTTTATAAAAAAAATGGATCATAGTTAGTGATCTACATCGGGCCTAATCTTTCAAGCCTGGCCCGGCCCAAAATTTATTTTATAAAGTTTTACCCAGCCTGGCCCGAACCCGAAATTTTTTTAAAAAATTTTTGCCAACCCGGCCCGATTTTATTTAAATATAGAAATCAATTTTTGTAATTACTCAAAATAAACGATATATGTTATTTGGCGTCTACTTTCTATAAATAAAATCACATATTTTTATTTTACATAAAAAATTCAACATAAAATTGATAAATTTAGATATATTTTAAAAAAAATTTAAGGCCCGACCCGACCCGAATTTTCTTAAAAAAATTAAGCCCGAAGCCCATTCGGACCGGATATGGGCCGGACCCACTTTTGCAGATCTCTATCTTAGATACAGATACTAATATCTTATTCAAAATATCGAGAAGATAAAATAACTTGCACCTATGGATAAATGAGATTAGCTTAAATACAATATATTTTTATAAAATTATCACTACCAATTAAATTAGAATAGTTTATAAAATACAATTTTTATTTTTTATTGGTGAAGAACATAACAAATATTTACAATAATAAAATATTTGGATCACGAGTTAATTATAATAATCAGGCATTTTAATATATTCACAGTATAAACAGTGAAAGGAGACTAGTATTTTTAATAGGAGCTGAAATATTAATTAGCAAAAAAGTATTTTAAATTAAATCAATATTTTTAAGATAATTAATTTTTCAAAAATTTATCATTAAACCTTTGCAGTTTTTGTATATTTAACATTATGCTAAAAAAGAGAAAGAATAAATTTCCTTAATAAAAATATAATAATTAAGCATCTATTGATGTTATTGATTTTATTATATCGAAATTAACTTTTACTTTAAAGTATCCATTAACTTTAAGTATTTATTTTATTTTTTAAACATTTTAATAATACTGAATAATCGATATAACTTTTATTTTGTTATGCAAAATGTATGTATATAAACAAAGAAACGCGATTTTCTTGATCGTTAAAAAATGTAACATTATTTTTAAAATTATGAGTTTCCTAATGACCAAATTTTTTTTTACTCAATATGTTGATAATATATAATTAGGTTCATTCCATGTCAAATCAATCATCTTTCTGCCGATTCCTTTCGATTTCTATAAAAAAATTAAGCTGGTGGGTTCACGATCATAAACAAAATTTTAGCCCATTAGCAACTATAGGTCCAAAAATGTTTTTGCTTTTTACTAATGTTAAATGACTAGTTTTTAATTTAAACTAAATAATCGAATATTGAATTTATAGCTAAGTCAATTGATAATTATGGCGAAAACATCTAAATTAATTTTTTTTAATATATGGGTCATCTTATGGTCAATAGAAAATTTCAAATTATTATTTTGAATCCAATTTTTAATTTTTTGAATTTCTTCAACCATTAGCATGGCTGGATATTTATTTAAAATATTGGATTTTTATACTTGAAAAAAAGATGGTGCTATATATATAATATATTTAATATGTTAAAATTCATTTTTTTTATTGCTTAAAAATATTTTAATGTATATATATCATACCTAATCGATTACAATGCATTATATATTTATTTGTATGAAATCTTCCCAAATTTTGCTCTTAAGATAGTTTATAAATTAATTAAATCTTACTTCATCTAAAGGAATACAAAGCCTTGCTAACTTGTGAGATTTCTTCAAGAGTTTATATATATGTTCGATTAGCGGGAGTAGAAGGATTGACCAAAGAGAGAATATGAGATTTGGGCGATTTGGACATAATATTCTTAAAATAAATTATATGGGGTAACAAGAAAGGATAAAGTGCGCAGTACAAGAATACTAAGTAGTTTAAAGGCGTATCAGGTCAATTCAGCGAAACTTTTATCGCGAATGTCGTTTATCGCGAAGAAATTTTATAGCGAAGGCAATATCGCGAAACCAATTCCGCGAATTTTTTTCCGCGAAACTTTTATAGCGAAGACAATATCGCGAACTTATTATCGCGAATTTATTTCCGCGAAACCATGACCGCGAATACTTTATAGCGAATACATTATAGCGAAACTTTGATCGCGAACTCGTTATAGCGAATTTATTTCCGCGAAACCGTAACCGCGAATACTTTATAGCGAATACATTTTAGCGAAACTTTTATCGCGAACTCTTTATAGCGAATTTATTTTCGCGAAACTTTAACCGCGAATACTTTATAGCGAATTTATTTTCGCGAAACTTTAACCGCGAATACTTTATAGCGAATACATTTTGGCGAAACTTTGATCGCGAACTCATTATCGCGAATTTATTTCCGCGAAACCTAAACCGCGAATACATTTTAGCGAAACTTTGATCGCGAACTCGTTATAGCGAAACTTTAATCGCGAACCATTTATAGCGAATTTTCTACCGCGAATGTATTTGCGCGAAATTATTATAACGAGCGCATGACCGCGAAAATTGTGAATTCATTTTAAGTGAAATCGATATATTCAATATCAATTTACCAACTGAAGTTTCTTAAATCATAAACGCTAATGTTTTAAGAATATTTTATTACGTATTGTTTATTTAATAAGCATGTAACCTCTATCTGATGTGATAGAAAATATATTAGTCTTCCTGGTCTCACTCACTCATGGTTGTAAGTATGGAGCGGACATTTTGGGTTAAGTTTTTAGCAGAATAAGTTAACCACCCCCCCCCCCCCCCAACATAAAATTTAAAAGTGTGCTTTATGTCATTTAAAGTAATACTTTATTTCTAATCTAGATAAAAAAAATATACTGAAAGCTAAGAATTTTTTATTGATTTTCTCAGATTATTTTAATTATAGAAAATTTTACTGTTAATTAATGCCTCCTAATTACAATTTTGAGATAATGCACATCGATATAACTTTGATATAATAGTAACTAATTCATTTGAATATTATGACCTTTCCTTTTTCTTCTATTCGCATTTTAATAAATAGAAATAACTGCAAAGTTATGATTAATCAAAAAAAAATTCAAAATATTCTAGATTACATAAATTTGTAATATTTATGAAGAATAAATTTTGGAAATAAATCATTAGATCTTCAATTATTTTAGTTTTTTATTTTTGCTGATTTCACAAGTCAAACTAAACAATATAAAAAAAAAATTAAAAAACGTAAAATAGTTTTCATCATTTTTTAAAATAATACCAGTTCAATATAGCGTATTTGTGAAAACATCGCTAAACGCTTCTACTCAATTTGTAAGCACTTTTACTCATTTTTTCTAATAAAATGGAATTAAAAAAATCAGGGTTTTTTGAAAATAAATAGAAAATCCAAATCAAGAAAATAAAGATATTCCAATATCGGGAAATCAGGGCAAAATGGGTTAAGTGTTTATTTATTTACTTTTACATATTTTACCACGACAAGGGTGGGGGGGGGTTGATAAAAACATTTTCTAAATTTTGAGAGGAATATATAAATGAAGGATAATAAAAAATAATTATAAAAAGTGGCTATATTTTAATTATATTAAATAGGTGTATTATTCAATTTTCTCATTCATTTTGTAAATTGCAAAAATTTTAGGCCCGGCCATACCTCCCATATTCTAAGAGTGAGGTGGGATTTTTAATGACTAAAGGATAAAAAGCGGGAAAGCGCCACAACTGCAATCCTTTTATATATTAATATTGGTGAATAATTTTTTTCAAATTATAATTTACAAATTTTGATCGCCGGGGTGGCCTAATGGGTAAGATGTAGGCTTGGAAACACGAGTATGAACAAGGACGCGGGTTCAATCCTGGTAAGAACCATAAAAACTTTCAAGTTTTTCTTCGATGACTGATGTGTAAAGACATATGGTATGATGAATTTCGGAGATTAGAGATGACACCCCGGTCACCGACAGGCCTGGACAGCCGGGTGCTAAGGATACCTGTCCAATAAACAAAATGAAGGACACAAATGAAAATATGAATATGAAAGCTAGGGCGTTCCCTCCATGCGACGCGCAGGGTGTAGACCTCCATCCTGTGAAAAATAAAGTAAAGGTCAAAGCAAAGAAGACAAGACTGGCAAGTTTGAATATTGAGACGCTTAAAGGTAAGACGAGAGAATTGGCATCAATGTTGAACAGGAGAAAAGTTGATATAGCGTGCATACAAGAGACGAAATGGAAAGGACAGAAGACTTTGATGATTGGAGATGGATATAAATTGTACTATAATGGACTTGTTAGCAATAGGAACGGTGTCGGCATCATCCTCAGTCAAGATCTAACCTCCTCAGTTGTAGAAGTCAACAGGATCTCTGATAGACTAATGAGGATAAAACTCTGCATTGGTCAATCAATACTACACATCCTATCAGTATATGCTCCTCAAACGGGTTGCAAGGAAGAAGAGAAAGATGACTTTAGAGCTATCCTTGGAAATCCCTAAGGATGACCTAGTCATAATTGGTGGTGACTTAAATGCGCATGTGGGGAAAGCAAGAGATAGCTACAAAAGGCATCATGGTGGTTTTGGATACGGAGAAAGAAATGATGAAGGAGAGCACGTACTGAAATTTGCGCAAGCCTTCGACCTTGCCTTAACCAACACCTACTATAGGAAAAAAGACAGTCATTTAATAACATATGAAAGTGGTACTAGGAAAACACAGATAGATTACATGCTAATCTCTCGCAGAAGATTAAAAGATGTAATAGACTGCAAAGTCATCCCAGGAGAAGATATCGCCGCCCAACACAAGCTACTAATCATGGATTTACAAATCTCAAATAAATCCACTCAAAATAAGATAAAACTGGAACCATGCATCAAATGGGGCAAATTAAAAACAATGACAGATGCCTTTGCAATCAATGCAAACATTGAAACAATAAATTGCTCACAAGTCAGTGAAAAAATCTGGACAGACCTTTCATCCAGATTAATAGACACTGCAAAATCGACGCTAGGCTTGACAAGAGGAGGCAACAAATCACACAAAGAACTATGGTGGTGGAATCAAGAGGTACAAACCACTATACAGGAGAAAAAAGCCCTTTATAAAATATGGTACAAATCCAAAAATGCAGATGACAAGTCAAGATACAAAAAATCCAAGAGATTAGCTACAAAGGCGGTGGCTAGGGCCAAATCTATGGCATACGATGACATGTACGAAGATCTACATACCAAAGAAGGGCAAAATAAAATATACAGATTAGCCAAACAGCGAGAAAAGAACTCTAGGGATATAAACGGAGCTCCGAAAGTAATCAAAAATAAAGATGGGAAATTGATAATAAAGGAAAAAGAAATAATGAATAGATGGAAAGAATATTTTCAGGAGCTTCTCAACTTTAATTCCCACATATTGCATCTCGACGAACACTCCCCTTGTCAAAACCTTGTACAACCTATAACAGAACAAGAAATAATCACATGCCTCAAGCATATGAAAAACAACAAAGCTAGGGGTCCAGACGATATTCCAATAGAAAGCCTTAAAGCACTAGGAGATGATGGAATACATCTCCTCACAAATCTGTACAATAAAATACTTGGAAATGAAGAGGTCCCCCAAAAATGGAGGCAGAGCTATCTAGTTCCTATCTTCAAAAATAAAGGGGATCCACACAATTGTCAAAATTACAGGGGCATAAAACTAATGTCACACTGTCTAAAACTATACGAAAAAATAATAGAAAAAAGATTAAGAGATATAATCGAAATAGGAGAGACACAGTTTGGCTTTATGCCTGGAAGATCAACAACCGATGCTATCCATGCAATTAGGCAAATGAGTGAAAAATACAGGGAAAAGAACAAAAAGCTACACATGGTCTTTCTCGATCTAGAAAAGGCCTTCGATAGAATCCCAAGAAAACTTATCTGGTGGGCGCTACGCCACAAAAAAGTTCCCGAAAAATATATAAGAATAATAGAGGATATGTATATGGGACATACAACAATGGTCCGTAGCACAACAGGTACTTCAGCAGGCTTCACAATAGCTGAAGGAGTTCATCAAGGGTCGGCTCTCAGCCCACTTCTCTTCATTACAGTAATAGATGTATTAGCACAGTCTATAACTCAAACAGTCCCGTGGAATATGATATTTGCAGATGATATTGTGATACTTGCCGAATCCAAGGATGAAATGAAAGAAAGGTTAGTGAATTGGATAAATATCCTAGAAACGCACGGATTAAAAGTAAATAGAGAAAAGACGGAGTATATGGTGATAGGAGGAGATGAAACGGAGAGTATTGATATAAATGATTGGCAGATATCCGCAATTGAAAGCTGCAAATATTTGGGCTCCACTATACAAACAAACGGCACAATAGAAAAAGAGATAAAGAATAAGATTAATCAAGGGTGGTTAAAGTGGAGATCTTTATCTGGAGTGCTATTTGACAAAAGAATCCCACACAAATTAAAGGGAAAAATTTACAGTTCCATAGTACAACCAACTATTCTATATAGTTCGGAAACATGGCCAACCAAAGAATCAGACGAGAGAAGTCTACAAACTATGGAGATGAGAATGCTGAGGATGATTTCTGGGGTAACAAGAAAGGATAAGGTGCGCAGTACAAGAATACTAAATAGTTTAAAGGTAGTGCCCATTAAGACTAAGTTAATGGTAAACAGACTTAGGTGGTATGGGCACACAATGAGAAGGCCTATGAACTACATAGGAAATAAAGTTGAAAGATTGGAAGTGATGGGCAAACGTAAAAGAGGAAGGCCAAAACTTCAATGGGGCCATAAAGTTAGAGCCAATATAAAGAAGTATAAAATAGATAAAAGAGATTGTACGAATAACATAAAGTGGAGAGAGATGTTGAAGGAGCTTACCACCAGAAAAGGTGAAAGCTAAAGAGAAAAAAAAAAATAAAAAAAAAATAATAATTTACAAATTTTGAATTTGAATATAAAGTCAAAATATATAAAAATTAGATCCAAATCTACATATTTATCGGAAGGAATTTATTTTATTTAAAAGTTTATTATATATGAAATAAATTTTAACTCTTCGCAATTCATGTCAAAATTCTGCTTTATCATTAATTCGGCCTCTAATAAATCAAATGAGACCGAAGAAAAATTTTTTCGCCTAATCATATTCATTAAACTCATTTCTGAGCCAGCATTTGAATGTAGAATTAAAAATAAATTTTTAGATATTTTTTAGGCTTATATTTACATTTTTATTTAATTCTTTCTAAATATTCTAACTTGATCGTATCATTCAAAATCAAAGGTTTAAGCTATTTATATCTATAATTACCATAATAGTTTGATAATTCTGAGTAACTTCTTTATATGCTTCAACTTGTGTATCACAGAGGAATAAACAAGATTTATATATTTTAATATCAGCGCCGTTAAATTTGGCGGCTGAATAGTTCTACGAACTAATTGTAAATTATATCATTATTTCTTGCTTTATTTGTACCAATTGAGTATTTAAACGAGTATAGTAGCTCGTAAAAGGAAAAAACTATTAGTAACAAAATTTTGGCAAATCTATGATTTAAGCGACGGAAATAATTTATTCAGAAAATTTTATCGATGTTCCGTATTAATTATAATTTAATTCGTTTAAGAGACAGTATAAAGAAAAAGTTTATTAGCAAAATAAGAAAAATTGCCTAATTTGGCATTATTGATAGAATGGAAAATAGCTGGTTTGCGCTAATATTTATTAATTCTTCAGTCATTTTTTTCACACACAAAAAGGTAATCGTACTATAAGAGAAATAAAATCTATATCTCCCATTAAAGCGTAAAACCAACCAAATTTCTGGAAGCATTTAATCTGGAACTTAAATCAATAATTGAAATTTATTACATTGATTATTCAATTCATTAGATAGTTTTTCGACAAAATAAGATAAAATTGCCACGATTGGCAACATGCGAAAAAAACAAATATTTTTGGGTGAGCTCATACCATAGAAATGCCAGATTAGTACTTACTATTCCATCAATCCGTTTTTTTAGTCAATAAACAAAAACTAATTTTAATAAGAGAAATAGACAGTAGCAACCTTTAAGTATGAACAGGGTTGCCATGTCTCTCCCCATCAGCGGGACTCCCGCAATTTTTTAGTTTACACGCAAATATCTCTCTCCCGCAAAACTACGGCAATTGGAAATCTCCCGCAAAAATCTACCGTAATTTAATTTCTCCCGCGATTTTAAAAAAAAAGTATTTTAAACGTTTTTAATATGTAAATAATAATTTTGAGACATTAATTGATTATTTTTATATTTTTAAATTAAATTTTAAATATTTATTTGAAAAACATGTCTAGTTTGTAAATTTCTTTCTATCCTGTTTTATTTTTATCCAATAATAAATCAACATTATTTCATTAATATTAGTCAGTACAGGGGAGTATATCAACATCGATTGCAATACAAAAATATTCTCAAAATGAAACTATATTTGCGGAAATCCTATACATCTATTATGTAGTTCAACATTCACAGAGCTCTATATATATCATTACAATGTGGGTAGAATCTTTTTCTCATGATATTTAACGACTCCAATATAAGTGCAAACCTTACTTGTGGCAATAAAAATGAGCAAGGCTATCACAATGTTTTGGTACCTGAATCCTAGAGGTCAATTCTAGACGATTTGAAAGATGGGCATCCATATGCAATTCTAACAAATGTATCTAATAATGGAAATATTAAAACATTTCCCTCAATCCTTTGCAATTTCAACAAGAATAAGAACATTTCAATAAAACTGTTAAAAAAAGTCCTCAAATAGTGAAAAATCCAACGATGTAGCTAGCCACATAAGGGTAAATATAGCTGATTCAAGGTTATCAATGATTTGCATGCCAGCTTTCTGCGCTGATAATGCCTCTGTAAATTTGGGCCAAAACTAAAGTTACCGAATTGAGGCAGCACAAATGAATTATTACCAATTGGCTGTATATGTCATATATACTACATAGTTCTTCCAAGAAGGCAATGAATGTACTGTCTGTGGATGTCGAAATAATTGTGATGAAATATTTTAACGAATTTAGTTCAACTAAAAGAGTTAATGAATTAAAAGAGTTGGTGAAGTGGTCTGACTTGGAATGGTGTGAGTTGTTGCGATATATACCTATCAGGTGGTTGTCATTAATACCTGCCATCGATAGAATTTTAAAATTTTACAAACCCTTAAAAAAATACTTCTTAAATAAAGATTTTAAGGCTGTCCTAAAATTTGAAAAAAATTTTCTAATATGAAATGGCAGAAGTATATTTGGGATTCTTTTCACATGTAGGAAATCTACTGCATGCAGTTAATATTCAGTTGCAATCAGAATATTCTTTATTAAAAATGATTCACAAAATTATGCTACAGCTCTGTTCATCTCTATATTTAAAAATTGAAAATAAATTTTATGGCGCTATTGCTAAAAATATTATATTAAAATGTTCAAATAATACTCTAATTAATACATATTTAAATAATGCAGATATTTTTATTCAGACAATTTTAGAATATTTACAATCAAAATTTGATTTTAATAACTCTATTTACAATTGTATAAATATTATGACCTTGGAACAGAAACCATCAATTAAGGTTTTTGTAATTTAATAAATATATTAAAAATACCGAAAGACATTGATGTCTTATTTGAAAAGATTTTAATTCTCTCTATTTTTTATGATTCGCCAAAACTTCTCCTTACCTCATTCTACTCATCCGAGCGCATTTTTAGCCTGAAGAGGACTGCCTGGAAAAAAGGAGAGAAATCGGATTTAACAACATTAGAGAACGAGCTAATGGTTAAATAATGTATAATATGTCATGCCATTAATATTATAATCTCAATAACGACGATAAACATTTAGTTCTATTATTTAAATCTCAAATAAAATATAATTATGTTTTAGCAAGGGCGCCATAAAATTTATTGTCAATTTTTAACTGTAAAGATGGACACATCTGCAGCATAATTTTGTGAATCTTTGTTAAGATTCTTCCGATTGCAACTGCACATTCTACATGTGAAATCATTCCTAAATATACCTCTGCCATTCATTATAAGAAATAATTTTTAAAGGTTTATAAAATTTTAAAATTCTATCGATGGCCGATATTAGGAACATATCTCAACCAACATTGTGTAGACTCGCTTCTGTTAATACACTCTGTTTTTTCCAAATTCACTGAGGCATTAACAGATCAGAAAGCTGACATGCAATTTATTGATCATCTCGAATCTGATATTATATGGTTAGCTATGTCTTTGGATTTTTCACTATTTGAGGGGAAAAAATTTAATAGTTTTATTGAAATGACCTTAATTTTGTTGAAATAGCGGAAGATCAAGGGAAATCCCTTTAGATGCATCTGTTAGAATTGCATATATATGCCCATCTTTCAAATCGTCAAAAATTGACCTCCTGGATTTAGGTCTTAAAACATTAATGATAGCCTTGCTCATTTGTTCTACAAGTATAATTTTCATTTATATTAGAGTCGTTAAATATTATGGAAAAAAGATTCTACCAACATTGTGATGATAAGTATCTCTGTGAATGTTGTACTACAAGATAAGTACAATTGCCGCAACTGTAGTTGCATCTGTATTATATCTTATTTTGGAGTACCTTATTATGTATTTAAACGTGATACTTGATAATTAAGCGCCTATCCCTATAATGTTACACACACACACGGTAGATTTCCAATTGCGGTCGTTTTGAGGGACATTCGCTTAAAATATATTTTTAATTGTAAAATTAAAATCGTTTTTTATATTTAAAAAAGATCGTTGGTTTTTTTTATAAATTAATATAATTTAATAAATCAAGATTTTATTGTATTTTGAAAAATAGTTACCGACTTTGTATTTATATAACTAATTATAAAAAATAATAGGCGGATAATTAAATCAATTCAAAATCCCGGCCGAAGGCCGCCCGCAAAAAATTTTTTTTTAGCAATTTTTATATTTCTACCGCAATTTTCATGTTTCTCCCACATCTCCCTCAATTTGAAAATTTTGACCTGGCAACCCTGAGTATGAACCAAAAGTTATTAGAATTTTAAAAATTATCAAATTTAGATTGAACAAAGAATCTAAAGAAAGCAATTATAATAAAAAAATTAAATGAAATTATCATTATTTATAAAATCAACTTTTTTCCTTATTTCAAAATATGAGGATAAAGATAAAAGCTAACTCGATATTTTATACAAAAGAAAATTAAGCTTGGAAACTTTTCCGACAGATGACATAACTTGCGGCAACTTTGGAAAATGTTATATCAAAATGAGATGGATTGGTTATGGTAAAATCAATTAGGATAGCTAATTATTTTCTTTCAGCCGCGAATAGGTTGAGCTATTAATAAAAAAAATTTAGAAAATAATTTTTAAAAAATATAACCAAAAAAAATGATGTATTTTAATTTTATTATTCATGACATGACATGAAGCCACCCAAGCTCATTTACATTGTTATCAAATCAAATGAAAATATAGTATATTAAAAAAATTTAACCAAATTCCAATATTTAAATAATTAATAACCTTAAGGAATTTTAAAGTTATATAACAAAATTAATACAACCAATTTTTTCCCAAATTTTTATAGCAAGGTCAATATCGTAACTTGAACTGCGAACTCATTGGAGGAGCATCATTGAAATTAGAGGGGGGATAGTTAGTTATGAAATAATTATCATTATTTGAAAAATTGGAAAGTGGTGAAAGGTATTTTTTTTTTAAATTATTTATATTTGGCAGGAGGTTAAAAGTTTTGAGAGGGTTGATATCATTTATTTAAAAAATAATTTTTTTTTTATTGAATATGAAAGTAGAGCATTGTCATAACATATCGTCTAAACCAATAGGTTTGTTTGTTAAATATATAACTGAAGTGTAAATTTTTAAAAGAATCACTGATTTGAACAAAGACTGGTTAAAAATAACCATGGGAAAAAAATCTGACAAAAACACCCCGATATAAATTTATATGCTTTAATAAATAAAAGGAAAATGTAATCCTCGTTTTAAACTTTGCCCTTTAGTGTAATACTTGAGTATTATTTTAATAGTACTTTTCTCATAATGTTGCTCATCAAAAATGATCATATTTGTAAGGGGAAACAATGACTCAAGGGCTAGGAATATGAATTTTAAAATAATTTTATAATGCATGACGAAAGGTAGTTATTTTTGAAATATTAATCGTGGGATTGATGTGGTAGATAAAGAATGTGTCACACACATATAAAAGAATTTGTAAATACCCTCATAAAATCTATATCTTGATGAATGAGTCTTAAGTAACCAGCTAAATTTTATACCAAAGTATCCTATATTTTTGTCACAAAAAAATAATGAAAATATAAAAATTTTGAGACTATTATATAAAAACAAACAAAATTTTTATTATTGTAGATAAGAATTTAAAAAATTAAACATTCAATGTTATATTAATAGCGATTCCTTTAAGATAATCTAATCTTGATCGATTTTCGAAGTCAGAAACAATTGTTACTATTCTCGCATGTAGATTTCGATATTTTTTTCTCGGGGTAGAGGGTGTTTCACCAGAATTATATTGAGCAATTTTTAACTCTGTCAACCCTTGTTGTTTTTTTAAGCCTAGGAAAAATTATATAGTTTATTAGTAAATCTTTATACTTTTTAAATCATTTTAAAATAATAGATATATAGATAACTTGATATAAATTTCCACATGTTTGGAAGGTAACTTGTTAGGAGGGAACTGAAGCATCTATGCCACCCTTCACCCGCGTTGTTGGTTTTCGCTTCCCCGTTCAGTGTTGATTGGTAACAATTCCAGAGTTCAATATTAAACAAAGCAGGTAGTCTGCCTCTTCCAAACGTTTTACCAATATAAGCTTTTTCAAAAGTTTCAATTAGAGGCTGAAGTAACAATTGATTATTAGAATAAAATTCGGAGTTTATTAGTAATTCAAATGTTTCAAATACATTTAAGGGTGGCACAAACGCCAAACAAACCATCATTCTAAGTTGTATATTAAATTCTACATCTGTTTTATATTTATGCGATATTTCTGGATATTTTTGAATGTTTCGCCAAAAGGATTGGCCAAAATGGAAATAGCAACATTTGTGTTGTGAATTGGGAAACATTCATTGAAAGCTTTTACAGTGGCTATTTCAAAATCCGTCATAATTTTTTTTGGAGTTGATATTAAGTTGTCACCTATAATAGTAAATATTCTTTTATAAGTTTCATAATCCTTTCTATTGGTCAATATATATATGAGAGGTAAAACATTATTATTTCTAATCCCATGAATTGTATAAATTTGCATAAATAAAGGTGGCGACGATTTAAATGTACCATCAGAAAACCAATGTTCGCATGAAGCTAAGAAGTCAAATTTTTTCTTGTTCCAAATATGATAACACGGTCGGGAACCTGACACACTTGATAAATAAATAAGCAATTATAATAAAGTGTTTCTTATCGGGCAGCTTATCGCAACAAAAATGAAGAATTTAGTTATATTTGTTCAAAAAATTTATAGAAAATCTTACCGGACCATCATCATGAAGTATGAAATCCTCATATTTATCCGTAATTGAATATTCATGCGGAATTACCAGCTCAATAAGGCTGCTAGAATTCGGAGGTGCAAAACTGTTTGAACTCCGCGTTCGGTGAATTATACGTTTCATAAGATTCGGTGATGGTAGTGCCATTGATATAGAATCACTTAATTGAGATACGTGTTTCGCCACAATAAACTTTGGAGTTTCCATATTATTCAAAGCTTCATTTTTAATTGAATTGATTATTTTCTTGGTTTCCATTTCGATTGGATTTTCTGGATGATTGTGTATTTCATTATTATCTTTTATCTTACCATTTTTTTTTGTGAGTCGTACGGGACATTTAAAAATATCCTGATTGATACATCTATAATAATTAGTATCTGAGACTACTTTATCCAGGCGGAACAAATAATTTTTAAAGGTTAAGATCTCCTTATTTTTGCTTGATAACATATTTTATAAGACTCCGAAATAAAGAGGAAAGAATGGCGAAAATATTTATAATTTATAACCAAAGGAATGGCACCAGCCAGACGGGAAAATTTTTTTTTTTAAATTTCGGCAATACTTTTTTTTTAAAATAGTTATAATTTATCAAATATGTCATTAATTATTTGTTAATTTTTAGTGTAGCTATTTTTTTTATTATATTTTAAAATTATTTAAGATTCAATAAGAACCCATATCAAAATATTATATTTAAATTAATGCCGAGTTATTAAACTAAAAATTTTATCACGCCCCCCCCCCCTTCAAATAAACAGAAAAGATAAAAAGATATCTATAAAGATTGAAAATAATAAAATTAATAAATATTTTAAATTGGGGAAATCCCTTATTTCACTTAGATGTAATTTATTTTTGAATTGCCATTCAAAATTGATATTCTAAACAGTAATGTTGTAGACTTTATTCATCTACACTGTTTAAGAATAGTGACTGCCAAAACCACGGTTGTGCATTTGACCGATCAAATATAGTTAAAATCAAATAAATATTATTTTATATTGAATATCATCATTTTCTTTAATATTTTTTAATCAATTTTCTTTTTGTCTAAATCTTCAATCGATTTCTGTTTTAGTAAGATTATTGACACAAATAGACCAATTTCTTTCTGAAGAAGAAGTAGATCAAGAAATTGTTAGTAATGTCACTTCTCTTAATGGCCATGGTGGTCAAAGCTAATTCCACTGCTTGAGTTTGAAATCTGATTGTTTCTTATGGAAGTTACTGCTATCCCTATGATTTTCTATTAAACAAGCCGCTTTTATTTCTGAAATTTATGATATAGCTTGAAATATTTTGATCACCACCTTGTATGCCTAATTCTTTTATTATATTACATACTTCATTAAATTCACTATGATTAAAATGCTCTCCTTAATATTAGGAACTCAATAAGCATTGTGATCACATTTCACATGTATTTATATCGTTTTTTCTTTTTCAAACATATTTTTATATTCAGATCTTATAGAATATATGACCACTTGACCAGGTCAAATATTCTCCCGTTCAATTGACCCGTCAAAATCTAGTCATTTGACTGGTCATTTGACTGACTTGCTAACCCTGGCCAAAATTGATTGATAAATTTATAAATATTAAGTCATCAGACAATAAATAGGAATGCTACCCAGATATCAATTTCGCCAATAAATATCAAGATTTAACTAATAAACTCAATGATTAATATATTGATAAAGCTGAGTTCCTTGTGCGCGATTATTATAAAATAAGAACTTCGAAGGAAAGGATAGGATAGCGAAAAAAGTGTATTTCAATAACAAATTTCATAAACCAGTCTAAGTTAATTAATCATTGTAAAAAATTTTTAAGGTTATAAGAAAATTACAAACTATGTGAATTAAAAAAATATTATTCAAATAATATAATTATAAAAAAATGATTCAAAATAAATTAGTCATTATTAGCAATTACCGCGATATTAAATTCTCTATAATATCTTCGCGATATATGTTTCGCGAAATAATTGTCGCTACATTGTCTTCGCGATTTGGGTTTCGCGATAATAATTTCGCTATAAAATTTTCGCGATTAAAGTTTCGCGGTAATGTATTCGCTTTAAAGGTTTCGCGATAAAGGTTTCGCTATAAAATTTTCGCGATTATTGATTCGCGATAAAAGTTTCGCGGTAATGTATTCGCTTAAAATGTTTCGCGATAAAAGTTTCGCTATAAAATTTTCGCGATAAAAGTTTCGCGGTAATGTATTCGCATTAAAGGTTTCGCGATAAAAGTTTCGCTATAAAAAATTCGCGATATTTGTTTCGCTATATTGTATTCGCGGTAATGTATTCGCTATAAAGGTTTCGCGATAAAGGTTTCGCTATAAAAAATTCGCGATATTTGTTTCGCGATATTGCATTCGCGGAATAGTATTCGCTATTATGGATTCGCGATAAAAGTTTCGCTATAAAATCCATTCGCGATAAAAGTTTCGCGAAAAAGTGTTTCGCGATAAAATTTTCGCTGAATTGACATGGAACCGTTTAAAGGTAGTGCCCATTAAGACTAAGTTAATGGTAAATAGACTTAGGTGGTATGGGCACACAATGAGAAGGCCTATGAACTACATAGGAAATAAAGTTAAGAGTTTGGAAGTGATGGGCAAACGTAAAAGAGGAAGGCCAAAACTCCAATGGGGCCATAAAGTTAGAGCCAATATAAAGAAGTATAAATTAGATAAAAGAGATTGTATTAATAACACAAAGTGGAGAGAGATGTTGAAGGAGCTTACCACCAGAAAAGGTGAAAGCTAAAGAGAAAAAAAAAATCATTATTAACATTTACTTTGAATTTTGATTGAATATTAATTTCGACAGAAAATTTAACAAAGAGAATTTAAAATAAAAATGAAGGAAGTGGTTGATATAAATTAAAACTCGGCTTAAATTAATTAAAAAATAAATAAAAGTAATTTTATAATACAATAAAATATGTTTTTCTTTTTGTTGATATTTTTAAGAAAAAATATAAAGTAACGTTTTGCGTTACCGTTACTAAAAAAAATCGCGTTACCGTTACTCGTTACCTCTAGAAAAAGGTAACGAATGGCGTTCCTTTTCTTCAAAAAAGTAACGTCATTAGTAACGACGTTACTTTCTTGACATTACTTCACAGCACTAGATAAAATTAATATTAAAATCAGAGACCTGCACACCCAGGCCGTATCTAATTTTTTTTAATTCGGTATTATTATCTATAAAAATAAAATAATATATTTTAAAACAATATCCAAACTGGCCATGCAAATACTCTTCGAGCCTCAATTGATTATTATTAACTCGTCAATAAATATTCATTCTTATATGCGTATGTTATGTTCTACAATAAATAATAAAAATTTTATTTTATAAACTAGTCTAATTTAATTGGTTATGATAATTTTATAAAAATAATATTTTATCTTGTATTTTTTTAATAAGATACTAGTATCTCTATTTAAGATCCATTTTTTATAAAGAATCTGTATCTAGATTCTTTTTCCTGAGGATCTGTCCAACTTTAATGTGATGAAGGCCTACCTCAAACTAGGCGAGGTTGACCTAATTTTTCCAATCACCACAAGCATAAAATAATATTTTGAGTCTAAAAATTAAATTAAAACTGATTTTAATTATCTATTGTCTCTAATCACAAATGCTTCTATTAAATAAAAGCCATACCGCATTTTAAAGAATTAATAATTATGGCCTCTAATTGTGACAAATGTGCCAATAAAACTAATGAGGTCAAAACTGGAGGAGGAATTAGCGATAAGGGATGCAAAATAGAATTATTCGTCAAAAGTGCCAAAGATTTATCCCGCGAAGTTATCAAAGTATAAAAAATTTTATTTCATTTTTTTCGTTTCAACAAAGAAAGAAATTAATATAATAACAACCTGAAAGGTTACAACCGTTTCACGATTCGATTTTTTTAAAGTTGGCTGAACCGATTCTAGCAGATAGAATAGATCCTATTTGAATCTTAAACTCGATCTTCATTCATACACTTTTAAGTCTTTTCGGGCTGTAATGGAGACGTCTGAAACGGTCCTGATTGACCTTCACTAATTTGTTAAAAAATAATTATATCTAATTGTATTAATTATTCATCAACATCAAATTTGTCAACTATTTCTTCCTCTCAAATTTATAAAGGCTATGTTTTTAATAGGATTTTGATAGCTTTTGATTAACGATTAGATTCATGTTAGTAGATTCTAAATTGGCTCATAGTTTTTGATAATTAGCTTTTAATGAGCCTCGGAATTTTAGAATTTTTTTTTTATAATAATTTTAAAAAATCACAATTTGAACTTAACTATTAACAATATGAAGTTTTGATATATATAGAAATTGTAAATCTATATGAAAATTTAAAATTATTAATTTACTTTTATTCTAACATTGTAAACAGCCTTACACTTTTAGCTTTGACAACGAATAACTTGTTTAAAATTGACTATTAGATGGAGCACTAATCCTTAAAATTACAAATTTTTTAACAACTTAATTGACTTAAGAAATAGGCATTTGGACATTTAATAATGTAATGCCGTTTTTAAATATAATGTTCAGTCAGATAATTGCTCTATTTCGATACCCGAAATATCTTTAGAACTATCGCCAACTACTTTAGGATCCAAATACACGACAATTGAAGGCCTTTTAACAGATATTAGAGAACAGGTTTTTATAAATTTTTTAGAAATATTTTAATAACCTACGTTACCCCTACCAAATTAACTACTTTGTTAATTTTTAGAATATATTGATTTACCAATTTCATTTTCTAGTTTTAAATTTCAGAACAATGCGCTATATTCATATCAATTTATTTTTATTTAAAATTAATATAATAAATAAGTAATTTTAGCGATACTAAACCCCATTAAGGAACATTTTATTTATTAATCATCAATTTTATGATGTTTAAACTCGTTAATTTTAAGTATAACATTTTTGTTCGATATAAAGCAAAGACCTGTAGAGTAAAGATCGAATGCTTAAATCACCACCGGGTTTGTAATATTTTAAAATTTTTAGGCCTGGCCCAAAATTTTAAGGCGGTACCGGGCCAAGATTTATGTTTGATACAAAGCTAATTTTTTTAAGATTTTTTTCCTACAAGTTGAACGACAACAATCCTTTCGCTTACGGGGATTCTAGTAAAAATGACATTTCTCAAAAATACGAAAATTTTATCAAAGAGCTCGATTTAATGATTCAAGCCAAAAAATTCAATTATAGTTTTGTGCTAAACGATCCTACTGGTATGTAATAATCAAAACTCGAAATTTGCAATAATCATTATTTCAAAAAATAAATTTTAAAAATTTGTAAATCTTTATAAGCTCTAACTTTTGCACATTCTGATTGCTTTGTTTAAACTAGAAAACCCTTAAGGCTCGATAAATAAGGACATAGTTTTTTTTCAAAATCGTTAACAAATGTTCGATGCATGATTTAATTTTAAAAATAATTTAATTAATCGCCACAACTTTAATGCATATTTATAAATTTCTTTTTGTGAAATAATTTAAATTTATGATTCTACAGGTAACAGTCATATGACAAGCACCGATTTTAACTCCGAAAATAAAAAGGCTATATTACCGGAATCAAATGATATTAAAGCTGGCTCTGCTGATAATATTAAAGACGATTATATCGATGAAAACATAAAGTACTTTTATTACGATAGAACCTGGCAACAAAACGAAGAACTGGGATTGAACGATATGAAAGTTTGAAAAAATGTTACCGTTACCAAGTGAAGAACCCACATGTTAAAATGGATATTTTTATATATAATATAGAAATGCTAATTTTATTATCAAATTTTAGTAAATAATAAGTTTTCTTTTATGTAAATTTCTTTTATTCGCACACATTGCAATAAAAATAAAACAGATTATCAACTCATTACATTTGTTGATATTTGATTACTTCAATAATATGCCTACATTATAATTGCGATGACATATTTTTTTTTCAGGAAGAGGTAATGTCATTCGTTACTATTTTCGGAAAAACTAGTAAAATAACGTTTTTATTTTTGAGTAAGTTACTCTGTAAAATATGGAATAACTTCTATATAAGTGCAAAATTATCGTATAAGCCAAACTGATGGAAATTGCCGATACCACAGCTGATTTATTATCTATAATGATACGACTTGTTAGATTTGATAAGTTATCATCAATTAAAACATAATTTAATTTAAAACAAGGGTCTGAAACTGAACTTATGGAACAGTTCGGGTAGAATAGATTTTATTAAATTCAAAATAAAAACAATAATAATGAATAATCTGCCGAAAACGGCCTTTTTATACGTTATAATAAGGGAAATAAAAAATAATTCTTATAAATATATATAACATGACATCCTGAGTCTTACAATCCAAAGCCAAATCAATGCGCCAATGTTACAAACTAAATTTGCGCGTGATAAAAAATAAATTAGTGAATTTACAAACAAAAACATATATACCAAAATAGTATATAAAACGTCACACATGACATCTCCCCCCTTACAAACGACCGAACTGCCCTCTGTTGTTTACTGCTGCATTATTCCCGGCCATTTATTTCACTATGGTAGTAGTTTTCAGTGGACCACTTGATCTTTACAATATTTTCATAATCTTTCTTTCGTTTTCTATAAGTTAACGGGATAAATCAAAAAAATATGAACCATAACCCTAAAACTCGAAATAATCTAATTTTTTTTTGAAAACCCAGAGGTACAACGAATTTGATAAAACAAATCTTATTATAAAATAGTTTAAATACATACTTTCTTCCTTTCAAAATCTGATCCACGTTTTCATTTACAGACCTGATTAAATATAAAAAAAATTTTCAAAATATGATCCACAATGTTATTCCCAGACCCTTATTCTTATTCAACTTTAAAAAAAAGGTAAACAATCCTCAATTCCTAACGCTTTATATGATCAAATACGCTTACCTTAAATCATTTTATAAATCTTATTATTATTTTTCCTTTTTTTACAAAAAAAAACTAATAAAACGACTCCTACTTCCTTCTGTTTTCTTGACCTGTAAACCGTTAAAATTTTACTAACTTTCCCCCACTACATTTACAAACAAAAATACGATACATGTTTTTGAATACACAATTTTATTTTCTTTCATCACTCGGGTCTTAGATTTCGTTACGTTTCTATAAAAATAAATCCTTTAATAAAATAAGAACGATATAACAATTTATGAAATAAGATACATATTTCGACTATTAGATTAAATTAATTTGCGAAAATACATCTTTTCATAAAAAATGACTTAGATAATCAGAATCACTTTTAGACCATAGTTTTCTTATTTATTTAGTCCACCTGGTTGAGACAATATATATTGGAGAATAAAAAATTTAATTTAAAAAGGTATATATATTCATATAAAAAATAATAATTATGAAAAGATAACATATACCATATTATTCTTTTTTCATTCTGGAGAAGAGGACGTTGATTTTTCAATGACCTTGAAAAAATTTAAAAACCGGGTCATTCACTACCCTTTTATCTCCGTCCTCCACCTCAGGACCTCAACCGCCCTAGTTCGATTCCCCTCCTTAGCTGGTCAGCTTTCCTGACCCCCATTCCCCCATCCGGGATACACATTTTTTTGACCACCACTCCCGATTCCCATTTATTTTCACTTCCATACAACCTTGCCCACACTGTGTGACCTATCTCAAACTTTCCACCATTTTCCTGTTCAATTTTTTCCTCTTCCTTCTCATTTCCTGGCCTCAACGCATTCAAACCAATTCGCGTTCTCCGCCCCAATAACGTCTGACGGCGACAACTCCGCCCCTTTGCGGCTATTATTATAAGCCACCAATATCCATATCTTACCCTCTCCAAATTTGGCCTTCCTCAACCAACTTTTTACCACTCCCAACATTCTCTCAGCCTGCCCATTCGAGCTCGATTGATAAGGTGGCGCATGTTTCGCCCCACTCTCCAAACAAAATCTCCCGAACCCTTCACTACTAATGGCCGGACTTTCAGCGGACACGATTACCTTGGCCACTCCAAACTTTGCCCATAATTTTTCAATTTTCTGACCACAGTTTTCGTTGTCAATCTATACCCACAATCTCAAACTCCCCATTTGGAGTATGCAACTCACAAGGAAATACTCTTTACTATCAAATTCAAAGAAGTCCACGTGTATTCTCTATCAGGACCCCGATGCTTTCGGTCATATACTTTTTTTATATCCTCGTTGGTATACTGGCCCAGGTATTACTCACTACACATTTCTTAGCCAGCCTCTCAATTTCTTCATTCATCTCAGGCCACCACACATACTCGTGACCTCTTTGGTTCATCCTTTCCACTCTCTGATGCCCAGCATGCAACAATACCATTACAGCTTCTCTCAGCCTATTAGGTACCACCGCTCTATTTACCCGCATTACACAATCATCCAATACTGTTAATTCCTTTCCCACACTTTTATACCCTTTATTTCCATCTCGCCAAGGCCTATGCCCCATTATGCATTCCTTTACTCGACTCAACTCTCTTCTTTCATCGTCGCAGCGCGAATTTCTTCCCAGCTCACAGAACCGCGTATCAAAATTTTGGACATTGCTCTCACCATAGCCATCTCCATCTTTTCCACCACCATCACACCTTTGTCCTCAATATCTTCTGTTTCACATCTCGACATAATGTCCGGCAAATAATTCTCTCGTCCACTTCGATATTTTAACGTCAAATCAAACTTCATACTAATAACAACCACCTCTATAACTTCAGAGACATCATCAACTCCTTGTTATCTTTTTTATATATGATCCGTATACACCACAAACCGCCGCCCAATCAAATATTCTCTACATTTGGTCAGCCCAAAAATCACTGCCAAGATTACTGAATACCTCGTTTCCGCATCCCGAACTACTCTGGAGAAGAACAATACCGGTCTCTTTTCCATCTATCACATGTAACATCCCCTCCTATTCCTTTACTCGACCCTCCAACTCGTTATTGAAACATACAGAATTTGGCTCCTCCCCAATTTCCCTCTTCAGACCAACAAACGAGGCATCTTACTCATCTCCCCACTCAAATCTTACCCCCTTTTTCAATAACCTGTACAACAGCGATGCCACTTCGGCAAAATTCTCAACAAATCGATGCTAGTAATTTACCATCCCTACAAAGGAATCTCCGCTTTACAAGACAGCTTCATCATATTTTCAATTCCAACAATATTTTTATCCAGTGGCCGCACTTCACTCCATTTATTCAATGCCCTAAATACACAACCTCCTTTACTCCCAGTATACTTTTCTCTCTACTCGCTATCAATTCCTTCTCTCGGATTCTCTGAAATACCTCCTCCAACTTTCGATTGTGCTGCTCCGGCGTGACCCCTGTTACCAACCCATCATCCATATAATAAAATACTACCCCTAATCCCTTAAATACTGCCGCCATCTCCGCCTAAATATTGGCGCAGAAACGATCAACCCAAACGGCAGCCTCCGAAAGGCGAACAACCCTTTTGGCGTAGTTATAGTCAACAATTTCCGTATCTCCTTTCTCACCCGCAATTGCAAATATGCATTCTAAAAATCCACTTTCGTAAAATATCTGCCCCCTTTCAAATTAGCCTATATTTTCTCTATCCTAGGTAACGGATATTTCACTTTAACTAACCATGGATTTAACGTTAGCCGGAAATCCGCACACAACAGCAACTTTCCTGGCCTTCTTCACTGGTACCAAAGACGTCGCCAACTTGCTGCACTCAACCGGGCCCACTATGCCCTCCTTTACCCAGCTATCTCGCTCTACCTCCTGCCTCCATTCAAAAGGCTCTCGACGCATAGCGCAATATTTTGGCACACATCCATCCTTCATCCTTATTTCCACTTCATAATCTCTCAAACAACCCTAATCCTCACTTAAAATCTCATTATATTCCTTTACCAATCTCTCTACTTCCTTTTGTACACATTCCAATTCCCCTCCTATCCTTTCAGTCTCCTTCCTTTCCTTGTTCTTGCATCTTCTCGCACTGTAATTCTCCATTTCCCACACCTTAAACTTGTGATCTTGCAATCTCCTTTCTCATCATCGACATCCCCTTTTCCATTTTACCCTTTGACTTTCCCTCACAGCATCAACACGATCTTTCATTGTAATTCTCACACTTTCTCCCCAATATAGAGACTCATCTTCATTCATCTCTATGTTATCCCTTCCATCCACTCCGCCGTACATCTCGGCGCTATTCCTTCCATTCATCTATCACTGTTTTTTATGATCACATCTCTATCTTTGCCATCTATCGGTACAAACACATTCCATCTCGCAAATACCCCCCCCCCCCAAAATCGTAAGCCGGACCCACTCTCTTGATCCAATCCAACCCCAACACTGTTTCTACCCTCCGATCCATTATCCACAGATCCAGCACTTGTAGCTCCCCCATATACAGATCCCCAATTTTTACTCGGCCCATGACCTTTATCTCCGATCCATCAAACTGTTTCACACATATCTCCATTCTGCTAATAACTTAGGATATTCCTCATATTTCATCACCCATATCGCCGCCCCCGTATCAAACAACATTGATACTACCTTACCATTTAGATTAAACCATACCCTCGGACAGGGATCATACACAAAACTCCCTTCTCCTTGCAACATCCGTATTTCACTTTTCTATTTCCCTACTCTCATGCTTACTTCGTTTCGTTCCCATCTCCCGGCCTGCATTCTCTTTGCCCTGCCAACTAGAGTCACCTCTTTTCACAATCCCTCGCTCAATGCTCTTCCTTTCGGAATTTAAAACACACAATTTCACTCTCATTAACTAGCTGCACCTCAGCCTTCGTTTCCAATTTCTACCATTTTCACACTAATGGCGCTCGATACTTCTTCCCTCTGCGGAAACTTCCTCTCGTATTGACATTTCCCACATTACAATTTTCCTCCCTATGCCCAAATCTACCACTCCAGAGAATCTAACTCTGTCCTGCTTACTGGGACAAAACGCCGAAATGTGTCCACTGTGGCTACACTCAAAACATTTAATAACCTGAAAGTTAATCCCTATGTGAACTTTTACACCACATTTAAAACACACAATATTTCTATCCTTCGGACCTTCTCTCCTAAACGACCGTGTCAATTCTCTATGACCTCTTTATATTCCCATTCCTCCACCTCAACCTCCTTTTCCATCCTCGCTCAATTTTAAATTCTCATTACTCACCCATACTTGCAACATCTCCTGCACAGGCAACAGGTAACCCTAACATACCTATCCTCTTTCACCGTTGTGTCCTACACTCAACAACGTCTGCCCACGTATTTTAATACTCCTATTCCGGCGCTCTCTCCTATCTCTCAACCAAATAAGAGATATCACTACTACTCCCAGTATATTATAAGTACTTCAACATATTTAATTAATTTAAAACCCTAACTAACAAAATAATTAAAATGATTGGAAATTTTTTTTACCTTATTTTATCTCTAAATTAATTAATCTTTACAAATATTCTAACAAAAATAAAATCTCTCAAAATATTACCTACAAAAAGAATATAAGTAACTTAACTATAATTAACTATTTGCAACGTTAAACAATATGATTAAAATTAATAAAATGAATACCGAAATAATACAACAGTACATACATCGGGCCTAATTTTTCAAGCCCGGCCCAGCCCGAAATTTTGTTTAAAAGCCGGCTCGGCCCGAACTTAAATTTTTTTAAAAAGTTTTGCCAGCCCGGCCCGGCCCGAAATTTATTTTAAAAAATTTACCGGCCCGGCCAAGCCCGAATTTATTTAAATATAGAAATTAATTTTTATAATTACTTAAAATAAAAGACAAATGTTATATAGCGTTTAGTTTCGATAAATTAAATCAAAAATTTTTATTTTACATAAAAAATTCAACATAAAATTGATAAATTTAGATATATTTAATAAAATTTCCAAGGTCCGACCCGATCTGGCCCGAAATTTTTTTAAAAATATTAGGCCCGGCCCGGCTTGAACCCGATTATTTTAAATCGAATTAGGCCCGAGCCCAGCTCGAACGGGTTTCGGGCTAGGCCTAACTTTGCAGATCTCTAGTACATAACACCCTTTTTAGCAACGCTGTAACCCACTTTACAATTTTTTACAATCACTATTAATAACCACGGTACTCTACCGAATTTCCACAAAAAAAAATACTCCACAGAACCACTGTGTCTTTAACACAACCACGGTACTCCACCGAATTTCCACAAAAAAATACTCCACAGAACCCTTGTGCCTTTAACAAATATACAATTGAATACCACAGTTAACCCATTGTGCCCTTAACAAACGTTAAGTTTTTTTTTAACCTAAAAAAATATAAATATAAAAACTTACTATTTAGGTCACGGCACCAATTATTGCAGTTATGCTGCTGAAATTTATTTTTCTTCACACAAACAGTTCGGGTAAAATGATTTTATTAAATTCAAAATAAAAACAATAATAATGAATAATCTGCCGAAAACGGCCTTTTATACGTTATAATATGAGAAATAAAAAATAATTCTTACAAATACAAATAACATGACTCATCATGAGTCTTTCAATCCAAAGCCAAACCAATGCGCCAATGTTAACAAACTAAATTATTGCGCGTGATAAAAAATAAATATAATGAATTTACAAACAAAAACATATATACCAAAATGATATATAAAATAAAACGCCACTCATGAATGACACTTTCTACTTCGTTTATTTTTAAATGATGTGTAGTATTTCTACTATTTCTTTAAATAATCGATATTCTGAATTTTATAAGAATATTAATTATTTGTCATAAAAAGTTTTTAATGATTGTTTTATCAATTTAAAATTTATATAAATTAGATAATATGGCGCTAATTATTTAAAATCTAGACTTTTTATTGGTTATCAGATCAGAAGGGAATTGAATTTTTTTAGGCATAATACATGATGATTTTATCTAAAAATTTTCAAAACATGATTTTTAAATGAGGGAAATTTGCGGGGGTTTTGAGGGTATATTTCATAATTCCATGTGGTAGAATTGAGGTAGTTGAGTGTGGTAGACAGCGTCTACATGTCAGGATTTTCACTGGATGCAAACCCCCTTCGAAAACCTTTACCTACCCCCCTAAAAAATCCCGCCACCTTCGGCGGCGATATTTCCCCATTATTATTTTCACCTTTTTAATTATAATGATACTCTTTTCAGAGAATTTATAAAGGATAACTTAAATTAATCTATCTCTACTACCAACTATCGATATTTTGTGAATATAAAGGATTTCTTTTTTAGATAATAAATTTCAATTAAATCCTCCATTATTTACAATGAATTCATTATTATAACATGAGCTTGCTGAAATATCTAAACCTTTTAAATGTAATTTTAAAGGATAGCAGAAAGTTTTATTTGGAAAACAATGTGTATGATTGTTTGCAATATATAGATTTGGTCGATGAATTGTATTATAATAGTTCTATAATAAAATTATTAATTTTTACAGCAATAAATTTTGTCCTATTTTGTCTCAAAATTCAATAGATAACCCCCTAAAAATTTATCCTACCCCCATTAAAGCCGCCTACCCCCTCCAAAAAATTGGATGCAAACTGTTCCTACCCCTCCCGCTCATGTAGACGCTGGTGGTAGATTTCGACTTTTTAAAAAAATTGTGGTACCTTACTAGTCAATTTAATACTTTAGCATGGTTACAACATACAATAAAAATAAATTATTCCTATATAAATAAAATATTGAATAATATGAATTATATTTATTCTAAGGTAGAAAATAGGCTAATAAATTAAAATATTATTCGTAAATCACGGATTTTATGTAAATTTAAATTAATTTATTAAAAATTAATAAAACAAAATATTTCGGGTACTTAGGAATTTAACCTATCATTATTTATTTAAATTTACTTGATAAATTAATTTAAATTTACAATGAAATCTTTTATGAATAATAATTATCATTGTAATATCTTTAATCATATCAAATTCAATATTTTTATTGAATTAAATTTACATTCAATATATTAGTGTTTAACGGCTTTATTTTTTAAAACGGTTAACCCAATATTTTAGCCAATCTGGAGATTTTGCTCATAGGTGACAGAAAGATTTGGGTATCTAATAACGAAATCTAGAGGCTTGTGTAATTGGTTAAAATCTTAATTTAAAATAGGCTAAATTGAGCCGTTTAACAACACTTGCTTTTATCAGTGTTGTTAAAATAGCGCGCTACATTTTTCAGTAGCGGTAGCTTTAGCTGGCTACTTTTTTTTAGAAAATAGCGATAGAGGTAGCTCGCTTCGCTACTTTCAATTTTACATAATAAATACAATCTAAAAATTATTAAAATATATTTTTTATTAAATCAAAAATTATAATCCTTTTATTTTATTTAGTTTTGAAATTGAAATTTATATTAAAATATACATTATAAATCTAGTTAGCATTATAAATCTAGTTATTAAAAATGTGTGAGATTGTTGAAGATAGTGAAATTTCTTTGGAAAATGAGAAAAATCTAGATTATCCTTTCCCAAAATTCAAAAAATACTTTAATCTTGAAGAAAAAATTACTACTGGATATCGGTTTCGATGCAAGAAAATTTTGCCAACCACTTGTAGAGTCTATGCTAAAAGGCATTAAGAAAAGGTCAAAACTTTATTTTTATTTTCTATTATACAATTGTATAAAATGAATGATTTATTGCTTGATTAGCCATAATTTAAATTGGCTTAATTTACAACTCAATCTATAATATTAGTCTATAATATTAATACAAAATTCAAAATTTCTTTATTTACCATAATTTAATGCTATTTTAATATTTTTTTATAAGTGAATCTAAATCTCAGATAAATTTAAATTTTGAAAATTAAAAAGGTATTCTTCTTTTTGTATAAAAATACAATCGCTTTATATAAATTAGATTTCCAGATCTGTATGATGATGATAATGTAATATCTGCTATCGTTCATCCTAGTTTCAAGTTAAATTGGCTATACATTAATTTGACTGAATCTAAATGGCAACTTGATAGGCTGATGGTAACATTAAAAAATGCCTTGCCTAACCACGATACTAATACTATAGCAAGATCAAAACCGCGGCCTTCCATAGACGATTTTTTTATAATAAATAATATTATTGAACCTCTAGATTATTTTTTTAAATCTAAAAATACTCATTTAAATATCTTTGATGATTTTTTTCATATAAAAAGTGTGTTTATTAAATTTAATACTGCGTTTTCCTCAAGTGCTAGTGCTGAACGATTATTTGGCAAAGCTTATACTTTCTGATCGTCGCTCTAGACTTGGGGATGACAGTACAGAATGTTATTATTATAAAGTGCAATATTAAATAAATTATATATATATATATGTAACAAATTATAGTCATGTTTTTATACCAATATTTTATTTGTGGAAATAAAGAAATGTAAAAAAATTTAAAAAAAAATCAAAATAGCGTAAAAAGTAACTAATAGCGTGCTACTCATTTGAAAACGATAGCGATAGTGATAGCGCGCTATTTTTTTTATAAAATAGCGGTAGCGATAGCCCGCTACTTTTAAAAGTAGCGTTTAACAACACTGGCTTTTATATATAAGAAGAGTTAATGAATATTTTTTTCTAAGATCCGATAGATCTGGCTGGGGAATTAAAATTTTATAGAATCTGGCACTGGTAAAAAAAATTAGATCTAGTATATCTACAAAATTATATTTCTTTTATTATATGCATTTAAAAAAAAGAAATAACTAAACGATAAAGATGCAACATTGATATATATGATTTTATTTTTGCTATATACTTTTATTTTCATATATTTATAAAGATATAAAAAAACATTATATAGAATATTTAATTATAAAATAATACATAAAACGTTTGATATAAATCCATTTTTATGTACAATAAAATATTTTTTTGAGAAATTTGATGAGCAAATTAAATACATTTAAAAAACATAACAAAAGTTTTTGTCCATAAATTAATCATAAAGGAATGTCGATTTGGCTGTTAAAAATATTTTTAGCGTTAATTTCATATAAAAGCTTCTTACCAAACCTATAAAAATTGAGCGATACTTTATCATTATTTTATTTTTTAAAAAAATCCTGCATAAAATGTAACGAGTATATTCTTGAGTGTTTCATTGACTAGAAAAAGTTGACATTTTATAAATAATTTGAAACAAAAAGGGATCGTTTTATTTTTATTTTAATTAAATTGGTTTTCTTAATAACTTTTAAATGTTAAAAAATAATTGTCAGGCAGTTAGTTAATCATATTTTTCATCCTCGCGACGATTTTCTTTTAAGCGAAATTATTTTAAATAATTTTTTATTTGAATTAATACAATTATCACAATTCATTCCTGATTTTTATTTCATTGTTTGCAATGACACCAGGGAGGATTGCAGCAAGGTTGTAACCATGGTTTCCATATAGTATTTTTGGCTGAAAATTGGCTAGGAACCGGCACAATACTTTTTTTGTGATCTTTGATAGCTCTTTCAACCTTTCCCAATACCTCGTAATACTCGAGAGACAATGTCTTGCGCTCATTTTCTTTATCTTTATTATTTACCTTTAAATGTAAAAAAATATTTGAGTCAAGAATTACATTATTATTATTCTAAGACTAGATGGGGCATATAAAGGAATCCCGGAAAATAATTCCCCGGAAAAAAAATCCCGAAAAAAAAATTCCCGGAAAATAAATCCCCGAAAAAAAAATCCCCGGAAATTAATTCCCCGGGAAAAAATCCCCAGGAAAATAATTCCCCGGAAAAAAAATACCCGGAAAATAATTCCCCGGAAAAAAATTCCCCAGAAAATAATTCCCAGGTAAATAATTCACCGGAAAAAAAATCCCCGGAATAAAATCCCCCTGGAAAATAATTCCCCGGAAAAAATTTCCCCACTATATATTGAATTGCTACATTGCTAAACTGCTTTGCTAAAAAGCAATCAATAAATTGTCTCCCGATTCCAGAAAAAGACTTCCGGAAGAGAGTATCAAGAGGACACTTAGAAATCGCAAAATAAAAAGGTTTCCTCCTATTCCGGCCACATTGGAAGAATTAAGCATTTCAGGTTAAATCATATTTATCTATAAATAACTTTTAATTGGAAATATCTTTTAATATTAGAGGAGTGGGCTACAACCGGATCTCCCACAAATGAGAGATTTCTTTTGCATGATAATGGCGGAGATTCTAATGAACGGATAATTATATTTGCCACCGATTATATGCTTAAAATGCTAGCCGAAACGAAAACTTGGTATATAGACGGGAATTTTAAATTGGCTCCTCATTTATTTTTGCAGCTATATGTAATTAGAATACCCTTTAAAACACTGTTTATAACAGCGGCATATTTCTTGTTACAAAGAAAAACGTATACAACATATGAAGAAATTTTTAAGATTTTACTCGAAAAAGCCCAAGAACGGAATTTAGTCATAGATCCGATAACAATTTTTATGGATTTTGAAAAGGCTGCAATCAATGCCGTCGAAAATACTCTAGGTTTCTTTTTACGATTTAATTACATCTATATACTATCTAGATATGCTAGGACCTTGATTTTAAAATGTATTTTGGACCGTGGAACTTGAAATTTTTTTTAATTCTAATTTCCCTTTTCTGTTGTTTTTAAGAATATTTTAAACGATTTTTTTATGAGTGTAGGATGAACGAACCCATTTCTAGTAACACTGTGTGACAAATTTTGACTTGATTTTTTGGGAGAAAATAAAATAAACATGTTTTAAGACAGTAAATTCTTAGAAAATAATTCTTCAGAATTAATTTTATCAAAATTTTTAAATATTTTATTTGAGAATTATTATTTCGTTGGTTTATTTATAGGGAATTTTTTCTCCTAATTTATTAATTTTGTAATTTTAATTATCTTATAAACGGAGATTTTTTTTCCGAGGAATTATTTTTCTAGATTCTTTTTTAATATAGCTTACATTTAATATATTTATTGTGGCTTTCGTTCTCTTCGCTACACTGCACAAGGTATGATTCCCAAACAATTTATTTTAAATGAAATAGTTACATTTCTCATATTTAAATAAATATATTATGCTAAGCTAACCTATCTCATATTTTATTTTTAATAAACCTTTTATCGGTCTGTTGTCTCACCCCCTCCTTCATTATTATATAGGATTTAACTTGTAATATACAATAAACTTATTGAATTTAAAACAAATTAAACAATAACTTAAAATTTATCGAATTTAAAAACATTTAATGGTAAATCTAAATATATTTCCGCGAATATGAAGTTGATGATTTATTTTCAAAAAAGATAGTCCAGCAGTAGTCCGCCAACATATTTATACGATTCTTGCCGGGAATTTAAATTGAAAACTTAAGACCCCCAAAACGAAATTCTTTACCATTTTTCTCAAAAAGCAATCGATAAAAAATTATAAAAATTAATAAATTTATAAGGAAATATAAGTCTAACACTATCACCAATTTTCAGGGATTTTCATTTGATACTTTTTAAAATATATCCGTATAAAGACCTAAATTTTACCATTTTTGAGATTTCGAAAAGTTGCCTTTATACGATAATATTTTTAAAACTTGACGTGAAGGGAAAACTTAGAAAACGAATTCTAACTCAATGTCAAATTCTGCACCAAAACTTGTTTTTATTTATTTTTTCTCCCATTTTTCTTGTCACACAGTGTAATTAATAAAAATTGATAAAGACATAATAATCTATATTTTTTCAACTTTTAGGTAGAGATATCAACATCCAAGGATGTTTTTATCATCTAACTCAATCAACTCATAGAAAGATTCAGGAATTGGGGTTAGAATCATCATATCGGAATGATCCAGTGTTATGCTTATTTGCAGCTATGATCGATGGATTAGCATTCTTACCTATACACGATGTCAAACGAGGTATGGAGTATTTAAAAACCATTGTATCGGATGAATACAAAGAATTATTGTTTTATTTTGATAAAAATTATGTGAATGGAGAATTGAGACATGGGAAAAACTCTCAAAGGCAAGTAGAGCCATTGTTCCCACCAGAAACATGGAATGTGTTCAATGTTACGATTGCTGGGGAAAATCGAACAAACTGTGAAGGATGGAATAACCGATTTAAGCATATTGTAGGCAACAAAAAACCGAAGATATGGGAACTACTCGAAAAAATAAGGATGGAAATAGCGGTTGATATGGGAAAAATCGGCCAATGGAATATTGGGACATACACTCCCAAAAAAAATCGTATTTATGCAACGAAACAAACTATTTTAAAAAATTTATGCATTGATTATTTAGAAGAGAGAAGGGACTTGCCCAATTTTCTCTCTTCAATTGGAGAACATATACGTTCTAGAATTGTTTCTTTTGAATAATATAATTATTATTCTATATATCATTTAATAAAATTATAATTATTTCTTTTCTGTAACTTTTGAAAAAAATTCATAAGCAAAATAATAATTGTTAGATTAGAAAAATATAATACTCACTGCTGATAATCACCTCTGGATGTATTTTGATTAAAGTGGTCAGCATTTTCATTACTTTTGGCAGTATTTAATTAAAATTGGGCAGTAAAAAATATAATTTTGCAAGTTTTATAGTGATTTTGTATTCAGTCAGTTAAATTCTTAAAGTAGGTAAATACTTCAGTAAAATAATTTTTATCAAATAGAGGGTATCAGATTGAATTGCTAATTTCCTATTTCGCCACAAAATTTATTAAATTATATTATTTAATAGTTTATCCTTGTAAAAACAAAAGTGGGCGCTATTTAAGAGTCAGTAAACTGTGAAAAGCCTTTTATCATATTTCTAAAAAAATGATTAAAATTTGTGTAAAAATAATTTTTCAATAAATACCTAAAAGTTGATGAAAGTGTGTAAAGGTGAACTAGATTTATTTAACTTTCGTTTTATTATTTAAATTCTCAAATCCTCGAAGAAATTTGACTTTAAAAAACATTTCTATTTAATTAAATACTGCAGAGCAGATCTGGGTCACGGGATTTTTTTTCCGGGGAATTATTTTCCTAGATTCAAATTTACTAGTAATATAATTTGAAAATTGTTCATTTTTGTTTTATATATCTATAAATACATATAAAACATAATCCCAAAAAATTATTTTCAAAATATTTTTTAGGATAATGCTTAGCACGTAAATATACACGTATAAAACAAAAATGAAGAGATTTTGATAAATAACGCCAGCAATATTTACTTTAGAAAATTTCCATTGTTTTACTATTCTAAACCTACTCATAAATTAAACATTAAAGAAACCTAAAAATTTTTTTTAATTTTTAGGTTTTTCATATGTATATATACCCAAATATAAAAAAAAGTGCTATCCAATCATCATTCCGTTTCCTAAAATGATACATATTAAAACATATAACGCCCTCTTACGGATATATATTTGTTAATTTTTAAAATTGAATAAAATGTATATTTGTTTTAATAAGCTAGAAAAATAAATTTCTTACTAATAATATTAAATAAAAATAAAATTATATACTATATCATTTAATCAGTATTCTTCATTTATAATAAAAAAATGATTTAAATATATTTTTAAAAAAGTTTAAAAAATTATCATTAAAAAAATATACGTAATAAATTTTTGATTGATTTATAATTGATTATGATTGATTGCTTTTTAGCAAAGCAGTTTAGCAATGTAGCAATTCAATATATAGTGGGGAAATTTTTTCCGGGGAATTATTTTCCAGGGGGATTTTATTCCGGGGATTTTTTTTCCGGTGAATTATTTACCTGGGAATTATTTTCTGGGGAATTATTTTCCGGGTATTTTTTTTCCAAAGAATTATTTTCCTGGGGATTTTTTCCCGGGGAATTAATTTCCGGGGATTTTTTTTCCGGGGATTTATTTTCCGGGAATTTTTTTCCGGGAATTATTTTCCGCTTACCATATAAAGAGTATAAAAATTCGCATATTTTTTTAAAAAAAATTGTAATCGAATGTTTGTAAGTATGCTATATTAAATTAGGGAAACTGAGCAAGATTTTGAATGCAAATAGCGATGTCATTGTATCATTGAAATTTTCAGGTTTTTATATTTAACCCAATTCGAAATATCAAACATTTTGCCTAAAAAAAATTTCAAGAAAACGTTTATAAAGTTAAACTATCATATTCATGCATCAATAAAGTTTAAATATATAATCTGAGCGTAAAATTTTTAATTCTGTGACAAAAAAAAAGAAGAATGGATGAGTCTATATATATTCGAAAATTATTACGCGTCGCGAGGAAGAAGATGGAGATAAAAAATGATGAGAGGAATGTGGAGTTAAGCATGTATCTTCGAAAGGATCGCTAATTAATTCGAATAGCAAAGGGGGGTTGTGCTTGATAATATTGCGAGAACCGTAACAAAAACATATGTAATGACAACCCTGTGTACCTTCTATCCATCGAGGAGTGATGTAGTAAATTTTCCATATTCTATTTTCTAAGAAATTAAGTTCCATTTAAGATAATTTTTTGACGTTAGAATAAAAATCAAGATAAGATGGGAGAAGAGAAAATAATAAATAAAATTACTCTGCAATCATAAACTGCTGGAAATGTATAAATTTCATGATTATTATATAAGTTGTAAACAAAATTCGAAAATGTGACATAAATTTAGGCTTAATTTTTATAATATATTATTTTTAGTAATTCTTTTTTTTAAAAAAATACTGCCATTTCACTTACTCATATAAATCAAAATATTATTATGAGGCCCAACCCAGTCTGAAAATATTTTTAATTATCGGGTCAAACATATTATTGATTTGGGTTTAGAATTTTAGACGGAAAATAATAAATATATATTAAAAGGAATATTGACCCTTTAATTATAAAATTCAAATGGGTTAAAAATTTTTTTGCTTTGAATTATAATTTAACCAATTTCATTTATCTTTTCATAAAATTTTTAGTTACCTGACTCAGGCATATACCTAACGGCGTGGATTTCTGTACCACAGTAATGGAAGAGAAATTGGTGATGATGAGTTGATGATTTAGAAGTTAGTAATGGCCATAAATCCTTCCCATCAACCATGGGAAAATCCGTTTTATTTATTTCGATATCATCTTCTTCGTTCATATCTTCAAAGTATTCAACATTTCCATAGCTAATTATAGTTAAATTCACTTCTGATTGATTATTACCCAAAACTGAAGGCTTAGCCAAGTTAACTATGGTAGGCCACAAGTCCATGAGGCTGGTCGGAATGGAAATTTCTGGGTTAGTATTATTTTTTAAAGGAGGGTATCTTATAATTCCCGGCACCCTAATGCCACCTTCCATGCCGCCTTGTCCTTTACCACCTTTAATAGTTTTTTTTTAAATATTTTGAGTAATTTTGAGATTTAAAAAAAAATCGGGCATAACTTTATTATATGACCATTTAAGAAGTTACATTTATTATAATTAATCTAAAATATTAGAACAATTATTTTATTTGAGGGATATGTCTACACAGTTTAAATTAAAAAAACAGAGGTGAGATGAATTTTTAAATTATCTTATAATACGTGATAAAGACATATATTATGCTAGAATATAGATATCAATATTCATTTATGAAATCATTCGGATATCATTTAGAATTAACATATTACCTTTAAACTTCCCATTAAAACCTCCTTCCCGTTGACCGTCTAGTCCTTTTTCTTCGACGTGCCCACCCTGATCTGAGGTAAAATAAACGAAAGTATTAGAAGCTAAACCGAAGGTCTCGAGGGCGTCTAAAAGGTGGCCTACCTGTGTGTATAGATAGTAAATAATTTATTTTTGCAAATATAAAAAGAAACATATGCCTATTAGAGATCGGCGTGGCCCAAAACCAGCCCGTGTTATTTTTTATCGGGATTTTACTTCTACCTGTTATTATTTTTACCTGGCATTTTATAAATATTGTCCGGCCCGGCCCGTGATAATTTTTAATAAAGGGTGAATTTGCCTAATTATCTGTAAAAAAACATTTATAAAGTTTCGGCCGGGCTCGAAATATAATTTAAACAATTTTCTCGGTCCTGAAATATTTTTCCTGGCCCCCGAGTGTGGCTTTGGGGCCAGTTAGGCCTACCTCCATAGATTCTTTGATAATTTTATCATCTATAATTTTTGAGACTTATGTAAATAACCTTTGTGGGTAGTTTGAGATTGATAATGCCTATTTTATTTACTCCAATAAGAAAAAAATAAAAATATTTGGGCATTTAAGTAAATCTTTTTATGCTCTAAAACAAAAAAACCAAATTTAAAGATTTTCATTGTTTTCTCTTGTGTGGTAAAGAAAATTTGCACCACCAATTCTAAATAACTATAAAATTTTTATTCTATTCAATTTTTTATCAAGTTCAAACCCGATTTGTTTCAATTTTTTAAACAAAAGTGCCAGAGCCATTTGTAAATTATAACCAAATAAATAAAGGACGTTTTTTTAAATTATTGTTTTTGTCAAAATAAAAGATGTTAATTAAATTTATACCATAGATTTATACAAATCATTTATAGATAAAATGATATAAATGGGTAATTCCATGACAAATCAAACAGTGATTCGGACGACCATTTTTAAAATGAAACTTGGCATAGGGGTTAAATAGATTGTATAATTTAGACCAGGGTTGTGCATTTGACCGGTCAAATACAATTCGGTCAATTGACCGATATTTGACCGGTCAAATATGGTCAAATTCAAATAAATGTTTTTTACACCAATATTAACTTTATTTTGCATTTATATAATATTATAATAAATCTATGTATAATAATAAATATCATAATATTTTTTAATTCATTCTATAGTCAATGTTTCACCCTCCGTGGCAGAGTCTTGTTCCGATTCATATTCAATATCATTATTTTCTTTAATATTTTTAATCAATCTTAAATTATGATACACTCTTACTAATTTTCCTGCTGTAGAAGCCTTTAATCTATTTCTGTTTTTCGTGTGAATATTGCCCCAAACCGACCAATTTCTTTCAGAAGAAGAAGAAGAAGTCGAACTAGGAAATGTTAGTAAAATATTAGCGACTTCTCTTAATGGGCAAGGTGGGCAAAATGCATTCCACCAACTTGAGGCCGAAATTTGATTGTTTCTTATGGAAGTTACAACTTTCCACATATTATGGCTATTAAATATACCGCTTTTGCTTCTGAAATTTACTATATTACTCAAAATATTTTGATTATCACCACCTTGTAAAATACCCAATTCTTGTATTATATTACATGCTTTATCAAATTCAGTATTAGTAAGATGCTCCCCTTGATATTGGGGGTCCAATAAATAAGCAGCATTGTAAGCACATGTATTTATATCAGTTTTTCTCTTTTCAAACATAACCTTAATTTTTTTTTCTTGAGATGGAGAAAATATAGAATCATGGCATGATTGTATTATGTGTTTTTCCAAATTAAGCATCTCGTTTTTTACTTGGGCCAAAGTACATTTATCCCCTTGCACTTTCAACAATGAGGTAGCTAAAGGTTGGAGTATAGCTAAAAATTTTAAATTTTTCGTCCAAAATTCTTCGTTTAATATATTATTGGTAATTTCTATGGGACAATTATCACAAACAGCTTCTTCAACAACTGATGCTTTTAGAGCTTTCTTGCATATTTGAATTTGCTCCATACATTTTATTGACGATGCCCATCTTGTTTGGCTAATTGTACTTAATGTAGATGGTATGCCATGAAGATTCTTATTACGGGAAAATACTGCAGCTGGTATGTGTTTATTCTTGAAAAATTTAACAATTTTTTTAATTATTGAAATATGGTCACTGAAGGCGTCCAATCGTTCAAAATCGTGAAAGAATAACTGCAATGTATGCGCTGCACAACCATAACATTGTATATGATTATAAATAGATTCAGATTTTAGAATTCTCCAGGCTGCTTTCATGTTAGCGGCATTATCAGTAACTAAAGAATATACTTTTACCGGATTCAATTCATGAATTACATTTTTAAATTCCTGGGCAATATAATCTGCCGTATGGCGATTTTCCTCAGTATTTAGAAATTTGTAGAACACTGGAACAGGCGTCATCACCATAAAATTAATAATACTCTCGTTTCTAATGTTGCTCCAGCCATCTGATACAATTGATAAGTAAGGAGCTTTATCTATTATATCTGCAACTCTCACCTCCATATCACCTGACGCTTTGTCTAGAAGATATCCAGCCAGCTGCCTTCTCCTGGGTAATGTGTAAATAGGACGTATTTTTTTAAAAAATTCTTGGATGTAGGGATTTTCAGTGATGTGGAAAGGTAAATTGCTCGCATATACAGCCTTTGCAAACAATTGATCCAGCTCATTTTTTTCTTTGGGATTAATTCTATCTATGAAACCGGTTATACAAGATTGAGATTTATATTTAATCGCCTTGCTTGTAGATTGATTAGAAATAAGGGAATCAAATTCTCCTGAGTCACAAGACAAAATATTGTTCATTTGATAATCATTCTCACTAATTAAACCCAATTCTTCATTAGAGTTAGACTTAGAAGTATTACAAATTACATTTGTGATATTTTTTGTAGAGGTTGATATTTTGGAATTTGAATATAATTTTTCCTTAATTATAACAGGGCACATAGTACAGCTGCTTAATAAATGTTTGACCATTCTATCAACGTGGGTGATATAGGACATCTTGCAAAACTTGCACACCGCTTTAACTGATTTACCATCGCGTACTTCTTGAAAATGTTTCCAAACATGATGCTTTGGTTTGACCATAATCCCTAATATATTAAAATTTAACAAAAAATGATTTTGATTATTGTAAAGTTAATCAATCTTAACTATTTTATAATTATCGACCAATTATTCCAATAATTTTTTAATATTATAAATATAATATAATAAACTTTTTACCAGAATTGAATAATATTCCGTAAATCTGACCAGAACAATTAAAATGAAAATTAATTTTAAAAACCAAATATAGCAAGTGTAAGTAAAACAAATGAGAATTAATATAATTTATACTCGGCTAAATATTAAATAAAATTTAAATTTATTAAAAAATAAGAATGAAAAAATTATATTATGATTATAATAAATCGGGTATTTTTATTTTTTTTAAGAAAAATGAATTGAAAAAAATAAAGAAGGCGAGAAACGGCAATGATTACAAAAATAACTAAAAATATTACTATATTTAGAAAAATTACATATTTATATTTTAATAAAAAAATAATAAGATTGATAAACATGCTTTTAATGCATACTAGTTAATTATATCAAAATATTTATTCGCCATTAATATTTTAGAGTATTTGACCGTATTTGACCAGTCAAATACTCCTCCGGTCAATTGACCGACATGCCAACCCTGGTTAATTATACTATAAATGTATAGTTTTCGTTCAATTTTAGAAAATCTTAATTTAATGATCCAATATTTTTTATAAAAAAGGTTATTTTTAATCAGCTGTTTCCTTTATCTTTGAATTTGTTTAACCAGCCACGATTACTGTCCTAGTATAGTTTAATAACTGAATATTAGATTATCGTAAGCATTGATGTTATTATTTTATCATCAGCCTAAATATAATAAATATTTTATAACATCAAATATTTAATAAACTAATTCTACCCTTATCAAATGTAAAATGTGTCCAACAAAGTATAATAACAGATTCAAAATCTTCAAGTTTTAATTTAAAGAGATACTTGATTGCAATATTTATTATTTTTATAATATAACTATAAGTATCCTTTAATAATTTATTTTAGATTGTTGTATTTCATAGGCTTATAACAGTATTATGATTATAGATTAAATATAGAGTAAAAATCTACAATTATTATATATTATATACATAGATATAAAATAGTTAATAATTTTTTGAATTTATTTATTTTATTGTGATTATTTAAAATTTACCTTTATCAAGTGTTTTATATTTTAATATTTGAACACTATTTAAAGTATTTTAAATTTATATATTTTATAAATAATTATATTAAATTTTATATGATATATAAAAGTTTTTATATATTAAAAATTAATATTTTTTAACAAATACAAAATTAATTTTAAACATGGGTAATATATCGTGTTAAAAAATATATATTAAATTAAATTTTTTTAAAAAAATTATTCATATTTTGAACGAATGGGAACGCGTTCCTTTTTTTTTGAACGTATGAATAATTTAGTCATAATTGGTGGTGACTTTAATGCGCATGTGGGGAAAGCAAGAGATAGCTACAAAAGGCATCATGGTGATTTTGGATACGGAGAAAGAAATGATGAAGGAGAGCACGTACTGAAATTTGCGCAAGCCTTCGACCTTGCCTTAACCAACACCTACTATAGGAAAAAAGACAGTCATTTAATAACATATGAAAGTGGTACTAGGAAAACACAGATAGATTACATGCTAATCTCTCGCAGAAGATTAAAAGATGTAATAGACTGCAAAGTCATCCCAGGAGAAGATATCGCCGCCCAACACAAGCTACTAATCATGGATTTACAAATCTCAAATAAATCCACTCAAAATAAGATAAAACTGGAACCATGCATCAAATGGGGCAAATTAAAAACAATGACAGATGCCTTTGCAATCAATGCAAACATTGAAACAATAAATTGCTCACAAGTCAGTGAAAAAATCTGGACAGACCTTTCATCCAGATTAATAGACACTGCAAAATCGACGCTAGGCTTGACAAGAGGAGGCAACAAATCACACAAAGAACTATGGTGGTGGAATCAAGAGGTACAAACCACTATACAGGAGAAAAAAGCCCTTTATAAAATATGGTACAAATCCAAAAATGCAGATGACAAGTCAAGATACAAAAAATCCAAGAGATTAGCTACAAAGGCGGTGGCTAGGGCCAAATCTATGGCATACGATGACATGTACGAAGATCTACATACCAAAGAAGGGCAAAATAAAATATACAGATTAGCCAAACAGCGAGAAAAGAACTCTAGGGATATAAACGGAGCTCCGAAAGTAATCAAAAATAAAGATGGGAAATTGATAATAAAGGAAAAAGAAATAATGAATAGATGGAAAGAATATTTTCAGGAGCTTCTCAACTTTAATTCCCACATATTGCATCTCGACGAACACTCCCCTTGTCAAAACCTTGTACAACCTATACCAGAACAAGAAATAATCACATGCCTCAAGCATATGAAAAACAACAAAGCTAGGGGTCCAGACGATATTCCAATAGAAAGCCTTAAAGCACTAGGAGATGATGGAATACATCTCCTCACAAATCTGTACAATAAAATACTTGGAAATGAAGAGGTCCCCCAAAAATGGAGGCAGAGCTATCTAGTTCCTATCTTCAAAAATAAAGGGGATCCACACAATTGTCAAAATTACAGGGGCATAAAACTAATGTCACACTGTCTAAAACTATACGAAAAAATAATAGAAAAAAGATTAAGAGATATAATCGAAATAGGAGAGACACAGTTTGGCTTTATGCCTGGAAGATCAACAACCGATGCTATCCATGCAATTAGGCAAATGAGTGAAAAATACAGGGAAAAGAACAAAAAGCTACACATGGTCTTTCTCGATCTAGAAAAGGCCTTCGATAGAATCCCAAGAAAACTTATCTGGTGGGCGCTACGCCACAAAAAAGTTCCCGAAAAATATATAAGAATAATAGAGGATATGTATATGGGACATACAACAATGGTCCGTAGCACAACAGGTACTTCAGCAGGCTTCACAATAGCCGAAGGAGTTCATCAAGGGTCGGCTCTCAGCCCACTTCTCTTCATTACAGTAATAGATGTATTAGCACAGTCTATACCTCAAACAGTCCCGTGGAATATGATATTTGCAGATGATATTGTGATACTTGCCGAATCCAAGGATGAAATGAAAGAAAGGTTAGTGAATTGGATAAATATCCTAGAAACGCACGGATTAAAAGTAAATAGAGAAAAGACGGAGTATATGGTGATAGGAGGAGATGAAACGGAGAGTATTGATATAAATGATTGGCAGATATCCGCAATTGAAAGCTGCAAATATTTGGGCTCCACTATACAAACAAACGGCACAATAGAAAAAGAGATAAAGAATAAGATTAATCAAGGGTGGTTAAAGTGGAGATCTTTATCTGGAGTGCTATTTGACAAAAGAATCCCACACAAATTAAAGGGAAAAATTTACAGTTCCATAGTACAACCAACTATTCTATATAGTTCGGAAACATGGCCAACCAAAGAATCAGACGAGAGAAGTCTACAAACTATGGAGATGAGAATGCTGAGGATGATTGCTGGGGTAACAAGAAAGGATAAGGTGCGCAGTACAAGAATACTAAATAGTTTAAAGGTAGTGCCCATTAAGACTAAGTTAATGGTAAACAGACTTAGGTGGTATGGACACACAATGAGAAGGCCTATGAACTACATAGGAAATAAAGTTGAAAGATTGGAAGTGATGGGCAAACGTAAAAGAGGAAGGCCAAAACTTCAATGGGGCCATAAAGTTAGAGCCAATATAAAGAAGTATAAAATAGATAAAAGAGATTGTACGAATAACATAAAGTGGAGAGAGATGTTGAAGGAGCTTACCACCAGAAAAGGTGAAAGCTAAAGAGAAAAAAAAAATATAAATATTGATTAATTATTTATTTATATGGAAAAATTGTTGTAATTATTTTTTTGTTCCAAAAGCTTTCTATCGTTTAGAAAGTAGACATCTAATCATGATCAATATACATTGCAAATTATTTATTACGATTTATAATATAAATATTCTGAAAATATATTATGTATTTTATCATTTTTTAAGCATTAATTTTATTTTTTAAATAATCAATTCAATTATATAAGAATCATTTATAAAAATTGCACGTATAAAAAAAACACTAAAATAAAATTTAAAAGTATATTCAAGATAGACATCAACTTCACACTCCCATAAATCACGTTATCAATAATTTATACCAACCGCTCACATACCTAACTATATCGAACCTACCAGCTTATCACACGTAAAAGGCATAAGATCTGATGGTATGACAACCATCCCGAATGTAAATCATTAAGATTATACTGAGACTCATCATTCCCTTCAAATACTAATATCAATCCGCTTATCCAGGGTGCAAAAAAAATATCTCAACAAATTTTTATTCCAATAGTCACATCAACGAACAGCTGTTATTGCTTATAACATTTAAGTTTTTAAAAGGTCTTCGTGGCAAAATTAGTTTATATCGACAAAAAATAATCGAAATTTTAAAATATAATTATTGTTTCTTTTAGGAACACAATTATTAAATCCATAATTTTTTTTTAAAACTTTTTAATTTTATTTTAATATGTTTTATATACATGCTAATTTAAATAAAAAGATACGATTAAAAAAATTTATATAAGAATATTCTTGACTTACATATTAAATATTAATAAATTTAAATTAAGAAGCCATTTTATCGGAATAATATAGACCGATAACCTATATTAAAAAAACAAAATCGGTCTTATCCGATAAAAGATATCGGTATATTTCTAGATGCATATAAACAATATTAAAATAACATCATCTACCCTCTATATTTAATTTAATTTCGACTTTTAAATCCTCGTTTTATTGTTACATTATTTTACTAGCATTAACGACGTTAAATTTACGATGAAATTTTATATTGATGTAAAATAAAATATTTAAATTAAGTTCATAACTTATGAGGGAAGCCACTTTTGAACTAATTGAAAAAAAAATATACCCGTTTTTGCATATTAATAGGTTCACTTGTCGATCTCTACTACCTGGAGATTTTGTGGCCATTCAAAAAATTAATTATTTTTGAGAAATTTAACAAAGCAGGTGGCTTAGTAACAAATAAAATAAATATTAAGCTAAAAATGCAATATCTAATTTTTTGCTAATCTTGATGAAACTGATTTTATTATAATATAAATTTTTTGTTCTGTTTTTGTAATTAGTTATATTTTTTAATTTCGATATTTGCAAATGACTTTTTCAATATCATAATATAATATTTTCTTTTATATAGGTAATTTAAACTCAAAATAAAAATCAATTCAGACCACTATTTGGTGTTTATACCTGATCTACGATTCAGTTTTTATTGATATATGGTTCGGTTTGGCCTTTAAAAATTAGCACCAAATCTAACCGAACCGACCAACTAGACAAAGCAAATCTTAAAGATAATTAAAAAATATATATAATTTTTAAGGTACATTAAAAAAATATAGCCATTGTAATTGAAATTTGTAAATAATTTTCAACGAAAATTGCTTAATAACCGAAAGTAATAAAAAATTTTAAAAAAAAATCAATAAAAGAAAGGAAATGATATTAAAAGGGTAAAAATAAACCATCCAATCCATCTCGTGAATATTATCGCCATAACGACCGTGTTGAGAAGCACCGGAGAAGCGTGGAGCCGTATGAAGAACCGTGTGCACTTGTAGGAATGAAAAGAAAAGGAGAAACGGACGTTCGGGACCCAAGCTGTAAGAGCTGTCAAAGTTAATTTCGAATTTTTTTTTGTTATTAAAGTTTGATTGTAATCATATTTTACTTATATGAAATATGATAACTGCTCAGTTTTTCATAGTAAAACAATCAACATCTTCGGTAGAGTATTTTCATCATATGTGTATTCCAAACTTAAAAAACATTTAGGAAAATTAGTTTTCATTTTAACAATTAAATTCAAATACCAATGTCGAGTACATGAAAAGTTGCAATGCACAGTAAAAGATAGGCTTAATAAATCGACTTTTAATTTTAACATCTAAATTTTGGAAGATATCATGATAATTCGCTTATAAAATTTCATAATTTTTTAAATTGTATTGCATTATTCTAATTATAATAATTAAATCATATGGTAAATGCTAAATATAGTAAAATAAATTTTAAAAATACTGATGTTTCTTTTATTTTTACTAAATTTTATATTTCAATAACCGAAACCCTTTTTTAGAAGACGTGTTCACAGCTCTGAATTTAACAAGCTAATTATTTTTTTTAGAATATTAAATAATTCCTCACTACATTGAGATAATAACTATACAATTAATAATTAATTGTCAAATTGTAACAATAAAATACAAATCAAATATTTTTTAAAATCTAATAAGTAATAGCACAATTTAGTATTTTTCATAAAATTATTTAATTATAAAATAATCTAAGTATTTGTCTTTCTTTATATTAAGTAGTTTGATTTAATTTAATAATTAGAATTTAATTTTAAATTTTGATTTAAATCACTGATTTTTTTAAAAAAATCGGGATAATTTAAACCGCGATTTAAATCAAATAGATTTTAATTGTCTACCCTAGTTTTAAAAATATATTTAGCATTTTTAAGATCTTAGTTAACTCTTTTGTTGCTTTCGAATATAAATTAAACGTTACCTAGTTAACTTCATAAAAAAAATCAAGTCCTTCATGAACACAGGTCGAAGGATAAATTATAAATCAATAAATGAATGAGTAACAGATGCTATACATAAAAAAAACTATGAATAGCAATTAACCTATTGCCACCGGGCTCAGTGTAAAAACTTTTTAAAAAAGTGTGAGAGATTCAATCCACCAGCATACTTAAAAAATGGCAAAAGGTTAGACTTGGTTGGGAATGTTACGAGTTAACAAAAGAAACATTAAAAAATATTAGCCAATATTATTTTCAATAAAGTAAACCAACCTGTTAACGAAACGACTCGTCTTCCGTAAAAAATTGACTCCCCTATCTAGCAGCCTTTGCGAGAGATTATCGTCAAACGAAATGGGTTGTTCGACCACCCGCGTATTCAGCATTAGAACGCTGTTGAGGAGTTTGATGTTAGTTATGAACACGTAAAACAAGGTTAGCGGAACGGCCGTGAAAAGCAGGGAAGCTAAACAGGTAAATATGGGTCTCTTAGTTGTGTAATAACGTGAAATAAAGATAGCTGACAGTGTCAGAGTGAATATTGCAGAGGTCAGGCCCGTCTTGATACGGGGATTGTTTGACATGAATACGCTGGCTCCGTCATTGCCAAAATCTTTAAGGTTTGTCAGCGGCAGACCGTAGAAATGATCGAAGCCGTGAGTCATCGGATGATGACAATTATCGTTGTACACGCGACAGTTGACGCCCAAATGCCATTTTCCTTGTAAGGTATGAGGGCAGTAAATGTTTTAATATGAAAAGGGAAATAAGGTGGAAATTGATAAAAAATGGGAACGAGAAATCTAATTTTTTTTAAAAAATAAGGACAAGAAAAAGATAAAATAAAAATTAATTTGTCAAATCGACTTTTCCTTAAAATCTAACATGCCCAGTGCAACAACTCTTCAGGCATAAATATCAAAAGGTAACAAATATTCGAGTTTACAATATGCCTTTTACATAATTAAAAGTTTAAGTCAAAAAGAAAAAAGCACAAAGAAGGAAGAGATCTTAGTAAGGATATTATAATTGCTTAAAATTTAAGGGTTTCTGGAGGGAACCACTTTTTTCTTCTTTTTTTTTATATTAGTTAAGAGGGTAGCTATTGAGCTATTTTTTTTATCTCTATGGCATAATCCTGACCCTATCTTCTCCCAAGAGGTTGGCAGTAAAATAGTCGTGCCGGGAATTGGATAATAGAAAAAAATAATATATTTGCTCAATATCTACCAACCGTGAAATGAATATATTATTAAAAATATTATTTAAATATATAACTTTTTAATATTTCTTTATTTATATTATATTAAGTTTAACTTTATTAATTCTTTCTTTGACTTTTCTCAAATCAAGTGTATCTAGATATATTTATTACATTTATTAAGAAAATGTTTACGATTAAGAAAAATTTATCTGATAATGATTAAAAACATCCTCAAAATAATAGACACACAAAACATCTATAAAAATTATTGGATTTCTTAATCAGATATTTTCAAAAGCCATTCAAAGAGGTTTTTTTTGATAAAGCTGTTTATATAAGAATAAAATTTGTTAAAAAAATTACCATCGTGCCAATACTAAAGTGAAACATATAAAAGTTCACATCTTACCTCTCCTTATATAGACCTCTTTAGGTCAGTATTTACATATAAAGTTCTAAATAAATTGAAAATGCTCAGATAATTTTTATATAATAATTTTAATGTATAAGTATAGCGCATTAGATCTTACACATCCATTCCAACTTTATAAGAGAGCATTTTTAAAATTCAAACTACTGTTATATGTTCTATTAATATAGATTTCTTAAACATCATGTACTCGCCCTGAGAGATTTTTCAATCAGAAGGATGTACATTGATCCCATAAAACAAAGGCAAGCATATGTACTAGGATTTTACCTGATTTCCCCTCTCATAGAAATTATGCTCCATTGGAATTGCTGAGAGTAAGAAAAGCCTACATTCTCACATATTCATTCCATTAATTAAATCAACTTCCTGTTTTTTCGGAAAAGTGGCCAAATCTCTATTCAAACTTATAAGTCGATCCAAATTCTCAAGATTATTTAAAATTAAACAAAATTAAGCAACGCAGTGTTTTAATTTTAAATTATTCAAAGATTAGTGATCATTGCCATATGATGAGGAATTATACTTCTTTTTTTATAAATTTACATTTATTTTGTAAAATTCTTTTGACTAATTTCTTTTATTATATTTTATTAATTTAAATTTTCAATTTCAAATATTCAAAACGTTTAAAAAATTTACATTATTTTTTTTTAAAAATCGATGATTTTGTCAGGCATGGGCCGAGGATGGAAATAAAATTAGATCTATATATCTCAAGAGATATTCTTTGTCTGAAATTTTCTTTAAGATCTTTAGTGATTGTTGTTAACTTTTTATATAAAGTTTTAAAAATAGAATTGCATCTACGCCGAAGTTCGATAATGTGGTTGTAACAAAGAGTAGAAAATCTAAATGTTCTAATTGCGAATATTTTTTACGTATAGATAATTCGGTGGCAGCGGATGCGTATTGTGCATTAGATTTTGCAAACGCATCTATACAGGTATAATCCCATACCAAAATTGCCCTTTCGACCAAGGCGTAAGAGTGACACCATCTGGTCTTTTATTGGCTAGAATTCGACTGAAGGTGGATAGAATATTTTTTTGAATACTCTCTTTATTAGGCATAATTATAATTTAGTATTTTTTTTTCTATTTTAGCATTCATCTGTTCCGGTAATAAACTCCTTCAGTATCTCTTTCCATTTTATATTTCTCATACAATCCATCTCATTATTTATATTTTGCGATATTGGCTTTCACTTTATAAGCTGAAGCTTTCATTTGACTCATTTCCATTTATCCATCATTTTTAAACTCTTAAATTTGTTTCATCATATATCCATACCATCTTTTACATTCTAACTATATTTTAGTATTTTAACGTTATATTTTTTTATATATTTGAAACAAATAAGTATATTTTAAAAAAAATCAAAATTTTTAATGAATTAGATATCTTGATCTATATATTATGATTGAGCTAGAGATCTGTGCGACCAGGCAATAAATGTAAAATATTTTTTCGGGCAGAGCAGGATAGGCCCGTTTTAAAAAATTTATGGGTAAGTGAAAAGAAAGAGAAAGAACATCACAGGCCAGTTCAGACCACGATCTCGATATAGAATTTTATATTCCGAAATTTAATTTAATTTATTGTATATAGTATTATTTATTATATTAATATCAAAGTAGTAGCGTACTACTATTAATGCCATTTTTCAAAAAAACGCAATACTAGCTATCGCTGCAAGAAAATTCCGCCTTTGAATAATCATACTTTATAGTGGTTTTCTATGTATTTCCGATTTGAATGAGATACATCAATTAAAATAAAATTTAAAAGAAGATCCTTTGTACTTGTTATTTATATATTCGAGCAAGATATAAAACTTTTCGCATCTTAAAAAATTAAATTAGATTATTCCAATGACCTTTCTCAAATCTAACAATAAATTATTTTTTTTAAATCAGAAGATTTATGATGGATTTAAATCAAATTTATGTATAATTAAGCATATATAATAAGATATTAATTTATAATGCGAACGGAATTATGATTAATATTTCTAAAACAAAAATTATCATTATAGTTGTAGAGAGGTCAGTCAGATAACTTAAAGAATTATTCTTATCTTTTCACGAATTTTGGCTATTTGCCGATTAATTTAATCGTCGTGTTTGGACACCAATTTTGAAAAATATTTATTGTTATAAAGCTATCTTCTGTTGAATTGTGATATAGGAACTAAGAAATTTGAACGCTTTCAAATATTCTAGTATTGGTAAAAGCTAGTTTATTAAAAATTTAATTAGTTAACACTTCAATGCACATAAATTTATGAGCACAAAGTTCGATTTCGCATAGGTAAAAATTTTCATTGAAAATAATGATAATACATCGTTAAAAATCTCATATGTAAACATATTCATGATTTATTACGTAATAAGGTTTAAAACAATTTAGTTTTTTCGAAAGATATAGCAGCACGTCGAGCATATCCAATCTGAACGCAGTATCAATAACTGTTGAACAATGAGCATATCTTCTCCTCTTATGGGTAAATGTGAGGTAAAACATCTTCTAATTTATGGACACTTTCTTTTTATTATTGCATGGCTGGGCTCTGCTGGAGGCTGATCGTATAAAGTATTCTTTTTGCCAGCATACCAGATATTAATTCCCTACTAAATTCTTTCATATTCATAAATTGGCGGACTTTGTAAAGTTTATCGAAATCAGAAGATCCGTTTTGAGGAGCTAAGTATTATCGTTTGTATGATATGGTTAAGAAGCTAACCAACCCTATTTACAGGCATTCGCGCTAATACTTTTCATCGCGATCTCAACTTTAACACTCTTCAGCATGGTTTAAGGTGCTGAGGACGTCCAAAAGTCTCTTATTAATTATATATAAATCTGTGCACCGTAGTTTTAATACGCCGTCTTATTTTTGATTATGCCGACGCCTCCGACAAAAAGTGTTCAACAGGCCGCCGCCGATGGAAAAATTCGGAGGTGTGCGGAGCGATAAATATTTTTTATTATCAAAAATAATATTTATTTTATGTGTTGGCGCTCAATATGCCGCCGCCGAATAAAATGATAAATATTTTTTATTATTAAAAATAATATTTATTTTATGTATTATTTATGATTAAGAAAAATACCTATAATGAAGTTTAAGATATTAAAAATGGCAAACTATTCTTCCTATCACGCGATCATACTTAAACTTTAATTATAGATCAATACACATATAATACTAAAATAATATATCAAAATCTTAAAGAGGTAAAAGATTTTTATAAAAAGGACGAATATTCTTTTCAAATATCAATTTTCCTAATGGAGTGTACCACTCTCAGGCAAGGGAAGTACTCAGGCAGACACCTTACATTATAATACTTATTTCCATCCATAGTATTTGAGTATAAAGTAAGTTATTCAATATTTCCATTTTTGACGGTGTACTTCCATCCTAAGATGGTTTGATTAACATTACCTTGCAGAATTCTAGTTCTTTTATCATATTATATCATATCGTATGCAGATGGTGTCCTTAATATTTGGGATCTAATAAGTAAGCACCATTATGAGCAGTAGTATTTAAATTATTTTTTCTTTTTACAAATTTATAATTTTTTCATTTTCTGATGGAAAAGATATTGGGCCTTGATTGAATAATACGTTGTTCTAAAGATAGTATTTTCTTTACTTGGAACTAAGTGAATTTCGATATATCAGTTTCTTCAACGATGGATGATTTTAAAGTTCTTTTGCAATTTTGTGTATATTGCATACATTTTATAAAAGAAACACACCTCGTTAATAATTTTAATTAAGGTGGAGTATATCAATTTGATTTCTGCAGCTATAATATTTTAATCATTTAAATTAATTTAATCAATTATACTCAGAGTTAAATTTTTTTTAAATACATAGGCCGGGGCCTAAAATTTCCCTATTAAAAGACTATTTTAATCGCTATTATTAGCTATAAAAATTAAAAATAAATGTAATAAATTTTAAAAATTCAGGCTACGCTGTGCAAATGGCACCTCTGTGGGTCTCATATATATGTAACCGTATTCATATAAAACTCATTCGTTTTTTCAAATTTCTTTATTATTTAAAATAATGAAATATTAGAAATAAAGATCCGCCTTAAAATGATTTTCTGGGTTGTACTTAAAAATGGGGAAAAAAAATCAATACGAACTAAAATTTTGACCCTTCGTAGACACTTGCACCCTAATGTATTATAATCATAAAAAGCTTTCACTTTAATTTAATATCATTATTTTCATTTTAAAAAATTTACCAATTAATGCGGTTGAATATCCAAATTCCTTTAACATTTTAACGAAAGTTGTTTCATTCGCCGGTAATCCCCCGCTATTAGCCACGAACGGCAAAACTCTCAATTTTCCTATTTCTGCCATCCCTTGATTTTAGATATAAAAGCATCAAACATATTAATAATAATAATAAATCGGTATATTTCTAATAAACTGCAAATCCCGACGTGCCCGGACCGAAAAATAATTTAGGTTATAACTGAGCCGGGACAGACATAAATTTTTAAATATGATATTCAATTTTGTGAAATACATTGATATAATTCTTGCAAGAAACAATGGGCAAATATTTTTTATTTGTAGAATTTTTTTTTAATTTAAATGGTCGGGTTTTTCAGGGCAAATAAAAAAAAAATTTGTTTGGGATCGGGTCGGACAAATCATTTTAAAAATATCGGGTCTGGTTTGAAATATTAGGCCCGATGCAGATCTCTAATTTCTATCTAACTACTATTTTATCTTCACCACTTGTTATAAAAATTTTTTGTGATTGTTCAATTTTTAATGTGTTATGCTATGCCGCATTTATATTAATCTATAAACTCTAAAATAGCGCGATATAGCTCTCCATGTATTTCCTACATTTTGGCACAGACTCATAAAGAGTGGGAAGGGGCAGCCCCCTCCTTAAAAAAAAATTTACGGCCCCCAAATTAATTCTCTATTAATTTTTAAATATAAATGAAAAAACAAAATTCTTAGAAAAATTTTAATTATAAAATATCTTATCATTAACCATTAAATGGAAAAACAACATATGATATCCACCTTTTTTGTTCCTCGGCAAAAAAAACACTGTTGGTGAATTCGTCAGTTCCTATGATGATTCTTCTCAACCTCTTCTTGATGGTAAATTAGTCAATGTTAAAGAGATTTAATTAATTAAACAATTAAGATAAATTAAAGAAGCAAACTACTAATCACGCCATGATATCTAAACGTTAATTAGACTAATATATGTCAATTATTAAAGTAATATTTAAACAAAATTTATGTTAAAATTTAAAAATCAAAATCGTCATCTAGCAAAAAAATTCCTGAAGGCCTATTTGTTTTATTTCAAAAAATATTGGGCCTCCCAAATAAACATTTGCCTCCTCCCAAACTGAAAATTCCTAATTCCTGGTTACGGACCTGTTTTGGCATCCCTCATAGCTATGCTGGATGGGAAGCAATATCGCGCTATTTTAAAGTATCATAAATGCTGACTGACTACTACCTAATATTTATTTATAATTTTAAATAACATTACTCATTTGATATTTTAAAAAAATTATATCATATATTATTTGGCATGATTATGGAGATGATAATATTTCAATAAATACAAACCTACTAAATAAAGCTATTTAACTAAGTGAATAAAAATAACAAAGAAAATGATTAATGAGAAAAATAAATTTTTTATTGCTTTTTATTAATAACATTACATTATAATATATAGTGGTGTTGTTAAATGACTCGTTTCGATTTTTGAAAACGGCTAACTCAATATTTTAGCCAGAAAAATATTGCCTAAGCCACGAGATTTAGCTAATAGATGTCCAAACCTTTGTTCTTTCTACAATCAAAATCTTCAGCTTGCGTAATTTTATTCTGGGTGAAATATTGAGTTAGCCGTTTTAAAAATCAGCTCAAAACGAGCCGTTTAACAACACTAAGTATAGTAATAAAACATTTAAAATAATAAATTAATGTGTGTTTATATTCTTGCATATTACTTATAAAATAAATGACGACGAGACGATCCATTAATATACAGTAGTGTGATGATTTTATGAAACATGTTGACGATTATATTAAAACCCACCCAGATAAAAGTATTCTGGTTGCAAAAATAATTAAAAAACACATTTGCAATTTATTGAAAGAATTTAAACCTATAAAAAAATACAAAACAATTTTTTTTTCCTAAAACTTTTCTAAACTTATTTACAGGGTTGGCAAGTCGGTCAATTGACCAGTCAAATTCAGTCAATTGACCGGTCAATTGACCGGAGGAGTATTTGACCTGTCAAATACTCTAAAAAATTTAAAGGATAAATTAAAAATATGTTTAAAAAAGGGAAAAAAGATGTAAATACATGTGATCACAATGTTTGCTTATTTTTCGGGTCCACAATATCAAGAGGAGAACTCACTAGTAGTGTAATTAATGAAGTATGTGATATAATTCAAGAATTAGCTATTTTACAAGGTAGTGATGACCAAAATATTTTAAGTGATATAATTAATTTCAGAAGCAAAAACAGCATGTTTAATATAACAAAATATGTGGAAAGTAGTAATTTCCAGAAACAATCAATTCCGACCTCAAGTTAATAGATTAAACTTTGTCTAACCTGCCCATTAAGAGACTAACAATTCCTAGTTCTACTTCTTCTTTAGAAAGAAATAGGTCGATTTGGGTTAATATTCTTATGAAAATAGAAATCGATTTAAGATCTAAGATATCAGGAAAATTGTTTAAAAAATATTAAAGAAAATGATAATATTGAATATGAATCAGAACAAGACTCTGATACAGATAGCTACACGTTAGTTATTGAATGAATTTAAAAAATTAATATTATAGATTCATTTTACTATTATATTCAAAATAAAGTTAATATTAACTTTAAAAAAATATATTTGAATTTGACCACATTTGACCGTATTTGACCGGTCAAATATCGGTCAATTGACCGAAACGTATTTGACCGGTCAAATGCACAACCCTGCTTATTTACAATGAATAATTTCACTATCTCCCGTATCTTAGATTTTTCTACATCTACAGGTTTGTAACATCACGCTCAGCTATTTTAAAGAAATATGGCAATTGGAGTCAGGAAAAATATCGCCATCGCCAAAAAATGGCTCAGTGGGATGTAAATTTCCCGGGAAACTATATTTCGGGGAAATTTCCCGGGAAATTTGGGGAAAAAACGGGAAACTATCTTTTTGTAATACTTTGCAGGTCAGTATTGATTTTTTTTCATGTTTTATTGAAAATATATAAATTATAAACATTATAATTAAATAGATATGATTTAATTTCTATTAATTTGTGATTTCTTTACATGTTTCATTTGAGATACATAGATTATAAACAATATTTAAACAAATATTATTTAATTTTGATTAATATTTTAGTTATCTTCGTTTGAAGAAGAAAATGATTCCAGATCAGAGCTTGAAATTCTAGAATCCAGCAATTTATCATTTGCAGAAATTTCTTTTCCCATAAAATGGAGATTGACTCTTATAAAAATTAATTTTCGGGCCTTATATTTTTTATTCTATTTCTAGATTTCGAATGAATATTTCCAAACGAGGACCATATTTTTAAAATGAGAAAAAGAGTTAGGTTATTATTTACTAAAATAAAAAGTATTTAAATTTTCCACCCAAGTCACTGGATCTGAAAATGATGCATCTTGCCAAAGACTTGCCATATTAAAAAAATCTTCCCTTGCACGATATCTGGATAGGTTTCCCATTACTCTCGCAATATCTAAATCTAGATATCCAGAAAATCGGTTAATGATATCAAACCCTTTTGTAACGCAAAACCTTGGTCAAATATATGAGCAGCATAATGTATGTCCCGGTAACAAAATTTTTTTCGGCTTTTAATAAACTGCTCAATTTCTGAAATCTCACTCTGTAACAATAGATTTGATATTGTTTTATAATCACTAAATGTCTTCTTCTGATATGAATAAATGCTTGAGGGGCATCTGATAAATTAGCTTTATCTCCTTATACTATCTGTATTTGTACAAATATGACTTTTATAAAATTGTATACTGGCATAAGATCATTTAAACCCCCATCGATCGAGAAGAGTAAGTATCTTACCCCGATCAGTAAATATATCAAGAAATTTCCTGTAGAATATCTTTATTTTTTTAACAAGCTATCAAAACTATACCTGCCCAAAGAGTTAGGCGACAACTTTAGGAAAACAATTTTTATTATTTCTTGTTTTCTTTTAAGGTTGATAAAAGAATATTGTTAGATTTTATATATATGATGATATTTTTAGCTTTTATGTCTAAAATTTGAATCGATAATATCTTATTTGCTATGTCCTTTAGAAGTAAATTTAATCCATGAGCGGCACATCCAATTTATTCAATAGTTGGATGTTTTATTTTACAAGGGTCCATGCTTTTTTAATATTGCTTGCATTGTCAGTTATTATGGTGGATTTTTGAAATTCCCATCTTTGGTGATAAGGAAATTAATATATATTCGAAAACAAAACACAATTATAACTTATGATATGAACCTGAAGAAAAATAAAAAATATAATAAAAATCGTATATTTTATCATAAGACCATTTTTAAAATTGGGAAAACGTTAATATTGTAAAAATCATGTTGATTTAAGCAAAAAAAAAGGTATTATAAAAATTGGGGAAACTATAGGGAAAATTTCGGTTTCTTATATTTCCCGGGGAAGTATTCCATATTTCTCGGGAAATTTCCCCTGTCTTACATTTCTAAAAGCCTATACATGAACAAGCAAGTATAAAAACAATAGCGCAAGACCTCAATTTATCTATTTTCTCGGTATATCGATTCACTGAATACTACGATGACCTCTTGGGAATACATCAATCAAAGGGGAAGGAATAAAAAGAATGATCCAAATTTAAATCTAAAATTATACCGCTACTAGAACATCAAAATGGATTTACGATAAAAAATATAGTGGAAACTTTACCACCTGATCTCAAAATGAGTGATTCGGGAATATCTAGATGCATTAAACCAATGAGATAGAGCAGGAAAAAGTTAGAAATGAACCCAATAGACAGAATTCCCCAGAACTTAGAATTAAATTTTCAATCTAAAAATGCTTAGGCGTATTTATTTACGAGTTTATATTATAATAAAATATAATATATATAAATTTTAAATCATTCGCGACAAAAAGATTTTTCGAACCGGAAACATAAAAAAATAAATCTAAGCATTTTTAGATTGGAAATTTAATTCTCAGTTTAATGTTATAATAATATTTGAAATTACGTTTAGATGTTAGCCTCGAAACCGAAAATGGAAAAAATTTATTAGAACCGAAAACGTAAAAAAAAACATCTAAACATCTTTAGATTGGAAATTTAATTCTCAGTTTAATGTTACAATAATATTTAAAATTACGATTAAGGTGTTCTGATTGTATTCGCGATAAAAAAAAAATTTTGAACGGAAAACGTAAAAAAATACATCTAAACATTTTTAGATTGGAAATTTAATTCTGAGCTCAATAATATTTGAAATTACATTTAAGATGTTGCCTTTTCCTCTTTAAATTTAATTTTGAGTATAATAATTGAAAGTAGTGATCTGCATCGGGCCTAATTTTTCAAGCTCGGTCCGACCCGAACTATTTCTTAAAAGGTTCTGCAGGCCCGGCTCGATATAGAAATTAATTTTTATAATTACTCAAAATATAAGATATATTATATGGCGTCTTGTTTCTATAAATAAAATCAATTATTTTTATACATTAAAAATTAACATAAAATTGATAATTTAGATATATTTAAAAAAAATTCCCCAGCCCGATTTCTTTTTAGCAGATCTCAAATTGAAATTACGCTTAAGATGTTAGCCTTTTCTTCCTGAATATTTTTTTAAATTATATTCATATAAAATCTTAGCCAAATTCATAATTAAAAATTTAATTTAAAAATTAAGAAACCGCTAATTATATCAAAGAGAATATTGAAAAGATCCTAAAATTTCCATTTTTTTAAATATAAATGTAATGTTATTTTAATCTTTTTCTATTAAAAAAAGTAATAAATCAATCATTTTTCTCATTAATCATTTTCTTTATTATTTTAATATTTTTTACCCTTTCTAATCATGCAGCCAGCGTCTACAGAGCGGGGGGGGGGGCAGTTTGTATCTAATGAGGGGGGTCGGGGGAGCCTTAAAGGGAAGTAGGATAAATTTATTGGGAGGATTATCTATTAAATTTTTAGAAAAAATAGGACAAAATATATTGCTGCAAAAATTAATACTTTTATTATAGACCTATTATAATACAATGATATTCATCGACCGAATAATCTATATATTGCATATAATCATAGAAATTATTTTCCAAATAAAACTTCTATCCCTTTCTCTTATTTAAAAAGGTTAGACATTCTCAACAAACTCATATTCATGCCAAACAAATAAAAAAGTATTCATTGTAAATGTGAGTTTTTTAATTAAATTCATGATCTAAAAAAAACATTTTTATATTCACAATATTTTGATAGTTGGTAGTAGAGCTAAAATAATTTAAGTTATTCTCTTTAAAATTTAAGAAAGGAGTACCATTATAATTAAAAAGGTTTAAAATAATGTAAAAACATCGCCTCTTATGGGGGTATCATAGGTTTTTGAAGGGTTTGCATAACCCTGTTATGTAGACGCTGCATGCAGCCTTTCGACTTACAGACCTTGTGCACTAAGTTAATCATCGCCATGACATTGTTAATTTTGAATTTTCGTATATCTTTAATTATTTATTTTATTATTTTGCAGACCCGTCACGTGCACTGTAATAATTTTAAAATTCGGACAGGGACCAACTAAAGATCAATCCGGGCTGGGCCAAAAAAATTTTTTTAAGCCTGGGTAGGTCGATTTAAAAAAAACAATATTCTTTGAAGCAATTTATAAAATAGAGCAAAAAAATCTTTTAAAATAAAGAAATTTTGAAAATCCGGGCAGGCCATAAAATAAACAATGCTGTTAACGCTATTTTAAAAAAGTAACGTATCTACCAACGCTTACCCAAAAAAAGTAACTTCGCTATTAATTAACTACTTTCTCAAAAAAATAGCGCGTTATAGCTATTATATACTTTTTTACATATAGCGTAGCTTTTAAATTTTTTTTACAAAAAGCGAATAAATAAAATATTGCGTCCCAATTTATATTACATTTTATAATAATAAATGAAATATTTATTTTGAAATATAATAATAGTATCGCATAATATTACAGGGTTGGCAAGTCGGTCAATTGACCAGTCAAATTCAGTCAATTGACCGGAGGAGTATTTGACCTGGTCAAATATGAAATACTCTAAAAAAATTTAAGGAAAAATAAATTAAAATGTTTAAAAAAGGGAAAAACGCTGTAAATACATGTGATCACAATGTTTGCTTATTTTTTGGGTCTACAATATCAAGAGGAAAACTCACTAGTAGTGAAATTAATGAAGTATGTGATATAATTCAAGAATTGGCTATTTTACAAGGTAGTGATGACCAAAATATTTTAAGTGATATAATTTATTTCAGAAGCAAAAACAGCATGTTTAATCTAGCAAATTATGTGGAAAGTAGTAATTTCCAGAAACAATCAATTCTGACCTCAAGTTAATAGATTAAACTTTGTCCACCCTGCCCATTAAGAAACTAACAATTCCTAGTTCTACTTCTTTAGAAAGAAATAGGTCAATTTGGGTTAATATTCTTATGAAAATAGAAATCAATTGAAGATCTAAGACATCAGGAAAATTGATTAAAAAATATTAAAGAAAATGATAATATTGAATATGAATCAGAACAAGACTCTGCTACAGACAGCTAGCTACACGTTAGTTATTGAATGACAATGAATTTAAAAAATTAATATTATAGATTCATTTTACTATTATCTTCAAAATAAAGTTAATATTAACTTAAAAATATTTGAATTTGACCACATTTGACTGATCAAATATCGGTC